>NC_090437.1:997031417-998252667 GCF_031143425.1 Pleurodeles waltl
TGGAACACTGGTTGAATCCGTAAGGATCTGGGCAATTGTAGTTTATAGGTTACCGGATTGATTTGCTGAAGGACTGTGTAAGGACCTATAAATTTGGGATTAAACATGTGCTTCTTCTTGAAATCTATATGTTTTGTGGAAAGCCACACTTTATCACCTGGTTGATATTGCGGTCCCTCACAATGTTTCTTGTCATAATGCCTTTTGTATTTTTGTTTGGCTTTGTCTAAATGCTGTTGAATCAGTTTCTGGGTTTGATGTAAATGCTGAATGGTTTCTGACACAGCTGGAGTAAGAGAACTTTCTTGAGGAATTGTGATGGGCAGGGTGTCAGGATGATAGCCAAATAAACCAAAAAAGGGTGTAACGCCAATAGAAGTGTGGAATGAGTTATTGTAAGCTAACTCAGCTAACCAGAGCATAGATGTCCAAGAATGAAGTGCCTTTTCAGCGTAGGCACGTAGGTATTGTTTCAAAGTCTGATTTAGTCTCTCCATTTGACCATCTGTTTGAGGATGGTGACTAGTAGATAGCGTAGATGTCACTTGGAGTGTTTTACACCATGTCTTCCAGAAATTGGAGGCAAATTGCGACCCCCGATCGGAGAGGATAACTTTTGGCAGTCCATGATAACGAACCACTCTGTTCAGTAAAATAGTTGCCAGTTCACTAGAAGTGGTCAATTTTTTACAGGCAATGAAATGTGCATATTTCGTGAGACTATCTACTACCACAAAAATTACTGAATGCTGTTGAACCACTGGCAGACCGGTAATAAAGTCTAAAGAAATGTGCACCCATGGACGACTTGGGGTTGGAAGTGGATGCAACATCCCTTTGGTTTTGAATGACTTGTTTTAATGCAAGCACAAACTTTGCAGTTGTTTACCATTGCTTTTACATCTTTTGTTAGGGTAGGCCACCACAAATAGCGTTGGATCAGTTCAAGAGTTTTAGGAGTACCTCGGTGACCTGCCGTCGGTATAACATGCAACCAATGAAACACTATCTTGCGAAGTTTGGTAGTGGGTACGAACAAACGAGCGTCATGAAAGGGTAGTCCTTGCTTGATTGACCTTTTGGGATCTGCTTGGGCCCATGTTTGCCATTTTTCAACAGTGAAAGAGTTGCGAATTTCTTCAAAGAAATCTTCAGTTTTTATGATACATAGAACCTTGTCAGGAGCAATGATAGCTCTGGAGGTTTGAAATGCAGGCAACGTGGTAGACTCTTGACGGGCAAGTCTGGCGGAACTCATGAATTGAAGATTACGATGATCAGTATATACTGTGACAGTTTATTTGGCACCCAACAAATGATGTCTCCATTCTTTAAAGGCGTCACAAATCGTCAGAAGCTCTTTTTCAGCAATGACATAGTTCTGGTGTTGACAGATACTTGCTATGTGAAAATTGGAGGTGGTCTAAACTGTGGTACTGTCTCTGATTTTAGGCCCAGGCTTCTATGTGTGGCGCTGTTGATGCAAAGGACTGCGGTGTGGGAAGGGGCGTGTTTTATAGTGCATTTTGTAGGTGTGCCAGGTGTGTGGATGTGTGTCAGCTGTGTGGATTGCGAACCTATCCAATGTGGTGTTGTGAATTGCTGCGGTAACAGCTGACCGCCGCGGTTCGCTCTGCCAAAGGATATCCACCATGGAAGAACCACCCTTTTTCTTGCCCTCCAGAGTCCTGGCGTTGTCGGTTTTTTGCATGTGCTTTGGTGGTCCTGGCTGTTCAACTCGTAATAAGGCGGTTTGTGAGACGGCCAACATGGCAGTCTTTTGGCAGCCGCCACCATGGCTGAGTGGCGGTCAGACTGCCAAACTCACAATGAGGCCCTAAGTCATTCATCCAGTTTTCTTGTTCTGGAGGGAGGTAGGATTTCCATTTTTGCTCTAAATCCATCTCTTCCAGTGATTTGTCACATTCTGAAATTGCTAATGGAGGAAATGGGAGTATATCCGGTCCATCTGTGCAGCACACAGTCACCCAAACTTGGTGTTTAAAGGATTATAATTTGAAGGAAGAACCATGTCCACCTTCAACTCACTGCATCACCAGCATTTAAAAGATGGGGTAAGGTTCACCCTATGGAGCTTCTGTGGAGCCCAGTGCCAAGTGTTCAGCATTCTGAAAAATCTAAACTTTTAATGGGCTCACTGCATTCCTCATTCATGCAATTCTAACAGATCGTCTAAGTCTTGGTCAGTTTATTCATGTGCAAGCCTGGCCTGTGAGAATAATTTGAGTGCTAGTTCACTGCTATATTGTACTACCCAACCACTAACCAGGGGAGCATATTCCATGCTTGCATTTGGGCCCATGATAGCCGTGCTACACAACTTCTCCCATCACTGTGACTCCCGTGACCGAGCTGCACAGATAGAGAAAAGATGGTGCAGTGGGAACCCTGTCCCAGAAACAGAGCCAGAAGTATCAATAGTGCAATCCAACATACAGAAACAGAGCCCTCAGTACTTGTCTGAAATTATGTCCTAGATGGTGTCATTTTGGAAATCTGGCTTTGTGAATGTGTTATTTCAGTATCCTTACTCCTAACACGAGAATTTGACACACAATACAATAATACCTTATTGGCATGATTAATTGTACAAACATCACCCATGCTGGGATATATCTGCATTTATTCAGCAAATTCCTTAGATACAAACATTCATCAGACAGGAGTGGAACAATGCTGGAACTTCTTACATATATCTTGTGGCAGCCAGGGGACTCCGTGACTCAGTTCACTGTAGTCATACTACCAAGTACTAAGTTCCAATTAGGCCTGATGTCAATACAGAAGGTAATTGATAGGGACTTGCAGCACCATCTTTTCTACCATGTCATTAAAAGTATTTGAGAGGATTTCATATTAACAGGTCAATTGCACTTTGGAGATAAAAAAATAATATCCCTGCTCAAACTGAACATGCCTGCCTACTTCAGTATAAGTTGAACTTCATATGAAGTAATTGTTTTGGATTGTATTTAGGAAATTCAGTTTTGCTGAGCACATTTACAGCAGAGGTTGCTTTTCCATATGCTCAAGTGCCTTAGGGTGGATGCAGAATAAAGTGCATCTAACTGGCCAGCCGAAGGAAGCCAGTTGATATCCATTCTGTCTTGCAGATGGCCTATTGAGCGCACAGCTCAAAACTCTTGAATATTAGTGCCGTTGAATTACCCTTACCTACTTGACACACTCATAGCCCAGAAAAAACATCACACACCACATCACATTCCACCCAGGCCCATTGCTGTTGCCTTACCAACAGGGGCCAGGTTATAGGCCGCTATGGAAGACACAACCAAACATGGAAAGGTTCCAGTAGGCAGTTTTAGACAATGGTATGAAGAGATTCTTTATCACCTACCCAATACTAACATGATCTAAAAAACATGGAAAATTATAAAATGCACCATGTTGAAAATGTGCCCAGAAACGCTTACTGTAGGTGTATAAAGAAGCATGAAGATCAGGACAATATAAAAGTATATACTGCTCTTTTCAAAGAAGGCAAAAGAATGTGTTCTCCAAATTAAAGACCTCAGATTCTGTACTTCATTTCAGTGGCTCCATGAAACTTGCAATCAATATCTGACACAAATAAACCGTTCTGATCATCCTTCTAATGGAAAAACCCTGATAGTCTTTCATGATACATTCCATTAATTCTAGGGGACCAAAATATTTGACAACATCCCTAAACCCAATCATAATAGTGCCCAATAACATGGAGCTGGAGACATACTGATAACGCGTCCCAAACTAGATAATGTATTCACTCTGGGACTCGTTTTAAGCCAATGAATCTTTTGACCCTGATTGAAGTCTCCTTAAGACGAGATGACTAGTCAACATGTCTATTATTAATCAATAACCTCATCAAAAATCACAGTAGCAATTCAATCAAATTAATCAATAACATTAATAAGACTCGAACACCACCATGACCTTTCAGTCATGAATAACCACGCCAGATTTTAGCAAGTTTATGATGTTTATTCCCTATTGATTACACTCTACTAGCAATTTTATTAGTCTCAGTACTGTAAGAATATGGCAACTCGAATAAGATTTCATCAAAGCAAAGATCATAAACATTAAAACATAGCACAACGTCAACATGGGTTAATTTCAGCAGAGTATCATTAGCGAATTGTTCAACAGAGCGTAGATTCAGTCATTTGTCTATTTGCGTCCATTTAGTGAACCCCTTAACTAACCTCGAATTAGCATTAGCATGTTGGGATTCATGCAAAACAATTTTGGCAACACAAATTTAGAAAACATCTATCTATGGTCTCTGTCAAAAGAAGCAGTTGGTACCTAGAAAGGAAAGGCAAATAGACAATTACAATTTCATCATCATATAGTTACCCTCCGTAATGGGTCAGCATACAGAGTCAGTCTTCGTCCTCAGGACAGCAGTTGATTTGCCATCAGCCAGGAAACACAGCAAAGTTCAGCAAGACCGGGCAAAAGGAAATACTTCCCTCATAAGGAGGAAAAGTATAGAATCGGGCAAGGCAAGGTAAAGATGGTTTGAGGAATCAAACAGCAAAGTCTTCGGGCAGAGTAACAAAGTGACAGCATGCAATGGCAAAATGGCTTGTAATAACTCGGAATGGCTCGGAATGGCATCTAATGGCTAATTTCTCCTCGTGTCCATGAATTTTATATCAAACTTGTGGTACAGTCCCTAATTTCCAATTGGGCAAGTTTTGGCGCCCCATCAAAATTGTCACCTCATAACAGTTCTAACGTAGTTTATTGGCTCCTATGATTTACGTCTCCAGCGGGTAAAATGTCCGGTATGATTTCATGTTCTCGTGGTCCTCTCACAGACTCAGTCAGTAGTTCCATTGTCTATACCAGTTTAGGCGACCTTCTACCTGTTGAAAGTTTACACTGTTGCATTCGGCAAGAATGTCTCCTTGAGCAAGTCGAGTCTTCACGAGAATGAATCTACTACGGTTACACTCATCTTCTAGCTTCTGGAAAAGTACAACTACATGTCCTTCAGCAAGTCAGCACACTGCACGTTAGAAAAACACATTTAATATGAAACCGGGCAGCTAGGCCCCGACTCATACTAACTAAGGCCTAGTGATTAATTAGCAAAATCTTAACGTATAACTCTTAATACTAGTATAAAATCATACATTAATACATTAATATTTAATTATTAGTCAATTTCATTAACCATCGTATACAATGGTGGCCACTCCCCGTGAGCACATTTCGGACTCACGTTTAGTAAAACATATTAATACATTTTCTACGCGGCATTATTATGCATTAGTTCATAAACATTTCATGTTAATTTTGATTATAAAAACTACACTCCAACAAGCCCTCCTTTGATGACACTTGTCATCACCCAAATCCACTCTTTCCTTTTCTTTTCACTTTCTTAGTTCCTGCAATAAAATTTCTTCCCCAATTTTCGACTTTTCATATTTTTCTTTGAATATGTTCTCCCTTTTCTTTTCTTCCCTCCTCATATTGCGTTTTACCAATTTTTCTTTAATTCTTTTACTAATTTTACATGATAACCATAGTCCAAATAAACAAGCTAGAACAATGAATATTCCCTGTATTATTTTTGCAAGTATCCCATGCCAAATACTACCAAACCAACTTCCCACTTTAGCAAGTCCCTTTCCAACCTTTCACCAAACTCCACGTTCTTTCAGCTCCTTCAAATCTGTACTATCTCTCGTTAGTTTAGTAAGCATACTTCTAATCTTATTACTATTATCGGGTATAAATGCACAACAGTGGCGCTCATTAAGCATCCTACAGACTCTGCCACTTTTCGCTAAAAGAATGTCTAAAGCAAGCCGGTTTTGAAGAGTCATAGCCCTCTCCGCAGCAAGTTCAGTATCCATCAGGAGTATAGCCCCTGTGAAGTTTGTCAGCATGTTATCCACAATAGTAGACAACTTTCGAATCTTTATGGAATTTAAGATAACTCCCCCTGAAGGAATTATTGCTCCAAATATATCACCCACGACAGCAGCAGCTGTCTCTCTTTTCTGTCTAGTATGATGTAATTCAGACACTTTAGGAAACTTCCTTAAGTCATCAAATTGGTAAATCTTTGGAAAAACTATTCCCAAATAACATGTCCCATACCATCCCTTTGGAAGACGGTAATAGGCATTAAGTCCACATATGTAATAGATCCCGGGGATCGCTGGATCCTGTCCATTTAACATGAACGTCCACTTACTCTGAAACAAAAACACATGTCTGCACTCACTCGTTCCCACAAACCAAGTGTCATGGTCAGAGTTTGGCCTATTTATGCAAAGCTTTCCTACGTGTAATGCATCTATAGCTAATTTGCTTTGTGTCTTTATTGCACTATAAGCATAATCATTTGCAAACGTTAGTTTCTCTAATCCCTTTTCTAGCTTTTTCTTTAACGCTTTTCTTCTATCATCAGTGTGATCTAAAAAGCTCTTTTCTACAGGCGTTAGTAAGCAGGTTAGATTATTGCGATGTGCATAAGCTGTGCCAAATGTCAGTGTGAGCTCAAAGAAACCCCTAACTATTTTTATACTACGATCTCTAGCTATCTTACTCAAATATTTATTTATAGGCACAAAAGAAAATACTGCATCTAGATTAGAATAGAAGTATTGAATATATTCTTGATCATAAAGCCTTGTTAATAACAAACTACAACTTATCCCGTAGGTCAATGGCAAACTATGGTAAGTAACCCCTTCCTGTACTGACGAAGGAGTTTTCGTGCACACATAACAATTCTTTGCATCCATTGTTTCAACATACTCATTCAACAAGCGATAGAAAACATTAGTAGATAGTTCCCTTTTTGTGTTAGTTCCCTCATGCAAATATTTCGTATCCTGCTCAAATTTCTCCCATGGTGTTAGTGTAGCAGTCTCAGGAATTGAAGCATTGTTAGTCCCACTCTTATCCACCAATGGCATTCATATAATCAGAGCTATTATTACTATCGCACTCACAACACCCAAAATAATACTCAGCCATCTACGAATTCTACTCCCATTATTGTCATCTCTAGGGTTAATCACGATCTGTATAGAATGAGAAAGCAGAACAATGTAAAGTAAACAATCAATTGAGGAAGGTTTAAAAGCTCCTTTTTTTTTTTTTTTTTCTCTAGCAAAGTCTTTCTTTAGCAAATATTTACAGCATTCCAATCACTCCCAGGATCCTTGTCAAATCAGGTTAGCAGCTTGTCAAAATCGGTTTTTCAAAAGTCAATTCAGGTTAACAGTGTCACATCCGGTAATTCATCAGACTCTTTTTTTCTCAGGTTTCCCTTTTTCAAATCTCAGCTTAACACAGTCTCTTATTTGTGGGAAACTTCAAGTACCATAATATTGACCTGGAATCTCTCGATCAA
Source organism: Pleurodeles waltl (assembly GCF_031143425.1). Classification (NCBI taxonomy): domain Eukaryota; kingdom Metazoa; phylum Chordata; class Amphibia; order Caudata; family Salamandridae; genus Pleurodeles; species Pleurodeles waltl. Next base: position 997,038,829 of record NC_090437.1, read on the forward strand.
AACAGAATGCCAAAAATTCTTGTTGCCACTCAGCTGATGTTGCATACGCCCATTCAGGACCTGCGTACCTTCTGTTTGCAATTCTCTTTCTTTTCAATTTGCGATCACCCTGCAATTCTCCTTCACTCAGATCTTCCCTCCTTGTGGTATCAACTTCTTCCTCTATTGTTTCGTCTTTTACCACTTTTTCCTTTGCAGCTTGTGGCTCTGGCCATTTATCTCCTTTCAGTGACCTTTTGCTTTTTGGCTTTTCAGTTTGCGGTTCAATACCCTCCTCTTGTGCTGTGGTGTTTTCTCTTGATGGCTCTGCAAGCGGCTCAGGAGGAGTCTGAACTCTTTGACTTTCCTCTTTTCCTCTGTTTCACCTCCTTCGCCTTCTGGGTCTGTCAGGGGTTCAACTTCAAACCCATATCCGTCTGCTTCTGGGAGAACCTCTCTTCGTGTCGGTTCCCCTGACGTCTCAGTTGAGATGGGCTCACCGTCACCCCTCTGGATTTGGTTTGCAGTTTGAGTGACCAGGCCGTCCTCAACGGGCTGTCCTTCAGTCTCAGTTCCCCTTTGATTACTCTCCGGCCCTGAGACTTCCTTTTCTGTGGCTGTTATTCTCGACAACTCAAGTTTCTCATCAGTTGGACACGTCACCTTCTTTGTGTGACTGGCATGAATCCAGTTTGGAACTCCCGCACATTTCACAGCAGTAGTAGTTGTCAGTATCACTTGATACGGCCCCTTCCAACGTGGCTCCAAACACGACTTCCTCACGTGTTTCTTGACAACAACCCAGTCACCGGCTTTCAGATTGTGACCTGGATCATTTATCGGCAATGTGGTTGCTTCCACCTCATGAGAGAAAGAGCGGACCACGTCAGCCAGACCCTTGCAGTAGTTCAACACCATGTCATCCGTGATATTCACAAGAGCATTTGCAGGCACTGCGGGCAATCTCATAGCTCAGCCCATGAGAATTTCATGCGGAGACAGTCCTGTTTTCTTGTTGGGTGTATTTCTCATTGACATTAGCACTAAGGGCAATGCGTCTGGCCATTTCAAATTCATAGCTGCACACATTTTTGCCATTCTTGACTTCAAGGTACCATTCATCTGTTCCACTAGTCCTGATGCTTCAGGGCGGTAACTGCAATGCAACTTCTGTTCAATGTTCAGTGCGGCACACAAGAGCTTAACCACCTCGTTGTTGAAGTGACTTCCCCTATCTGATTCTAAAGAGATCGGAAACCCGAAACGTGGTATCAATTCCCTAAGCAGCAACTTCGCTACTGTGAGACTGTCATTCCTACGTGTAGGGTAAGCTTCAATCCAGTGACTGAAAATGCACACAGTCACCAACACATACCTCAAACCTCCACACACAGGCATCTAAAAAAAATCCATCTGCATCCTGCTAAATGGACCTCCTGCTCTCCCAATGTGGCTCAAATTCACCACGGTCCCTTTCCCCGCATTCATCTGCTGACAGATGATGCACCTGTGACAAATTACTTCTGCGGCTTGCCTGAACTTCGGGTTAAACCAGTCTATTTTGAACAACCTGATCATGGCATCTCTCCCAATATGTGCTTGACCATGGTAAAACCTCGCAAACTGTGACAAGAGACTGTTTGGCAAAACCATTTTCCCCTCATCTGAAACCCACAAATCATCAGGTCTTTGTACACATTGCAATTTTTTAAGCCAATTGCATTTCTCTTCTTTGCTGGCACGTTCCTGAAACAATTTTAACTCTTCCATTGTGTCAACCACCTTCAATGCATAACCTGTGCATGTCTCATTTTCAGTTTCCGATCACAATTCCCACTGATCCTTGAATGATATACAGTTCAATGCACAAAACCTTCTGACTTGATCTGCATATTTGTTTCCCATTGACACAAAGGCTTGCGACTTAACACGAGCATTGCATTTCACCACGGCAATTTCAAGACGTAACTGAATAGTTTACAACAACTCCTTAATTCTTTCACCATTTTTCACTGGAGAACCAGAAAAGGTCAGGAAACCCCTCTGGGACCATAATTGGCCAAAATCATGAACAATTCCAAATCCATATCTGCTATCAGTATAGATAGTCACTTTCAAATTTTCAGCAGCATGGCACACTCTAGTAAGAGCAATCAATTCAGCCACTTGAGCAGAGTATACTCGTTCGAGCCAAGATGCTTCCAGGATACCGGATATTGTACACACAGAGTATCCAGCTCTCAGTACTCCTACTGAGTCTCTCAGGCATGAACCATCAACAAAGATAATGTAATCGTTTTCGTCTAATTGAGTATCTTTAATGTCAGGTCTTGGTTTGGTGCACAGTTCTATTACCTCAAGACAATCATGTTCTACTTCCTCAGCATCATCAATATCTGTATTCTCATTGGGAAGCAAAGTTGCCGGGTTTAACACAGTACATCTTTTCAAAGACACATTAGGTGACCCCAGTATAATTGTTTCATATTTAGTGAGTCTCGCATTTGTCATATGCTGGGTCTTAGTACGGGTCAGTAATATCTCGACTGAATGTGGGACCATTACCGTTAAGGGATGTCCCATCACTATACCTTCACACTGAGTGAGGCTTTGACCAACTGCTGCAACTGCAAGCTAACAACCCGGTAAGTCTGCTGCGACCGGGTCCAAAGTAGCTGAAAAATATGCTACCGGGCGGTTTGCACCTCCATGGACCTGTGTCAGGACAGACAAAGAACAAGCATCACGTTCATGATAAAACAGTACAAATGGCTTTGTGTAGTCAGGCATACCTAAAGCTGGAGCCCTGCACATGCTCTCTCTCAGTTCAATGAATTATTTCATTTCTTTCCGGACATAGTCAGGGCACCCAGGCCATCCATAACCTCCTTGACAGTCAACCTCACCAAAGGCATAGAGATAATCGAGAAGTTGGGAATCCACTGATGACAGTAACCCACCATTCCCAAAAATATCCTCACGTCTCTCTTGGATGTCGGGGGATTCATCTGTAATATGGCTGTCTCTCTTACTTTAGATATTTTCCTTGACCCTTTCTCAATTAGATGGCCTAAGTACTTCACCGCTTTCTGACAGTACTGTAGCTTCTTTTGGGGACACTTTATGTCCGTTCTTTCCCAAATGATTCAGTAAGGCAATAGTGTTGTACCTACAGTCGTCTTTCGTTTGGGACGCAATCAACACTTCATCAATGTACTGCACTAGAGTCGAGTTAAAAGGCAGTTCTAATGATTCCAAGTCCTTCTTCAATATCTGATTGAAGATGGAAGGTGATTCTGAAAACCCTTGAGGAATTTAACACCAACTGTAAAGCTTGTCCAAGAATTTGAATCTGAAGAGAAATTGGCTATCCTCATGAAGAGGCACTGAAAAGAATGCTTGAGACAAGTCCACGACTGTGAACCACTTTGCATCGCATGGAACCTGAAACATAATCACGGCTGAATTTGGGAATATAGGGCAACATTTTACCACAATCTCATTAATTTTTCTCAGGTCTTGAACAATTTGAACTTTCCCACAAGGCTTTCTCAGTCCCATTATTGACGAATTATATGGGCTGCTCATCACTTCTTTTAAGACCCCTTGCTTCACAAAGTCTGCAATTATCTGCGTCTCCTGTATAAGGATATCTTGTGCCATGTGGTACTGCGGTACCTGGGGAAACACGGCATTTGGCTTCACATCTACTGGTTCTACACCTTTCGTCAATCCCACTTCCTTTCCTGTCAAGTCCCACACTTTCTGGGTCACCGTTCCCTGTAATTCGGTTGGCAAATCGGTCATTGTGAACATCGGGAAGAAGCTTATCAATGGGTATTCCTCATCTGCGGTCTCCATCTCTGGCTCTGAGATCTGACAATCGTCCCCTTCATCATCACTGTTTGTCTGCACCTCAATTCCTTCATTGGAACAGGTAATTGAACACCTCGTTTTACACAGAAAGTCTCTTCCCAGTATGGACACGGGACTTGAATCACATTCTACAAACCTATGTAATCCCTGGAAGGGAACCAATCTCAACTTGGACCGGATCTGTAATCGGATTTGTCAGGAGCAGATTAGCTACTCCTACCACCCTTATGTTACGCCCCGAAAGCGGCAATTTCGGAACCTCTGCACTTCTGACTGTAGAGCGTGTAGCTCCTGTATCAACAAGGAACTAAACCTTATGACCCATCACCTTTCCCTGCACGTAAGGTCCCCTCTGATCTACTTCTAGGGATGCTGCAAGCCTGCACTCCTCACTATCTGAACAATCATCCGACCATTCATCGTTTAGTCCATCCTCACCACGCAATGGGAACTGTTGTACTGTATTATTTTGACTCATTGTTTGACCTGTGACCTGTTGAGGAAGCATCACCTGTTGCTGTCCCATCGGAGCTAAAGGTAACTGCATTTGCTGTCTAGGTACCACGGGAATCTGCTATTGCACTTGCTACATCTGTGCTGGTTGCACACGTGGCATTTGCATTTGTTGCATAGGCTGGAGACCCTGCATCTGCACCATGTTATTCTGGAAGTTCGGATTTGAACCCCTCATTCTTGGACCCCTCACATTTTGAAATGTACCGACATCATTGCCTTGTTGAACAACACCATCCTGCACCATCATTGGGCACTCCCGCTTCCAGTGTCCCACGCCCCCGCACGCATGGCATGGTAACATCTTTTTCATCCCTTGCACATCATTTTGAACCACAACGGTATTCAAATCTGGACCACGGTTTACAAAACCTCCCCGACCTCTACCTCTTGGTTGCGCCTGAAACATTCAATTTCCTTGAGATTGCTGCTGTACCATCTGCTGTACTCCATTTCCCTGCATCCCTTCCTGAGCTGCCTTAATTTGCATCATCATCACCTTCTCTTTCAGCTTTTTCTGTTTCAATTCAATCTCATCGCTGCAGTATTTCGCATACTGCAACACCTCATCAATCGGTTTCGCTTGCCAACAGATCAAATGATTCTTAATCATCTGGCTAATTTCCGGCCTCAGTCCTTCAACAAACCTGAACACAAGGTGATTCATGTCTTTCGGTTCTATGACCTCCGTGCCACTATAGTGTTTGAATGCCTTCAACAACCTCTCATAGTAAGCATGTATCGATTCTTTGCCTTCTTGTGCTGTTCGATCAATTTTCTGCCAATCAGTGACTTTCGGCGACACCTTTTGCTTTAAAAACTCAATCACCTTATGGTTATACCTCAACACGCCAGGAGACGGTGCTCCAGTCATCTTATCCCTTGCCGGTTCTTCTGTCGGCCAATCCACACCCCTCTTGCATTCAAGCCACAAATCAGCTGGAACTATAATCTCAAACAATGTGTTCAAGTCTTCCCAAAGGCATTTCGCAAGCTTCACAAACCTGTCCGTCTACTGATACCACTCTATAGGCTTCTCCCTCAGCCTGGGATAATAATTTGTGAATGACAGAATGTCACCTCTAGACCACGGTACATGGACTAAAACCCCTCCAGCTGTCTCTCTCATTGGTAACATCTTTATTGTTCCCGTGTCTGATGCATGCTTTCGCCTGCTTCGGTTCCGGGCAGTCACCTTTCTCTTTATCTCTCTTCTTTGCCCATCTGCCTTCCCACTTCTCTAATGCTCCCCAAACTTGTGCACTCTGTAGTATCTCTTTGAGGTGTGCCTTCAACCCAGCAGTCCTCATATGGTCAAAATCTTTAGGTTCGAAGTCTAACCTATAACTCCTCTTCAAATGCATAGTATTATCCAACTCTATACCGTACTTGTCTGCTGCGTTCGCTAACCTCTGGTGTACCTTACTCACTTCTTTGGTTATTTTCGGGCACAGAAGTGTCAATTCTGCTTCAGTGTATGATTCTAATCTGTTCACTCCCATGGTCCCTTCAACTAGCTCCGCTGCTTCCACACTCAACCTTATAAAATTCAGGTATTCCTCTCTCTCTGACTGCTCGGTTGTCACAGGAGTAGTCTGTGGAGTGTTAAGTTTGTCTAACCACTCAGTCAACTGTTGCGCTGTTAAGCCTTGCAACGAGATATTTCCAGCCTGCATCGTTGGTGTCTGTGATGTATTTGCACTCACTACCTGTGGAGTCAGCATGCCCAAACCTGCTTGTCTCATTGTCTCTAAAGGAACCCCAATCGGACTGAAGTCCAACAAGGACCTAGATCCCTTGACTGTCTGTTCTCCTTGTGTCATCCCTTAGGGACTTCCCTTAGACCCTCCTCTTATCACACCTTGAGTCATTACTCCTTGATCGCATACACTGGGCTTTGCCTGCGCATATAGCGATACTGGCGGACCAACAATAATCGACAATGATGTAGCGGCTGGTGCCTGTCCATTTCCCAATGCCGGTGGAGCATTAACTCCCATAACTTGATTCATTGACTGCGGTCTTGTGACCGGAGCATAATTCGAGACTGTCTGTTGCTGCGGCTGGGACAGCAATTGTGGAGTTGGCTCAATCTGCACTAACTTTGTTCTCGTGTATACCGGATCAGGTGGCACCGTCAAACTTGTAGTTGTCTCTAATACTGGGACATCGGGGTAGAGCCTCTGAATTGGTGGTGGCTGCAACTGTATCTGCGTCTCTGGTGCAGTGGATACACTAGCACATTCTGTATCGGAGCTGATGCGGTAACATTATTTGCCTGTGCAGTATTTGCGGTTCCTTGATTTTGTGTCGGATTTACAGGACCTGCACTAGTACTCGGTCTATTGTCATCTGAATCATCTGCATCTGCCCAAGACTTCTGAGTCTCCTTCTGCTTACTAGACCCCTTGTCTGTTTGCCTTTCTCCCCTGTGTTTCGGCTTCTTGAGTTATTGCCAGAAACATCCTAACCCCTCTATTATTTCCCTTCTCCACATCCTGGTCTCACTATCCCATCTAGCCTCCGCTAGAGTCTTTTCTGCTTTCTTCATTCTCCTCTCAAATTTTTGTCACTGTTTCAGAATTGCCACCAGCTCCCAAATTGCTAACGCCTCAAACTGAGCTGGTCTCAGAGGTGGCTTCTGCTCAATTAACACCCTCTGCAAATTTTCCAGAATCCTTATATTGAACGTTCCGGGCTCCGGAAACGCCAAACATCCCTCCTTTTCTATCATTTTGCACCATTGCTTTAGCCAAAGACAAGGCAAAACTCCCTTCTCCTCCATGACGACATAAGCCGGAGTATCCTCTGGCGGTGTAGGCTCCCCCACACTCGCTGTAATGTATGTATCTCCCCTCAAAGCACTCTTCAGAGCCTTGAAAAACTTAATTTTTGCGTCTTTTATTTTGTTTAGAATCTAATCAGGAAGTGACTTTAATTCCCAGAACACTCTTCCCCTACCTTCTCAACCAATTGCCTCTCACGGACAGCTGCCAATCCGTGCGCAACCCCTCTCGGCAACTGACCTTTCCCAGCGCGTCTCCAATGGCGTCACACTCACACACACTGCAGCTAACAAAGTCTTCCTCACTTTCTATTCACACAAAAACTAATGCAATATATTGCGAGCACTTCAACAACAAAACCCAAATTTGCCGGTTTACTACAGGAAGGGTATCACAATCGCTTCAGAACTTTACAGAGATTTCTCTTAAAGCCTCAGCCGCTACTTTCTCCTTCTCAGATCCCACACTCGCAAGCAGAATTCGACCCGCAAATCCTACTCTCGACTTGTCAATGGTTCGTTCTAGTGCACTTTAGAACTTGCCAAATCTCCATCGAAGGTTTCACTCACACACTTTGACTCAAACTCGACTCGTCAACCACGCCCGTTTGACCTATTAAACAGCAAAAATTACAACATAAACCAAGTGTCTCATACAGTTATCAAAATACTCCGGAGTCTTAGACCACGCCGGGTCCGTAGATCACCAACAACCACATGGACAATTTTTGAGCACAAAGCGCCACACTCACATGAAGTTTGCCGACTTCCCTACTCTCATACTGCGGAGTACGCCCACTCCTACTAAAACATTACCTGGCCTAAATTCTCACAAACTTCACAATTCACCTGTGATATGCATAAGCTGAGCAAGCACAATTTCTACCTCACTCATACTGTCACTAGAATGCCGAGAACATACCTAACTTACTTAGGCAAGCTCAGATATTCCGGGAAAGTCATTTGGGACTTAGGGGCACATCATACCTTCAATTTGCATTATCTCAAAAACAATTTTTAAACAATGGTCCCTCTTCCTAGGGCCCCAAAGGGCCTAAATCATCCTCTGCTGCCAGAACTGATAATGCGTCCCAAACTAGATAATTTATTCACTCTGGGACTCGTTTTAGGCCGATGAATCTTTTGACCCTGATTGAAGTCTCCTTAAGACGAGATAACTAGTCAACATGTCAATTAATAATCAATAACCTCATCAAAAATCACAGTAGCAATTCAATCAAATTAATCAATGACATTAATAAGACTCGAACACCACCATGACCTTTCAGTCATGAATAACCATGCCTGATTTTAGCAAGTTTATGATGTTTATTCCCTAATGATTACACTCTACTAGCAAGTTTATTAGTCTCAATACCATGAAACACATCAGTACTGTAAGAATATGGCAACTCAAATAAGATTTCATCAAAGCAAGGATCATAAACATTAGAACATAGCACGACGTCAACATGGGTTAACTTTAGCAGAGTATCATTAGCGCATTGTTCAACAGAGCGTAGATTCAGTCATTTGTCTATCTGCGTCCGTTTAGTGAACCCCTTAACTAACCTCGAATTAGCATTAGCATGTTGGGCTTCAAGCAAAACAATTTTGGCAACACAAATTTAGAATACATCCATCTATGGTCTCTGTCAAAAGAAGCAGTTGGTACCTAGAAAGGAAAGGCAAATAGACAATTACAATTTCATCATCATATAGTTACCCTCCGTAATGGGTTAGCATACAGAGTCAGTCTTCATCCTCAGGACAGCAGTTGATTCGCCATCAGCCAGGAAACACAGCAAAGTTCAGAAAGACCGGGCAAAAGGGAATACTTCCCTCATAAGGAGGAAAAGTATAGAATCGGGCAAGGCAAGGTAAAGATGGTTTGAGGAATCAAACAGCAAAGTCTTCGGGCAGAGTAACAAAGTGACAGCATGCAATGGCAAAATGGCTTGTAATAGCACGTAATGGCTAGGAATGGCATCTAATGGCTAATTTTTCCTCGTGTCCATGAATTTTATATCAAACTTGTGGTACAGTCCCCTAATTTCCAATTGGGCAAGTTTTGGTGCACCATCATCTCCATCCAGTAGTTTACTGATCGCCCCATCAAAATAGTCACCTCATAACAGTTCTCACGTAGTTTATTGGCTCCTGTGATTGACGTCTCCAGTGGGTAAAATGTCTGGTATGATTTCATGTTCTCGTGGTCCTCTCACAGACTCAGTCAGTAGTTCCATTATCTATACCAGATTAGGCAACCTTGTACCTGTTGCAAGTTTACACTGTTGCATTCGGCAAGAATGTCTCCTTGAGCAAGTCGAGTCTTCATGAGAAGGAATCTACTACGGTTACACTCATCTTCTAGCTTCTGGAAAACTACAACTACATGTCGTTCAGCAAGTCAGCACACTGCACGTTAGAAAAACACATTTAATATGAAACCGGGCAGCTAGGCCCCGACTCATGCTAACTAAGGCCTAGTGATTAATTAGCAAAATCTTAACGTATAACTCTTAATACTAGTATAAAATCATACATTAATACATTAATATTTAATTATTAGTCAATTTCATTAACCATCGTATACAATGGTGGCCACTCCCCGTGTGCACATTTCGGACTCACGTTTAGTAAAACATATTAATACATTTTCTACGCGGCATTATTATGCATTAGTTCATAAACATTTCATGTTAATTTTGATTATAAAAACTACACTCCAACATACCACAACCCATCTCTTTATGCTTCATTGCCCATGCAGGCAAGTTAAAACAAGAGCACTGATCCTATTGACTCTACTCCACCATAACCACAACACTTTTGCCTCCTCATTACAAAAGTCACCACACAAAAGCATCTTCCAGAATTACCACAATTTTGTAGGCATGGGCAAAACTTTAATCACTCTTAATTGGACTAATTTCAGTAATTACGCATTATCATAATACAAAATTGCAGAAATGATGTAATTAAACAAGTTTGAGTAATTTGAGGCAAAAATCATACTGCAGGAGCACAGGAACAATGAACTAAGGCAAAGCAAACAGCTGCTGGCTACTGCTACTCGTGCGCTTAAGCGTTTAGTGCAATTTTCTTAGCCCAAAATACATGTCCCAATTTTGGACACAAAAGTACATTTTGCACTAGAAAATAGTGCTAAATGTTGGATTGCACTTCTCATATAATTACGCATAATTACCAGTAATTTGGAGGTAATTATGAGTAATTATGCTAGAGAGAATTAGGCCATTTATGCCCATCCCTTCAATTTAGCACCCAGTGCTTTGCATTTCACTTCCAGCACAAAATATAGTGCAAAATAATAGTTTCACATTTTACTTAATTAAATGTAATTTTACTTCATTTTGCCACAGTTTTGCATATCAACGCAAAAGCAAGTTGCACAAATTATGCACTCTCTTTTTTAATACAGTTTTCCTTTGTCCCTGATAGACATATTGGGCCAAGTATTGAGTTGGACTACTACTCGACTGACTGTGCAGCTATGCCATTTCTGACGTGTTTTCTCCCCTACATTTTCTCTTGCTGAATTTCAGACCCCATCATCTCAGGGGAACTCCCAGAATTCAGATCTAGTTGTCTCCCATGGCATGCCTCCAGATAGGTGAGACCCTCAACGTCTTTACCTCAGGCACATAATTATCTGGCTATTCTATCTGCCTGGTGCCACACGGGTACCAACCTTAATAATGCATTATGAGGGTAGTACAGGGTCTGGTTAGCACTTTGAGAAGTTGAGTTGTTGGCTGAAGGGATGTGAGATCTTCTCAAGCAACAGCCACATTCCTAGTCAGGGTGAACCACAAAAAGTCACCTGTGCTTAACACTTTGGTAGCTTGGCACAAAATCGCTCAGGCTCAATTTCGAGGCAATGTGTAAGGTATTAATCCAGTACTTAAACATAAAAAAGTGAAAATACAACAGAAGAAACATTCCACACCATTTTAGGAAAATGGATTACATTTTAATAAATATTTTGAGACTAAAATTACAAAAATCCAATCAATCTAACTTGAGAAATGCAATTTGAAAGATTTAGATAAATACAGTGCCAAAATGAGCAAAGCGTCAACCGAGGGTATCTTATTGCACTGACCGGGACAAAGTGATGAGTTTAGGCCGACTGCAATAGAGTGCAGGATCAAGGGCTTAGGTTATATTTAGGGTGGAGTGGCATACCATTTCACCATGTGAAAGGAGTAAATTACTCTGTCTGCATGGTTGGAGAGGCCGCCTACCTAGTTTATAGGTCACTTATAAAGGCATTGACAGAAACCACTGTGTTTCCTGTTGAGAGAGCGTAGCTTACATAACCTATATTGAAATGAAATGCTTATATCAATGTGTAATGATGCTGCATAGAAAACAATAATAATAACGATTTTGCTTAAACGTACACCTGAATTATGATTACAGTAAAATGGCCACCAATGTATACTCAAACTAATAATGATGAATAAAATGTTTATGTTATGTTTAATTAAGCTTATATTAACATTTATGTTACTCTTTATAGGCCTTAAGTTAGCATGAGCTGTGGATTTTAGCTGCCCAGCTCTCATATTAAATGCATTTTTCTGTTTTTCCAGTGTGCTGACTCGCAAAGGGCCATGACCCTGCAAATGTTCTTTTTCTCCAATTTGGAAGACGAATGTATCTATGTCGATTCCGTTCCCAAGGGCATATTCGGTGCCTTGGTTTAAGAGTTATGTACAAATTGAAACAAATGTAGATTAATGTAATGTACAAGGTCATTTAGACCGATGGACAATGGATCTGCTGACCCAAAAGACGTGCCAAAAAGTGAAGTAATACCAGACGTGCCACCTCCGAAGACGTCAATTACGAAGACCAATCAAAGTGTTATGAATAAATGTGGGGTGACAATTGGGATTACCTAATTCTAAGTCTGATAGGTTAAAGATAGTGGGGTATAGTTAATGTCCAATAGAATTTTGGGAGAATATACTACGAAAAGGGATAAAGACCCATGTCACAGAAGGGTCATTAGAACTAGGTAGGGAATGCTATTGATTTTATCCAGAAACTCTGTCACTTTGTTCGGTGACTTTGAGAATTATTAAAAACCATCCTCACCTATAGACTGCCCATTTACACTTCTCCTCCTTATGAGGGAAGTGTCCCCTATGCCCTTTAGTTTAGCTTAGACTGATGGTGTTTTGACCGATGTCCTGAAAACGAAGACTGATCCTGTGTGCTGACCTAATCCTTGGAGGGTAATTATGACAATGCAATTTGTAATTGGTCTGTTTGCTTTTCCTTTCTAGGTACCAACTGCTTAATTTTGATAGAGACCATAGTCAGATGTTTTCCAAATTGGTGTTCTAAATTGTTTTGCATGAAGCCCAACATGCCGATACTAATTAGTGGTTAGGACAGGTGATCATCAAATTGACGCAAATAGACAAACGACTGACATTATGCTATGTTGAACTGACACGTATTTGACACTTTGCTGTATTCCGATCTATGTTTGTGCCGTGTTATATTTTGATGTTTATGATTCTTGCCTTATTGAAATCTTACAAGAGTTGCCATATCGTAACTATGCTGTTGTGTTTCTTGGCTTTGAGATTGACGCACTTACTTTTAGATTGTAACTAATAGGGAATAAACTTCATAAAAATTCTATTAAAGGTGTGGTTATTCATGGCTGAAAGGTCATGGTTGCGTCGTCAATTTGATTAATGTCTTTGACCAAAGTGAAATGTATTGTGGTGATAAATATTGATGACATTATTGATATATTGATTGACATATTGATCAGCTATCTTGTCCTACGGTGTCTCTCAACTGGGTCAAAAGATTCATTGGCCTAAAACGAGTCCTAATGTGTAATAAATTTACATAAAAGGACGCGTTAACACTGTCAATACATTTTGATGTTTGCTGCAGAGTTTCATCAAAAGAATGCTGCCCTACAGCAATCAGTAATCTTTTTTTTATTTTCAAAAAAGAAAATCCTGAAATGTGGTTTTCGTTTTGGAAAAAAAAAAAAATCTCCCCTCACCATGTTTGGCTTCTCCCATGACAAGGGGAGCATTAGAATGGTTTTAGTCTGCAGTAAAAAAATGAGTACATGTCCATCAACCAAATTGGGTAGACAGACATGTACCCATTTCTCCAATGGCCCTTACTTCACAGGGCTGTCAGAGAAGTTTGGCCACAGTGGTGACAGAGTAGTCTGTTCTGTGGCCAAATTTAAGGTCTGCCTGCAATTAAGTTTGACTCGTGGACCACTATATTGGATGTTAGGTAACATCGTTGCCATTGTGATGGAGTACACTCTCCGTCAATAGGTAAATCAAGCCCCACATTTGGCCCACTGAGGATTGTTGTTAATGTCCTTGGTGCACGGTACGCACTGTGTTTCTTTTACGAGGCTTCCCGTATCCGGTGTCAGTTCTGATGAAGCTGTGTGGTGAGGCTTTGCATCACTCACCATCGGTTCTGATGAAGATGGTAGCTCTGCAGGGAGGCTCTGTGGGGATACACATGACCAGGCAACAGTTTTGATGAAGCTTACAGCTGTGCAGGGCTTTGTGTTGCTTCACGCCGATTTTGGTGGAACTTTCATTTAAGCAAGTTGGAGCTCTCTGCGATGCTAGCCAATGGCCCAGGATCTGGGAGACACCACTTGCGTTACAAAAGATCACTACTGCAGAGGCTAGGAGAGCTCAGAAAGGTCCAGTTGTAGGTCCGGGCAGGTCCAGTGCAACAGGTCAGCTAGGCTTCACAGTTGCACAGAGGCCTCTGGAGCTTGTTGTGTCCCTGTAGCTCAGCACAGGAGGTCAGTCAGTTGAAACTTGGGGTCATTTCAGCCTAATCTATTAGATCTTGTCCATCAATTTAACCTGTTACACCTACAAGACTCAGAATGTTTTTCATACAGAAAACCTGAGAATACCAGATATGTCCCGACTAGATCACTGACTGTGAATTATTGAATAATGAATACAACTTAACCTCACCTTTTGAAAGCGGACGAACTAACAACCTAACGATCTGGCACAAAATCTTGATTAAAGAGCAGGCCTTCCTTTAGAAGTAGTTACAGCTTTGGTGTCAAAAAATGGAAGATACCATCATATGCAAAGCTTTCTCATACTCCTTTTAGTCCACACTTAATCCTTAGCAACATTGCTACAATACAATAAGACCAACCCACAGATCATCAAGCATGACACCATAACACTCCCCTCATAAGTCATGCCACTTCTCGTCAGTTTTAGAAGCATACACAATGTTGGTTATGTACACGCGCTATTTCTCACTCCGCGTCACCAAACATGACACAATAACAAGACCACACTGGTTATCAAGCATGGCATCAAAACACTTCCCACAGGCCACAATACAAACTCATGTAGCTGGTAAGATATCAAAATCTCAACGCACCAAGAAAGCCTTACTTCGAGCCTGGAATCAAACTAGCATAGTGGTCACATGCCTATTTTTTCTTTACACAGAGACTCTTGATTTAACCATATTAGAATCTTGTATACTTTTCCTACATGTTGCATCATTTAACTGTGTTTTCGTTATAGTTTTCCTAATTATCACAACCATCACAAAGGACCTGTTACAGTTCTACTTTTAGTAAGGGAATTGCACGTCTACATATCGTTAGAGTAATTACAAACAACATAGTTTTGTCCACCAGTTATCAATCAAGAACTGCATATATTTTGTGTATTGTGTGCCTACTGTCGCAACTATATTTCAGTGTGATTTTGTGTAGTTTTATTGATTTGTCTGGTTTCTATTGTTTGGTTCTCCTCTTAGTGTGCCTGTAAGGAACACCAGCAATTTCGTTTTAAATATTGCTGAACCCTTTTTGGATCAGCAAAACATGCCCTGGGCTGTACCGTTCAAGTTTGCTAAATGATCAGCATTACAAGTCGGGAGAGAATCCAGGTTCAATCAGTGACCCCAGGAGGATATCTTGACCCTGCCAAAGTTTTCTCACTACACTATGGCGGACAGTCTCAACAGCTTCACTACCGCCGACTGTTTTTAACCATGGAGTCAACTTCTTTGAGACAGAAGTCCTGACAAGCAGCAGCTCCATTCGCACCTAATTTCAGCATCGCTTCAGCAGGCAGTACAGCATGATTCAACCCAAAGGAGCCATAGTCACTTTGACTCTTTCTAACTGGATGATCTAATATCTTTGAACTAGTGAAACTAACATTTCAAGCCAGAGCAGAAAATGTTTAACATATGTTCACATCACCCATATTCCACTCCACCAGGAATGGATGCATGCATGGTCGGTTTGGTTTAATTTTTTGATTCAACAAACAAATCCCATCTTTGCCACTTTTATTTTCGCGAACATTTTTTTTGCCTTGTATTATGTTTGAATTTTTAATCACTTGAACTATCTCCTTCATTTGTTGTTGCTGGTTTTTGACATTTTACCATTTTAAATTTGTTGTGAATCTTTCAGTTGCAGTTTTCCACATAGAATCTCGCCTATTTTCTCCGAGGATTGCCCTGACGCTCTGTCAGGCCTGCCAAATGTGAGCCAATAAATGCTAAGGGAAACTGCTTTTACTTCGTGGCCTGGATGGTGGGAGTTGTCTCTGCAGACTACTTTTTAATATTGATGGCAATGGTGGAGTTTTAACTTGTGTGCAGCTTACGTAAAATTCCACACAAAGGCAAACGTCTTTTCTATTTTTCTTGAGCAGTTTCACGATTACGAAAATAACCTTACGTTAATTTCAATACTTTATCTTTTATGACAATTTACGTTTTTACAGCCACTTTCCTCAGATATATAGTTGTGTACAGAAGTATGTTTTAAGCGTGTCTTGCTGCTCAGCATATTATTGAAGGCACTTGATTGAAATATTCATATTTTCTGACCGCAGTGCAATCTGCTCTGAAAAATGTCTGTGATCTAACAGCTTGAGCAGTTCGTGCATCATGGCTTATAATTACTCTTATAATTCGTAGGTGCAAATCGCTTTGTTAAGAAACACGTAGTGTTACTGCTTATTAACACAGTAAATTAAAACGGAGCAAACTACAAGCGTGTTTTCTTGGGTGAAATTAATTGCCTCATTAACTTTAAGAGTGACTGTATGGTGACAATCTGATGCTGAAAGAAATGAAAAGGATTCATAAGGCCTACAGAGTTTGAGCATGAACCTATTAGTGCTTGTCTTGCAGGAAAAAACAGTTAATGTAACAGTAATGGTATCAGCTTTTGAATTAAATGATATCATTCAAGTTGGCAAATGAAACTATAACAATAATTAGCTTTATGTGTATTGATATTATTATTGTATTACACCGGAAGCAGTAGACAATCCCAGAGCATGGCAGCATACGGGAGTAAACAGCTCTTTGTGTGTTTCTGAGCTTTGTGGACACTGCACATGCAGTAACCTGGACAATTTGTAAGTTAATGTGTGCACTGCAGATGGGAAAACGTCTGACCCCCTTCTACTTAGCCACAGTAAACAGAATTGGATCATTTTAAACATGCCATCCACGCAATTCCAGCCAGTTCGATTTCGGCAGATCAAACACGCCGAAATTTACCAGGGGAAAACTAATCGTAATGAAAAAGAAATGTAGGTTCCACTACATCCGATGCAGTTCTGCACTATCAGTAGCACTAACTTTTATTGCTCTGCAAATCAGGGAAAATCTAATTGTCTCGTGGAGGGACGCGCTAGTTCAGCATAAAGCCAAATTACTGTTGCATTAGAAGTGTCTAAAATTCATACTTGTTTCTCAAAACGTCACCTATTTAATGTATGAAATGCGGACAACACAAGTTAAAGCAGTCAGAAATGGTTTGCCTCTCTCTTTTTGATGGGTGTTGTATGACATTCATGGGTTAACTCACAGAAATTACGAGTTATATGTATACATTTTAGATTCACAAACACAAAGAAAAATCTAGGACTCGGGACCGGGCCAGCACACCAATTTATGATACAACTCCTGATGTCTGAAATCTATGCTTTAAGAGGAGATTTTCAGAGTTGCTCCGGAGACTGAAAAAATAAATTGAATGCGCAGACCACTTGTGCATCAGGGCTAGGCACGAAATGGACGTATGATATAGAATCTGATAATTGCCCCATTCAGAACATTCAGGAGGGGCCGGAATTCTGATTCCTGAGGAGTCAAGTGATTGCACAGGAATCGGATTTTAACCCCAACCTCAGAATTGTGATGTAAAATCCTTCAAACTCAAGCCTTAGAAAGATGCACTGACATGGCAAACAGATACATTAAGCTCAGTTATGGATGCAGCAGGGAGTATGTGAAAGAAAATGTTATTTGTAGTGCTCCCTTAAAATGTAAATTAAAGAAAACTAGCATAACTCACAAGTCCTGTACTAAGCAAAAAGATTACAAAAACCGAGGGGCAGATTTACTAATAGTCCATGCAACGCAATGCAGCAAGGCAAGTTGCTGTTCTGCGTTGCGTGAATGAGAGAAAGCTGAACAGCACCATATTTACAAAGGTATGGTGCAGTTCAGCTTACTTACTGTGCTGCTGTTCTTGTGGCTATCTAGCGCCAACACAGTCACCCTTGAGCCACAATGCTAGGTTGTCTGTGTTAAAGGCAGGATTGTCTTTGGGCAGGAAGGGGTGCCATCCTGCACACAAACAATCCTTAGAAGCATATTCCTCTACGTGTACTGTAGAATGTAGCACACATGGAAAGAGGAAGTAATGAGGAGAAATGAAGATATTTCTCCTTGTTACGTCTCTCTTGGGTAGGTGCACCAGTTTGGTTCAAACTCAGGTTTACTGCCTTTAGGAAATCTGGTTTTGCATCAAATACATTGGTCGATGCAGGGGAAGGCACAGGCTCCACCCACGTAACGCCTACCAGATGCAGTGAAATGTAACACATCGCAAGGTGCTGCGTTTTGTTTCTTTTTTTTTTTTTACAAAGCCAGGCAAGGTGACACAAATCAGTCCTTGTATGGCTGTGTAAATCCTAACTAGCATCTTGCGATGTGGCTGTGCCAAAACAAGTGCCACAACCACTATGCAAATGTTGGGAAATCAGGGCGTATGTCTTTACAAGGCACTGATAATATGCACATCTGAAAGAGAATTGCATCCTTGTAAGTTTTAAATGTTGTTGCTACACTCGTTCCAAAGAGCATTAGATGGTCCTTTTAGATCACTGCACTTCAAGATTGGGACCATAACCTAAATTACTCCATAGTGATTCACACTAATATCTCTGACTCCTCCACCACTGATGATGACAACTTTTTTGTAGGCGTTCAACTACAAATATTCAGACTACATTAATTTCATTTCGAGACATGGAGCAGTTATTAAAAGGGGCCCAATACAACATAATTGCTTTCAATTGTTAACAGCCCAACAATGAGTGGTGGGGAATGTGTGTGTGTGTGTGTGTGTGTGCTTGTGCGCATCTCCCAATCAGGAGAAGGTGGGATCACTTGGTGTTTGAATATGTGCAGAAACTAATGATAGGTTTGCTGTTTTATTATCAACGGAGGAAAATGGTTAACTCATCAATATAAAAGCCTTTCAGAATTCCTGCAGCCTCTCACTCTAAATTATCATGAAGATGATGCATAGCTGTCTAAATATCATATTAGTTGTGATGACCAAATGAACCTGGACTGGAAATACTTTGACCCAGAATTACTAAGCACTTGCATTGTCCTTGGCATCACACAATAAATAATTTAATTGACACAGGGAAGGGTGCAATGTACTGAAAAAGTAGGACATGTACTTTTAAGTTTTACATTTCGTGATAGTGAAAACTCGTACATTCGTTTTTCACTATTGTAAGGCCTACCAATCTCACATAGGACAACAGTGGAGTTATTTTATACCATTTAATAAGCTGTAACTTCCAAATAGGAATAGGTAAATAAGCAATTCATGTTTAGTGTCTTTGGAATTGTAATGAAAACTCCCCTTTTATGGTAAAGTCAGATTTTCAATTGCAATGCTGAAAACTGCACTTTTAGAAAGTTAGCATTTCCTGCCTTAGCCATTTAGTGTTTGCAGACTGACTCAGGGTCACATGATTTGGGTATTGTTGACAGTTGGTCTTTGTGTTTTCCTCCTAGATAGCAATACCCAATAGAGAGCTTAGGTGTGACTGTCTGGATGGCCCATCACTGGCAAGAGGGAAGGACAGAGCTAGGCACAGCCCCACTTACACCTAAGTAGAATGTGTTCTGCCTTCACATAAATGTATCACATACCCTCTGTAGTTAGTCTGGAGCAAGGGCAGAGGAGGAAGGAAACCTGTGCGCTTCAAATGAGAAATCTCTAAAAATTTCTCCTTCTTCAAATGTAGCACTACTTATACATATAGGACCTCAGGCCCCAACTCTTGAGTACACTCCTGGACCTGTGGAAGACTCTGCCAGAACAAGCCTGCTGTGCTGCTGCAAGGACTTCCACCATGCTAGTCAGTTGCCCTGAAGGACTGTCTTCTCTGCTGCGCTGACCTGCTGCCAGGGTGCGAAAGACTGGACCTGCAACTTGCACCCCAAACAATCAGAGGGACTCCAAGGGTGGGAAATGCCTCTTATACTTGCACCTAGACTATTCATCTGTGGGTTTTTTACGGTGGCACTTGCATCCTGGACCCTTGGAAGTGGGCCTAAACATGCTCTTCCAGCACATTTGTGGGTCCAGCAGAACCAATGCATATCCTCTGCTGTGCAGCTGAAGCCAAAACAGAACCAATGCATCGCCTCCGCTGCAAAGGTACTTTCAGTGCAAGGACTCCACATTGACCCTGCAGCCCGCAGCCACAATGGAACTGCCACTTTTTGGTGTGTCCTCGGTGCAAACCTCTTGTCGACAGCAACCTTGATGACAATGCAAGATTTCCCACAACAATCCCGACACATGGTGCACGACACACCCTTGACACAGGACGTCATAAGTGTCCTTCATTGGCAGCCTCCTTAGAGATGTAGCAGTACTTTGCAGCACAGTATCCCCTGTGCAGACTCATTGACATGGCTGAGTGAGGCCTCCTTGGAGAAGGACCTTGAAACACTTCACAACCAAGATTTATATTACTCTTGTTCAGTGAGCCTAACTGGATCCCTGTAGCTGGTCTGGGCTCCATCACAGTCGGCCTGAACTTGTGACTTTGTTCTGATTTAGCCGGACCAGATATCCACAGTTGGTGCTTTTTTGTTATTGGTGCTATATCCAGTAAAATCTTGAAAATCTCCAGTTCTACTGTCTAGATTTTTATAATTTTGGTCTTGTTTTATTTAAACACATTTACTATATTATTCTAAGCTCTTATGGGATCCTTTTTGTGGTGTGTTTTCACTATTTTACTGTTTGAAGTGTTGCACAAATACTTTACGCTTTGCCTCTGAGTTAAGCCCAACTATTCTGTGCCAAGCTACAAGAAGGTTGAGGACAAGTTAATTTAGGGTTTTGCTTGTGACTTTACCATAACAAGGATTGTGGTTCCTGTTTGAGTAGGGTTTTACCCCCGTAATCTGCAACCTAAGCTCTTACATATCTTAGTGTGTGTACTGTGATGAAGTATGTCCAATCCACGTCTCAATTGCTTCTGATATTCTAGCTCATACACATTCTAGCTGTTGACCAACTTGGGTCACAGTCTCACAGGTTTCTCTAGGTCTCTAAAATACTTTTGGAAGATGCAGTTTAATTCATTCACATTTCAAAAATCACTCTACTCTTATTTATCTTATTTAGGTTAGCAGTTAATTACTTGCTCAGTCAGTAGCAGACACGTCTTGACATATGTCTCATAGTTGAGCCATTTTTCAAAGAAGAATATTGCATCCACTCGGGAGTGGTCCCATGCCGCTTACATAGAGCAGTGAAACACAAAATGAAGGAGACAATTCACGTAGAAGTCAGGTAAAGCAGCACATCACAGCACAGCACAGCAACCACAGTTGTTGCAATGTGTTGCCTGGAAGGGAGAGCATATGAAGGTGGCATATCTACTATAATATGGTACTGCCACCCTCTTCCCAGCCCTGGTTCACTTTCGGCTGTCTTGCACTATGCTTACAACCTTGCATCATAGTTCAAGGGTGTTTGTGTAATACCTAAACATACGTTTTTTACTGGAAGGTTACCCTATCATTTCAGACCTATCCTTAGACATTGTTTATTTTTTTTCATCTTTGCATGTGCAGTGTACTGTACAGTCCACATAAAAATTGAAAACATTTAGAAGAAAACTACTTTTCTTAAACTTTCTCTTGCCTTTAGGAGGTGTAAAACTCGGGTGCAAATCCCTGTCTATAAATGTTAGTAGATTGAGCTCTTCCTGAAAGACCTTGCATGGTTGCATGGGATGCCGCCGTCATGCAAAATAGTTCAAAGCTCAACTTAGCACTATTCTGCATTACTTTAGGGCTACATTCCAAACCAAAACAAGTTTTGCACTGGAGAGTGCAAAGCTTTGCACCAGTTTGCCTCAACTTTGGTGACGACACACTGCACTGGCACAAAGGGCCTGAAGTGTGATACGTCCCACTTTGGTTTATCTTTATTGACCTCTCAGCTTTGTGGCTAGGTTTCTGGAGTATAAATGTCATACATGATTGTTTGACCTGTAATGTGCGGTCTTAATGAGTACCAGATTAATTGTAAGTCTTTAGATTATGATTACTTGCAAAACAATGTTTCATCTGAGTTTATATGAATGTGAATCAAGCCATCCTCATTCCAATGTTTTTGATGAAAGAGCCATCATCTTTCTGAATACGGTAATTTAATTCAGGCTAGTCAAGTCCAATGAAATTTGAGCACCTAGTTTGAAAGATGTAGTAGAGGTGATTATATCTGATACTAATAGTTTGGTTGTTAATGTAAAATCTATTCCAAATTATTGATCAAATTAATTTAACAGAAATGTGCACCCTCGAGCATTGTAATTATGAGATCTTCATACAACCATTTCTTTGCTTATGGTATACATTGTCTGGATTTAAGCAACACCTTGATGCAATGAAACCAAAAAAAGGTCAGAATCAAAACCACATTGAGAAAGCTCTAATGTAAAAGATACCATGTTTGGTCTTTAAAAATGTGTAATGTGGTGTAGGAGAGAAAAACTGTAAAGGCTGTTGTTGGACCTGGCCGTTTATCAGGGTCACCCCAGATTTTTGCCTTTTGTTGCAGAAACCGTTTTTGTTGGCGTTAGGACTCTGTGAACTCTTTATCTTCTAACCACAAGTAAAGAGCTTGTATTCTCTCCCTACAATATGGTACTGTCATGTAGGCTCTCATTATCCTAATGACACTACTGGATTTGGGTGGCAGAATCACTTGCGCTATGGTGTACTGAGTCTGAACCCACTACAGGTAACACCTGTCTGCCTAATCCGGGTTTTGTTCCAGTTAACTAGCAGCACCTCATCTCCACCCAAGAGTAAGGATGATTGGGCAACCGAGCGCATGACACAATTGACTCCTCAGAGAAATTGTAGTCACTCAGAACCCATCCGTTTCTCTCAGTTACATTAGTCTCACATATACGAGGACAATCAGAGGCAGAATATATTTCAATAAGGTTTTTTTGAAGCAACTACATCTTAGATAATAAAGCATGTACTGCAATAACCAAGACGATAAAGCATGACAGTATTAAAATTGTGACAAGGAGAGTGAAGCATAAAAATAACGCAACCATATTGTCACTATAATCATTAAAATAGCTCCTACCTAGGCCATGTTAGAGCACAGCATGTTAAGCTCTAGTTCTTCCCTTCAGGTTCCCCTGGGAAGACATCATCCCCCATACCTGAGCAAGAGGCCTGTAGTCTACTTAAGCAGCTGTAGCGAGCACTCAGCAATCAGCATACAGTCATGGTCGTCTGGCTAGAATCTCCCTCTAATGTACATGGGTCAAAGTAGTGTTTTTATAATAAAAGAGCTGATGTTCCAAGAAAGGATCCCTACGTAAGTGTGTGTCTGTTTCTATGAACACTACAGACAAAGCGTTACCACGTTTGCCGGCAACCTATCTTACTGCAGCCTTGAGAAAAGCACGTAGTGAAAGAAATGTCTTATTTCAGAACGTAGTGCTGGCCTAGGCAAAGAACAGCTAGATAGAGAAAATAAAACAAGACCGCAAATGTGGCTACTGTTAAACTAAGTAACAAAGCTGAATAAAGCATATCTAGCTTAAAGTGCACAGTGGCTGGCCAAGCTGCTAAAAGAATGTGTATGAAACTATAACGAAAATGGCTAAATAACACCCTTCCCTTGCTGGTTGAAAGGTGGTTCAAAGCCGAATCACGTATAAAAGCTACTAAAACTCAACCTAAGTCATATATGTACGAATGTCAATAATGACAAGTTAAAGAGACACTTGAGCATGTGTAAATAGGACAATTTAAAATGGAACTGTGGCGTAAAAAAGGCTGAATTTCAAGAATCAGAGTAATTTTTGTAAGTTGCCAATCGAGTCCTGGATACTTGAAGAAAGGAAATCTTCCACTTCGGCATGTGGTAAAGTAGAAAGTTCATCCCCCAAAAAAACCAAGGAGCATTTGTGTTCCAAAGCCTGAGCTCCAGCCAAGGCAGCAGAATTCCGGGGTGTTCCCACCAATATGTTTGGAGCTGCATCATTCACAAAGGGCAACTCATAAGCAGCTTCCCATAGCAAATGCACCATCAACGCACATGTCTGGTAATGAGCCCTCAGTGAGAACAACAACAGATCAGCCTCCAGTGAAAGCAAGCGCTGTGTAGAAAGCCAAACTTTCACTGCATGTTCGAACGAGCACCAGAGGCACCGAAACACGGGCTGCACACAATGCAAAACCGGTCTGAATGACAGAGACCAGTCACACTCCAATTGCTCCAGGAGTGATGATCCAAAGTACTTTATCATGTGGTCACGACACAGCTGCGCTGGTTGGAGCGCTTTCAGTCCTCCTTGTTGCGGCAGATCAGCCATTGCACAGAAAAAGTAGCAATAGCAAGATGCCACCTATTATAGCCAAAGTTATCGGAAATCCCCCGAAAATGCTGGAGAATATTGAGTGGATGGCTGATGGTATTAAGCCGAATATAGAGGAGAAGGTGTGAACGAAACCAGAACCATCTGCCTTAAAGAAATTTGCGATTCCAGTAATACTGGACGCATTAAATATTCATCCCATGAGCTCACCAAAGTGTCTCGGAAAGTTAGTACTTAAAAGGGACTGTATCTCTGCTGATGGCCTTGCAACCTGAAGCGCATTGGCCTCGTGTGCAGATGTGAGTGCCACATTTTTTTGAAACAATAAAGCTTTGAGTCTGCTCAAATTGTCAAAATTCACATTTGAAGAAGCGATATGGGGCCAAATCTCAGCTACTTCCCTCTGTCTTGTAGGAGGAAAAAAGTACATTCCCGCAGCATGTAACGATCTTAGAGACCTAAATGACATAAATGATTCCAGCTCGCATCCCACAACAGTTTTCACTATTGAGGAAGACATAGCTGCCATTTGAGAGCACCTGGAATGCAGGTCTAATCAAGGTGACTGGGACTCCCTTCAGATAACAAGCCAAGTTTGTTGCAGAAGCGCTACACACCCTGTGCAAGGACAGCTGTTTACAAACCATCAGATGGCTGGCAGAAGTCTCACATTCACTACCACTAAGAAAGACCTCTTTCATGCCACTGATACATTTGTACGAGTAGGGTAGCTCCCACACCTCATGGTTGTAACTATCTCCTAGCCTTTCATATCTGCCTACTGGAATGTGTTTTAAGCAGGACGTGAATTGAAGGGCTGAAATAGGCAGATTAATGACCCTGTGTATTAATCACTCAGCAGATGGTATTTGAGCCACAGTAAAAGGCAAGTTTTCTAAATGTTCAATATTTAACATGACAGAAGTCACTTGTTTCTTAGCCATTAGTTGTTGTTGTTGTCACGTTAAATTAAATGTGAAAAATATGTCCCTCGCGCTAACGTGTTGCCAGGGAACACGACCTGCCTTCAGTGTTTGTAGTGTCCAACCCAACTGCATAATGGACCTTAGTTGATGCTGTCCATGGTATAAAGAAGACATGTGACTTTGTATTATGTCTATTGCAGAAGAAACAAAGTTGTTTGAGGTGTATATCTGGTCGGACAGGGTATTAATTCCATTATCTACAACAGCTAATGCCTTCTGTAAGTTCTTCTGATCAATTTGCTTTAACTGGGCAGCAGCTTCTTGTTGAGAAAGCTTCTAAATGTTCTAAATAAACTGCATATAAGAAGCGCTTTCTGCGTTGTTTTCTGGGGCCTAACAAGAAATCCTGTAAGTCACTGTTATTGGGAGACTGAGGTGTTCTCTAACAGTATCTAGTGAGGAACTCTTCGACCACTGCTAGCATAGTTTCCCTACACTGTATGTTGTTACTATACCCGCATGTTCAGTTGACACATAGCGAGGGTCTGGCCTACTTGTTCCAAATCCCCCTGTGGAGTTTATGAAACATTTATGACACCGATTGGTATCTATTGGCCACAATAGCCACCCACCAGGACGTGAAAGTGAAGCATTAAAAGTGCCATTCTAGACCAATTCATTGAGCTGATCTTCAGTTGCATTTATATACTTTTGCCATTTTTTAAATTTTGCAGGGGCAGGAATACTGGGCGCATTCAATTCCTTAATTTTTACTAAGCCTAAACAACTTGTCTGTTGTACAATTTCATTTAAAAATCTCATTTGAACAGGTATCAGGCATGCTCTAAATAAAGCTTCCTTCTCCCTCACTTGCCAATTTTTTGTTTCCCACACACTTTTTAAGTCAATCAACTTGAACCAATATTCAAAGCCTTATATAGCCAACCGGTACACAAAGGAATCCAAATAAATGAATTTTGTATCTGTCAATAATATGTGTACATTTTCCATCAATGGAAATTTTAAATAATATGACTCAGCATTTTTTACATTGTGCCCAGAAAAATATACACCATTTTCGGAATATGTTTTAGATCTCCCTTGTGTTGGAGGTGGACAATGTTCCCATTGAGTGTAATTAAAAATAGTCTTTGGGGCACTTGCTCTATGAATGAAATGGTGTCCATAATAATTATAGCAAAACATGTCAAAATAATTATCTTTGGATTGATAAACATCCTCACTTTTCAAATACAGAAAAATACTGCAATTCAGTCATCATAGAATCAACTGTTTTCACATCCGGGTCATCAGAAACAACTCCTGGTATTATTACATCACTCACTGAAAGTTTACAACATATGGTATTTGAATGACCTCCGTGGGGCCATATATATCAAATGTGACTTTATCCCAAACAATTCCATCAGGAATTGGTATAGCAGAAATGTTTACGAAAGACAAGTCTCTGCAGACCTTGTGAGAAGAAAAATTGTTTTTTAGGACCTCATCCACCAGTTCAACTGTTGATCTTTCAGGAAGGTACTAACCATATATTAATAGAAAGTAGGTAATGACAAAGCCAATCCAAAGGAGAAAAGCTAATACGGTCTAGGAAAGACATAGATAGTTCCATGGGAGAATAAAGTAATTTGTTTTAAGCCACTTTATCAGCTTATGTGTTTTAGCAGTTTAGACGTAGAAGAGGCAAATGAGTCCAAAAAAAGTGTTGTTGATGTCAGCAAAGTATCCAGAAGCAGATTGTGCAAAAGCTGGAGCTGTATTCGTAGGAGAACTGGTAGGGGTCTCCTGCGGTGGTTCATAGTAAATGATGCCATCCGTCTGTTTAGAAGTTGGGTCAAATTGATCAGTAATTTCTACATCTTTTGAGGTAACTAATGCAAGATCATTTTCTACCCTCCCCAAGCTCGGAGAGGTGTCATCGTTGCTGCTCAAAACTTGTAGAGGGACGACTTGACCAGTTGTGAGAGAGATTTGGGGACTACCGGCTGCTCCCCTTGGTCTGCTATGCAGGATCGGCCACATGGTGTGACTTGACAATGTCGATAGAGACCAACCAGTTTTCTTTAGCACCAGGCAACAGTGGTAGAATGACAGTTCTGTTACCGTATATTCCCAGGACTGAGAATGGTGCACAATCAGAAGGACCAAACTCAGTTTTCAACAGCAACTTTTTCACGTACTAGATCCACAACCTTGGAATCCAGCCGGTTGATGTTATTGGTACATCCTTAATTCCTACGGAGGCAGCACTGGCAGATGCATTTTCGCCACGGAAATGTTGTAATTCCTGCAAGACAGTGACACGTTCATTTATGTAAAAATGTGTTTCTGCCACCTCCACGCCAGGGCCATTAAGATCTGGAACATACATTTGAGTTCCAAACAGGCACTCGTATGAAGTATGACCCACCAGAGACCTTCTAGGTAGATTATAAAGTGCTTTCTAGACTCCATAAGGTGATTAAGCCAACTACGACCTGTCCTTTATACTCTGGCTGTTAAGGACTGCTTTAAATCACTGTTTTGCCACTCCACAACACTATTTCCCTCGGAATGAAATGAAGACGAGTAATGGAGTTGGACCTCTAACGAGGCCATGGCAACCCTGAATGCCCTTGAGGCAAAAGCAGGGCCATGGTCCGAGTGGAAAGCCGCAACTGCATATGTGCCGATAAAGACTTGGAAATCTTTAATAACAGTTCGAGTGTCAGCCAAGCATTGTGGCCACAAACATAAAAATCTGGAGCAAGAGTCAACAGCGACTAAAATGTATTTGTATGCACTGTCCAGTGTTAGGGGACCACAATGGTCCAAGTACACACATTGTAAAGGTTTGTTGGAAATTAGGAGGGGTGTCTGCGGTGGGCGTTTGACGGTAGAGCCCTTAATTTGTTGGTAGATGTCACAACAAAGGACATACAGCTTGGTCTGTTTATATAGACCTGGCCACCAATAACGTGCTTGCAATAATGATATTGTAGCCGCCACACCAGCATGGGCAGATGCAACCCCCTCATGCGCTGCTTTAATCAACTCTGGTCTTATGCCTTTATTGGGAGTTACTCGAGCTCCCACACCTGGTATTTTTAATTCTGCATCAAGGAAGCCTCCCATTTAGTAGGAATATTTAGCAGGAAATGGTTTTGAATAGGGCGTGCCTTCAGCTTTGGCTTTCACAGCAGCCAATATGTTATCGTCTGGTTTTGTTCCAGAATGAGTTAATACAGCAACAGAAGCCGTAGCTACTGCTGATTTGGCTGCTTCATCAGCCAGGGTATTTCCAGCGACGTGTATTCCAATGTGCTGGTGTCCAAGTGTCTGTACAACATGGACGTTTGGTAGCATTTCCTTCAGATCCACTACTTTCCCTCACAGTAGTCTGTGTTTGATGGTGTTGCCTTTAGAATCTCTGAACCCATTCTGGCGCCAGTAATGCAGGTGTTCATTGGAGGACTGTAAACAATAGTACGAATCACAGACATTCAGTGCTAGCTGTGCAGGATACATATGTTCCAGTGCCATCACCAGAGCCTTTAGCTCTGATAGTTGTGCTGTTCAATCCCCTATGGTCTACGTGAATGTATGCTGGGGACAAAGTGTATTACCCTCCATGTAGCCACTTACTACTGCGCAAGCAGTGGAGTATTGATGTTTTGTGCCAATTGCAGGCTGTGCTGTGCAATCGGTGTACATGACTCTTTGATATTGATCAATAGCTAGTGTATTTGCCAAAACTGGATATTCTAGTTCGTGTTGCAAAAATTCCTGAGTTTGTAATTTTGGGTAAAAAATGTAGTCAACATCAGTGGCTGTCAAAGAGGTTGCCCATTGAATCCAACGTGGATGTAATGCTTTAGCGTTTGGAACGCTGGCTTTGGTAACAGCCTCAAGGTCTGGAATCGGAGATATGACAATAATGCTTTTCCCCTGGGCCAGTGGTCCTTCTTTAATGACAGCCATCTGAACAACAGTGAACATTTTCTCAGTGGGAGTAAAGCGTTGTTCTGCTGCTGAATACAAATGTGATTTGTATGCAATCGGGACTGTCTCACCCTCATTGAAAGTTACATAGGTGAAACCAATGGCACCAGCAATTACTCTGATAACCAGCTTTTTTTTATTGTCCCTTGTGTGTAAATGTTGTGCTGCAAGCATGTCTGTTTGCAAAGCTCTGAGAATGCGTGTGTGTTTGACTGTCCAAAATTTACGGGAAAAGTCAGGACTTATTAAGTCACATAATGATTTTATACGTGATGCGTAATCTGGAATGTAAATTCTGCCAAAATTTAGGAAACCCAATAGGGATTGGAGTTTTTTAATGGTATTTGGAGGTTATCACTGTGTGCATTTTTCTAGGAATTGATGCGCTAGGATCTTTCCTTCACTTGATAATTTGTATCCCAGAAACAGGACACTAAGGAAGGATATTTTTGTTTTTTTAAAGTTGAATTTATAGCTGAATTCGGCAAATCCTACAACAATGCGTGCTGCCCGTCTTAGATGTTGCAGTAATTCATTATCCATGAGATAAATATCATCTACATAGGACTATGCTTCAGGGTCGATGTCGTGCAATATTGAAGTAACATGAGCCGTGAACTGTCCTGGACTGTTCTTGTACCCCTGGGGTAAATGACAGAATTGCTTCTGGGAGCCTAGTGTGCTGAAACTTGTTAAGTCTCTACTCTCAGGCGCTATATTTTGGCTGAAGAATCCATTGGAAATATCCAGTGTTGTTCTGTATTTGTTGCGCACTCTGTTGTTCATGAGTGCTGTGCTATGTCAGTTTTGTATAGTGTATGTGCATGTATGAATGTTTAAATGTCTGTAGTCAAAGACTATTCTGTACGAGTGGTCCGGTTTCGCTACTGGGAATAAGAGATTATTCATTGGTGAGACACAGGGTTTGATTACGCCCTGGTATTCCAGTTGTGTGAGGATTGCGATGCAACCTGGGTGCCTGCGCCAATGCCCAATCGATGACGTAGGATTCTACGAGCTCATTGAGAACAAGGGGCCAGAAAGAAGGTTTGATGACCTCTTCCCCATATAGGCAAGTACTGACAAATTAAGTGGCCAATCCCTTTCAGCCAGTAGAATGTCATATACATTCATGATGCGGTCCCAAAAGATTGCGTTGATTGTGCACTCAATATCTCCTTCTAACTATAACGTGACTTTGTACACCCTATCAGGCATGGAGACACGCTTGTCCGCAGTTTCAACTTGTAAGAAGTCATCAGTTGGTTTCAAATCCAGATACTCTTGGAGATTCAGGCAAACTATTGTGACCTCTGCCTCACTGTCTAATATTGCTAATGCCCACTTCTTGTTCTTCAATAAAGCCTTCTTCTTGAGTGGCATGACAAACTGCAACTGCTGCCACTTTTTTCTTTTAAATAAGGTTTTTTTGTGGGGGGAGAAGTCCCACCACCCACCTCTCTCCCTGCGTTTTTTGGGCGTTTTCCCTTTCTTTTTTAGGTGTTTGTTGTTTTTTATCCCAGCGTTTCTTAGAACCCTCAGGAGCTTGCTTGGAAGGATCTTTATTAGATTTACCCTGTGTTGGAAATGGCCCTTCTGCAGGGTTATCCCCAGACTTTTTGCCTTCCTCCTTCTCTTTTTCTGACATCATTTTTGCTGGTTTTTAGATTCTGTGCACTTTCCCACTGCTAACCAGTGCTAAAGTGCATATACTCTCTCCCTTTAAACCTGGTAACATTGGATCATACCCAATTGGTCTATTTGTTTGCCTATAAGTCCCTAGTAAGGTGCACTGTATGTGCCCAGGGCCTGTAGATTAAATGCTACTAGTGGGCCTGCAGCACTGGTTGTGCCACCCACTTTAGTAGCCCCTTTACCTTGTCTCAGGCCTGCCAGTGCAAGGCCTGTGTATGCAGTTTCACTGTCACTTCGACTTGGCATTTAAAAGTACTTGCCAAGCCTAAAGCTCCCCTTTTTCTACAGATAAGTCACCCTAATGTGTGCCCTAGGTAACCCCTAGAGCAGGGTGCTGTGTGTGTAAAAGGCAGGACATGTACCTGTGTAGTTTACATGTCCTGGTAGTGTGAAACTCCTAAATTCGTTTTTACACTACTGTGAGGCCTGCTCCCTTCATAGGCTAGCATTGGGGCTGCCCTCATACATTGTTGAAGTGGTAGCTGCTGATCTGAAAGGAGTAGGAAGGTCTTATTTAGTATGGCCAGAATGGTAATACAAAATCCTCCTGACTGGTGAAGTTGGATTTAATATTACTATTTTAGAAATGCCACTTTTAGAAAGTGAGCATTTCTCTGCACTTAAATCTTTCTGTGCCTTACAATGCACGTCTGGCTGGGTTTAGTTGAAAGCTACTTGTGCATTCACTCAGACACACCCCAAACACAGGGTACTCAGCCTCACTTGCATACATCTGTGTTAGACTTTTCATCCTTGGCGTGGTCTCCCTTAACTTTTTGCCTCTGTTCCCCAGGTTGTTGATGTGTGCTGGACTCTGATTTTACTGTTTTTGTTACTCTGGGCACTTTACCACTGCTAACCAGTGCTAAAGTGCAAGTGCTCCTGTTTAAAATGTGTACGTAATTAGTTCTCCATGATTGGCATATTTGTTTTACTGTTAAGTCCCTAGTAAAGTGCACTAGAGGTGCCCAGGCCCTGTAAATCAAATGTTACTAGTGGGCCTGCAGCACTGGTTGTGCCACCCACACAAGTGACCCTGTAATCATGTCTCAGACCTGCCACTGCAGTATCTGTGTGTGTATTTTTACACTGTAAATTCGACTTGGCAAGTGTACCCACTTGCCAGGCCTAAACCTTCCCTTTTCTTACATGTAATGCACCCCTAAGGTAGGCCCTAGGTAGCCCCAAGGGCAGGGTGCAGTGTATGGATAAGGTAGGACATATAGGGGGTCATTCCAAGCTTGGCGGGCGGCAGGAGCCGCCCGCCAAGCGGGACCCGCCAGAAGACCGTACCGCGGTCAAAAGACCGCAGCGGTCATTCTGGGTTTCCCACTGGGCTGGCGGGCGATCGCCAAAAGGCCGCCCGCCAGCCCAGTGGGAAACACCCTTCTACGAGGAAGCCGACTCCGAATGGAGCCGGCGGAGTGGAAGGTGTGCGACGGGTGCAGTAGCACCCGTCGCGAATTTCAGTGTCTGCTAAACAGACACTGAAATTCAAAGTGGGGCCCTCTTACGGGGCCCCACGACACCCCTCACCGCCATCCTGTTCCTGGTGGTCGAAACCGCCAGGAACAGGATGGCGGTGAGGGGGTCGTAATCCCCCATGGCGGCGCAGCTTGATTCCTCAGGGCAGCAGAAAACCGGCGGGACACCGCCGGTTTTCCGTTTCTGACCACGGCCATACCGCCGCGGTCAGAATGCCCTTAGGAGCACCGCCAGCCTGTTGGTGGTGCTCCCGCCGACCCCGGCCCTGGCGGTCAAGGACCGCCGGGGTCGGAATCACCCCCATAGTGATGTGGTTTATATGTCCTGACAGTGAAATACTGCCAAGTTCGTTTTTCACTGTTGCAAGGCCTGTCTCTCTCATAGGATAATATGGGGGCTACCTTTAAATATGATTAAAGCGTAGATTCCCCTAGAGAGTAGATGGACATGTGGAGTTTGGGGTCCCTGAACTCACAATTTAAAAATACATCTTTTAGTAAAGTTGATTTTGAGATTGTGCGTTTGAAAATGCCACTTTTAGAAAGTGAGCATTTTCTTGCTTAAACCATTCTGTGACTCTGCCTTGTTTGTGGATTCCCTGTCTGGGTCAGTTTGACAGTTGGGTTGTTTTTCACCTCACACTAGACAGTGACACAAAGGGAGCTGGGGTGTAACCTGCATTTCCTGATTAGCCATCTCTGCTAGGAGGGAGGGGTGGAGTGGTCACTCTCATCTGAAAGGACTGTGCCTGCCTCTGACAATGCAGACTCCAACCCCCTGGTGTGTGTCTGAGGCCTTGTCTGGGCAAGGCAGGATTTCACAAGTAGGTGTGAGTCCCCTTTGAAGAAAGGTGACTTCAAAAACTAAAATGGGTATAAGAAGGGCACCCAAATCTACAGACTTTAGAAACACTTCTGGAACCAAGAGGAACCTCTGCTTGGAGAAGAGCTGAT
The DNA here is from genome assembly GCF_031143425.1 of Pleurodeles waltl. Classification (NCBI taxonomy): domain Eukaryota; kingdom Metazoa; phylum Chordata; class Amphibia; order Caudata; family Salamandridae; genus Pleurodeles; species Pleurodeles waltl. Next base: position 997,072,058 of record NC_090437.1, read on the forward strand.
CGCTGAGGAAGAAGTGTTGCCCTGCCTGTGACTGTGCTTTGTGGAGCTTTCCTGCAGTGCTGCTTCTGTCAGAGTAAGAGGGCAAAGACTGGACTTTGTGTGCCTTCCATCTTGTGAAGAAATCTCCAAGGGCTTGATTTAGAGCTTATCTCCTGTTGTTTGAAGTCTCAGGGACAGCAAAGACTTCTCTCTGCCAGCACCTTGAGTCTCTGGAGAGACTCCAGCTCTGACAAGTGGTGCCCGATCCAGACCCTGGGCCCTTGAAAGGAAAGCTGGTGGAAATCCAAGGAAATCGACTTCGGACGACTCCAGACCGACGCCGCTGCTAAATCCGGTGACGCCACCTGCACCCGACGCCGTGACCTTCGCTGGAACGCGACGCTCTTCGCAGGCCCGACGCCTCAGCAGCCCCGCTGAAGTCCGCGACTCCGTGGAAGTCGCTGCACCACGTCGTGACGACGCTGCTCGAAGTGCACGGATTCAACGTTTCGCACAGACGCCGCGATCCCCCACTTCGCGCATCGGCTTGTTTTCACTCTTCACCAAAGGAACTGTACTTGGGGGTCTACATGACTCCGTGTCCGGCGCCGCTGGTGTCGGCTTGTTGGGAACGACTCCGTCACGACGCCGTGTTAACATCTCATCGAAGCATTTTTCTTTCTAAGCGCTATTTTTGAGTTTAATCTAAAAAAAATCATAACTTGACTTGTGTATGGTGGATTTTTGTCATTTTGGTCTTGTTTTGTTTAGATAAATATTTCCTATTTTTCTAAACTGGTGTTGTGTCATTTTGTAGTGTTTTCCTTAAGTTACTGTGTGTGTTGGTACAACTACTTTAGACCTAGCACTCTGAAGTTAGGCCTACTGCTCTGCCAAGCTACCAAGGGGGTAAGCAGGGGTTAGCTGAGGGTGATTCTATTTTACCCTGACTAGAGTTAGGGTCCTTGGTTGAACAGGGGGGTAACCTGACTGTCAACCAAAGACCCCATTTCTAACATTGGTGATCAGCGGTTGGGATTTGGACTTGTATTTGTACTTGACATACAGTAATTAAGTGTACACTACTGTTTGAGTTCAGACCACTACGTGACCACATACGTGTCTTGAGATTTTTGCTTTTTCTCTTTTTGTGGATTTTGTCCCTACGTCCACTTTGTTTTTTTTTCGCTGATCCTTGTTTGACTTTGAACTTCATTTGGGAACTTGTTTCTGCATTTGGAACTTTGCACTCTTTTTACCTTTCATCATGTCTCTACTTGGAGATGCATCAGTTGGAGCTGACTTTGACCTTGAGAAATTGGAGAGTTATACCAAAGCTCAGTTGAAGCAGTTCTGTAAAAGTTTTGACTGTCCCATTAAGAGCTCATCCAGGAAGGAGGAGCTGCAAAAGGCGCTGAGGGCCTGGGTGACAGCCAAGAGCACTGAAGGGCACACACAGGATGAGGGAGATGAGGAGGATGAGGAAGAGTGTTCAGTACACAATGGTATTGTGGGTGGGCCTGAATGTCCAGGGAGAAGGTCTCCAGGGCAGGTAGCAGTGTCTCATCCAAGGGTCTGACACCTGAGGAGTTGCAGGACAGACAGGCAGAGAGGGCATACCAATTGGAGCTGCAGAAGCTCAATCTGGAGAAAGAAAGAGATGAGAGAAGAACAGTCCTTGAGGAAAGGAAGATGCATCTGGCTCATGAGCTTAACTTAAAGGAGTTAGATCAGAGGAGCCAGTCCAGTAGGGATGGTGGCAGCAATCCTACAGTGCAGCCTGAGAGAAGGGTACACATCCCAAAAGACCTTGTGAGGGATTATAAGAGGGAGGATGATATCTACTTGTGGTTCAAGGGTTATGAGTGAGCTCTCCACATGAACCTGGTCCCTGAAGCTCATTGAGGGGCGGCCCTGTGGAAGCATTTTGAGGCAGAGGGGAGGGACACACTGACGGCCTTAGGGGATGCTGAGAGTCTCACCTACCCTGTCATGAAGGAGGCCTTACTCACCAGGTATGGTCTCACCCCTGAGCAGTACAAGGAGAAGTTTAGATCCTACAAGAGAAAGGAATCCCAAACATGGTTGGAATGTGTTGATTCTTTTTGCAGGTCACTGGATGGTTGGGTGAAGGGCAGTAAGGTAAACACGTATGAGGGGCTTTACAATTTAATTGCTTGGGAGCACTTGTACAGTTTATGTTTTCCAGAGCTGCACCAGCACCTAATTGACAGCAAGCTGACTGACCCCAGGAAGCTTGCGCAGGAAGCGGACCGCTGGGAGAGCACCAGGGTCCAAAAGAGGTATGGGGGAGACCACGCCAAGGGTGGGCAGGGTCCCTCTCAGAAGAAAGGGGGGGTAAGGGCAAACAGGGGGAGTTCTCTAAAGGGCCCCAAACTGATTCCCAGGGTAAGAATTCCCAACCCCCCAGTGAAAAGAAGCCATGGTTGTCCAAAGGGAAGCCAGTGGCAGGTGGTCCCCCACGTAAGTGCTATGCATGTGACCAGGTGGGTCATGTGAGGGGGGACCCCAAATGCCCCAAAAGTACACCGGCACCCACTGGTGCACCGTCCCAGGGTTTGGCCAGTGTAGCGCTTGGGGAGGAGTTGGTTTCAGGTGGGTGGGAACCAGCAGAAATGACCCTTGTCTCACTAGGGGACAGCGAGACGGTCCAGAGAAGCCTAGTGCCTGATAACACTAAGAGGTACAGGCAATGGGTGACCATCAATGGACAGAGGGTGGAGGCTCTTAGAGACACAGGAGCCAGTGTGACTACAGTGAGGAGTCACCTGGTGTCTGAAGAGCAGATTGATCCCCGGGTACTTCACCAAGTAGTTGCGGTAGACAACTCTGAGCGCCTCTGCAGAGTGGCGCAGGTTCCCTTTGAATGGGGGGGTCTCAGGTTTGTGGAAAGTAGCTGTGAGTCCAACCATGCCTGTTGATTGTTTGCGAGGTAACAACCTGGAGGATTCCCCTTGGAAGGAGGTGGAACACAGGTCTCACTTGGAGATGTTGGGTCTGCCTGGGTGGGTATGTGTATCCACCCGGTCTATGGCAGCCAATCAGGGTAGTCAAGAGCCCCTGGAGCCTGAAACAGTGGCCCAGGGGACTGCCAAGAAGAGGAAGGGCAGGGGGCGCGGGAAACCACCCCTGAGGTTCCCACGGTCCGGGAGGAGGCGGAGCCTGAGGGTGACGCCCCGGAACCTACAGGGGAGCAGGTGGCTGAACTGGGGGAGGTCCCTGAGCTGTCACAGTGGCAGCAGGAAGGGGGACCCACCAGGGAAGCATTCTGCACAGCGCAGAAGGAGTGCCCTACTCTTGAGGGGCTGCGGCAGCAGGCTGCAGCCCAGGCGGCTGGCGAGGCGCCGGGTACTCACCTGATTTATTGGGAGGATGGCCTCCTGTATAGTGAGCCTAAGTTTCCTGAGCCTGGGTCAGCTCATATGCTGGTGGTACCCCAGTGCTTCAGGGCCTTCCTACTGGGTTTGGCTCATGATGTGCCGTTGGCAGGACATCTAGGGCAGGACAAGACCTATAAGAGGCTTGTCTCCCACTTTTACTGGCCCTTGATGCACAAGCAGTCAGCTGCTTATTGTAGGTCTTGTCAGACTTGTCAGGCAAGTGGCAAGAGTGGGGGGAAATGCAAAGCTCCCCTCCAACCTTTACCTGTAGTCAGTACTCCCTTTGAAAGTGTAGGAATTGACATTGTGGGGCCTCTGGATCCCAAGACAGCCCTGGGCAACAGGTTCATCCTGGTCTTGGTGGACCATGCCACACAGCACCCAGAAGCCATTACTCTAAGGACGGTCACTGCCCCCGTGGTGGGACGTGCCTTGAAGGGAGTTTTTACCCGCATGGGGTTCCCCAAGGAAGTGGTATCTGATAGAGGTACAAACTTCATATCTACTTATATGAAGTCTCTGTGGAAGGTGTGTGGGGTAACCTACAAGTTCACCACCCCTTACCACCCCCAAAGTAATGGTCTGGTTGAGAGATTCAACTGCACCTTGAAAGGAATGATTCAGGGCCTGTCAGAGCCCTTGAGGCGTAAGTGGGACATCCTCTTGTCAAGCCTTCTGTTCGCTTACAGTGAGGTGCCTCAAAAGGGACTTGGCTTTAGCCCCTTTGAGCTCATCTATGGCCACCCTGTGAGGGGACCGCTCAGTCTGGTGAAGGAGGCTTTGGAGAAAGCTCCTAGTAAACCACCCCATGATGTATTTAGCTACATGCTGGCACTAAGAAACCAGACTGCCCGCTTCAGGAGTCTCTCTCAGGAGAACCTGGAAGCAAGCCAGGAGGATATGAAACGGTGGTACGACCAGAATGCCACTCTGGTTGAGTTTCAGCCTGGACAAAAAGTGTGGGTCATGGCACCAGTGGAGCCTAGGGCTTTCCAAGATAAGTGGACTGGGCCTTTTGAGGTGGTGGAAAGAAAGAGCGAGGTCACCTATCTGGTAGACTTGCAATCCCCCAGGAACCCTTTGAGGGTCCTACATGTCAACCGCCTCAAACCACACTTTGAGCGAACTGAGCTATCCATGCTCCTAGTAACAGATGACGGGGTGGAGGAAGAGAGTGAGCCTCTTCCTGACCTCCTGTCTGCAGGAGAGAAAGATGGGTCTGTGGAGGGAGTGATCCTCTCCCCCTCCCTGACTGAGGAACAGCAGAGGGACTGTCGCCACGTGTTGGGACAGTTCGCCTCGCTGTTTTCCCTGATCCCAGGAATCATACACCTGTGCACACATGATATGGACACTGGGGACAGTGCACCTGTTAAACATAAGGTTTACAGGGTGACTGACAGGGTCAGGGCTTGCATTAAGGAGGAAGTCTCCAAAATGTTGACCCTAGGGGTCATTGAGCACTCCAGCAGTCCTTGGGCCAGCCCAGTGGTATTGGTCCCAAAGTCTGCTGCTCCTGGTGCCACTCCAGAACTTAGGTTCTGTGTGGACTACCGGGGTCTCAATGCGGTCAGCAAGACTGACGCACCCCCCATCCCCCGAGCTGATGAGCTCATTGATCGGTTAGGAGCTGCCAAGTACCTCAGTACGTTTGATTTAACCTCTGGGTACTGGCAGATTGCCTTAACTGAGGGGGCAAAGGAGAGGTCAGCATTCTCTACCCCAAATGGGCACTTCCACCTTTCAGAGGTTGGTCAACCAGGTGTTGGCAGGACTGGATGAGTTCAGTGCCGCCTACCTGGATGACATTGCTGTGTTTAGTTCCACATGGGAGGAACACCTGCAACACCTCTGGAGAGTGTTAGAGGCCCTGCAGAAGGCAGGCCTCACTATTAAGGCAAGCAAGTGCCAAATAGGGCAGGGTTCTGTGGTGTACTTAGGACACCAGGTGGGGAGTGGCCAGGTGGCACCCCTACAGCCTAAGATTGACACGATTCTGGCTTGGGAGCCTCCCAAGACCCAGACTGAAGTGAGAGCCTTTTTAGGTCTCACAGGATATTACTGGAGGTTTGTTAAGGGATATGGTACCATTGTTACCCCCTTAACTGAGTTGACTTCTAAGAAGCAACCCAAGAAAGTGATCTGGACAGAGGCTTGCCAGAACGCTTTTGATGCCCTGAAGGCTGCCATGTGCACAGCACCTGTGCTGCAGGCACCTAACTACTCCAAGGAGTTTGTTGTGCAAACAGACGCCTCAGAGCATGGTATTGGAGCAGTACTCTCACAGCTTAATGAAGAGGGCCTAGATCAACCCGTAGCCTTCATTAGCAGGAGGTTACTACCCAGGGAACGTAGGTGGAGTGCCATAGAACGCGAAGCGTTTGCTGTGGTCTGGGCACTGAAGAAGCTAAGACCCTACTTGTTTGGGACTCACTTCCGAGTTCAGACCGACCACAGGCCCCTCAGATGGTTAATGCAGATGGGGGTGAGAATCCAAAACTGTTGAGGTGGTCCATTTCCCTACAGGGGATGGACTTTACGGTGGAACATCGTTCTGGTACAGAGCACGCCAGTGCTGATGGTCTGTCCAGGTTCTTCCGCCTTAGTGATGAGAACTCCCATGAGGTTGGGTAGTTGCTCCCCACTTTTAGCTGGGGGGGACACGTGTTAGACTTTTCATCCTTGGCGTGGTCTCCCTTAACTTTTTGCCTCTGTTCCCCAGGTTGTTGATGTGTGCTGGACTCTGATTTTACTGTTTTTGTTACTCTGGGCACTTTACCACTGCTAACCAGTGCTAAGGTGCAAGTGCTCCTGTTTAAAATGTGTACGTAATTGGTTCTCCATGATTGGCATATTTGTTTTACTGTTAAGTCCCTAGTAAAGTGCACTAGAGGTGCCCAGGGCCTGTAAATCAAATGTTACTAGTGGGCCTGCAGCACTGGTTGTGCCACCCACACAAGTGACCCTGTAATCATGTCTCAGACCTGCCACTGCAGTGTCTGTGTGTGTATTTTTACACTGTAAATTCGATTTGGCAAGTGTACCCACTTGCCAGGCCTAAACCTTCCCTTTTCTTACATGTAAGGCACCCCTAAGGTAGGCCCTAGGTAGCCCCAAGGGCAGGGTGCAGTGTATGGATAAGGTAGGACATGTAGTAATGTGGTTTATAAGTCCTGACAGTGAAATACTGCCAAGTTCGTTTTTCACTGTTGCAAGGCCTGTCTCTCTCATAGGATAATATGGGGGCTACCTTTAAATGTGATTAAAGCGTAGATTCCCCTAGAGAGTAGATGGACATGTGGAGTTTGGGGTCCCTGAACTCACAATTTAAAAATACATCTTTTAGTAAAGTTGATTTTGAGATTGTGCGTTTGAAAATGCCACTTTTAGAAAGTGAGCATTTTCTTGCTTAAACCATTCTGTGACTCTGCCTTGTTTGTGGATTCCCTGTCTGGGTCAGTTTACAGTTGGGTTGTTTTTCACCTCACACTAGACAGTGACACAAAGGGAGCTGGGGTGTAACCTGCATTTCCTGATTAGCCATCTCTGCTAGGAGGGAGGGGTGGAGTGGTCACTCTCATCTGAAAGGACTGTGCCTGTCTCTGACAATGCAGACTCCAACCCCCTGGTGTGTGTCTGAGGCCTTGCCTGGGCAAGGCAGGATTTCACAAGTAGGTGTGAGTCCCCTTTGAAGAAAGGTGACTTCAAAGACTAAAATGGGTATAAGAAGGGCACCCAAATCTACAGACTTTAGAAACACTTCTGGAACCAAGAGGAACCTCTGCTTGGAGAAGAGCTGAAAGCTGAGGAAGAAGTGCTGCCCTGCCTGTGACTGTGCTTTGTGGAGCTTTCCTGCAGTGCTGCTTCTGCCAGAGTAAGAGGGCGGTTATTCTGTGTTTCCCGCTGGGCTGGCGGGCGACCGCCAGAAGGTCGCCCGCCAGCCCAGCGGGAAACCCCTTCCCACGAGGAAGCCAGCTCTGAATGGAGCCGGCGGAGTGGGAAGGGTGCGACGGGTGCAGTAGCACCCGTCGCGATTTTCAGTGTCTGCATGGCAGACACTGAAAATCTTTTAGGGGCCCTCCTACGGGGGCCCCTGCAGTGCCCATGCCATTGGCATGGGCACTGCAGGGGCCCCCAGGGGCCCCAGGACACCCCTCACCGACTGCCAGGAACAGGATGGCGGTAAGGGGGTCGGAATCCCCATGGCGCAGGGCAGCGGAAAACCGGCGGGAGACTGCCGGTTTTCCGTTTCTGACCGCGGCCATACCGCCGCAGTCAGAATGCCCTTGGGAGCACCACCAGCCTGTTGGCGGTGCTCCCGCGGTCGTTGACCCTGGCGGTCAATGACCGCCAGGGTCAGAATGACCCCCTGTGTGTGTTGGTACAACTACTTTACACCTAGCACTCTGAAGTTAAGCCTACTGCTCTGCCAAGCTACCAAGGGGGTAAGCAGGGGTTAGCTGAGAGTGATTCTCTTTTACCCTGACTAGAGTGAGGGTCCTTGCTTGAACAGGGGGGTAACCTGACTGTCAACCAAAGACCCAATTTCTAACAATCTGATTTTGAATGGGTCTTCCTGGGCTGGGAGGGTGGAGGGCCTGCTCTCACACAAAGGACTGCTGCACACCCTACTGGTACCCTGGCAGACAGGATTGAACTGAAAGGGGACCTGGTGCACTTCTAAGCCACTCTTTGAAGTCTCCCCCACTTCAAAGGCACATTTGGGTATAAAACAGGGCCTCTGCCCTACCACCTCAGACACTTCCTGGAGAAGAAACCTGAACCAGAACCTGCACCCTGACAAGAAAAACTGCCTGGCTGCCTAAAGGACTCATCTGACTGCTTTCTACAGAGGACTGCTGTCTTGCTGTTGCCCTGCTGTCTTGCTGCTCTCTTGCTTTGCTGCAGAAGTGCTCTCCAAGGGCTTGGATAGAGCTTGCCTCCTGCTCCCTGAAGTCTCAGGACCAAAAAGAATTCTCTCTTGCAACTGGACTTCTTGGACGACAAAAAATTCGACGCACAGCTTGTTCCGCAGTGAAAAATTCACCGAACCGGAACGACGCCGCTCGACTTCGCAAGGAAAAGATTGACGCAAGTCAGTGTGTGAAGGGGCGAAACCGACGCACACACCATTTATCCACACATCTCTTCCTCTGCGGCCCCTTTGCGGAGATTTTTCACTCCAACCAGGTACTTTGTGCTTGAATGAGACTTTGTTTACTTTTAAAAAGACTGAAGACACTTTATATACCTTTCTAGTGATATCTTTACATTTTCTTATTGCATCTTTAATCGTTTTGACCTGCAAATATCCAGATAAATATTATGGCCCTCATTACAACATTGGCGGTACAATCCGCTTACCGCTGTGTAGAAGACCGCCAACACACCGCCGCGGCCGCAGAATTCCGCCACGGTCATTATGACCCAAAGCCCGGAATTCGCCAAAATCTAGACACCCACACAAGTCCGCCACACCAAAGGTCAGTGATAAACTGGCGATAACAAAACCGACACCGTCACGCCAACAGGAATACGCACACACTATTACGACCCACGAATCCACGCGGCGGTCTCTCAACCGCAGTAATCCATTGGCGGTAAACACCGCTGCGCTCAAAATACACACACACACTTACAAAACACTACCACATTGGACAATTCAAAATACACACACCTGATAGACATACACACACCACTCCCACACACCCAATACAATATAAAACACCCACCCACATCACCCACAATCCCCTACGACCACAATAGCGACAGAAGGCCAGAGAGAGACACCACCATCTACAAACTTGCATCCACAGGCACTCAACACCATCACCCACGTAACATCCACGCACCTCACACAACACACCTCTCAATATCACCCCACACATCACAACACACACCACCCCACACATCACCCACACCACCCCATGGCACTGCAAAGACACCCCAGGTTCTCTGAGGAGGAGCTCAGGGTCATGGTGGAGGAAATCATTCGGGTAGAGCCACAGATATTCAGATCACAGGTGCAGCACACCTCCATAGCTAGGAAGATGGAGCAATGACGAAGAATCGTGAACAGGGTCACGCAGTGGGACAGCGCCCAAGAACTAGGGATGACATCAGGAAGAGGTGGAACGACCTACGTGGGAAGGTGCGTTCTGTGGTCTCAAGACACCACATCACCGTACAGAGGACTGGCGGCAGACCCCCACCTCCTCCCCCACAACTAACAACATGGGAGGAGCAGGTCTTGGCTATTCTGCATCCTGAGGGCCTCGCAGGAGTAGCTGGAGAAATGGACTCTGGCAAGACAAATCTTTACTACTTCATCCCCCACCCTACCTGCATGCCATCACATAACCCCACCCTTGCCCTCACCCCCATCACTCCAACTCCTCACACACCACACATCCCAATCCCAAGCCCTGCATGCAACACCAAAGCATGGACACCCATCACCAAAGCATGGCCACTGCACATACACCCCGTAAAGCATTATCACACAAGGTCCTACACAGGAATGCAAGCACTGGGGTACACGGTCATCCACCCATTGCACACCATGGCACACACAGATGCAATAATCATGCTTTTACACCCCTGCAGGACCCCTACTCAACGTCACCGGACAGGAGGGTCCAGATATGTCCACTCCACCCACAGAAGAGGCCCACAGTGATGACAGCAGCTCTGTCCAACTGGATCTAGATGACCAGCCCGGCCCATCTGGGACATCGGGACAGTCGGTTCCCCTCACACTGGCACAAGCCACTACAGACCTTCCCCCCTCTGGAAACACCAGCACAGCACCCACCCAGCGGGCCCATACCTCTGTCCCCAGGACAAGTCAAGCAGCAGTGTGTCCACCACTACAGGGAACCCAGGCTAACCCACCACCCCAACAACACCAGGGACCTGGGGGCAGTGGGCACACGGTTCAGGGAACACAGATGAACTGGGAGGGCTGCTGTGCGACAGGGGGAGGATAGGCCCAGGTAACCCATTCTCCACGAGGCCCTCTCCAACATCATGGGAGCCTACCACCATTCCCAGGGGACGATGGCAACGGTACTGGCCAAGTTTCAGGAGATCCAGCGGCTGCAGGAGGAACAGTATTTGGGCTTCAGGGAGGAACTCAAATCTATCAATTCCACCCTGGGCACCATTGTATGGATGCTGAAGGAACTCGTCAACACCAGGAGGGACACTGTGGCACAACAAGGGGCCCCTGACACTAGCCTGGACGATGAACTGCCCACCACCTCCGCCGGCGCTAGTGGACAGGAGGCACCGCCACAGGACCACCACACCAGCACCCCACCCCCTGCAGAGGGAGAACCACCCCGCAAACGGTCCCTGAGATCCAGGTCAAAGACAGAGAACGATGCCAAGACCCACACCAAGAAATGAGACCACCCTGATTGTCATCCTTTTGTCCCACCTTGTCACCCTGTCCATTGTTAAACTGCCCCAAGTCCACTTCCTATGCCCCTTTGGACAATGCACCTGTGAAACTAATAGACTGGACTCTGCCATGGACATTCCTCCACCATCACCCCTCACCATTTAACAACCCCCTCCAATATTGAGCACTTAAATAAACACCCATAAAGCACAAAACAATCAGGAGTCTGTCTGTGATTTTAAAAATAGTGTATTAGCAATTACAGTGGCAAAATGCTCATTCAAATGTAATGTCAACATACATATGTCACACAGCTATAGTCCATGAGGAAACAAAGCAGATGTCACACAGTGGGACCCACATCTGTGAAATCGTAAGGGAAAGTTAGAACTCAGTGACCCTACACTGGGTGAAAATGACAGACAGTAGAGAGGTAGTACATTTAAATCAGATGTAGCAGGCAGTGTTGTCTTCTTACCTGTGTCTCACTGGAAGTATTGCAGGATCACTGTGTTCCTGTTGTCGATGTCCTCTTCTTCTGCTTCCTCGTCTTCACTGTCCACAGGGTCCACAGCTGCCACAAGACCTCCATCCGGACCATCCTCCTGCAGAAAAGACACCTGTCATATGGAGGCACCGGAACCTGGCCTTCAGGTGGCCGAAGGTCCGATCTATAATCCTCCTAGTTCGCCCATGGGCCTCATTGTAGCGTTCCTCTGCCCTTGTCCTGGGTTTCCTGACTGGGGTCAGTAGCCATGACAGGTTGGGGTAACCAGAGTCACCTGCAAATGGCGAGGGACAACTGTTAGACACACATGAACTCATAGGGACATCCACAGACCCAGACAACTATTCCCACTGAAAAGGGTCCATGTCCTGACCTAATAGCCACACACAGTGCCTCTGGAGTTGCCCCATCACATAAGGGATGCTGCTATTCCGCAGGATGTAAGCGTCATGCACTGAGCCAGGGAATTTGGCATTAACATGGGAGATGTACTGGTCTGCCAAACACACCATCTGCACATTCATGGAATGGAAACTCTTCCGGTTTCTGTACACCTATTCACTCCTGCGGGAGGGGTACCAAGGCCACATGTGTCCCATCAATGGCACCTATGATGTTGGGGATATGTCCCAGGGCATAGAAATCACCTTTCACTGTAGGCAAATCCTCCACCTGAGGGAAAACGATGTAGCTCCGCATGTGTTTCAGCAGGGCAGACAACACTCTGGACAACACGTTGGAAAACATAGGCTGGGTCATCCCTGATGCTATGGCCACTGTTGTTTGAAAAGACCCACTTGCTAGGAAATGGAGTACTGACAGCACCTGCACTTGAGGGGGGATTCCTGTGGGATGGCGGATAGCTGACATCAGGTCTGGCTCCAACTGGGAAAACAGTTCCTGGATTGTGGCACGATCAAGCCTGTAAGTGATGATCATATGTCGCTCCTCCATTGTCGACAGGTCCACCAGCGGTCTGTACACCGGAGGATGCCACTATCTCCTCACATGCCCCAGCGGACGGTGCCTATGGAGGAGAACAGCGAGCAGAGAGTCAACCAACTCTGAGGTACGTAAACACAGCTTACTCGTAAAATATTAGCAATTCGACATTAGCCTGCATGAGTGTTGAGGCAAGGCCTACATATGTGTGACGCAGTCAAAAATAATACAATGTGGGCCCATGAAATGGCGGCTGCCTGACCTGTAAAGTGTGACAAGCGGATATGAGGTAACTGCGCTGGCGTTGTACACCGTTGCGGTAGGCGGTTGAAGACCGCGGCGCAATCCTGCATTGGTTAACATTGGACCCTATGGGTCCCAGGAGCCAATGACGATGTACGCTGGCGGTGACGGTACGCACCACCGCGGACGTGACCGCCATTTTCTCTCTGTTTAATCTCTTGATAGCTGATCTTCGACAGGAGAGGACCTCACTGCAAGTGCTGCTGTGACCTCAGTCTGGAAGAGACAATGGCTCGTGTGTCTGGGGAAAGGGCCCTTGCCTTCAGCACGGAGGAGTTGGAGAAACTCGTGGATGGGGTCCACCCCCAGTACGCGCTACTCTACGGTCCTCCAGATAAACAGGTAAGTACACTGTGAGCATGCAGTATGGGCAATGCCTGTGTGGAGTGGGGTGGATAAAAGATAGGGAGGGGTGAGAATGAGGCGTGCATGAAAAGACGGTGAGTGCATGTGCGTCATGGCAAGGGTAGGGATGCGGGCCAATGACTGTGACAGTGCGGGCGGTAATATCTTCTCCTTTTCACCTGTACTATTCCTGTAGGTCAGCACCCACCAAAAGAAGGACATTTGGCGTGCCATCGCCATCGAAGTCCGGACCCTGGGGGTCTACCATAGACGGAGCACCTACTGCCGGAAAAGATGGGAGGACATTCGCCGCTGGAGCAAGAAGATGGCGGAGGCCCAGCTGGGGATGTCCTCCCAACGTGGGAGGGGTGCCCATCGCACCATGACCCCCCTGATGTTCAGGATCCTGGCGGTGGCGTACCCGGAGATGGATGGGCGCTTGAGGGCAACACAGCAGCAACAAGGGGGTGAGTACACTCTCATTCTGCTGATTCAGTGCACATTGTAGGTGTCTGGGTGGGGGAGGTGGGCTGTGGGTTCCCCTAGGCCAAGGCAAGTTTATTAGGCAGGGACCCTACTTAAGGCAGGCCCTGTGGCACCCCACCCCACCCGTGTACAGTGCCAACTACACTTACTCAGGCTCCTGTGACATCCATGTGTGCAGAAATCGGCCATAGCCTTGTAACCCTTGTCCCTGGTATTGAATAGTGCGCGGCGTAGTGCAGGGGGATTCTGTGTCTATTGTGTCCGCCAACAGTAGCGGTATTGCATGCACTGAACATGTCTTTCTTCTGTCTCCCCCCCCTTTTTGTGGTCTCCCTATTCTTGTGTGCATTAGCATCATCAGGCGGAGGAGCAGTGGCACCAGAGCAGAAGGGAGCTGCATCCCACATGGCCCTGGAGAGCGAAACTACGGAGTCTGAGTCTATCAGTGGGGCGGAGGGCGAGGGGAGCTCCACGGTGGGGACAGGAGCTGACACCAGCGATACGGACACCTCCTCAGATGGGAGCTCCCTTGCGGTGGTGGGCACATCTGTGCCCCCCGCATCTACAGGTACAGCCGCCACCCCCCCTACCAGCACCGCCCTCCCAGCAGCCCCTCAGCTTTTGCCCCGTCCCCGCTCACCCATAAGGGTGGGCATCACCTTTGCCCCAGGCACCTCAGGCCCTGCCCCAGTCACCCCTGCTGCACTCAGTGAGGAGGACATTGACCTCCGCAGGTCCCTCACTGTTGGGCAGTCTACCATTTTGAATGCCATCCAGGGTGTAGAGAGGCAGTTGCAACAAACCAATGCATATCTGGAGGGCATTCACTCTGGTCAGGCAGCCCTTCAGCGAGCATTTCAGACTCTGGCCTCAGCACTGATGGCAGCCATTGTCCCTGTCTCTAGCCTCCCCCCTCCAACTTCCTCCACCCAGACCCACACCCCTGTACCTCAGCCTATCCCAAGCACACCATCAGACCAGCATGCACACACCTCAACACACAAGGGAAGCTCAGGCAAACATAAGCACCACACATCCCACAGGCACTCACACAAGCATCATACACAAACAGACACACCAACATCCACTGCCTCCACTGTGTCCCCCTCCTCCTCATCTCCCTCCTCCCTCCCTGTCTCGTCTCCACTCACACCTGCATGCACTACATCCTCAGCCACTATGTCCATCGCCAGCACACCCACCACCACACCCCGCTCACGTGCAGTCCCAACCCCACTACCATTCACACGTCTCCTATGTCCTCTCCCAGTGTGTCTGTGAGGCCACCTCCCAAGGTACACAAACGCAGCCACACACCAACCCAACAGCCATCCACCTCACGACAGCCTCCAGCCCATGCACCTTCACCCAAAGTCAGCAGACGTACACTTCATACAACCACTACCTCTTCCTCCACTCCCAAACCCCCTCCAGCTATCCGTCCAAGTGTTCCGAAGAAACTTTTCCTGGCCAACCTTGACCTCTTTCCTTCACCTCCCCCACCCCTTCAGTCTCATAGGGCCCGACTCTCCAGGTCCCAACCTAGCACCTCAGCCACAACATCGGCGGGACCAGTGGTACCAGTAGTCACCGTATTATGGAGAGCACCAGGCAGCAGGGCAGCCAGTGTGGCAAGGAGCCAGAGTATGGACAGTCCCCCACCTGTCAAGCAGAAAAAGTTGGCCAGTGTCCGGCGGGAGAGGGAAAAGAAATCAGCCACTAAAGCCACTCCCAGGGGTACAGTTGGGAGTGTGTAGACAGCTGCGACACCATCCAAGCTGTGGAAGGGGCCCATTAAAACCAGCAAGTCTGGGAAGATCAGCACGGCGGACAAGACCGTCAGCAGCCGCCCCACTGCCCAGGACAAGACCGCCAGCAGCCGCCCCGCTGCCCAGGACAAGACCGCCAGCAGCCACCCCACTGCCCAGGACAAGACCACCAGCAGCCCCGCTGCCCAGGACAAGACCGCCAGCAGCCCTGCTGCCCAAGACAGGACCGCCAGCAGCAGCCCGCTGCCCAGGATAAGACCGCCAGCAGCAGCCCCGCTACCCAAGACAGGACTGCCAGCAGCAGCCCCGCTGCCCAGGACAAGACCGCCAGCAGCCCCGCTGCCCAAGACAGGACCGCCAGCAGCAGCCCCGCTGCCCAGGACAAGACCGCCAGCACCACCGCAGGACAGTGAGTGCCAATGCTTACAACGCTACTGAGGCCTCCACTAGCAGAATTAAGCACTCTGGGCACCAAGCCCCCTCCAGAACCTGTAGAGAGTTACATCCACTACCTCAGACCTTGGCAGGATGAAGCACTCTGGGCACCAAGCCCCCTCCACAACCAGTGGAGACTGTTATCCACTTGAGAGACTGTGGCTTTGCACTCCCCAGGATTGAACAGTGGGCAAACCGCCCACTGTAGAGACTTGAGAGACTGTGGCTTTGCACTCCCCAGGATTGAACAGTGGTCAACCCACCCACTGGAGAGACTTGAGAGACTGTGGCTTTGCACTCCCCAGGATTGAAAAGTGGGCAACCCACCCACTGGAGAGTCTTGAGAGACTGTGGCTTTGCACTCCCCAGGATACATCAATGGGCATGGAGTCCCCTCGTGGATCTGGCGTCGTGCACTGGTCCGGCTGAGGTGCGCTCCCTTCCCTTCCCCCTGAGGTGCCTGTTTTATTTCTATCTGATGCCCCTGCAGTGTTCTCTCCGTCTTGTTCGGGTATTGAGTGTGGGCCTCGCCCATGCCTTTTGGGCCCAGTGT
Organism: Pleurodeles waltl; assembly: GCF_031143425.1. Lineage (NCBI taxonomy): Eukaryota > Metazoa > Chordata > Amphibia > Caudata > Salamandridae > Pleurodeles > Pleurodeles waltl. Next base: position 997,088,184 of record NC_090437.1, read on the forward strand.
TCCACAGACTATGATGGTGGAATCCCTTGGACTTGTGTTCTTGGTGTTTATAATTGTTCATAGTGTAAATGTGTATATATGTAAATATGTTTGAGTACTGTATTTTAATATATTACAATTATTCGACTCATTTCCTTTTGTCCTTGCATTCTTCCAGGAGGGATTGGGTGGCGTAACTGTGATGTGGGCTGTACATTGTCCTCCTCCCGTCTGTTGGCGGTTACCGCCGCGGTGTTTGTTTGTATCGCCGTGGCGGTCGGAGTGTTAAAGTGGCTGTCTATGTTGGTGGTTTCCGCCACGGTCGTAATTCCATTTTTTTTACCAACGGCCTGTTGGTGGTTTTACCGCCGCTTTAACACCGACCACCAGAGTTGTAATGACCACCTATATATTTTTCTAAACACTGTGTGGTGTATTTTTGTGGTGTTATATTGTGTTATTGCATAATTTATTGCACAAATACTTTACACATTGACTTCTAAGTTAAGCCTGACTGCTCAGTGCCAAGCTACCAGAGGGTGGGCACAGGATAATTTGGATTGTGTGTGACTTACCCTGACTAGAGTGAGGGTCCTTGCTTGGACAGGGGGTAACCTGACTGCCAACCAAAGACCCCATTTCTAACATTGGTGATCAGCGGTGAGGATAGGACTTGTACTTGTGCAGTGACATACAGTAGCTAAGTATTTCACAACCTACCCACAGTTGAAGGTCAAGTTGATTATTATCTCTTTTTGTAAATTTGTTTTTCCTGACAATTTTCTAAACCAAAATCCTCACTCAACATGTCTCAGGCTGGGTCTCAAGCAGGAGATTTTGACCTAGCCCTGTTGGAGACATATACGGTCAAACAGCTAAAAGGGTTCTGCAGGGAGATGAGTGTACCCAACCAAGGGGCCTCCAGAAAGGAGGACTTTCAAGTGGCGCTGAGGGCCTGGGCAGAAGCCCATTTAGAGGGGGATGCTGAGGAAGAAGAGCCAGAAGATGGCCCCTCAGAGGATTTTTTGCTATCAGTGGGTGATGTTACCACTGCAATTGTGCCCCCTTACAGACCAGGGAGCAGTGTCTCTGATCAAGGCCTGACCGCAGAGTAAAGGAGAGAGGAGAGGGAGTTCCAATTGTAAATGGTAAGACTGAAAATTGAGGCTCAACAGGAGGAAAGAAGGGCAGAGAGAGCCTTGGTTGAAAATAAACTTTTGTTGGCTCATTAACTGAGTCTCAAGGAGCTGGATCTCAAGGCAAAGCAGTCTGAATCCAGCAGTAATGGTGGCAGCATACAGACAGACTGCTGGAGAAAAGAAGGTTTGTATACCCAAAAATGTGGTGCCCAGTTTTGTGGTGGGAGATGACATAGATAAATGGCTACCTGCTTCTGAAGTTGCACTAAGGGCTCATGAGGTTCCTGAAGGGCAATGGGGTACAGCTATATGGAGTTATGTGCCACCACTGGGGAGGGACACACTTCTCACATTGGACATTAAGGATCAAAACACATACCCACTTCAGAAAGCCATTTTACTTGCCAAATTTGGGCTGACCCCTGAGAAATAGCGTCAGAGGTTCAGGGACAGCACCAAACTGTCCACACAAACATGGGTAGATTTCTTTGACTTTTCCAGTAAGGCACTGAACGGATGGGTGCGGGGCTGCAAAGTAGATGATTACACAGGACTGTATAATTTGATTCTGAGAGAGCATATGCTCAGTATTTGTTTTACAGAGTTGCGCCAGCACCTAGTAGACAGTAAGCTGACTGATCCCAGGAAACTTGCTGAGGAGGCGGACCTCTGGGTTAGTACCAGAGTGTCCAAAAAGGGTGTGATCCCAGGAAGGGTGGTTCCAGTTCCCCCCAACAGAGTGAGGGGGAGGTTAAAGATGACCCAGACAAGTCCCAGAGTGAGAGGGGAGGAAAGGGTTCCCATGCCCCATCTGAGAAACAGGGTGGTGGTTCTGATGGGCGGTGGCACAAAGCATCCCATTTCCAACCCTGCTGCTTTGAGTGTTCCCAGCTAGGACACAGGAAAGGGGACTCTGTCTGTCCAAAGAAATCACCCAGTATTGGGACCTCTACAGGGGTGGCCCATGTGGCCTTAGGAGAAAGTAGTCCCCAGGGGCAGGTCATAGACCATGCCTTCATCTCCTTTAGTTGGTAGGTGGACTCACAGAGTAAACTGGTGATCCCTGCGGGTGGGAGTCGTCACTTCCACGAGGTGGGAGTGAATGGGGTCCCAGTCACCGCTCTGAGAGACACAGGGGCTATTCTGACCATGATGGTGGAGAGACTACTGTCACCAGAGCAGTACAGCGGACAGATGTGTAGAGTGACTCCAGCCATTGGGGAGGATTTCTTCTGCCCCATGGCCCTGGTGTCCCTAGAGTGGGGTGGGGAGGTGACCCAGAGGAGGGTCATAGTTAGTCCCCAGCTGCCCATTGACTGCATTGTGGGGAATGAGTTTCCCCTAGTGTCAGGAGAACTGAGAGGGTTGACCCCTAGGGGTGCCCTGACAGTTCAGATGTCTGGCAGTACCACTCCCCAGAGGAGGGTATGTGAGCCCAGATGTGGAGGCACGGTGAGGAAGGTCTCACCCTTGTCCTCTGTTCAGCCTCGGGATACGGACCCTGAGCTGAGTGACCAGTATCAGGGACCCACCCCTGAACTGGTGAGAATGGAGAAGGGGTGCCAGACCCCTGGGGCTACTGCCCCCCATTCTGGGATGCTTCAGGAGCCCCTTGGGAGCTCCCTACCAGACCCCCAGCTGGAGGAGAAGCTCATCCAACGGCCCCCTTCAGGGTCTCCACTTAGCAGTGGATGGTCTGGGGCCTGGCTCATGACACTGACATCTGTCAGTGGCGTCTGTTGATTCCTGTCCTTATGGGCAGAGTTTTCCCTGGGTTGGGGACAGAAGTCAGACCCAAGGAATGGAACGGGCCACATCACTTTGTTGGCCATGGTGGTACTGTCTGCATACTGGGATGCATCTGTGAGCACATTAAAATTAGGAGCTTCAAAGATGGGGTCCCAGGTGATGAGAAGGGTCCCCATGGTTGAAAGCCAGGGTAGACTCATCAACACTCTGATGGACTTCCCTGCTTAAGGCGATAGAACATGGACAATGGCCCACTACTGCAGGGGCACTTGCCAGTTCTACGCCTTTCTGAACTCAGTGAGGCTTCTTTGTCTATACTCTACAGGGACCAGTTCAGTTCTGGTGTATATGTGGCCAATAAAGGCCAGGTAGGACCATCATTACTTGGAGGACATAACCTAAGATGTAGAATTGTATTAGGGAAGGTGCCATCAAGTAATTTATTATGTTCTTGATAAGACAGAAGTATATCTAAATATGCATATGCTCTGAATTGTGCAGGTGTGTTACCAGGTGTATAGTGATGAAATGCATTTGTGTTTCTATCAGCTGCTGGAAATGTGACCCAGGAATAAAAAAAAATCTGTTTCATAGGCTGGATTAGCATCAACAACAAATGTAACAGGACCCCCCTGGGCCATTAGGCGAAGTGCAAATAAATGTGTATTAAGGGGTGGTCGCATATTGACTGCAATTGCTATGTGTTGTGGGTTCACCATGATGAATGATCATTTTGTTCAGAGATAAGCACACCAAGTGGGGATTAATCTTTTAGGGTTCAAGCATGAACAACCTACAGCGTTAAGTAGGTACTCCCTACTTAGCTGAGGAGGAAAATCCTCAATACCACAGACGTCTCCATATATCGTACTGAGGTTTCTTTGTATGTAGTGAGGCAGAGATACTCAGGAGGACCCAAAAATGAGAAACTAACCAAACATTGGCGGTGCCATGTCCCGTAGGCTCTCATTATCCTCATGAGACGACTAGATTTGGGTGGCAGAATCACTTGTGCTGTGGTGGACTGAATCTGAACCTACTACAGGTGACATTTTGTTCTGGCTAACTAGCAATGCCTCATCTCCTCCCAAGAGCAGGGATGATTGAGCAACGAAACGCATGACACAATTGACTCCTCAGGGAAATCGTGGTCACTCAGATCTCATCTGTTTCTCTCAGTTTCATTAGTCTCAGATATACAAAGATAATCAGAGGCAGACTATATTTCAATAGGGTTTTTTAAAGAAACTGCATCTTAGATAATAAAGCATATACTGCAATAACTAGGATGATGAAGCATGCCAGGATTAAAATTGGGACAAGGAGAGTGAAGCATAAGAATAATGCTACCATATTGTCACTAGAATCATTAAAATAGCTCCTTCCTAGACTATGTTAGAACACAGCATGTTAAGCTCTAGTTCTGCCCTTCAGGTTCCTCTGGGAAGACATCATCTCTCATACCTGAGCAAGAGGCCTGTAGTCTACTTAAGCAGCTGCAGCCAAGCACTCAGCAATCAGCATACAGTCATGGTCATCTGGCTGGAATCTCCCTCTAACACACATGGGTCAAAGTAGTGTTTTTATAATAAAACATCTGATGTTCCAAGAAAGGATCCCTACGTAAGAGTTTGTATGTTTCTATGAACACTACAGACAAAGCGTTACCACGTTTGCCGGCAACCTTTCTTACTGCAGCCTTGAGAAAAGCACAGAGTGAAAGAAATGTCTTGTTTAAGAACTCAGTGCTGGCCTAAGCAAAGAGCAGCTAGATAGAGCAAATAAAACAAGACCGCAAATTTGGCTATTGTTAAAATAATAAACAAAGCTGAATAAAATATATCTAGGCAGGCCTAGTTCGCTAAAATAACATGTATGAAGCTATAACTAAAATGGCTACACAACAGTAAACTTGCCATATACCTGATTGGTACATTTAATTTGCATGTAGGTCACTCATAAATGGTACTACATGAAACCAGCACCAGTAAAATAAATGCTACTAGTGGGCAGCAGCACTCATTTTGCTACCCACTAAAATAGCTTTTTAAAACATGTGTCAGGCCTGCCACAGCAGCTTCTAATGCAGTTGTAAACTGCCATTTGAAGGGCAAGGAGAGTAAGGAACTGAGTGGTACACACAAGTCAAAGAGTTCAAGATGCAGCATCAAGACAAAGCACCTTATGGGACATTCTGGCAGTCACAGGAAACTATCCATGTGGGCATTTCATTGATTGCCAATTGACAGAGAAGACAACCAGAATTGAGTTAGGGCTGTCAACACCATGGATAATTAAGCACCATTCTAAGTACAATACTAGCAATGTGACCTACATCAAAACTTGCAAGTGCAGGTTAAGATATATAAGAATGACAATAAGAAAAGTTAAAATATGCATTAACGAACACCAAAGCATGTTTAGATGCAATACAACAGCAACTAAAATGATGTGCAATTTTATGAAAAAGAGCCATGATGTAAACGTTTGTATTGGAAAAGCTGAAGCCTAAGAAAAATGTAATGACCAACACTTTATTAAGATTTGAAGAGAGATGGGTCTATAGACTTCCCACGGATGTAGACGATCTTAATGATGAAATACTCTGGTCTCAGATTTGTTAAATAAAATATAATTTTAGACTCACGGTTATAACCAAGATGGACATATCTACTGGGCACATGTCGAACAATTGAGTCTGTAAAGATCCCCCTAGAATACATTAATATAATCCATTATGTTGATGGCTGGAAATAAGGTCAACAGCACAATAGGAAGAGAGATAGAAGATAGATATATTAATTCCCTTGATTATAATTTATGTAGATCAAAAATTCAAGAAGGGAAGTGAACATATGCCACTTGTTTACTACTTTGGCAAATATGTCCACCTGAATGACACAAATAAAAACTCATGGCTTGATAATGATATAAAACCCTTCTTATTGTTTTCTGATGGGTATCGATGTATATGATCAGTTTCAACATTTATGGAAGGTCACTTCTTTCATTATGTGTTCTCTAAAAAAACACAGACAAAATCAGTCTGACACTCACAATTTGTCATTAAGGGGCTTGGTGTCCCTTCAATAACATTGTCATCATGAGTATGAGAGAAACAATAGAGGCAGCATTCCACAGACACTAATTCGATCAAATAGCTTGTTGATTATGAAGTGGAACTACACCTTCCATGTTCGCGTGCAGCTGGGACGATTAGTGCATTGACGCATAGAATGTGATGACGTAAGGGACATTTGGAAACAGCATTTCCCATGTCTCCTTACCACCCAGACGTCGATGGTGATGATGCAGTACACACTGGGGACTAAAACTCGTATTGAACTCCCCGCATAAAACTCCTTGTAGGAGTCCAAGAGAAGGATTGCACCGGGTGCTGCTGTAGGTTACCAGCAGGAACCAGTACCTTTATGAAATAAGACAGGGTCCAGGGTGGTACGGTCCTGACAAGGGATCTCTCCCTTTTCATATGCAGTTAACCATCATTGTGCAGCATGAAGCGCGCAAGTGAACTTGTGATACAGAAGAGGGAGGCAGCATATTCTTTGCCGGTATCAGTATGACTTTGCTAGGGAACCTTAGCATTTGATGAAAATGCACATTTCAGTCCATGTTGCATGTCTCATAAATGTGTGTGACCTCAATGTGAAATTTAGAACATGCCCCACAAGGAGCAATACGAGCCTCCGTTTTTTACGACAACCTCATAATTATCAATGGTGCAGACTGATTAATGTTATATGGTGTGTGCATGGTAATCTAGTGCAGTTTAGTATGCTTAAGAACGTCTATGGATGATTCCATACTTTATATTCCAGGGTGGAATGTTGATGTTTGAGGGATTGTCAGTGATCTTGGTGCTGCTAACATGAAGACATGAATAAATGCTTCTCCTGAATATATATGTTAGAAATGGGGTCTTCGGTTGACAGTCAGGTTACCCCCTGTTCAAGCAAGGACCCTCACTTTAGTCAGGGTAAAAGAGAATCACCCTCAGCTAACCCCTACTTACCCCCTTGGTAGCTTGGCACGAGCAATAGGATAAACTTTAGAGTGCTAGGTGTAAAGTATTTGTACCAACACACACAGTAACTCAATGAAAACACTACAAAATGACACAACACAGGTTTAGAAAAATAGAAAATATTTATCTAAACAAAACAAGACCAAAATGACAAAAATCCACAATATACAAGTCAAGTTATTAATTAAAAAGCAAAAAGAGTCTTCATGTAGTTTTAAACACACACTAACACTGTTAGCGTGAAAATGTACCATGGGTGCGTCAAAAATAACCCTGCACGAGCCAGTGTGAGTCAAAAAAGGGCTTGCGATGCGTCGATTTCACTCACAAGCCTGATCGTGCCTTGTTTCTCCTTTCGTCGGGTCGGGTCGCGTCGTTTCTTCTCTCCACAGGAGAGTGATGCGTCGATCCGGTCAGCCCTTTAGGGTCCGGGCAGGCCTTGCGTTTTTTTTACACGCCCGGTGTTGTTTGCGTCGGAAATCCAGCCGCACGATGATTTGAAAACCACGCAGGGTGAGTTGCGATCTACCCAGCCTCTGTCAGTGAGGCTGCGTATTGTTTCTCCAGCTCCATGCGTTGATTCTTCAATCATGTGGCAGGCGATCGTCGATTTTCAACTGTGAATCCGGCAGTGCATCGATTTCCCAGCCACAGATCGGAGTTGTGTCGATCTTTTCCCCGCACGGCGTTCTGTGCGTGGATTTCTTCCTCTTAGACTGCCAGCTTTTCCTTTCAAGGTCCCAGGAACTGAGTGGGCACCAAAGGGCAAAGTAGTAGTCTCTCCAGAGACTCCAGGTGCTGGCAAAGAGAAGTCTTTGCTGTCCCTGAGACTTCAAACAACAGGAGGCAAGCTCTAAATCAAGCCCTTGGAGATCTTCACAAGATAGAAGGCACACAAAGTCCAGTCTTTGCCCTCTTACTCTGGTAGAAGCAGCAACTACAGGATAGCTCCACAAAACACAGTCACAGGCAGGGCAGCTATTCTTCCTCAGCTCTTCTCCAGGCAGAGGTTCCTCTTGGTTTCCAGAAGTGTTTTAAAGTCTGTGGTTTTGGGTGCCCTTCTTATACCCAATTTCTCCTTTGAAGTAGGCCTACTTCAAAGCAAAGTCTCTCTTGAATGTAAAATCCTGCCTTGCCCAGGCCAGGCCCCAGACACTCACCAGGGGGTTGGAGACATCATTGTGTGAGGGCAGGCACAGCCCTTTGAGGTGTGAGTGACCACTCCTCCCCTCCCTCCTAGCACAGGTGGCTCATCAGGAAATGCAGACTACACCTCAGCTCCCTTTGTGTCACTGTCTAGTGTGAGGTGCAACCAGCCCAACTGTCAAAATGACCCAGACAGGGAATCCACAAACAGGCAGAGTCACAGAAATGATATAAGCAAGAAAATGTTCACTTTCTGAATGTGGCATTTTCAAACACACAATCTTAAAATCAATTTTACTAAAAGATGTATTTTTAAATTGTGAGCTCAGAGACCCCAAACTCCACATGTCCATCCGCTCCCAAAGGGAATCTACACTTTAATCAGATTTAAAGGTAGCCGCAATGTTAACCTATGAGAGGGACAGGCCTTGCAACAGTGAAAAACGAATTTAGCAATATTTCACTGTCAAGACATATAAAACACATTACTGTGGCCCTCATTACAACCCTGGCGGTCGGTGTTAAAGCGGCGGTAATACCGCCAACAGGCCGGCGGGAAAAAAATGGAATCACGACCATGCCGGAAACCGCCAACATAGACAGCCACTTTAACACTCAGACCACCACGGCGGTAGAAACAAACACCGCGACGGTAACCGCCAACAGACAGGCGGAAGACAAAGTACCGCCCACTGTATTTCAACACGCCTATCCGCCACCTTTTCCAGGGCAGAACCAACGCTGTCAAAAGCACGGAGGAAACAGTACACAGAAGGGAAAACACTCACCTCTCGACACCCAACGAGGAACCAGGACGCCATAGAGCCCGAACTACAGGTGTTACCAATGCTGCTCTTCTGCCTGCTCTATCAGGAGTACTGCACCTACAACACAGGGGATGGGGGAGGGAAAAGAGAGTGACACACACACACACGCAACATGCAATACCACCACCCCCACCCTCACCCACAACACCATACACACAAATTCATGCAGCAACATTACATATACACCCCATCACCCCCTGGAAGAACGCAAGAACAAAAGGAAATGATTGTAACCAGTGTAATCATGAAAAATCTGATAGTCAAAACTCAAAATTCAATATATACAAATATGTACACCAACTACACAAGTCCGAATAGTGTACCAATCATTGTCCGTGGACCACTGGGCCCAAAATGCATGGGCGAAGCCCACACAAAATACCTGACTGGAAACGGAGAGAACATTGCTGGGGCATCAGACCGAAAATATACAGGCACCTCAGGGGGAGGAGGGGCACCTCAGCCAGATGAACGCACGACGCCACTGCTGCACGAGGGGGCTCCATGCCCATTGCTGTATCCTGGGGAGTGCAAAGCCAAAGTCTCTCAAGTCTCTCCAGTGGGTGGTCTACCCACTGCTTTATCCTGGGGAGTGCAAAGCCACAGTCTCTCAAGTCTCTCCAGTGGGTGGGTTGCCCACTGCTTTATCTTGGGGAGTGCAAAGCCACAGTCTCTCAAGTCTCTCCAGTGGGTGGTTTGCCCACTGCTTTATCCTGGGGAGTGCAGAGTTTCAGTCTCTCAAGTGGATGTCATTCTCCACTGGTTCTGGAGGGGGCCTTGTGCCCAGAGTGCTTCATCCTGCCAAGGACTGGGGAAGTGGATGCTTTTCTCCACTGGTTCTGGAGGGGGACTTGTGCCCAGAGTGCTTCATCCTGCCAAGGACTGGGGAAGTGGATGTTTTTCTCCACTGGTTCTGGAGGGGGCCTGGTGCCCACAGAGCTTCATCCTGCCAAAGACTGGGGAAGTGAAATATTTTCTCTACTGGTTCTGGAGGGGATCTTGTGCCCAGAGTGCTTCATCCTGCCAAGGACTGAGGTAGTGGATGTATCTCTCCACTGGTTCTGGAGGGGACCTGGCGCCCAGAGTGCTTCATCCTGCCAAGGACTAAGGTAATGGATGTATCTCTCCACTGGTTCTGGAGGGGGCATGGTGCCCAGAGTGCACAACGTGCAGTGTGGCCGGTACAATTCCCTCACCTGGGTGTATGTGCCACGAGATTGCCGAGGTACAGGTAGCATGATACGCCATGGAGGCAGTGACATACCCCACACTGCTGCGGCTTCGCCTTCCACCTGCAGGTGCAAACAGTGATGGAAGTCATGCCTCATGGAAGCTGCCCAGGGTCCAGGGACTCTCCTCCAGCCTCGGACGACTGACCACTGGGGATGGTAGCCATGTCAGCGGTGGTGCCACTGTCCGAGCCCGTCGCGGGGCCGGTGGCGGTGCTTGCGGCGGTGTCTGTGGTGGCGGTACTGGCGGTGATGCATGGGTCAGTACCTGCTGAGGGACACAGCAGGACGTCTCCTTCAGCCTCGGATGGCTGCCCACTGGGGAAGAGGCTGCCCACTGGGGAAGAGGCTGGGGACTGTTGCTGAGGCTGTAGATGTGCCGGTGGCTGTGCAGGTGGCGTTGCAGGTGGAGGTGCAGGTGGCGGCTGTGGTAGCGGTGCAGCTAGCGGTGTTTGCCGTTGTATAGGTTGGTGTGGTCGTGGACAGAAGGTGTGACACTGGTCCCTCAGTCGGTGCCACTGTGCCCTCTCCTAACCTGCTCTTCTGCTTTTGTCCCTTCCCCACCTTTGATGGTGCTGCAGTTGTCTTGCCACTATCCCCTTTTGTTTTTGCTGAGCCCTTGGTGGCTGGTAGTTTCGGCTTCTCCCTCTGGGATATGGGCACCTTTTTCACCTTGGCAGGTGGTGGAATGTCCTTGCCCTCGCTACGTGGCACACTGGCAGCCCTGATGGGTGGCGCACTCGATGACCCTGTAGTTGATGGCACCACTGTGCCTGGGGATTTGGTGGCTGAGGTGCTGGGCTGGGGCCTGGAAAGCCTGGCCCTAGGGGAAGGGAAGAGGTCAAGGGTTGCCAGGAAAAGTTTTTTAGACACACTGGGACGGGAAGATGGAGGGGGTTTGGGAGTGGAGGAAGAGGTAGTGGTTGTAGGAGGTGTACGTCTGCTGAATTTGGGTGAAGGTGCATGGGCCGGAGGCTGTTGTGAGGTGGATGGCTGTTGGGTGGGTGTGTGCCTGTGTTTGTGTGCTTTGGGAGGAGGGCTCACAGACACACTTGGAGAGGACACAGGGGATGTGTGAATGGTAGTGGGGTGGTGATTGCACGTGATCGGTGTGTGGTGATGGGCATGCTGGTGATGGAGGTAGTGGCTGAGGATGTAGTGCATGCAGGTGTGAGTGGAGACGAGACAGGGAGGAGGAGGACGACGTGGAGGAGGGGGACACAGTGGAGGCAGTGGATGTTGCTGTGTCTGCATGGGGATGGTGCTTGTGTGAGTGCCTGTGGGATGTGTGGTGCTTATGTTTGCCATGTCCACTCTTGTATGTTGATGTGTGTGCATGCTGGTCTGATCGTGTGCTTGGGATAGGCTGAGGTACAGGGGATTGCGTCTGGGTGGAGGAAGTTGGAGGGGGGAGGCTGGACACAGGGACAATGGCTGCCGTCAGTGCTGAGGCCAGAGCCTGAAATGCTGCCTGCCCAGAATGAATGCCCTCCAGGTATGCATTTGTTTGTTGCAAATGCCTCTCAACACCCTGGATGGCATTCAAAATGGTAGATTGCCCAACAGTGAGGGATCTCAGGAGGTCAATAGCCTCCTCACTGAGGGCAGCAGGGTTGACTGGGGCAGGGCCTGAGGTGCTTGGGGTGAAGGAGATGCTCACCCTCCTGGGTGAGCGGGCACGGGACACACGCTAAGCAGCTGCTGGGAGGGCGGTGCTGGTAGGGGGGGTGGCGGCTGTACCTGTTGATGCAGTGGGCACAGAGGTGCCCGCCACTGCAAGGGAGCTCCCATCAGAGGAGGAGTCGCTGTCACTGGTGTCTGCTCCTGTCCCCGCCGTGGAGCTCCCCTCGCCCTCCGTCCCACTTGTAGCTTCAGACTCCGTTGCTTCACCCTCCAGGGCCAAGTGGGTTGCAGCTCCCTCCTGCTCCGGTGCCAATGCTCCTCTGCCTGATGATGCTATTGCACACAAGAACAGGGAGACCACAAAAGGGGGGGAAAGACAGAAGAAAAACATGTTCAGTGCATGCAACACCACTACCGTTGGCGGGCACAACACACAGGGAGCAGCCCTCAGCACTACGCCATGCACTAACAGTTCCTAGGAAATTCACCTGACCATGGGGTACAAGGCCTAAGCCCAATTGCGGCACACCTGGAAGTCACACGAGCCTGACTAGGTGTAGATGGCTCTTACCACTAGTGGGGTTGGGGTGCCACAGAGCCTGCCTCACAAGGAACCTTGCCTACCAAGTTCGCCCTGGCCTAGGGGAACCCACTGCCTACCTCCCCCACCCGGACACCTCGTAATGCGCGCAGAGTCAGCTGAATGAGAGTGTACTCACCCCCTTGTGGCTGCTGTGATGCCCTCAAGCGCCCATCCAACTCTGGATAGGCCACTGCCAGGATCCGGGACATCAGGGAGGTCATGGTGCGACAGGCACCCCTTCCATGTTGGGAGGCCATCCCCAGCTGGGCCTCCGCCGTCTTCTTGCTCCAGCGGCGCAGGTCCTCCCATCTTTTACGGCAGTGGGTGCTCTGTCTGTGGTAGACCCTGACTGTCCGGACGTCCTGGGCGATGGCACGCCAAATACCCTTCTTCTGGTGGGTGCTGACCTAGAGGAATGGTACAGGGGGAAAGGATATTATTCACTCGTCCGGAGCGTCATTCTCATTGCCCACCAGTTCCCACCCATGCCCTGATGCACATACACACGCAATCCGCACATGCAGGCCTCAGCCCCCCCATGTATCTTCCATCCACACCACTCAAAGCAGGCATTGCCCATGCAGCATGCTCACAGTGTACTCACCTGTTTGTTTGGAGGGCCGTACAGTTGCGTGTACTCGGGGAGGACCCCATCCACTAGTTTCTCCAACTCCTGCGAAGTGAAGGCAGGGGCCCTTTCCCCAGACACTGTAGCCATTGTCGCTTCCAGACACAGGTCACAGCAGCACTTGCAGTGTAGGTCCTCTCCTGTTGAAGGTCAGGTATCAAGTGAGTGAACAGACAGAAAATGGCAGTCATGTCCGCGGCAGTGCATACCGTCACCGCCGGCGTACATCGTCATTGGCTCCTGGGACCCATAGGGCCCAATGTTAACCAATGCAGAATTGCACCGCAGTCTTTGACCGCCCACTACGACGGTGTACAACGCCAGCGCAGTTACCTCATATCCCCTTGTCCCACCTTACAGGTCAGGCAGCCGCCATTTCAGGGGGCCACATGGGATGGATAAAAACTGCGTCACACCTATCTAGGTCGGGAATACAGATACCGGCACATTGCGGATTAATAATGTTTCTGCAAATAACACATTGTGATACCTCAGTGTTGGATGACTCTCTGCTCGCTGTTCTCCTCCACAGGGCACGTCTGCTGGAGCAGGTGATGAGATGGCGGCATCCTCCGGTGTACAGACCCCTGGTGGACTTGTCGACAATGGAAGAGAGACACATTATAATCACATACAGACTTGATCGTGCAACAATCCTGGAACTGTGTGCCCAGTTGGAGCCAGACATGATGTGAGCTATCCGCCATCCAACAGGGATACCCCCTCTAGTGCAGGTCCTGTCTGTACTCCATTTCCTGGCCAGTGGGCCTTTTCAAACAACAGTGGCCATGGCATCAGGGATGTCCCAGCCAATGTTCTCTAACATGTTGTCCAGAGTGTTGCCTGCCCTGCTGAAACACATGCGCAGCTACATCGTTTTCCCTCAAGTGGAGGATTTTCCCAAAGTGAAAGGTGACTTCTATGCCCTGCAATGGGGTTGTCCCTAAGGGTTAGTGTGTGTCTAACAGTTGTCCCTCAACATTTGCAGGTGACTCTGGCTACCCCAACCTGTCATGGCTACTGACCCCAGTGAGGAATCCCAGGACAAGGGCAGAGGAACGCTACAATGAGACACATGGGCGAACTAGGAAGATAATAGAACGCACCTTCGGCCTCCTGAAGGCCAGATTCCAGTGCCTCCATCTGACAAGTGGTTCCCTATACTACTCACTGGAGAAGGTGTGCCAGATAATCGTGGCCTGCTGTATGCTGCACAACCTGGCTTTGCGACGCCAGGTGCCTTTTCTGCAGGAGGATGGGCCAGATGGTGGTCTTGTGGCAGCTGTGGAGCCTGTGGACATTGAAGAAGAGGAGGTAGAAGAAGAGGATATCGACAACCGAAACAACATCATCGTGCAATACTTCCAGTGAGACACAGGTAAGAAGATGTCACTGCTTCCCACATCTCATACTACTGTATTGTTGGAGCTAGCATAAGTCTGTCATTTTCACTCAGTGTATGGACTCTGACTTGTCACTTTGACTTTCCATTTCTGGGTCCCACTTTGTGCCCTCTGCTATGTTTACTCCTGGCCTACAGCTGTGTTACATTGGTATGTGAACAAGTAAATTGACATTGCTGTATTCCATAGATATTGCAATTACACATTTGTGAAAGCACAGACTGACTCCAGATTGTTTTGTGATTGAAGTGTGTTTATTCCTGTGCAAATAAGTGAAGAGGGTTGTAAAATGAGGTGGGGTGATGGTAGAGGTATGTCCATGGCAGAGTCTAGCCTATTTGTTTCACAGGTGCATTGTCCAAAGGGGCATAGGAAATGGAGCAATTGCAGTTTAAGGATTGACAGGGTGACATAGTGGGACAGAAGGGTGACATTCAGTGCGGTTTTATTTCCTGGTGGGGGTCTTGGCAATGTTCTCTGTCTCGTTCCTGGGCCTCAGGGACCGTTTGCGGGGTGGTCCTTAATCTGCAGGGGGTGGGGTGCTGGTGGCCTGTTGTTCTTGTGGCGGTGCCTCCTGTCCACTAGCGCCGGCGGAGGTGGAGGGCTGTTCATCGTCCAGGCTAGTGTCAGGGGCCCGTTGGTGTGCCACTGTGTCCCTCCTGGTGTTGAGAAGGTCTGCCAGCACCCCTGCAATGGTGACCAGGGTGGTGCTGATGGACTTCAAGTCCTCCCTGATCCCCAGGTAGTGTTCCTCCTGCAGCCGCTGGGTCTCCTGAAACTTGGCCAGTACATTGCCCCTGGTCTCCTGGGAATGGTGGCAAGCTCCCATGATGTTGGAGAGTGCCTCGTGGAGAGGTGGTTCCCTGGGCCTGTTCTCCCCCTGTCGCATAGCAGTCCTCCCAGCTTCCCTGTTATCCTGTTATCCTGTGCCTCTGTCCCCTGAACCGTGAGCCCACTGCCACTGCCCCAGGTCCCTGATCGTCCTGTGTTAGTGGGGTTGCCTGGGATCCCTGCAGTGGTGGACTCACTGCTGATTGACATGTCCTGGGGACAGAGGGATGGGCCCGCTGGGTGGGTGCTGTGCTGGTGTTTCCTGAGGGGGGGAGGCTATGTGGTGGTTTGTGACTGTGTCAGGGGAACCGACTGTCCCGAGGTCCCTGATGGGCCGGGCTGGTCATCTTGATCCAGGCGTGCAGAGCTGCTGTCATCACTGTGGGTCTCTTCTCTGGGTGGACTGGATATGTCTGGCACCTCCTGTCCTGTGACGTTGAGTATGGGTCCTGTTGGGGTGTAAATGCATAGTTATTGTATATGTGTGTGCCATCTTGTGCAATGGGTGGGTGACCCTCTACTCCTGTGCTTGCATTATTGGCTTGGTCCTTGTGTGATTGGTGATTTTGGGGCATGAGTGAGTCTCTGTACTGGACATGCTTTGGTGATGGGTGTCAATGCATTGGTGTTACATGCAGGGCTTGGTTTTGGGATGTGTGGGTTGTGTTAGTGGGGTATCTGTGGGTTGTTGGGGTGATGGGTGTGAGGGTAAGGGTGGCGGTATGTGATGGCATGCAGGTACGGCATGGGGGATAAAGTAGTGAAGATATATCTTACCAGAGTCCAGCCCTCCTGCGAGGCCCTCAGGATGCATAATTGCCAAGACTTGCTCCTTCCATGTTGTTAGTTGTGGGGGAGGAGGTGGGGGTCCACGGGCAGTCCTCTGTGCAGCAATCTGGTGTCTGGATACCACGGAACGCACCTTCCCCCGTAGGTCGTTCCACCTCTTCCTGATGTCATCCCGTGTTCTTGGATGCTGTCCCACTGAGTTAACCCTGTCAACAATTCTGCGCCATAGCACCATCTTCCTTGCAATGGATGTCTGCTGCACCTGTGATCCGAATAGCTGTTGCTCTACCCGGACGATTTCCTCCACCATGGCCCTGAGCTCCTCCTCAGAGAACCTGGGGTGTCTTTGAGGTGCTATGATGTGGTGTGGGTGATGTGTGAGGTGGTGTCTGTTGTGACGTGTGAGGGGATGTGTTGGTGTGTGTTGTTTGAGGTGCATGGATGTTGTGTAAGTGATGGTGTTGTCTGTCTGTGGATGCTGGTGTTGTTTTAGGTAGTCTCTCTCTCTGGCCTCCTTTCAAAATGTTGGTAGTAAGGGTTTGTGGGTGATGTGGGTGTGTGCTTTACATTGGATTGGGTGTATGGTTGTGGTGTGTGTATGTGTATCAGGTGTATGTATTTCGAATTGTCTAATGTGGTTGTGTTTTGTAAGTGTGTGTGTATTTTGAGCGCGGCGGTGTGTAACCGCCAATGGATTAACGCGGTTGAATGACCGCCGCGTTGATTCATGGGTCATGATAGTGTGGGCGTATTCCTGTTGACGTGACTGTGTTGGTTTTGGTATCGCCAGTTTATCACTGACCTTTGGTGTGGCGGACTTGTGTGGGTGTCTGTATTGTGGCAGATTCCGAGCTCTGGGTCGTAATACCTGTAGCGGAATTCCACGGCTGCAGCGGTATGTTGGCGGTCCTCTGATCCGCAGAAAGCGGGATTTATCGCCAGGGTTGTAATGAGGGCCTATATGTCCTACCTTAACCTTACACTGCACCCTGCCCTTGTCTGAGATAGACTTCCAGAACTGAGTTCACTACTAGCCTTTGATCTCAACCTTCTTTCATGATGTTTGTTCCCCTGCTGGCCTTGAGAGCATCCTCGAGTGTGCAGCGATGAAGAAGAGGTTGATTAGATCCCTGCCTGGTGATCAGTTTCTATTAATGTTGAGGTTGTCATTATACCATGGACACCAGACAAACAGAGATTCTTTCAATTCTCACAGATTTGAGGCAAGGTACATTTATGTCTGACACTGCATGACACTGTGACGGTGTCAGTTCTGCGCCAAGTATGCACGGGTTGTGCATCTGACACAGATGGAGATGGTAGTTTTGGAAGGGAAATGGAGGCAGGTTTGTCTGGGTTCCTCAATGAATGTCACATCCAAACTGGGAGTTTTCAAAGGCAACATGGGTAAAAACTTGAGAAAAAGGAGACAAGTCAAGGACTCCTCTTCACACCACTCTCCCTAGCCCTCTCCTTACCATTGGAGAGGCCAGAGAGGGCAGTCACCCTCAGATGTTAATGAAAGAAAAGTAGGTTCTGAGTTTTTAGCAGCACTTTCAGACTTGAAAGTACCCCAAAACCTTCAGAACTCTCTAGCATGGAGGAGTTAGGTTCTGGTGAGGAGTACAGTGACTCTGAAATTAATTCAACCATAGAGATGAATTGCAAATACATTGAGAAGGGGAGCTGACTTGTTTATTTAGTAAGACTTTCCATAATGTAGGGCTTCCAGTGGCATGGCAGATGGACCCAGCATCTAAATATCATCATTAATCGGTAAGATTCAACAAAAAGCCGTTGTATGGCCTTTCTGTAATCAGTTTATTAAGTTTGTTATTGTCAGGGAATGGAAAGATCTAGGCAAGCCTAACTGACCATATTTTCTGGCATGTTTATATCCTCCTTGTGAGAGTGAAAGTATTTTTCCAGTTCAAGTGTTGTAGACACCTTGGGCCAGACTCAAAAAGGTTTTGATAGGTCTATCTTTTTATGTGCGTAGTCTCTGCCAAGAGAGCGGGAACAGGGTCAAGACTGATTTGCATATGGCTGGGTCCAAACTGGAACGGCATGGTGAGCAAAAAAACTGATGGATTAAACCCAGATCTGTGACTGGGGGTGAATGTTTGATTTGGTCTACATTCTGTCCATCAACTGTTCTTTTTGCATATGTCGCCCCAGGTTGGAAGGGTATGCCCAGACGTGGGTCCCGTGCTCACTATGCCACCAGATTCAAGCTAGTCTGGCTGAAGAGGGGTGATACCCTGAAGCTGGTCCCAGGATGCTTGTTTCTGGTCCAGGGAGGACTTGGCCTGGCAGTTCGGGCTGGACTGTTCCCATGGGGAACAGGGTCAAGACTGATTTGCATGTGGCTGGGTCCGAACTGGAACGGCATGATGAGCAAAAAACAAAACTGATGGATTAAACCCAGATTTGTGACTGGGGGTGAATGTTTGATTTGGTCTACATTCTGTCCATCAACTGATCTTTTTGCACTTGTTGCCCCAAGTGGGAAGGGTATGCCCAGACGTGGGTCCCGTGCTCACTATGTCACCAGATTCAAGCTAGCCTGGCTGAAGAGGGGTGAAACCCTGAAAGCGGTCCCAGGATGCTTGTTTCTGGTCCAGGGAGGACTTGGCCTGGCAGTTCGGGCTGGACTGTTCCCATGGGAAACAGGGTCAAGACTGATTTGCATATGGCTGTGTCCAAACTGGAACAGCATGGTGAGCAAAAAAACTGATGGATTAAACCCAGAACTGTGACTGGGGGTGAATGTTTGATTTGATCTGCATTCTGTCAATCAACTGTTCTTTTTGCATTTGTCACCCCAAGTGGGAAGGGTATGCCCAGACGTGGGTCCCGTGCTCATTATGCCATCAGATTCAAGCTAGCCTGGCTGAAGAGGGGTGATACCCTGAAACCGGTTCCAGGATGCTTGTTTATGGTCCAGGGAGGACTTGGCCTGGCAGTTCGGGCTGGACTGTTCCCATGGGGAACAGGGTCAAGACTGATTTGCATATGGCTGGAACCGCATGGTGAGCAAAAAAACTGATGGATTAAACCCAGATCTGTGACTGGGGGTGAATGTTTGATTCGGTCTACATTCTGTCCATCAGCTGTTCTTTTTGCATTTGTCGCCCCAAGTGGGAAGGGTGTGCCCAGACATGGGTCCCGTGCTCACTATGCCACCAGATTCAAGCTAGCCTGGCTGAAGAGGGGTGATACCCTGAAACCGGTCCCAGTATGCTTGTTTCTGCTCCAGGGAGGACTTGGCCTGGCAGTTCGGACTGGACTGTTCCCATGGGGAACAGGGTCAAGACTGATTTGCATATGACTGGGTCCAAACTGGAACGGCATGATGAGCAAAAAACAAAATTGATGGATTAAACCCAGATTTGTGACTGGGGGTGAATGTTTGATTTGGTCTACATTCTGTCCATCAACTGTTCTTTTTGCATATGTCGCCCCAGGTTGGAAGGGTATGCCCAGACGTGGGTCCCGTGCTCACTATGCCACCAGATTCAAGCTAGTCTGGCTGAAGAGGGGTGATACCCTGAAGCCGGTCCCAGGATGCTTGTTTCTGGTCGAGGGAGGACTTGGCCTGGCAGTTCGGGCTGGACTGTTCCCATGGGGAACAGGGTCAAGACTGATTTGCATATGGCTGGGTCCGAACTGGAACGGCATGATGAGCAAAAAACAAAATTGATGGATTAAACCCAGATTTGTGACTGGGGGTGAATGTTTGATTTGGTCTACATTCTGTCCATCAACTGATCTTTTTGCACTTGTTGCCCCAAGTGGGAAGGGTATGCCCAGACGTGGGTCCCGTGCTCACTATGTCACCAGATTCAAGCTAGCCTGGCTGAAGAGGGGTGAAACCCTGAAAGCGGTCCCAGGATGCTTGTTTCTGGTCCAGGGAGGACTTGGCCTGGCAGTTCGGGCTGGACTGTTCCCATGGGAAACAGGGTCAAGACTGATTTGCATATGGCTGGGTCCAAACTGGAACAGCATGGTGAGCAAAAAAACTGATGGATTAAACCCAGAACTGTGACTGGGGGTGAATGTTTGATTTGATCTGCATTCTGTCAATCAACTGTTCTTTTTGCATTTGTCACCCCAAGTGGGAAGGGTATGCCCAGACGTGGGTCCCGTGCTCATTATGCCATCAGATTCAAGCTAGCCTGGCTGAAGAGGGGTGATACCCCGAAACCGGTTCCAGGATGCTTGTTTCTGGTCCAGGGAGGACTTGGCCTGGCAGTTCAGGCTGGACTGTTCCCAGGGGGAACAGGGTCAAGACTGATTTGCATATGGCTGGAACCGCATGGTGAGCAAAAAAACTGATGGATTAAACCCAGATCTGTGACTGGGGGTGAATGTTTGATTTGGTCTACATTCTGTCCATCAGCTGTTCTTTTTGCATTTGTCGCCCCAAGTGGGAAGGGTATGCCCAGACGTGAGTCCCGTGCTCACTATGCCACCAGATTCAAGCTAGCCTGGCTGAAGAGGGGTGATACCCTGAAACCGGTCCCAGTATGCTTGTTTCTGCTCCAGGGAGGACTTGGCCTGGCAGTTCGGACTGGACTGTTCCCATGGGGAACAGGGTCAAGACTGATTTGCATATGACTGGGTCCAAACTGGAACGGCATGGTGAGCAAAAAAACTGATGGATTAAACCTAGATCTGTGACTGGGGGTGAATGTTTGATTTGGTCTACATTCTGTCCATCAACTGATCTTTTTGCACAAGAGCGGAGTTTAAGCAGTTGTAAAATTACTATTAGTAAAATTAAACTCATAGTAAGTGAATACCAAAAAAATAGTAAACTTAAACAAAAGTGTAAGTTTGCCTTTGTGAATCAGCCTGTGTTGATATCTTTGGTGGGCAGATAGTCAATGGCACATAATGCTGTCATAAAAGTTCTTACCGATAGGAACATTGATTCTGCTCTGCACAAGATCTGCTCTAGCGCCCACTTGAGTTTAAGAGCAGAGATTAACGACGCATATACTATCCAGTTTTATGGACAGCCTGCAAGGAGCAAATGAAAGCAGTGGTGAAGGGCACAGAATGCTTGACTCTATGAATGCATCTATAAACACAGAGTTTTGCCCCACTGCCCTACTTGGAGTGCATCTTTTGTAACCTGAAGGAATTTACTATTGAGAAATGAATACAAAAATGCAACTCAAAAAGCAATTAAATTGACTGGAACCAGATTACTTTGAACATTCTTTGAAGATATTTAAAAATGGAAACACCCTTTCTCTTTCAGGAGGCAATAAAAAAAGTAATCCTTTTCAAACTGAGGTAAATCTTCATTCTAGCAACTGCTGAATAAGCAAAAATTATTGCAAGGTTATAGAAAAGAGGACAGGAAAATGTAATCTGAAATTCAAGAAATGCCAACTAGATTAATTGAATCATAGTTATGGTTTCTGGCTATGTCAGACCCATCCCTCAAAGTGCACTTGAAGGGAGGATTAAACTGTTTCTATCAAATTGAGAGGCATCCATTTCAGGCAAAGTGGGTCTCAATGTTGTCTCATCAGAATATTTCAGAGATTTCTCAGTCCTTCACAAGACACAGGAGTCATCCTGCCAACCTGGCCTCAAAACTCATGAAGAGCCTATACTAGAGACATTCGTACAAGACATATTGAACAAGAATTCCATCATGCTAGTAATGTGGAACCAAACAGGTAAGTGAATATATTCAATATTTTTTTCTGGTGCCCAAGATATCAAAGAGCTTAATCTGGTGATAGACCTTAAGATCATGTACAAATGGAACTGGGTCAAGTACCACCTATTCAAGATGGAAACCCTGCAGCCTATTAATCCCTTATTGTCACATTCTAATAATCTTAGATCTGATGGATACATACATGCACATGCTGTTGGCTCACAATTCATGATTTAAACTCAGATTTGCAATACAAGATCAGTATTTTCGATTTAAAGTACAACCCCTCCACCTTCGCTCTGCTCCTAGTGTCTTCACTAAAGTTGTGGCTCCAATTGTTTCTTTGCTGCAACACAGGAGATAACCCTATTTCCTTATAAGAATGACTAGCAAAAGACTGTATGAAAAACATTTTAGACATCACTCACATGTCAAAATTCAATCGCATCCCATCACAGGACATGCTTTTTTATTAAAGTGAGATTCAGAACCACACTAGCACTGGCCTGTTTTCCCCAGGACAGGATAGAGAGGCAATAAAGTCTTGCAATCTCTCTTATCCAAAAACTCAGATCCTGAGGGATATGATGCTTGTGCAGGACACTAAAGCGGCTTATTCTTTATGGTTCTGTGGCCCAGGGTACATGTTTGCCTATCTATTTCACATTGTTTCACTTATTTAACATTTGCTGAATCATTGGAAGCCAGTGTGCAACAAATTCAATATTCACCTACCCATCCCTCAACATCTACAATCACAGCTGGCATATTGGCTACATCTTCTACATCTTTTGGAAGGATTACCTTTTAATTCCACTCTGCAGCTGATGGTAACAACAAATGCCAGCTGTTTGAGTTAGCGTGTTAGTCTGGGCCTGAAATGATTCCACAGGAAATTATCCCTACAGAAGAGTTAGGAATCTTCCATCAGTCCCATGAAAAAAGGGCACATTTGAAATGTAACATTTTCCAAGTAGGCATACTGAGTAGCCTCTTTTCATACTACTAGAACCTACCCATTCACCCTCAAACTTTAAGTGTGTAACTGAAAATGATTCAGTACACAGCAACGGTACACTGCTAACCTGTGCTAAATTACTCATCCCTCTAAATATGGTTTGATTGGCGTATACCTAAGTGGCATTTTTAATTTACTTATAAGTCCCTTGTAGAGTGGTATACCATACACCCACATCCTGTAAATGAAATGCTGCCAGTGAAACTGCTGCACATATTGTGACAACCAACTAAGTAGCACCTTAAAACATGTCCCAAGCCTGCCAATGCACACTGAATGCAAATGTAGACTTAGAATTAAAATACCATTGCCAAGCGTTAAACTCCCCTTTTATTACATAAAGAAGACCCCTAAGGTGGGCACTAGTTAGCCCATAGTGCAGGGTGCTGTGTAATTCAAAGATTGGGCATGCACTCTTTTGTTTTACATGTACTGGTAGCAAAAACTCCTGAATTAGTTTTTCACTACCGTGAGGCCAACCCCTCCCATAGGATGTTATTGAGGATTTCCTATTACATTTAATAAGATGTAATTTCCAATTACGGGCAGCTAGCTATACCAATGCAATTGTAAGAAATGGGGTTATTGGTTTAGAAGGACGGAGGCATCACTCAGGCAACATCCACAGTGCACAGAGTCCTAAGGCCAATAAAAAAAAAATTCCAGCACAATATGGAGGTAGGTAGGCAAACGGTTTGGGGTAAGACCACCCTATGACAGGTCTAACACATTACATCATTGTTTTGCAGAGTCCTGAAAGTCATGTGATTGCCAGATGCACTACCCTACTGAGTAGAAAAGACTACATTTCCTTTACAAGCAATATTTTGTGATCTCCCTCCAGAAAGGTCCAGCTGTTGATCACAGCCAGCATGGTATACAATACTCCATATATTCAACCCCAGCTCATCATTAGATGACTTTCTTGCCAATCTCAGTCCCCTGCTTTTTCTTGGGGGTGTCAATTCCCATTCTTTGTTTGTCCCCCCCTTGCTTTGATTGGGTATGGTCAGTATCCTTCCACCGTTGACATCATGGAACTACTTTTTGTGTTTTCTTCTTAATCATATTTCCTTCTTTAGTATTCCACATAAGTGCATGTTTTGTTTTTAAATTAATCCCCCTCAAAACTTTCACCCTCAATTCCTCCCATCCTTCCCCTAGCACACTCCTTCCCAGTGCTCCACAGTGGAGTTTCAGTGAGCTGGTTTTGGTGTCTTTTAGTAGTCCCCCATATTGCTTTTAAGAGAACAAGCATGTGATGGGTGAAATGCTTGAATTAATCTAATCTTAGCCATGGGTAATGATTTAGGGTTACATTTGTTTTCCTCACCAGGCAACTTCTGTCACGGTTTCGGGCGGGTCTGATCAGGACTCTGGTTGGGACACCCCTTGAGGTCACCGAATATCCTAAAGAGGTAGTGTACTGGGGCAGAAGAGCAGCTAAAGGCATACACGGAAAAGACAGCTATGGACAGACACAGGAAACAGGAAAGTAAAAGCAGAGTAACCCTTGTGTGAACAAACCGGAAACATATTACTAATGGACAAATACACTGGTGTTGTACACAGAGTAAGGCGCAGAACCTCCCACAGTGACACGGATTGTCAATGCCTCTGTGCAGTTTGCTCTTACAGATAGTCACCCTGCCAGCCCCATAGAAAGGAGGAAGCAGAAGTGATAGTACAAGGATAGTACTTACATACATAAGACACGCTCTTATGGGTCCAGCTGGAAACACAGTGGCGATTCCTGAGAAAACAGCAATAGCACACTGTCACTGTTAGGCACGAAAGACAACATATAACACTAGACAAGGATGGGGGGATGGAATTGCCTCCGGGAAACCAGGAGCCAACCCCAGTACAAAGGAGGACACTTATACACTGGTGAAGACTGGTAGAACACTTACCAGGCACAAATACCGAGAGGAAACAGAAACAGAAGGGAACAAACTAAGAGGCAGAGGCAAGAACTGGGAACAGGCTCAGGTTGAAGCAAAGGCAGGACTAGGACTGGAAAACAGGGCGCAAACTTGTGGCTGGGACAAAAGGAGACAGGACTTGGAAACTGAGAGCAGGCTCTGGCTGGAACAGACAAGGACAGGGCTGGAATACAGGGATTAGGAAAAGCAGTAAACAGGACTGAGAAACAGAGAGCAGGTTCAGGCTGAAACAAGGCAGGAGCAGGACAAAGAAACCGGGAGCAGGCTCTGGAACAAACAAACAGGTACAAGGCTAAGAGGTAGGGAGCAGACTCTGGCTGTAACAATCAGGAACAGGGCAGAGAAACAGGAAACAGGAAACAGGAAACAGGTTCAAGCTGGAGCAGGTCAGGAACAGGAACAGGAACAAGACTGGAACACCATCCGATAAGGGGTCTGTAACACAAAGGAATCGAACTCCAATGCACGACAGGAATCTTGAGGAAATGGCTGCTTATTTGCAGTTCCAAGCTGGGCTGCACAGGAAAGGTCTCAGGTGTGTGTAGTTTCAGACACTTGCAAGTCCTGGAGGAGAGGATCCAGTGAAAAGGAACAACTGGACTTCTCCCATAGAAAACAATGGGAAACTGAATCCAGGCTTTCCTGACTACCAGGCTGTGCATTACCATGGCGAAAAGAGAAACAAACAGGAGTCAGTAAGGGACTCTAGATAAGTGTTCAAGGTGATTCCCAGGCTTCTGACAGTCCCCTTACAGCGCCCCCTAGAGATGGGACGACAGAGTCGTAACAACTTCAGACAGGAACTTCACATATGCAAATCAGTCTTGGTCCTGCTGCAGTGGGAACAAACCAGTCTGAATTGTAAGGCCAGATCGCCTTTGAACAGAAACATGCAACCTAGACCCATTTTGTATTACTTGGGCCTCTTCACTAGGATGCAGTTTCCATTCTATGGCATTGTGAGCGCAGGGCCCATGTCTGTGCATACCCATCAAATTTAGGGCAATGCACTGAAGAAATATTTGAATTATTCTGGACCCCTAGTAAACAGCTGGAGCTTCACCCCACTCCACCATTTTTTCCTTACATCCCACCACCTATTATGTTATGTTATCAGTATTTTTATAGTGAGCTATTCACTCACAAGGGTATTCAGGTGCTTGTTCTAGGTGTATGAGACCCAACGTAGAGGGCTTACTTAAAGTATCAGTCATTAAGCTACTTGCAGAATTAAAGAAGGGACTGGGAGCTCCTGATGTCTTGAGAGCAATCATATCAAGATTTGGGAGCCAGGTATGAGAAGGAGTGACACCCAATTTGCTTTTGTGTGTATATGGCATGTGTGCTAGTGTGAATCCAGTAGAGGTGCAGTGTCTGTAAGATTAGTGGAAATGAATGTGCCTGTTTAGGTAGGAAGGGCCTGTGTTGTGGAGTGCACACTTGTGTATTGGGAGTCAGTAGAGTTTCTTAAGTTGAGGCTTAGCATGTGAGGTTAAGGACAGCTATGACTGCTGGGTTCCGGACATTCTAAAGTATTTTTTGTGAATTGGTTGGTATTCCTGCAGGTGTTCTCATTGTCCAGTCTGCTGCTGAAGAGAACTAGAGTGATTGTTTTTTTAGTGCTCTCTAGTAGCCATTTGAAAATCGTCTTCAGAATCCTCTGGGTGAAAAAGCAGGATGAAGAAACTGGATTAATTGGGTGGCTATGTTCAGATTGTTGTCTATAATGATTCCAAGATATCATGCTAGTGGCCTAGACATTAGGGTAGGACCAAGATTCATTGCTCCCTTGTGGATATCTATGGTGAGACATCTTTGTCAAATACCACCACTTCAGTCTTGTCCTTTGGTTTGTGTTCAGTTTGAGCCACTTGGACTACTTACAGGTGGCCACTTCGGTCATGCATGTGGTGAACTTGCTTCAGATGTTTGGTGTTTTGTCCGGCAGGGACATTATCAGTTGTGTGTCATCTATCTAGTCAAGGATGTATATGTTGTGAGTCCAGACGATGTATGTCAATGGAGTCATGTATATGTTGAAGAGCATTGGGATAAGAGGGAACCCTGCAGGTCTCCTGATACAAGATCATGGACTTCAGAGGAGTAGGGTGGTATGTTGACAGTTTGGGTTCTTCCCTTTCTTGCTGATCCACTTGAGGTCATGTCCCTGAATGAGTAACTTGTGGAGTCATCAGTTCGGAATGGCCTGAAAGACATTGGACTTAGAGGATGAGGACTGTGGTTTTCCCCATTATCGTGGATCATTGACATGTCATCAGTTGCTGCTATGAAGATGGTGTCCATGTTGTAGTTTGGTCTAAATCCTGATTGTGTGGCATCTGATAGTCAAATGTTGATGACTTTTTCCAGGACTTTGGCTTGGTAGGTGAAGAGGGATATGAGTTGGTTGTTTGAGAGTGTGGATGGTTTTACTGAAATCTTCTTTTGGAGGCCGTTGACAGCTGCATGTTTCCATGGTTCCAGAATGGTGTTATGCAAATCAGTCCTGCTCCAGTGGGAAC
This sequence comes from Pleurodeles waltl, assembly GCF_031143425.1. Classification (NCBI taxonomy): domain Eukaryota; kingdom Metazoa; phylum Chordata; class Amphibia; order Caudata; family Salamandridae; genus Pleurodeles; species Pleurodeles waltl. The sequence continues at coordinate 997,115,321 of NC_090437.1, forward strand.
AGGGCAGTCCAAACTGTCAGACCAAGTCCCACAAAACCAAGAACACAAGCAGCCTATACCAGTTTTCGATTACTTGGGCTTCTTCAGTGGGTGTTGCTTTAGTCCCATTGCACAATCAGCAGGGAATCACATCAGGAAATACCTGCTGCACTGAGAGAATTGCACTGAAGGAAACAAACAAGTAATGGGTGTAATGCTTAAATTAATCTTGGTGACTGGTAATTGCCTGGTACTGCATCCCACTCCATTGCTTTTTTTTCCTCAATACGTCACTTCAGACAGGAACCAGCCATATGCATATCATGTACAAACTGGAGCAGTCTAGTCCAAACTGGCCTGAGAGTTTGGACTGGACTGTTCTCACTGGATGCCGAGATGAAGATCCTGTGCCCATTGTGCTATACTGTAGTACTGAAGCTGCACCCTTGGTCACTCTCCATTGGAAAGAGTCCAGTCCAAAATACCAGGCCACTATGAACACGGGACCCACATCTAGGCATACCTGTCATATCTAGGGCATTGCACTGAGGAATACAAAAAAGTAATGCGTGGAATGTTTTAATTAACCTCAGCTACTGACAATTACTCGGGATACATTTCAGTCCATCAGATCTTTTGCATTTTTGATATTCTCTTGGTAGTGTTTTGATTGTTTTTGGCTCATATCCATACATGGTCACAGTTGATTTGGCTTCTCCTGGTAGGGTTTGGCTTGTTTTGATCTTCTCCCTGCGGTGTTCGGTTTGTATTAGTCTCTTTTTAAGGTGAGTGTTATACGGTTACTTCAAGTCTAGTAGCGCAGTGTATTTGATCGACAACAACTTCACAATATTGAGACTTAGACCCTCATTATGACCCTGGTGATCTTAGGACTGCCAGGGTCACAGTGGCGGTCTGACCACCGCCAATGTGACGGTCCAACTGCCACATTACGACCGTGATGGTTGCGCCACAGTTGGACAGCAAGCACCCCTGGACCGCAACAGCAGCGCTGCTTATAATGCCCTCCAGGGATTACGAGTCCCTTCCGTTGGCATGGGAAGTTCAGGGGCCCCCATGGCCAACCCTGTCGCGCTTTTCACTGTGAAAAGCGTGACCGGTGCTGCTGCACTCTACACACTGCAACATTTCCGCCAGCTCAAACATGAGCCGGCATCAGTGTTGTAGGCTGTTCCCAGATGGGCCAGTGGGCGGAAACACCTTTTCCATCCGTCGACCTAGTGAGGAACTCATCATAGGGCCCATAGGGAGGCGGCAGCACTAGCTACCTCCTGCCTGTCAGGACTTCGATGGCTGGTGCGAACCGTCTGCCGAAGGTCTAATGAGGGTCTTAGTTTAAATATATGATCAGTAAAATGGTGGTTTATTTTAGCCAGCTCACAGTGCCACCTCCAAATTCCTGACTTAACCTGGGTAATAGATGTAATTGGTAACCTCAAACATAACCACTCTGATTGCCATGGAATTTGTGCAAACAGTTCGAACCCCTTTGTTTGTTACTTGTGCAAGCCCAAGCGATGAACAAGAAAAAAACAAAAACGCATTTTCAAAACAGTTTTTGAAACAATTGTATTCTTGTCAAGAGAACCTCAGCTGTGATGATTTTGCAGATAGGACACAGGTTGTAATAAGCATTATCAGAACAGTGAATAGCAATTCAACCATGTTAGTTGTTACTAATCTTACCTTACTCCTATCATTCACTATTACTGTACTAAAGAGAACACAGCAGGAACACCCTTCCAGATCTACAGGGATAGTCTAAACCCCATACCTTGGTCTAATGTATCAAGACGCCGGTATAAATGTGAAGGCTATCTTCATTTGCAGGATGAAGGTTGAATCAGATGGGGTGCATTTCAATCACAGTTCCCAGCAGTTCCATGATAACCCCAGCATAAAGTGCTTCTCTCACCAAACTTAGCACGGAAGCTGTTTATATAATAAAACACTGTCCTTATCACACTGTGGCAGAGGCACAGAACAGTTCCTTTAGTTTGTCTAGAATAAATGAGGTGTCTCCTAACATGCATTGAAAAAAACAAGGGCATCACGTTCTGATTCAACAACCGTGAAACAAAATGTGTAGACTACAGGGCAACAATGCCTACCAAGAATTAATGTGTATGCAACACAATCTTGTGTTATTGGAAAAATATCTGAAAAGTTACAATTAGGAAAAGATGCAAAGTCAAAAGGAACATTTAAATTCAGCCTACGCATGGGCCCTACAACAGGAGTTACAGGTGTTTAGGCTTATTTTTTATAGGGCAGTGCCTTGTTTTGTCCTTCTTTTTAAGAAGAGTTAAGATTGTTTTAGGATTCTTTGGTAGACTGTTTTTTGGCTTCTTTCTACTGGGAGATGTACATGTTCTTGCTTTTAATTTCTATCCTGCCAGTGCTGCTAACTGGACTAGTGATTCCTGGATACACAGGAGACTGGACTTATTGGACACATTGGGGATGCAGTGACCAAAATGTGGAAGGCTATAGACCACACACAGCACAGTTGAGACTTTATCCAACATTCTGGTACATGAGAGTGCAGGTGATATTGGGCTGATTGAAGGGGTTGGGCATTGTTATGTTACTCAAATTTGCAGAGTGTAGGTATACCATGGCGCTGAGGTAACAGCAACATTGCAGCATTGCAAACATCAGACTTTAGCCATAAGCTAATCTGATGAGCCAAGTCCTCAAGAGTTTCCTGAAACTAGAATAGCAGGGGGTGGACCTGATATCAAATACCTGATATCAAATAGGAAGGTATTCCAGATGCGCGGGCAAGTATAAAAAATCTGCAGCCTCCAAGTGTCTTTTTGTTAAATGATGGAATAGTAAAGAAGGTTAGATGTGATGGTAGTGCATTTTTGAATATAAACTGAGATGAAAGTAAGCCTACAACTGTGTAATGATTTAAAAGTAATGCAGCCCACCTTTAAAATAGAACATTGTTCTACTGGCAGCCAGTGCAATTCCCTCATCAGGTGGGTGATGTCACACTTTCGGGGTTGTGGGTACAAAAGCCTGGCTGCCTGATTTTGTACTAATTGGAGTCTGCAATTCAGGCCCTTGGAGAGGCCCACGTAGAAGGAGTTATCGTAGTGAGAACTTAAAACATGACTCCAGGCCTGCTATTACAGCTTGGTGGTTCAGGTTTAAACTGCCATTTCAACCTGTCAACCAAAACGTTTGACTAGGCCTGAACATTCCTTTTTACACCTATGGTAGCCCTTCAATGCCCTTGGGCAGGTTGCACAGTACTTAAATGTAAGACATGTATGTTTACTGTTTGACAAACACTTGCAGTGAAAAACCTCCAAAGTCTTTTTTCATTACGTCAAGATAGTTCTCACATAGGCCAACCAGTGGCGGTTGGTGACACTTGAAAGTGGTGGAGCGTCAAAGTTGAGGATGACTTTTATGCAGCGAGTGAAGCGAGCAAGCTTAATGGACAAACGTGGTTGTCCAAGGTGAGTCCTCCTCCCAAGAAACAATTGAAAAAGGGCTGACAAATGGTTCATTTGAAAGCAAATGAATTTAGTGAGAAAGCACGATTTATAAAGCAGTAAGAACGTATAGTCTGAACACACTAAACACATTAAGAACTGCCCCATATCTTACCGCATTAATAGGTTCAACAGTTACTTTAAAGTGTGTGCTTGCCCAGTGTCTTGCACTTCATGCAGCATCAACTTTGGAAGAAAATGCTCTAACCAGGCATCAGGATGCACCCACAGCAGCTGGCTGCAATCAATCATACCGAAATATTTACAGACAGATCTTTAAGTATAATGAAAAAAGTGGGGGCTCGCTAAAAGGGAACATTTAAAATACATTTCTGTGATTCCCACCTGGCCTGTATTTTGGTTTCTCTCTGAGATGTTATTGCATCTAGAAATACAACACAACTGACATACACCTAAAACGTGTCAGTATTATTGGCTTTGTCAATGGTTGTTAGCTGTTCAAGATAAATGAGTGACAACAAAGATTACAAATATAAATTTGTTAAGTTATAAATAATTAACACTGGAAATGTTTCAATTCTGGAATTGTAAGGCTGTGAATTCGATTTTATCGAGGCATATGGAAGGTGTATGGCCTTCATTTATATGTGCTTTATTTTAGATTTGATGCCCTTTTTCTCTTCACACCTCATCCATCTGCCAGCACATTTTCAACCTCCTCTTTTTCCTCTTCAGCACCCTCTTTTCCCTCTCCCCGAATGCACTTTTTCACATCTCCCTCATTTAACCACCATAAATATACACAGCACGTATTCACATTTAAGCACTTTATTTCATTTTGCTTTTGCCTTTTAAATATTTTGACCTCTTTGCACCTCTTCAGACACATTTACACTGAATTTCATTTGCAACTGGAATACATGGCTATTGTTCTGTGTGCTCTGCAGAGAGACCAACCCACTGACAGGCACTTTGCTTTGCCTTTAGCCTCAGCACCAGCACTCTCAATCAAAGCCCCTCATACACACCTGCCACAAGTCAAAGTCGGCACTATGCAAGAACAATGCAATGCACAGAAACAGAGCATGATGAAACAGCTAACTCTCTTGGGAAATGCAAAATTAAGTAAAACGTGAAATACGAAGAACTAAATGGCTGACACACATTACACACATTTTAACATTCATTGTTCGCATATCAATACATATTTATTGCATTAAGGGCTTGAAGCCAGGGCCAGTTTTAACGACATACCAGATAACTGCCTTCACAGTAAGCATGTATCTCGCCCCTTGATGTGACTCAGATATTTGGATCCATTTCGCAAGGGAGCAAGAACCCTGCTCATCTTTTGGAACAGTTTCACCAGGAACAAATATAGCAGCTCCACTTTTAAAGGAGCCAGCAATCTGGAGCCAGGGTCTGGGGTGTCACATGGGGGATGTTAGCGTGGCAAGGGATCTCAGTACAATAAAAATAAGATCAGCTTTATAACACTTACCGTTACCGAAGACAAGGCACTAAATCACACGTGCTTGCATCCACTCCTACTGTGTGACAAATGTGGAAAGGGTGGGATCTATGCCCGTTAACGACAGATGGCTGCCCTCAAGCAGGAATGAAGACTCTGACACTCAAAATCAAGATGGTAAAAGCGTCACTGGCCTATAGTGGATACTGCCATGGACCACAATGGAAATGAAGGGCTTCAGAGCAGTCAGCCCTGTGTCGTGCGTCACCGTGTAGAAAGTTGATTTACTGCCTGGGTTCCACCTGGTGCTTCAAAGCAAGGTGGGGCAGGCAGCCTGGGGCAAACAGCCCAGACTTAAATGCATCAATTTGTTTAGAGATCCACTTGTATCTATAAACAAATCGATCTATTCCATATTTTTTATATGAATGTGCAGGAATTTCAGAGGTGTGCAGCCTCTCAGCCCTGTAAAAGAAACCGCCACTGAGGCCAACGCTGGTTAATACTATTACTTTTAACTAGTGCTATATGCAGTTTGGGAATCCCTAGAAAAATGATTCAAGGGTTCATTTTAATAGTAATTTAAAATCAAATATAATGGTAAAGTTGTGTTTTATATTTTTATGCAGGAGTAGACACTTTTGGAAAGTTATCAGTTTTCTGTTCAAAACCAAAAAGCTTTAATGTCAGTGTCAAATTGTCACCTGACCCTGATGCCTCCCCAAGAGTGAAATGTGGACTCCTCCTAGCAGTGGATCAAGGGCTTTGGGTGTGGGAAAGTGTCTTTCATCCTTGAGCAAGATGGCATGAGAGCTCTGCCCAGACCCTCCCTCAGCTTCAAAGGATGACTACTCTGACACTGACAGATGTAGCTAACACATGGGGCCTGCCACTTTTCTTTGAGCCCCTAGTCAGTCAGGTACCAATCCTAGTGGGGGAGGAGTTGCTTACAGAAATGGCTTTGATTGACCATAGAAGGGCGAATCTTCATATCCCTGGGCACAGGAGGATGGGGATGAAAAGTTCTGCTATGTTGGATTTAGGCAGAGTGGTGCACTGTTGGATTTTCTGCAGCAAGCCACACAGGAGCTACTGCAAAAGTGGATAGGGTTACCTCTGAGAATGTTTTCCATATTGTTAGGGATGGGCCAGGAGTCTCCCCCACCCACATGCTAGCCAGGCATAAATGTAGCCTCTTTGGGCAACCTCTTCAGAACACTACTGGACACTTGGAAGACAAAAGAAGGACCGCACCTGCTTTTTAAACCTGTTGGGAGAACCTTAAGGGCTGGAACTGCTCCCACTTGTATCCAGGGAAATAAGTGGCCTCCAATGGACACTTGACTGACTTCCTGTTAAACTGTAGGGTTACACAAGTTTCAAGAAGCACACTTTCCTGAAAGAGCCAAGCTAAACCGTTTCTATTGGATCTGCACTAGAGCATGCTGGTGGTTTCTCTTGGTGTGAGTCCAGACCCGCAAATGCTGATATTGCAGTTCTTTTTACCCCCCGCTGGTGTCAGAGTGTACACCCCGACCTAAACCTATAATCCTGACACGTTGTTGCTAAACATCTGCCCAGAGAACTGATATGGGACCAGGATCAACATGCCAGCCAGTCTGCTAAGGGTACTTTGCCAGTGGGTCTGACAATGCTGCAACTCCTGCTAAACTCTTTTCCAGAGCAGCAATTCTAATTCTGGAGGCCAGATGCTGACTGTTATCTGATAACATCAAACTGCTTTTAGCCACATCACGCAGCCTTGCTCAACCAAGGAAATCCGACGTTCAGAAAAACGAATAAATATGAAAATAAAAGGCTTTACTATGCCTGATGCTGAGCAGCATGTATTCATTGTTGATGACTTCCAGGGCACAAACTCTGGACTTGTCCTGCTCTAAGTTTTTCCCACCAATATCAACGGCTTCACCAAGAGCTTGCCCATTGTCACCCTGTCAAGTTTTAATACAACCTGCAGCATTGCCATGCTGGGGACTCTACCTTCTTAGAAATTTTGTAAATTTGAAGAAAACTTTTCAAGTAGGACAAATCCAACCTAGATATTCTACCTGCAGTCCATCACCCTACCTTTGTCCCAGTCTAGCATGACATGTTGCCTGTGATTGTCACTTTGCACTTTCTGTCGCTATTTAAAAACTTTAAAATGTCATATCTCCTTATTGAATTGTTGTCATTTTGGTGTCATTCTGTTCATTAAAGTACTTCCTATTTTATAAATTGAAGTGGGATATTTATTGTATTGTGTTTTCGACATTTTAACTATTTGATACTTGTAAATGCTTTGCACGTTTTCTTAAGTTAGGCCTGTCTGCTCCATGCCATAGCTATCAAGGGTCACTGGACCAAAAAAAAAAAGTGCTAATATTGCTTGTGGTGGAACACCATCCACTGTAATTAATAATTCACTTTCCTGCAATTATTTTTCATGCAGTTAGTAAATTCTCAAATATTTTGTCAGTGGAAATTTTTCATCCAAGTGCTTGATGATGCATAAGCTTTGTCAACTTCTGTTCAATTGTTGCAATTGCATTGTGTCTAGTAAGAACCTTCAAAGTGCTGGAAGATGTTTACAAGAGGATCACTTCGTTTTCTGTGACAAGTAAATGCTCATCATATATATGTGCTTTTCTTTATAGCCTGATCATGTTTCACAGAGCAGGACATGTCATACCCTTTCTCTAGGATACAATATTGGACGAAGGCTGAAGGTGTCGTAGATTACAACTGAATATTTAGCTTTAGTTCTTGTTTATAGTCTTTGTCTTCTGACCACAATGAAATGATTTTACAAATCGAATACAGTTTTGATATCCCTGTGGGCCTAATCTGTTAGGGCAAGCCTTCATCTAGAATTTAGAATTAGGAGTATGCCACCATCAATTCCAGTAAAATTGGAAAAAATCTCCAGAGAGTGAAAAAGGACAATCTGCCTGGAAACAAAACATACATTTTGGAAGAAAAGAAAAATGCAGCAATGATCCTGAGAAAGGTGACTAGCTAAAGGCAAAACCATAGAATTGAGACAGTTGTCCAATGAGAGAATATCACACTGGCCACAGATGATACAAGCAAGAATATCTAAATAGTGTGAGAAGTTGAGAGAGGGTGATAAACCACCTCAAATATTAATCACAGTTGTTTTCAGGGTGAAGCACTAAAGTCATTAAATAAACCCATACTTAATCCTCTGGTAGTTTGGCACAACACAGTCAGGCTTACCTAGCTGAATGATGACCATTATTCATGCAGTACCCAAACAGTGAGGAAGTGAAAACACAACACAAAAAAAATCCGAAAAAATGTAGAAAACTAGAGAATATTTTGGAAATAAAAAGACACCAAAATGACAAAAATGCTATAAGTAAAACCGGAGACATGGATTTTTAAAGCCTGAATTTAAAATAGTATCACAAACCACCAACCGTGGTTATCTCGTCACACTAGGTTGGGCCAACTCAAAGTCAAAAGTTAAGACCGCAATGGATCATCGGTCACAGAAAGGGGCCAGGTTCATTTTATGGAAAGTTTACCTTTGGGCTTATAAACTTTTATGGAGGAAAAATGGCCTTCAACGAGTCATAGGAAGAGCAAACAGTTAGTTGGATCCAAAGCAGAGCTAGACGATAGTGGGTTGCTGAAGAGTGGGGTTCCTTTAGCATCATCAACCAAGTTGTGAAAGCTATAAGCGTGTGAAGTCCAAAATCTCTACATGGGAAGGCCCTGACAATGATCAGATGCTGCTTGCATCAGTCCAGATGAAGTTCTGTATGTTTGAACTTAAAAGGTTTTCTGGAAGTAAAATCGTCTTTAGCTTAGGCTGATCAGCAATCTAACTTGACAGTTGTGGCTTCGACCGCAATCCTGTGGTCCCTTTGTTCTCCATGTAGAAAGTTGTAAAAATGTTTTTAAGTCCCACTTCATGCAGTTTGGGAACAGGAGGAGTACTCTCTATCAAGAGAAAGCATCCAGGGCCTGCAGGGCACCACTGGGGGTTAGGCCTGGCTCTAACAGAGGCCAGCAGCAGGGTCCAGGACAATTCCTCTTGTGACTGATCAACTGGGCAGTTGCAGGTAGAGTGGCCTCTGGAAGCTTTGTATATCCTTGTATCTAATAGAGGAGGTCTGTCAACTGATCCTTGGGATCACGACTGGAGTCCAAGGTTCAAAGCAAGGAGGCCCAGTCTTCCTTCAGGCTCCTCAAACTGCAGATTAGTTGTTTTTCTGATCCTCACAGGGCCATGAGTGTTCTCACAAGGATACTGGGGATGCCACATTTAAGCCAAGTGGCAGCATGTGGGTGGGAGAAATTCTTGGCTACTCCCTAACCAGTGGGATAAACATTCCCAGGGATGAACCTTCTCAAATTGCAAAACTGTGTTTTATTGTAATCTATCCCACATTCCCCTCTTTATCTAAATACAACATGGCAGAACCTTTATTCCCCTTGTTAGAGCTTCATATTCCCACCAGAGATATGGCTAGGATAATGGGCAAGCCCTTCTAGTGGTTACTTCAAGCCAATTATGGGATAGCTCCCCCTCCCACTGAGTTTAGAACCAAGTTGAGTGAGAAAATAAAAGGGATGTAGGACTACATGTGAGCTATATCTGCCAGTGATAGGGTAGGTATTCTTTGAAGCTCTGGAAAGGGGTTGACACAGCCCCTATGCCATTTTGCTCAAAGAAGAAAAACACCTTCCCACTCCCGACCTATTAGTTCACTGCCCCAAGCAATCCACATAGGGAACAATTACCAGTCAGGTGATACTGAACACTGGCATAAAGGCCCTTTAGACCTACATAGGAAAATGTCAGCTTTTGAAAAGTGTAATTTTTGAAAGAGTAATATAAAACCTGACAACTTGCTTTTAAATTATTATTAAATGAGTGCTTGAACCATTTTTTCTAACTGCTCCCTAAATGAAATTAAGCATTTTAGGCAATATAAGTTATAATATTGTAACCTATTGTGTTCCTAAAGTAGAATCAGCATTGCTATATTGACAAAACTTTTTTACTGCCAGGACGTCGGGGCTCTGCGTTCAATGCCCAGACACATGAGGAGTAAGACGCCAGTTGCCAGCAACTCCTGATTGTCCTGGTAGCAGTAAGGAAGAAAAACCTCTAAGTACAGGAACATACAGAAGGAAGAGACAGCCTCAACTGCGGACAACAAGAAAACAGATCGCAGCAAATCATACTGTGTCCAACTCACGAGCCTGGTAAATCCGTGCCACCAGAACTGATTGAATAGAGCAGAAGATCTATCACTAGAAAGGTTGTTTCTAAAGACCTTCTTCTTTTAAAACAATTGTCCATGCTCTGAAGAAGATGTCACAAAATCATAGTCCCCATTGAGATCAAAATGCATTGGAACTGCAATGGAGTACTTTGGTGCGTACATCAAGCTGACTGAAACTCTACCCTACAAATGAAGGAGACTGAAAAGCACACAACCTGGGGGACACACCACAACTGACTTTGTCCTATATAGCTATTGTTGGAAAGGGCCTTTCTGCCTTCCTCCTCTTTTTCTAACCTCACTTTTGCTGGCATTAGGACTCTGCACACTTTACCACTGCTAATCAGTGCTAAAGTGCATATGCTCTCTTCTTAAAACAAGGTGGCATTGACTCATACCCAATTGGCTTATTTAGTTTACTTGTAAGTCCCTCGTCAAGTGCACTACATGTGCCCAGGGCCTGTAAATTAAATGCTACTAGTGGGCTGCAGCACTGGTTGTGCCATCCACATAAGTAGCCCCCTAATCATGTCTCAGGCCTGCCTCTCCAGTGCCTGTGTGTGCAGTTTCACTGTCATTTCAACTTGGCATTTAAAAGTAATTGCCAAGTCTTAAACTCCCTTTTTTCTACATATACGTCACCTCTAAGGCAGGCCCTAGGTAGCCCATAGGGCAGGGTGCTATGTAGGTAAAAGGCAGGATATGAACTTGTGTTCTATATGTCCTGTTAGTGTAAAACTCCTAAATTAGTTTTTACACTGATGTGAGGCCTGCTCCTTTCATAGGATAGCATTAAGGCTACCTTCATTTACTGTTTGAGTGGTAGATCCTGATCTGAAAAGATAGCCAGGTCATATTTAGTATGGCCAGAATGGTGATACAAAATCTTGCTTATTGGTGGAGTTGGATTTTATATTACTATTTTAGAACTGCTACTTTTAGAAAGTGAGCATTTCTCTACACTTAAATCCTTCTGTGCCTTCCAATCCACGTCTGGCTAGGTTTAGTTGACAGCTCCCTTGTGCATTTACTCAGACACCCCCAAACACAGGATGCTCATTCACACTTGCATACATCTGCATATTGAATTGGTCTTCCTGGGCTGGGAGGGTGGAGGGCCTGACACTTACATGTCAATGGACAGTAGCCTGCCCTCACACAAAGGACTGCTACACCCCTTACTGGGACACTGGCAGACAGGATGGAGCTGAAAGGGGACCATGTGCACTTCTATGCTCATTGAAGTCTCTCCCACTTCAAAGGCACATTTGGGTATTTAAACAGGGCTTCTGCCCCTACCAACTCAGACACTTCTTGAAAAGACACACTTGTCACAGGTACTTCTTAGAGAAGAGAACCTGAACCAGAACCTGCAACCTGCCAAGAAGAACTCACTGGTTGCCCAAAGGACTCACCTGACTGCATTCTGTTAAGGACTGCTGCCTTGCTGTTGCCGTCCTCCCTTGCTGCTCTCTGGCTGTGCTGAGAAGTGTTCTTCAAGGGCTTAGATAGAGCTTGCCTCCTGTTCTCTGAAGTCTCAGAATCCAAAAAACTTAATTGTTGCAAGAAGAACTCTCTGTGCGGTGGAAATCGATGCACAGCCGTCAGAAAATGATGCACAGCCTGCATTGTGCTGAACAATTCACTGCACGCCGAACTGGAATGACACAGCCCGACTTCGCAAGGAGAAGATTGATGCAGTGCCAATGCTGCAACTGGAAATTTGACCCACGGCCCACTGGATCGATGCACAGCTGCAATGGAACAATGCAGTCCGACTTTGTGAAAGGAATCGACGCAGCACCTGCTGTGCGGTAAAAATTCGCACACAATGCCCACTGGATCGACGCAGCCCCTGTGACTTCGTCCTGTCAGCGCTGGATTTCAACGCATCATCCCCGGGGTGTCCAAAAAGCCCGCAACCCGAAGGGGATCCAAGACTGAGTGCCGGAAATTGACGCAAAGCCTTCCCTGCATGAAAAATAAACGACGCATCACCGTGTGCTGTCCGAGAAATTGATGCACACCTCCCTGTTTTCCACGCATCTCCTCCTCTGCGGTTCCTTGCGTAGATTTTGAACGCAAACCAGGTACTTTGTGTTTTCAAGAGACATTTATTGCTTTTAAGAGACTAAGGCCCTCATTCTGACCCTGGCGGTCGGCGGAGAGACGGCGGTCGGACCGCGAACAGACCGGCGGTATTAAAAATGGCATTCTGACCGCGGCGGTCCCCGCCGCGACCGACCGCTACTTCTCCACTCCGACCGCCGCGGCGGTCATGACCGCGGGGCTGGAGTTTGCGCACTCCGGCCCGGCGGTCGTCCCAAGACCGCCAAGGGTATTATGACCCTGCCTACCGCCGCGGTTTCTTGCGGGCGGGAACCGCCGTGCGAACCATGGCGGTAAGCACTATCGGGGCCAGGGAATTCCTTCCCTGGCACTGATAGGGGTCTCCCCCACCCCCCACTACCCACCCGAGTCCTCCCCCCACACCCTCCACCCCCCTGCCACCCCCCAGAGGTGGTACGAACCCCCTCCCCACCCCCACCCCGACATGCACATACATGTACCCCGACATGCACACACCCCCAACATGCACATATACACGCCCCCTACACACACATACACAACGGGGACACATACCCGCACACATACATGCCGACATGCGCACCTGCCGAACAGCACACATTACCCATAGACACAGCAGCACCCCCCGCCCGCATACACGCACTCACACACCCACTCTACACACTCACACGCACACCCCCATGCACGCCCACATCACACAACACCCCCCCACCCCCTCCCCTCACGGACGATCAACTTACCTTGTGCGTTGGTCCTCCGGGAGGCGACGGGAGCCATAGGGACGTGACCGCCAACAGAAGACCGCCAACAGAAGACCGCCACACAGAAATGTGGGTCGTAATTCTGTGGGCGGTGTTCTGCTGGCGTGGCGGTGGAGGTTGACCAGTCTCCACTTTCCCGCCGACCGCCAGTGTGGCTGCTGGCGGTTTTCCGGCGGAACGCTCCCAGCGGTCAGAATGCGCACAGCGGCACACCGCCGCGGTCGGCGGTCTTCACCGCGGCGGTAACTCAGCGGTCTTGCGAAAAGACCGCCAAGGTCAGAATGAGGGCCTAAATACACTTTATATCATTTTCTACAGTGATATCTCAACATATACTTATTGCATCTTAATCATTTTGACCTGCATTTTACCAGATAAATATTATATATTTTTCTAAACATAGTGTAGTGTATTTTTTTGGTGTTCTACTGTGTTATGTCATGATTTATTGCACAAATACTTTACACATTGCCTTCTAAGTTAAGCCTGACTGCTCAGTGCCAAGTTACCAGAGGGTGGACACAGGATAATTTGGATTGTGTGTGACTTACCCTGACTAGAGTGAGGGTCCTTGCTAGGATAGGGGGGTAACCTGACTGCCAACCAAAGACCCCATTTCTAACAGCTATTTTTTCTTTCATGGAGATTCCCTTCAAACCAAAAAGAGTGAGGAATAAAAGTCGGGAACTGATTCACTTACCCGCTTTCTAAACAAATTAAACTACTTGGTGGTAAATGTACATACCATATAGTATGTTGGATGTTTTGCTTTTTTCTTCAAAAAAATAAAATTATCTGGTGTTAAATACCTCAAAATATTGTATGTTTTGAATATATGAATGCTACACAACAAAATAATTAATTTATCTGTGGCAGCAAACAACTTGGCACACTTGAAATTTAAAATCTTTTTGATAAAAGTAATGAAACATGACACGAAAAAAGAGGTCTGCAAATTGTTGACTAAAAAGTATTGAGTAGTCTGTGGTGAACAAGGGTCTAATAACAAGTACGCCTATTGCATTACCCTAAACAGGGTCAAGTCCTATATCTCTACAAATAGAATCCAGTAGGTTAATAGTGAAGTAAAAGCGGATGCATAGTAAAAGCTCAGTTCACTAGCACATAGCTAATTTATAACCACCTTTGACAAAAGGATTAAGGCCCTTATTTAGACCTTACTTGGCTGCACTCCATTCATTCATGTCAGTAAAAGATGTACTATGTTTCCCTGGCAGTGTACAGCTCACCATGCATAAAGTGTCCTTGCCTATCTGTGTACCTTCAGAGGCACCAAAACCACTCTGTTGAAGGCACTGTAGCTATTCTGTGAAGGTGCCATGTTCAGCGTACCCAGACTGCAACAGTTCTGTTTTTTGAGAAACAAAAGTTTGTTTTGATAAAACAAAAAAACAACAAATGTCCCTGACACTGTTTAGGCTAGGGGTTCCATTGAAGTCCCAAAAAGGAAGAAAAATACATCAGAATATCTGCACTAATTAAGGAGGATGTTCTAAGGTACTTTGACCAATGACCCAATATCCGTCAGGCCATCAGTCAACGATTTTCACTAACAGAGCCCACAGAGGCTTCACCTACAGATATATGATGTGTCACCTGACTGTCTAGAGCAGACGAGCCAGGCTTTTGCAGACAGGGTATTCAATGATACTTGAAATAAGCCCCTATTCCTGTTTGGAGGAGAACACCCAGAGCAATGTATGATCTATGCCACTGGTAATTTGAAGCTCTTGGAACTGGCTCATAGGTTCAAGCGCGGTTAAGAAGATCGTTATGATGAAAAGGCTAATGAGTGGAAAGGTTTATGCTTCAGGATTAGTTTGCATTGGTTGCCTTACTATTGCTATACTATTTCCATGGAATTGTAATAGAATTGAATAATATTCCACGGTTGAGAACAGTATTTTCTAGATACGGACATTACTGAAGCATTTTCATAGTATATGTATTTACCTTACTTAACTGTTAGATGATAATTAGTTTGACAGTTTTTAGTTTTTGACATTGCAAAATCCAGCTTGAAACATTTGATTCTCATATTTGTTCTTTAATATGAGGAAACAGGGCTGATTGCAGAGGCCCCTAACATTTTACCCCCATTTTCACTTTTTGCTGGTGTTTTCCTGACTTTGATGGTGCCCTGGGTAATGCCAACCAGTCCCATGGCCTGTGCTCGCTGTAAAATGAGTATGCAAATTAGGCTAATTATAATTGGCTATGTCAACCAACCTATAAGTCCCTAGTGTATGGTATGGCATGTAGGTTTCAGGACCCCAGCATAGGTGGTGCACCGATAGGTGCACTGCTGAGGTACCCAGTATCATTTCAAAGGCAGCCCTGCCTTCCTGGCTGCTCATAAACTAAAGTTATATGCAAATCGACTTTGGAATTACAAGTACTTCCAAAGGCTTACACTACCTTATTTTTACATATAACTCACCCCTAAGGTGTGCCCTATGTGCCCCTAGGCTTGGGTGCCATGTAACTATAAGCAGGGACCTTATAAAATCGTTTTATAAGCCCTGGTGAGTTAAAGTAGCCAAATGTGTTTTTCCCTCACTAAAGTGAATGGCCTCCAAAGGCTAGAATCAGGAGACTTTATTTTAATTAACAAAGTCCCCTAAGTGTCAGATACCCCAAATTAATTGTTATCATAAATCCAACAAATTATGATTATTGGATTTAATATAACTAGTTCAGGTAAAGAGTTTTAAACTCTACCTAAAAGGTTGCCAACTTCAGCTCTGTTGTTGTCATTCTCTGATTGGCCAGACTCTGGCAGCCTGGCCAGGCTGCCTTGATGTGTCACGGTTTTGGGCAGGTCTTGTCAGGACTCTGGTTGGGGCACCCCTTGAGGTTACAGAATATCTCCCATGGTGTACAGAAGCAGATGAGCAGCTAAAGGCATACACTGGGAAAGGACTGCTATGGTAAAACACAGAACAAGGATAGTAAAGACAGAGCAACCTTACTGTGAACAAACAGTGAACGGATCAGGAATGGACAACCACACTGGGGTTACCACTAAGGTTGTACACAGGGTAAGGCTCAGAACGTCCCACAGCAACAGGGACTATCAATGCCTCTTTGCAGATTACTCTTACCGATAGTCACCCCGGAAGCCCATAGAAAGGAGTCAGCAGAAGTGATTCTGTCTCTGGACCCTTAGGGCACAAACAAGGATTGTACTTACATACATGAGACAAGCCCTTGTCGGTCCAGCTGGAAGCACAGTGGCAAATCCTGGAAAACAGCAATAGCACACTGTTAGGCACTAAAGGCTACATACAACAGTAGACAAAGGATGGAGCACTACTTGCCTCCTGGAAATGTGGAGCCAACCCCAGTACAAAAGAAAACACTTATACACAGGTGAGGACTGATAGTACACTTACCAGACAAGCTAACCTAAGAGGAAACAGAAGCAGAAGGAACAACCTAGGAGACAAAGGCAGGAACAGAGAACAGTCTCAAGCTGAAGCAAAGGCAGGAACAGGACTGGGAAACAGAGAGCAGGCTCTGTCAGGAACAAGCAAGAACAGAACTGGGAAACAGAGAGCTGGAAAAAGCAAATACAAGACTGGGAAACAGAGAGCTGGAACAAGAAGGAACAGGGCTGGGAAAAAGAAAGCAGGTTCAGGCTGAAACAAGGCAGGAACAGGACTGAAAAACAGGGAGCAGGCCTGGCTGAAACAAGCAGTAACAGGGCTGAGAAACAGGGAGCACACTCTGGTTGAAACAAGAAGGAACATGGCTGAGAAACAGAGCAAGTTCAGGCTGAAGCAGAACAGGAACAGGACTGGAACACAATCCAACAAGGGGCCTGGTACACAAAGGAATCAAACTCCAATGCACAATGAGGAGCTTCAGGGAATGGCAGCTTATATGCAGTTCCAGGCAGCAGCAAGCCCAAGGCGGAGTCACAAGGCTGGGCTGCACAAGAGAAGTCACAGTTGTGTGCAGCTTCAGTCTCTCAGACGTCCTAGAGGAGAGAATCAAGTATAAAGGAATAACTAGACTTTTCCCATAGGAAGCAATGGACAGAAGATTACAGGTCTTACCGACTACCAGGCAGTGCATTATGGGACCTGCAGTCCATGGGACCAAATGTAGTTCTTCTACAACATGCCATATCAAAAAGGAAAGCAAACGGAAGTCACAAAAGGACTCTGGGTGAGTGTTAATGATGATCCCAAGCTATAGATAGTCCGTTTACTGCGTCCCTTAGAGATGGGATGGCAGAGTTGTAACATGACGAGGTGTGAAGTGGCCTGGGCTGAGCACAAAGGATGTGCCTGAGGGAGGAGAACTACCTCAGCAGATGGGGAAGCAGGAAGCAGGAAGCAAACTGGTCTTCAAAGACAGGGAAGAACATTTGGAGCAACCCAGCACCTCCCTCAAAGCCTGAAACCCAAGACAATTAGGTGCTCTCTTGATTAGATTAGGAGAGGGCAGGAGAGGGGCGTGTTTAGGATTTTTAGCCACACCAGTGGGCGGGCTCAGCCAGATGTATCCTCCAAAAATCAGTTTCAGCCATGATGGATTTTTGAAGAATGTTGCTCCATGGGATTGATTTGGTCATCATAGGGGGAAGGAACATCTGATTGGAGAACCATTACCCACAGTTTTTAACCCAGGAGCAAGGATAAATATGGCAGAGCTACACCCACACCTCAGATCCCCACCAGATCCCTACAAGGAAGAAAATCAGGAGAAGAAGGACTGCCCTGCTAGACCCCTGCTGGGCCCCTGACCTGCACCTGGACACTACACTCTGAAGGACTGCACCAGCTGCACACTTGTGCTCCACCACAAGAAGGACTTTGCCTGGTTTCAACTGGTTCAAGGAGGGACTCCCTGTTTGCTACAGGTGGAAAACAGCTAAACCAGAGTCCCTTGCATCACATCATGAAGAAACTGACCAGCTGACCACTGCCCAGTGGCTGTTTTGGAGTTTGAGCCAGGTGCATTCTGGGAGTTGTACTTCGCACCCTCAAGGAGCAACTCAGAGCTTCTGGAACCTTGGGCTGAGCTGTGGACTCCAAAATAACCTTAAAGGTCCTTCTAGAAAAAGATTCAGAAGTTTGGAGAAGATTGGAGAACGTTTTGGAAAAAGCACCATAGAGGGAATGACTCGCCGCAATAACTTTAGCTGGCTTGCCTCATCCGTGACCCGGCCTGACTTACAGGTTCACCACACTGAAGAAAATCTCTGAAAAGGTGACTACGTCTGAAAGTAGAAAGTTGACCAGGGCCTCCTGAGCAGTGTATCCGAAGAGTGCTCCAGGGACGTTAGATAAAGATTCAGGTGCGGCCCAGTGGAAGAATTTTCATCTAAAAAAATCGTCTAAGTCCAAACGTAGAAATCTTCACCAAGGGCTCCCGCGATGCGTATCCAAGGAGTGGATCCAGGGAGGTAGGCTCGGACTGGCGACTTCGTCCCAATGAAGAAAACCTTCAATAAAACGACTAAGTCAGAAGGTAAACTTTTGACCGAGGCCTCCCGCTTGCTGTAGCTGAGTACTATGCACTGAAAACCACTGATTCTTTAAAAATCGCTATCTGATTTTATTCATTTTGGTGTCATTTTACAGATAAAAATATACTCTATTGTTATAAATTGGTGTTGGATTTTTATGTTACTTATTCACTGTTTTGTGATTTTTAAATGCTTTGCATACTTGTCTCCTTAGTTAAGCCTTGTTGCTCGCTGCCAATCTACAAAGGGTTGAGCTGGTTTTAATTTATTGAGACCTAACTGGACCTAAGTGGAGGTTAGTGGCCTATTGCTAAGTGTAGGTACTTACCTGCCCTTACCAATTATCCACTTTCCAACATTTACACATTATTTTAGGCTGCCCTCTCAATGCTATATGTTGTACCCTCTTTGAAAGTTTTGATAAACTTTGGACTCTAACACTTCCTACTAAGGAATATTAAAATATATAACTTGCTAATATTGTCAGGCAAGGCTGAAACAGGACAGGATGGAATCTTCAATAAGATGAGAATATGGTCTAATGAACCAATAAAGGAGGCTGAGAAGGTTGTCAGATTTTACGGTTTTCTCAGTCACCTGTGTTCTTTGTTGATGATTATAGGGGCGCGTGTTGTCTATCTGATAAAGCAATCGTTATAATATGGTGAACTCTATTGCCATGTTTTAGGAGGTGTAATTTTTGACAAAAAACTCCTGGGTTTATTTATTTGGCCTTGATCTGAATGCCATAATATTAGTTGATGTTGTTGGTGGGGGCTCTTGAAGGCAACGTTTGTTTTTTATCCTTTTTCTTATGCCCTTCTTTTGAATCACATGTACTTCTTTATCTCTCTAACTGAAAAGTTTGAGCTTAAGGTTTGACTTTGGGCAGATAACTTAGTGTGATCAAGCGGATGGTTGGTATAAAGAATCAGGTGCATGAAACAACAGTTCACACAAAGGAACTTTGGGCCAGATGTAGAAAGCTTTTTGCATGGTGCAAACTGCGAAAATCGCAGTTTGCGCCATGCAAAAAGCCTTTTACGATGCACATTCACAATTTGCGAGTCGGTACCGACTCGCAAATTGTGAATGCGACTTGCAAATAGGAAGGGGTGTTCCCTTCCTATTTGCGACTCGCATCGCTATGCTAAATTGCTTTGTGACCGCGAATGCGGTCGCAAAGCAATTCGCAGTTACCACTAGTGTCACACTGGTGGTAAGCCATTCGCAAAAAGGGAAGGGGTCCCCATGGGTCCCCTTCCCCTTTGTGAATGTTGCCAATAAGGGTTTTTCAGAGCAGGCAGTGGTCCAATGGACCACTGCCTACTCTGAAAAACCGAAACCAAAAGGTTTCGTTATTTTTTTTATTTTCAACTTGTTTTCCTTTAAGGAAAACGGGCTGCAAAATAAAATAAAAAACTGCTTTATTTAAAAATCAGTCACAGACATGGAGGTCTGCTGACTTCAGCAGGCCACCATCCCTGTGAGTGCAGGGACTCGCTATGGGGTTGCAAAATGCGACCTACCTCATTAATATTAATGAGGTGGGTCTTTGCAACCCCATAGCGACTCGCAGTCGGTGTCTGAGACACCGTACTGCATCCGATTTTGCGAATTGGAAATTGCGAGTCACACGACTCGCAATTTCCGATTCGCAAAATCGGACTTTGCTACATCTGGCCCTTTATTCTCTGATTCTCTTGTTATGTCATTTGCTGGCAGTCAAATAAACAGTTTTCTGCTTCTGGACCCACTGTGGATTTAATAATCTCTAACCCATAACTGACCCAAAAAAGGGCACTATATCAGGAATGACATCTCACCCTTCTAATAAGAAACAGCACCTCCCATTTTATAAAAAAGTTCATATGGAGTCCCCTCCCTTGGGCTCCTGGATAAACCTCTCCAAATGTTTGCTTCTTGAGAGGATTTATTAATTATTTGTAGGAGTGTAGGTCACATTCCTTTTCTCTGTCTGTTATACTGTCATGGAGGCAGTCTTATGACCTGGGTATTTTTTTGTAATCAGTGAGAGTAACCTCTGAAGCGCCTCATGTCTCCTTGAAGATGTTGAAACACAAGCAACAAGCAGTAAGGGGGTCATTACGACCCCGGTTGTCGGCGGCAACATGGCTGTAAGTACTACCAAAAGGCTGGCGGTACTTACTACGATATTATGTACCACACCGACTGTCACGATGGTAACAACAGCCGGGCTGGAGATATCCATCTCCAGCCCGGCGGCCGTAACTGTTCCGCCTGCAGGATTATGACCTCGCCTACCGCCAAGGTTTTCGTGGCTTCCTTACCACCACAAAACCATGGCAGTAGGCACTATCAGTGACAGGGAATTCACAACCGCCATTGTCAAAATGAGGGCCTAAGTCTTTTGTTATTAAATGTAACTTTAGTGTATGCAAGAATACAGTTTTCAGGCACAAAGGAAGTTGGAAATGCAATTCTAGGGAATAGTTTGGCAACTGGAGTAACTACCAGTGTATGGACAGAGGTCAGGACTAAAAAATGATGAGTGTGTTAACCATCGTTAAGACGTTTAGGAAACAAGTTAGTACAGACTTTGTTATATGCAGCACTGAAGTAGCCAATGGGTCAAGAGCTCCAAATACTGAAGACAGATTTGTGTTGTGAGAGTTCATATTAATGGAGCTGTGAGTGCTGAAGGCAGCATGGGAACCACAGAACATTGCAGCCAGTGGAGAACTCCTGTGAGTTGCATAGGATATTGGAGGAATCACTTGCATACTGGTCTGTTTGAGAGTAACAGCACCTGCAGTGCAAAAGAGGGTGGTTCAGGAATTAAGGCAAGAAAGCATATTTCTTAACACAGGGCCATTGGCCACACCTAGATATGGTGAACAGCAGATTCATATTACATTCACTGATTTAAGCATTTAAGGCTTACTTAGCCCTGAGTATGCCTAGTGCCTGACACGATGGCAGCAGATCATTGAGCTCTGTCACTCAGCAGAGATTCAGTCTTTATTTTTGTCACATTGAAGGGGTGAGTTGTAGTTTCCTAGATGGTCTTTACCTGCTGGCATGTGTGTGCCTGTAGGAGACATGCTTCTTCAAAGTTTATGATGCAGATTTTCATTCACTGGAACCAATGTACTTTGGAATGCAGCCACCAATTTGTGTTTCGTGCTGATTTGTTTCCTCAGACCTCTATTGCCATGATTGGAAATTGGCAACCAGTTTACATTTATGTTCACAAGATACTTTTTTTTCCCCCCTCTCCAAGCTGCCTCCCACAGATGTACTCAAATATTTCTGTGTTTTACTTGATGCACTTGGATCCCTCATCTATACTCAAGAGTGATGATAACGTACTAATGGCATGTCCTTCATTATATACCTGCAACATGCTTGTTTGACTATTTCCACTCCATCTTCAGGAATGCTACTCTTGACACTCTGCCTTTGGGATCTTGCTTATTGTATGGGCAGAACATTTTCTTTTTTGTGGCTGTTTCACAGTAAAAATGTAATTTTTAAAATGACTAATGCTGTTTATTCAGGAGCAAAACAGGGCTAAAAGCGATTCTCCAACTCTAATTTGCTTGTCTAACAACCCCATTTTGGAAGCTGTTCTTGATGAATTAAGAGATCTTAAGCCTTTTATGAATGCCACCAACAAAACACTGCAAAACTACAACAAATAAAGAACAGATGGATCATTATGAAATATAGTATGGTTGAAATGGAGCAGCACATTAGCTCAGGCCGGGATGCCTCCAAGCAGACTCCCATGCCTGAACAAGAAATTACTAAACTAAAGTTCTATACAGAAGATTTGGAAAATAGAAATGTCTGCAACAACGTACATGTGTATGGGTTGCCAGGAGATTTTGAAGGTCTTAATCTTCTTGACTTTTTAAAGAAATTCAATCCTGGAATTCTCAACATCCCCATTTCACCTTCCATCAATCTGAAGTGTGTCTACTGCCTCAAGAGCTTACTACTCACTCTTCAAGGCTTTGGGGCATTATTATGCAATTTCTTGAATTTACAGATCTTCTCTGTGTATTGAGAGCAGCTAAAGATAAAAAGAGATCAATGTGAAGTGTATGTGATTTCATAGAAAAACAATTTAAGGAATACTTTTACTGAGAAACCATTTCATTCAAATGGTTTAATGGAAATTCTCAGGTTGAATGGAATTTACCATGTCATAGAAATCAATTCATAGAATGCCCATTTTTCAAAGTTGGCTTCTGCATACTTATTTCTGAAGTGTAAATGAAATTGTTGCAGCTCTTACTATCAGAAGCATTTTATTCACAGTATTTTTTTCAATCCTTTATTTCAGGGGACACTATTTCAGACTTATATCTTTTATATTGTCAAACAATTACTTTGCATGGTTTTAATTCACTGAACCTTCACCACCCCTAAACATCCTCAATCTATGTCCCCTAAAAATACCGCCCCTCGCATAAACCCTTCCCTGGCCCCTAAACTCCACTGATCCCTGGATACTAAAACCCCTTTCTAATCCCGAATTCCACCATCCCTGAACCATAAAAAACCCTCACCACACCTCCTCCTCGAACCCTGAACTCTACCCATCCCTGAACCCTCAAAGCCCTTTCCACTACTAAACTCTATGATCTCTTAACTCTAAAACCCCTTCACTACTGTTAAACTCTATCCATTCCTGAACCCTAAAAAACACTTTCTGTGCTGAAATCCCACCCATCCCTGATCCATTAGTACCCCACACCATCCCTTAACTCCATTTATCCTTAAACCCTAAAAAACATTTTACATAGAAATCCTACCTATCCCTGAATCCTTAAAACTTTAAACTATCCTAAAGTCCACCCATTCCTGAACATGAAACAACCATTAACTGCCCCAAAACTCTACCCGTCACTGAACCTTAAAACCATTCACCAGCCTTAAATTCAACCCATCCTTAACCCCTAAAAAACCTCAATACTCCTAAGTGCCACCCATTCCTGAAACCTAGCAACTATTCACCAGCTGTCATGGTCCCAACTAGCCAGGCACATTGGCCTTCATAGAGCCTTAAGGTTTACTAGAATCCTCCACTAACCCGTGCACCAGCACTACCACATTACTCAGAATGTTTGTGTACTTAACTGCTTTAATATATATCATCAAAGTCAGATGGTGTAGTGTCTATTTAGTATTCACTTACTATTTAATTGTAACAGCGTTTAACACAGTAGAAACCAAGGCCTCAGTCCCCGAGCACATGTTCTTGACATTGCTGACATGTACTCTTTCAAACCCCGTGAGCCAATCCGGGAAAGTGCTGGAGAATCCTCCAGCGAGTGTCACGCATCGGAGAAATTCCGGATTCCCATGGGTGGTGGCAGAGCACTTCCAGATCCCCTGGCAGTGGCACAGCTAACTTACCTTCAGATCCAGCATCTCCCTGGCACACAGTTCTTTTTCTGAGCCACGTGGTTTATGTTCTCTGATTCAGCCACATGGGATGTTCCAGTTCTGGAACTCCTGAAAAAAAAGAAAAACTGCAAGTAAAAGTCCAATGTAAAAACAGTCAACAATAATGGTACCCAGTGCAAGTAAGCACCTGAAATCAGTAATTTTGGAAACTTGGGGATTTGATTAAGTGCACATTCCAGAGGCTTACCTTGTGAGGCAACAGGGATTAAGAACTGTATTCACCAGATTAATGAGTGAAACAGAAAGGTTTTCTTACCTGCTTACCACTATCCTTGTTTACTCATTCTCAGTGAACTAACTATTGTATGTGATATTATAAAAAGCATACTTGGTAGCATTAATAAGATATGTGAAACTACCAGTGCCTTGTGAAACTAACAGGGTGTAAACTAACCAACATCAAGAGTAATCATTGTACAACTTGGGCAAGAAGAAGTAAGTCATTAGAACAAAATGTAAATCATTGATTTCAATGTGCAAATGAAAATAGTCAGTGCATAACATTCTTATTTATCGTTTAGGCATTATACAAGTGAATTATAAAAAATGACTTATGACACAAAAGACCACTGAACACATCACCCCTGACTGACAACAACTCCGGGGACTTCAGGATTATGACAACTGATCTCAGGAAGGACAAGGGGATTAGGACATTAAGGAGGGAAGTGTTATTGGAAGCTAGACCAGACTTTTATATTGCTACTCAAGTAATTCCTCTCATCCTCCCTTATAGGTTGACAGTTGTACGAGGGGATCCATGATATCCAACAACTAATCGGACCCTTACCCCGACTATCTCATGAGTGCATTCTGAAAACACAGACATTAAGGTAGGGAACTAGGAGGTGGATTCATATCATCCATGGGAACCAAGCATTGCGGGCGGGCTTTCAGGTAAGCACATATTGTTGATACCTTGACACCACCCATAAACACCAGTCTTTCATGAACACTAAAAAGTCTCATCACCCTAAATTTCACCCGGGCCTGAGACTATAAACCATCACCACCCCTAAACTTCACTCATTCCTAAAACCAAAAAACCCAAAACCCCTCATTACCCCAAAACATCACAAAACATCATTACACCTAATCTTCACCGAAGAGTGTGGTTTGGACTTTTCTTTAAAATTATCTTTCCTTTGAATGGTTTCCTTCAAATTTGAATTATTTGTATTTCCTTAAATTGCCTTTCCCTAAAATTGGTTTTCCTTGATTTGGCTTCCTCCAATGTGATATCTCAGCTTTTCTTTTTCCATTCATTAACATGCATCAGATCCTTTAGTCTGGTAATTAATTTCCCAAGATGCATCTAATGCAACCAATGTCAGATGAAAGGAACTCCTTGCCATGAGACCGCCGATGAGACACCTGCACATGAGATTAGGATTTCTTCATCCTTCTCATCAAGGAAATACTAAGGGCCTGGTTTAGAGTTTGGCAGGGGGGTTACTCCATCACACCGCTGATAGATATCCTACAAGCTGAAATATCAATCCTATCATACCCTAAGGTATTTATATATGCCTGGTAGGTGAGCTATGCTTTTATTTGTACCCCAGGCAGTATGGTTAAAAAGTAGGAAAGAAAGTAGAATGATGGGTTATAATGTCCCTTCATTTCTGTAGGTCTAAATGTTTCAAGCCAATCACCAATACCTTTCTTCAGGACCAAAGATTCGACTGCCTGATTCCACTCCTAAAACAGTAGTATTAGCACAGTGTGACTACACACGCTCTGCATGCTAATAAAAAGTTAGCCTTTACTTGGTGGTACCACTTGCTAACCGGCAATATACAGAAAAAGGGTTAGCCTGCCAAGATGATGGCAGATAAAGGATAACAGGATGCTTATGCTGGTTAAATCAACAAAGCGTGATCTATAACCTTATTATTATTAAGGAAACACCTCTAAGTGAAAGGCCATGAGGGCTACAGCTAGTTGCATGTTGAGGTGAGCACATATAATTAAAACAGTGATCCCTGTGACATAAAACACAGAAACAAAACAGCACACATAACACAACATAGACAATACATATAAAAATAAAGCAAAACGTTTGCTTTATAGGGCCTCCAGTAACAAAGGCTAGCATGTAGTCACACTCAATGAGACAAAAAACTTAAGTCATGGCCATCAGGTCATGCTCATTAAGGTAAGGTCACTTGGAGAGATCATCAGGGCCCATGGGGACTCCTGTTGGCTGTCTTGCCCCATCGGAGAGAGAACCTACCACAAGTCTGGCAGGAGCTCATTCCCTAATTCTCTGGCTGAAACATGAGAAGAAATTTCACTGCTACCATATTACAGGGGCTGCTTATGGGTAGTGAATAGTTGTTAGGTTTCAGAAATGGATGGCATATAGGGGTGTTGAGGTTTTTGTAGGGCTCAAGGATGGTTGGAGATTAAGCCTGGTGAATGGTTTTAAGGTTCAGTGATGGGTAGAGATTTAGGGTGGTGAAGGGTGAAGGCATAAAGGGGCAGAGTAGAGCTATCCTAACCCTCTCGACCTTGTGGGGGTCCCAGAGGATCTGTGAGAGTAAAGGAAGAAAAAGGTTGGATGTGAGCATCTGTAGGGGGTGGGCTGAGAACAAGCAGCAGGACCTTTGACCATGCATGGTAGGGGGGGTTGGCTGCCAGTGGCGGGCTTGCCATGCAGCTTAGTCAAAGGTCTTGTGCGGCTGAGGTTGTCTGCCCTCAGAGGGTGGGGCACAGGGCCTGCCACAGACCAGGCACTGAAGTCAGCCCCAGACCAGGTAAGGCCAGAAGCCATGCGTGAGATGGGGGTTTGACATAGTTAGATATGGTATAAAATATTGCTTTAGGTTAAACAACCCTAGAAATGCCCTACCCTAAGTAAAACAAATGTTAAAGTGATGTTAATTAGGTATGGTAATAATATCCTACTATACATTATAAAAAAAAACCTTAGAAATTCACAGGAAGAAGCAAAGGTTAAATTGATGTTATAGTTAGGTGAAAGTGGCAGTTGTAAGCTAGCATTTTAAACTAAAAAACACTGAAATTCACCAGTTCCACTTATGTCAAGTGTCTATAACTTGTGCTCTCTCCATGCTCTGCTTCTGACCTTTCATGACCTTGCATATTACATCAGTCATGACATGCTCTATTACATTATTAATAACATTAATAATGGCATCCAAAATGTCACCAAATTGTAAAAGAAATTACTGGTAAAAACATTCAATGACTTTCTTTGTTTATGTCTTTTCATTTAAAGTTATTGTTTACAACTTTAGGCCATCACAGCTTTTTATGGTATCTTTCTTTTTGCTGCAAGACTCCTAATTGGTAGCTATTTTAGGAATATATAACTTCACTGTCCTCTGTTTGATTAGCCAAAAGTCTTTTTGTCAATGTGTTTTTTTTGGGACAATCATCATACTATAATGCATTTGTGGCAAAGGAATTAAGGAAAGTGGCCTTCTCAAAATATATCATAAGGATTTGCAATCTGTATTGTATATGTTACAGGCTACTTTAAAGTTGAATACTGGCAGAGGCTGTCATGCCTCTCTGCAATCCATTTGTATTAATGCCATTTAGTTGCTTTTAACTTCTCTCTTTGGTCAATAGTCCACTGACTTAGTAAACTTTATTTATTGGATCACCCAGATATGGCTAGGTAAAGCCCATGCCATTGTTTGGTAGTTATCACTTACTTGAATCTTTGTTAGGTGTACTAAATCTACTGGCACATCTCAGTTTCAGCCCCTTAAATTGTCTCTTCATATTGCAGTGATTTGTTCTGTGTGTCTTTCACCAACCCTACAGCTGCTGCATAGATTTGGGTTTTGTTGGACCTGGCCATCTCTGTAGGGTCAACCCTAAACTTTTTGAATTAACCCTCCGATTTTAATGAATTTGTTTTGTTGACCTTCTGTGCAATTTACCGCTGTAGCCAGTGCTAAAGTGATTGTGGTCATGTGCTCTACATTGTAAAGTTGGCTTACACCTGATTAGCATATTTAATTTACTTATAAGTCCCTGGTAAAGTGGTATACCATATATAAATTAAATGCTATTACTGGGCCTGCAGCACATATTGTGTCACCCACTTCAATAGCCCTTTAAAACATGTCCTTGGTTTGCCATTACAGCATAGATGCATTTTTAACATGCCTATTAAACATGACAAAATAACTCTCTTGCCCAGCATTAAACTCCCCCTTCATTACATATAAGTAGGGATGGGCAATAAGTGAAACGCCGCCGGCAGAGTTGATGGAATTTTGTCCACTCTATTTTATGCCTGTAATGCACAGTTCTCGCCAAATACTGCTAACCACCATGTTTCTAAGTATTTCCCCTCACACGGCTTGCCAATGGTAAGCTTGTCAGTGCAAGCAAAATCTGGCATTCCTTGGCATGATTTTAGGGCACTAGGAGGGCACCCAATGAGATTTTTCCAAGGCGAACCCCCATGACCGTTCACAGAAAATCTACTCAAGCAGCAGCAAAACCAACTCAAGAAGCAAAACCCTTTGGTACGTTTGTGTTACCATTCACACTATTTTTTCAGCACAGAATGAGCTCCTGGCACTTAGCATCAGCGCAACATGCCAACATCCACCCGTTCATGGAATTCTGCAGATTCTTGCTGAGTTTTCATGTAACAGTGAAACTCCATTAATTCTGCCCACCCCTACATACAAATCACTGCCAAGTTGGCTCATTGGGGAATGTGCATTGTAGTTAAAAGGCTGGACATCTACTTTTAGGTTTTACATGTCTTGATATTGAAAACCTACTAAATTTATTTTTCACTACTACGAGGCCGACGTCTCCAAGAGGATAACATTGGGTTACCATATTACATAACTTTTGATTGTGAACAGGTAAACATTTCATGTTTGGTGTCTGAAAAATTGTAATTTGAAACCCTCTTTAACTGTAAAGTTTGATTTTAAATTACAATTTTGAAAATGCTGCTTTTAGAGTTGACGTTTTCCCTCCCTAGCTACTTAATGGCTGCAACCTGTTCCTGAGTCACCTGATTGGGTAAAGTTGGCAATTGGAATTTGTCAAATCCTCCCAGAAAGTCACAAAATAGAGGGATTAGGTGTGCCTGAATGGGCCATCACTGGCAGAAGAGGGGGCTAGTGTTCGGAACAGGCCAACTTGCAACTGAATAGGCTGTGCCCTGCCTTCACACAAATGACTTCTCACCACTGCATTGTTCATGGGCCATCTTGGAGCCAAGGAAGGGAAGGCAGGAAACTTCACACGCTCCAAAGGAAACTCTCTATAAACTTCTCCTACTTCAAAGAAGGCAGCAGGTATAAACATTGGACCCTTTGACCCAGTATTCCTTTCACTTTTTGGGCCTGTGGAAGGACTCTCAGAGGACTGCCCACTGCTATGGCTTGCTGAGTACTCAAGAAGACTGTTTTGCTGCACCAGGAAGGACTGCATTGCTGCCTGACCCCTGCCCTGAAACCTCAGAGAACTGCCCTGCTGCTTGAGCCCAGTTCTATTGCTGTGCCCAGGACTACAAGAGTAACTCCGGGGCTAGTTGGCTAGCCTCCAGATCAGAGCTTCAGGGAGGGAAAAGGTTCCAACCACCTTGAACCCGCACCTGGACCAAGCCTGTGTGAGTCCTAACCCCCGAGGTGGTGCCCTTCCTGGATTCTTGGTGGTAGTGCTAAAGATTCCAAGATAGCCAAAATCCAAAACTCAGGACTTTTACCTAAAACTACTCTAAAAACAGAGGAGACTAGACCAACCTGCTCCTCTATCTGCCCAGGGTGCTTTGCCAGTCAGCATGACGTTGTGGCATCTCCCGCTATGTTTTTCTCTGCAACAGCAAATCCTGTTCCTTGTTCCTTCATCAAAGGGGTATTTGACCTCATAGAACCCTTGAGGGCTCCAGTCTTGTCCCGCTGGAGATTTTTGAATTCCAAAAAAGAGATTAAGGTCCAGATTTAGAATTCGGGGGATGGGTTACTTCGTCATAACCTTGACAGATATTCTGTCCGCCAAAATCTAAATCCCATAGGACATAATGGGATTTAAATATCAGTGGATGGGATGTCCAGCACCGTTATGACGGAGTAACCCCGCCACCAAAATCTAAATCAAGCCCTCAGTCTGAAAGTAAAAATCTTCACCATGGCTTCTCCAGAAGCTCCCCGACGATGACACCTCCTCCTTGGATACCGCCTACAACATCTTTGGTAACCAACATGAGCAACAGATGAGGGGTAAAAGATAAAACTTTCATTTTTGTAAGCAGGAATGATAACTGGCATAACAGACAAGTTGCCCCTGGTATAACAGATAGCTTATAGATTTAAGGAAAGACAGAGGTGTTTGTTCCAGAAATTATCTTTACTGTGCGTGTGGCTAAAGTGTCATGCTGGTGTTATCAATGGTACCCAACATCTGTGGGAAATGCCTAAAAGCATAGATTTCTTATGTCACCCATTGTCTGTCCTTCTGTGACAGTAATATGGTGATATACTGGTATATTCTCCTGGGGATACGTCTCAGTACCTGGCACAAGTACTGGAATAGACTTGCTTGTGAGATGCCAAATGTGGCCCCAGTTGTCATGAAAGATACACTACTCAGTAAGTAGAGTACAGACGGTATTTTGACATGGGCAGACATGGCATGGGAGCAGGCTGTAGGTGAAGAGATTTGCTTCCGCCAGTGTGCAACCATGTCTAGGATCACATCTGAAAGGAAGCAGTATCTTACCAGTACTGATTCCCAGAGTATATCAAATAGCATGAGTTATAATTCAGGACCCATCATACAAACCTAAGAATGTCTGTATCCTTATTTATTTATATTTGTAAGATGGCGCATTGATTTATTAAAGTGTATGTTTAGAATGTTTTTAATGTTAAGTATCAGTAGTATTTTCCAACTGCATTATTTGTGTTAATTGTAAATTGGGTTGCATGACACTACACCAATAAACCAATATCTACATATACAAATGTCACCACACAATTATGAAAAACATAAACTTCACAAGCTTATACTTAAACAGCAAGCACAAAAATATTCGTGACACAAATATAGTGGAATAAACATCTAAAGTCCAATCATATCTTAAACAATAATACATAAATAAATAATTATGTCCTACTGCTTAAAACTAAGTAAATATAACAATGATACTAGAAAATCAACACAGGCTAAGTAAAATACACAATGTTACATTCAATTTATGAACAGGTCTAAAATATGTCAACAAAAATTAATATACATTAAACAAACACTAATTAGTGATTAACACAAATAGTGCAAAAACGTCTAACTAGTCTTCAACTAACTAACCAATTAAATTAAACATAAAACAAGTTAAGAAATAGAAACATTTTTCTTAGTGTGACTCTGGCTGATTGCATGAGAACATAACCATCCCCCTAATAAAACTTCATCAGAAATCAGAAATATTTTACAGGTCCTAAAATAGGTCAGAATGAGCTTGCAAGAGACAGCAATAACAATATCTATACATATTATAACAAACATTCCCTAATAAGCTACAGGCCAACTCCCTAATACTAATCCTAAACAATTAATTGCCAGAACCCATAGAATAGCTAGCAAAACTAAAGGAGGACTTGAAAATATGAAGATATAGGCACCTCCTAATCACACATAAAAAGATACCTTTGTACTCAATGACAACCAGAATAACAATCTAAACTATAATATATCCTCCAAATATCAACTAACTTACCTAATTCAATGCAACTCCTAGATGATGGATGCAATTTTTAAGTTGTGCCTTACATCATTCAGTCAAATATGCACAATATACACAATACATAGTCAATATCAAACTACACGCATACCATTAGTGCATGCTTATTTACCTAATAAACAGAGGCGAATTTAAAGTAAAATACGAACAGATGTAAAACACAGTGACTGCAGGCAATTCGAACAGCTTGTGGGCAGGCTGAACATGCATACACATACTCACACTCTACCACACACACAAACACCCATTCACAGCTCAAACTCACATACATTCATACATGCATAAACAAATGCACACATGCATCAAACCTCACAAGGAAAAACTTACTGAGATCATCTCGGTGATGAGAGAGAAGCCTCAGTGGTTCCTAGAGGAATGGGACTGCCATCTCCTCTCATTGGCTGACCTTGCTATAGATCTGCCAGAGATGAGGTGGCAGTCCCTTACTAATCTGAGACTAGGATGGGGTCAATGAAATGCTGCATCCGCCTCCCTTTTGTTAGGATGCAAAAATAGACTATGCAATATGAGTCCACTAATCCAAGAAAATCATACAAAACCCCAAAAAATGAAAAATTAAACAGTCCAGGAAAACTGAAAACTCAAAGAAAAAATTACAAATAGTATTTGTTAAAAGCATAACTGTTGGAAATGGCCTTTCTGCAGGGTCACCCCCAAACTTTTTGCCTTCCTCCTTATCTTTTTCTGACCTAATTTTTGCTGGCTTTAGGACTCTGCACACTTTACTACTGCTGATCAGTGCTAAAATGCACATGCTCTCTCCTTAAAACATGGTGACATTGGCTCATACCCAATTTGCTTATTTAATTTACTTATAAATCCCTAGTAAAAGTGCACTACATGTGCCCAGGGCCTGTAGATTTAATGCTACTAGTGGGCCTGCAGCCCTGATTGTGCCACTCTCATAAGTAGCACCCTAGCTATGTCTCAGGCCTGCCATTACAAGGCCTGTGTATGCAGTTTAAACTCCCCTTTTTTCTAGATATAAGTCACCCCTAAGGTAGGCCCTAGGTAACCGATAGGGCAGGGTGCTATGTATGGAAAAGGCCGGACATTGACCCTTGTTGTTTATATGTCCTGGTTGTGTAAAACTCCTAAAATCGTTCTACACTGCTGTGAGGCCCGCTCCTTTCATAGGCTAACATTAGAGCTACCCTCATACTGTTTAAGTGGTAGATTATGATCTGAAAGGAGTAATAAGATCATATTTAGTATGGCCAGAATGGTAATAGAAAATCTTGCTGACTGGTGAAGTTGGATTAAATATTACTGTTTTAGAAATGCCACTTTTAGAAAGTGATAATTTCTTTGCACTTAAATCCTTCTGTGCCTTACAATCCATGTCTGGCTGGGTTAGTTGACAGCTCCCTTGTGCATTTCGCTCAGACAACCCCAAATACAGGATGTTCAGTCACACCTGTACACATCTACATACTGAATGGTTCTTCCTGGGCTGGGAGGGTGGAGGGCCTGACACTTACATGTCAAAGGACAGTAGCCTGCCCTCACACAATGGACTGCCAAAACCTTTACTGGGACCCTGGCAGACATGATGGAACTGAAAGGGGACCTTGTGCACTTCTAAGCCATTCTTTGAAGTCTCTCCCACTTCAAAGGCACATTTGGGTATTTAAACAGGGTCTCTGACCCTACCAAGTCGGACACTTCTTGACAAGATACCTACTGGGAAAGGAACTCTGA
Organism: Pleurodeles waltl; assembly: GCF_031143425.1. NCBI lineage: Eukaryota > Metazoa > Chordata > Amphibia > Caudata > Salamandridae > Pleurodeles > Pleurodeles waltl. The sequence goes on from NC_090437.1 coordinate 997,148,801, forward strand.
ACCAGAACCTGTAACCTGCTAAGAGAAGCTGCCTGGCTGTCCAAATGACTCACCTGACTGCTTTGCTGAAAAGGACTGCTTCCTTGCTGTTGCCCTGCTGCCTTGCTGCCATCTGGCTCTGCCGAGAAGTGCTCTCCAAGGACATGGATTGAGCTTGCCTCCTGTTTTTTGAAGTCTCAGGGCCAAAAAGACTTAAACTCTGCAAAGAACTCCTTGTGTGGTGAAAATCGACGCACAGCCTGGCAGAATCGACACACAGCCTGCATCGTGGTGAGAACATCACTGCACGCTGAACTGGAACGACACAGCCTAGCTCACCGAGTGGATATCGACGCAGCACCAGCATTGAGACCGCAACTTCGACGCACGGCCCACTGGATCGACGCCTAGCCGATATGGAACAACACAGCCCAACTTCCTGCAAGAGGAATTGTCGCAGCAACAGAAATTTCCCCGCATTGCCCACTGGATCGATGCAGCTCCTGTGACTTCACCCTGTACGCCCTGGATTTCTCTGCATCTTCCCCGGGTCATCCAAATACCCCGCAACCTAAAGTGGATCCAAGTCTGCGCACCAGAAATCGACACAAAGCCCTTGTTGTGTGGAAAAGCATTAACACATTGTCTATGTGACGCACACCTCCCCGTTTTCCACACACCTCTTCCTATGTGGTCCCTTGTGGATAATTTAGACGCAAGAGACACTTAGGGCCTGATTCTAACTTTGGAGGACGGTGTTAAACCGTCCCAAAAGTGGCGGATATACCACCTACCGTATTACGAGTTCCATAGGATATAATGGACTCGTAATACGGTAGGTGGTATATCCGCCACTTTTGGGACGGTTTAACACCGTCCTCCAAAGGTAGAATCAGGCCCTTAGTGCTTTTATAGACCTAAAGACTCTATTTTTCATTACAAAAGTGATATCTCTATTTTATTGATCAAATCTTGATCGTTTTGACCTCATTCTACTCAGATAAATATCCTATATTTTTCTAACCCTTTATGTGGTGTATTTTTGTGGTGTGTATACTGTGTTATTGCATGATTTATTGTACAAATTCTTTACACATTGCCTTCTAAGTGACGCCTGACTGCTCAGTGCCAAGCTACCAGAGGATGGGCACAGGATAATTTGGATTGTGTGTGATTTACCCTGACTAGAGTTAGGTCCTTGCTTGGACAGGGGGTAACCTGACTGCCAACCAAAGACCCCATTTCTAACAATAACCAACTCTTTCCCTTTGAAAATAAATAAAATACATATAGCGTAAAAAATGTTCAGCACTCAAAATTAAAAACCTGTAGTACAAAAAATATAGAAACCCACGAAAATCAATCTGAAAACATAGAACACACATAGAAAATACAATTAAACGTTACCATTAAACATTACTTTTTACAATAAGGCCTATCACAATGCCAAAAACTAATTAACATTATATGAAAATATACAAATAAACTACAAAAGCTAGCTGAACCAAGTTTAAACATCTCCACACAACAACTAACCTCTTAGAAAATAAGTTTCAAGTAGTCTTACCTGACCTGGAAACCAGCAATAGAAACCATGACTACATGCTTCAGGAGCAGCCCAAAATTATAAAGACATCAAAGTTAAAGAAACTGAAAAAACCTGCTGACACATAAAAATAAAAGAATACATCAATCCCATAGAAATGAATTATACCAAAACATATTTTATGCATTAATGTTTATTAAACAATAAACAAATAATAAACTATAATTAGAAATAATTATAAAATGAAAAACATGTTACAATGGTAAAAATCTTAATATGTTAAACAATGTTTTATGTTTAAACATCTTACAAAATACCTATAAAAGTACATAACTGACGTTTTGGTATTTGTCATATATAACTGTTTAAAAATGTGAATAATCTAAAGAATTACATTCATTAAAAATTACTGGACATGTTTAAAAATATATAACTACAAATAAAACTACAAATAAAAATGAATGTACACTACAACCATATCATGTGTGTAATTACAATGATTCTGAAGTAAACAATGTTTTTCCCCAAGGAAATACAAAAAATCTAAAATGTGTTGCAATTATTTAAACTAATTCATATTAATAGAGATGTTTAGAAAATATATATACTAATACCATGTGAACCATATACTGTATTAAAAACTATATTAAAAGGAAACAAACAATGTATACTATGAATGATTATAACTTTTTAATATAAAAGATGAAACACTTAAACAAATGCAAAAGGGAAAATGCTGTTTTTGAAACCTCAAAATAAACTAATACAACAAATTATAAAATACACTACACTAAAAAAGTACATTACCAAAAATAATACAAAGTGACATGACTACCAAGAAATAAAAACTAATTATTTAATATAAGTACCAAATTAATAACTATATTGAATTACAAAAATTAATTTAACAAACACATTTTTAGAAATGAGCAATATTTGAAAATATGAAATTAATTATTATTAATGTGAAACTCCCAAACGTAAAAAAAAATCAAGACCAACTTCATTTAAAATAAATAAACACAAAATAAATAATGATTTAATATCATATGTGCAGAAATATAACCTTCACTCAGTTTTTGATGTCTCAGGTTTAGTTATCCTCAGACTAGCTGAGAGAGTTATACTCCTGTTCCTTTTGCTGCCATTCTTTCCAACCCTAAAGATTTAAGCAATAGACTGCAGTTTTTGCAGTAAAGCTGAATAAAAATCTTAGAAATCCTTCCATTTTGCTTGCGTTTATACCACCATTATTACTTTTATATAGAAAATTATCAACACTGAGATAAGGAGCACAGATATAAAAATAAAATCCATAATCTCTACTATGTTCAGGCACTATTGTGCATCATTCTGAAAAGGAGTATACAAATATTACCACAAAAGAAAACATTTTAAGAGACATATAATGATTGCAAGATGCAATTCTCCTGTGTTAAACAGCTATTGATTCAGCACTGTGTGTCCAGATATAAGTCTTACACTTAACAAATGAGATGGGTTCAGTCTCTGTCATAGGCTGCAGCATAAGGTAGAGGAGGTAGTGGCATGCTGTTTTCATGAAGTACTTTTGGAGCTTGAAAAATTCTATTTGCTGTGATCAGAGAATGGTGTCAAGTATGTGTTGCACCCACAGTGCCCAGCAGATGTTAAGGGGGGAAAGTAATAGCTGAACTGATGAAGAGGCTCTCACATTTGATAACATTGGGATACCTCATTACATTTAATAATTATAAACTTTTGATTGGGAACAGATAGCGATGTCAAATTTGAACTAAAATGTATTTTGATAAAAAATCATCTTTAATGATAAAGTCAGATTTTAAGTCACATTATGAAATGCCTCTTTTAGAAATTTGTTCTTTTTGTACTAAACAGTTGGTGCCTACTGTCTGTGTTCTGCATCACATGACTGTGAACAGCTTAGCAGTTGGCCTTTGTGTAGACCCCTAGACTGTGTAACAAAGGGGGTATACAGTTTTGGCATTATTGCTCATCCTGTCAGGATGGGTGGGGTGGAGCTGTTCCCTGCTCAACTTACAATTCAAAGGTCTGCCTTCAGCACACATGCAAAGGAACCTGATACCAGTCTTTTGTCACCCAAGACTTTTGAAGCCAGGAAAAGGGAAGATCTTTCCAGAATCAGATATGGAAGTAGGTAGGATGTCACCCCCACTTTAAAGACTAGCACCAAGTATAAATATTGGACCTGCTGAACCACCTCTTCAATACAATCCTTGACCTGTGGAAGACTTCAGAAGAACTGCCTTGTACTCCAGAGGACTTCCCTTTTGCTCGAGGCCTGCCTTGTACCTCTGAGGACTGCACTGCTGCTTGAAGCCAGCCTTTAAGCTTAAAGGAGAGAGGACCTCCTTGAATCAAAGACTATAAAAGTGGCTCCAAGGGCTAGCTGGCTGGCCTTCTGAGTGAGCTACAGGGACATAACAAGTTTCAGAGACCTTGAACTCTGTACCCCTGTACCTAGGCTCTACTGGAGTGAATCCTAACCCACAAGTGGTGTCCATAAGTCTGGGACTATTGGAAGTGGTGTTAGCGATACTGCTCCTGTCTGACCCCGAAAGCAGGGACTTAAAAATATTTTAACAAAAGAGTGCTACATGAACTGATAGATAACCAAGAAGTACCTGCTAACCGATCTGCCCAAGTAACATTGCCAGATGACCTGCTACTTTCTTCTATACAGCAGCAAATCCCATTTAGCATGACCTCAAAGCAACATTATCCATTTTTGTGGAGCCATCTTTGGCAATGACTTACAGCGTTCATCCCACTGGAGGTTTTCGACTTCCAAAACTTTCGCTGGGCTCAAAGTAACAAGCTCCCCATCGATGACAATAAACTCTAAATCTGGAAATCAGACTTCTTCTGCTCAGCGCTCTCTTCCACCATCCTCAACTGATTGACCAAGACCTCATCCAGTGCTACCAGGTGATGACGACTCCTCCTCTGGCACAGCCTGCTGCCTTGGTTTTTTGGACTCTACATTTTAATGGGTTTTTCTTCAAAATTTCTCTTAAGTCCGAAGGTAAGCTGAGACTGGACCCAATCCACCCGGTGTATCTGAGCCATGTTTTATTGTAGTCGGTCTTAACTTTTGACTTCATCCTCATCTTGCACAGCCAGATACCAGCGATTAATTATTCATTCTTTTAGGTGATATTTTTCACCAAAAATTTCAACAATTCATGACACTGGTTCTACTGGTAAGAGTTATATTGTTTTTGTGTCTTTTTATTCATTTTTTTAAAAAATTCTAAAGTGATGTGGGATTTTTCTCATGTTGTGCTTTGACTTTCTTACTGTTTGATTGATTCGCAGTGCCTCTACGTTCATTATTTGATTGCTACACAGTCTCTCTATGGTAGCTGTTTCATTGCTACACAGTGCTTCTAAGTTAAGCCTGACTGCTTCGGTGGCAAGTTACCAGAAGGTTAAGCACAAGTTAATTTAGTGACTTTTGTGGTTCACCCTGACAAGGATTGTGATTGTTGTTTGAGTAGGGTTTCACCCTCCAACCAATAACCTAATTTCTTACATTAGTGCTCAGTGGTGGGATCGAGTACCCGTGGTTGTGCAGTGCCACTCAGTGAGTCTATTTAACACTAACATCCCAAATAAATTCTCCTTAGTTCTATATTTGGCTGTTTTATCCTTTTTTTTTTAAATAAAAGTTTTCCTCACAACCTTTCAACCACGATGGAGATGGAGTTGATCAATGCTGGTGGCCTTAGCAGAATGGAGTTGGAGAGGTTTGGCAAGGAGAGGGAAATAAATGTGGGCATAAGGCCCCAACGGTGGACCTCCAGATAACCCTCCAAGGTCAGAAGATGGAAAACCTCCCAGAGGAGCCGGAAGAAGAGGGTCCTGAGGAGAAAAAGGTAGATTTAGTGGAGGAGGATGAGGTGGAGGAAGGAGGCCTGGCAGTAGGCCTGGAGCTGCAGCACCCTGAGATAGTGGAGAACAACTTGGCTATAGGTATGAGATCCCCTGTCAGGGCAGGGACCTGGGTATCCTCCCACAATCTGTCCCCTGAGGATCTGGAGGACAGGAAGGCTGAAAGAGTTCACACTGCAGCTGGCAAAACTTCATACGGACCAAGAAGAAGATTGCTGGCTCCTGAACTAACAAGAACAGTGCCAGTTGCAGCGAAGTCAGCCAGGCAGCACATGAGTGGGAACCAGGGTGCCCCCAATTCAGTGGAGGATTGGGATGCCTGGGAGGGGGACTGGGAACCCCACCTTCTAAAAGAAAATGAAATAGGCGTGAGGCCACATGCCAGTAAAGAAAGCAGCTAAAGCTGCAAATCTAAAATGTACCACTTCTTGGAACCACTGCAAGGCTTAGTTTACATATTTTCCTTGCACTATGGTTGCCCCAAAATGGGCAAGGGCACCACCAACATGTGTTAAAGAGTGATTGGTGGCTGCAGGAGCCCAGCATCCCCCCTAATTAACTTTGGGAAAATGATCCTCGGTTTCTGGGTCATTAAACCTTTAACCCTCAGCCTTCAGTATTTAAACCTCTTCCAAGGCTGGAGTGTTTGCTCTTGAGCTGGGAGTGTAGTGACCTCTAGTGGTTGTTTCTATGGCTGCATTTTATGTGGCCTGAAGATGTATAAAAAGACTCAGGCATGTTAAATGAATTCTGATTGCTTTATTATCAATATATGGTTGACAATGGTTTTTGATAAACATAAAAATACTTTATTGGTAATAATGATTCCTTTAACCATGGTTATTGATTATGTTTTTAACAGATGGATCATTGTGTTTTTTATGCAATGACGCATTGACAAGGTCGATAGGCTTACCATATGTGTTTTTATGATGAGCCCCAGACAAAGCCAGGGTGATACCCCTATATTGTGACGTTCTTTCTGGTCTAGGTAGGGGAAAACTGTGATCTTGGGGGTCATGACCATTTAAGGGTCAATTGTGATTTCAGAATATCATCAAAGGTATATTAATCTGCCTCATGCATTTATTTGTAAATTAATGCATTGTATTGTGTGTATAATAAGTGTCCTTAACATTTTTCACAGAATAAGCACTGGCGTGACAATCATGTATTGAGTGTTATTATTGCATGCCAGTGGCCCACGCCACCCCCATTGAGTAGGCCTTGGGCTGCTCTACTTGCCTACCCTGAGAGTCAAGCACTATAATGGGGAGCTTGGTTGCCAGGGAGGAAAAAACTGTGGACCTATTTCTTGCGCAGGCCTCATATCCTGCACACTTAATAACTCAATTTCTTACAATATACATATGTAATAAAAATAGAAGCCTGTAGGGTTTTGCACAGTGCAATACATCACACAATTAAAGGCCTGTTGGTTTTAACATACGCGTTTCACAAAAAGCAAATCAGGCATACTGCCATACTGTCTTTGTCGTAAGTTTTTATAATAAGCAGATTAGATCTTTTGTAAGAAATTGGGGTGTTGGTTGAGGGGGGTAAAACCCTCCTCAAGTAGCAACCACAGTCCTTATTAGAGTGAACACACTAGCAAACTCCAAATTAGCATATGCTTAACCCTCTGTATGCTTGGCACAACTGCAGCTAGGCTTAACTTGGAGGAAATGTGTGAAGTATTTGTGCAGTATTTAAAATAGTCACAAGACCGTCAGCTTCGCGGTGGTAGTCTGACTGCCACATTACAAGTTTGGCAATCCAATCACCAAACAACTGCCCTCTCTGCTAGGATCCATGATCCCAACGGGGTGACAGCTGTCAGAGAACAAGGCTGTAATCAGCAGTGTGGTGCTAAGTTCAGCACCACCTTGGCTGATTACAACCTTGTTCTCTGGCAGCCTTTTCATGGTGGTTTCCACACGGCCTCCTCTGTGCTACGAGATTCCTTTAAGGGAACTGAGTGCTATCTGGTAGCACTGTTCCCGCCTCTTAGACTAGAACGAACGATCTATTTCAAAGTTGCTGCTGGTCAGCCAGATCAGGCTGGCAGAAACCTTGTCATAGAATGGGGGAGACCCCACTGCCATTAGGGTGGTGTCCCCCTAGCGAGTTTGGCACTGGGACCACCAAACACACATTGAGCCTCTCAGTGTTGTAGGACCCTTGCTGTGGGAATGAGAGTGCTGGATTTTGGGCACCACCACCACCGAGTGTGGGGTAGTGAGTCTGAATCCACACCCTGTGACAGCTGTCGGCCTAACCCTTTCGGCTAGCTAGGAGCACCTCACCAGAACCCAAGAGTGAAGTTGATTTGTGGCAGCCTATCCCATGTCACTCATTATGAGTTTGGCGGTCAGGCCACCAGACCACCATGTTGGGAGTCCCGAAAGATCACCATGTTGGCGGTCTTTCAGACCATCCTTTTACGAGTTACACAGGTAGGATTGACAACCGCCAAGCAAAAATGGCAGACCGCCAGTGGCACATTGCCTGGAAATAGGTGGTCGAACCTCCCACGCCGACAGCACCGCGACCAACCACTGAGCATATTATAAGCACACAGTCGCCGTGGTGGTCCCTTCATGGTGGTCAGCTAATGTCTGAACCACAGCGGTTTGTGGTCAGCAAAGTAATAGACAACTGCACATTGGATGAATTTGAAAACAACACTTCTGACACACATTACCACAGTGGACACACCTGCAAAGGACTCTATAAAACACACCCCTTCACAGACCATAATCCTTTACATTTCCAATGCAAAACACAGAAGCCAGTTGCCTTTTTTCTACAGAGTACATTTATTAGGCACCCCTTTTTTTCACCATCCCATAGAACACCCTGCCCACACTTTTGTCAATTCACACTTGTTTACACTTCCCCTGTCCAGTAAGTCACTGTTACCCATTTTTTATGCTTCACATGTCATGTTCTAAAAACCCCAGTTTTTCAGAAGTGGTGTTAAGAGTCATGGTGGAAGAAATCATAAGGGTAGTGTCAAAATTGTTTGGATCACAAGTCTAGTATAATCCTTAGTCGAAAATGGAAATGTGGGACACGATCGTCAACAGAGTGAATGCTGTAGGTAATACTCTGCAGACAAAGGAGAACATTAGGAAAAGGTGGAACAACTTCAAGGGCAATGTCTGTCCCTGGTCTCCAGACACCAACTGCAGGCCAAGAAGATTGGTGGTGGCCCTCCCAGTGCCCCATTACATCACTTTCCCTGGGAGGAGAAGGTCTTGGCTATCCTGCATTCTGAGGGCTTGACAGGAATACTTGGGGGAGGGGAGTCTGGTAAGTCACAACATAAAAAGTATCACCAAAATGCACTCATGCATGCTCATAGCTCACCTTTTGCCATTGTCCTGTTCATGTGCCCACCAACATTCAATACCCAGAGTATCTGAGTGTAAACACTGTCAATCTGTATTGTTAGACCCAACATTACAGCTACTAGGGTGCATCACATGCCATTGGTCCAAATGGGGCCTGCAAGTCTTTTAATATACAATAATAATCCCAGGACTTATGCTATGGCTCAGCAGGTAAATAGATGCCAAAACCTATATGCAGTCTGCATACAGATATGTAATACTCAATATTTGTATAGAGTGTGTAGTAGAGAGAGAGAGAGTTACCTGACTGTAACTCCAGGAGGTGCCTTTTCTCTAACTCGAAATACCAGACCAGTGTTCACCTAACCACATATCCCAGCTTGGTAACTCTCATTTGAAGATTACTCGCCTGGATGGATACCATTTGTCAAGTCTGGGAAGTAGCGTGAGTGACCTGACATCATTTCTGACTGGATAGACCTGATAAACAGTACACATCACAGCTGGTAAGTACACAAGGGTCACATGTGACCCCCCCCATGGTTGTTGACACATGTCCACAACATGATTTGGACGAAACTCAAAGACGTGCTACACAATTGCCCCTCGAAATGTGGCAGTATATTCCTACCTCCAAAAAGATTGCTGGCAGTGGTGGACCGTGCACCACCATCAAATGCCATCTTTGCCCTGCAACACACTACAATGGTAGTTGTGTAGAAGGACCTACATGAAAAGACATAATAAGGATGTTTGTGATGCTACAAAACATAAATTGTATGTGTGACACAGTTTACAAAGTCAAATACAGCATTTCAAGCCACCAAAATGGCAGATGCCTACCCTAATCCACTGGACATTAGGAACCACGTGGACCACTGACAGAAGTCATCAGGGTGGTAGGGGGTTCCAGCTGTAGGAGAGGCAGCCATGGGCTGAAGATGTTGCATATGGGGGCCACGATCCAATGGCTGTGTCTACCAGCAGTGACTACCGTGTACGATGTGAACTTGACTGCCATGTTTTGCACATTCATTCACTTGACTCCTGACACTGTTGCCAGCAACACCTCCACTACCTGAGCTGCTGAGTGCCATCTCTGAAAGCAATTATTCCACATCCAGCAGGTGATAGGGCCCCTACCTTCTCTCCAGAGGAGCTGGAGAGGCTTATTGATGAGGTCCTACCCCCGAATAGAGAGCTCAGTGGCTCACCAGAGGAGCAGTTAGGAAAAGGCACAATTGATTCTGCCCTACACAGCTCTTTCCCTCTTCACAGGCTACAATGTGCCCCTGTGTGCCAGTTAGACTTCTTGTGTGCCTGTTTTGCAGTCTGAGTGGCACCAATGGGATGCACATTGTGAAGGCATTGGTGGCCAGTACAATATGTTAAGTTCAGTTACACTGTGTTGTGTGAGGTTTATAGGGTCCTAGTTCATACTTGTAATGGAAGCACATAACTAGGTAAGGATATTTTACTGAAATTCACTGACATCTCTTTGTTCATGATTGTTGTAAATGTTGGACAACATGTATGCATCTTTTGTGAGTCATTTGAGGATATTGTAAGCAATGTGTATACTGGCACAGAACTTTCAACCAACATCTGGCCTTGCCAAACTGTAGTCTGAAATCCATATCTTGACTCACTCTGCCCTTCAAGTTGCCACATGCACCACATGCCAAATTGCTGATGGTCACATGATGTACTGTCATACATAGAAATGATGGAAAGGCAGTGACATATCGGTTCTGTGTTTTCAGCCTGCAAAGACCGGGCCTGTCATACTATACCATACCATACATACCACAGAACCCACCCCCTGAAGTGGAATGAGTCTGCATTTGGTGGGCCACATGTCTGCACATGCATAAGGAACACACTTTCTGTACCCACCATGCCAGCCCCTTCATTTTTACTTGTTAGACCTGACAGCCTTAGGGTGGTCATCCCCCAACTTTTTGCCTGCCTCCCTCCACTTTTCTGACACTATTTTTCCTGGTTTTAGGACTCTGCGCACTTAACCACTGCTAATCAGTGATAAAGTGCATATGCTCTCTCCCTTAAACATGGTAACATTTGTTAATTCCCAATTGTCATATTTGATTTACTTCTAAGTCCCTAGTAAAGTACACTGCATGTTCCCAGGGCCTGTAAATCACATGTTACTAGTGGGCCTGCAGCTCTGATTGTGCTACCCACATAAGTAGCCCCTTAACCATGTCTCAAGCCTGCCAGTGTAAGGCCTGTGTGTGCAGTTTCATTTCCACTCCGACTTGGCATTTAAAAGTACTTGCCAAGCCTTAAACTCCCCTTTTTCTACATATGTCACCCCTAAGGTAGGCCCTAGGTAACCAATAGGGCAGGGTGCTATGTAGGCAAAAGGCAGGGCATGTACATGTGTGTTTTATATGTACTGGTAGTGGAAAACACTTAAATTCATTTTCCACTATTGTGAAGCCTGCTCCTTTCATAGGATAACATTAGGGCTACCCTCATATACTGTTTAAGTGGTAGATTCTGATCACAAAGAGGTAAACAGGTCATGCTTAGTATGGACAGAATGGTAATAGAAAATCCTGCTTATTAGTGAGGTTGAATTTTATATTACTATTTAAGAAATCCCACTTTTAGAAAGTGACCATCTCTCTGCACTTAAAATCCATCTGTGCCTTACAGCCTGTCTCCAATCCATGTCTGGGCTGGGCTGGTTGATAGCTTCCTTGTGCATTTCACCCAGACAACCACAAACACAGGATACTCAGTCACACCTGCACTCATCTGCATATTGAATGGGTCTTCCTGGGCTGGAAGGGTGGAGGGGACTGACACTTACATTTGAAAGGCTAATGGCCTACCCTTACATAATGGACTGCTAAACTCCCTACTGGGACCCTGGCAGGCAGACCTGTACTGAAAGGGGACCTTGTGCACTCCAAAACCACTCTTTGAAGTCTCCCCACTTCAAAAGCATTTTTGGGTATATAAACTGGGTCCCTAACAGCACCAAATCGGATACTTCTGGACCAGATCCTGCAACCTGCCAAGAGGAGCTGCCTGGCTCCCCAGAGGGCTCACTTGGACTGCTTTGCTCTCCAAGGCTTGGACTGAGCTTGCCTCCTGTTTCTGAAGTCTCAGGGCCAGAAACACTTCCTCTCTTCAAGGAAACACCTTGTGCGTCGAAAATCAACGAACAGCCTTCCAGAAACGACACACAACCTGCCCTGCTACGAGGAAGTCGCCGCATCTCCGAACCAGAATTACACAGTCCAACTTCCTGAGGGGAGATTGACACAGCACCTGAGCTTCCCGAACTTCGATGCACAGCCATACCAGATCAATGCACAGCTGAGTCGGAACGATGCAGCCCAACTTCCTGAGTGAAGAATCGATGCAGCGCCTGCCATGCCAACAGAAACTCTGATGCATCTCCACCGGATCGACTCAGTGCTTGTGACTTCATTCCGCACACCCAGTACTTCCACGCATTGTCCCTGGGTGTCAAAAGATCCCCCCATCACACTGAGGATTCAAGACTGTGCACCAGAAATCTATGCAAAGCCCTTGCAGTGTGGGATGAAATAACGCATTGATTGTGCTGCGTCGGGAAATGCGATGCACACCTTCCTTTTTCCATGCATCTCCTCCTCTTCGGTCTCCATGTGTGTTATTTGGACTCAAACCAGATACCTTGTGCACACAAGAGACAACTGTTGACTTAAGACTCTTCATAACATTGCAAAAGTGATATTTCAACTTGCGCTTATCGAATCTTTATCGTTTTGACCTTAACTTGATCAGATAAATATGTTTTATTTTTCTAAACCTGTGTGGTGTATGTTTGTGGTGTTTTCACAGTGTTACTGTTAGATGGTGCATACTGATGTGGCTTGCCTTTTGGCCCAGGGACCTAGGACACAACTGTGTAGAATCCACAAACAATTTGCTCTCCAGGAACATCATATGGCTGGTAAATATTGGACAATCATGTAGTGGATGTAAATTCTATGTAACAGACCCTCAGTGTTACAGGCCAAAGGAAAGGAATTGATGGATCACTGTCCTCAGCCATATGTCTGGTCAAATGAGTATATTGGCATCTACCACCCAGAGAGTACTTGTCTTGAGCGTGTGACGGGTGCTGGTGCCTCACTACTGTCTGTAATGTGAAGATGGCCATCATACATGTGACAGAGCATACATCGTTCTTTGGGTCAGCTACAGAACAATACTTTCCATTAAAAGTGGCGAATGTCCATGGACATAATTTGTGTGCCATCGCTGATGCCAACATTCCTTATGCCTACATGTTAACATGTGTCTCTTGCTCTTTTGACAAAATGTGTACACTGCTGTTTCATGCATGGCCTACCTCTGGTAATGGGATTATTCATGTATTCCCTCACATATATGTGCATGCCAACCTGTGTGTGGAATAGAACATTTGCAATGGGAGTACATTTCATGTGGTGCAGTGGTGCAACAGACATGAGTGTGTCACCATTGATTGTTGGCTGACACATACCTACACCCGTCATTGCATGTCATTTGGCATGTACAACTGCAGTAGTGATGATGGACAAGATGTATATCACTAGATTCTTTTTGCCACAATGTGCATTTCCAGGCCATTGATGTAGAGTCATTTAATAAAGTGCACTGTACATGTGTAATGTAGAAGGTTTGTAAACTGATGGCATCCATTTGGAGTGACTTGAAGTGATGCCGAAATCACATGTGATTGGGTACAACCATTCATTCAGAGATATCTGGGTTTGCAGGCCCAAAATCGGGACAGTGATGTAGCTTCGCATTGGTCAACATGTTGAGGGCCTTCAACAGGTACTTGCACATTTCTGTGCCTTTCCAACAAGGGCTAATAGCATCCACTGATGCAATCAGAGTATGTAATTTTAAGGGGTGCCAGACATTAGTGGTGATTTTCCTAGGGCTTGCTGACTCATTGTGTTATGGACTTTAGGATCATATTTCCCTGTCAAATTGCACATTATGTCTAAAGTGCACATTTCCATGCCAAATGTGTGGCATATCAGAGCAACATTGGTACTTCCTTAAGCACAAACAAGTGATGGACGGAATGCTGAACATTGTCAAACACTCACCCCTAGTCATAGATCTGGGTTTAATCCATCGTTCTTTTGCTCACCATGCCACCCCAGTTTGCACTTCCTTAAGGACTCCATTGGGACAAATATCACTTGGTGAAGTGTGCATTTTTGATATGTTTCCAGTGTGATGTGGGTAATTCCATGTCAACTTCTCTAGGCTCCTGTAATGTTGGCAGCAACATAGCATAATCTGGGAGCATAATTTCACATTGTTGTGCATGCGACACAAAAATGTCTGCTTGACCTTGTGTGGGAACTGTGGGAGTGGAGTTGGCATTAACCTACTATTTTATGAGAACAGGAAATTGAGGTATGCTCCATGAGGCAAAGTATTGAAGGTGATGTGGTCTCCTACGTGTTCAATGGTTACTGTGATTGCACAACTTCAATCATGCAATTGTAATTGTCTGAGATCCTGATTTACCCATGTGCAACTCTTGACAGTTCAAATGGCAAGCATGCATCTGGTATGGTACATGTAGGGGCCACTTTTATGGAGTTTGCTGCTGGGGCATACCTGACATCATGGTAATATCTGCTAATCACAGCTGCTGTCCAGGTGTGATCAGAAACATGTGGTGACCCTTTTTCTCTTTGTATTTTCAGCATCAGGCAAGTGAAGGAGACAGGATACTGCCAGGTGTGGAAGGATCTGGCCCCGATACTTTCATGCAAGACACCACCGACACAGAGGGACCCAGAGGCCCAGAGGGTGAGAGGAGTGTTATGGAGGAGGCTGGATCTACATCCTCATCATGGGATTCTACCTCTGATGGCCACTCCCTAGTGGTGCCAGACCCATCGGGACTCACTATTGTACCATCTTTGTCTGCCACCCCCAGTTCCATAGCCACCATTCCTGTCATTCCCCACTCAGTTGCCTGGGCCCATTCACCCAAGAGGGTGGCATCTCCTTTGCTGCAGGCACCTCTGCCCCAGCCCATGTTACCCCTACTGCCCTTAGTGAAGATGCTATTGACCTCCTGAGGAACAACTCTGTGGGTCAGACTACCTTTAGGAATGCCATCTAGGAGTTGGCCGCCAGACAACTTCAGCAGACAAATGCTTACAGTGATCTTTTCAAGCTCTAGCCTCCTCACTCATGGCAGCCGGTCATCCCCCACATTCTGTCCCCCTTCCACCTCTCTCTTCCCAAACCAAATACCCCATCCCCTACCTGTCCCAAGCACACAAACACATATACCCACCTCAACACCCACAAGCAGCACACATAAACACAAACACTGCAAGACACACCAATATTCAGGCACTCAACATATACCCACACACACACAACATCGGCCACCACTTCAACAGACACCCCCACTACCCACACCGACCCACACACCACACCCACCATACCCACAGACACCACCCTAACAGACACACAGACATCCATCATTCTTGCAGACACCACCCCAACAGACACACAGACATCCATCACATCCATCATACCAGCAGATACCACCCCAACAGACACATAAACATCCACCACTACAAGCATGCCTGGAGATACCACTCCAAGAACACACACATCTACCACTCCATCACCCAGCACCATTACCTCACAGCTCCGCCAAGACATGCAAATGCCCCGCTCACACGTGCAATAGACACCACCCAAAGGCATACCTCACACACGCAAATGCCCAAGAAATCTATACTCACACACCAGACATCCATTCTCTCAACCTCCGAAGCCCCAACCTCCTCTGATGACTGTCCCCGTGCTCCAAGTCCAGGGGGAGCAGAGTCAAGGCTGATTTGCATATGGCGAGGTCCTTATGGCAAGCAAAAAAACTGATTGATTAAACCTAAATCTGTGGCTGGGGGTGAATGTTTGATTTGTTCCTCATTCTGTCCATCATCTGTTGTTTTTGAATTTTCTAAAAGTGACATTTTCAGAATTGCAACTAAAAACCTGACTTTACCATTAAAGAGGGCCTTTAATTACAATTCTTTAGACACCAAACTCATTCTGACTACCTGCTACCAATTGGAAGTTATCACGTATTAAATATTTTAAAGGTAACACAATGTTATCCTGTGGGAGAGACAGGCCTTGTAGTAGTTAAAAAACAAATGTAGGAGTTTTTCACTACCAGGACATGTAAAACTTAAAGGAACATGTCCAGCTTTTCAGATAGCCTATGGCAGGGCGGTTAAAAATAATAAAGCATTTCCACTAAAATGAAGCTTTGCTAAAATAATAAGAGGACTAAAGTATTATTATGACTTATAAGTATGTATTATTAGTACTTACATGTATTAAAAGGGAATGTTAGGGCCTGGCAAAAGGTTTATTTTGACAGATCAAAATGACAGTTTAAAACTTCACCCACAGGTTGCAATGTCAGGCCTGTGATGTGTTAAAAAGGTACTTTTGTGGGTGGCACAATAAGTGCTTCAGGTCCACTCATAGCATTTAATTTATAGGACCTGGGTACATGTAGCACCACTTCACTAGTGACGTATTAGTAAATTAAATATGCTAATTGGGTATAAGCCAATTCTATCATGTTTAGGATGGTGAGCACGAGCAATGGTTAGCAGTGGTAAAGTATACAGAGTACTAAGACCAGCAAACACAAGGTTGGCAAAAATAGGAGGGGTAAAGGAAAACATTTGGGGAAGACCACCCTGAGGCGGACAGGTATAAGACCTACGTTTTTGAAATGATCTTTTCACGTTTTCAATGTCTATAACCTTTATCACTAGAGTGTCATCATAACCATCTCAGAAGTTCTGGATTGAGCAAATCATTTACCATAAAGAAACCATAAGGTGCACCTTGATGCAATTACAAATATTTACAAAATTACAATTTATGTTTATAGTGTTCTTCTTGTCATGATCTCTGTTTTGACATCTTACTGGGGCACTGCTGTCATGGTGCTGAGATGAGTGTGGGGTAGCAGGACGTTCATTACTGGGGGTTGTGTTTGTGGCTGTGTGATTTACCAAATGTAGGGCTATAAACACTGTCACATGGTAGATACTACTCCACACTTTGCAGTACTACAGGTTGTAAACACATATCATGGTACTAGTATATAAATGTAATACAAATGAAAATAAAATACAAAATTAGAATTGTCAAAACAACATGAATCTCTTTCAAAAGGGCCTAGTATTAGAAATTGAAGAACAAACATTCTATTCCCTTGCCTAGTTTGGTAATCTCTGAGATCTCATGTAAAAAATAACTGTCCACAAGCAAGCACTCCAAAAATGTAAAATAAATAGAGCTTTTAAAGCCTACTTCAACCGTCGGCTATGGTAATCTGTGAGATTTCACATAAAAATACCTGCCGACAGACTTTAATCCACAATTAAAGTGCTATTGAATGCCAAATGCATACCAAAAAATAAAACAAGCCAACTAACCTTATCATAATTGTATATAAAAAACTGATCAGATTTATGGAAATCACACATAACGTTTAGCAGTGAATCCATCAGGTGTATAGCCTTTATCACTGGCTTTCTATCTGTCTATCTATCTATCTATCTATGTATCTATCTATCTATTTTAAAGTATATCACTGATAACATCGCAAATGTCATTATTGGTGACCATTGTTAGCATCATTGATAACACCATAGTCTTATGCAGCAAACAGCTATTGTGTGACCACTTATAGGTGCATAGCAGGTAAATCATGTAAGTTCTGGAAGTGTGGTTATGCATGGTTTAATTTATTTTGCACACCTTTCATAAATCACTAATGTGTTGATTTAAAGTATTACAGTAAAATCATAAAATTCCCCCACGGGAAAACCAACCAATCACTTCACACTCACACAGTCAATGAATGTCTCTATTGATCAGCCTAAAGACAAAGGAATCAAAGGTGCATATTTTTAATAAAATCCCAAATAAAAACCCCACATCACACAATAACAAGATCAACACATCAATACTAAAACCATCAATAAAACCAGATAAAAATCAATAAAAGGGAGACAAAGAAAAGACATATATAATAGTCTATAAACTGAAACCGTCCCAATTCTGGTAGGTATAGGCCTATCGACAATTATCAACAGTCCTTATTCGATGAGGGCCTCCTCCTATGGGTCCAGTAAGAATAAAGCGTTGACGTGTTTCGGTGGGTTTCCAAACCTTTTTCACCACCTTCTTCAGGACTAATTATTATCCTCCCCACGATTATTCAATCAAACCTCCATAAATGCCAATTCAAAACATCCACACTGATCCAAAAATAAACATAGATACTTTCCTCAACATCCGCATTCTTTCTGAAGTATATTTCATGGAATCCAAATATATTCAAATAAATTAAGTCAGAGCCAGATCTTATTCAACTGGTTCGAGCCTTTGTTCGCTCAGGTGGGGTTATTGTATATAATCATCCACTTTGTAATCTGTCGGCAATCTGTCTTTTGAAGTGATTGGTTGGTTTTCCTGTGGGGGAATTTTATGATTTCACTGTGTTACAGTGCCCTGTCCCCCTCGGGATATTGGAGATAGGAGGGTCCCCTCTCTATTTTTCACTATTGATTGAAAGTATTGCACCATGCTAAACAAACTAAAGGATTAGTGCATGTGATGTGGGTTGCAGAGGTATGTTTTAAAGTAGGTTGTGACTCAAAGCCAAAGCCAGTACTGAAATGTGTGTGCAAAATGCCAAAGCTTCTGTTGATAATAGATTATCCACCATTGGATATCTGGACACATCCCAATTACAAATAGCTATAATACAGTGTTGTAGCCACACTATTTGTAGCAAGGATATTTATAACGGTTTTATATTTATTTCTACGACTTTACTGAAGATTTTGTAGCATTGTTACCTGTTGAATGTGTGTGGTGTATTTTAGTAAACTATGAAGTGGTGTAATTTGGGCCTGGCAAAACATGCATTTTCAGTGCGAACTGCATACCTGTCAATCTCTTTACTTAATATTGCAGGTCATTTGAAGTTTTTAGGAGGGTAATCCTATTAAGATGAATAGACAATTGGCCACAGGTGCCCTAAGGTAACTATAGCTCGTGCCTCTGCCATGCACAGTCTTCCCATCAATAAAGTAATTTTAAACGTTGCACTGTTGATATCAATTAAGTTCTAGAGCATTTCATGAGTGATGTAAAGTGTGGGCTAATTAGCTGTGCATGGCGAAGATATGACTTACAGTTACCTTAGGGCATGAGTTATAGTTACTAGAAATAACACTAACTGGTGAATGTCAGTGTTTTTCTTAGTTTAAAACATTACATTGTCACTGAGGTTTTCAACTAACTGTATCATTACTTTAACCTTGGATTTTTCTGTGAATTTATAGGTTCTTTTAATGTAAAGTAATAATTTATCACCATACATAAACCCAACCTCCATCACTGTGCACAGGGAATTTGGCCCCCTCAGCCTTCCAACCCCCACCATAAATAGCATTCAGCGGTACTCTATTGGTGGGTGGGCCACAGACAAGATTCTTTCTCCAACTGGCATTTTGCTCTTTCAATGCATGCTGCAGAATGCAAGACATATTGAAAAAGCAAAAAACGAGGAGTAATAAAAGTATTTCTCTTTGTTGCGCCTTGCTAATACCACCCCGAGGTGGCATTAGATTTTGGTGCTGCCTCAGGTTTACGAAAACAGGTAAATCTGGGGCAGTGTGAAAAGGCAAAGGATGTTGCTGTGGCAAGACCACAGCAACACCCATTGCACAACCCATCCATGCATAGTACTGCGTGTGGCGGGGCCGTATTTACAAGGTTGGGTTAAGCCACAAAAAGTAGCTTAACGCCACTGTTAGAAATGGGGTCTAAAGTTGGCAGGGGTATTCACCTTGGTCTAAATAGAGACCACAATTGTAGTCAGGGTAAGTCACACACAATACAAATTATCCTATGCCCACCCTCTAGTAGCTTTGCACTGAGAAGTCAGGTTAACTTAGAAGGCAATGTGTAAAGTATTTGTGCAATCAACCATACAGTAACACAGTGAAAACACCACAAAAATACACCACACAGGTTTAGAAAAATAAAGGATATTTATCTGGTTAAATTAAGGTCAAAACGATATAGATTCAATAAGCACAAGTTGAGATATCACTTTTTCAAGATTAAAAAGATTTTTAAATCCTAGAAATCAACAGTTGTCTCTTGGTTTCACAAAGTAACTAGTTTGCATAAAAAATAACACGCACGGAGACCGCAAAGGAGAAAATGCATGGAAAAATAGGGTGTGCATCGGATTTTCCGATATGCTACAGAGGATGCGTTGTTTCTTTCCACACTGCAAGGGGCTTTGCGTCGATTTCTGGCACGCAGGCCTGGTTACTGGCTGTGATGCGGGTATCTTTTTCAATCAATCAGGAATTTGCAAAGCGCACTACTCACCCATGAGGGTCTCAAGGCGCTGGGGGGGAGGGGAGGTGCTGCTACTGCTCGAACAGCCAGGTCTTGAGAAGTTTTCTAAAGGTAAGGCATTTTGGCAGCGAGGTGCCAGAATACCGGGTCGGGGTGTAGAAGGAGAGTCGTCTGTTGAGGTATTCCGGTCCGATGTGGTGCAGTGCTTTGTGAGTGTGGGTGAGGATTTTGAAGGTGATTCTCTTGTTGACTGGAAGCCAGTATAGGTTTCTCAGGTGATCTGTGATGTGGCAGTGGTTGGAAATGTCCAGGATGAGGTGTGCGGAGGCGTTCTGGATGCGTTGCAGCCTCTTCTGGAGTTTGGCTGTGGTTCCTGCATAGAGGGCATTGCCGTACTCCAGTTTGCTGCTTACGAGGGCTTGGGTGACTGTTCTTCTGGTTTTGGTGGGTATACATTTGTAGATCTTTCAGAGCATGTGGAGGGTCTTGAAGCAGGAGGAGGAGATGGTGTTGACTTGCTGGGTCATGGATAATGAGCAGTCCAAGATGAATCCTAGGTTGCATGCGTGGTCGGTGGGAGTCAGAGCGGCTCCGAGAGTGGCAGGCCACCAAGAGTCATCCGATGCGGATGGGTTGGAGCCAAAGATGAGGACTTTCGTCTTTACGGAATTGAGTTTGAGGCAGCTGCTCTTCATCCATTCGGCGATGACCTTCATTTCTTCGTGGAGGTTGGTCTTGGCGGAGTCCTTGGTGAGAGAGAGGATGAGCTGGATGTCGTCGGCATGTGAGATGATGTTGAGGTTGTGGGATCGGGCGATGTTAGTGAGCGGGGCCATGTAGACGTTGAAGAGGGTTGGGCTGAGGGACGAACCCTGGGGTACGTCGCAGATGATTTTGGTGGCCTCTGAGCAGAATGGGGGGAGGCGGACTCTCTGGGTTCTGCCGGTGAGATAAGAGGTGACCCAGTCCAGGGCTCTGTCACGGATTCCAGCATTTCTGAGGCGTGAGTGTAGGTTGTGGTGGCAGACGGTGTTGAACGCAGCCAAGAGGTCTAGGAGGATGAGGGCCAAGGCTTTGCCATTGTCCAGTATGGTTCTGATGTCGTCGGTGGCAGCAATGAGAGCGGTTTCGGTACTGTGGTTGCTGCAGTATCCAGATTGGGAAGGGTCCAGGGTGCAGTTCTCCTCGAGGAAGCGGGTTAGTTGTCTGTTGACAGCCTTCTCAATGACTTTTGTTGGGAAGGGGAGCAGGGATATAGGCCGGAAGTTCTTGAGGTCCTTTGGGTCTTCCTTGTTTTATTTGAGGAGGGTGTTGATTTTGGTGTGTTTCCAGCTCTCCAGGTAGGTGGCAGCCTCGAAGGAGCTGTTTATGATCTTCCGTAGTTGTGGTGCAATGACGGAGTTTGCTTTGTTGAGGATGTGGTGGGGGAGAGGTCAGATGAAGAGCCGCATTGGATGGTGTTCATAGTTTTGATGTGTTGTTGGCATTGACAGGGGTCCAGGAGAGCAGGAGGTTGGTTGGAGGTGAATCTGTGGAGTTGGTGGTTGATGGGGCATCTGGGTGCTGAAGCTGTCATGGATGTCTGCAATCTTGCGGTGGAAGTAGGAGGCTAGGGAGTCGCAGAGTTCTTGGGATGGCGGGATGCTGCTGGCATTGAAGCTGGGGTTGGCGAGTTCCTTCACGACGTTGAAGAGCTCCTTCTGGCTGTGTGCGTTGTTGTTGATTCTCTTGGTGGCTCGGATGAGTTGGTGGTGTCTGCGGAGGGCATTTTTGAAGGCTATGTGGTTTTCCAGAGTTTGATCTTGGCGGCACTTTCTTTCAAGTCTTCGGCAGGTTTGCTTAGATCCGTGGAGGTCGGCGGTAAACCAGGAGGCCTTTCTGTTGGCGTGTCTGTTGGAGGGATTCTTGATTGAGGCAAAAGTATTTGGCACATGTGTCGACCCATTGCCTGAAATTGCAGGCAGCTGCTTCAGTGTTGGTGGTGTCGATGGGTGGGTTCCAGGAAAGGGTTGCGATAAGTTGGTCTTTAGTAACCCTCGTCCAACTGCGGTGGAGGATCCGTTGTGGGTGATGGTGTGTTGTGGGTTTCTTGAAGGAGAGGTGGATGCAGTGGTGATCTTTCCAGTGGAGCTCGGTGGTGTGGCTGAAAGAGACATGATAGCTGGCGGAGAAAATAGGGTCGATTGTGTATCCTGCGGAGTCAGTCGAAGTCGTGACGAGCTGTTTGAGGCCGAGGTTGGAGAGGTTGTCGAGCAGGGTGGCGGTGTTGTTGTCGTTGATGTTCTCGAGGTGGAAGTTTAAGTCCCCGAGGAGTATGTAGTCAGTGAATGTGAGAGCGTGTGTGCTGATGATGTCGGTGATGGAGTTGCTGAACTGCTGTCAGGGGCCTGGGGGCCTGTAGACAAGGGTCCCTCGGAGGGTGGTGTTTGGGTCAGTGTGGTTCTGGAAGTCCAGGTGTTTGGTGGTGCTGAGGGTGTGTTCGATATTGGTCGTGATTCTGAGGGTGTTCTTGTGGATGGTGGCAATGCCTCCTTCTGGTTTGTTGGAGTGGTCCCTGTGGGTGATCTTGTAGCCGTCCGAGATGGCTGTGGCGATGTCAGGCACTGAGGAGGGGTTCTTCCAGGTCTCGGTCAGGAAGGAGACATCTGGGGAGGCTCAGTCAAGTAGATTCCATAGCTCTACCGCGTGCTTGTGGAGGGAGCTGGTGTTGAGGAGGATACATCTGAGATGGCTGCGTCCTGCCTTGGTGGGTGGGTCGTTGGTGTGGTGTCCGCGGGTGGTCTACGGGGAGGCTGGAAGGCAGGCGGGAGAGCGGCCGGTGTTGAGGGCCCAGAGGGTGACGGCATCATAGTGAAGACGTGCGTGGTGGCGGTGGGGGGGACGAGAGATAGAGGTTCTGGCGCTGGGTGCAGTCCAGGCACGGATGGGTGCAGACGGGCTTGCCTTTGGCGTGCCATTAATAGGGAGGTGGGGGGAGGAGAGGACACCTGGGAGGCCGGAGTGGGGGTGAAAACCAGCGTACACAAGGGTATGGGACTGCAAAGAAGGGGGTGGGCCGTGGGGGCAGCTGCGGCGGGGAAGAGAGAGCAGGGGAGAGCAAAAGTGAGAGAGAGAGAGCGGAGTGAGAGAAAAATGAGGAAGAGTGTAGCACGAAGCAAAAGGAGCACAAAGGGACAGAAGTGAAGTGGAACAGAGAGCAAAGCAGAGAAAAGGAGGAGAGAGGCAGAAAATAGCATTTTAGGAAAGCAGAGCTCTCCCACTAGACACCAGGGATGAGGTGCAGGCAGAAGCCTGCGGATAGAGGAGGGCCTCGAACTCCTGACAGGGGTCAGGAGTTCAGAGGATCCAGGGAAAGGGCTCTACTTACAAGGTGGAGCCACAGGGGGCAGAGCAGTACACTTACCAGGTCAGTGATATTAAAATCGATATTTTGATGCCCAGGGACAATGCATGGAAATCCTGGGGGTGCAGGATGAATTCACAGGTGTTGCGTTGATCTGGTGTGGCGATGCTTCAAGTTTTCTGTTGCACAGCAGGCGTTGCGTTGATTCTTCACTCGGGATGTCGGGCTGCACCCTTCTGGTTTGGCTGTGTGTCAATCTGGTAGGGCTGTGTGTTGAATTTCTGGTTGCAAGGCAGGCACTGGTTGAATCTTCACTCGGGAGGTTGGGCTGCATCCTTCCAGTTCAGCTGTGCAGCGATTTTCTTGCCACAAGGCGGTCTGTGCGCCGTTTCCGGCAATCTGGGCGTCAATTTTCAACGAGTTCCTTGAAGAGATGAAGGCGGTCATTCTGACCCTGGCGGTCAAAGACCGCCAGGGCGGAGGACCGCGGGAGCACCGCCGACAGGCCGGCGGTGCTCCAATGGGGATTCCGACTGCGGCGGTAAAGCCGCGGTCGGACCGGCACCACTGGCGGGCTCCCGCCAGTGTACCGCCGCCCCATTGAATCCTCCAAGGCGGCGCAGCTTGCTGCGCCGCCGAGGGGATTCCGACCCCCCCTACCGCCATCCAGATCCCGGCGGTCCGACCGCCGGGATCCGGATGGCGGTAGGGGGGGGTCGCGGGGCCCCTGGGGGCCCCTGCAGTGCCCATGCCACTGGCATGGGCATTGCAGGGGCCCCCGTAAGAGGGCCCCTACATGTATTTCACTGTCTGCTGCGCAGACAGTGAAATACGCGACGGGTGCAACTGCACCCGTCGCACAGCTTCCACTCCGCCGGCTCGATTCCGAGCCGGCTTCATCGTGGAAGCCTCTTTCCCGCTGGGCTGGCGGGCGGCCTGAAGGCGACCGCCCGCCAGACCATCGGGAAAGTCAGAATTACCGCCGCGGTCTTTCGACCGCGGAACGGTAACCTGACGGCGGGACTTTGGCGGGCGGCCTCCGCCGCCCGCCAAGGTCAGAATGAGGGCCGAAGTCTTTTTGGCCCAGAGACTTCATAAAACAGGTGGCACGCTCAATCCAAGCCTTTGGAGAGCACTTCCCAGCAAAGTCAAAGGGTAGCAGGGCAGCAGGACACCAGCAGGGCAGCAGTCCTTCTAAGCAAAGTAGTCCAGATGAGTCCTTTGGGAAGCCAGGCAGTTCCTCTGACGGGTTGCAGGTTTAGTTCCAGAAGTGTCTGAGTTGGTGGTGTCAGAGTTCCAGTTTATATACCCCAAAATGCCTTTGAAGTGAGGGAGATTCGAAAGAGTGGTTTTGAAGTGCACAAGGTCCCCTTTCACTACAGGTCTGTCTGCCAGGGTTCCAGTAGGGGGTTTAGCAGACCACTGCTTGAGGGCAAGACATTAGCCTTTGAAATGTAAGTGTCAGGCCCCTCCACCCTTCCAGCCCAGGAAGAGTCACCCAGTATGCAGATGAGTGCATGTGTGACTGAGTCTCCTGTGTTTGTGGTTGTCTGGGTGAAATGCAGAAGGGAGCTGTCAACCAGTCCAGCCCAGACGTGGATTGGAGACAGGCTGTAAGGCACAGATGGATTTTAAGTGCAGAGAAGTGCTCACTTTCTAAAAGTGGCATTTCTAAAAAAACTAATATAAAATCCAACCTCACCAATAAGTAGGATTTTCTAATACCATTCTGGCAATACTAAATATGACATGGTTACCCCTTTCTCATCAGACTCTACCACAGTTCATGAGGGTAACCCTAATGCTATCCTATGAAAGGAGCAAGCCTCACAGTAGTGGAAAACCAATTCAGGATTTTTACTCTACCAGGACAGATTAAACACACATGCACCTGTCCTGCCTTTTACCTACATAGCACCCCGTACTGTGGGTTACCTAGGGCCTACCTTAGGGGTGACTTATATGTAGAAAAAGGGACGTTTCAGGCGTGGTAAGTACTTTTAAATGCCAAGTCGAAGTGGAAGTGAAACTTCATACATAGGCCTTGCAATTGCAGGCCTGAAACATGGTTAAGGGGCTATTTATGTGGGTGGCACAACAAGTGCTGCAGGCCAACTAGTAGCATTCAATTTACAGGCTCTGGGCACATGTAGTGCACTTTACTAGGGACTTACAAGTAAATCAAATATGCCAATTGGGAATGAACCAATGTTTACATGTATAAGGGAGAAAGCATATGCACTTTTGCACTGGTTAGCAGTGGTAAAGTGTGCAGAGTCCTAAAACAAACAAAACAGTGTCAGAAAAGTGGAGGGAGGTAGGCAAAAAGTTGGGGGATGACCACCCTAAGGCTGTCAGGTCTAACAGCCACCTTGTAAATACGGTGCAGGGCATACCACCACCGGAGTGTTACGTAAAATGAAGCTCCGGTGGCACTAGGGGCTCATAAATATGCCCCATAGTTTTTAAAATAATAAATAAAGCATGCATTCTCTGAATCTTTCTTTTATCATTTTGAGGCCCAAAAATGCAATTAATTATTCCCGCTGGGTGGATTCAAAGTAGAGTTTCCTGCCCACAAGAGTGCTGGCCGGATATGCCTGCACTTTCCCAGGCAGAAAAGCACTTTGTATGAGGGTAGGCTACCCAGGATATTTTAAACTATCTTGCCCTAGAGGGTTTTCTTTTTATTTTGGCACCCGGGGATGAGGTGTACAGGGCCCAGTTGAGGCCTATGAAAGGGGCCACATGCACCCATTTCTGTCTTATTACATTTAGTCTGGAGGAATGAAGTCCGTGGGGCCCACAAGTGCTTCAGGAGGAAGGCTGCATGCACCTCTCCCATTATATTTATATTTATATTTGGCCATGAGGGATGGGGTTCCTGTGGCTCAGTCTGGCTTGGGTAGCATACTCCCCCTCCCCATATTTATTATTTTATTTAATAGATAGAACCGGGAGGAGTCCTGCGGGATCACAACTGTTTTAAGAAATACATTATTTTGGCCCCAGGGAGATTCCTATGGGACCTCACCCTTTACAAGTAGAGTGGTTTGGTGTACCATCCTGCATCCCTATATATTTTTGTTTTAAACTCAGGCTAGGGGAATAAGTCCACTAGTCCTGTAATGGCTGCTTGCAACATTTTTCTTAATTTTGAAGGCAGCCAATCAAAGCGCTTACTCCTGTGGTATCCTGACTCTAGTGGGAGTAACAGCCCCCTGGTCCAATCAGAAGCAATATTTAAAAAAATGTATTTCAAGGGACTCTCACAAGATTTATATCAGTAGTTTTCAAGCAATTAATGCTCAAAAGTGTTATATATTTCTGTGTTGTGGAGGATCCATGGAGCCGGTAGATATCATGCTGAGATCTGACTGGCTGCCACCACATCAACCAGTAAGTGGTGGCAGCCATATTAGGACTCAGTACTCAGTGCTGAATTCTAAGAAATACGTACAAAAAACATAAGGGAGCCCAGTAGGGATATCCTGACCCCCTAGGGTCGGTAGAAAGGTCCTAGACGGACCCCACCTAGCGCCAAAAACTTTTTGGGTTGAATTGTGCACTGAAATTTTGGAGGATCCATGAATCTGCAGTGAAATGTAAAAAGAAGAAAATAAGGTTCCCTGCTGATAACAAAATAACCTTTCAAGACACCCCATTCCATTAGGCCAATATTTTATTTATTGAAAGTAGGGCTGAAAGTGGGGCTGAGCTGCCCCCCTCCCAGAGCCTATAAAGGCTCTAGGGACCCCATCCCCCAGGGCTGTATCAATAAATAAGGGGAGGGAGCCATGCTGCTCCTTTCCTTAAGCCTAAGGAGGCCCTGAGAACCCTATCCCCTGGTGCCATAAAACAATCTATAAACAAGGTAGTACGTAGACCCCTATCTTGATCCTAAAAAGGCCCCATAAACCCCATTGAATGGGGCCCTGTATTTAATAAACTTGGGCCCTAAGGTAACTATAGCTCACACCAGTCACTTTAATGTATACAGTAATAGCATGTATATGAATATATATATATACACAAAAACACACACATTACAGAGGCAGCAATGGATTCTCTTTTGATAATAGTGTTGGCACCATTTGATGAAAAGCATGAGTTATTTTAAAAAAAAAACATTCATCCAAATTCATTTCAGCATAGCAAGAGTCATGAAAATAGGTCAAGCATACAGTAAAGAAACAGGATTACAAAGTGGTTATTAATATTTTAATTCCACTAGAGAAACATTAAGGCAGCTGCAGTAAAACAAAAATCACTGAATGGAGTTACACTATACATGGAATGAATAATGAAAGTTACTTAAGGAAGACCATTTTTGGTTTGTAGAAAATCGGTTCAGTAGTTTTCAAAACATCAGCAAGCGCTCCCTCCGTGGGGTTCTCCCCCACCCCCCAAGGCGGGGATGGAAGGGGAAGACCTTCCCCTTCCACCCCCACCCCCCGTAATGACATCATCGCGCGCTGACATCATTACCCACTGCCAGTCGCACTGGAAGCCATTTGCTTCCAGTGCGGCGAAGAGGGAAACAGGTGAGTTTCTCCTCCGGCGGGAGGTGGGTTTGGGCCAAAGAGGCACCGGGGGAAAGGAAAGGCTTTTCCTTTCCCCCGGTGTCTCTTTGAGCATTCCTGCTGCCGCATTGCGATCGGGCAGCAGGAATGCCCACTAGACGCTAGGGATTTTCCTTTTTTTTTGTTTTAATGTGCTGTTTGTGTATCGGGACCGACCCCTTGGGCAAGGGTCGCTCCCATTTTGGGGGCATGTTTGAATGGCCATTTCTGCCCCCCTTGGTGGCAGATCAGGCTAATATTTTTAGGCCGATCTGCCCCCAAGGAGGGCAGAAGCCACTAGACGCCAGGGATTTTTAAATTTATTTATTGTATAGTGATGTGTGTGTCGAGAGCGGCCCCTTGGGCAAGGGTCGCTCCCATTTGGGGGCATTTTTTAATGGCCATTTCTGCCCCCCTTGGGGGCAGATCGGCCTAATATTTTTAGGCCGATCTGCCCCCAAGGGGGGCAGGAGCCACTAGACACCAGGGATGTATTTTATTTATTTATTGTATAGTGATGTGTGTGTCGGGAGCGGCCCCTTGGGCAAGGGTCGCTCCCATTTGGGGGCATGTTTGAATCCCCCTTGGGGGCAGATCGGCCTACAGGGATTTTTTGTTTTTTGTTTTATGTTTTTAATTTTTAGCGCTGTGCAAAGGTCGCTCCCTTTTGGGGCATGTTTATTGTGGCCATTTCTGCCCCCCTTGGGGGCAGATTGGCCTATTATTTTTGGGCTGATCTGCCCCCATGGGGGCCAGAAGCCACTTAGACACCAGGGATAGTGTGTGTGTGTGTTAGTGGAGGGGGGCAACCCCTTGGGCAAGGGTCGCTCCCCTTTGGGGGCACGTGTACCAAGGCCATTTCTGCCCCCCTTGGGGACAGATCGGCCTATTATTTTTAGGTTCATCTGCCCCCAAGGGGGGCAGAAACCACTAGAACGCCAGGGATTTTTTTATATATGTTTCTTTATGTGGGGGGGCATTGAACTGTTGCTCATTTCTGCCCCCCTTGTGGGCAGATGGGCCAATTTCTTTTTTTAGGCCCATCTGCCCCCAAGGGAGGCAGAAGTCACTTAGACACCAGGGATAGTGTGTGTGTGTGGTTTGTTTTTTGTTTGGGGTGGGCCCTTGGGCAAGGGTCGCTCCCCCTGGGGACATACTACTAAAGGTATTTTCTGCCCTCCTTGGGGCAGATAGGCCTATTTTTTAGTAGGCCCATCTGCCCCTATGGCAGAATCCACTTAGGCACCAATTTCTAAATGCTTGATGGTGGGATGTTTGTCAACTGACGAAGTATTTGCATTTGTGATAATTCTTTTCCTCCTTTTTGTTCTAGTTCCAAGCTTTTGCTTTCTTTGCTGTGGCTCCTTGTGGTTTTGGCGGTGGTTGACCTGCGGTTTGCATAGTTGCATGTTTTAGGTAAGTAAAAACAATTTTCTCCAAAGGAGTATTGTTGCCATGCATGAATGAGATGTTTCTAGGTGGTGTACTAAATGCAGGTTTGTGTGAAATTGTCCTTAGATTTGTGCACAATGATATTTGTGTTGTCTTATTTCTAATTTGCTTTTCTTTCTTTCTTTCTTTTTAGTGGGATATCATTGGTGATTGCTGTGTCTGTGCAGAGTAGTTGCTGGTGATTCAAGCTTTTTCAGGCAAGTGAGCGGTATAGTTTTTGAGTTTACAGCTCTTACTAATAAAGCTACACTTTATTACTTATCTTACACAGTGCTGGTTGTTGGTGGTGCATTTGTCCAGTTAATTTTCATAGGAAAGATCATGGCTAGCCGCAGGATGACAGCTCAGCAGGTGGTTGGTATGCTTTTTGAGTCATTGTCTGATCATGATTATGAGACTGACTCTGCATCTGAGGCAGAGGAGGAAGTGAGGGATTCTGGCAGTGATGTTTCTGTTGGAGAGGAATCTTCTGATGAGGAAGCCACACTTAGTGCAGATGAAGGGCCTGTTTCAGAGGAGGACACTGATGTGCCATTAGTGCAGCAACCTGGGGCTGAAAGGTTTCCCGTTAGAAGACCTGAACTCTGGGTTGCCCCAAACATGGAGCAGCCAGAGTTGCCTGCCTTTACTGGTCTCCCGGGGTGTAGAGTCAATACTGAGACCTTTTTGCCTGTCAATTTCTTTGAGTTATTTGTGGATGATGTGGATGATGTGTTTTTGGAAGAGATTGTTGAGCAGACTAATTTGTATGCGGAGCAGTATTTGAGGGACAACGCTGCTAGACTTAGGCCGCACTCTAGAGCTGTCCAGTGGATTCCCACAAATTTGGAGGAGATGAAAAGGTTTTTAGGTTTGACTCTTTTGATGGGGTTGATAAGGAAGCCGTCACTGGCTTCTTATTGGTCTACTAGTCCCTTGATGGCAACAGCTATATTTCCTGCAACAATGAGTCGTAATCGGTATTTGCTTCTTCTTAGGATGCTGCGTTTTATTGACAATGCATTAGCCTTGCCACAAGATCACCCTGATTCTGTCCGTCTTTTTAAGATTAGACCTGTCCTTGATCATTTTGTAGATCGGTTTTCAGAGGTCTATGTTCCAGGCAAAGAAATACCTGTGGACGAGTCTTTGGTCCTCTTCAAGGGTCGTTTGGTTTTTAGGCAGTACATTCCTAGCAAGAGGGCACGCTGCGGAATTAAATTGTATATGCTGTCTGAAAGTAGTACAGGATATGTGTATAATTTCCGTGTCTACATTGGTAGGGATTCCATTATTGACCCCCCTGGTTGTCCTCCCACTTTTGGAGTTACTGAGAAAATTGTGTGGGAACTTGGTAGACAACTGTTCAACAAAGGTCACCATTTGTATGTAGATAACTTATACACTGGAGTGCAGTTGTTCAAGGAATTGTTTAGAGTGGACACTGTTGCTTGTGGCACAATTTGTTGGAACCGGAAAGGCTATCCAAGGGAGCTTGTCTGTAAAAACTTGAGAGGGGACAGTGCAGTGCCTTGCGGAATGATTAGCTGCTAGCTTTGAAGTTTTCAGACAGGAGGGATGTCTACATGCTAAGTACCATCCATGATGAGAGTACTTCCCCCGTGACTGTTTGGGGCCAGGTTGCTGAAGTGCGCAAACTTGTGTGCATTTTAGATTATAATTATCACATGGGAGGTGTAGATAGAGTTGATCAGAGGTTGAAACCTTATACTGCTATTCGTAAGTCTTACGTTTGGTATAAGAAGTTAGCAATTCACCTCTTCCACTTAGCAATTTTTAATGCTTTTATTGTTTTTAAGGATAGGTCTCCAGAGTCAAAGATGACATTTGTGAAATTTCAGGAGTCAGTGATAGAGAGCCTTATTGTGGTGGAACAGGCCAGAGTTCCTAGAGAAGCAGTGGTGGAGGATGTGGCTAGATTGAAAGATCGCCACTTTGCTGAGCACATTCCTCCCACACCCAAAAAAGACTTTCCAGCTAAGAAATTTAGAGTGTGTTTTCGAAGAGGTATCCGGAGGAAGACTCAAATGTACTGCCCAGATTGTCCTTCAAAGCCTGGGCTGTATGTGGGTGATTGTTTGAAGAATTACCACACCCAGAAGAATTACTGGGAACAACCATGAGTGTGAACTCATGTCTGTTTTGTATTTTTATGTGTTCAGTTTCATGGTTAGCATTTCTGTCATGTACTTAGTTAGAGCTTTTGTGTTTGTAGTTTTGTAATTATTTCTAATTAGATAGGGGTTTCTTTGTTTAAAAAAAAAAAAAAGTGATGCCAGTGTGTGTGGAGTGGGACTTGGCTGAGGGTGTACATAGTGTACATATTGACTTGCTGTTGGCTACTGCAACACACTGCCAGCCAAACACCAGTCCACACACTCCCATCAGCTGGTGTGATTGTTGTATCAGGCATGTGAGCGTATGTAAGTGATGGGCCGTTGAGTGGCGCTGTCTGTCGATGCAAGTGTTGTAATGTGCTGGGCCTGTGGCTGGCGGCGTGAATGGTCTTGTGCATGTCATGTATGAAAGGTGTGTGAATGGACTGTAAAGCGGTTGGTGCCTTGCCGTGGCTTTACAGCTCACAAGCTGTGAGTCATTGGTTCAGTTTTTTGGCCTTTCAGTTATTAACAGTGTATTTCATTTTTGTGAAATCTCTTGTTAATAAAATTTGATCCACTGAACCATCACTCACCCTTGTGCCAAATCCAACCAGTATGTGTGGTAAAAATGACAAAACCTGCTCCGCTGTAATCAGGTGTCTCAGCACACCTGTGGCACGCTAAGTGCCTCGGTGGGACCTCGATGATGAAGCATGCCACCAACTTGGTTGGTGGGTGAGGGGTCTTTTTCACATAACCTAAGTGCGTTTCTTTTCACAATTTTAGTGTTTGGCACATCACAGACGTATGTTGACACATCAAAATGATATATTACAAAACTACCTGTGTTTGGGGGGGAGGGGGCACCTATGTTTTTGGTCCTGGGTGCGGCCTTCATCTAGGGAAACCTACCAAACCCAGTCATTTTTAAAAACTAGACACCCCAAGGAGTCCAGGGAGGTGTGGCTTGCGTGGATCCCCCAACATTTTCTTACCCAGACTCCTCTGCAAACCTCAAAATTTGCTTAAAAAAGCATATTTTCCTGACTTTCGTTTGTACGATCACCGTTCCAGCACAAAATTCCTACTTCCCAGCGTTCCCCTCAGTCTCCCAAGTAAAATGACACCTCACTTGTGTGGGTCCCCAAAGCAGAGTCAGCCTAAAGATGTATAAAAGAAGAATATGTCCTTGTCAACTCGCTGTGCTATCCCCTCTATCTCTACTAGTTTTTGGCCTTATTCTGTTGCAGGCACCTGGCCCACCCACACAAGTGAGGTATCATTTTTATCGGGAGACTTGGGGGAAGGCTGGGTGGAAGGAAATTTGTGGCTCCTCTCAGATTACAGAACTTTCTGTCACCGAAATGTGAGGAAAATGTGTTTTTTTAGCCAAATTGTGAGGTTTGCAAAGGATTCTGGGTAACAGAACCTGGTCAGAGCCCCACAAGTCACCCCATCTTGGATTACCCTAGGTCTCTAGTTTTCAAAAATGCACAGGTTTGGTAAGTTTCCCTAGGTGCCGGCTGAGCTAGAGGCCAAAATCTACAGGTAGGCACTTTGCAAAAAACACCTCTGTTTTCTGTAAAAAAAATGGGATGTGTCCACGTTGTGTTTTGGGGCATTTCCTGTCGCAGGCGCTAGGCCTACCCACACAAGTGAGGTATCATTTTTATCAGGAGACTTGGGGGAACGCTGGGTGGAAGGAAATTTGTGGCTCCTCTCAGATTACAGAACTTTCTGTCACCGAAATGTGAGGAAAATGTGTTTTTTTTTGCCAAATTTTGAGGTTTGCAAAGGATTCTGGGTAACAGAACCTGGTCAGAGCCCCACAAATCACCCCATCTTGGATTCCCCTAGGTCTCTAGTTTAAAAAAATGCACAGGTTTGGTAGGTTTCCCTAGGTGCCGGCTGAGCTAGAGGCCAAAATCTACAGGTAGGCACTTTGCAAAAAACACCTCTGTTTTCTGTAAAAAAAATGGGATGTGTCCACGTTGTGTTTTGGGGCATTTCCTGTCACGGGCGCTAGGCCTACCCACACAAGTGAGGTATCATTTTTATCAGGAGACTTGGGGGAACGCTGGGTGGAAGGAAATTTGCGGCTCCTCTCAGATTACAGAACTTTCTGTCACCAAAATATGAGGAAAATGTGTTTTTTTTAGCCAAATTTTGAGGTTTACAAAGGATTCTGGGTAACAGAACCTGGTCAGAGCCCCACAAGTCACTCCATCTTGGATTCCCCTAGGTCTCTAGTTTAAAAAAATGCACAGGTGTGGTAGGTTTCCCTAGGTGTCGGCTGAGCTAGAGGACAAAATCTACAGGTAGGCACTTTGCAAAAAACACCTCTGTTTTCTGTCAAAAAATGGGATGCGTTTTGGGGCATTTCCTGTCACTGGCGCTAGGCCTACCCACACAAGTGAGGTATCATTTTTATCGGGAGACTTGGGGGAACGCTGGGTGGAAGGAAATTTGTGGCTCCTCTCAGATTCCAGAACTTTCTGTCACCGAAATGTGTGGAAAATGTGTTTTTTTTAGCCACATTTTGAGGTTTGCAAAGGATTCTGGGTAACAGAACCTGGTCAGAGCCCCACAAGTCACCCCATCTTGGATTCCCCTAGGTCTCTAGTTTTAAAAAATGCACAGGTTTGGTAGGTTTCCCTAGGTGCCGGCTGAGCTAGAGGCCAAAATCTACAGGTAGGCACTTTGCAAAAAACACCTCTGTTTTCTGTAAAAAAATGGGATGTGTCCACGTTGTGTTTTGGGGCATTTCCTGTCGCGGGGGCTAAGCCTACCCACACAAGTGAGGTATTATTTTGTATCGGGAGACTTGGGGGGAATGCTGGGTGAAAGGAAATTTGTGGCTCCTCTCAGATTCCAGAACTTTCTGTCACCGAAATGTGAGGAAAATGTGTTTTATTTTGCCAAATTTTGAGGTTTGCAAAGGATTCTGGTTAACAGAACCTGGTCAGAGCCCCACAAGTCACCCCATCTTGGATTCCCCTAGGTCTCTAGTTTTCAAAAATGCACAGGTTTGGTAGGTTTCCCTAGGTGCCGGCTGAGCTAGAGGCCAAAATCTACAGGTAGGCACTTTGCAAAAAACACCTCTGTTTTCTGTAAAAAAAATGTGATGTGTCCACGTTATGTTTTGGGGCATTTCCTGTCGCGGGCGCTAGGCCTACCCACACAAGTGAGGTATCATTTTTATTGGGAGACTTGGGGGAACGCTGGGTGGAAGGAAATTTGTGGCTCCTCTCAGATTCCAGAACTTTCTGTCACCGAAATGTGAGGAAAATGTGTTTCTTTAGCCAAAATTTGAGGTTTGCAAAGGATTCTGGGTAACAGAACCTGGTCAGAGCCCCACAAGTCACCCCATCTTGGATTCCCCTAGGTCTCTAGTTTTCAAAAAATGCACAGGTTTGGTAGGTTTCCCTAGGTGCCGGCTGAGCTAGAGGACAAAATCTACAGGTAGGCACTTTGCAAAAAACACCTCTGTTTTCTGTAAAAAAATGGGATGTGTCCACATTGTGTTTTGGGGCATTTCCTGTCGCGGGCGCTAAGCCTACCCACACAAGTGAGGTATCATTTTTATCGGGAGACTTGGGGGAACGCTGGGTGGAAGGAAATTTGTGGCTCCTGTCAGATTCCAGAACATTCTGTCAGCGAAATGTGAGGAAAATGTGTTTTTTTAGCCAAATTTTGAGGTTTGCAAAGGATTCTGGGTAACAGAACCTGGTCAGAGCCCCACAAGTCACCCCATCTTGGATTGCCCTAGGTCTCTAGTTTTAAAAAATGCACAGGTTTGGTAGGTTTCCCTAGGAACCGGCTGAGCTAGAGGCCAAAATCTACAGGTAGGCACTTTGCTAAATTGCACAGGTTTGGTAGGTTTCCCTAGGTGCCGGCTGAGCTAGAGGCCAAAATCTACAGGTAGGTACTTTGCAAAAAACACCTCTGTTTTCTGTCAAAAAATGGGATGTGTCCACGTTGTGTTTTGGGGCATTTCCTGTCACGGGTGCTAGGCCTACGCACACAAGTGAGGTATCATTTTTATCTAGAGACTTGGGGGAACGCTGGGTGCAAGGAAATTTGTGGCTCCTGTCAGATTCCAGAACATTCTGTGACAGAAATGTGCGGAAAATGTGTTTTTTTAGCCAATTTTGAGGTTTGCAAAGGATTCTGGGTAACAGAACCTGGTCAGAGCCCCACAAGTCACCCCATCTTGGATTCCCCTAGGTCTCTAGTTTTAAAAAATGCACAGGTTTGATAGGTTTCCCTGGGAACCGGCTGAGCTAGATGCCAAAATCTACAAGTAGGCACTTTGCAAAAAATGCACAGGGTTGGTAAGTTTCCCTAGGTGCCGGCTGAGCTAGAGGCCAAAATCCACAGCTAGGCACTTTCAAAAAACAGCTCTGTTTTCTGTCAAAAAATGGGATGTGTCCATGTTGTGTTTTGGGACATTTCCTGTCGCGGGCGCTAGGCCTACCCACACAAGTGAGGTATCATTTTTATCGGGAGACTTGGGGGAACATAGAATAGCAAAACAAGTGTTATTGCCCCTTATCTTTCTCTACATTTTGTCCTTCCAAATATAAGAGAGTGTGTAAAAAAGACGTCTATTTGAGAAATGCCCTGCAATTCACATGCTAGTATGGGCACCCCGGAATTCAGAGATGTGCAAATAACCACTGCTCCTCAAAACCTTATCTTGAGCCCATTTTGGAAATGCAAAGGTTTTCTTGATACCTATTTTTCACTCTTCATATTTCAGCAAAGGAATTGCTGTATACCCAGTATAGAATGAAAACCAACTGCAGGGTGCAGTTCATTTATTGGCTCTGGGCACCTAGGGTTCTTGATGAACCTACAAGCCCTTGATATCCCCGCATTCAGAAGAGTCCAGCAGACATAATGGTATATTGCTTTAAAAAATCTGACATCGCAGGAAAGAGTTACAGAGTAAAACATAAAGAAAAATGGCTGTTGTTTGCAGCTCAATTTCAATATTTTTTTATTTCAGCTGTTATTTTCTGTAGGAAAACCTTGTAGGATCTACACAAATGACCCCTTGCTGAATTCATAATTTTGTCTAGTTTTCAGAAATGTTTAGCTTTCCGGGATCCAGCATTGGTTTCACACCCATTCCTGTCACTAACTGGAAGGAGGCTGAAAGCACAAAAAATAATAAAAATGGGGTATGTCCTAGTAAAATGCCAAAATTGTGTTGAAAAAAGTGGTTTTCTGATTCAAGTCTGCCCGTTCCTGAAAGGTGGGAAGATGGTGATCTTAGCACCAGAAACCCTTTGTTGATGGCATTTTCAGGGAAAAAACCACAAGCCTTCTTCGGCAGCTCTTTTTTCCCATTCTTTTGGAAAAAAAGAAATTTTCACTGTATTTTGGCTAATTTCTTGGTCTCCTCCAGGGGAAACCACAAACTCTGGGTACCATTAGAATCCCTAGGATGTTGGAAAAAAAGGACGCAAATTTGGCGTGGATAGCTTATGTGGACAAAAAGTTATGAAGGCCTAAGCGCGAACCACCCCAAATAGCCAAAAAAGGGCTCAGCACTGGGGGGGGGGGGGCAGCAGCTAAGAGGTTAAAGAAAACTACACCACAATGCGTTACCTACCCACAACCAAGCTTCCTCTCCTATTACTCCTTGACATAAGCTTGCCATTGACCATGTACAGTGCTCTGCTATGTTCTTGGCCAGATTTGTGATATAGAAATACCATACAACTACAATTATCACTCATTAGCTTATACTGCACAGTTGCACTTGAAAATATCCTGCCACAAAACACCTTGCCTCTTTCTCTGAATTATGAAAATATTCATTCCTCAATATATTAATTGCACCTCTTGATAAAAGTCCATTACCAGAAATTGAATCTGCTAGAGCTGGATTTCTCCTACTCATCCCATTACTCTTTACTTTTTCAAATCAATCTTGGCTCACTCAAACTCCTATTTAACATGCTGGCACTAAATCTTTGGATTTTGCCCTTGAGAAAAACTAAGGAGTTAGATAAAGCTTGGCAGATTAAGGGCCTCTGCCAAAAGTAGGTGGATGGGACATCCACCTATTTTTGATAGATGCACAGCGTTTACCAACCCATCAAAACAAAATAACCCCATCACTCTGCAAGAACATAACAATCTAGAAGTATGAAGTTGAGACTTTTGCACAGAGCTGATCAAAGACTACATCACTGAATCAGATTTCAAAATAATAGCCATTGCTTATTCTATTGAAGCCTGGACGATTGGATGCCCTTACTTTGTGGAAATTTAAAACACTCTCTTTCTGTCTCTTAAAGATGCTAAGCTCTTTGTAGCCAAGCTTGTTTCAGGAGCAACAGCACATAACCATTATTCTCACCAGACTTCAGTGGCTATCCTTTGAAACTTGCAGTAGTTTCATTTTGAGCTGCTTTGCACATGAACTGCTTCACAATGGTGCCCCAAAAACCCTGGAGTGAACACTACATTCTCTTGAGACCTTACCTGGCTGTAGAGATTTGACTTCCTCCTTCAAATAGCCTTTTCAAAAAACTGAATCATTCACAGGCTGTACTGCAAACATCTCAAAATCCCTCTGAGATCCAGATAAACCCCACATGCAGATTGGACTAAGACCCACAGACTACTCAGAAATTATCTGAAATGCCTCATAATCCAGCAGAGCATCCAGCCATGATGTAGCAGGCTTGTCCTTTAGTCTTCTATCTGTCTGTGGATCTCTTACCTCTTCCAGTATGATTTTGTGTTATAATAGTATATATTTATATTTTATGAATGTGATTATGTTATGTATATATATTTGTTTTCCATGTTGGTTCTTAAAATAGCTCTTACTTGCAATGCCATTTTTGTCAGCACGTCATTTTTAAACTGTAGCAATGCATACTCTGTGAAGCATTCTGACATTTCTGACGCTTGACCTATGGTCCTTAATTCTGTTTATAAAGAAACATAATACCAAAGTAATTATATCAATTCTAAGGTTAATTTTGTAAGCTATACCCTTAAGGGCAGAAATGCATTTCTATGAATTACTCTTTTAGACAGTGTGTGTCAAATGCTGAGCTCTAGTAACCTTTTTGGAAATGTTATTGAAGATGTTTATTTTTAACAACTGAAAATTGCATCAAAGTCTGATTAAGCATGACCTTCATACATACTCAGTACACTGCAATCTAATATCTTCTACAAAACGCCTGTCTAATCAAGCTTCATGAATAAGGATATTAAAAAATTAGACTGAGAAGATCCAACATATTTTATTTTATGTTGGGTTTTTCACATTGGTAGGTAGGGGCCTGAGACACAAATGAGGATATTTTACAAAGAAGCAGACATTATGTAAGTTCCAAGTGAGTGAGGAGTACTTCTGTTTGATGAGACAAGTCTTTGCTTATTTTTTCTGATTTGTAGAGTGATAGAAGAGATTCAGATGTTGATGGCTATGATATTCCATATCATGGGTGTGAGTTATTGGGTTGTTGGTTGACTGGAGTGTGAGACCTGGTCAGGCAACAACCACAGTCCCTGGCAGGGTGAACTACAAAAAGTCACTAAATTAACATGTGCTTAACCCTGGGTACCTTGACATAGAAAGCAGTCAGGGTTAACTTGAAGGCAATGTGTAAAGTATTTAAGCAGCACAGAAACAGTAATAGTGTGAAAACAGAACACAAGAAAATTCCCACACCTGTTCAGAAAACCAGAGTACAATAAATAAAATATTTGACACCAAAATAACAGAAATTAAACCACTAGAACCGAGAATGTGCAAATTTAAAGATTTAAGGCAAATACAGTGCCTAAAGGCACAAAGCTCCACAGTTATCTAGTCATGAAAGGCTGGGTGAAAGTCACAAATTCAGGCCGGTTACAGAGAGTGGGTTATTCCCACTAAAAAAAGTTTGCTGCTAAAGTTTAGTAAGAAGAGTTCTGTTGTGGTGGAGGAGTCTGCATGGAGCAGGAAGAGCTCTGCGGATGGTCTTCTCTGCACAGTGAAGAGCAGGCTAGGTATCACAGATAGTCATTGCCATACTATGAAGATCCTGTCAGGCGTCGTGCATGGTCGTTGCTGGAGATTCTCATTGGCAGTCACTGTGGGCTGACAATTCTGTATCGCAAAGTGCAGATCTTGTGTTGCCTATTGTTGCTGACAAATCCCACATCAATTTAAGAGAAAGAACATTTTAATAAATTATTTGGCACCAAATGACAAAAATCCAATCATTAGAACCGCAGTTATGAATTATAATTATGAAGATTCAAGTGAAAGTAGCACAAAAAGCACAGTGTGCCACTCGCGGCTATTTGGTTGTGTTAGATTGGGTGAAATTCACAAGTTCAGGCCCATAACAATGGAGTATGGGCCAGATACAGGGACCAGGTTAGCCCTGCTGAAAGAGTTAACTTCACAGTCCAGCACAAATAGTTTAATTCTCTGTAGAAGGGGCCATGAGGACCAGGGAGAGCATCGCCGATAGCTGTTGAAGTAGCTTGAAAAGCAGGCAGGACGTTGCGGATGATCATTGTCGGAGCATTAGTGACATGACCTTTGTGTGAGGGCAGAGCACAGCCTATTCATGTGCAAGCAGGGCTGTGCCCAGCTTCATGCCCCCATCTAGCAAGCAGATGGCCATTCAGACACACCTAATCCCTCCATTGTGTAACTGCCTGGGAGCAATTCACAAAGTGTGCCAGTTACACCCAGCCATGTGATTTAGGGGAGGTTGCAGGCACCAATAGGCTAAGGGCAGGAAAATGACACATTTTTAAGAATGGTATTTTCAAAATTGTAATTTAAATTCTAACTTTACCATTAAAGAGTTTTTTTATTACAATATCATAGATGCTAAGCATGAAATGCTTATCTGTTCCTAATCAAAAGTTAGCTTTTATAAAATGTAATGAAGCAACCCAATGTTAACTGATGGGACAGGTAGGCCTCACAGCAGTGAAAAACGAATTTAGGAGTTTTCCACAACCAGGACACGTAAAACTTAAAAGTGCATATCAAACCATTTAATTAGAAAGCACCCTGTTCCATGGACTACCTATGGCCTACCTTAGGGATGACATATGCAATCAAAAGGTAGTTAAAGGTGTGGCAAGGGGGTTATATTGCCAACTCGATTAGGCATTTTAAAATTGCATTCAGGCTGCAATTGCAGGTCTGGGGTATGTTTTAAGGCTCTACTTCAGTAGGTGACACAATAGGTGCTGTAGGCCTGCTGGTAGCATTAAATGTACAGGCCCTGGCTATTTGGTATCTTACTCTAAATGGGACTTATATGTAAATTAAATATGCCAATCTCATGTAAATCAATTTACTCATGTTTAGGTCAGTGAGCACAAGCAGTTTAGCACTGGTTAACAGTGGTAAAATGCACAGAGTCCTAAGGCCAACAAAACAAGTTCAGCAAAAAGGTGTAAGGCAAAGAAAAAAAAGTTTGGGGGTGACCCCATAGAGAGGATCAGGTCCAAAAGCGGCTGTCTGTTGCAGAAGGCTTGTCTTCTAGGCCTGTTCTTCTTCATTTCTTCATCTCCAGTCGGTCAACGTATTTGGTCTTGGCGTCAGAACGGTACTGTAGAGATTGGTGGGTATGAACGTCTTTTCTACACTGTAAAAAAAAAAAAATCATGAGGATGTCAGTACTAACGAATTCGAGAGGATGGGACCATAAATGGAAAATACGTGCCTTCTGACCACTTCCTTGTTTGCTCTACAGGTCTCCAATCAAGCCACGGCATTCAGTGCTTAGTCTGTTTCATGTGTGGTTTATTTTACTGTCACATTATACGTGAGCAATCGAATTCTGTGATGTGTTTCCATTCATACGATGAAGAGTCTATGAAAACACTGGCACACCATTATACCTTTCTGGTGTGTAAAAAGACCTGTTGCACCCGGTAGCGACGCATGAACATAAATCACATACAGAGTAGCTTTCTACATTCAATTGCGTCTTTCCACAGGAAAAAAAAAATTCTCATTTACTTTCCGTGGACATCCTTAACCCATTTGCTTTTTGTTGCCAAGGAAACGGATCTTTGCAGAGATGTAATGTCTCTTTGATGTCAATGTACACGACTAAAATGGAAATATTTAACGTTTGTCTACCTCATGGGAAAGAGCTGATTCGCGATTCACCCTGAATTAAAGATTATTCTAAGCATGTAGGATTGCAGCAGCTTTTACAAGGGGCATACTGGATGGTATGTGACCGCAGCCATATTGAAACGATATCCTTGTATCAACTTTTATGTAGTATGAACAATTACTTAAGAATAACTAGGGGAATTAATCAGTATAACTAAATTGGCTGTTTTATTTGTCGTTGATAGAAAATATCTAATATAATCAAACTATAACACATAGCATATCCCCAGGTCTGCCAAAGCTGACAGCAAAATGAAGGACAGTGAAACTAATTCAACGCCACCGTG
Source organism: Pleurodeles waltl (assembly GCF_031143425.1). Lineage (NCBI taxonomy): Eukaryota > Metazoa > Chordata > Amphibia > Caudata > Salamandridae > Pleurodeles > Pleurodeles waltl. The sequence continues at coordinate 997,190,977 of NC_090437.1, forward strand.
GGTGACTTCTGCTTTAACCTCGGCAAAAGGGCCATGTTGGCTAAACATAGTCTAACATGTCACCAGTCTTAGCTCCTATTCCACTCGAAAGACACTATTCTGCATTTATACACAAGGACACAAGTGTTATCTCAAAATATCGTTTGAATTCTGTTAGACAGCTGCCCTTAACAATATAAGGCTCAAATAACAGAGGAATTAAAGCATCTTTGATTATAAATACCACACTAGTTTCAAATGATCAAGATGTAAAGGCATTGAACTATCAAGTGCATATATGTTGGTAGAAAACCTGCGAGTATGGTGAATGTTGAGCATTGTAAAATTAAAAGGGGTGTAGTTTGGGGGGTGTTTGGGGTGTTACACCCCCCTAATAAATGAATTTTCTTGAAATAGTTGGTTACAGATGCTTTCAGTCTGTTACAGAGAGGTGTCTGTTGGATTTCACAGGAAGTTTTTACATAAACACAGACGAAAACGCACATACTCTCACTCTCTGCTTTGAAAGTCTTCGAAATGTTGGCTAATTTGTACAGTTTTCTTCTCTTGGTACCCCTTCGTCTCCCTTTTCACTGCCTCTCACGTGCCCCGCTTGTTGTATAAATATTTTGGCATTGTACGCTGGCATGATTGTTGAGAAATCTAAAGCTCATACACCCCAACCTTACTGACCAAATGATGTCCCTGAAAATTATAATGAGGGCCCAGAACGGAAAAGCTTCAGGAAAGGGAAGGATGGGGAGCACAAAGTGGCTGAATGTTCACAAACACCAAAGAAAATCTTGTTATTCACAAACATTTCTGATGCCACTACAAAAATGGTAGAATTAACTTTGATTTAGGAGGGAAATGTGAAACAAACATTCTGAAATGTGGTGTTTAGCAGAAGGGGGTTCCCAACAGCCAAAAATGTTTTTCCTGTGAAGAAACAAATGATTTGCGCAGATCCTAATGGGCTATAAACCTAACCAAGGGCTAGGTTATGAGCTGGGATTTAAATTCCGATCACTTTATAAAAAGAGGTTTACACAGGGTTGATCAAAAGGTATAACACCCCAACAGTTATCCCCTTGTTGATTTCTGCAGGTCAAACCTGCTGAAATATCTGGAGGAAAAATACTCTGAATAAAGGCGTGGCCTTGGGTTTGTTGAACCTCAGTAGCCCAAATTGTTGCTTATTCACAAACGTATTTTAACACACACAAACCAGCATTACTTTAGTACTCCTTCAAGTACTCCTATTTTTGTTTCAGAATTGGCCCCAAAACACGGGAACAAAATGTGAATATTCATATAGAATCTGTAATTTTAGAAAGGTGTACGGAAAATAAGCATGTTTGACCACTGACTTTATGTTTCACCACTGTGCATATTAGTTGTTCAATGTTCACCAGTTGCAGATTACATTTTGTATTCAGTTTAGCATCCTGATGTCCTATTTGTCAGCGCACACAACAGAGATCTGTCCCACAAACAGTCAAAGATCAGTTGAGGGGAGGAAAGTTACCAGGACAGATCCCCCCAGAGCATTTTGGATTGATTGCTTCTAGATCTGTGTTGGCCCTTAACGGTGTTCAGGTTTTAGGGGGAGTGATTGATGCAGATCACCAAGGAGAAATCAAAGTTATTCTGATAAAAAGTCAAGAATTTAATGTATTCATACACATTGGAGACAGAATTGCCCAACTTGTCATAAGTGCAGTGAATGGAGGTTTGGTATGGAAGGAGTCTGCCCCAGCCCTTCTGACAGTGCAATAAAAAGGGAAGCTGTGGTGCAGCAGATAAAAACCTCAGTGCTGAGGTGTGGGTTTGACCCCCAAATGGTCCTCCAGAACCTGCAGAAATCATAGCAAAGTACCCCAATAACATCCTGCTGATTATAAAACAAGGAAATGAAAAAGGAGAGCACATTTCAGATGACAAATGTTATTTGCAAAAAAAGTCATACTTGTTTCTTTTGCAGATCCTACTACGACTCACCACTGACCATGAGTGTTCTGTGTGGTCTCCCTTCGGCCGTTTGCATGTGGGGTCGGGGGAGGGACCACACCCCCAACCGGAACCTGATTGATAACCTTTGTGCAACACTCCTGCTGCTTCTAAAGTACAAAAACCTATGGATCCATTTTTGCGCAACTTGCGTCTCCGGTTCAAGTTCTACATGGGATCAAGACAGAGTACCATGGATGTTCTGTCAACTTATTTGATTACATTCTTCCACTGGAATTAACCCATGGTTGGTTATTATCTGATGACTGCTGCCAGTCTCATTAAGCAACATTGCCAGTTAGCTGTCTGTTTTTCATGTGGAAACCTGACTTTCACTTACATTCCAGCAAACTTTTCAGGTTGACGTGCACCTTTTCATGACTAGAACTCATGATGTTTCCATCTAATTCTACACAAACTTGCTATATTAGAGACACTATTCAATCAGTTATTATCCCAATATGAATATATAAGCTTCAGTCTTTTCATTGTAGGTGCATCTGATTTGAAAGGTTATAAGATCGATACGTTAATTTACTTCCATTGCTTTACAGTGATTGCTTTTATCATTACATTATGTTGGTGTATACAATGCAAACCTGATTTGCTTATAATGTTTTTGTTTTTTAAGTTTTTTTTCTTTGAAATAAGAGAAAAGTAAACAAAAGTCATTGGTCAGAGGGCGGAGATGTAGTGAAAATAAGTATGTTTCACCACTGTGCATATTAGTTGTTCAATGTTCACCAGTTGCTGATTACATTTTGTATTCAGTTTAGCAGCCTATTGGCTTTATCGTGGCGTTAGACATTGCATTGTTTATTCAGTTTAGCTGCCTATTGGTTTCCTCGTGGCTTTAGACATTGCAGTTGAGATATTGCAGATGAGCTGTGTTTTTCCACATGGTAAACTAAGCTTGTGTTTTTTGTATTTTCTCTTGCCGAACACGATAGCATGATAAGGAAGCGCATATTTTGTGTTTTTCTTTAGTGTAGAAAACAGACTGACCTTGAGGGGACGTGTCTCGAAACAATGGCCAGCTCTCAACACATTCCTGTCAAGGTTTACCTAAACAAGCCAGCATTCAGTCAGGATTGGACATCAAATGCCTGACCTCCCGTGAGGGTGGAAAACTCTTTCTCGCAGTTGAACAGGGGTCATCAACTTGCTGGCATGAGAAAGATGAAGAGCAGTGACAGGCCCTACAGTGATGAATTTTGACTTTTTTCTTTGCTTTGCAGTCATGCTATAATATAATCACATATATTTGCTGTGTACATTGCAGTTGAGAATCACTTTTTTATATTTTCCTTTCATTGCTGTGACTATTTTTAAACGTGTGCCTCCAACCTACTCATCTCCTCTCTCAGGAACCTCGTGGTGAAGTAACAATAAATGTCTTCTTTAAACCAAGAAGTGCATTCCAGAGATTTTTGTCAACTCGGTCATGAGTGAAAGCAAAACAAAAGGCGGTCTCATTTTGGACTGTTACTAATAGGGAATTGGACGTTTTGGTACCAACTCACACAGGCATTTAAGAGAACCTACTGTACTACTCTTGTATAATCACCAACTGCACTTGTAAATGTATTTTGTGAATCAATACGTCTATTTCACAATTCAAAGGCAACATTTTGAAATAGGGGGTACTTACTGCACACAATAAATACCTCAACCATGGTTAATGGTAATTACAGTATGTGAGAAAACACCCATTTTTGAGTGGTACCACAGTTTTATTGCTGGATTTCATTGCTAGATTTTCGACTCTGCATAGGGAGATACTGCTGCCAAGTGCCCAGTGTATCGGTTTGAGTCCATAAAACATATAGAAATTTGCCAGACCCTAGTTGACATATCTAGCTTTCCTATAAGGTCATAGTATAAGATGTAGAAACTACACCAGTGGCACTGAAATGTAAAGTCACCTGTGGAATGCAGCACTTATTGTGCCATCCACTAGTGTGACAGAGAAGACATGAGTTCAGGGCTCCCATTGTAGCCTGACTGCCGCAATTTAAACCTGCAGCATGGCCCATCAAAATAGCCCTATTGACAGGGGAAAAACATTCCTTCATAATAATAATGTCACCCCATATGGGCCTCGTAGCCCACAAGGTCAGGTGCATGGCATTTAAAAGTGGGACATGTAGATATTCAATGTTACAATGTTTCTGCAGTGGCAAACCTCCAAAAGCTATTTTCCCTGTTGAAACTCTGGCTGTCCAATGAGGGAATTTAGAGTACATATTAAAATATTAATTCTGCTATCTCATATTAAGGACCAGATAGAAGAAAGAGTCTGTGACTATTTTAATATTTATTAAAAGTCCAATTCATTAGTGAAGTTGGATTTTTAATAACTATTTAGGAAAAGTAACGTTTAGAACATTAACTTTTCCACGCCAGAAGCTCCCGGGGGCTAATTTGCATTAGCTCTGTGGCAGCTGCTCAGCCATTGGTTGACCTTCATGAGTTGTGAAAACTGCTCACAGCAGAGTCAATGGCCTGTGTATAAGGAAGTCCTTTTCTTCCCTTTGCAGGGTGACAGTTAGGGTGGACCATGAACTTCAGTAACTTCTAAAAGACCTGAACTGTAAAGTCAGATCTGGGGAAGACAAATCTTTGTTCCCCAGCCTCGCTGGCTCCACAACCAGTGGGAAGTAAGTTACCCCCCAGAATTAGGAGTGATCACAAAGGAGGGGGCTACTCATTTCCCTACATACTGTTCTGGGTGGGGACACATGCTATTCACAAAATGGAAAGGGTTTAACCATATTGAACTTTAGGAGTAAGATGACCCTGTGAGATTTTATGTTGTAAGTCAAACAGGCTACAAGGCACAACAAGCTCCAATACGCCTTTCTTAAGAAGTGCCCACCTGACCAATTGCAGTTTAACCTGGATCCTGCTGGAGGCATTGGCTGGAGATTGTAGTGCAGTATATTGAGGATGAAATGTTGAAAGTTCACAATATTATAACAAGAATATAGAATAGGTAGTGCCCACAGGGAGATAGGATTTATATTCTTAACTCCACATCTACGTACCTTGAGTACTGACAATGTATAAACACTTTTCTTTCAGTATGGCATTCCTCAATATTTTGTGCTAGATATTCCGAACCTACAACCTGGAGTGAATCCTGACCCCTAATAGCAGCCCCTTGGCTGTATCTAACTGGACTTGTCCTGAAATCATTGAAAAGCCATAGGAGTTGGAAAATCTGTGACTTCCAGCCACCAGGGGACCAGGACCAAACACCCAAGCTGATCTGGTCAAGGTGTGGCTATGCTGGGCTGAAGAAACAGAGTTCTCCCCTTTGGAGCTTATCCGCACCAGCAAATCTATTCAGCTGTACTTCAGTGAGAACCTTGTGGAACTCATTGCCAGATACAGCCTGCAGCCAAGGATTCTGAGCTCTGAAAAACAGACTAAGTCCAAAAGTAAAAATCTTGACTAGACGAAAGTGTAAAACGTATCCAGCCAGTGAGAGGACTTCCCTGTGCATGACATTTTAACTTTTCCCACTCTGAGCTTTTCCTGCCAAAGCCAATGGTTTCAGCAGAACTTCATGTATGGCTATCTGGCTTTGAGAGGACATACTTGAATACAACCTGCAACCTTGCCCTTCTGGAGAATTTTGACTTCCATTCCAATTGTTTGGCATATCTGACATGCTTCATAATGGCTTGCCTGGCACCTAGGTCCTGGTGACCCACAAACATTGGTTTCCGATTGGTGTTATACTTTTTTCTTGTCCTTTTTTGCCATCAATCTTTAAAAATGTATGTTTCTAGTTCCCCTTATTGGATTTTTCTTGTTCTGTGGTCATTTTAATTTTTAGTTTTTCTCTATTTTTATTAAAACGCCGAAGTGGTACTTTTATTGTGTTGTGTTTTCACCTTTTAACTATTCTGGTACTTATATATGCTTTACACATTTTTCCCAAACTAAGCTTTCTGCTCAGTGTCAGAGCTAACAGGGATCGAGCTCAAGTTTAAATTACAGAAACCTTTGCCTGGAAAGTTTGATGACTTTGTTATTTGTGGTGGACAATTATCTACCACAATTATTAATTCACTTACTTAAACTCGATGCTTGAAGACCTCACCCAGCAATCCTACAAACAGATGGCTAAGTTTCTAGATCAAATGTCATACCACTGTTTTTCTCACACACCAGTCAGACCTATCACTACCCAATGCTATTAGTTCTCCTCACATATGGTTCTGATTGAAATCAAAAGTCTCAAATCTGCCTCCCTGGAGTAAGCCTGTCTGAGTCCCATCTTGAAATCCCTCCCACCTATTATTAATGTTCAGATGACAGAAATTCTAAACATCTCCTTATCATCAGAGTGTGCACCTAAACTCTGGAAAGCAGAAGTAACGCATTGATAAAAAAATATAACCTGGATATTTCTCTAATTGAAAACTAAAGTCTAATGATTTGCCTTGCGAGCACGTCTGTCCTTATTGGTTTCTGTTTGTTAATTGATGAGGGGAAACCTTCAAAGGTCGATGGACCTTTTGACTCATTTAAGATGTTCACACCCTTAATCTGTACATATCATAAATATTGTCAAACAAACAATAGGAATTATTTGAAGACAGTAATTCTCACATGCCATGACCCATTAGGCCATGTATAACGACACCTTTAGTTTCAGTTAGAAAATGTATTTTCCTAGATTAGCAATGTTAGTATCACATAAATTAGTCTCAAAACACTGGTTGACCAAATCTCCTGAAGAATCTCAGTTTAACTAATTTGTTATTAACTAATCCTTTTAAAGTCAAAGTACAATAGTAATTGTGCAATAGTAATAACCTATATTTGAATTAAGCAATTGAGTAACATCTACTAGCCATTTAGTTTGAATGGAGGAAAACTCACTATCGTCAGATTAGCAATAGCATGTTTGGACTGCATGCAAAATAATTTTAGTCAACATAAATTTGGAAAACATCTAACTATGGCTCTATCAAGAGGCAGCAGTTGGTACCTAGAAACAAAAGACAAATCAACAATAAAGACATTAGCGATTGTGATATACCGGTCCCTATGGATCAGCAAGCAGTGATAATCTTTATCAGACGGACATCAATTAGGTCAGCATTGACCACAGGACATGAAAGGGGTAATGGTTCAGAATCGGGGACTCTAAGCTCTCCGAACCATTATGCAGAAAATGTCTCAGGTAGGCAGCAAATGAGCTGCTAGCTATGAGCATTGAGCGCGAAAGTAAGCGCCAGCATCACGCATGGAGCACAAGAAAAGTGAAGTATTGAGTGGAGTAGATCTCTGCTGAGTGAGAAGACCCCCAGAACACTTTGTGCAGTGTGGTTAAATTAAAATTGTCCCACATTGTCTTTCGTCAAAGAATCATGCGATAGCCATTAGTCCACTATTATTACCATTCCAAATCTAAGATATAACTAAACAGTCTTTTGCACGTTGATGATTGGCTCCTATTCTTTTACACACATCATTCGAGTCGTCAAGAAGCAACTTTTAATATCCTTCCATCCTTCCGTTGGTACATCTATTGTTAGTTCCTGGGAACATCGGTTTTTCACACATTTTGAGTTAACATTTGTAACAGTTTTAGAACACTACTCTCGTATAATCACCAACTGCACTCGTAAATGTATTTTCTACACACATTTCCAAACAAACTGTTCTCGTGAGGACAGGAAAAACATTTCGCTACTACTATGATTTAGTCAACCTTCAGTTAGAACAATGCATTTTTATTATTCAGCAAGCATGAGATCATATTTTATATTTATCATATATTTATCATATTTTATTCTGACATTGTATTTTTCAATGTGAGGCTGTATAATACCAATGCCTAAGCCTTGCTAACTTGAGGCCTACAGTTAATGTAAGCAAATACATAGCATTAAGTCATAAGTATAACACATTTCTGCTTTTTTATATTCATTAAGTTCTAAATAATCATGAATATGCTTTTAATAATACATTATGTAGTAGGTGGCGGCGATTCAAATGGTCACAATTTTAAAGCTGCACATTAGTTTCTATGTTAATTCATTTTTCTATTCAAATACGAAATACAGAAGACATGAAATATTTTATTAGTAATATTTTAAACTCTCAAAGCTTCCTGTATTATAAAAAATACTACAAAAACATCATAGCCAAATAACCTGTAAGCTTCCAAGAAGACAGACATGTGGTTAATTATTGGCAAAAAACGCAGTGGATGCTTATACCTGTTGCACTCTCTAGCTGTCTGGCTCAAAGGTTTTTCTTCATTATTCAAACGAATGTTTTAAATCATTCACCAGATGATTTAAATGTCTATCCAGTTTGGCAGGTTTTCACAAAACTGAAAAACGTACTTATTTTCATAAAAGCTTCTCTTTCTATTTGTTCATTGCTCCGTTTGCTTACATGATTGATTTTCTTCATTTTGATAAAAATGCCAACTTTTTTATAAGATTTCACAATACATTTTGTGCTTATATGGCACTTCATTAGGAGAATTTTCTAAATTATGCAATATTTAAATATGTTTCACATGTGCCTGTACACTTTTTGCACACAGGAGCACCTGGAAGTCATGATACATTTCCTCTTTGAAAAAAAAAAACAAATTCTGGAATCAGTTTAAGCCCAAAAGCTCTAAATATCTTTGGCTGGAACCATCAGAAGGTGGGTTATTTATTTGGTGCTTTCAAAAGGTCTGGAGATGCCTAAACTAATGATTGTTCGAACAAAGATACATGGGTAACTTGAATGTAAAACTTGGTTTAATTAATTGTAGAACCGCGTGTCATATTGCTGCCTGTGCATTCAGAATAGGTTGAAAGAAACAAAAACTATTTGATAACATTTCTGAAGATTTTGGGAGTGCTACTGGCTATTACCCTATAATGATTGATCCTTAACAACATGGTTTCCATCCTAGCAAAAGTACAAGGTCTGTTTTTGTTGGTGGCCATGGATGACTTGAGGAAAATACTTCATCAAAGCCACTTAGTAAGAGACTTATCCTCCTAGACCCAACTTCGGTATTTATGACTGCGGACCATGCCATCCTACTAGGCAGACTTAAAGATATGGGTATGGGTGGGATTTTTGTGTTCTGGTTTGCGTCTGTCCTGACCATATGTACAGTATATTTGCTTGCACCATTCTACAGATAGGACAGTAGGGTAATTAAGTGTGGAGTGCCTCAAGGGACCTCCCTTTGCCCACTTTTTTTCAATGTATGCATGTGCCCGGTACTCCATATTTTCAAACATTATAACTGTTAGACAGTCATTTAAGGGGAAGATGCTGTGGTCCTTGTACAGTAGGATTCAGATGTTCTATATTCCATCCATAATGAAAGCACCTGCCTGACTGACATCCAGTCATTGACGGGAGTAGATTTTCTAAAGCATAACCGTAATTATACTGACATTTGTATTCTCATTCTTGGAAAACATCATCACAGCTAGGAGGACTCGATTAGTCTTCTTTCACTAGACTCACCACCTCTACGGCCCCCAGAATAAAATCACATTTGATTGTGGATTGACAAGAATCTTTCTCTGATCCCCAGATTAGTGGTGACAGGAATGCTCTCCCTGTCCCTTAAAGCCTGCTTTAAAATCACTTGCATTTTAGTTACCTTGAAAACACGCCTTTTATATTAATCGCTGTCTCTTTTTCTTAGCTACTTGCAGGCAAGCTGTTTCTTATCATCGAGATATAAAAAACAAAGAAACAAAATAAGTGTAACATACATAGGAGAACACGCACTGAACTAGTTATATGTTCCAGTTAAAGCCTGGACTCTTTTCTAGGGTCTTAAACAGACTACACATACCATGCTGTCCTTTATACAGTGCCCCGTGTTTGAGATATTTGAGGCTCTGACAGGACTGTAAAATGGTCAAATATTTTCGTATCAAACATTTCTTCCCAAGACATAATTAGAAGATGCATAGAAGTGACACCTTCTTGATAGAAGATGGTAGTGAGTATAGAAACTTTGAGGCTGAGTTCCAGCTACAGGAGTAATGATTTACATAGTATTATATACCATAAATGTAGATTTGGGCATGACAATGATGGTTTACATACAGAAATAATGTGAATTTAAGCAAGGCAAAGGTGAATCAAATATCAGGGGATTATGGAGCCTTGCAGGATAATGTAGAATATGCTATGGCAACAGAGCAAGACACAACATTTTAATGTGTATTCTGGTATGGCAATATTGATTTGCAAACCGGGCGGATAGGAACAATGTGGAGCAAGCATGTCAAAGTTGTTTCAAGCATTGGGCATACATGGATTCTGAAAGGGCAACCATATTGGGTAATCACAAAACAGAAGATTTTCTATGGGCCCCAGCCAGCAGTGGCGGCTCGTGGGAGGAAAAAGGGGTGGGGTGGCGTAGCTCATGACCGGGGTGAGGGTGACACAAAATATAATAACTTTAAAAAAAAAAAAAAATGTCTTGCCACGCACATCATCGGTCCTCGACTGCAATGCAGGAACAGGCTCCTAGTCTGCCCTGCGTCCAATCCTAACGCTGCTTTCATGCAGCTGCCAGCATGAAAACAACATTAGGATTGGACGGAGCGCCCCGTCAGGGCACTCCGAGGCACAGTGAAAGTCTCTGTCTGCTGTCTCCCACTCAGCAACGTAGTGCCTGCGTTGGTGGGTTGGAGAGAGCTCAGTGCGCATGTGTGTTTGGCTGGCCCAAGACGACTGCCAAACATACATGCGCACTGAAGGGGAGTGCTGTGCCCTCCCCCTATGTGCTCGTCACAGCCCGTGGCCTTGCCCCGCCCCTTTTCTTGTAAAAGTTTTGCAGCTGCTGTGCAGCAGCTGCTGGTCGGGGTGACGCTTCTCTGCCAGCCAGTAAGAGAGCAGTGGATGTGTGAATCCGGTGCTGGATTCATAGATCCAGAATGGGCAATAGGAAAAAAAGCTCCTTAGTCCATAGCTCATAGCCTTTATTTTTGATACCGAATTAACAGGTCCTCTGTGGACTCACAAAGCTGCAGAGGATTCTTGGATTAGTGCTCCCGATAGCTCTAAAATTTAACCTCTTCTTGCCCATCCTGAAATACTTTTTAAACACTGATTTCTAAAAAAAACTGTTGAACAGATTGACATCAAAGCAACTAAAGGCACTTCCATGCAAAGTGCTCTGTTTTCATACAATGTTTGGTATAATTCATTTCAGCTGTTTCCTTTGTATCAATAAGCAATGGATCTAATAGGCATTAAAAAGAGATGTATCACTTTTGTGCCCTTGCTGGATAAATATGCATGAAACATGCCATGAAAAAACACTATTGAATGGTCTCTGTTTAGAATGCTTTCTGCAGATTAATTAAGCAGCACTAAAGTTATTTTAGAAAATAAACATTTTTCTTCCTTGAGAATTCTGACTAAACAATAAGTACACCCAAAGGGACTTAGCAAAATATTGGAGAAAGAAGTGTTGCAGGAGTAGGTGCTAGACTTGGAAAAATGTCCAATATTGGACACCTTTATGGCAAGAAGATGCTCTCAAAGACTTGCAAAAAAAGGGGGGAGTTGTGTTAATATTTGATTTGTTCTGACATAGACTGTGGACATGTGTCACAGAACTAGTCATTTCTATCCATTACTTACTATGTGAATTTGATATGAGAAGATGAATGACATATAACGTTTAGGTAGGTGAGTGGTTAGGAAAAGTATTTGGCTTTATTGTCCATACTGTCATTTAAAACTGGAGGTAACATCTTCTCTGTCTAATGTTCTATTTTAGAGTGAAAGATAAATACATGTGTTTAGGAAAAGATGTAAAAGATATTTGTTTAGGAAAATATATAAAAGATGAGGGAGATTTTTAAGGTGCATATTTATGAGCCCCTAGCTCCATCTTGCGCCACATTTGTGACGCAAATATGGCGTTAAGGTGGCATTTCCCACGTTCCATATGTACAAAGTGGTGCAATGCTTTCATTGCACCACTTTGTAAACCGTTGCCCCACATTCTGCATGCGCCAGGCATAATGTATTCAAAGAGGGCGTTCCCCATTAGGGAGGGGCGAAAATAATGGTGCAAGGAAATCTAAGTGATTTCCTTGCACGATTCTTTTTCAGCACTTTTAATGCCTGCTCAGAGCAGGTATTAAAAGGGGGCATACCATTATTTACAAGGGGCTCATATGTACTCTGCAGTAGTAGCACCGACATTTTGGTAGTACTCCTGCAGAGTGCATCAACAGCGTCAAAAGAAATGATGCTATTGCCCCTTACTATGTGTAATGGTGTGCCATATTTTAAATACGGCGCACACATGGTGGCGGTAGAGGGGCGCTTAGGGGTGCATGGAAAGTGGCACTGCACTAGGTGCAGCACCACTTTACTTAAATCTGCCCCTAAATATTTCAGGGCAATCGTAATCACATTTTAACAAGGCAGGGGTTCATTTATATTACTACCTCATGGTTGAATGAGGCACACTATGTCTATGTAATGTGGCTGATGTCCACAGAGCACTGAATAGAATATTCTTCAGAGCCCACATGGAGGCTAGTACTTTAAATAACCCGAAGTGTCTGCTGCCAAACTCTCTGCCAAACACAAAATCATAAACAAGTTTAAAAAGCAGTTCTTTCACGATAATGGGAAAAAATACATATATTTCAGAGCATCTCCTAATAACACCCTGCAAGTAGATGGGAATGTAAAATCATGTAAATGAACACACTATACAGATATGACTTTCTTTTTTCACTGTAATTTGAACATGGCGGTAATACTTATTATCTATGGCACAAACAAGTCTTTGACATTGCATCCGATATTGGAGCCCTACCAAATTCATTGACAGAAGGCATACTATGAAGGATAGTTGATTACTTCTCTTTCGTGACAGTGACTCGATAAGATTCCTAGTCCCTTGATGGTGGGCCTAAGGGGGGTACTGATTTTGAGTTTCATCTACAAGATGGATTTGGTGATCAAGAACAAGGAAAGCAAAACATTTATCCATAACTTAGAATCACATCACACATTCAAATGCATGAGCTTTGATCAATATATGGTTACATTTATTGAGCAGCCAAGGAGACAATAAGATTGTGGAAAACTATTATTCAAAAAGCGCAAGAACTTTCAAGAGAGAAGGGGCTTTTCCAATTCACAGGAGAGACTCAAAGGAGACTTGACTGAGGTGTATTTGGAATTACTATTCTTCATTTTATGCTTTCCTATGGAGCAGTAATGATTCAGTATTGATGCATATCAGCCTGCTGCTGCTCTATGGTCTCTCTGCATTTCTGACAAAGATTACCAGGTGAGATCCATGGATGAGACTCATAGGTTGGCCCCGCCACTTACAGAGTAACAATGCATGTGGATGATGTTCTTCTGCAACAATATGAAAACACTGTAACATAACGATTGGTAGACATGAGAGCATCTTGAATTTAAGGGTCAACTTTACAAGTCAATAATTCTACCAATAGCAAAGACTAAAAGCGATATTTCTGTTATTTTCAAATCAATGGCTGAGTCTATGAAATATGTAGGTGTTCATACTCTGCTGTATAGCTAGAAACTCATTCTTTCAGTGAATGAAATAAGCAGAATTTAAATAGTTGAAAGAATGTTATACTGTCATGGTTTGGAAGAATTAGTTCAGTGAAAATGATTGAGTTACTACATACCATGTTCCCATTCATAATTCAGATCCTTAGTGGCCTAAAATGTTCTAGGTAGTTCTGTATGATTTATTAGGCTGGCTTTTTGCTTAAAGATCTCTCACACTCTTAAAGGCTTGGGGAGGCTATCTGCTTCTGTGCTCTTTTCTATATTATGCTCCCACCCATCTTAGAGATTAAAAAACCTATAGAACAATAACTCTCCAGCTCAAAAAAACATTGGATCACTATTGAAAATAATATGTTGGCCCAATTTCTTGAGTGACCAACTCATCTGGCCTCCTAGTAATCTTCATCTTAAACAATGAGGGGTCAACCCCACCTTGCCCAATTTGATTTATATAAAATGATAAATAAAACATTGTTTTTTATGTTTCAGGTCTGATTTTATTGTGTCCCTTTGTCTTTTTGAGAAATAGAATCAAGATACATTACAAAAACAGTACAGATTTTAATTCATAGACGTGCACCATATGGACGAATTATAGTTTCTTAAAGTGTCACAATTCCCTGCTATTTTCCATGTACTACCAACACATGTTTCACCCATGGGCTATCCCCATAGGTGTTCTGGAACCAGGTAGATGAGCATGAGATATAAATTTATGAGATTAGAATAAATGTACATTACATATGCCCAGGGAATGTAAACTAAATGCTCCTTTTAGGCTTGCAGCACTGATAGTGCCACCCAGTTAAATAGCCCTTTAACCATGACTCAGCCCTGCCATTGTAGAGTCTGAATGCACAGTTTACACTGCCATGCCAACCTGGCAAAATAACCCTGTTGCCAGGTCCAAACCGTCTCTTTTTATACACATAAGACAACCCTAAACTAGGCCCTAGACAACCCAGAGGGCAGGGGCAATGCATTTAAAAGGCAGGACATGTACTTTTAAGTTTTACATGTACTGACAATGAAAAACTCCCAAAGTCGTTTTTCACTACTGCAACTTATAAGTGTAAATCATAATCTGGAAGAGATAGGTTGTTTGAGCTTGCTGTCTCTGGAATCAAAATGTAAAATCATAACCTATAGTGAAATCAGATTTTTAATTTGTAATTCTGAAAATGCCACTTTTAGAAAGGTGGCAGTTTCTTACTTAAGTCATTTGATGACTGTCTCTGATCACTTTTCTTGGGTGGGTGAAAGCTGGGCTTTGTGTATTGCCCATAGACAGCCACGCACAATGAGAGATTAGGTGTGACTTGATGGGCCTTGATGGGACAATCTGGCAGGATGTTAGGGAAGAGCTGGGCACAGCCTCACTTACACCTGAATAGGCTTTGTCCTGCCCCCACACAAAGGGCTGCACAACCCCCTGTAGTGAGTCTGGGGCCAGGGCAAGAAGGGCAGGACCTCTGTGCACTTCAAATGCCTGTCGTTGAAGTCTCCCCCATGTCAAAGCCCAAGCTCAGTATACGTACTGGACCTCTGACGCCACCAAGAAAGTACACTTCTGGACCTGTGGATACTCTGCCAGGAAGAAGGACTGATGTGCTGTTACAAGGACTACCACTTCACTGGACTGCTACTCCATGGGACTCCTGCTTTTCTGAGCTGACCTGAAGCCTGCTGCCCTCTTGCCTGAGAGTGAGTGCTAGACCTGCAGAACCGAGAGTGACTCCAAAGACCAGCACCTGGACTCTGACATTTGTGAGTCTACCCTGCCTTGTAGTGGCATGCCAGTCCTGGACCCTTGGAAGTAGGTTTTACAGTGTTGGCTGCACCTGAAGTGATGTAACACTGCCTCAAGGCAGACCAGAACTTGTACATCGCCCCTGCTGCATGGATCAGAACCTGTGCCCCGGCCCCCTTGCATAGATCAAAATCGACACATCACCTCTCCAGCGTGGATAAACCTGGAATTACCACCTTCAGAACCACTGCATCTCAGATGTGATGCATCGCTGCTGTTGTGTTGAAAAAATCGCTGCATATAGTGCGTGGGAAGGGTCCATGCATTGCTGCCACTCTAGGGACTGACCCATACAAATCACTTCACCCTGCTCCCTGCATCTTTGACATTGATGCAACCAGGATTCAGGTTCTTTTGTTCAGCAGGCCCAACAGGGCCCCTGTAGTTGGCCTGCGCATCCATCACGGTTGACCTGAACTTGTGACTTTGACTTTGCCCTGTTCTGGCACAAGATATCCCTGATTGGCCTTTCTTGTTTCTAAACAGTTCTCTACAGTTTATTCTTTAAAAAATCATAACTCAAGGTCTAGTTATTGGATTTTTGTTGTTTTGGTCTTGTTGTATGTATTAAATTAAGTTATATTTTTCTAACCAGGTGTGGTATATTTTTCAGTGGTGTTTTTACTGTTTGAAATGTTGCACAAATACTTTACACATTGCCTTTTAAGTTAAGCCTGACTGCTCTGCGCCAAGCTACCAGAAGGTGAGCAGAGGTTAGTTTATGATGTGTACGTTATTTATCCCTGACTAGGACTGTGGTTCCTGCTTAATCCTGGTGCATAACTCTGTCAACCAGAAACCCAGTTAACAGTGTTTATCAGCAAACTGTATAGGTGATTGTTTGCAATAGTAGAAAATGTAGAGGAGGGAAATGTTTATAACAATGGTGCAAAATTGACATTGAGGTTTGTTTGGAATCAGGTTGCTAAGAGTATGTGGGTATAGGGTTGGCCTTTAGGCATTGGGTACCCCATACCCCTGACATTGTTTTTAAAGCGAGAGGGAATGTGCACCCTCTCCCTGAGCCATTTCAGACCCGGTGGACCCCATTACCAGGGACCAAATGATATTTGTAAAGTTGGCAGGTGGCCCCTCTGCCTGAGCCAGAAGGGGCCCATCCCATGAGACCAAACCATATATGTGAGGTGAAAGGAGCGCTTGGACCCCTATCCATGCCTATTGTGGACCTGGATACCTCATCCCCTATAGACAAAGCATATATGTAATAGCAAGGGGGGTGCACCCACCCCCTCTCTGATCCTTAATAGATTTTGGGGACCACTCACCCTGGGAGGAACCCCAATAAAAAAGGAATGGGGTCCCCCTCCTCAAGCATAATTAGGTCCCGGAAACCTTAATTCCAGTGCCTCTCTAAATTATTGGTAGGTGGCCTGGTGCCCACCCATGACACCCACCAAGCACCATGTTGGAGGCTGTAGGGAGAGCCCCAACCCCGAGCAGAGCCCTAGCCAGTTCCCTGCATACTGTGGGAGCAGCTTCTTATGCTTGCTAGTGCTGGATGGGAGCAATATCTGTTTCCATGGCCGTATCAATGCAGACATGGAAACAGAAGTTTGCTCCCACCTGGTGGTAGCAATTTTAAATCTCATGCTCAGTGGGAGCAGATATGCCTTTTCTTCCAGTGCTGTTGCAGGCATGAAAGGCATGTTTTCTCCCTTCCTGGGGGAGATTAAAAAATGTTCCCACCAGGTGGGAGAAAACTTATGGGTCCCTGCCAACCCTGGTGCAAGCAGAGAAACTACTTTATCCTCGTGACAGAGTATTTGAGCCGGCCCTGGGCCTTTAGAGGTTAAGTGAGGTGGCAACATGGCCCGCACTTCAAGGATCCACTGACACTTTCCTGTCAGGAGCTGAGGTTAAAATATTTTTGGGGGAACATTTTGTGAAGATTCATCAAACAGTGCCAAAATTATAAGCAACACAAATTTATTTTCTATGGATCCTAACTATAACTACTATATATTTAATTTAAATTATTCATTAGAACTATTTACTTTTCACTCTGTTATTATTCTGTGTTTTATTATTTAACTGAATTACATTTAGTGGTATACATGTGAATATTGTGGTCTGTATTTGTGACTTGATATTTTGGTACTTTAAATACAAAGTAAGTAAACTCAATAATTTTTTACACAATACTTTTGACACTGTATTCTCGTGTCACCATATTGTTGTTCTTGATATTCTGTCAAATTCTCAGGTGGCTCAATATAGATTTTACTTTGTGACTTTGCAGTAACATCTCCTTTCCTTTGTCCTGCGGCTGAACCCTTCTCTTTGTGTTTTAGAAATGTATACTTTGTTTTGTTGGTATGAGACTATTATAGATGAAAAAAACCTGTTGTGGTAAAGTGTTGAGATGTGGACATATTTTGGTTAGCATTGATCCAGGGAACCATTTTGCAAGTTTATTTTGTATAATCAGAACAATTTGCAGCATTGCACTTACATATTCTTTAAATGTTTCCTTGCAACATCCCTGACTACATGATGTACATTATTATGCAACACATAGTTTATTCGAGCTGTAATCGATCAATCAATAAGGTATTTGTTAAGTGCACTACTCCCCCATGAGGGCCTCAAGGCGCTGGGGGACGAAATGATTGAATCGAGGTGTCCATTATCAATGGCTTCTACTTTGAAAAACCTGCACTGTGATCATGCAGAGGTGTTTTTATTCCAATGACTGGCATTTGCATTTTATTCAGGACCGACTTTTCCACAGGCATCAATCTCACTTTAAAATGATCATAAAGAAAGAAGTTTATCATAGCTTTTTGAGGGCTGTGCTCAGTAAAACACGAGGCTTGTGGCATGGAAACAGGATGATTAGGAAGGAAAACATATGACATAGAATGGAGATCTCCCATTTGTAACTAGTCTCATTTCCATGAATTTCATTATTTTTGTTTTTTAACTCAAAATCCATTAGTAGTCAACTTTATTGTTTAGTTAATAAAAAACATTACAATCATATAAAATCAAATACAAATAGTTAAATATTAAAAAGGGTTTGTGCAATATGCCTGTGTGCAAATAAAGTGCGTTACAGAACAGGTAAGTGCTAAGTGCTTAGTGGTCCAGCCTCCAAGTGCCGGTGTCAGGAAGTAGGCATTGTTTTGCCTTCCTCAGTAGCGTCCAGAACTAGTTGAGGAGCTATGTTCCCTTTAGGCTGCGTGCGTGCGTGCGTGCGTGCGCGTGCAGCCTTGCCTCTCCATGCATCCAGGCTGTCTCTGGGAGCGCCCTGGCCACTTACAGGACCAAAAGGGATGATAACAAGACATTTCTTCGAGGGGCGGCAGGTGTGAAAAATCCTCTTTTGTTTGTGACAGGCTGAAAGTAGAAGGTCCAGGACATGCACCAAAGACAAAGGGGCTGCTCCTTCCATTAATTCAATAATGAAGCATTTCAGGTGGCGATCCGGGGCAGTGTGAAAAAAATGCATTGAACTTTATTTTGTTCAAAGACTTGGCAAATACTTTTTTTTACCGAACCTCCCTTTCATTTGTTATCACATACCAAAGCTCCTTCAAATAGGTGAGTTCAGGATGCCTGTGACACAGGGCTGGTTTTAGGGTTGTGCTGTGTGTTCAACAGTTTTCAGGCAACAGTAAAAGTGTTAAGATAAATGGTGATTAATAGGCATGCTAGAGAGAGATCAGAGTTTTGTCTAGAGGCAGTTTTGACATCTAAGTTAGCGCTGCGGGTTAATGGCCTGCTGCAAAGAAAGTGCACCATGCAAACAGAACTGTATTTATGTGGATAGCTAAGAGAGTTACTGCTTTTGTCACAGAGATCCTTCTATTTCTTGCAATTCATAAGTTACAATCCTAATATAGCACAGTGACCTATGAATTGTTACCAATGCTGCTTGCAAACTGCTCGGTTACCCCTTTCTCCTACAGCCAGCAGCATCTCGCTCATGCACTATCTTCCCTCCACTCCTCGGAGTCGCCATACTTAAGGGCATCATAGCAGGGGCAGGGAGAGGATACATGTGTGTGGTCTTGGGAAGAGTTTCAGTCTCTTGTGGCAGCACCAGACCTGCAGAGGGCAGCTAAAGGAGAGCTCTATTCTTGGAATAGTGAGCCGGATTAAGGAGAAATGTGGGCTTGGGTTGTAAGGTAAGCCTTTCATTCGAGGTCGATAGCACCAATGATTTCCGTAACAGTTACTCAAGGTATAGTTTTTGGCTGTACGCTTCTGTTAGTGCAAATTATAATGAGTAGCCAGGCATACAATAATCCTTACCCATGTGAAATAGAGTTCAGAGAATCAGTCTGCTCTCAGTAGAGGGCAAGAGCCAGCACTGGAGGTAGAATTTGGAAGGCTGAGGGTCAGAGAAGGGCATGTCAGCACAGGGGCAGAGGTATGAAGGACTTATAGATTGGCTTGCAGGGATTGCAGGGAAGAAGCATGTCAGTACTGTGGAGAACTCAGAGTGAATGGGGACATCAGCATTGGGCTCTGGACGGCCCAGTGAAGGAACCTTAGCAGAATTGGATATAGTTAAAGCTGTGTGAAGAGGGGGGGCTCAGCAGATGGGTCTTGAAGGCTGATTTGCACTCCTGCACACGTGTTCTATCTGGTGGAATGTAGGGCATGCAGATGCGCACAGTGAGGGTTACTTGGATAGAGGTACCTTCCGAGGCCTGGCACAGGCTGAAGGTACCCGCAGATGCATTGTGGCAACAGGAGCCGGCTTGTAACCTGGGCCCCCTATACCTAAAATGGTTGGAGGACAGCAACCTGGGGTCAGGAAGTGTAAGAGTCTGGACCATGCCGCGTAAGAGCCAGAGGCTACTTAGAATGGGGGAGGTCATCAGTGACGAGGGTTCTCACCTCGAGTGCACAGCCAGGATGTTCATTCACTGGGTTTGTGGAGAAGCTTGCCATGAGGAAGAAAAAAAATAGGACAAGGAGACAGAGTGGAAGTTGATGGATAAGGTGAAAAGGCAATGGAAATGAAGAAAAACAGAAAGTTTGAATGCAGTAGAACTGGATAAAAAGAGGTTGGGAGAATGAGTGGGTAACTATGGAGGAGTGATATTGAGAAGGGGGACACAGAAGGGTACAGTGAGAATGGGATATGGAGTAGAGAGAATAAACACAGGAAAGTCCCAGCGTTGGAAAATGGACAAAGAATGTAGGAAGGCAGAATGATGATAAAGATGGGAGTGTAAAGAAAAGGAGAAAAGACAGGAATGGGGACTGGAAAGAGAGAAAAGGTACAGTAGAGGAAAGCAGAATAATATGAAGGACATAAATAATAGAAGATGGGGAGGTAAAAAGATTTGGAGGAGAGGATAAAGGAAACAGGGATTTGAATGTAGAGACAAAAGGGGGCATGTGTGGAGAGGATGACCTATAGGATTGAGATAGTAAAAAGGAAGACATGAATAAGCAAGAATTGCTGAGAAAAAGAAAGGGCTGTGAAACATAGAAATGAGAGAAAGAGGAAAAAAGAAGGAAGGACAATAAGAACAAACAAAATGTGATAGGTAACCAGAGGGGAGGCAAAAGATTGAAAGGAACATTTAGAAGACTATCAGGGCAACGCCCACGCATTAGTTCGATAGGTTAATGTCACAGGTAACAAAATTTGTTAATACAGTGGTCAATGGTTTTCCACATGGTTGCTGCTTGGGAGCTTTCATCTGGGGGTGTTTTGTAGTTGTGTTCTTCTGATGTAACAAATTTAAAACTTGAATAAAACAGGTTTTCAAAAAAGGAGGTAGGTAGGCAAAGATGACAACCAAGGATGTCAGAGAGTTTGGGGAAGAGAGAATGGTAGGATGTAGACTGGAAGACAGAGGAGGCAGGTTGAGGGAGAAGTAGAGGAGAGTGGAAAGGAAGAAAGAAAAGTGGGGAAGATAAGGAGGCGCAACGAGACAAGATAAAAACTTTAGAAAATGAGAGAAACGAGGTAAGGACTAGCAAGAGAAGTGGATAGAGATAAGAAAAGGTGCGAGAAGGAGATGAGATTCATGACAATAGTGAAGAGACAAGAATGGTACGTAGAATGATTAGGGTCACAAGATTCAGTGTCATTGGTGCTCAGAGGTGCAAGGAGGTCACTGTGACCCTGTAATGGGTCTTTTTTAATACCAAGCCAAAGGTGAGGGGAGGTCAATTTTTGTCTGGTTTAAATTAAGGCCGATGGTACTCTTGCTGTGCCACTGAATTTGGTAGCTTGTACGTCGCACATGCTTACATATTAAGTTGCTGCGTGTCTTCAGTGCGCATTGCCTTGACTGTAGTGCACGAAACGCCTTTATTTCTGCACATAAAGGAAAGAAATTAGAGGGAATATTGTTGAGGAGCCTTGCGTGCTTGTGAACCCCAGTTTCAGAGTCTTCAATTAGCACTCGTCCGCCACTACTCAGGCATCATACAGTATAATGTTACTGATTTTAGCTCTTGCATGTGATCGCCCAGTATTTTGAGGAATTTGGCACATCTCACCAGTGCCCAAAAAAACATTTTTTTAAAACAAATTGAAGATGATTCCTGGCATGTTGACACACCTAGGGCCAGGAAGACTGGTCTAGTCAGTAATCTCTTCTCATGGTCTAAAGTGGAGCAGCAGCATAGCAGATGTAATCATGATTCATGTATACAGGTACATAACCTGCAGACCCTTTTGCCTCCACGGTCCATCCAGACTGGATTTACATTTTTTATTGGCAGCTCGAGCATTTGCATGTACAATATCTGTCAGTGGGTTTCCGCATTATGGCTTCCAGGAGATGTGGTTGCTGTTTTCCTGCAAGGTAAGTGTCATCCAGGGACTGAACCAACACCGAGTTATCTGCTGATAGCAGGTCTTTCTCCCTTGAGGTCTCTTTTAAATGCTGATTAAGTGTTTTTTCCCAGGTAGTATATGGACGTCCCCAGTGTGGAGGGCTGTTTCTTTGATCTGGAGAGCCATCAAAGTGTTTCTTACTTGATTGAACCAAGAATTACCTGGAGATTCAAAGATGAATTTTTGATGGGCCTTTATTGAACTTGACTGGGCCTTCCTGGTCTTCATAGAAAATTTCAACATGGAGGCTTGACAAGCTAGTGATTGAATCACACGTCCCAGTTCCAACATTAACCTGGAGAGATGTGCATATCGCGGTTGTTGGAAGATTTTTCTATACAAAAAATTCAAGGCTGAATCTAGGGCATTTGATTAGGGGTGGTGACTGCACCGTAAGGCTGGTAGGAGTGTCGCCTTTATTACCCTTAATATTGGTGCTGCAAAGGCACTGCTTAATAGCCAATTCAGTTGACTGATTTCAAACATGATGGTGGCACCTTTCTTTTTAAAAGCACTTACTTGTCCAGCTGATGCACTGTTTTAGCTAAACCAGACAACCAGGTAGTTGTACTTTCTTGTCATACTGATTGTCTTGTTGCCCAGGCACCAGGAAATATTATTTTTGTTCATGTACCTCTCAAATATTAGGACTTCTGTTTTATCCTGGTTTACCTGGAGTTGGTTGGCCAGGTTAAATGTATTCAGAGCATTCAATGCCCATTATATACCAGTTTGGGTGTGATCCATGATCACTATATTGCCTGCATATTGAATTATTTGCAGTTTGATATTTCCTAGCTTGAGTGGAACCACGCAGCCAGACTCCAAGGCTTTCCTTAAGTTGGCTGTGTACATATTAAAGAGCAAGGGGGCCAAGACACAGCCCTGCCTTGGGCACCATTTGTATTGATATTATGGATAAGCATGCGGGGCCCAAACTTCACTCAGGCCCATGTCCCTGTGTACAGTGAGTTTATGGCTCTTAGCAGCGTTGGGGGTATATCCCATACATCTAGCTTCCACCATATGGTTCCCGCTATTAACCCAGTTAAATGCCACGCTGTAATCGAAGAAGCTACAGAAGAGAGGTAGTCTATTCCTTTGGGTGGCTTGATACCTCAAGAAGAAAAATACGAGGATGCTATCCACAGTTGACATCCCGGCCCTGAACCCAGAACAAAAAAACAGCAAGATTTCTACATCTCTGATCCACACTTCTAGCTGCTCCAACAGGACACAGGCATAGGCTTTGGCCTCTACATCAAGAAGCACAATTTGTTGATAATTTGAGACCATTGTCTGATCCCCCTTTTTATATATAGGGCAAAGGATGGACCCTTTCCAGACTTCAGGGATGGTTGCTGCTTGAAGAGCAAAGCTGAAAAGTGGAGTCAACAACCTTGCCCAGTCATCAGGGGTGAACTTAAATAGGCTCGCTGGTACACCGGTGGGATTGGGTTCCCCATAATTCCTCATATGTTTAATGATTCACTCAATCTTCTTGCTGTTCATTTGTTCGACTGTGGCACTCTGGGCCTTTCCCAAATGAATGTCTTGTTCATGCCTTGAGTTGACTCTATTTGGCAGCTGGGTGGCTGACTCTCCAGCAGTTGGGACTAAAATAGAGATTTGCTTATGAATCTGGTAGCTGTTGGGCTGCCTGATTGTCTATGTATCACCCTGCTACAAGCCTAACCCATGCTGCTTTTGAGACGCCACTCTCCATTGTCTGTATAATAATCAATCATATAAGCTGTAATCATACAATAATTGCTATAATCATAAATACAATTGTATAAATACATGAAAAAACCTAGTTAGGTATACAAAACTTCCTCTATAAGTTTGTTCTGATAGTACAAGCATAGGGGGGGGGGCCTACCACCGTTTCTTGGTTATCCCATGGATCCTTATCAACAAGGGTACGGATGCATTTGGATTTCCAAATCCAGGTTGCTTGGAAGTATCTCACAATGTTGAATACCACCAGCCTTGTAGAAGCAGACCTTATGACCCTAAGTGCATCCAAGTGCCTCCTTACACCCAAAATCCTATGTAAGGGCAATAACCATTTCCTATACTGAGGGCTATACGTGGGATAGAAAAAAGGAAGTGTGCTATAGTTTCAGATGGGCCCTTACATGGAGGGCACTCCGTGGTCTTACATTTTTTGTTGGCTCACTTGGCACAGAATGCCTTGATTGAAAGGGTCTGATATCTAATTTTGAAAACAATTTCCTGGGCTAGGGGCGGTGTCATCTCATCAATTGTTTCCTCATAACTGGGTAGTATTTTTAAAATACATTAAATCAAGAGTCAAGGTGCCTCTACTATTGTACATAAAGTCAACACAAGAATTCTGAAACTACGCTGATTTCATAGTCATTTTGAAAATGGGGAAAATCAGTCCAGAATTTTCCCATCCCCAACTTGCTAAGCATAGTTCTTACATGCACAAACCATAACCCAATAGATCTTTGAGGGATGACAAACATATCCTACGCCAGTAAAGCAAAGGCCTAAGTGCAACTTTCCCAGATTTTTTCCTAAGTGCCAGATCAAGAAATAATGGAATTAGGGGCATACTTTATGGGTGGGCAAACATTCGCCAAATACATCTATTTTCCAAAGACGATAAAATATTACAATTAACATGGCCCCAGATCGCAGCTCCATCTAGGGCAGCTACCAATTCCTTTACATGGTAAATTTTTATTGCTGGTGCGGCCTTCTTGGATTTGGTCTTTACATAATACCACATTGAACTCTCTGCATCATTACTTGTTTTTTATTTAAGGCATGATTTTTTTAATTTTTTTTTTTGTTGACATTACTAAAAGGCTGAGTATTAGGCGCATTAAGTATTGCACTGAGCCTGCATATATATTCATACACATATTGTTCTCTCCTTTCCAGACATTTCCCTATGAGCCTAAACTATGAAGACATAATTAATTCATGAGGTATGCTATTATTAATGTACACTTAAATCAGGTGTTCTTTATGTCTCCTTCCTACCAGTATCTCTTTTACCTTTAAGTATGTGGTATTACCAGTTGACCTTGTTATATCTACAATGAGAGATGGAAGATGGGATTCATACCAGCATTGGGTTATTATTTGCTACGTATACCTTGCAGAAAGGATTAGAGATACATTATAGATAGTTTCTCTGATGCACCTTTTGATTCTGCTATAACAGAGAGAGTCTTAGACGGGTCCCGATAGACAAACCTCTTGCAGTGCAGTCATCGGTGGACGTTCACTCTTTTCTCTTTCCTTCCACTCTTCCCCATCGGTTGGGATTGACTTTGACCATTGTTGGGTCATCTCAGTAAATAAGGAGGTTGGGACCTTGCATTGTGGCCTCATCCCGCTCCCGCAAAAAATCCAGGTGAGACTTTGACAGATGGAATGCCAGTGACTGTATCAAGTAAGTTGTAATTCCATTTTGTTTGAATGCCAGAGGAGGTACTTGGCTTATAGCCACCAGCGCTTGTGTGTTGAATGTGAACAGTGTGTCCGAGGCTAGGCCAAAGTAATTTTTTGCTGTTCCCCATCCCACAAATAGGATTTTCCTGAGTGTTTCTTTTTATCACACCTCAATAACAGAGAGGAAGCGATCTGACAGGTTGCCCAGTTCCTGGTCAGTAAGGCTCTTCCTCCTGAGTTATATGGGTGTGTTATTTGTGGTCGTTGCCGTTTCTCTGGTTTGTTGTATTTTAGCCAATGGGCTTGTCAGCTTTGGAGTCCACTCTAGAGTTCGATAGACTTGGGCAGCTACAGTGATCCTTTTTTGGTTCAGTTCTATTGCTGTTGGATGATAGGCAATGTGGTGGGAGGCATGTGTCTCATGGCTGTCTGCTCCTCATTGATGCAACCATTCCAATTGGCAGAAGATTTCTTCAGCATGCATGATAATGGCTCTGTTAGTAGTCCACCTGCTCTTAGCCTAGGGTATGATTGCGACCTGCAGATTTTTGATTCAACAGCCTTTCATGCTTCATTGTTTGAGGCTTGAGTAACATTGTGAATGCCACTGGCTAGCCTGTTTGCTAGGTTGAGTGGAAGCCCATGCTGTTTAGGCGATTACACAGTTTTACTACATCTGTAGTTGCATCTGGAGTTGCATCTAGGTCCACAGCTACATCTATTGCTTTATGGAGGAATCACCTTATCATGTACTTTGATGAGGGCGTCCCCAGTAGATAGGGGTAGAGATCCACATTAATTCTGCCTGTCCATGGCCTCAAAGCCAGGAGATGTGAGAGGAACAAAGAACAAGGATGACGATGCCGGGTCCTCCACTGGCTCCCTTTCACAAGTTGGTTGATTCCATCTTGCCATTTTCAGTGTGGTGAAGCCTTGTCCAGTTGTTGATGCAATTTCTGAGTTTCTGCCAGAGGGCTCCTGGTAGCAGTGTTGTCTAGGGTTGACTTAGTTGCCCTGGTTCCACGCTGTGGTTTAGTTCTTGCCTGGTGCCATGCAATACTGCCTGTTGTCTTAGATTAACTTGATTACCCTGATTCCACGATATTGTCATGTTCATGCCAGTCACCAGTCATCACTAAGAGTGGCTC
The DNA here is from genome assembly GCF_031143425.1 of Pleurodeles waltl. NCBI lineage: Eukaryota > Metazoa > Chordata > Amphibia > Caudata > Salamandridae > Pleurodeles > Pleurodeles waltl. The sequence goes on from NC_090437.1 coordinate 997,217,771, forward strand.
AACTTTCCACCTCTGTAGCTCCTGAGGAGTTAGGTCTGCCCACCTGACTGTGCTGCCACACCTTCTTGGGGCTATGTAGCCATTGAAGGGCACAAGCACGCAGCAGGACTTTCTTGGAATCACTAACCAGGCAGTTGTGCAGCAGGACCTGCTTTGAACCACTCTCTTGAGCAGTTGTACAGTGATAGCAGCTGTGCTTACTGGGAAAGTGCAGCACGCGGGGTAGCTCACTTGGGCTGCAAGCTACACCTATCCTATGTGGGCCGCTTCCACAGAATTCGGGGCTCAACCACTGCTTTGGAGCTTAGTACATGCTACCCATGAGGCTCCCTTTGATTCCTGCTCGGCCCCTGCTTCCAGCATCCTTCTGAGTTTGGTCAAGAGTTGCTGTTTGGGCTGGTCACACAGGTCTGATGTCAGCCTTAATAGAGTGTGTTCACTGTTTAAAGTGTGTTCACTGTAGGTCCCTAGCGTTTAAAAGGCATATTAATTCTGCAACTTGTGAAAGAAAGCTGGCTTCTGCGCTCTCATAAAAAAAAAAAAAATGTTATTTTCTGTTGGTTTAGTCTGGTCTGATCTCCTGGCACTAAAGCTTAGGGTAGTAAGGAAACTGTAGGGGGAGACGGGGTTCACCGATAAAGGCACCTATTACCCCTCCCCACACACACAGGTGGGGTGTCAACTTGTATGGTGGGAAGCTCTGAGGAGCTAAAGCAAGTTGTACAGTATGTGGGTCCGTCCAGGCTCACTTCCACGCCTCCGCACTCTCTGGCTGCTCTCTGATTGCCTCCAGCCACTTGTACCTCACCTATTTTCCTTGGAGTCTGCCTTCGGTTTGCAACAGCCTGCCTAAAGCAGCAGCCTCCTTGAGCTGTGAGCTGTACAAACGGCAGTGGCGAACAGCTGAGGTGGTGGCTCCTGAGTCCTCTCTGACTATCCAGTTGAGTGGCTCAGTGGTTCACTCCTCCTTCTGGCATCATCCTCACCAGCGATGATTGAAGGTGGTACTCGAAATCCAGTATGTAAAAACAAGCTGAATATAGCATTTTCCCATCTCTTACCAGTTCCTCTGATTGAATGCCATGCAGGGTAATTGGTGAGGGTGAGTGGTGAGCTCCACTCAGCTGGTGGAACAAACAGTTTTTGGCACTCTGCGCTCTGCATGGAGCATGGAGTTTAGCCAAAAACTCTGCTGGCCCTGGCAGCAGAGCGGAGCTCACTGGAGTGTCTGCACACTAGTCTGCAACCCAGTTATGAGCAGACAGTCAGCGCTTGTGCTGTGTGGCCCATAACTCGGCTGCACATTATTTTGCCAGTCAGCTTGGGGTTGCTGCAAGCTGCTGCTGAAGGGCTGCACCGGTGTGAGCTCCGGATCCAGGCCTCCCTCCTTTCACTGTCCTCAGCAGCCCAGGAGCAGGGCACAGAGGCAGGGAGCCTGGCTGCTGGCAACAAAGACCCTACTAGATGCTGGACCCAGGTCACCCTTGTTTCACTTTTTCTTCTATGTGCACACAGGGGCCGGCACTGGGCATGGACAGTATTTGCAAATGAGGGGGATTTGTGCTTGGAAATAATGAAACGTGCAGTCACAGCGCCACTTGAAAATTACCTATCTCCCCAGAGGCCATGGGAAAGGAAGTGGTGTTATGGAGTGTGGTGCTGAGGCCAGCAGGGAGGGCTGGAGACTGGGTGAACATCAGCTGCTGAGTGGTAGTCCAACAGCCCCCGCCAGATAAAGATGTGTATGGCCTGAGAGAGTGTCTTAGGACCCGGTGGCTAGCCAGTCTATGCACTTTGTGAAAATACCAGGCTGCTGGTGGTGAGCTGGTTTGCTGGTGCTAGTTCTGGCCCCTAAAGAAAGGGTGGTCTGAGGCTGTGTGTCAATGCAGAGTAAGGGATTGCAAGGCCTGGTGCAAGACAGGGAGTGTGCTTGGCTCTCCATAGCAAGTTTGTGAATGAGGGCAGTTGGTGAAGGGAAGAATGCAGGTGTGGAGAGTAGCAGGCTCCAGGCCGGTGGGCTAGTCAGCACAAGAGGCTTTAAACAGCAGCTTTTGCTGCCCACAGCATACCACTCTGGCCTGAAAGCGCCCGATCTCTTAAGTGCTCAGATCAGGCGCATTCAGGCCAGCGTGGTAGGGCAGATGGTACTCTGTAGCTTGCAGAACTCTGTGGAATTCCAGTGAGTTTTTAGCCAACTCCACACTGAATAGAACTCCATGATCTCCGCCCACCCCTAGTAATTGGGTATGGGGCACTTATTTTTAATGACCTTAAGTGTTACTATCACAATTGTATTTTTGTGACATACTAAGAATAACTTGTACCTTGCAATATCTAAACATGTCGATATTAACCTGTTCTGTGCCTTGGACGAGATGATCTCGTCCAAGGCTACAGTTCCCCTGTGCCTTGGACGAGATCATCTCGTCCATGGCACAGGGGAATTTGGGGGAGCGCAAGCGCGCCCCCCGTGCACCCCCCTCCCCCCCCCAAGCCGGGGATGGAAGGGGGGAAGACATTCCCCTTCCACCCCGACCCCCCCACTGCGCTGATTAGTCACAGGGGCCTCCCCCATCGCGCTGGAATCCCGGAGGGGCTTCAAAGGGAAGGAAATGTATTTCCTTCCCTTTGAAGTCTCTCCGAGACTTCCGGCTTTTGAAACCCCACTAGACACCAGGGATTTTTTTTTTTTTTTTGATATTGTCATAAGGGAGCGACCCCTTGGGCAAAGGTCGCTCCCAGGGGGGGCATGTTTTCGGGAAGGCCTTTTCTGCCCCCCTGGGGGCAGATCAACCTATTATTAGGCCGATCTGCCCCCAGGGGGGGCAGAAACCTCTAGGCACCAGGAATACTTTTTTTATTTATTTGTTTTACATTTTTTTTTTTTTTTTAGGTGGGGAGCGACCCCTTAGGCAAGGGTCGCTCCCCTTGGGGGAAAATTATATTTAGGCAAGGGGGGCAGATTGGCCTATTTTGATGAGGCCAATCTGCCCCCAAGGGGAGTAGAAACCACTAGACACCAGGGAGTTTTTTCTTTGCGTGAATTTCACGCAAGGGGAGCAACCCCTTAGGCAAGGGTCGCTCCCTGGGGGAGGGGGGCAATTTATTTTAGGCCATTTCTGCCCCCCCTGGGGGCAGATCGGTCTATTATTAGGCCGATCTGCCCCCGGGGGGGGCAGAAACCTCTAGGCGACAGGGCAAATGTTATTTTTGTGTTTTATTTTTTTATTTTTTTTAGAGATGGGGAGCGACCCATCAGGCAAGGGTCGCTCACCTGGGGGGCAAATTGTATTTAGACCATTTCTGCCCCCCTCGGGGCAGATTGGCCGATTTTAGGTCAATCTTCCCCCAAGGGGGCAGAAACCACTAGGCACCGGGGATTTGTTTTTTGGCGCCAATGTCACGCAGGGGGAGCGACCCCGTACGCAAGGGTCGCTCCCGGGGGGGGGGGTCTGGGGGGGCAAATTTATTTTAGCCCATTTCTGCCCCCCCGGGGGCAGATCAGCCTATTATTAGGTCGATCTGCCCCCGGGGGGGGGCAGAACCCTCTAGGCGCCAGGGCAATTTTTTTTTTTTTTGTTGTTTGTTTGTTTTTTTAGAGATGGGTAGCGACCCATCAGGCAAGGGTCGCTGCCCTGGGGGGCAAATTGTATTTAGGCCATTTCTGCCCCCCTTGGGGGCAGATTGGCCGATTTTAGGTCAATCTGCCCCCAAGGGAGCAGAAACCACTAGGCACCGGGGATTTGTTTTTTGGCGCCAATGTCACGCAGGGGGAGCGACCCCGTAGGCAAGGGTCGTTCCCGGGCAGGGGGGTTTGGGGGGGGTGGGGGGGTCAAATTTATTTTAGGGCATTTCTGCCCCCCCCTCCAGGGGCCGGCTGAGCTAGAGGCCAAACTCCACAGGTAGGCACTTTGCAAAAAACACCTCTGTTTTCTGTGAAAAAATATGTTGTGTCCACGTTGTGTTTTGGGCCATTTCCTTTCGTGGGCGCTAGGCCTACCCACAGAAGTGAGGTACCATTTTTTCGAGAGACTTAGGGGAACGCTGGGTGGAAGGAAATTTGTGGCTCCTCTCAGATTCCAGAACTTTCTGCCACAGAAATGTGAGGAACATGTGTTTTTTTAGCCAATTTTAAGGTTTGCAAAGGATTCTGGGTAACAGAACCTGGTCCGAGCCCCGCAAGTCACCCCATCTTGGATTCCCCTAGGTCTCTACTTTTCAAAAATGCACAGGGTTGGTAGGTTTCCCTAGGTGCCGGCTGAGCTAGAGGCCAAAATCTACAGGTAGGCACTTCGCAAAAAACACCTCTGTTTTCTTCCAAAAATTTGGATGTGTCCACGTTGCGCTTTGGGGCATTTCCTGTCGCGGCCGCTAGGCCTACCCACACAAGTGAGGTATCATTTTTATCGGGAGACTTGGGGGAATGCTGGGTGGAAGGAAATTTGTGGCTCCTCTCAGATTCCAGAACTTTCTGCCACAGTAATGTGAGGAACATGTGTTTTTTTAGCCAAATTTTGAGGTTTGCAAAGGATTCTGGGTAACAGAACCTGGTCCGAGCCCCGCAAGTCACCCCTCCTTGGATTCCGCTAGGTCTCTAGTTTTCAGAAATGCACAGGTTTGGTAGGATTCCCTAGGTGCCGGCTGAGCTAGAGGCCAAAATCTACAGGTAGGCACTTCGCAAAAAACACCTCTGTTTTCTTCCAAAAATTTGGATGTGTCCACGTTGCGCTTTGGGGGGTTTCCTGTCGCGGGCGCTAGGCCTACCCACACAAGTGAGGTATCATTTTTATCGGGAGACTTGGGGGAACGCTGGGTGGAAGGAAATTTGTGGCTCCTCTCAGATTCCAGAACTTTCTGCCACAGAAATGTGAGAAACATGTGTTTTTTTAGCCAAGTTTTGAGGTTTGCAAAGGATTCTGGGTAACAGAACCTGGTCCGAGCCCCGCAAGTCACCCCTCCTTGGATTCCCCTAGGTCTCTAGTTTTCAGAAATGCACAGGTTTGGTAGGTTTCCCTAGGTGCCGGCTGAGCTAGAGGCCAAAATCTACAGGTAGGCACTTCGCAAAAAACACCTCTGTTTTCTTCCAAAAATTTGGATGTGTCCACGTTGCGCTTTGGGGCGTTTCCTGTCGCGGGCGCTAGGCCTACCCACACAAGTGAGGTATCATTTTTATCGGGAGACTTGGGGGAACGCTGGGTGGAAGGTAATTTGTTGCTCCCTCAGATTCCAGAACTTTCTGCCACAGAAATGTGAGGAACATGTGTTTTTTTAGCCAAATTTTGAGGTTTGCAAAGGATTCTGGGTAACAGAACCTGGTCCGAGCCCCGCAAGTCACCCCTCCTTGGATTCCCCTAGGTCTCTAGATTTCAGAAATGCACAGGTTTGGTAGGTTTCCCTAGGTGCCGGCTGAGCTAGAGGCCAAAATCTACAGGTAGTCACTTCGCAAAAAACACCTCTGTTTTCTTCCAAAAATTTGGATGTGTCCACGTTGCGCTTTGGGGCGTTTCCTGTCGCGGGCGCTAGGCCTACCCACACAAGTGAGGTATCATTTTTATCGGGAGACTTGGGGGAACGCTGGGTGGAAGGTAATTTGTGGCTCCTCTCAGATTCCAGAACTTTCTGCCACAGAAATATGAGGAACATGTGTTTTTTTAGCCAAATTGTGAGGTTTGCAAAGGATTCTGGGTAACAGAACCTGGTCCGAGCCCCGCAAGTCACCCCATCTTGGATTCCCCTAGGTCTCTACTTTTCAAAAATGCACAGGGTTGGTAGGTTTCCCTAGGTGCCGGCTGAGCTAGAGGCCAAAATCTACAGGTAGGCACTTCGCAAAAAACACCTCTGTTTTCTTCCAAAAATTTGGATGTGTCCACGTTGCGCTTTGGGGCATTTCCTGTCGCGGCCGCTAGGCCTACCCACACAAGTGAGGTATCATTTTTATCGGGAGACTTGGGGGAATGCTGGGTGGAAGGAAATTTGTGGCTCCTCTCAGATTCCAGAACTTTCTGCCACAGTAATGTGAGGAACATGTGTTTTTTTAGCCAAATTTTGAGGTTTGCAAAGGATTCTGGGTAACAGAACCTGGTCCGAGCCCCGCAAGTCACCCCTCCTTGGATTCCGCTAGGTCTCTAGTTTTCAGAAATGCACAGGTTTGGTAGGATTCCGTAGGTGCCGGCTGAGCTAGAGGCCAAAATCTACAGGTAGGCACTTCGCAAAAAACACCTCTGTTTTCTTCCAAAAATTTGGATGTGTCCACGTTGCGCTTTGGGGGGTTTCCTGTCGCGGGCGCTAGGCCTACCCACACAAGTGAGGTATCATTTTTATCGGGAGACTTGGGGGAACGCTGGGTGGAAGGAAATTTGTGGCTCCTCTCAGATTCCAGAACTTTCTGCCACAGAAATGTGAGAAACATGTGTTTTTTTAGCCAAGTTTTGAGGTTTGCAAAGGATTCTGGGTAACAGAACCTGGTCCGAGCCCCGCAAGTCACCCCTCCTTGGATTCCCCTAGGTCTCTAGTTTTCAGAAATGCACAGGTTTGGTAGGTTTCCCTAGGTGCCGGCTGAGCTAGAGGCCAAAATCTACAGGTAGGCACTTCGCAAAAAACACCTCTGTTTTCTTCCAAAAATTTGGATGTGTCCACGTTGCGCTTTGGGGCGTTTCCTGTCGCGGGCGCTAGGCCTACCCACACAAGTGAGGTATCATTTTTATCGGGAGACTTGGGGGAACGCTGGGTGGAAGGTAATTTGTTGCTCCCTCAGATTCCAGAACTTTCTGCCACAGAAATGTGAGGAACATGTGTTTTTTTAGCCAAATTTTGAGGTTTGCAAAGGATTCTGGGTAACAGAACCTGGTACGAGCCCCGCAAGTCACCCCTCCTTGGATTCCCCTAGGGCTCTAGATTTCAGAAATGCACAGGTTTGGTAGGTTTCCCTAGGTGCCGGCTGAGCTAGAGGCCAAAATCTACAGGTAGTCACTTCGCAAAAAACACCTCTGTTTTCTTCCAAAAATTTGGATGTGTCCACGTTGCGCTTTGGGGCGTTTCCTGTCGCGGGCGCTAGGCCTACCCACACAAGTGAGGTATCATTTTTATCGGGAGACTTGGGGGAACGCTGGGTGGAAGGTAATTTGTGGCTCCTCTCAGATTCCAGAACTTTCTGCCACAGAAATATGAGGAACATGTGTTTTTTTAGCCAAATTGTGAGGTTTGCAAAGGATTCTGGGTAACAGAACCTGGTCCGAGCCCCACAAGTCACCCCTCCTTGGATTCCCCTAGGTCTCTAGTTTTCAGAAATGCACAGGTTTGGTAGGTTTCCCTAGGTGCCGGCTGAGCTAGAGGCCAAAATCTACAGGTAGGCACTTCGCAAAAAACACCTCTGTTTTCTTCCAAAAATTTGGATGTGTCCACGTTGCGCTTTGGGGCGTTTCCTGTCGCGGGTGCTAGGCCTACCCACACAAGTGAGGTATCATTTTTATCAGGAGACTTGGGGGAACGCTGGGTGGAAGGTAATTTGTTGCTCCCTCAGATTCCAGAACTTTCTGCCACAGAAATGTGAGGAACATGTGTTTTTTTAGCCAAATTTTGAGGTTTGCAAAGGATTCTGGGTAACAGAACCTGGTCCGAGCCCCGCAAGTCACCCCTCCTTGGATTCCCCTAGGTCTCTAGTTTTCAGAAATGCACAGGTTTGGTAGGTTTCCTTAGGTGCCGGCTGAGCTAGAGGCCTAAATCTACAGGTAGGCACTTCGCAAAAAACACCTCTGTTTTCTTCAAAAAATTTGGATGTGTCCACGTTGCGCTTTGGGGCGTTTCCTGTCGCGGGCGCTAGGCCTACCCACACAAGTGAGGTATCATTTTTATCGGGAGACTTGGGGGAACGCTGGGTGGAAGGAAATTTGTGGCTCCTCTCAGATTCCAGAACTTTCTGCCACAGAAATGTGAGGAACATGTGTTTTTTTAGCCAAATTTTGAGGTTTGCAAACGATTCTGAGTAACAGAACCTGGTCCGAGCCCCGCAAGTCACCCCATCTTGGATTCCCCTAGGTCTCTAGTTTTCAGAAATGCACAGGTTTGGTAGGATTCCCTAGGTGCCGGCTGAGCTAGAGGCCAAAATCTACAGGTAGGCACTTCGCAAAAAACACCTCTGTTTTCTTCCAAAAATTTGGATGTGTCCACGTTGCGCTTTGGGGCGTTTCCTGTCGCGGGTGCTAGGCCTACCCACACAAGTGAGGTATCATTTTTATCGGGAGACTTGGGGGAACGCTGGGTGGAAGGTAATTTGTTGCTGCCTCAGATTCCAGAACTTTCTGCCACAGAAATGTGAGGAACATGTGTTTTTTTAGCCAAATTTTGAGGTTTGCAAAGGATTCTGGGTAACAGAACCTGGTCCGAGCCCCGCAAGTCACCCCTCCTTGGATTCCCCTAGGTCTCTAGTTTTCAGAAATGCACAGGTTTGGTAGGTTTCCTTAGGTGCCGGCTGAGCTAGAGGCCTAAATCTACAGGTAGGCACTTCGCAAAAAACACCTCTGTTTTCTTCAAAAAATTTGGATGTGTCCACGTTGCGCTTTGGGGCGTTTCCTGTCGCGGGCGCTAGGCCTACCCACACAAGTGAGGTATCATTTTTATCGGGAGACTTGGGGGAACGCTGGGTGGAAGGAAATTTGTGGCTCCTCTCAGATTCCAGAACTTTCTGCCACAGAAATGTGAGGAACATGTGTTTTTTTAGCCAAATTTTGAGGTTTGCAAACGATTCTGAGTAACAGAACCTGGTCCGAGCCCCGCAAGTCACCCCATCTTGGATTCCCCTAGGTCTCTAGTTTTCAGAAATGCACCGGTTCAGTAGGTTTCCCTAGGTGCCGGCTGAGCTAGAGGCCAAAATCTACAGGTAGGCACTTCGCAAAAAACACCTCTGTTTTCTTCCAAAAATTTGGATGTGTCCACGTTGCGCTTGGGGCGTTTCCTGTCACGGGCGCTAGGCCTACCCACACAAGTGAGGTATCATTTTTATCGGGAGACTTGGGGGAACGCAGGTGGAAGGTAATTTGTTGCTCGCTCAGATTCCAGAACTTTCTGCCACAGAAATATGAGGAACATGTGTTTTTTTAGCCAAATTTTGAGGTTTGCAAAGGATTCTGGGTATCAGAACCTGGTCCGAGCCCCGCAAGTCACTCCTCCTTGGATTCCCCTAGGTCTCTAGTTTTCAGAAATGCACAGGTTTGGTAGGTTTCCCTAGGTGCCGGCTGAGCTAGAGGCCAAAATCTACAGGTAGGCACTTTGCAAAAAACACCTCTGTTTTCTCCAAAATTTTTTGATGTGTCCACGTTGCGCTTTGGGGCGTTTCCTGTCGCGGGCGCTAGGCCTATCCACACAAGTGAGGTATCATTTTTATCGGGAGACTTGGGGGAACGCTGGGTGGAAGGAAATTTGTGGCTCCTCTCAGATTCCAGAACTTTCTGCCACAGAAATGTGAGGAACATGTGTTTTTTTATCCAAATTTTGAGGTTTGCAAAGGATTTTGGGTAACAGAACATGGTCCGAGCCCCGCAAGTCACCCCTCCTTGGATTCCCCTAGGTCTCTAGATTTCAGAAAGGCACAGGTTTGGTAGGTTTCCCTAGGTGCCGGCTGAGCTAGAGGCCAAAATCTACAGGTAGTCACTTCGCAAAAAACACCTCTGTTTTCTTCCAAAAATTTGGATGTGTCCACGTTGCGCTTTGGGACGTTTCCTGTCGCGGGCGCTAGGCCTACCCACACAAGTGAGGTATCATTTTTATCGGGAGACTTGGGGGAACGCTGGGTGGAAGGAAATTTGTGGCTCCTCTCAGATTCCAGAACTTTCTGCCACAGAAATATGAGGAACATGTGTTTTTTTAGCCAAATTTTGAGGTTTGCAAAGGATTCTGGGTAACAGAACCTGGTCCGAGCCCCGCAAGTCACCCCTCCTTGGATTCCCCTAGGTCTCTAGTTTTCAGAAATGCACAGGTTTGGTAGGTTTCCCTAGGTGCCGGCTGAGCTACAGGCCAAAATCTACAGGTAGGCACTTCGCAAAAAACACCTCTGTTTTCTTCCAAAAATTTGGATGTGTCCACGTTGCGCTTTGGGGCGTTTCCTGTCACGGGCGCTAGGCCTACCCACACAAGTGAGGTATCATTTTAACGGGAGACTTGGGGGAACGCTGGGTGGAAGGTAATTTGTTGCTCCCTCAGATTCCAGAACTTTCTGCCACAGAAATGTGAGGAACATGTGTTTTTTTAGCCAAATTTTGAGGTTTGCAAAGGATTCTGGGTAACAGAACCTGGTCCGAGCCCCGCAAGTCACCCCTCCTTGGATTCCCCTAGGTCTCTAGTTTTCAGAAATGCACAGGTTTGGTAGGTTTCCTTAGGTGCCGGCTGAGCTAGAGGCCTAAATCTACAGGTAGGCACTTCGCAAAAAACACCTCTGTTTTCTTCCAAAAATTTGGATGTGTCCACGTTGCGCTTTGGAGTGTTTCCTGTCGCGGGCGCTAGGCCTACCCACACAAGTGAGGTATCATTTTTATCGGGAGACTTGGGGGAACGCTGGGGGAAGGAAATTTGTGGCTCCTCTCAGATTCCAGAACTTTCTGCCACAGAAATGTGAGGAACATGTGTTTTTTTAGCCAAATTTTGAGGTTTGCAAAGGATTCTGGGTAACAGAACCTGGTCCGAGCCCCACAAGTCACCCCATCTTGGATTCCCCTAGGTCTCTAGTTTTCAGAAATGCACAGGTTCGGTAGGTTTCCCTAGGTGCCGGCTGAGCAAGAGGCCAAAATCTACAGGTAGGCACTTCGCAAAAAACACCTCTGTTTTCTTCAAAAAATTTGGATGTGTCCACGTTGCGCTTTGGGGCGTTTCCTGTCGCGGGCGCTAGGCCTATCCACACAAGTGAGGAACATGTGTTTTTTTAGCCAAATTTTGAGGTTTGCAAAGGATTCTGGGTATCAGAACCTGGTCCGAGCCCCGCAAGACACCCCTCCTTGAATTCCCCTAGGTCTCTAGTTTTCAGAAATGCACAGGTTTGGTAGGTTTCCCTAGGTGCCGGCTGAGCTAGAGGCCAAAATCTACAGGTAGGCACTTCGCAAAAAACACCTCTGTTTTCTTCCAAAAATTTGGATGTGTCCACGTTGCGCTTTGGGGGGTTTCCTGTCGCGGGCGCTAGGCCTACCCACACAAGTGAGGTATCATTTTTATCGGGAGACTTGGGGGAACGCTGGGTGGAAGGAAATTTGTGGCTCCTCTCAGATTCCAGAACTTTCTGCCACAGAAATGTGAGAAACATGTGTTTTTTTAGCCAAGTTTTGAGGTTTGCAAAGGATTCTGGGTAACAGAACCTGGTCCGAGCCCCGCAAGTCACCCCTCCTTGGATTCCCCTAGGTCTCTAGTTTTCAGAAATGCACAGGTTTGGTAGGTTTCCCTAGGTGCCGGCTGAGCTAGAGGCCAAAATCTACAGGTAGGCACTTCGCAAAAAACACCTCTGTTTTCTTCCAAAAATTTGGATGTGTCCACGTTGCGCTTTGGGGCGTTTCCTGTCGCGGGCGCTAGGCCTACCCACACAAGTGAGGTATCATTTTTATCGGGAGACTTGGGGGAACGCTGGGTGGAAGGTAATTTGTTGCTCCCTCAGATTCCAGAACTTTCTGCCACAGAAATGTGAGGAACATGTGTTTTTTTAGCCAAATTTTGAGGTTTGCAAAGGATTCTGGGTAACAGAACCTGGTACGAGCCCCGCAAGTCACCCCTCCTTGGATTCCCCTAGGGCTCTAGATTTCAGAAATGCACAGGTTTGGTAGGTTTCCCTAGGTGCCGGCTGAGCTAGAGGCCAAAATCTACAGGTAGTCACTTCGCAAAAAACACCTCTGTTTTCTTCCAAAAATTTGGATGTGTCCACGTTGCGCTTTGGGGCGTTTCCTGTCGCGGGCGCTAGGCCTACCCACACAAGTGAGGTATCATTTTTATCGGGAGACTTGGGGGAACGCTGGGTGGAAGGTAATTTGTGGCTCCTCTCAGATTCCAGAACTTTCTGCCACAGAAATATGAGGAACATGTGTTTTTTTAGCCAAATTGTGAGGTTTGCAAAGGATTCTGGGTAACAGAACCTGGTCCGAGCCCCACAAGTCACCCCTCCTTGGATTCCCCTAGGTCTCTAGTTTTCAGAAATGCACAGGTTTGGTAGGTTTCCCTAGGTGCCGGCTGAGCTAGAGGCCAAAATCTACAGGTAGGCACTTCGCAAAAAACACCTCTGTTTTCTTCCAAAAATTTGGATGTGTCCACGTTGCGCTTTGGGGCGTTTCCTGTCGCGGGTGCTAGGCCTACCCACACAAGTGAGGTATCATTTTTATCAGGAGACTTGGGGGAACGCTGGGTGGAAGGTAATTTGTTGCTCCCTCAGATTCCAGAACTTTCTGCCACAGAAATGTGAGGAACATGTGTTTTTTTAGCCAAATTTTGAGGTTTGCAAAGGATTCTGGGTAACAGAACCTGGTCCGAGCCCCGCAAGTCACCCCTCCTTGGATTCCCCTAGGTCTCTAGTTTTCAGAAATGCACAGGTTTGGTAGGTTTCCTTAGGTGCCGGCTGAGCTAGAGGCCTAAATCTACAGGTAGGCACTTCGCAAAAAACACCTCTGTTTTCTTCAAAAAATTTGGATGTGTCCACGTTGCGCTTTGGGGCGTTTCCTGTCGCGGGCGCTAGGCCTACCCACACAAGTGAGGTATCATTTTTATCGGGAGACTTGGGGGAACGCTGGGTGGAAGGAAATTTGTGGCTCCTCTCAGATTCCAGAACTTTCTGCCACAGAAATGTGAGGAACATGTGTTTTTTTAGCCAAATTTTGAGGTTTGCAAACGATTCTGAGTAACAGAACCTGGTCCGAGCCCCGCAAGTCACCCCATCTTGGATTCCCCTAGGTCTCTAGTTTTCAGAAATGCACAGGTTTGGTAGGATTCCCTAGGTGCCGGCTGAGCTAGAGGCCAAAATCTACAGGTAGGCACTTCGCAAAAAACACCTCTGTTTTCTTCCAAAAATTTGGATGTGTCCACGTTGCGCTTTGGGGCGTTTCCTGTCGCGGGTGCTAGGCCTACCCACACAAGTGAGGTATCATTTTTATCGGGAGACTTGGGGGAACGCTGGGTGGAAGGTAATTTGTTGCTGCCTCAGATTCCAGAACTTTCTGCCACAGAAATGTGAGGAACATGTGTTTTTTTAGCCAAATTTTGAGGTTTGCAAAGGATTCTGGGTAACAGAACCTGGTCCGAGCCCCGCAAGTCACCCCTCCTTGGATTCCCCTAGGTCTCTAGTTTTCAGAAATGCACAGGTTTGGTAGGTTTCCTTAGGTGCCGGCTGAGCTAGAGGCCTAAATCTACAGGTAGGCACTTCGCAAAAAACACCTCTGTTTTCTTCAAAAAATTTGGATGTGTCCACGTTGCGCTTTGGGGCGTTTCCTGTCGCGGGCGCTAGGCCTACCCACACAAGTGAGGTATCATTTTTATCGGGAGACTTGGGGGAACGCTGGGTGGAAGGAAATTTGTGGCTCCTCTCAGATTCCAGAACTTTCTGCCACAGAAATGTGAGGAACATGTGTTTTTTTAGCCAAATTTTGAGGTTTGCAAACGATTCTGAGTAACAGAACCTGGTCCGAGCCCCGCAAGTCACCCCATCTTGGATTCCCCTAGGTCTCTAGTTTTCAGAAATGCACCGGTTCAGTAGGTTTCCCTAGGTGCCGGCTGAGCTAGAGGCCAAAATCTACAGGTAGGCACTTCGCAAAAAACACCTCTGTTTTCTTCCAAAAATTTGGATGTGTCCACGTTGCGCTTGGGGCGTTTCCTGTCACGGGCGCTAGGCCTACCCACACAAGTGAGGTATCATTTTTATCGGGAGACTTGGGGGAACGCAGGTGGAAGGTAATTTGTTGCTCGCTCAGATTCCAGAACTTTCTGCCACAGAAATATGAGGAACATGTGTTTTTTTAGCCAAATTTTGAGGTTTGCAAAGGATTCTGGGTATCAGAACCTGGTCCGAGCCCCGCAAGTCACTCCTCCTTGGATTCCCCTAGGTCTCTAGTTTTCAGAAATGCACAGGTTTGGTAGGTTTCCCTAGGTGCCGGCTGAGCTAGAGGCCAAAATCTACAGGTAGGCACTTTGCAAAAAACACCTCTGTTTTCTCCAAAATTTTTTGATGTGTCCACGTTGCGCTTTGGGGCGTTTCCTGTCGCGGGCGCTAGGCCTATCCACACAAGTGAGGTATCATTTTTATCGGGAGACTTGGGGGAACGCTGGGTGGAAGGAAATTTGTGGCTCCTCTCAGATTCCAGAACTTTCTGCCACAGAAATGTGAGGAACATGTGTTTTTTTATCCAAATTTTGAGGTTTGCAAAGGATTTTGGGTAACAGAACATGGTCCGAGCCCCGCAAGTCACCCCTCCTTGGATTCCCCTAGGTCTCTAGATTTCAGAAAGGCACAGGTTTGGTAGGTTTCCCTAGGTGCCGGCTGAGCTAGAGGCCAAAATCTACAGGTAGTCACTTCGCAAAAAACACCTCTGTTTTCTTCCAAAAATTTGGATGTGTCCACGTTGCGCTTTGGGACGTTTCCTGTCGCGGGCGCTAGGCCTACCCACACAAGTGAGGTATCATTTTTATCGGGAGACTTGGGGGAACGCTGGGTGGAAGGAAATTTGTGGCTCCTCTCAGATTCCAGAACTTTCTGCCACAGAAATATGAGGAACATGTGTTTTTTTAGCCAAATTTTGAGGTTTGCAAAGGATTCTGGGTAACAGAACCTGGTCCGAGCCCCGCAAGTCACCCCTCCTTGGATTCCCCTAGGTCTCTAGTTTTCAGAAATGCACAGGTTTGGTAGGTTTCCCTAGGTGCCGGCTGAGCTACAGGCCAAAATCTACAGGTAGGCACTTCGCAAAAAACACCTCTGTTTTCTTCCAAAAATTTGGATGTGTCCACGTTGCGCTTTGGGGCGTTTCCTGTCACGGGCGCTAGGCCTACCCACACAAGTGAGGTATCATTTTAACGGGAGACTTGGGGGAACGCTGGGTGGAAGGTAATTTGTTGCTCCCTCAGATTCCAGAACTTTCTGCCACAGAAATGTGAGGAACATGTGTTTTTTTAGCCAAATTTTGAGGTTTGCAAAGGATTCTGGGTAACAGAACCTGGTCCGAGCCCCGCAAGTCACCCCTCCTTGGATTCCCCTAGGTCTCTAGTTTTCAGAAATGCACAGGTTTGGTAGGTTTCCTTAGGTGCCGGCTGAGCTAGAGGCCTAAATCTACAGGTAGGCACTTCGCAAAAAACACCTCTGTTTTCTTCCAAAAATTTGGATGTGTCCACGTTGCGCTTTGGAGTGTTTCCTGTCGCGGGCGCTAGGCCTACCCACACAAGTGAGGTATCATTTTTATCGGGAGACTTGGGGGAACGCTGGGGGAAGGAAATTTGTGGCTCCTCTCAGATTCCAGAACTTTCTGCCACAGAAATGTGAGGAACATGTGTTTTTTTAGCCAAATTTTGAGGTTTGCAAAGGATTCTGGGTAACAGAACCTGGTCCGAGCCCCACAAGTCACCCCATCTTGGATTCCCCTAGGTCTCTAGTTTTCAGAAATGCACAGGTTCGGTAGGTTTCCCTAGGTGCCGGCTGAGCAAGAGGCCAAAATCTACAGG
Source organism: Pleurodeles waltl (assembly GCF_031143425.1). Lineage (NCBI taxonomy): Eukaryota > Metazoa > Chordata > Amphibia > Caudata > Salamandridae > Pleurodeles > Pleurodeles waltl. Next base: position 997,233,431 of record NC_090437.1, read on the forward strand.
TAGGCACTTCGCAAAAAACACCTCTGTTTTCTTCAAAAAATTTGGATGTGTCCACGTTGCGCTTTGGGGCGTTTCCTGTCGCGGGCGCTAGGCCTATCCACACAAGTGAGGAACATGTGTTTTTTTAGCCAAATTTTGAGGTTTGCAAAGGATTCTGGGTATCAGAACCTGGTCCGAGCCCCGCAAGACACCCCTCCTTGAATTCCCCTAGGTCTCTAGTTTTCAGAAATGCACAGGTTTGGTAGGTTTCCCTAGGTGCCGGCTGAGCTAGAGGCCAAAATCTACAGGTAGGCCCTTCGCAAAAAACACCTCTGTTTTCTTTAAAAAAATTGGATGTGTCCACGTTGCGCTTTGGGGCGTTTCCTGTCGCGGGCGCTAGGCCTACCCACACAAGTGAGGTATCATTTTTATTGGGAGACTTGGGGGAACATATATTAGCAAAACAAGTGTTATTGCTTCTTGTCTTTCTCTACATTTTTTCCTTCCAAATATAGGAGAGTGTGTAAAAAAGACATCTATTTGAGAAATGCCCTGTAATTCACATGCTAGTATGGTCACCCCGGAATTCAGAGATGTGCAAATAACCACTGCTCCTCAACACCTTATCTTGAGTCCAGCAGACATAACGGTATATTGCTTTCGATAATCTGACATTGCAGGGAAAAGTTACAGAGTACAATGTAGAGAAACATTTATGTTTTTTTCATCTCAATTTCAATATTTTTCTTTTTCAGTTGTTATTTTCTGTAGGAAACCCTTGTAGGATCTACACAAATGACCCCTTGCTGAATTTAGAATTTTGTCTACTTTTCAGAAATGTTTCGGTTTCTGGGATTCAGCATTGGTTTCATGCCCATTTCTGTCACTGACTGGAAGGAGGCTGAAAGCACCAAAAATTGCAAAAATGGGGTATGTCCCAGTAAAATGCCAAAATTGTGTTGAAAAATTGGGTTTTCTGATTCAAGTCTGCCTGTTCCTGAAAGCTGGGAAGCTGCTGAGTTTAGCACTGCAAACCCTTTGTTGATGCCATTTTCAGGAGAAAAACCACAAGCCTTCTTCTGCAGCCACTTTTTCCACTTTTTTTTAAAACAACTAAATTTTCCCTGTATTTTGGCCAATTTCTTGGCCTCCTTCAGGGGAACCCACAAAGTCTGGGTACCTCTAGAATCCCTAGGATGTTGGAAAAAAAGGACGCAAATTTGGCTTGGTTAGCTTATGTGGACAAAAAGTTATGAGGGCCTAAGCGCGAACTGCCCCAAATAGGCAAAAAAAGGCCTGGCACAGGAGTGGGAAAAGGCCTGGCAGCGAAGGGGTTAAGGCAGTGCAACACCATGGACTGTAATTAAACAGTTTTCAGTAGTTTCGAAGTTAAATGTAAAAACTCACATTGCTGTCAGAGATGAATTACACACAATGGTGGTGGTTGTACGAGAGAATAAGTTATTTTAATTTTCATTGTTTATATAGATGTGAGAAACTGGGTTGTTGATTGACTGAGGCGTGAGGCCTGGTCAAGAAATAGCCACAATCCCTTGCACGGTGAACCACAAAAAGTAATTAAAATAACCTGTGCTTAACCATGAGTAGCTTGGCACACAAAGCAGTCAGACTTAACTTAGAGGCAATGTGTAAGTATTTATGAAGCAAACAAACAGTAAAAATGTAAAAACCCAACACAAGAAAAAAACTTGTAATCAGGCACTTATTACTTCTAATAATAGTTGGCTGGCTTTCCATTTTAACAGATGAACAAATCTTTCACTTAGTAAAAGTAGTAGGAAAACAAAAAGTGAACAATAATGTACAGTAGGAACACATTTCAGAAAGTGATAATTTGGAGGGATAGTGTAATGTTTTATCAGCATTAACACACATACACACAGACAAACACAGCATACATATATATATATATGGAACTAAATGAAACTAAGATAGATTTACATTTGCCAGAGTCTTCAATTTAAAATTCTCAAATCATGCATACAGTGTAACTCTATAAATGACTGCAAGAAGAGGGAACATAGAAAAAGATAATTATCACAACGTCATTTATGTCCCATTGAACAACAAGCTAACAAACCAGGGCCTCCAAAAGACCTCCTTTCCAAGCATCCTACAAAGAATAATGAAATTTAACGTAAATTTAGAAATGTAACCGAAAGATAATGTACAATTTCCAAATAGTTCGGCTTCTGTCATTTTTGCAGGACAATACAACCCCGATCTGTGAGGATTCTGGACTGAGGTTGAAAAACTGCAGCAAATTTTTAAGTGAGCGCTAATTGTGCACTGCATTTACTAGGATGCAAAGGGGTGAACTGTGCTCCCAACCCCACTTCTGTTTAACAAGTGGAATGATATCAATCTTTTTAGGAGAGAACGTTGGATCTTCTGCCTCTCCACCCACAGAATGAGTTTGAATGATGAAATCCTGTGGTGTGAGATTTAACTGTCTTACTAATCTTCTTTGACTTGAAGCAGTTCTTATTATGGTTAAATGTGGGATCTGAGTGAGTATATGCCACCTCAGCACCTTAAGAACTATCATATCTTACATGGACTTTGGCCCTCATTATGAGTTTGACGGGCAGTGGAGGCCACCCACCAAACTTGTACTGCCACCTGACCACCATTCGGCTAGAACACCGCTGGCTCTATTACGAATTTACCGCAGGGCCGGCATGCAGCAACAGCGTTTCAGCCTGCAGGCCCTGCAATAAACATGGCCTTAACATTGACGCCAGATCGTAATCAAGCCGGCGGCAATGTGGCAGTGCGGCGGGTGCAGCAGCACCTGTCGCGCTTTCCACTGCCTGTAATTTAGGCAGTGGAAAGTGCGACGAGGCTGTCCATGTGGGCCCCTGTACTGCCCATGCCAAGTGCTTGGGAGTGCTGGGGCCCCCATGGGTCCCCCTGCACCGAAATTCCGCCAGCCATTCCATGGCAGTTCAACCGCCCTGAAAAGGATGGCAGATTGGGTAGTCTTAATCCCCAGGGCGGCGCTGCTGGCGTATTACAACTCCCAAGACCACCAGGCTGTCGACTGATGGCAACCTGAAGGTGGCGGCGATCAGACCGTGGCGCCTCCGCCACGGTCATAATGTGACAGTCAGTCCGCCATGACCGTGGCCGTTCGACCACCACCGCGAGTCTTGCGGTCTTAAGACCGCCAGACTCCTAATAAGGGCCTTGGTCTTTTGTCTTAATACTATGGATAGGGAATTTACACAGTTGCTGTACGATCCCTTTGCTTTCAGCTGATTTCCATAGTTACCTTTTATCTCTTCTCTCAATTACTATTTGGGAAACATTATGGTGCAAATTTAGAATATGGTGGTTACCGCCACACTATTGGATGGCCATATCCAATGAAACAGTCAACACCAATTGTCACCTTTACTGTAGATTGCTGCCAGGATACGATGTCTGCAGTTTTGATTATCATCAAGGTTCCAACTAGAGACATTCAATCATACTCAGAACACCATAAAATGGCCACCACTATGTAGCGACTTTCCTAAGGACTTTACTTTGTAAATACGATGTTTGGATTATATGGACTTTTTGGACTGCCATTTCCAGTTGCCCCTTACTCAAACTTACACACTGCCATACTAGATGCTGTTTACTATTACTTATGTCTCCACCAGGGACATTTGGTTCTGTTCATAACACTACTAGATGGCCGCCACCATGAAGTATGTCTTGCCATCAACTTCACTTTGCAATATGTCTGCATTACACAGGCTCACAGCACTGTCACCTTCCACTGCTCTTGGTCTAACTTATTCACAAACACTGGGAAACTTTAAGTCACCTGTACGCTTAGAAGTTAGATGGTGTTGAGAATAGTTAATATTCCAAGCAGAGACATTGGGGGTCATTATGACCCTGGCGGTCCTTAGACCGCCAGGGAAAAGGTGGCGGTTTCACCGCCTAGAGGCTGGCGGTGAAGACTGCCGCATTATGAGTGTGGCAGGTTGGCCTCAGTATCTCCGACCCAACAGTCCACAGAAGACCGCAGCTGTATTTGGAGCCGCCTATCCACCAGAGTTTCTGCCTTTCCACCAGGGTTTCTGCGGTGGTAGAATAGCCACGAAAACCCTGGGGTAAAGGATACCGGTGACAGTGAATTTCTTCACTCCCCAAGCGCATTTGACACTGTTTTTGCTTTGACTCGACTTTGTGACATGATGTCTTCATTCCACAGTCTTACAAGACTGCCACCACCTGCTACCTGTGGTTTGACTATCTCATAAACTTTGGGGAACTTTGAGCACCTGTTTGCTCAGATAGCATTGTGCATAGTTAGTATTCCACTTACAGATATTTTGTCTCGCTTGCTTCAACTAAAGATGGCCACCACTAAGTAGAACATTCATCATTGATTCTACTCATCACCACTTTCCAGTCACGTACTTCTATTGGGTACTTGCCTTTTCCCCCTCTGACGACCACAGATGCTACACCTGATTACGATCTCTCTGACTGGCTGCTTTTTAAAAGATGGACCACTTCTTCTGCTGAGTCTCACTCTGGGCGAGCAAAGGAAGGTAGGTCTTATGCACTTTCCGCTCTGAAGCCATGTGAGTATGATCAACTCATGGGATGTCACATTTTATCATTGTTATCAAAAGACCTCTTATATGGATATGACTAGTCTCTAGCCACTGACCGGTTACTCTGTGACCCATTGATTATAGACTTCAAACTGCCACTTCTCTTTTCCTTATAGTTAGCAGTTGTGTGGTAATCTTTACTTTCGACCCATGATGCAGATTTGATTGATTCTTAGGGTAAGACCCCTTATTCAGATTAAAATATGATCTTAGTGTGACACCTACACAGTTTGTGTATTGCACGCATCACATTTGTCCACATGCCTACCTATATTTTATCACCTTTTTCATATGATGAATACTAATTAATGTCATACACAGCATGCGCATTTCTACCATTGTGCACATTACTATATTGAATGCTGATCGTGATGATGATTTGAATGAGATTTATAAGCAACACTTGGTGTTTATCATATGTCCGCCCTTGTCTTTCTCATTTACTTGTTCTAGGTTGGATGATCAATGTTAATTATTGTATCAGGTACTGTTTTCCTGGGGAATGCCTACACTTCACTATATGGTTTAGGTGTGGGGTAAGGATAGACCCTTCCCTTTTCTTACATCCTAAAGAACTAAAGAAGTGCCATGGATCCTTGTTAGGCAATAGGGTGTGAACCATGTTGACCTGACTTCATACACTGATCTGAGGCTATCTAGGGACATTATGCCTTCACAGCAACCCTGAACCATTTGTTGTTTTTTAATTCTGCCAAGGGAGCCATCACATTAACTTTGATCCGGTATCCCTTAGACAATTTAATTTTCCTCAATACTCACAAACACTGTCACTCTGCCCTATCCTCCACATCCTAGACCCCCTTACTCTTACATCTCTCATCAAATGGCAAGATTTTAAAAAATCTCCGCTAAAGTGATCCTTTCTGGGGCCCATAGGGCACTGCAGTGCTGGCCATATGAGGAGAACGCCTGATGATGAAGCCTGACATCCTTAGGGATGTGTGAGGGCACCAGGAGATAAACCTTAGGATTCCCACCTTGTGTTTCATCCACCACTCTCTTATTTTCCTTTTTCTATCTGGTAGGAAAAGTACCTCTACAAATTGTTACATTAACAGTTTCCAAAAGTATTACATTTTTTCTTTCACATACAGAAGTAGATTGACAAGGATCTCACCCTACACAACACAGCAAGGCAAATAAGACTGTGAAAAGGCATGGCTTGAGATGACAACAAGTTATCAGACACAACGTTGTCTTACAGGCTTAGATGTATCTTTTATTCACTGTATTAGTAGGCAAGAAACAATAGTGAGGAATTAGCTAGCTGTCGTCTTTCTTTCTCTTCTTAGGTGCCAAACGAGAATGGACTAACTGTGGTCCCTTGAGATAACAGAATATGATCAGGTGAGTAAGAGAATCAAAACATTTCACTGCTACCTCAAAATCATTTCATACCTCTAGTGTCTGAAACCGTGAATAACACAGTGTAGGTTTGTCCAAAAGAAAAGGTGCTACTGTGGCGTATCACCCATGTAAAATAGTGTCCATGATTATAAGGAGAAGATGAGAAAATGTTAACTGCCGTTCTGTTAAGAAAAACCTGCCCCTCTTTTCTTATGTAACTACACTTCATGCCCCTTTCACTGGCGGTGTTTTGCCCCAACTAATTTTACCCAGCCCCACATGGCCCTACACAATTGTGGGTCTGCTCCATTCACCACTCCTCTTTGCTCAGTCTTTCCACCCTGGTTCACGTTCCCAGCCTGTGGATTCATCCTGGCTGCAACTGTAGTCGCTTCAGCGTCTTCCGTGTTCTCTGCATCATTGTCTTCTAGCTTTGCCTTCAACCACTATGACGATGACACAGGATCCCCCATTCTTTTTTTATCCGGAGACTTCCTATTGGAGTAGTGCTCTGGCCCGCTTCTCGTGTTGAGGTATAGTCTTCATTAAAGATGTAGCAGTCTTCCTGTGAAAGAGAAGACGTCTATATTAGGGGTGAGAAAGAATATGTATTTCTCATGGGCTCAGCTGTCTGGTGACAGACACAGAAAGGTCAATTTTGGGAGATTCCTCAATTTCAGGAGACCCTAACAAATCTTTTATGTGCTCAATGTAGGACTTTAATAAATAATTCACACCAGCTGCAACATGGAGAACGTAGTATACAAGATAATGTGCCCATGTGGGTCAAGATATGTGGGTATGACCTTATGTAAAGTCCATATCAGGATTAATGAACAAAGAAGTAACATCAGGTGCAAGCAGAGCACTACGAAGAAAACAAACACAGTAAAGACATCAGCTAGGTCATGCTGGAAAAAGTTCATGTACCATAGAAGGGGAATGTAGTTCAATCATTGCTCATTTGGGAACAGCATTTGATATACCACCTCAAGACACACACCAAGAGGTTAAATGATGAGCATTCATGGCTAGTCAAGTAAGCCATTTTTCTGTTTTAAGACCATGAGGTACATCAAGTGTTTTACTGTTGCACATAACTTGGTTTTTCCCTGTAGTTGTATTTGAATATTACTTTTAAATTCATTCCAACTATTGCCATTAGGTTAATTACAACTACTCATAGGTGTGGAGATATTAATCAAACTGTTTTGCATGAAGGCATGTGCAACTTTGGACTATAATATGAGGTTATCTCAGTCACCTTCTTATTAGGGTGGTATGACCCATTCTAACTGTAGTTCCTCATATACACTAGGGGTGTCCATTTTTTCACTACATTCTCTATTGAGTACCTTAATGATTGTGCCTATTAGTTCAGTTTTTGTCATTAAGGCATGACATGATCATTCACACCTACCTCTGTACCTAGTATGGTTGATTAATTTTCATTATGTGCATTTGTAGTGGAACCATCCAATTCTTGTGGGCCCTGGTGAGGTAAAACGGCCAAATTCGTTTTTCCCTCACTGTAGTGAATGGCCTCCATAGGCTAAAATGGGGAGACTTTATTTTAATTAACAAAGTCCCCTTAAGTGTCAGATACATCTGTTTTGGTATCAAATTGTTAAAATAAATCCCACAACTTAAAATTGTTGGATTTAATATAAGTAGCTCAGGTAAAGAGTTTTAAACTCCACCTGAGAAGTTGCCAAGTTCAGCTCTGTGGTGCCCTTCTCTGAATGGCCATCCTCTGGCAGCCTGTCCATGCTGCCTTGATGTGTGAAGTGGCCCGGGCTGAACACAAAGAATGTGCCTGGGGGGAAGATCTGCCTCAGCAGATGGGGAAGCAGGAAGGGGGGCTTCCAAACTGGTCTTCAAAGGCAGGGAAGGACATTTGGAGAAACCAAGCACCTCTCTCACACCCTGCAGTCCCAGACAACTAGGTGCCCTTTTGATTAGATTAGGAGAGGACAGGAGAGGGGTGTGTTTAGGATTTTGAGCTACACTAGTGGGTGGGCTCAGCCAGATGTAACCTCCAAAAATCAGTTTCAACCACAATGGATTTTTGAAGAATGTTGCTCCCTGGGATTGATGTTTGTCACACTTCCCAGGAAGTGGTCATCACAGGGGGAAGGACCCTACATCTGATTGGAGAACCAGGACCCCCCTGTTTTTCACCCAGGAGCAAGGATAAATATGGCAAAGCTGCACCCACAGCTCAGATCCCTACCAGATTCCTACAAGGAAGAACATCAGCAGAGGTAGGACTGCCCTGCTGGACCCTCATTGACCTGGTCAGTGAACTGCTCTGCCACCGCGTAGCTCCAGCAGTAAGTGCAGCCCGTCTGTCTTGAACTCAGAAGTTCAAGGCCCTCCTCCACCCACATGCTCCTGCCTGCCCCTCATCCCTGGTGTCTACTGGGAGAGCTCTGCTCTTCCGTTAGGCTGCCCTCAGCCTCTTTTTATGTCCTCTCCTTTCATGTTGCTTTTCATGTTCTGTATTGTGCCTTTTTTGCTTTCTGTACTCTCTTCTATCTTTTTCCCCTTTTTCTCGTTTGATCAATCATTCATTCCTCTTACTCTTGCTTCTCTCTCTTCTCTCACTCTATCTCCCCTCCGCTGCTGTCCCTGCAGCCTGACCCCCTTTTTTGTGTTGTTTTCCCACTCCTACTCCCACTTCCCAGCTGTCCTCTCCTCCCCCCCTATTTAATGGCGGCCACTGCGCGGTAAGAAGAGCAACCCTACTGACCTGGTCAGTGAACTGCTCTGCCACCGCGTAGCTCCACCAGTAAATGCAGCCCATCTGTCTTGAAGTCTGACCTCGGTCAGAAGTTCGAGGCCCTCTTCCACCTGCAGGCTCCTGCCTTTGCCTCATCCCTGGTGTCTAGTGGGAGAGCTCTGCTCTTCCGTTAGGCTGCCCTCAGCCTCTTTTTCCATCCTCTCCCTTTGTGTTGCTTTTTGTGCTCTGTGGTATGCCTTTTTTGCTTTCTGTTGCTTTTAGTGTTCTGTATTGTGCCTTTTTCGCTCTCTGCGCTCTCTTCTATCTTTTTTCTCCTCATTCATGCCTCTCACTCTCGCTTCTCTCACTCTCCTTTCACTCTATCTCCCCACTGATGCTGCCCCCGCAGCCCTGCCCCCCTTTATCGCACCGCTTTCTTGCTCCCAGCTGTCCTCCCCCCTCCCTACTTAATGGCAGCCGCTACGTGGCCAAAGACACACCTAAGGCACACCTGTCTATGCTCATCCATGATCTGACCACGACCAGTGCTAGGACCCCTGGACCTGCCACCTCCCACCTCTACACTCCAACAGCTCTCATCGCACTCAACCCAGGATGCGACAACAACTGCAAACAGGCATCACCAGCCGACACCCACGGACCCTTCAGTTGTCTCAGCTGCCTCAGCTGCCACCAAACCCACACCACCACCAAGACCTTGGACCTGGCACAAGCCACCCGCAACAACACATTGACTCAGAAAAATCTGAAATGCATTCTCCTCAACATCTGCTCCCTCCATAAACACACTACCAAAATCTGGGACCTCCTTGACTGCACCACCGCGGACGTTGCTTTCCTCACCAAGACCTGGACAAACGCCATCTCAGGCCCAGACATCGCCATCGCCATTCCCCAAGGATACAAGATCACCTGGAAAAAATGCCCCAACCGCCTGGGGGTTCGGGGGTTCACCATCGTCCACAGGTCTAACCTCCGTCTGAGCACACAGTCCGAAGACTCCAAAAGCCTGATGGAACACTTTCACTTCAAACTACAGACCAGCCGACATCCACCCTCAGGGGCACCTTCATTTACTGCCCACCGAGACCCCGCACACCCTTCGCTGATTCCATCACTGACTGCATCACCACACAAGCCATCACAGCCACCAACTACACCCTGCTGGGAGACCTCAACTTCCACCTCGACAACCTTCAAGACCCCAACACCGCATCCCTCCTAGACAACCTCCACAACATAGGGCTTTTACAGATTGTGACAGAACCAGCGCACTCAGCAGGACACACCCTCAACCCCATCTTCACAACAGGAATCTCCATTACCTTCAGTCACACCTCCAAACTTCCATGACAGACCACTGATGCATCCATTTCATCTTCAACACACCCACCGTCATCAGACCCCGGCACCAACCATCACATAGAAGCTGGACAAGAATCACAGACGACCAGCTCACCATCACCCTAGCCAACTCTGCCCCCGCCTTTGCACACAACGATGACCTGAACACCGCAGGACACACCTTTCACAAATGGATCGCCGACTGCACCAACACCACAGCTCCCCTAAAAAAAAAACAGCACCCACACTAAGAAAGCCAGCTGGTTCACCCCAGAACTCCGAGAATCCAGACGGGCTTGTCACCGTGTTGAGAAAATCTAGAGAAACACCAAATCCTCAGAAGCCAAAAGCAACTTCAGAGCTGCCACCAACGCACACCACCAACTCATCAGAAACACCAGAAAGAAAGCTATTCAAGATAGAATCTCCTCACATGCACACAAAAGCAAGGAACTCTTTAGCATCATCAAGGAGTTCGCCCAACCCATCAGTGAAACAATTGACATCCCACCCTCACAGGACCTCTGTGACAGACTCAACACCTACTTCCACCACAAAATCAAGGCCATCTATAACAGCTTCAGCGAGGACAACCCATGCACAGAATCCCCTCTACCAAAACCCGACACCAACAAACCAACAATCACCAACTGGACTTCCTTCACCACCGAAGACACTCTGAAAACAATGAAGTCCATACACTCCGGGGCCCCCACAGACCCATGCCCCACCACATTTTCAAGAGAGCCACATACACCATCACCCGCAGGCTCTGCCTCACCATCAACCGCTCCCTAGCTGCCATCTCTTTCCCCAATGATGGGAAACACGCCAAGATCAACCCCCTCCTCAAGAAGCCCATGGCAGAGCCCACCGACCTCAAAAACTTCAGGCCCATTTCCCTACTATCATTTACTGCGAAAGTCATTGAAAAAGCCGTCAACAGCCAACTCGCCACTTTTATCGAAGACCACAACATCCTCAACATCTCCCAGTCCGGAATCAGGAAAAACCATAGCACCGAAACGGCCCTCCTGGCTACAACAGATGACACCGGTTGCACTCATCCTGCTAGACCTTTTGGTGTCCTTCGACACAGTCTCCCACCACACCCTGATATGAAGTCTTCACAAAGCCGGCATCAGAGACAAGGCCCACAACTGGATCCAATCCTTCCTCTCCGGCAGAACTCAATGAGTGAGACTCGCCCCCTTCCTTATTGACCCCACACCTACCACCTGCAGAGTTCCCCAGGGATCCTCCCTCAGCCCCATGCTGTTTAACGTCGACATGGCCCTGCTAGCTGCCATCGTCAGAAGCTACAGAATCAACATTGTCTCTTACGCAGAGGGCACCCAACTCATCCTCTCCCTATCTAACGAACCCAACACAGCCAGACACAACTGCATCGAAGTCATGGAAGCTGTTGTCAACTGGATGAGAAACAGCTGCCTTCAACTCAACGCAAACAAGACAGAAGTACTCATCATGGGCCCTCAACCCAAAGTGTGGAAGGACTCCTGGTGGCCACCCACCCTCGGAAATCCGCCCACCCCCACAAGCCAAGCCCACAATCTCAAGATCATCCTGGACTCCAAACTCAACATGAACCACCAAATCAGCTCAGTCATCCCCACCTGCTTCCGCACCCTCCGCCTCCTACGCAAGACTCTCAAATGGATCCCCCTCGAACATAGACAGACCATCACACACGCCCTCATCACCAGCAGCAGTCTGCGTCGGAATCAACAAGAAACTCACCAGCAAACTACAGAACATCTGGAACGCCACCTCCAGACCTTTCCTCGACCTGCCTCGTCACCGCCACATCTTACAACAACTGTGCACACTACACTGGCTTCCCATAGAGAAAAGAACCACCTTCAAGATCCTCACCCACACATACAAGGTCCTCCACAACACCGATTGGCCTACATGAACCGGTGACTCAACTTCCACGTACCCCACAGGACCCTACACGCAGCCCAGCATTCTGTTGCCGAAGTAACCTGCATCAGGAAAACCAGAACAGGGGGACACTCCTTTTCCTACCTCGCAGCCACCACCTAGGACACCCTTCCAGTCCACAAACCACCCCACCCCTCAACTTCACAAAGGATCTGAAGACATGCAATTTTTAAGAACCACCTCACCTTTGGATGCTACAATTCCCACCCAGTGCCTTGAGACTGTTGCGGATGAGTAGTTGTGCTTCACAAACACTGATTGATTGATTGACCCCTGACGTGCACCTCGACACTGCACTCTGAAGTACCGCACTAGCTGCACACTTGGACTTCACCACAAGAAGGACTTTGCCTGGCTTCAACTCATTCAAGCAGGGACTCCATGTTTGCTACAGGTAAAAAATTGCTAACCAGAGTCCCCTGCATTAAATCCTGAAGAAACTGACCAGCTGACCACTGCCTGTTTTGGAGTTTGAGTCAGGTGCATTCTGGGAGTTGTAGTGCGCACCCTCAAGGAGGAACTCAGAGATTCTGGAACCTTGGGGTGAGCTGTGGACTCCAAAAGAACCTTAAAAGACCTTCTGGAAGAAGATCCAGAAGTTTGGAGAAGATTGGAGAACTTTTTGGATAAAGCTCCATAAAGGGACCGACCCGCCACATCAACTCTAGCCGGCTTGCCTCAACCGTGACATGGCCTGACTTGCAGGTTTGTCCCACTGAAGAAAATCTCTGAGAAAGTGACTAAGGCCCTCATAATGAACATGGCGGTAAAGACTGCACTGACGGTGGTGGTGGTAACTACCACCAAAAGTCAGGTGGTCTGGGCCGCCAAATAATGAAGCACATGAAAAACAGGCAGCCTGAAAAACATCCACCGCCAGCAGAGGAGTGTCGACAATGATGGAAGAAGCCGCCCACAATCCGACGAAAAGGCCCTACCCGCCCAACAAATAATAAAGCACTAGACCGCCATCAGTTCCGGGGCGGGAACCACCGCAACGCAAAGCCTGGCAGAAACAAACTAAATAAAAGGAAACACTCACCGGAGGCTCACACAACACACCGAAGCAGACATGGAGAGAGAGTTGCAAATTATGCCAGTGCTGCTCCTTGCCATATACCTCCACGACTGTGATTGCCGACGAAGACGACAACAGTAAGTCCTGCAACCTACCAAACAAAGGAAGAAAGGGCACAGTTACATACCCACCCACTCCACCCGCAATGCACCCACCACCCCTCACAATATCACAAGCCACACGCACCTGAGCAAGAGGTACTTACCCGACACAAGCCCAAGACAACCTACCCAAAGTACCCACATGTGCACAACACCCCCCCACAATGAAACGAGGAACCACGGATCCAGAGTGTGCCAACACCAACACTGGGCACACAAACTTTATTAAAGATCCAGGAGCAACAGAAATGAGGCCACTGGCCAGTCCATATCAAAAAGGCGGATGGGCCCAAATGGCCCGAACTTGACTCCCACATGTGCACATGGTACTCCACCATAAAGGGGCATCAATGGGGCAGCCAGGCACCGTAGGGAACAGGGGCAGAGGGTTGCGGGGGTGGGGACTGACGTCTGGGAGGGGCGGGCTTGGGCTTACGTTTGGGAGGTGGAGGAGGTTTGGGTTTAGCCTTGGAAGTTGAGGGAGCGGGCTTGGACCGGGGGGCGGCAGATGTTCCTGGGCCAGCATGGGGCCTCTTGCTCACAGGGGAGGGTGCACTGGAATGGGAAGGGCGGACTGGTGCGGACTTGGACATGGGAGGAGTGGACAGGGCAAGGATGCGTGCACGTTTAGGGATGAGACGGGGTGGGCGAGTGAGTTCAAAAAGGTCTACACGGGATAGGAAAAGTTTCTTAGGGGCAGTCGGGGTAGACCTGGAGGAAGGTGTGAGAGTGGAGGTAGAGGGAGTGGTTGTAACAGGTGTAGGTGTGCGTGACGTGGATGCAGGTGACTGTACAGTATGCTGAGGTGTGGTGGATATGTGTTGGGTGGGTGTCTAGGAACGTCTGAGTGTAATGGGAGGAGGGGGGTGGACACAGTGGGACAAGACAGGCTGCCAGTGTAAATGGATGTTGTCTGGGTGTCTGCAAGTTTAGTGAGTGTGCTGAAAGTGGTACTCAGAGTCGTGGTGAGTGCAGGTGCGGTGTCTGGGGTGACTCCAAGAATGGGGTCAGAAACAGTGAATGAAGGTGCAGTGCCTGTGAGCGTGCATGTAGAAGTGACAGACAGGGAGGCGGGATAGGTGGACACACTGGGGGAAGTGGATGTTGTTGTGTGTGCCTTTGTATGTTGGTTGTGTGTAGGAAGTGTAGTGCTTGTGTTTCTCTGTGTGCTTATTGTGTGTTAAGGTGTGAGCATGGCTGTCTGGATGTTTGCTTGGGATGGGTGAAGAGAGTGGGTTGTTGGAAGGCGTAGAGGTGGTTGGAAGGGGGACACTGGCTGCCGTCAAAGAGGAGGCCAGAGCCTGAAAAGATCTCTGTAGGCCAGACATGGCACGTGAATGCCTTCCAGGTATGCATTGCACTGCTGCATCTGGGATGCTAGCCCCTGGAGGGCATTCACTGTGGTTGTCTGCCCTACAGAGATGGTCCTCAGAAGGTCAATAGCCTCCTCTGTGAGGGCAGCAGGGCTGACTGGGGCAGGGGATGAGGTGCCTGGGTCGAAGGAGACACCCACCCTTCTGAGTGAGCGGGCACGGGCAACTGGGTGGGGCTCAACTGGGAGGGCGGTGATGGTATGGGGGTTGGCGGAAGATGTCAAAGAATGGGTGGGCCCACTAGGATCCACCATGGAGCTCCCATCGGAGGAGGTATCAGAGAAACTACCTCCGGTGGTAGTTGCCTCCCCCGTGGTACTCCCCTCGCCCTCCAACCCACTGGTCCTCTTGTCGTCGCTCGACTCTGCCTCCTTGGAACCGTGGGGCGCTGCATCCCCACTCGCCGGTGCCACTGCTCCCTCGCCAGATGATGCTGATGTACACAGACAACACAAGAGTACAGGGGTGGGGAGCCAAAACAGGAGAGAAATCTGTAAATAGCTGAATGGATGTACATATCTGGTTCACACATACTCCCACCGAGCAAATATACCAACAGGCAGCACCTACAGCTATACTCATGGCTATGCCCCTGACTAGTGGCAAAAACCCTGGTAAACAGCTATCTCCAACATTACAGAAGGACCTGAAGAACTGCAGATCTGCCCCTTATCATTTAACTGCCCATGGGGCCCATTATGCTAAATGACATCAGTCAGAGTCCCTGTCACTAGACAGCATATGTACTACAGCACCCTCAGACATCCATCAAAGAGGCATACAAGGGTCTTGGTACTCACCCCCTTGTGTCTGCTGTGCAGCCTTCAAGCGCCTATCCACGTCTGGATATGGCACCGCCAGAATGCGGTGCATTAGGGGGGTCAGGGCCGACTGGCACCCCTTCTTCGTTGGGAGGACTTCCCCAGCTGGGCCTCGTAGGTCTTGCTCGCCCAGCGCTGCATGTCCTCCCACTGCTTCCTGCAATGGGTGCTCCGCCGGTTGTAGACCGACAGGGTTCACACTTCCCTGGCGATGGCATGCCAGAGTCTCCTCTTCTGATGGGCGCTTACCTGTAGTAGACACACAGGAAAGAAACACTGAGGTCAGAAAAAGCAGGTGATACCGCTGGCCATCCATCCCCTAGGGGACAAACACTTAAAACAGAATTACAGCACCTCACTCACACAGATTGCCATGCATTAAATGGCTGTGCAGTTACAAATTGTGCACACATGTTTACAGGCATCCACCACCATCACACACATCCATGCACCCCAATCCGCCTACTCACCTGCACCTCTGGTCATCCATATAGCTTGGCATACAGCAGTATCTCCACTGTGACTCGTGCCATTTCCAGGACCAGAGTCAGGACACAGCAGCACACTCAGGGGAGTACTTACATGCACGGAATCCAGGAGTCAAGTGAAGCTGGGGTGATGAAATAGCATACACTCCGCAGCAGTGTATACCGTCACTGCCGGCGGCGATCATGATAGGCCCATATTACCCATTGACAACCATGTTAACCAATGACTGGGTGCATGGCGGAGAACACCGCCTTACACCATTACGACAACCGCTAGCAGTATGAAGTCACTTCCACTGCTACATATCTGGATGGCAGGGGACTGACATTTTGCGAACTACTACACAGTTATTATTTGGTCATTGGCCCCATGCTGGCCCTGTGGACCCCAGCCCTAAAACGCATGGCCAAAAGACAATTTACTCACCACAACAGTCCAGATGTATCAGTTAGGACATGTCACTACAGTTTAACATCCTACAATACTTATGTGTCACCTACTTGTTTGACAGCAGTGTCATATACACAACATGTTGTGCAAATGAATTTGTGTACCTCACATGTGTTCTCCACTTCTCCTAGGTACAGACCCACGTGGTGAGGACCCTATCTGTGTACAGACCACTTGTTGATTTGGAGACCATGGTGGAAAGTCACATCATTATCCATTACAGACTCACTTGTGCTACTATTCATGAACTTTGTGCATTACTGGATCCAGCACTGAGACCGGCTAATCGAAATCAGCATGCCATCCGTACTGAAGTGCAAGTGCTCTCTGTACTCCATTTCCTGGCCACGGGCTCGTTTCAGGTGACTGTGGGCATGGGTGCAGGGTTTTCACAGCCAATGTTTTGCCTCATCCTGTCCAGATTCCTGGATGCATTTGAACAACACCTGGAAGTCATATGCGAGGTTTCCCCAAAGTGCTGAACTACCTGCCATCAAGTAAGACTTTTATGCCTTTGCCAACATCCCCCATGTGAAAGGTGCCATATATCGCACCCACATAGCTCTCATTCCATCAAGAGTAAGTGAACAGGTATACAGAAACAGGAAGAACTTTCACTTTATGAACATTCAATTGGTGTGTACTGCAGACCAGTACATCTCACATGTGAATGCCATGTTCCCTGGATCAGTCTATGATTCATTTGTGCTGAGGAACAGCAGTGTGCCACATATGATGGAACAAATACAAGGGGACAGAGGATGGATCATAGGTGAGTGTGGCTGACAATTTTACTGTACATTGCTGACAGCCAGGCAGTCTGCAACTGAGGGTAGTTAGTTACAGTCATGTTTTCCCACTTTTGGAGGTGATTCTGTCTACCCCAACATGCATTGGCTCCTGACACCAGTGAGGAATCCTAGAACAGATGCGGAGAGGAATTACAATGAGGCCCATGGAGGTGCTAGGAGGGTGATTGTGCGCACTATAGGTCTCCTAAAGGCTAGATTCCGTTGCCTCCATATCTCTGGGGGTTCCCTGTGATGTGGCTCTGAGGAGGTGTCTAGAATAGTGGTGGCCTGCTGCATGCTGCAAAACGTGGCTGTGAGGAAATCTAGTCCCCTCTTGGAGGAGGAAGGTGCTGTATATCCAGACCAGCTTCCTCTGAGAGGGGATGAGAGTGATGATGATGATGAAGAGGGGGGAGATGTACACTCCAGGAACCATCTGATCCAACTATACTTCCAGTGACTAAGAGGTACTGTTTGCTGATATTGTTGTCTGTACTGCATACTGTTGGTCTGACTTATTCTCTATGGGGGTGTTGGATCTGTAGACATTTACACTGTAACAAGATTTTCAAGTGCCATGTGACATGATGAACAACTAGTTAGACATTCCTGCAATAAAGGTCTGAATATTGGATTTCAATGGCAAATGCATTCACACTTCGATTTAATTCAACGTAATGACAGGGGATATTGACATTGGTGTACATGTGTTTTAATAGGTGTCAGGGATGCAGTGGTGCTCTTTACAGTGATGGCAGTGGGCTGATGGTGGATGTCCATACTGGCTACATGGTCTCAGCGATTGGTGACAGTGGTAATTTGTCCATCTGTACCTTGAAGGTTGTTGAGTTGCTATTGGCCGGTGAGGTTGGTGGTTCAGTGGCACACTTGAGAGACAGTCCATGTCAGAGTCACTTCTTTGACGGTGCCTTGGTCTTGGCAGGTGTACCAGTATCATATCTGGGCCTGAGGGACCGTTTGAGTGCCTGTTGTTGGACTGTACGGGTAGGGGTGCTGGTCTCCTGTGTGTCCTTAGATAGTGGCACCAGTCCAGTTGCTGCTGCTGATGTTGATGACTGGTCTGTATCGTGGTCTGTGGTAGGGGCTTCCTGGTTTGTGGGGGTCTCAGGCTGGGTTGGGAAGTGGTGCAGCAGCACCCCTGCAATGGTGGCCATGGTGGCATTGAGCTGTTTCCACTGCTCCATGGCCTCTTAGTGGTGTGCTATCTGCAGTCTTTGATTCTGGTCCAGGGTGGCCACGATCAGGCCCATCCTGTCCTGGGTATGGTGGTATGCTCCCAGGACCTCGGAGATCACCTCCTGGGCTGCAGCATCCATCCTTTGGCCTCCCCCTGGGCCACTGATGCCCTCCCACTGGCCCTAGTCCCCTTTGCCTGTGTCCCCTGCACAGGTCTGGCAGTACCACTTGCACTGGGGCCATCGTCATCCTGCCTGTTGTTAGGTGGTGACTGTGGCCTCTGTACTTGTGTTCCACCAGTCTGTGGCCTGGATACACTGGTGTGGGGTCATTTGGCCAGAGCTGATGTTGGTGGCTGGGTGGTAGGGGTGTCAGTGGTGCCCTGGGTGGGGCTGCTGGATGGTTACAGTCCAGGGCTGTGTGATTGGCCAGGATATTCCTCACTGTCCATACTACCCTCACAAGTGTCTTGAGTGGTTCCTCTGTCTCCATGTGGGGCGCTGGCACTCCTTGTCCTTTCTGTCAGGGTGGCATGGTTAGTGGTTCCTGTGGGGGAGAATGGATATGTATGTTATATTTACAGAATCAGATGGGGTGAACAGGGCAGGACTATTTTGTGCAGGTTTCCCACTGTTGGGCCATGCAGGGTTTTTTTGTGAGCTTGTCATTGCATTTAGCATGGAATGTGGAGGTGCATTGTGGGTGGTATTCCTTGCAGGGGTAAGTGACTGTGGACAGGGGGAGGGATGTGGGTCTGTTGGTGGGTTTGTGGGCATGTAGGGTGCCTGGATGTAGTGATTGTGGCCTGGGTGGGATAGTGGTCCTGGTGGTAGTTGAAGGGGTGAGGTGGTGCATGCATTATAGGTGTGGTGGATATGGGGTAATTGTAGATGACTTACCTTAGTCCATTCCTCCACTGAGTCCAGTGAGGCCTTCAGGGTGCAGGAGGGCCAGTACCTTTTCCTCCCAGTCAGTGTAGTCAGGGGGTGTTGGTGGAGGTCCTCTCCCAGACTTCTGGACCGCAATGTTGTGCCTTGATGCCATGGACCTCACCTTCCTGCACAGGTCGTTCCGTCTCTTGCGGATGTCGTCCCTTCTGTGTGGATGGTTTCCCACTGCATTGACCCTGTTGACTATGGTCTGCCATAACTCCATCTTCCTGGAGATGGGTGTGTGCTGGAGCTGTGCCCCGAATATTTGTGGCTCAACCTTGAGTATATCGTCCACCATTGTTCTTAGCTCCTTTCTGTGAAGCGTGGGTGCTTAGGGGGTGCCATGATGTGTGTAGTGGGTGGTAAGTTGTAAGGCTATTGGTGAGGGTGCTGTTGTGTGGTTGGGTGTGTGAGTTGTGTGTTGTTCCATTCAGCGTCTTCAGGTAATGTTGTCAGTCTGGTTTCTCCTATTGGTGGTGCAAATGATTGTGGGGTGTGTCAGCGTGTTTTATAGTGTTGTGGATGTGTGTCAGGTGTGTGGGTTTCAAACTTGCCAATGTGTGCATTTCTTGCAGTTGGGTTCCATTGCTGGTCGTTCGGCATCCACTGACCACCGCAGTGATTTGTGCATCATTATTTGGAGGGCGGGGGACTTGTGTGCTCGGCGGTGACGGGTGGGATGTGCAGCTTTTTCGCTGACAGGGCCCTGGCGGTGGCTTGTGGCAAACAACATTTTGGCAGTTTCTGTTTTTGGCATCTTTACATGGCGGGTATCTGTTCACTGCCAATGGCGGTATTCTGTTCACTTCGCCACGGCGGCTGACGGTGTTTACCACCATGTTCATAATGACCCCCTAAGTCTGAATGTAGAAAGTTGACGGGGATGTCACAAGCAGTGTATCTGAAGAGGGCTCCAAGGACGTCAGATCACCATTCAGGTTCGGCCCGGTTGAAGGATTTTCTTCTTGAAAAATCATCTAAGTCCGAATGTAGAAATCTTCACCAAGGGCTCCCGCGACGTGTATCTGAGGAAGGGCTCCAAGGAACCCGGATCGGACTGGCAACTTTGTTCCGCTGAAGAAAATCTTCAAGAAAATGACTAAATCCAAAGGTAAACTTTTGACAAGGCCTCCCGCTTGCTGTAGCCGAGCAGGGCTCCATCGTGGTGAGCCTTAAACTTTGACTTTGCCCCGGTCGAGGTGCCACCAGATGACCAGATTGGCTTTATTTGTTTCTATGCACTAAAAAACACTAAGGCCCTCATTATGACATTGGCGGTAAATATTGAATACTGCCACGCTGACTGCCGCCAACATACCACCACAAAAGCGAACATCCGTTGGCCAGATTATAACAGATACACACAAAACCGACAGAAAACAGCCACAAACACAAATCCGCCAGACCCACTGGACTTGATAAACTGTCGGCACTACCACCCATACGAATAAGCCATCAAAACAATGCCCTCCAAATAATGACCGATGAATCACCACAGCAGATATTCAACAGTGGTAAACCATTGGCAGTGCACACCACCATGGTGGAGATGACCACTCAAAAACCAAACAAGACAACATTGGCCAAAAGAAAAAAAAACACACCTGACACAAATACACACACCCCACACACTCAACCAAAAGTACTATAAAACACACCCCCACATCATCCACAATCCTTTGCAAACACGAGAAGACCACTACACTTTGCCAAGCCAATCTCAGAGAGAACTGCACGCACATATCACAACTACCCATTTATCTGTCACACACCACATACACCACCACTTCACACATCGCCCTCTGCAGAACACATACCACACAACACCCATGTCCCCAAAAAGGCACCCCCGTTTCACTGAAGAAGAGTTGCAGGTCATGGTGGAGAAAATAGTCAGGGTACAGCCACAGCTGTTTTGGAGCACAGGTACAGCAGATCTGCATTGCCAGGAAGATGGAGCTATGGCGGAGAATCGTGGACAGAGATGCCCCCTGCATACCAGTCCAACTACTGGTGCTAGGCTGACCAGTTTCTGCCAGCCTGCCACATCCAGATGGGTTTTTGGCCACATGGGGCGAGTGCCTTTGTCCTGGGTGGAGGTCCTTCACACCTCCCCCTGCAGGAACCGTTACACCTGGCAGTGAGCCTCAAAGGCTCGAGCCTGGTGTTACAGCGTCCCAGGGTGCTCCAGCTAGTGGGGATGCCCACCCCCCGGACACAGTCCCCACTTTTGACAGCAAGTTCAGAGGAGATAATGAGAAAAATAGGGAGGAGTCACCCTCCAGCCGGGACAGCCCCTAAGGTGTCATGAGCTGAGGTGACCAGTGCCTTAAGAAATCCTACATCTTGCTTTGGAGGATTTCCCCCAATAGGAATAGGGATGTGCTCCCCTCCTCACAGGGAGGAGGCACAAAGAGGGTGTAGACACCCTCCAGGACAGTAGACATTAGCTACTGCCCCCAGACCTAAACACACCCCTAAATTAAGTATTTAGGGGTGACCCTGAACCCAGGAAAGCAGATTCCTGATGACCTACAACAAGAAGAAGTATTGCTGACCTGAAAGCCCTGGAGAGACAACGGAGACGACAACTGACTTGGCCCCAGCCCTACCGGCCTGTCTCCAGAATCAAAGAACCTGCACAGCGATGAATGCAGCGAGACCAGCGACCTCTGAGGACTCAGAGAACTGCCCTGCATCCAAAGGACCAAGAAACTCCAGTGGACAGCGGCTCTGTCCAAACAGCAACAAAGAAACCATCTTTAAAGGAACTCCATCAACACTCCGGAAGCGTGAATTCCCAACACTCTGCACCCGACGCCACCGGCTAGTGTCCAGAAGAACCAACACTTCAGAGAGGACCCCCAGGCAACTCCCACGATGTGGACACCCTGAGCCGACCTCCCTCCACCCCCACAGTGATGCCTGCAGAGAGAATCCAGAGGCTCCCCTTGACCGCGACTGCCCGGTACCATCGAAGCTTACGCCTGGAAGAAGCACTGTACCCGCAGCCCCCAGGCCCGAGAGAAACCAACTAGCAGTGTAGGAGTGACCAGCAGGTAGCCCTCATTCTTGCCCAGTCAGTGGCTGGCCAGAGAAGCCCCCCGTGCCCTGTCTGCATTGCCAGAGTGACCCTCGGGTCTCTCCATTGATTTCTACCTAAAGCCTGACACCTACTTCACACACTGCACCAGACCGCCCCTGTGCTGCTGAGGGTGTATTTTGTGTACCTGTTTGTGACCCCCCCCAGTGCTCTACAAAACCCCCCTGGTCTGCTCCCAGAGGCACAGGTACTTACCTGCTAGCAGACTGGAACCGGAGCACCCTTAGTCTCCATAGGCGCCTATGTTATTTGGACCCTACTTTGACCTCTGCACATGACCGGCCCTGTGTTGCTGGTGCTGGGTGTTTGGGGTTGACTTGAACCCCCAATGGTGGGCTGCCTATGCCCTGGAGACTGAACTTTTAAGTGCTTTACTTACCTCAAAAACTAACTAATACTTACCTCCCCCAGGAACTGCGGATTTCTGCAGTGTCCACTTTTAAAATAGCTTACAGGCATTTTTTGCAAAACTGTGTACATTACTGTTTTAATTCAAAGTTCCTTATTTACCTATGCCAAGTACCTTTTAATTTATGTACTTACTTGAATTCTGAATCTTGTGATTCTAAAATAAATTAAGAAAATTATATTTTTCAATATAAAAACCTATTGGCCTTGAGTCAAGTCTTTGAGTGTGTGTTCTCATTTATTGCCTGTGTGTATACAACAAATACTTAACACTACCCTGTGATAAGCCTACTGCTCGAGCACACTACCACAAAATAGAACATTAGTATTATCTAATTTTGCCACTATCAACCTCTAAGGGGAACCCTTGGACTCTGTGCACACTATCTCTCACTTTGAGATTGTAGATACAGAGCCAACTTCATGCAGTAGTGTGCCCACCTGTCCAGGGACCCGAGTCCATACCACACAGGCAAGACAATGAGGGTACTGGTGTCAGTGGGAGTGGGCACCATTAAAGGGACACAGGAACAGGCACAGGGACCCCCGGAGGACAGCTGTGCACCAGGAGGATGACAGGCCCAGGTAACCAACTGCCCAGGAGGCACTCACAAATGTCATGGTGGCATACCAACAAATCCCAAGAACAGGATGGGTCAGGTGATCAACATCATGCAGGAGAACCAGTGGCTGCAGGGGGTACATCACCAGGAGGTCATGCAGCAGTTGCAGGGCCTAAATGCCAACATGGCCTCCATTATACGGGTGCTGGGTGACATGGCCAACACCATGTGGGAGGACAGAGCACACCACTTCCACTATCCACTCCACCCAGCACCCATAAACATGTGCTGCAGCTAATGGACAGGACCCACAGGCCACCAGCACGCCTCCCCCTGTAGAAGGTGAACCAGCCTGCAAATGTTCCCTATGACCCAGGCAGACACCAGAGACAGTTGCCAAGACCAAGACCACCGCCAGGAAATAGCCCCTCCTGAATGTCCCCCTTGTGTGACTCCTGAAGGCATACACTGATACACTGGGTGGGGACTCAGGCTCACCTATAAGCCACACTCTGTGCCTCTGTAGTTGTGCCATCAGCTGTGGGATGCTGCTATTCCGCAGGACAAAGGCATCATGCACCGACCCAGGATACTTGGCAGTGACTTGGGAGATGTACTGGTCAGCAAGGCACACCATCTGGACATTGAGAGAGTGGAAAATCTTCCTATTCGTGAACACCTGTTCATTGGCCTGGGGGTGAGGGGACCAAGGCAATATGGGTCCCGTCAATGTCCCCAATCACATGTGGTATGGGTCCCATTGCACAGAATCCAGCCTTCAGAGTGGGCAATTCATCTACCTGGGGGAATGCGATGTAGCTGCACAAGTGTTTGAGCAAGGCTGCCAAAACCATTGCAAGCACAATAGATTACATTGGCTGTGACATTCCAGACGATAGGTGAGTATGATGTGTCTGTCGTCCAGTGTAGCCAAGTCCACAAGGTCTGTTCAAAGGTGCTTGCCTCCTCCTCTTATTCTTCCGCAGTGGTTGGCACCTTAGTGACCCAAAGTAAGAAGAGAGTGACAACAGGAACTATGGACACACCACATCAGTGTACACAGAGCATGTTTGTATGTTGGACACTGGAATTGTCTAGGTGTGTACATTCAAGACCATTGACACAGTTTTATATCAGTACATGTGTACTGGCATTAGAAAACGGCAACCGCCTGTCCTGTATGCAGGTGGAAGTGACCTCACTCCGCTGGTGTTAGGCGTCATAGCAGGAGGCGGTCTGCACCACTGTGCAATTCCCCATTGGCTAACATGGGGTTCTATGGAGTACAAGGAACCAATGATGATGAACGCCGGCGGTGACAGTGCTCAACGCTGCAGATGTGCCTGCCATTTTCTGTCTATCACTTCACTTGATTCCTGACTTTCCACAGGACTACATCTCCACTGCGTGTGTTGCTGTGGCCTGTGATTGGAACCTGCCATGGCCCATGATACAGGGGAAGGGGCCCCTGACTTCACGTCGGAGGAGTTGGAGAGGCTCTTGGATGGGGTCCTACCCCTGTATGGGCAGTTTTATGGGCCTCCAGACCAACAGGTGAGTACATCATGGGTACATTGCATGCAACATGGCTGCAGGGAGATGTGTGTGTGCTGGCAGTATGTCATTTGGGGGATATGGCTGGTGACAGTGTTAATGCAGAGGTACATGTCATGTGTGTGCCTGATGAGGGGCAAATGCAGTGTGTAGGCCATATGTGTGACAGCCTGGACTGTGTGGTTCATGGTGTTCCTCTGTCTGGGTTTCCTCTGCAGGTCAGCGCCCATCAGAAGAAAGGGTTGTGGCGTGCCCTCACCAGGGATGTGCGAACCCTGTGGGTCCATAGCCGGAAGAGCACCCACTGCAGGAAATGGTGGGAGGACCTGAGACGCTGGCCCAGAAGACCGCAGAGGCCCAGCTGGGGATGACCTCCAAACGAAGAAGGGATGCTCGTCGGAAACTGACCCCCCTGATGGCCTGCATAGTGGTGGTGGCCTACCCAGAGCTGGATGGGCACTTGAGGGCATCACAACAGCCACAAGGGAGTGAGTACAGTGTTTGAGACAGCCATCTTGTTGCCTGGCATGGGATTTGGGTGCAGGGTTCTAGTCAGTGGATGCCCCAATACGCCAGCTTAGACATTGCAGTGTGGTCCAGCTTAGCTTTTTTGGGTGTAATGCATAAGTTTGATGGCTAGGTAACTGGCTTTCAATGTCAGACAGGGCTTAGTTGATCCCAGTTGGTGCGCAGATGTCAGTGTTTGGCTCCTACCTGGTGTGGCACCTAACCAATGGTATGCCAGTGTGGTCCATACTACCCATTCTTAGTCTCAGTGTGCGAAAGTGATGTGTATGCCATCTGTGCTGTGATTGACCCTGTGCTTCATTTCTTTCCCCCCCCCTCTCCTTTTGTCATCCTGTGTGCATTAGCATCATCTGGCGAAGGAGCAGGGGCACCAGCAAGTGAGGGTGCTGCAGCCCCGGGACTCAGGAGGCAGAGTCCACCGACGCAGAGGGGACCAGTGGGATGGAGGGCGAGGGGAGCAGCACGGGGAGGACAGGAGTTGATACAACTGACTCTGATTCCTCTTCCGATGGGAGCTCCCTGGTGGTGGCGGACCCCTCTGGGACCACCCCAGCTGCGGGTTCTACCGCCACCCCGTACCAACACTACCCTCCCAGTAGCCCTCCACTGAGTTACCCGTGCTCACTCAACCAGGAGGTTGGGCGTCTCTTATGCCCCAGGCACCTCAGGCCCTGCCCCAGTCAGCCCTGCTGCCCTCGGTCAGGGGCTGTTGACTTCCTGAGATTCATCTCTGTAGGGCAGTCAACCATAGTGAATGCCATCCAGGGGCTGGCATCCCAGATGCAGCAATGTAGTGCCTTCCTGGAGGGCATTCATGGTGGCTTGACGACCCTACAGAGATCGTTTCAGGCTCTGACCTCCTCTCTGACAGCAGCCAGTGTCCTGTTTCTTCAGTCCCCGCTCCAACTACCACTTCCCAGTCCCAGTCTCCTCTTCCCAACCCCATCCGACACACACATTCTGAGAAGCATGCACCCAAAGCAACAGACAAGACTCGTACAGACAAACACAGGCAGCACACTTCAATCCACAAGCACTCACATAGCCAACACACGGATGCACACACAAGATCATCTACTGCCTCCACTGTCTTCCCCTCCCCCTCCTCCCTCACAGTCACATCTGCACTCACACCTGCATGCACAGCATCAACAGTCCCAGAACCTGCCACCTGCACAGCCTTGCCCACAGTCACCACAACAGCAGACCCACATACATGCACCACACACCACATGCAAAGTCATCACCACTACCATCACCACCTCAAGTAGCACACCCACCTCACTTGCAGACACCGTCACAACATCCATCCACACATCCTGTTTGACTTCCCCAGCCTGTCTGCCCTCCCTCCAAACACACACAAACGTTGACACTCAGACCTCCAACAGCCATCCACCTTACACACGCACACTGTCCATGCACCTGCACCCAAGTCCAGCACACCTCCTACTCCTACAACAACTCCCTCTACCTCCACTCCCATTCCTCCTCCCACAGCCAGCCACACTGGTCCTAAAAAGCTTTTCCTTTCCCACCTTGACCTCTTCCCTCCCCTCCCCCTGTCCTGCCCGCATGAAGAAGGTCCTGCCCCCCGCCCAGTATCTCCAGCGCCAAATATAGCGTTGTTCCACCCCCTAAGACTTCAGCTGCCACTAAGAGGCACATGAATGGAACTCCGGCCTCCCGCCCCAAGCCTACTCCTCTGCCCAAAAAATGGAAGGGTAAAGACCCACCCCCTCCCAAACCCAAACCCTCCCAAAAAGAAGCTCCCACCAGCCCATATGCCACCACCCCTGAGGTGCCTGCCTGTTTTCAACATGATTCCCCTGCTGAGTGGAGTCCCGATGTTGTCAGGAGTCAAGTTGGGGCTTGGACTTTACTCTGTGGGCATTTTCAGACTTTGTACTGGCCAATGGCCATGCATGTATTTGAGCAATTCTGTAATTGTTTGGATTTTGGCTCTTCATCCAACTGGATTACAGTGGTTGGAACAGAGGTATGTGTCCTGGCTTTCATTGCTCCTGGGCCCTGTTACAGTCAATTTACTCTGCAGATGGTTCTGGGTGTGCGGTGTGTGTGTGTATGGTGTGTGTGGTACATTGCCTGTCTATGGGAGGGATCAGCACCATGGTCATTATTTGGCAGTCATTACCTCCGGCCTGGCGGCGGTACTACCAACATCGCCGGTGTGGCGGTCGCCTGACCGCCAATGTCATAATGACCACCTAATTCTTTAAAAATTCATATCTCCAGTTTCCCTTTCCAATTTTATTTATTTTAGTGTCATTTTAAAGATAAAAATATAATCTATTCTTATAAATTGGTGTTGGATTTTTATTTTGTTTTGTGTTTTACTCCTTTAGTGTTTTATGATTCATTTATTGAGACCTACCTAAACCTAAGTGGAGGTTAGTGGCCTATTGCTAAGTGTAGGTACTTACCTGCCCTTACTAATAATCCACTTTCCAACACTTTTCTAAATGGATACCAACTCATTTCCAGTTTCACACATCTGCCCCTTCAAATTACTATGTCTGAAAAATTTATTATGTTTAAATAAATAAAATAAAAACAAAACTACTTACTTACGGTTTCATGTGTGCCTGGTAGACCCCGGAGATGTGGGATGCCAGGACCACCATCTGGTTGTTGTCTTCAGAGAAGTAAGGCATTAATCCCAGAAAACACATGCAGATAGTTATGTGATTAACACATCCCAAAAGATCAGATGCACACATCAGTACAACACAGCATGTTTTAAGAATGCTATTTGGTTTACATTTTCCCACAGCTACCTGCACAGCATGGTGGCACCACTCACTCAAGCTATCTGAAAAATTAGCAAGTAATGATTTAAACTTTCAGTGCACAACTACTGACAGCAGTTGTTTTTCTTTTTATGACAGACTCTTAGCTTCATGACAGCACCTTCCTGCACGGGCTGCCCAGTGTGAAAGGAGCTATTTGCAGCATCTGTCATGGAGTCACATGAGTCTCCTCTCATGTTAGTGATGCTCCACATGGGGTCTGGCAGCACTGTGGATTGCAGGGCTCTTGAGGAACCGTGTACCTCGGGCCTCTTCTTGTGCTGGTGATGCGCCAGGCGAGTCCTGACACCACAGTGGCCTGCATGACTTGGGGGGGAACGTGTACCTCGGACCTAGTCTCAGGGTATTGATGCTCCATCTGGGGCCTAGGTACACAGGGACTACTATGTTCTAAAAGAACTGTGTACCTGGGGCCTGCACTCAGGTTACAGATGCTCCACTCAGGGCCTGACAGCACAGTGGGCTGCCGGAATCAGAAAAATCAGGGTCTGTGCTCAGGCTATCGATACACACAGCTTAGCTTAGTAAATGTTCCACTGTCCATATAGCTTTGGAATGTGCCATCACAAGGTACTTAATTATGTTAAAGTTCATCGTCCTATAATAAAAGGAGGAAGGCAATGAGTTGGCAAAGTCACCAATGCTTCAAACTGGTAAAAAGTGATCACGTAGACTGAACAAAAAGAAAATCACACATACCACACAGCCCGCCTGACTGGGAAGTAAAGAGCCTAACCAAGCCTGCCATTTTGAGCATGAGAGTAGCACCATGATTGGTCTGAGCAGGCCAGCACAGCACTCCTTATCAGACTAGGAGCCTGTGCCTGCAGTCCGCCCAGCTTTTACACAGCTCACATTGGTGCAGTCTGAAGTGCGCATGTCAGGCTGGCCATCCCAAGACAGTCGGCCAATCCGACATGCACACTTTAGGCTTTGCCAAAAAGCAGCAGGAATGGCCGTATCACCAAGTTCAGAGAAAGACAGTGCACTTCTTAAAATGGTCATGTCCATTGAACATTTTATTAAATTAATGTTTGCTGCACTGGTTGCAATTGGGTAATTCTTCGTGATTATATTACAAGGAATGATGTGACTTACACCTACCCTAGTAATGAGAAAAGATTGTGCAAGAACGTTGAGAAAACTGGAATCAAGTTTCAAAATTGACTCTCAACACCAGAAAGCCTTTGATACTCAACATGGAAGACAAACTCTGGAAAAATAGTGGATGAATTATGAAAGTAATTTGATAGACTCTCTCTGTGGAATAGAGACTGGTAAGTGCCCAACATTATGCACACATAAGACCACTGGGTAAAACTGGTAATTCTATATGAGTTAATTCTACATGAGTTGGTACACCAGGTCATTGACCCGGGCATTGTGGTCTATTTAGTAACCATTTGGATATAAGCTAGGATAAACATACACAGTATTACCCTACCAATATGACATGTTACCATGAGACATTCCTCTCCCCAAATCGATCTTGGCACTGGCGGCAGGTATTGGCGTTGACCGTATGCTGCATATCGCCATCAGGTGAAACCATGAGGTGCTGATAAGTATTTATGAGCGATGATCAGTAGACACACAGGCCAGCGACCCTACAACACATGGTAGTGCTATTGACATGCAATGAACTCATCACATTCAGACACGGACAAGCACAACAACCAATACATCCCAAATGGGCTTCCCAACATTCGCCCATCATGTAACTTTCACAAGCACTCACAGACGTATTCACTTAATCACTTTTTACATTAGGAACTGCAAACACACCAGCAAGTTTTATATATCTACGACATTGATCGATATGTTGTTACATTTCTGCCGATTAAACATTCATACATCTTTTATGCGATGGAATATAAAATCGTGACTGTAATTGACATAGAAATAATTGCTCCCGTGAACAAGGCACTAACAAGCTGTTGGATGAGCCAAATGTGGGATTTTAAGTCAGCTGACATGGCCCTGCAGTCCTCAACCTGAAGTACAACAGAAAGTACCACTGGTCACAATTTCTAGCATATATTACATCAGATTCAGGGAGGATTCGGCACAAATACTGATAAGTTAAACGTTACAATACTCTAGCTTCAATTAACTTTTTAACTTTTTTATATATATTACAATGTAAAACAATACAAACCAACCATTAAAGTGCCCAAGCCTTTTACCTCTAACAAGATATACAGATAAAGCAAAAATATCTATATCATCAACTAATTTATGGCATCTGGGTTAAAAATCACATGACACATTCTGTTAGTTTCATTTTCAGTCCTTCATTTCAGTGTTAGCGACCAGTTCGATATTGGATCCAAATTTCGATATAAGCAGCCAACACATGTTTTGTTGGAAACCCCACTTCTTAAGGGCTCAGTTACAATATGAACAACGACATTACTTTAAAATACACAAAAAATATAAAAATGACCCTGTACAAATATACGTTACAATGCATTATTCATAAACGTAAGTCCAGCAAAATAGAATAATATTAATAGAGAGGACACAGATAAAAATATAATTCTTCAATAAAAGGTAATTTCAATAAAAACATACTATCGTTCAGCATGAGTGACAGACAGCCATGCAACACTACATCCAAAGTGTGCCCGTAAAGTCCTATTGGGTTGACTTGAACCAATATCTAAACACCATAATGAACCCTCCATTTGATAATAACTTGCTGTAAGGAAATGCCTCCTTGGCATGGTTGCCCCCTGACTTTTTGCCTTTGCTGATGCTATGTTTACAATTGAAAGTGTGCTGAGGCCTGCTAACCAGGCCCCAGCACCAGTGTTCTTTCCCTAACCTGTACTTTTGTATCCACAATTGGCAGACCCTGGCATCCAGATAAGTCCCTTGTAACTGGTACCTCTAGTACCAAGGGCCCTGATGCCAAGGAAGGTCTCTAAGGGCTGCAGCATGTCTTATGCCACCCTGGAGACCTCTCACTCAGCACAGACACACTGCTTACCAGCTTGTGTGTGCTAGTGAGGACAAAACGAGTAAGTCGACATGGCACTCCCCTCAGGGTGCCATGCCAGCCTCTCACTGCCTATGCAGTATAGGTAAGACACCCCTCTAGCAGGCCTTACAGCCCTAAGGCAGGGTGCACTATACCATAGGTGAGGGTACCAGTGCATGAGCATGGTACCCCTACAGTGTCTAAACAAAACCTTAGACATTGTAAGTGCAGGGTAGCCATAAGAGTATATGGTCTGGGAGTCTGTCAAACACGAACTCCACAGCACCATAATGGCTACACTGAAAACTGGGAAGTTTGGTATCAAACTTCTCAGCACAATAAATGCACACTGATGCCAGTGTACATTTTATTGTAAAATACACCACAGAGGGCACCTTAGAGGTGCCCCCTGAAACTTAACCGACTATCTGTGTAGGCTGACTAGTTCTAGCAGCCTGCCACAAACCGAGACATGTTGCTGGCCCCATGGGGAGAGTGCCTTTGTCACTCTGAGGCCAGTAACAAAGCCTGCACTGGGTGGAGATGCTAACACCTCTCCCAGGCAGGAATTGTCACACCTGGCGGTGAGCCTCAAAGGCTCACCTCCTTTGTGCCAACCCAGCAGGACACTCCAGCTAGTGGAGTTGCCCGCCCCCTCCGGCCAGGCCCCACTTTTGGCGGCAAGGCCGGAGAAAATAACGAGAATAACAAGGAGGAGTCACTGGCCAGTCAGGACAGCCCCTAAGGTGTCCTGAGCTGAGGTGACTCTAACTTTTAGAAATCCTCCATCTTGCAGATGGAGGATTCCCCCAATAGGGTTAGGATTGTGACCCCCTCCCCTTGGGAGGAGGCACAAAGAGGGTGTACCCACCCTCAGGGCTAGTAGCCATTGGCTACTAACCCCCCAGACCTAAACACGCCCTTAAATTTAGTATTTAAGGGCTACCCTGAACCCTAGAAAATTAGATTCCTGCAACAAGAAGAAGGACTGCCCAGCTGAAAACCCCTGCAGCGGAAGACCAGAAGACGACAACTGCCTTGGCTCCAGAAACTCACCGGCCTGTCTCCTGCCTTCCAAAGATCCTGCTCCAGCGACGCCTTCCGAAGGGACCAGCGACCTCGACATCCTCTGGGGACTGCCCCTGCTTCGAAAAGACAAGAAACTCCCGAGGACAGCGGACCTGCTCCAAGAAAAGCTGCAACTTTGTTTCCAGCAGTTTCAAAGAACCCTGCAAGCTCCCCGCAAGAAGCGTGAGACTTGCAACACTGCACCCGGCGACCCCGACTCGGCTGGTGGAGATCCGACACCTCAGGAGGGACCCCAGGACTACTCTGATACTGTGAGTACCAAAACCTGTCCCCCCTGAGCCCCCACAGCGCCGCCTGCAGAGGGAATCCCGAGGCTTCCCCTGACCGCGACTCTTTGAACCTAAAGTCCCGACGCCTGGGAGAGACCCTGCACCCGCAGCCCCCAGGACCTGAAGGACCGGACTTTCACTGGAGAAGTGACCCCCAGGAGTCCCTCTCCCTTGCCCAAGTGGAGGTTTCCCCGAGGAATCCCCCCCTTGCCTGCCTGCAGCGCTGAAGAGATCCCGAGATCTCTCATAGACTAACATTGCGAACCCGACGCTTGTTTCTACACTGCACCCGGCCGCCCCCGCGCCGCTGAGGGTGAAATTTCTGTGTGGACTTGTGTCCCCCCCGGTGCCCTACAAAACCCCCCTGGTCTGCCCTCCGAAGACGCGGGTACTTACCTGCCAGCAGACCGGAACCGGGGCACCCCCTTCTATCCATTCTAGCCTATGCGTTTTGGGCACCACTTTGAACTCTGCACCTGACCGGCCCTGAGCTGCTGGTGTGGTGACTTCGGGGTTGCTCTGAACCCCCAACGGTGGGCTACCTTGGACCGAGAACTAAGCCCTGTAAGTGTCTTACTTACCTGGTTAACCTAACAAATACTTACCTCCCCTAGGAACTGTGAAAATTGCACTAAGTGTCCACTTTTAAAACAGCTATTTGTCAATAACTTGAAAAGTATACATGCAATTTTTATGATTTGAAGTTCCTAAAGTACTTACCTGCAATACCTTTCGAAGGAGCTATTACATGTAGAATTTGAACCTGTGGTTCTTAAAATAAACTAAGAAAAGATATTTTTCTATATAAAAACCTATTGGCTGGATTTGTCTCTGAGTGTGTGTACCTCATTTATTGTCTATGTGTATGTACAACAAATGCTTAACACTACTCCTTGGATAAGCCTACTGCTCGACCACACTACCACAAAATAGAGCATTAGTATTATCTATTTTTACCACTATTTTACCTCTAAGGGGAACCCTTGGACTCTGTGCATGCTATTCCTTACTTTGAAATAGCACATACAGAGCCAACTTCCTACATTGGTGGATCAGCGGTGGGGTACAAGACTTTGCATTTGCTGGACTACTCAGCCAATACCTGATCACACGACAAATTCCAAAATTGTCATTAGAAATTGATTTTTGCAATTTGAAAAGTTTTCTAAATTCTTAAAAGACCTGCTAGGGCCTTGTGTTAGATCCTGTTTAGCATTTCTTTTAGAGTTTAAAAGTTTGTAAAAGTTTGAATTAGATTCTAGAACCAGTTGTAGATTCTGAAAAAGTATTCCAACTTTTAGAAGCAAAATGTCTAGCACAGATGTGAATGTGGTGGAACTCGACACCACACCTTACCTCCATCTACAGATGAGAGAGCTAAGGTCACTCTGTAAACTAAAGAAAATAGCAATGGGCCCCAAACCTACCAAAGTACAGCTCCAGGAGCTTTTGGCAGAGTTTGAAAAGGCCAACCCCTCTGAGGATGGCAACTCAGAGGATGAAGATAGTGACTTGGAGGGAAATTCCCCCCCTCCAGTCCTACTTAGGGAGAACAGGGCTTCTCAAGCCCTGACTCCACAAATAATAGTCAGAGATGCTGGTTCCCTCACAGGAGGGACCAACAACTCTGAAATCACTGAGGATAACTCCAGTGAAGAGGACATCCAGTTAGCCAGGATGGCCAAAAGATTGGCTTTGGAAAGACAGATCCTAGCCATAGAGAGGGAAAGACAAGAGATGGGCCTAGGACCCATCAATGGTGGCAGCAACATAAATAGGGTCAGAGATTCTCCTGACATGTTGAAAATCCCTAAAGGGATTGTAACTAAATATGAAGATGGTGATGACATCACCAAATGGTTCACAGCTTTTGAGAGGGCTTGTGTAACCAGAAAAGTGAACAGATCTCACTGGGGTGCTCTCCTTTGGGAAATGTTCACAGGAAAGTGTAGGGATAGACTCCTCACACTCTCTGGACAAGATGCAGAATCCTATGACCTCATGAAGGGTACCCTGATTGAGGGCTTTGGATTCTCCACTGAGGAGTACAGGATTAGGTTCAGGGGGGCTCAAAAATCCTCGAGCCAGACCTGGGTTGACTTTGTTGACTACTCAGTGAAAACACTAGATGGTTGGATTCAAGGCAGTGGTGTAAGTAATTATGATGGGCTGTACAATTTATTTGTGAAAGAACACCTGTTAAGTAATTGTTTCAATGATAAACTGCATCAGCATCTGGTAGACCTAGGACCAATTTCTCCCCAAGAATTGGGAAAGAAGGCGGACCATTGGGTCAAGACAAGGGTGTCCAAGACTTCAACAGGGGGTGACCAAAAGAAAGGGGTCACAAAGACTCCCCAGCAGAAGGGTGATGAGACAACCAAAATTAAAAATAGTAAAGAGTCTTCTACAGGCCCCCAAAAACCTGCACAGGAGGGTGGGCCCAGAGCCTCTTCACAAAACAATGGGTACAAGGGTAAAAACTTTGATCCCAAAAAGGCCTGGTGTCATAGCTGTAAACAGCATGGACACCAAACTGGAGACAAGGCCTGTCCCAAGAAAGGTTCCACTCCAAACTCCCATCCAGGTAACACTGGTATGGCTAGTCTCCAAGTGGGATCAACAGTGTGCCCAGAGCAAATCAGGGTCCACACTGAAGCTACTCTAGTTTCTGAGGGTGGGGTGGATTTAGCCACACTAGCTGTCTGGCCGCCTAACATGCAAAAATACAGACAGCAACTCTTAATTAATGGGACTAGAATAGAGGGCCTGAGGGATACAGGTGCCAGTGTCACCATGGTGACAGAGAAACTGGTTTCCCCTGGCCAATACCTGACTGGAAAAACTTACACAGTCACCAACGCTGACAATCAGAGAAAAGTACATCCCATGGCAATGGTTACTTTAGAATGGGGAGGGGTCAATGGCCTGAAACAGGTGGTGGTCTCCTCAAATATCCCAGTGGACTGTCTGCTTGGAAATGACCTGGAGTCCTCAGCATGGGCTGAGGTAGAGCTAAAAACCCATGCAGCAATGCTGGGTATCCCTGAACTGGTGTGTGTGAAAACAAGAGCACAATGCAAGGCACAGGGTGAAAAAGTAGAGCTGGAGTCTGGAAAAATGGCCCAGCCTACCAAGAGAACAGGAAAGTCAGTTGGGAACCCAACTGCAACACAGCAAAAGAAAGGGAACCTCTCTTCTCAGGAAGAAGTTCTGCCCTCTGAGGGAACTGAGCCTTTGGAGCTTGAACCTTATCAGGTTGAGCTCTTAGGCCCAGGGGGACCCTCAAGGGAAGAGCTGTGTAAGGGACAAGAAACCTGTCCCTCTCTTGAAGGCCTTAGGCAGCAAGCTGCTGAAGAGTCCAAAGGCAAGAAAAATGGAACACATAGGGTCTATTGGGAAGATGGGCTCCTGTACACTGAGGCCAGAGACCCCAAACCTGGTGCCACTAGGAGAGTGGTAGTGCCTCAGCTGTTCAGAGAGTTCATCCTAACATTGGCCCATGACATTCCCCTTGCTGGACATTTGGGACAAACCAAGACGTGGGAGAGGTTAGTCAACCACTTCTACTGGCCCAATATGTCCAGCATGGTTAAGGAGTTTTGCCTCTCCTGCCCCACCTGTCAAGCCAGTGGTAAGACAGGTGGGCATCCAAAGGCCCCCCTCATTCCACTTCCAGTGGTGGGGGTGCCCTTTGAAAGAGTGGGTGTGGACATAGTTGGTCCACTAGAACCTCCCACAGCCTCAGGAAATATGTATATCCTGGTAGTAGTGGATCATGCTACCAGGTATCCTGAAGCTATTCCCCTTAGGTCGACTACTGCCCCTGCAGTAGCCAAGGCCCTCATTGGTATCTTTACCAGAGTGGGTTTCCCTAAGGAGGTGGTGTCTGACAGAGGTACCAACTTCATGTCAGCATACCTAAAGCACATGTGGAATGAGTGTGGAGTGACTTATAAATTCACTACACCTTACCATCCACAAACTAATGGCTTAGTTGAGAGATTCAACAAGACATTAAAAGGCATGATCATGGGGCTCCCAGAAAAACTCAAAAGGAGATGGGATGTCCTCCTGCCATGTCTGCTTTTCGCTTACAGGGAGGTACCACAGAAGGGAGTAGGGTTCTCACCCTTTGAACTTCTGTTTGGTCATCCTGTAAGGGGACCACTTGCCCTTGTTAAAGAAGGCTGGGAGAGACCTCTCCATGAGCCTAAACAGGACATAGTGGACTATGTACTTGGCCTTCGCTCTAGAATGGCAGAGTACATGGAAAAGGCAACCAAAAACCTTGAGGCCAGCCAACAGCTCCAGAAGTTTTGGTATGACCAAAAGGCTGCACTGGTTGAGTTCCAACCAGGGCAGAAAGTCTGGGTTCTGGAGCCTGTGGCTCCCAGGGCACTCCAGGACAAATGGAGTGGCCCTTACCCCGTACTAGAGAGGAAGAGTCAGGTCACCTACTTGGTGGACCTGGGCACAAGCAGGAGCCCCAAAAGGGTGATCCATGTAAACCGCCTTAAGCTCTTCCACGACAGGGCGGATGTCAATCTGTTGATGGTAACAGATGAGGATCAGGAGGCAGAGAGTGAACCTCTCCCTGATCTTCTGTCATCAGACCCAAAAGATGGTACAGTAGATGGAGTGATCTACTCAGACACCCTCTCTGGCCAACAGCAAGCTGATTGTAGGAGAGTCCTACAACAGTTTCCTGAACTCTTCTCCTTAACCCCTGGTCAGACACACCTGTGTACCCATGATGTGGACACAGGAGACAGCATGCCTGTCAAGAACAAAATCTTTAGACAATCTGACCATGTTAAGGAAAGCATCAAGGTGGAAGTCCACAAGATGCTGGAATTGGGAGTAATT
Organism: Pleurodeles waltl; assembly: GCF_031143425.1. Classification (NCBI taxonomy): domain Eukaryota; kingdom Metazoa; phylum Chordata; class Amphibia; order Caudata; family Salamandridae; genus Pleurodeles; species Pleurodeles waltl. The sequence goes on from NC_090437.1 coordinate 997,270,902, forward strand.
GAGCGCTCTGACAGCCCCTGGGCTAGCCCAGTGGTCTTAGTCCCCAAACCTCACACCAAAGATGGAAAGAAAGAGATGAGGTTTTGTGTGGACTACAGAGGGCTCAATTCTGTCACCAAGACAGATGCCCATCCAATTCCAAGAGCTGATGAGCTCATTGATAAATTAGGTGCTGCCAAATTTCTAAGTACCTTTGACTTGACAGCAGGGTACTGGCAAATAAAAATGGCACCTGGAGCAAAAGAAAAGACAGCATTCTCCACACCTGATGGGCATTATCAGTTTACTGTTATGCCCTTTGGTTTAAAGAATGCCCCTGCCACCTTCCAAAGGTTGGTGAATCAAGTCCTTGCTGGCTTGGAGTCCTTTAGCACAGCTTATCTTGATGATATTGCTGTCTTTAGCTCCACCTGGCAGGATCACCTGGTCCACCTGAGGAAGGTTTTGAAGGCTCTGCAATCTGCAGGCCTCTCTATCAAGGCATCCAAATGCCAGATAGGGCAGGGAACTGTGGTTTACTTGGGACACCTTGTAGGTGGAGGCCAAGTTCAGCCACTCCAACCCAAGATCCAGACTATTCTGGACTGGGTAGCTCCAAAAACCCAGACTCAAGTCAGGGCATTCCTTGGCTTGACTGGGTACTACAGGAGGTTTGTGAAGGGATATGGATCCATTGTGACAGCCCTCACTGAGCTCACCTCCAAGAAAATGCCCAAGAAAGTGAACTGGACTGTGGACTGCCAACAGGCCTTTGACACCCTGAAACAAGCAATGTGCTCAGCACCAGTTCTCAAAGCTCCAGATTATTCTAAGCAGTTCATTGTGCAGACTGATGCCTCTGAACATGGGATAGGGGCAGTTTTGTCCCAAACAAATGATGATGGCCTTGACCAGCCTGTTGCTTTCATTAGCAGGAGGTTACTCCCCAGGGAGCAGCGTTGGAGTGCCATTGAGAGGGAGGCCTTTGCTGTGGTTTGGTCCCTGAAGAAGCTGAGACCATACCTCTTTGGGACTCACTTCCTAGTTCAAACTGACCACAGACCTCTCAAATGGCTGATGCAAATGAAAGGTGAAAATCCTAAACTGTTGAGGTGGTCCCTCTCCCTACAGGGAATGGACTTTATAGTGGAACACAGACCTGGGACTGCCCATGCCAATGCAGATGGCCTTTCCAGGTTCTTCCACTTAGAAAATGAAGACTCTCTTGGGAAAGGTTAGTCTCATCCTCTTTCGTTTGGGGGGGGGTTGTGTAAGGAAATGCCTCCTTGGCATGGTTGCCCCCTGACTTTTTGCCTTTGCTGATGCTATGTTTACAATTGAAAGTGTGCTGAGGCCTGCTAACCAGGCCCCAGCACCAGTGTTCTTTCCCTAACCTGTACTTTTGTATCCACAATTGGCAGACCCTGGCATCCAGATAAGTCCCTTGTAACTGGTACCTCTAGTACCAAGGGCCCTGATGCCAAGGAAGGTCTCTAAGGGCTGCAGCATGTCTTATGCCACCCTGGAGACCTCTCACTCAGCACAGACACACTGCTTACCAGCTTGTGTGTGCTAGTGAGGACAAAACGAGTAAGTCGACATGGCACTCCCCTCAGGGTGCCATGCCAGCCTCTCACTGCCTATGCAGTATAGGTAAGACACCCCTCTAGCAGGCCTTACAGCCCTAAGGCAGGGTGCACTATACCATAGGTGAGGGTACCAGTGCATGAGCATGGTACCCCTACAGTGTCTAAACAAAACCTTAGACATTGTAAGTGCAGGGTAGCCATAAGAGTATATGGTCTGGGAGTCTGTCAAACACGAACTCCACAGCACCATAATGGCTACACTGAAAACTGGGAAGTTTGGTATCAAACTTCTCAGCACAATAAATGCACACTGATGCCAGTGTACATTTTATTGTAAAATACACCACAGAGGGCACCTTAGAGGTGCCCCCTGAAACTTAACCGACTATCTGTGTAGGCTGACTAGTTCTAGCAGCCTGCCACAAACCGAGACATGTTGCTGGCCCCATGGGGAGAGTGCCTTTGTCACTCTGAGGCCAGTAACAAAGCCTGCACTGGGTGGAGATGCTAACACCTCTCCCAGGCAGGAATTGTCACACCTGGCGGTGAGCCTCAAAGGCTCACCTCCTTTGTGCCAACCCAGCAGGACACTCCAGCTAGTGGAGTTGCCCGCCCCCTCCGGCCAGGCCCCACTTTTGGCGGCAAGGCCGGAGAAAATAACGAGAATAACAAGGAGGAGTCACTGGCCAGTCAGGACAGCCCCTAAGGTGTCCTGAGCTGAGGTGACTCTAACTTTTAGAAATCCTCCATCTTGCAGATGGAGGATTCCCCCAATAGGGTTAGGATTGTGACCCCCTCCCCTTGGGAGGAGGCACAAAGAGGGTGTACCCACCCTCAGGGCTAGTAGCCATTGGCTACTAACCCCCCAGACCTAAACACGCCCTTAAATTTAGTATTTAAGGGCTACCCTGAACCCTAGAAAATTAGATTCCTGCAACAAGAAGAAGGACTGCCCAGCTGAAAACCCCTGCAGCGGAAGACCAGAAGACGACAACTGCCTTGGCTCCAGAAACTCACCGGCCTGTCTCCTGCCTTCCAAAGATCCTGCTCCAGCGACGCCTTCCGAAGGGACCAGCGACCTCGACATCCTCTGGGGACTGCCCCTGCTTCGAAAAGACAAGAAACTCCCGAGGACAGCGGACCTGCTCCAAGAAAAGCTGCAACTTTGTTTCCAGCAGTTTCAAAGAACCCTGCAAGCTCCCCGCAAGAAGCGTGAGACTTGCAACACTGCACCCGGCGACCCCGACTCGGCTGGTGGAGATCCGACACCTCAGGAGGGACCCCAGGACTACTCTGATACTGTGAGTACCAAAACCTGTCCCCCCTGAGCCCCCACAGCGCCGCCTGCAGAGGGAATCCCGAGGCTTCCCCTGACCGCGACTCTTTGAACCTAAAGTCCCGACGCCTGGGAGAGACCCTGCACCCGCAGCCCCCAGGACCTGAAGGACCGGACTTTCACTGGAGAAGTGACCCCCAGGAGTCCCTCTCCCTTGCCCAAGTGGAGGTTTCCCCGAGGAATCCCCCCCTTGCCTGCCTGCAGCGCTGAAGAGATCCCGAGATCTCTCATAGACTAACATTGCGAACCCGACGCTTGTTTCTACACTGCACCCGGCCGCCCCCGCGCCGCTGAGGGTGAAATTTCTGTGTGGACTTGTGTCCCCCCCGGTGCCCTACAAAACCCCCCTGGTCTGCCCTCCGAAGACGCGGGTACTTACCTGCCAGCAGACCGGAACCGGGGCACCCCCTTCTATCCATTCTAGCCTATGCGTTTTGGGCACCACTTTGAACTCTGCACCTGACCGGCCCTGAGCTGCTGGTGTGGTGACTTCGGGGTTGCTCTGAACCCCCAACGGTGGGCTACCTTGGACCGAGAACTAAGCCCTGTAAGTGTCTTACTTACCTGGTTAACCTAACAAATACTTACCTCCCCTAGGAACTGTGAAAATTGCACTAAGTGTCCACTTTTAAAACAGCTATTTGTCAATAACTTGAAAAGTATGCATGCAATTTTTATGATTTGAAGTTCCTAAAGTACTTACCTGCAATACCTTTCGAAGGAGCTATTACATGTAGAATTTGAACCTGTGGTTCTTAAAATAAACTAAGAAAAGATATTTTTCTATATAAAAACCTATTGGCTGGATTTGTCTCTGAGTGTGTGTACCTCATTTATTGTCTATGTGTATGTACAACAAATGCTTAACACTACTCCTTGGATAAGCCTACTGCTCGACCACACTACCACAAAATAGAGCATTAGTATTATCTATTTTTACCACTATTTTACCTCTAAGGGGAACCCTTGGACTCTGTGCATGCTATTCCTTACTTTGAAATAGCACATACAGAGCCAACTTCCTACACTTGCCATACTAGAACTCAGATAATCTTTCAATCTCTTCATGAGTCCTTGCTCGTGTAAAACATCACCTAAATGCGTTGACAAGAAATGCTGCCTAAAATGTTGGGAGTTTATTTTGTTAAATCACAAATCTAGAAATATAACAAGACAGCTATTTCACATGTTTAATAAAATTCAACAACCGTCAACTGTGTTGCAGTGTTGTCATCAATTATGTCATCAGATGTCATCAGTGATCGTATTGATAATGTCATAAAAAGTCTTGAGTGATGTAACATGTGAATTATAGTTTCAACAGTTAAATATAACTGGTGAATTTCAATGTTTTGGAGTTTGAAATGTTATGCTTAAACTGACATTTGCACCTAACTGTAACCTCATTTGAACCTTTGTTTTTTAAATATAAAAAAATATATTATTCCTGTTTCTACATGTAAGTTTAACCTCCATTTTTTTCCTTGAACTTTATTTAAAAAAAAAATGTAAACTACGATTTTGTTACCACAAATAACTATGCCAACCAACAAAGGCTGTGTGCGATGTAAGGTCAGACCCTTCACCCCACCTCCTAAGAATGGCCACCCTGCCGCACACCACTTCCGTGGCCAAACCACCACAGACACCCACAACCCCTTTGTCTTTAAAATGGTTTTCATGTACTGTGGGACTCTCTCAGGAGACTGCTCAGGGCAGGAGTAAGGGGGTTGAACTGGCTTCAGATGAGTCCTGTGGGATCGCAGTAGCCTACATTTTTTATTTTAAATTGTTCCTCAGTAAGGATCCATTTAGATCCTCCCAGAAGATCGATGGGGTAAGGTTATCCCTACCCTGCCCCCTTATTCCATATTTGTTTTATATTTTCATGACAGGGAGAGTGAACCCTTTGTCCTGTAATGGTGGCTACCATGTGTCCCTACTTGTTGCAGCCAGTCAGAGTGCAAGCTCCCATGGGACTTGCAAGAGAGAGAGAGCTGATGGAAAAAATAAACCCTCTACCAATTAGACCTCTGTGTTATTTGAAGTTGCATGGCTGCAAGACTCCTGAAAAAGTCCTGTGAACCTGACTGTCTAGATAGCTAGAAATTTTAAACATTAATTTCTCAAAAACTACTGAATGGGAAATAGAACAAAAGCAACCTTAGAAATTCATTGAAAAAAACAAAGGTTTACAGGGGTGTTATAGTTAGATTCAGATTTTACACACACAAAACCATAGAAATTCAGCAGTTATGGTTACCTGAGTTAACTATAACTTGCACCCCGCAATGAATTGTTTATGATCTCACAAATAAGATCACTCGTGACATGGTCAGTGACATCACTCATGACATCTCAGATGACATCACTGATGAGATCATTCATTGCTGTTGATGGATTGTTCCACGGATTGCATTGATCCACGGATCCAATGCCGTGGATCCACGTCTCTAGATATACATGAATATTATTACTTTACTCACTCCAAAACTTGTGAACAGATTTACACCAAATTACAAAACGCTCTCTGTCTGGAGCAAGACCTAACTTTCTGCTAAGTTTGGTGTAATGCCGTTCAGCGGCTCTGATTGTAATTGTGTCTGAAATCCCTATAGGAAATTGCATGGGGAAAATGCACTTTGCGTCCTCCCCTTTTGCTCAGTCCCCACTTGATAGATCACCTCAGAAATTCCCAGACAGCAGAAGAAGTGACCCAAACCCAACAGTTCCCATGTTGATATCTGCTTGGCTGCAAACACTTCAACTAGGAAGTGTTGGCAACCAGTTTGGGATTCAACTTCATCTGAGTCTAAAAAAAAACACCAAGAAAAGGGGTCAGGGTAGGAATACCCTTGTTCCCTAGCCTTGGTCCTGAGAGACCCAGAGAAACAGCCAGACCAATTCGGAAAAATCCATGGATGGATCAGTGCATTTTGCAGAAAATTAAAAAACAAAAAATGCAGTCTCCGTGCCTTTTTATTTATATTGCTCCTTGTTTCAGGTTGCTGGCGCATCATCAGTTAAATCAATGAGAAGGGGGCGCACAGGGTCCCCCTCCTAGGGCTTTTAAAAGCTCTGAGTACCACCACCTCCCTGGGGCTACATTTGATGATAATACAGTGGCCCTCACAGACCCCCGAACTCCTGGGACCCCCATCTCCTTGGGCAACATAAATGTAATTAAATTGTTGTGGGGGGCCACATGGATCCCCAGTCCCCGGGGACCACCACCTCCCCCAGACTACATTTAATAAAAAGGCAGGAGGGAGTGGACACCCCCAGGCCCAGGGGACCACCACCTCCCCAGGGGGGCTACTTAAATAAAGTGGTTAGGGGGGACCGCATGAATACCCAGGGACCACCACCTCCCTGGGACTTTATTTAATAAAAAGACAGAGGGGCCGCACGGACCCCTCAGGCCTCGGGGAAAACCACCTCTCTGGGGCAAAATTGATAAAATAGTTAGGTGGGTGCAAGGACCACCCCCCGGGCCCTGGGGACCACCACCTCCTGGGGCCAATTACATTTTGAAAAAGAGGAGGATTGCCGTACAGCCCCCCTGCTGGAGCCATTTATGGCCCTGGGGACTGCCACCCCCCAGGTCTGCTCCTGTGATCTCCTTAGGTAGTCACCCTCAGCAGATGGCTGTTTGCTTGTGCTTGGCAGGAGCTGTGACAGCTCCCGCAAACACAAGCAAAGATAACTCCACTGCCAGCAAGCCGGAGCATTGAAACTGCTCCTGCTTGCTGGGAGTTGAGTCTTCATCTGTTTCCCTGCCTGCTGTCATATGAGCAGAGAAAGAGATGAAAACATTGCTCCTGCATGCAGGGAGTGGCATTTTCAGTGCCTCCCTGTGTGTGTGTGTGTGTGTGCAATGCCGGAGGCAGGGAGCCAGCTGGGATCCCAGGGGCCTTAGGCTCCCCCTGCAGTCCCCAAGGGACTTAACCGAGTGCCCTGCACCCAGGAGGATGTAGCCAGGCCCTAGGGGATGGGGGACATGCAACCAAAATTGGCCTAGGGAGGGGGGTCACGTGGTCCCCTCACAATTGTAAATTGGTATTTCGCCATGGGGAGGTGGTGGCCCCTGGAGCCCCAGGGGGGTCTGCATGGTGCATCAAATTATTGGAGAGAAAAATGTGCATGGAGGTGCACATATAAGGAGGAGTTAAAGAAGAGGAAAAGTACCCTCAGGGGTACAGCTTGGGTGGACCAGGGACAAGCAAGCACTGAGAAAGACTGTTCTGCCTTTTGGCCTATTATTAACCAACCCTGATTTGCAAAAGAGAATGCCTCTACTCTGTGCCATCACATTACGGCTGGCAAATGGGCTACCCATGTCAGGGATATTTATAACTTCTCAGGTCTACCTTTCTTGATGGAAATGGGAATTCCTGCATGGGAGAGGTAAAATCTGGCCTTGACCCTGGAAGAGACCACACAAGATATCATAGGTCTCACCAGCCAAAAGGGCCCAGGCCCCGTTGGCATCCCACATGATTTATATACTAATGATGTATATTTTTGGGCCCCAGTGTTGACACTGATTTTGAAAGCTGCAGTTAGGGATGGTCCACCTTCCTCCTGGTCATCAGCAGTCATAGTGCCTATCCTTAAAAAGGGCAATAAGGACAATCCACAGTGCTACTGGTCCATATCGCATAAAGATTTGCATAGCGCCTCTGCTATGCACAGTTCTTTCCTCAATAGTTCTACTCAAATATTATATTCATGTAAATCAATGATGTTATCAAAGATGTCATGAGTGTTGCAATATGTGGGGTACTTAGCAGTGCATGGCAAAGGCTTACGTTATGGTTACCTTAGGGCATAAGTAATAGTTGAAATAACTCTAACTATAGCTGCTGAATTTCTGTGTTTTTTATGTTTAAAATGTGAGCCTAACTATCTCCTATTTCCTAACTATATCGTCCCTTTAACCTTTGTGGTTTTTTCAGTGAACATCTATGGATTTTTCAACTTAAAGTATTTTAATTACTATATGTTAATCTTACCACTGCCACGCACAGCCTTTGGCAGTGCACAGAGTGAGATCTGCCTTCTCTATGTACCTTAAATATTTGAAATTGAAAAGAGTTTAAAGCTGAGAAATAACGACTAACACACCTAGACTGGAACCCATAACCTTCTTTGTGAAGGTCTCTGAAATTAGCCACTAGGTCACACTTAATATGCAGTGTCCAGGCATCTCTATGGCATTCAATCCACAGATGGTGATGGGAAAAAGATGTAAATGTTCCATCACTAGATTTGTTTAGCATTTAAAACACAAGTAAATAAACATACACATTGCCATGAGATACGACAATTTGAACCTTTGACCTGTGAGCCTGTGCTCTCTCAGTGACTCGGCCAAAGGGGGCATGAAAGCGGACACTGAATCTGAAATTCCCAACTGTTCCGAACAGGGGCCCGCAAAATACATTTGGCCCAGGGCGCCTAAAATCCTCAAAATGTCTATGCAGGGTCGCAGGTGGAGTCTGAAGGCTCCCCACAGTCCTAGCTGGCATCCCGCATCCTGCAGGAGCCGGTATTGTTCTTGCAAGCAGAGAGCTGCTTTAAATAGCACAAATGCAATAGGACACTTTATACAATAAAACTATGGGAGGCAAAATATCTCTAGCAGTAATACCATTATTATCTTAATCAGTGTTGTACATTGACATTTTGACACATTTTGACACAGTCCTCATTATATGGGTCCCATCAATATACAAAAATAAATCCAGACACATTGTGACAGTAAGTAAGTAGTAGCCTCTGGATGCCATGCCTCATGTTAAATGAATTCCACATGTTTATAAGTTATGAACCGCACAATGTGATATAAGAATACCAGTGTTGACATAAGTGATGCAGCACCTAGATGCCACCTCTTGCTTTCTCTAGAGTCCAAAGGGGTGATACCATGACCCAATATCTTCAGGTATATGTGAAATGATGATATACGTATCACAAACAGCATATCATAAGGACGATTCAGATGTCCTTTTCTACAACAATATGTTGATTTTGTTAACTTTTACTGAGTAATATAATAGTGTATGTAGTACAATTTGATCATAATTTTATAACTGGATAGCTATAGTTAGGAACAGGTTTGCTAATAACTTTGCAAACCATACTTTGAACAATACTTTGAAGAATATTCACAAAAATATATTTTTTTAAAAGTTAATCCATTTCACCTTCATCCTGGAAAGTTTTGAGGTAATTCATCAAGCAGGGGCGGAAAAAAGAGGTCCTAAAATATATTTCCCTTTGCAATTTTCAATAGGAAAACTGAACATTGTTACCATAAACACAGCTTAATAGAATTACACCACGTTTGGCAGAAAGCTAGATCTTGGGCTAGAAAGTGTGCTTTTTGTGATTTCCTGTAAATATGTTCAGTAGGTTTTCAGAAGTAAGGTTCAAAATATTTGTATATTTCACACCACTGAAGAGCTGCAGAGATCACAGATCTAAAGATATGCTCTGATTGGCTGTCACCACATCAACAAGGACCATTAGCTAGCTGAGGATCTGTTGTAAAAATGTCTTTAGAAAGGTAGGCTAGAGCCCTTAGGGGTTGGCATGATGGCCGCACACCCCCATCCCCTGAACTTCCAAAAGGCCCCAGCTACCCTATCCCCCAGATCTGATACTATGATTAGGGTGATATGTGGCCTCCCTCCTTGACCATTCTGAGGTCCTGGGGCCCCATCTCTCCGGGCTGATCTTCAAAATTGGTTGAGGGGTTGTGCTGCCCTCCTCCATGAGCCTCATAGAGGCCCAGAGGACTCCTTCATCCAGAGCTGAGCCTGAAATTTAGGGGAGGGGGCATCAAGTCCTACTCACCTAGACTCACCAGCCCCAGGCTGACCCCATCCCTATGGAAGAGACTAAAGAAATGTCCCAGGTATCCCCTCACCTGGGACATAGCGGTTCCCCTCCTACAATAGTGTGCGCAGGGAGAACTTAAACTCCCTGCCTGCACTACTGCAGGCAGGGAACACAACTTTGTGCCAGCTCAATGGAAGCAGAAAGAAGTTGCTTCCACTCAGATGGGGGCAAAGGAATGGAGCTGGCTCCCCCTTCAGCCATAATTCTTGCTGCCGGGGTGCCCTGCAATACTAATTTCCTCACATATTACATCACTTATGACATGTTCAATAACATCATTGATAATATCACTGCAACATCTGAAATGACATCATGGGTGACAACACTGTGCATGCTGGGGAGCAAGTTATAGTTACTTTAAGGTATGAGTTATGGTTACTTGTGTTCATTTCATGGAAACATTGTTATCAAGTTTGGAAACATGTCTTAATAGCTGTATGGCACACATGAATGAAGTTAAGCTTTTCACTATTTATTGTAGGTGCCCAAAACTTTTACAGCTATTGCGCTGTCTTTTTTGCATTTGTGGATGTGCATATGTGATGAATGAGCATGTGTGTATTTGTTAATTGATGTGTAGTGTACACAATGATCAACATGGAATTGGACCCATCTCACAAAGGTAAATTCAGTCATAAATATATGTTCATGACAAAATGTACTTCTTCACACCTATCGGTTTATCACAAACATATTCCTAGCAGACATTAGAGAGATCTCAGCCATAAGCGCAGAGTTCTTTGTGCCATAACCCCACCAAAGCTATCTGAAAATGAGTGTTCCAAGAAATGGCTAGTCTTGGAAGTTTGTGAACATCCATATACTTTATGTTTGTGGGCATTTACAAACTCATCTGATTCCCCCTTCCACCCTAGAAATGGGGATTTCAAAAAACCCTTCTAGTCTGGTAAAAGGGTCGATCACATTCAGATTTGGTGGTGGTGGTCTATTCCCTTTGTGCATAGTTTTCTGCTATTGAGAACTCTTCATAGTGGTAATAAGATCCCTGTGTGAATGTCACATGTGCTGGAGCTGGAATTCTTGATTCTCAAACATCAGATGTAATCACCATACAAATCCAGCCACTGGTCTTCTGCACCTATGTTAGTTAACCACAAGAGTGGATACGAGCTATCATTTACAATAATTTCTATAGACAGAGAAGACCGATTGCGACCTCACAGGAAACAACAATTGGAAAAGGAATATGTTAAAAGGGGTTTATTAACAAATCAATTCAATCCAAAATTATTAATTCATCATGTCCAAAGTTTAGCCACTATTATTACAGATTTTAATTCTCTAAAAGTTGATACTTCAAAATAAGTTAAAAGAGAGCATTAGTAAGAATTACAAACATAATGCAAAATGTGCAACAAGTGTGTTCCATAAAATCACGAATCTATATTAGAGAAGGATAAATCAAAAAGGGCATTTAGTCAATAAGGTAAGGTCACAACTTCAGATAAAACAAAGAAATGTTTCGGATGACAAAATTGGAATGTTCAGGCACGAAGCCCTTCCATGCAAGCAGTGGAGATTGGCAGTGTTGAGAAGGATCTTTTCAATACCAAGTCAGCAAGCATCTATGGAGTCTGCTTCTCCTAACCAGTCTAAGGAACAAACAATATTATAATTCAACAAAACTCTAGTTACAACATTTCAGATTGTTCCCTCTCTCATGCATCAGTCATTCTCATCCTAAAACTGGGATTAGGTAAACTCCCTTATACCTCATGTGATTACATGGTCATGCATGGCTATGTCCTTCAGTTGTTACACTGGGCAGAATATCTGGGGTAGACCACACTTCTCAAGTGTTGAACTTGCTGGCACCTTCCCCTCCTGGTGGAAAGTTCAAGGTCAGTCATATAATACATAACAAAAGCCTATCCACTACCTATAGAAGGCCTATGAAAATTGCAGTATCTGCACTGGGAATGAAAAAACGAAAACAGTATCATGCAAAACAACAGCAAAAATTTGAGAGAAGGCATCTTAGCCTTAAACATCTAGGGCCAGATGTACGAACCGTTTTGCATGGCGCAAACTGCGAAAATCGCAGTTTGCGCCATGCAAAACGGCCCTCGCGATGCACATTCCAATTTTGCAAGTCGGTACTGACTCGCAAAATGGGAATGCGACTCGCAAATAGGAAGGGGTGTTTCCTTCCTATTTGCGACTCGCACCGCGATGCAGAATTGCTTTGTGACCGCGAAAGCGGTCGCAAAGCAATTCGCAGTTAGCACCCAATTGAAGTGGGTGCTAACTCATTCGCATAAGGGAATGGGTCCCTATAGGACCCCTTCCCCTTTGTGAATGTCGCCCAAAATATTTTTTCAGAGCAGGCAGTGGTCCAATGGACCACTGCCTACTCTGAAAAAACGAAACCAAATGGTTTCATTTTTTCTTTTGTAATGCAACTCGTTTTCCTTTAAGGAAAACGGGCTGCATTACAAAAAAAAAAAAAAAACTGCTTTATTGAAAAAGGAGTCACCGACATAGAGGTCTGCTGTCTCCAGCAGGCCACCATCCCTGTGAGTGCAGGGAATCGCAAGGGGGTCGCAAATTGCGACCCACCTCATTAATATTAATGAGGTGGGTCTCTGCAACCCCCTTGCGATTCGCAGAAGGTGTCTGAGACACCATTCTGCATACAAATTTGCGAATCGGAAATTGCAAGTAGCACCGACTCGCAATTTCCGATTCGCAAATTCGTATATTGCTACATCTGACCCTTAAAGTCAACATTCAAAATGCTATTAGTATTAGATTAACTTCATTCATTACAACATATTAACTAAAGTTTTTTCTTATACTAGTTAAGTAAGATTAGCTACTAGAAATATATGATAAATACGCACATATTCCTTAAGGTTGTAAATAGCACTTTGTTAATGGATTTGTTTAATTTTACACAAAAAAAAAAAAAATACACTCCTTTGCATGGCCGTTTCATAAGAGTGACTGGAAACCTGTATCATGCAGCTTTTTTAAGTACCCCTGGAAAATGCTTGTGAATTCGAGAAATTCTGAAAATTTGTCTGACTTTCTTGATGTACTGAACCTGTTTTTGGTGTATATTCATTGAGGTTTGTTAACGTTTGTGCAAATTAGTTTGCACACCATGTGGTCTGGATTTCAGAGTTGCTATTCCATCTCGTATAGATGGAAGCCAGGCGTTTCACTTTTTTATTTTTAGAAGTATTCTCTTCCCTTCCTTCACTTTCTAGTTTAGACTAACCTTGCTATTTAAGTGTTATTGTTTCCAATATGTTTAAGAATCCTTTGAATAACTGGCAAGTCTCATGTAAACTTCAAGCTTGCTTTTTAGTGATCTTGTACGATGGAAAGGTTTACAGGCTTGATAATCTTGTTTACTGGCTTCTTGGAGAAATCATGACATTAGAGCGCGAGATGTAGTAATCGTGTTTGCTAAGGATGAAGTGATTGGTTTCACACAAAAAATAGATGCAAGCTGACATTTCAGAACTATTGCAGCCGTGGAGAAAGAATTAAATTATAAGTCATTGAATAGGTTAGATGATTTCACTAATGGAGCAGATTAAAGGTTAGAAGAGAACCTATAAGAGAAGCAATTACTGAACATCCTCGGATAATGTAATCAGCAGTTATCAAGAGATTGAGCTAATCAGCTATATAATTTTCCTAGAATGCACGAAATTTAGGAACTGCTGATTATTTTGTGTGTGTGTACCTATGCCGGATTTACAACCGTAACTCCTTTTTTCTATACCATAGCCTCGTTTTTAGGAAATGATTTATATGAGAAGCTCCGATGTCGGCCGAAGTCGGTTTTCTTGGATTCTCACCAGCTTCTCCTTTCAAGGGCCTAGGGACTGTATATGGCACCACTTGCCAGGCCATGAGACTCAGCAGAGAGTCCAGGTGCTGGTGGGGGAAGTCTTTGATGGCCCTGAGACTTCAGAACAGGGGCCAAGCTCAGTCCACAGTGGGATAGGATACAGTGCACCAGGCAGCCTTACTGAAAGGGTGCCTGCACCAGGTGCTGCAAGGAAGTCCAAGGAGGCACCACCAGCTGCATCAAGGAAGGGCAAGGAGGCACCACCAGCTGCGTCAAGGAAGGGTAAGGAGACACCACCAGCTGCGTCAAGGAAGAGCAAGGAGGCATCCCCAGCTGCTACAGGGAAGGGCAAGGAGCAATCTCCAGCTGCTGACAGGAAAGGCAAGGGGCCTGCACCAGCACTCATTCGGAACCCCCACCACCAACCATGGGGTTCAGCCAACTAAGGCTACAGGGGATGGGATGGAGACTCCCACCACCACTGCTGGCACTGCCACCAGCACCACTGCCAGCAGCAGCAGCCACAGAGGGCAGCTGTCCGAGGCTGCAGGGGATGGGCTGGAGCCTCCCCCCACCACTGCTAGCACCACCACTAGCACCGCCAGCAGCACCACTGCCAGCAGCAGCAGCCCCAGTGGGCAGCTGTCTGAGGCTGCAGGGGATGGGCTGGAGCCTCCCCCTACCACTTCCAGCACCGCCACCAGCACCACTGCCACCACTGAGCAGCCATCAGCGCCGGCGAACAGTGTGTAGTCCTGCATCCATAGGCTGTTGTGCGGCCCGGCCCCTGCAAATCCTGTGGGTCTGATGCCCAGGTGAGAGACTGTGACCTTGCACTCCTCAAGATCTGCATCACTGCGCACAAAGCCCCCTCTAGAACCAGTGGAGAAGCCATCCACTCACCCCATCCTTCCCAGGATGAAGCACACAGGGCACAATGCCCCCTCCAGAACCAGTGGAGAAGCCATCCACTCACCCCATCCTTTCCAGGATGAAGAGCACAGGGCACGATGCCCCCTCTAGAACCAGTGGGTCAGACACCCACCTGAGACTGTGGGCCAGATGTAGGTAGCATAAAAATTGTGAGTCGGAAATTGCGATTCAATGCGAATCGCAATTTCCGACTCACAGAATGGAATCCAAGAAAAAAGTGCGACACCAATTTGCGACTCACAAATGTGTCGCACCGCCTTTTGCAAGTTCGCTTTTAGCGAGGCCGCATTTTGCGACCTCGCTAAAGGCGAGGTCGCAATTTGTGAGAAGGGTGTCGCAAATTGCGACTGGCTCGCAAATTGCCTGCAGGTGCTGCACAACAGTTTGGAAATTCACTTCCTGGCTCTTCGTGATGACATCAGAACCAGGAAGTCATCAAATACAGGAGGGAGGACCACATCCTTTCCAAACTGCAGTGCAACACCCAGGAGAGAGGACCTGCTGGTACAATGGAGGAAACAGGCAGTGCTGGAAGAAGAAGAAAGCTGAAATTTTCAGACAAAGAACTGGAGGTGCTGACAGAGGAATGCTGCCTGCACCACAGCAAACTGTTTGGGAAGGCAGCCCTGAGTGCCCCAGACACAGAAAAGAAGATGATTTGGCAGCAAATTCAGGAACGGATTAATGCCATTGGGGTGAGCCACCGCACCCTTGATGAAATCAAGAAAAGGTGGTATGACCAGCGCTCCACGACAAAGGAGAGGGTAGCAGAGTGGCTGAGAGAGATGAGGGGCACCGGAGGAGGCCCATCCACTGTCCCACCACCAACAGCCATGGAAGCAATGGTCGAGCAGACCCTTGAGCCTGAGGCCATAATCGGAAGGGGAGAAGTGGACACTTCTGCGCCAGAGACATCCAAAAGTAAGTACCATGAGATACGCATTCACACCCACAATTGCAGTATACACACTCTCCCAGTACACAGCAGCAGGCACCACCAGACTAGCTCCATTCCAGTCTAGCAACCTCTAGAATAGTGCATTATGGGAAATGTAGTACAGTAGTCAGTATATAGGTAAATGTTTATTATGAGGCATGAAACAGATGTGAGAGACTGACAGTGTATTCCCTATGTCCCACAGGTCTCCCACAAGACACCCCCAGCAGCGACGCAGGGAGGAGAGCATGGGCCAGAGACAGTGCAGGAGGCTGCTGCAGAAATTCCTGGGCCCAGCAGGACACCACCAGAGTCCTATCAGGAACAAGAACAGGAAATGGGGGCAGTTGATATGACCCCTGGCCCCCGCCCCACAGCAAGTCGTTCTGAGGCAGCAGCAGGACAAAGGCGCAGACGCCAACGCAGAGTTCTGGCGGTGCTCCAGGAGGAGAAAGGGGAAGCAGGCTTTGCAGGAATGGAGGCATCCCTCATCAATGGTCAGCGCCTGCAAAACAGACAATTGAGGTCAATCTCAAGAACATTAAACAGGATGCAGAGCAGCATGACCACTGGGCTGGCTGAAGTGAACACGCAGTTCACTAGAATGAATAAACATATGGGGGATCTCACCCAGACCGTCCGCCAACTTGTGACGGAACTGGTGGCAGACAGACAGTATGCAAGGCGCAGGGAGCGCCACACAGTGGCACGATTCGCCCGCATGGCTGCTTCAATTGGGTGTCTTGCAACAAACACAACTGGCCTGTCTAGACGGACAGTGAGCTTACAGGTTGAACTTGGCCACTTTGCGGGCGATGTGGCACGTGGACTTGGCCGCATCAGCCATGCAGTGGACTTGATGGAAGCTAGGCAGGTGGCAAGGGGCACAGGTGAGACCCCTCAGGACAGTGAGGAGGGGTCCACAATAAGTCGTGTGTCTGCCAGTGAGTCCCGTGTGCTAAGGAGTGCAAGTGCACGGCAGGGGTCAGGTGACCCACCTGTGATGAGCCATGCTGGGCGCACAAGGAGGAGGGTGTGAGCCACCAGACACCATGAATCATGAGGCACATTATGTTAATGTGTCCTCATAACATTAGGACAAGTACAGACTTTAACGGACAGCACTTTTCTTTCACCTTATAGTTTACAAATAAAAAGGTTTTGATTGTTCCACTACACAACTGGGCTCCATGTGTCTGACATCAGTGAGTGTTGCAATGTAGTTCCGTCTCTGTCTGCCTTGATTTGCAATGTTTCTATCCCCAGGCTGTCGGTGTGGAAGCTCTTGCTCCTCATCCTCCGGATCTGTGTCTTCAGGGGTGAGATTTAGTAAACATCTGGTGGCAATGTTGTGTAGGATTGCACAGGCGGCGACAATCTTGAATGCTGTTTCTGGGGCATACTGGAGTGCACCTTCACTTTTGTGGAGGCATCTGAATCTTGCCTTTAACAATCCAAAGATCCTCTTGATGACAGTTCTGGTCCGCCGATGGGCACTGTTAGATTGCCTCTCGTTCTCATTGCCAGGTGTTAGGTTCAAGGTAAGTATCCATGGTCTTAGAGCATATGCATTGTCACCTGTTTGCCTGAAATAAGCAATGTTAGCAGGGCATAGATGGTTTCCACAGTGACCTGTATGTAAGGCTTCAGGGTGTATTAAGCAATACCTAATAGATATCCGTCTACAAACTCCCCACGTTCTATGCATTGGTGTATTCCACTGTGCCTGAATATATTTGAGTCATATGTACTCCCTGGAAATTTGGCTACAATGTCAGTAATGACATTATGGGCGTCGCATACCACCTGGATGTTTAGTGAGTGGGTACATTTCCTATTGCGGAACACATATTCCAGATTTGCAGGAGGGCAGATTTGTATATATGTCCCGTCCACACACCCTATTACATGGGGGAAGTTGGCAATTCTTTAGAAGTCCAACTTGGTGCTGTTAATTTCTGACTCATTCCTGGGTAGGTATATGTATGTGGACATGTGTGTGAGTATGGCATCTAGGAAACATCTGAAGAATCGTGAGAGTGTACTTTGGGATACCCCACCTGCCACGGCAATCATCCCCTGATAGCTACCCGAGGCCAAGAGGTGCAGTGAGCATAGCACTTGCACATGTGTAGGGATGGTGCTGCCATGCATTGTCTGTTGTTCAAGCTGCGGATTGAGTAGTTCAATTAATTCTAATATTGCTGCACTGCTCAGTCTATATTTGTCATAAATCTCCTCCTCAGTTTGTTGGAATAGTGTCTGCCGGGTTCGGTATATCCTCTCCTGTCTCTGCGTCCTCCTCCTCCTCTGCTGGGCACCATGGACTCTCCTCCTCCATGCTATCACATACAGTTCAGCCATTTTGAGTAACCAAGATGCCTTCTGGGTCTCCTTTTATACTTTCGTTCTGGTTACCACCTGCTCTCAATCAGTGGTAATCTGGATGTGCAAAATTGGCTTTTTGCGACTAGTCGCAATTTGCGACGGGCTTTTTCATATGGTTTGCGACTCGCAAATTACGACTTCCTATTTGCGGGTCACAAAATCAGGTCCCACATTTTGCGAGTCGGTAATGGCTCGCATCGCTACTTGCACTTCGGAAATGGGATTTTTGCATCCCATTTCGGATTTTGCGAGGTCGCAAATTGCGAATCGGGCCATTAGCGACTCGCAAAACTTTGCTACATCTGGCCCTGTGTCCTTGCACTACCTAGGACCAAGCAGTGGGCAAACCACCCACTAGAGAGACTGTGGCCTTGCACTCCCCAGGACCAATCAGTGGGCAAACCACCCACTTGAGAGACTGTGGCCCGCACTACCCGGGACAGCGCACAGGGCATGTTGCCCCCTCCAGGACCAGTGGTGTTGTGCCATCTTCTGGCTGAGGTGCCCCCCCATTCCCCATCCTCCTGAGGTACCTGTCTATTTCCCTCCTAGTGACGTCTGATATCATCAGCACGCATTTGCGCACTGACCTCATCAGAGGTCACTTCCCCCAGCGTGATCAGAAGAGAAATGCAACGCATTTCTCTTCCAATCATGTGTTGGGGCCTGAGAGGCTTCAAAGGGAAGGAAAGGACTTTCCTTCCCTTTGAAGTCTCTCAGAGCATTTCAGAAGCCGGGGTGGAAATTGGCATGAGGGGAGTGACCCCTTGGGCAAGGGTCGCTCCCCAGAAGGCGGGCAATATTTTTCCAGGCCTTTTCTGCCCCCCACCTATTGCGCCAGGGATCATTAGTTGTTTTTTTGTTTGTTTTTTCGAGGTGACTCCTTAGGCAAGGGTCATTCCCCTGGGGGGTAAATTGTATTTAGACCATTTCTGCCCCCCTTGGGGACTAGATCGGCCAATTTTTGATAGGCCAATCCGCCCCCAAGGGGGGCAGAAACCACTAGGCACCGTTTTTTTTTTGCACCAATTTCACTCAAGGGGAGCGACCCCTTAGGCAAGGGTTGCTCCCTGGGGGGGGGGGGGATTTATTTTAGGCCATTTCTGCCCCCCGGGGCAGATCAGCCTAATGTTATAAGGCCAATCTGCCCCTGGGGGGGGAGAAACCACTTAGGCACCAGGGATTGGTATGTGTGTATGTGTGTGTTTTCTTTAGGGGGCTGCCCCTTGGGTAAGGGTTGCTCCCCATGGGGGCACATTACTGTTGGCCATATCTGCCCCTCTTGGGGGCAGATTGTCCTATTTTTGGAAGGGCCATCTGCCCCCAAGGGGGAGCAGAAAGCCCACCAGAAACCAAGGAAGTTTTTTTTTTCCAAAATAAGAGGGTGGCGGAATGGCCATACCCCCACCCCATATAAATGGGGCCTAAGTTGTTCTGCCCACCAGTGGGCAGATGGGGCAATTACCCCTGATCCATACCCCTTATCCATATCCCGGGAGGGCAGAAAGTCTACTAAGTGCCAGGGAATAAAAAAAAAATAGTGTGGTGGTAGATACCAACCACTTTGGGCCTGGTTATGCCCCTACCCCAACTGAGGGGGTAACAGTCTTTCTGCTCTCCCCTGCACTCTAAAACATCTTATCCCACAGCAAGCAAGAAGTCATTTGATTATTTTGGGTTTTGGTTTTACATTTGGGCCACAAGAGCTTGGCTAACTCTCAAATTCATCCCACTTGGAATGGTGAGGGCTGCACTTTATGGACTTTGGGACGCTGCCATGTAGAAAAATCCTCAAGACCTAGACACATCTGAAAACTAAACATCTGGGTGATTCCAGGGTGGTGTGTTTCACATGCACCCCATACTATTTTCTTACCCACAATGCCCTGCAAACCTCTAACTTTGCTGGAAATCACACATTTTTCCCACGTTTTTGTGATGGAACCTTCCGGAATCTGCAGGAATCCACCAAATTCCTACCACCCAGCACTGTCTCATCTATGCCGATAAAAATTCTGCTGCACTTGTCAGCCTAAAAATGTTTTTTTTCAAAACTGCCCTTTTAGTCCCGCTTTGGTTACCCCTCAATTTCAACATGTTTTTGGCTGTTCCCTGTCACAAGCACTTAGCCCACCTACACAAATGAGGTATCAGTTTTACCGGGAGACTAAGGGGAACGTTGGGTGGGATGAAATGTGTCCTGGTGCGGTGATCCCACACAGAAATGTGGGAAAACTGTGATTTTTTAGCTAAAGTTGAAGTTTGCTGAGGATTCTGGGTAAGAAAACATTGAGGGATCCATGCAACTCACACCTCCCTGGACTCCCTCGGGTGTCTAGTTTTCAATGTCTGAGTTTGGTAGGTTTCCCTAGATGTCTGCTAAGCCAAGGACCAAAAACGCAGGTGCCCCCCGCAAAAACAGGTAGTTTTGTATTTGATAATTTTGATGTGTCCAGATAGTGTTTTGGGGCATTTCCTTCCGCGGGCAGTAGGCCTACCCCCACAAGTGAGGTACCATTTTTATCGGAAGACTTATGGGAATGGTGGATAGAAGGAAATTTGTGAATTTGAACTTTCTGTCACCCAAATGAGAGGAAAAAGTGTTTTTTGGGCCAAATTTGAGATTTGCAAAGGATTCTTGGTAACAGAACCTGGTCAGAGCCCCACAAGTCACCCCATCCTGGATTCCCCTAGGTGTCTAGGTTTTAAAAATGCACAGGTTTGCTATGTTTCCCTAAGTGCCGGCTGATCTAGAGGCCAAATTCCACAGCTAGGCACTTTGCAAAAAACAGCTCTGTTTTCTTTGTAAAAATGTGATGTGTCCACGTTGTGTTTTGGGGCATTTACTTTCGTGGGCGCTAGGTCTACCCACACAAGTGAGGTACCATTTTTATCAGGAGACTTGGGGGAACGCTGGGTGGAAGGAAATTTGTGGCTCCTCTCTGATTCCAGAACTTTCTGTCACCGAAATGAGAGGAAAAAGTGTTTTTTGGCCAAATGTTGAGGTTTGCAAAGGATTCTGGGTAACAGAACCTGGACAGAGCCCCACAAGTCACCCCATCTTGGATTCCCATAGGTGTCTAGTTTTCAATACTGCATAGGTTTGCAAGGTTTCCCTAGGTGCCGGCAGAGCTAGAGGCCAAAATCCACAGCTATGCACTTTGCACAAAACAGCTCTGTTTTCTTTGTGAAAATGTGATGTGTCCACGTTGTGTTTTGGGGCATTTCCTGTTGCAGGTGCTAGGCCTACCCACGCAAGTTAGGTACCATTTTTATCGGGAGACTTGGGGGAACACAGAGTAGCAAAACAAGTGTTATTGCCCCTTGTCTTTCTCTACATTGTTTCCTTCCAAATGTAAGACAGTGTGTAAAAAAGACTTGTATTTGAGAAATGCCCTGTAATTTACATGCTAGTATGGGCTCCCTGGAATTCAGAGATGTGCCAATAACCACTGCTTCTCAACACCTTAACTTGTTGCCATTTTGGAAATACAAAGGTTCTTGATACATATTTTTCACTTTTTATATTTCAGCAAATGAATTGCTGTATACCCGGCATAGAATGAAAACCCATTGAAAGGTGCAGCTCATTTATTGGCTCTGGGTACCTAGGGTTCTTAATGAACCTACAAGCCCTATATATTCCCGCAACCAGAAGAGTCCAGCTGACTTAATGGTATATTGCTTTAAAAAATCCGACATCGCAGGGAAAAGTTACAGAGTAAAATGTGGAGAAAAATGGCTGTTTTTTTTACCTCAATTTCAATATTCTTTTATTTCAGTTGTTATTTTCTGTAGGAAACACTTGTAGGATCTACACAAATGACCCCTTGCTGAATTCAGAATTTTGTCTACGTTTTCAGAAATGTTTAGCTTTCTGGGATCCAGCATTGGTTTCTCACCCATGTCTGTCACTAACTGGAAGGAGTCTGAAAGCACAAAAAATAGTAAAAATGGGATATGTCCCAGTAAAATGTCAAAATTGTGTTGAAAAATAGGGTTTTCTAATTCAAGTCTGCCTGCTCCTGAAAGCTGGGAATATGGTGATTTTACCACCGCAAACCCTTTGTTGATGCCATTTTCAGGGGAAAAAACACAAGCCTTCTTCTGCAGCCCTTTTTTCCCATTTTTTTTTAAATACAATTTTTTTGCTGTATTTTGGCAAATTTCTTGGTCTCCTTCAGGGTAACCCACAAAGTCTGGATACCTCTAGAATCCCTAGGATGTTGGAAAAAAAGGACGCAAATTTGCCATGGATAGCTTATGTGGAGAAAACGTTATGAGGGCCTAAGCGCGAACTGACCCAAATAGTCAAAAAAAGGCTCTGCACAGGAGGGGAAAAGCCCTGGCAGCGAAGGGGTTAAGCAAGAAAATGCCTACTTACTAAAAGTGGCATTTTCAAACACACAATCTAAAAAACAACTTCACTAAAAGATGTATGTTTAAATTGTGAGCTCGGAGGCCCTAAACTCTTTAGTTCCATCTGCTCCCAAAGGGAATCTGCACTTTAATAATATTTGAAGGCAACCCCAATGTTAACCTAGCCCAGTGAAAAACTAATTTGTCAGTATTTCACTGTCAGGACATATAAAAGACTTTATTATATGTCCTACCTTAAAAATACACTGCATGCTGCCCATGGGGCTACCTAGGGCCTATCTTCGGGGTGCCTTACATGTAAGAAAAGGGAAGGTTTATGCCTGGCAAGTGGGTACACTTGCCAAGTTGACTTGGCAGTTTAGAACTGGACTCACAGACACTGTAGTGGCAGGTCTGAGCCAAGTTTACAGGGCTACTTACATGGGCTGAAGGCCCAAAAGTAGCATTTGATTTACAAGCCCTGGGCACCTCTAGTGCACTGTACTAGGGACTTACTGGTAAATCAAATATGCCAATCATGGAAACTCCATTACACATACATTTTACATAGGAACACTTGCACTTTAGCATTGGATAGCAGTGGTAAAGTGCCCAGAGAAACAAAAACAGAGTCCAGCATACATCAACAACCTGGGAAACAGAGGCAACAAAGTTAGGGGAGACCACGTCAAGGATGCCAAGTCTAACAACTATTAAACTTCATATATACATGTATGGTGGGCTGGGAAAAGGCGGGTGTCAAAAGGCTGAGAGATTTATTTTCCAATGGAAATATAACTTTCTTTGAGGAACTTTTGGGTGAAATATGAACTGACTAGCTATTTGTTTTTTAAATACTCACAAAGATTATACTTTTAATACAGGAAAGGGGGAGGGTCCTAGTAGCTTCTCTGAAATAAAGCTTCTGGGCTTTTAGCATTCTCCCCAGGACTTTTTCTTCTTGCATTTGTTGCCATAAGTGGGACGAGTATGCCCCGACGTGGGTCCCGTGCTCTTCATTCCATTGGACTCAAGCTAGCCTGGCTGATGAGGTGTGATACCCAGAAACTGGTCCAAGGATGCTTATTTTCAGTCGAGGGATGTCCTGGACTGGCAATTCGAGCTGGACAGTTGCCATGGGGAGCAGGGTCAAGAATGAATTGCATATGGCTGGGTCCAAACTAGAATGACATGGGTAGAAATAAAACAATGGATTAAGACCCAGATCGCTGTACTGGGGGTAAATGTTTCACATTGTTCAGTATTCCGTCCATCACTTTTTTTTTTGCCTTTGTTGCCCTAAGTGTGATGGGTATACCCAGATGTGGGTGCCATCCTTCTCATGTCACTGGAATCATGCTAGCCTAGCTGATGAGAGTTTATACCCTGAAACCGGACCCAGGATGCTTGTTTCCTGCACAGGAAGGAGCTGATCCGGCAGTTCAGGCTGGACTGTTTTCATTGGGAGCATGGTCAAGACTGATTTGCATATGACTGGGTCCAAACTGGAATCGCATGGGTAGCAAAAAAATATGGACTGAGACCCATATCTCTGTACTGGGTGTGAATGTTTAACATCATTCAGCATTCTGTCCATCACTTGTTCTTTTTTGCATTTGTTGCACTAGGTGGGACAGGGATACCCAGACGTGGGTCCCGTGCTCCTCATGCCACTGGAGTCAGGCTAGCCTGGCTGATGAGGGTGACCCTGAAACAGGTCGTTCCTGTGGGGAGCAGGGTCAAGACTGATTTGCATATGAGTGGGCACAAACTGGAATGGTATGTGTAACAAAACAAAATGATGGATTTAGGCCCAGATCTCTGTACTGGGGTGAATGTTTGAACTGTTCCGCATTCAGCCCATCACTTGTTATTTTTACATCTGGGTTTTTTAGAGCAGAAGGGTGAAAGTTCGATTAGCCATATTTATGAGAGCTTAAACTCCCTCTCTAGTGATGATTTAGAGAAGCAGCAGGATAAATGGAAGAAAAGGTTAGACTTCTTAGACTGTTCATTTCTGAGTCCTTAGAATTATCACATACGATTTTATGCTCAGTGGGACTACAAGCCCAATGCTATAAAACTGCTTTGTATCTTTATTGCACCCCGGCCAAAATCGCTAAATGGAGAGGTCACTCAGATATGTGCTGCCCCAGCTGCCATCAAAAAGTGGCTAACAATTCATATATTTTGTACCTGCCCTACTCTCAAGCCACTCATTAAGGGAACATCAAATTTTCTGGAGGTCTCCTAAACTTCTCAAATGGTTGTTTTTGAGTTCATAATAGCGCGGTCCCCAGGCCCATTAACTTTTTCTTTTTGTAGCAGTGGCATTGTTGAGACTCTGCATGGCTTCGGGGTCGCTGGACATGAACCCTACTACACAGCTGCAGTGGTTGACAAGAATATTGGCACTGTCTCATCTTCCCATAAGGACGAAAAAAGGAAGATTAAGGGGGAGGCGGATCTGGGCCAATTTCTTGGATTGGACTGATTCTTATCAAGGGGTGCAGCAACCTAGGATGTAGATGTTCCATCGTTCCCTATATTTTGCACTTTACCAATGGATTTTGCATTCTTGTCGAATTGATGGATGGGACTATAGAGCTTTGCAAGACTGCATGCGAACAATGGTGTTGGAATTGTGTTTGATTGTGACTCCCTGCACACTGGTTTACATTTTTCAGCATCTGCCCTGAGAGCAGTATCAGGGGTGCCTCAGCAATAATAATTTTATTGTCTTATAATTCATCTCAGTGGTCGGGTCCCCAGAAGTAACAACATTTTTAGGTGCATGAATTATATTAGCATCTATGATCGTCATTTTTTTTTCTTCTTGGATTATAGTGTGTGTATAATTATGTGAATTGGAATGTATAGATTTTATCTCTCTCCTCTTGTGCAATTCTGAAAAATCTGCAATAAAAATACATAAAAAAAGGAAAATAGAACAACTTCAAACTTGACTGAGGTGTGAATTGAGGAGTTTTGATACTGAGAAAACTACTTTTGTGTGTACTAAAAAGTATGTGTAATTGTTCCAACGTACTGGGTTTTCACAATGTAGAATTGTTCTATTTCCAAGGCTCCGTGATGGGGAAAATAAAAACAAAAATGTACAAATACAGTAGGTTTCATCTTGCCCAATCCTGTATTCAACATCCAGGCAAAGGCATACATTCCTTGCTTGATGTTTAATGCATTCAAAATGATTTACCTTTGCACATTGTCATCATCATGACATGCATGCTGTATTATGTTATGAATTACATCTATACATCAGCGACCAGTATTACAGCGTATGTGGATTTCATGGATGCCCACATGTCAAGTAGTACCTCCATTGAACAATGAATGCCAATAGTATGGTAATAATTACCATCTATTGCACAAACCATCACTGTGCAACACATGGCTTCATTAATTTAGGAAGTAGCAAAATTGTGTGAGTTGAATAATATGCCATGGATGCCACCATTGTCAATGGATACCCTCCGGATGCCAAGAATTCCGAATATATTGACATGATCACCATTATAACATAAGTGGGCACCACTCTCCCTTGGATGTGCACAATATCTCAAGAATAAAAGCCAGTCTATGAGTGATAGGCAACATCATTCTACAGACACCTACTATATTCCAGTAATTATCACATTTATTCCCAACACCATCATGAATGCTTACAATATTCCAGGAATTACTGTAATTCTGCCAGGACCAGCTTTATGTGAATGACAGACACCATTGTACCATGGATGCCCATTGTTTCCCAGACTTTATCATCATAGTGCCATGGTGAATATTATGCCAGCGTTTACTCCTACAATTAATACCTGCAATATTCCATGAATTCCAACATACTACACTCCACAATAGATGTTCTAATATGCCAAGAATGATCAACATACTGACATTGTCAATATCATGCCATGAGTTCTGCACCACTGTGCCTGGATTTGTAAAATATATGCAGAAGGACCACTGTTCTGTTAGGAACACCATAATGTGAGAGTTAGATACTGTCATACCATGGATGCCAACAATATGGAAGAAATTATCACAATTCTACTAGGATTAACATTATGATTGAAGGTGACACCATCATAACATAGGTGACCTCTGTATTCCAATAATTTCCACTGTTATGCATTGATCTGCATGACTGCCAAGAAATATCACCATTATGAAAGGCCTGACATTTTACCTTGGGTGGGGAATTCCCATCATCACATGGATGCTGCCAAATTACCAACAATTATCACCACTGTGCCAACATTGGGCACTGACCATTATCCTATGTATGCCCACAAGTTGCCAATATTTACCATCATTGTACCAAGGCTACCACTTTACCAGAGCTGATAGTGAGTCCAATATGTAAACAGGCTCCACATTGTATGTGCCCACTGTGTGGCTGTCCTTCCTACTTAGCGCCTTCCCAGTTGGTCACACAACCTCCCCAGCAAAATACTTAAGTAAGATTTTGACCTATGAAGCCCATAGAAAGAAACTTAAGCAGAAAAGAAATATGACCAACCAATACTCAAAACATTCATTGTAAACTTAGAAATGCTCAGACAGGACTTTTAACATAATGGGAATAGTGGCCATCTTGGACATGCCCCTAGAATTTAAGATGTTCCTTCCCAAATCCTTGTGTGTCACGAAGGGAGATTCTGCATACTTTTAGTACTGGGCTTTTTTTCTGAAGCGAAGCAAGACTTTAGAGTCAGGAATACACTGTAGCTTCAACCACAGATTGCCCCTGGCAGTGTTGCCAATTAAGAACCAAAAGAACTACTAACCATCACAAGTGTGGTAATTCAGACTATTCCACCCCCCCAAAGCTATGGGAATGGTTTGGGTAACAGATGTTAGTCATACATAATGTATATTGAATTAATATACAACTATTGTGGTGCTTATCTCTGAATTAGATAAACAGTACCACCATGTGGCAGACTGTCATAAGTACTGACGCTGACAAATAGGTGTTGATCGAAATCACCAGAAACAACCGTCTCAAAGTAAGCACTGCCTAATTGTTATGGCAGCAATCTTGTATGCATCTCTGAAAGTCTGTGACAATAAAATATCCAGAAAAAGGCGTATTTGAAAAGGTAACATTCACGTACAAGACAGATTTACATGGATAGTCTTAGCCAATATGAAGCTTGTTGAGAAAACCCTGTGTGTGAAAGTAAAGTATTTTTTATCTAAAGGCAATCACCACAAGAGGTTTGTTGTGAGTCTCAATTGGTAGAAAGACTGCAGTTTTGAAAAATCATTAAACTTTAATTGAAAGGCATTATATTATAGATGAACATTAAGTTGACATGAAAGAATATAACAATTTTGGTAATTATTAGTAAGACTGAATAGCTGTTTGATAATTATCTTCAAGGTTTGAATGTTTAATAACATCAACCAAGAGTGAAAGTCATAGCAGTGATTGATGTCAGCTGTTGATTTTCTTATGGTCCCCTTAACCTTATGGTGAACTCAAGGGAAAAATGGAACATTAAGAAAATGTAATGAAGAAATAGGAATTAGGAGACATAATACACCTACTTGCTATCTGCAACTAGTATTTTTGCAACTAGAAAGTTTTTTTCTATGAACTGACACATATACAAATAGGTCAGTTTTTAGAAAAAAGGACTAAGATTGAGTGTTGTAATCCACCCTACCTTATTGATATTTATGAGATTTCAAAATAATTTTAAATCACTCCACTTGTAGATAACCTCAGGTATGGTGACCTGCTAGGTTCAGCAGGCCATCATGTGTGTGATTAACTCTAAATAAAGTACTTTTTTAAAAGCATCCTTATTTGCTTAGAGAACATAGGTCTTCTTAAAAAAATTTTTTTTTTAAAGTTGATAGTTTCTTTGAGAGTTGACAGTGGTCAACTCAACAACTGCCTACTCTTCCAGAAACCTGTTTCAAAACTAACTTAGGGGAAGGGTTCTCAATGGGTCCTGTCCCCCTTTCCGAATGGATCACAACATCCTTTGAGGAGTCAGTAATATTTCAATGGTTTGCAACTGGACTTACAGTAGCAGACCATTGATGCATATGGTACTGAATTGCTATTTGGAAGGGATGCCCACAACATGCCCCGTCCATATAATGATTCATAAACCCTTTCTATGCTCATTTACTGATTATCAAATATTTTTTTTGATTTTGTAAGTGGGTTTACCACATAGATAAAAACATTTTAGATGTTGCAGACCTACTAATTTGTCGAATTGCAGACCTTATGAGCACTAAAAAATGTTGTACATCTGGTCCCAGATTACTAACAGTTTGAAGCAGAGGTCTCACTTTATATTTGTTTAGCATAGGCCTGGCAACAAGTACATAGTTAAGAGTTTTTTTATTCTCAGTCTTACTAATCTTCAATCAATTCTTACGGATCATGTAGCCAACACGTGTTTTGTTGCCTTGGCAAGTTCACCAATTATTTCATCAGGGTTACATTCAAACAAATTATGCTTAGCTATTGACAAAATTGATATCACACATGCATAATGAATTCATCACCAAACACACGGTATAGTGCAGTGGTTCCCAACCTGTGGGCCAGGGACCCCTGGGGGTCCGCGAAGCCTCCTCAGGGGGTCCGCGACTGCTTAAAAAATGTAACAATATTAGATCCCAGCTATCAGTAATGACTCAGTGGGGGTCCCCGGGTCCCAATAATGATTCAGTGGGGGTCCCCGGGCTCCAGTATTGATAAAATGGGGGTCCACAGAAGTCAAAAGGTTGGGAACCACTGGTATAGTGGCATGTCGTACCTCTACGTAGTCTACATATTAGTACACATTCCATATTTCTGGATGCAAATAATGTCGGGCCTAAGAAGAAACCATAGTATGTAATGGTGAAATAAGGATAGTGTTTCACAAATAAGTGAACCACGAACAGTGCTACCATCCACCTAGTTAAAACACTATGCATGTAAAAACCTAGGGGCATAATTACAAGTGGCCTGCACTGCCGGTGCATCACTTTTTGTGACGCACCGGCAGCACAGGCTTCTGACCCATATCTACAAGGCCACGCAAAGCCACTTTGCTTGGCTTTTCATGGCCTTGAAGATGTGGAGTAAGGCAACGCAGTGCAGGGTGCTGCATTGCCTTACTTTTATCAATGGGTGTTGTTGAGTGTTCCCACGCAACATCAATGAATTTTGATGCATTATTTGATAATCAAGGTTTTGCAAACAAGGGAATGCTTCAAAAGCCTAAGCCACCTCAGGGGTGGCATAAGGGTGACGCAACAGGGAGAAATATGTTTATTTCTCCCCGTTGTATCTCATTCTTTATATGCTGCATTTTGAAGCACACATAGAAAGAAGAGAATGCCTCTTGTGATTGTTTTTGTGCAGGAAGGTGTCCCCTTTGTGTCCCAGCACAGGGGAAAAGAACAGGAATGCGTTGTAATTTGTAGATACAGTGCATTCTTGCCCTTTTGTTTTGATGCAGGTCAGGTCTGCAAGAAGTCTTGCAACCCTGCCCCAAAATGCTGTAAATGAGACCCCTAGTGTGTGGGGCTGACATCTCAAATCTCAAAAAGGGAAAAAAAAGTAAAAAAAGAGAAAGACTAAGCTCCTGTGTCATAAACAACCACAACTTAAAACCACAAGACCTGTGTCTTACCAAATCACAACATGTTATAAATGATCTGGCCAGTGTTTCAGCAAAACACCCTATTGCCAGAATCCTGTAACTCAAAATAAATTGAACTGCTATAACCACATTCAGTAACCAGTGTGGCTACACGACCAGTCAAAATTTATTGAAGATTGAGAAGAATGAAAATAAAAGAACAATTGATATAGACTGTCTACACTGAACTTTATAATTTTGGTTGCTCTGGGAGTCATCATTTTCTTGCTGGAAGCTTTGCGCTTTTGGGAGAAGTCCATGGTGGTGGCTTCTCCCCCTTTGAGCACCACATGATGTTATTTGCTTTCTGAATTCTTAAGGCACACACAGGTTTGCACCACCTAAAACCTAGCCACATATTCAAATTATCTTACTTAGTGAAGAACCGCTGAATTTAGGACACATTAGATGAAGAGCCCTGCAACCAAGCCACCCTTTTTCTTTCTTTCCTCTCAGTCCTCTTTCCATTCCTTATCTGTTGTACCTGCATGTTTAAGTTCAGACTGCAATGCACAAGTTTGAAGGAAGAGTCAACAGCCAGTATGTCTTAAATCTAGTTCTCTCCTATTGGATTATTTTCAGAACTAATCAGGTAAGATTGGGTTCTTGACCACATTAATGAAAACACACATGCTCAGATACTCATACACATGCACATGCATGTGTACACACAACTTTGAAGAGATTGTATTGAAAGCTTTATCCTGCTGTTCTGAATCCCACAAGGGCTTTGTGCTGTCTCTCCTCTTAAACACATGACTGGGCTCCTTGTTTCATAGAGGAGATGAGAGCTGTTGCAGAGACAGGGGTGAGATCTCTTCCCACCTCCTGCAAAATATGTAAAATGAAGGTGAGTGCATGCTACTGGGGCTGGAAGAAGTAGTCCTCAGAGAGGCATGATACGTAAGGGTGAGAGTCAAAAAATGGCTCAGGTTACGGGTCTAATGGTGAGGTGTCTCGAGAAAGAGAGGACAGTGAAGTGTGTTGAGAGAGGAGGAGTTGGGAACTGCCTCTAGGTAGGTGGAGACCGAAAAGTATGTTTGGGATGTGGATTAGACAGGGAGATACCTCAGGGGTCCAGTTTGAAATCATCCAGCTCTGCTGACAGCTTACCTTCCAGCAAGGGATTAAATTTACATTTTTTAACTATCCTAGTAAAACTAGGCATTGATTGTTTTAATATTTGGCAATGTGACACAGGTTATTGCTTCACAGTATAATGATTGATTTCCAGGTATTCCTGGGTTATCAAAACCTAAAACAGTAAACATGCCTTGCTTGTCACTTGCCAAGAAAAATCATCACAAATTACACTGAAGGCGCTTGGTCACACTGAATCAAGTGGTTTGGTATTGGTAGGACCAAAACATGCCCAGGAAGCACCGGATACAATGTTTAAAAAAGGTTATTCAGCCCTTTGCCAGGTGTGGAAAGTCAAGTTCTTTTTGATGCAGGTTTGGTGAAATGTAACTGTGGCAACAACATAATGGAGAGGTGGAAGAACATTTTCAAGTCTCCTTGACACAAGTCTCACTTAACAGACAATATACCACCAAACAGTGATATCTGTAATTGCTTAATCCAAAATTATACTCAAATCAAATTGCAGTACACAGAATCAGAAGGGGAGATTAGTATTTAAAGCTTTGGAAATGCAAGTAACAAACAAGGATGGGCAATATCATATAAAATCTGTGTCAGGTTTACTTGACACCAATACATCATGTGATGTATTCTGCAAACCCAGCCTTTTCTAACTTGTTAATCACTTGCTTTCTTTTAAGTAAAACATACTTCAAGTTTCAACACTAAACCAGGGGATAGTAATGAGGGAAACACGCTCACTATATAGTACCGCTAGTAGAACAGAAGGATGGTGCTAATCTAGGTTTTTCCCCTCATTGGGATGGACCATAGGAAAATCCCTAAGTATTACCCAAAAAAGGAAGCACTCAAGTCCAAACAGTCGTTGGGGAGATGTTTACCCAGACGGAACACGTGTTGGCTTAGAAGTGGCTGGCTTTGAAGTGGATGATACTATGAAACATTAAAGAAGAACTTGAATTAACCTATTGAACTATGGATTATATACAGAACTTTATCTATATAAATTTTGGACTTGAGTGCTTTCTTTTTTGGCTAATACTTCAAGTTTCAAAATCAAATTCTTCGGATATTATCCACATATTGGCACAAAACCATCACTTGTAAGGTATTTTTCCTTTGTTGTTTTCTCTCTATTGAGGTACTACTGTATATCTTAAATTTTAGTTAACCCCTTCTGTGCCCAGGACGTAATGGTTACGTCCTGAGGCACAGTGCTAGCGCTTCCTCTGGGGGTCCCCCCCACCCCCCCAAGGCAGGGATGGAAGGGGAAGTCCTTCCCCTTCCAACCCCCCACCCCCGTGACATCAGTGCGCGATCACGTGGGCCTCCTCCATCGCGCTGGAAACTCAGCTTCCAGCGCGATCGAAAGAGAAATGCAAAGCATTTCTCTTCCGATCACGTGGAGGAGGCAAGAGAGCCTTCAAAGGGAAGGAAAGGAATTTCCTTCCCTTTGAAGTCTCTCTCTGTGTTTCAAAAGCTGGATTGCACAATCCGGGTTTTGAAACGCCCACTGGACACCAGGGATTTATTTTTGGAAATGTAATTGGCATGAGGGAGCGACCCCTTGGGCAAGGGTCGCTCCGGGGAGGGGGGGCATTTTTTTAAAAGGCCTTTTCTGCCCCCCCATGGGGGCAGATACCTCTAGGCACCAGGGAGCATTTTTGTTGTTGTTGTTGTTTTTCTTTTTGTTTTATATTTTTGAGGTGGGGAGCGACCCCTTGGGGGCAGATTGGCCTATTTGTATGAGGCCAATCTGCCCCCAAGGGAGACAGAAACCACTAGACACCAGGGAGTTTTTTTTTTTTTTCCGCGAATTTTACGCAAGGGGAGCGACCCCTTAGGCAAGGGTCGTTCCCCTGGGGGGCAAATTTATTTTAGGCCATTTCTGCCCCCCTGGGGGGCATATCAGCCTATTTTAATTAGGCCGATCTGCCCCCAAGGGGGGCAGAAACCACTAGGCACCGGGGATTTTTTTTGTTCGTTGTTGTTTTACAGATCGGGAGCGACCCCTTAGGCATGGGTCGCTCCCCTTGAGGGGAACATTGTATTTAGGCCATTTCTGCCCCGTTTGGGGGCAGATCGGCCGATTTTAGGTCAATCTTCCCCCAAGGGGGGCAGAAACCACTAGGCACCGGGGATCATTTTTTTGCGGCAACGTCACGCAAGGAGAGCGACCCCATAGGCAAGGGTCGCTCCCCTGGGGGGTGGGGGGGAGAGGGGAAATTTTATTTTCGGCCATTTCTGCCCCCCCGTGGGCAGATCGGCCTATTGTTATTAGGCCGATCTACCCCCGGGGGGGCTGAAACCTCTAGACGCCAGGGCAAATTTTTTTGTGTGTTTTTTTTTGTTTGTTTGTTTTTTTAGAGATGGGGAGCGACTCATTAGGCAAGAGTCGCTCCCCTGGGGGGCAAATTGTATTTAGACCATTTCTGCCCCCCTTGGAGGCAAATCGGCCAATTTTAGGTCAATCGGGGGCAGAAACAACTAGGCACCGGGGATCTTTTTTTTTTGCGCCAATGTCACGCAGGGGGAGTGACCCCGTAGGCAAGGGTCGCTCCCTGGAGGGGTTGGGGGGGGGGCAATTTTATTTTCGGCCATTTTTGTCCCCCCTGGGGCCGGCTGAGCTAG
The DNA here is from genome assembly GCF_031143425.1 of Pleurodeles waltl. Lineage (NCBI taxonomy): Eukaryota > Metazoa > Chordata > Amphibia > Caudata > Salamandridae > Pleurodeles > Pleurodeles waltl. Next base: position 997,304,569 of record NC_090437.1, read on the forward strand.
AGGCCAAAATCCACAGGTAGGCACTTTGCAAAAAACACCTCTGTTTTCTGTGAAAAAATGTGATGAGTCCATGTTGTGTTTTGGGCCATTTCTTTTCGTGGGCCGTAGTCCTACCCATACAAGTGAGGTACCATTTTTATCGGGAGACTTGGGGGAACGCTGGGTGGAAGGAAATTTGTGGATCCTCTCAGATTCCAGAACTTTCTGTCACCGAAATGAGAGGAAAAAGTGTTTTTTTGGCCAAATCTTGAGGTTTGCAAAGGATTCTGGGTAACAGAACCTGGTCAGAGCCCCACAAGTCACCCCATCTTGGATTCCCCTAGGTGTCTAGTTTTCAAAAAATGCGCTGGTTTGCTAGGTTTCCCCAGGTGCCGGCTGAGCTAGAGGCCAAAATCCACAGGTAGGTACTGTTTTCTGTGAAAAAATGGGATGTGTCCACGTTGTGTTTTGGGCGATTTCCTTTCGTGAGCCGTAGTCTTACCCATACAAGTGAGGTACCATTTTTATCGGGAGACTTGGGGGAACGCTGGGTGGAAGGAAATTTGTGGCTCCTCTCAGATTCCAGAACTTTCTGTGACCGAAATGAGAGGAAAAAGTGTTTTTTTGGCCAAATCTTGAGGTTTGCAAAGGATTCTGGGTAACGGAACCTGGTCAGAGCCCCACAAGTCACCCATCTTGGATTCCCCTATGTGTCTAGTTTTCAAAAATGTGCTGGTTTGCTAGGTTTCCCCAGTTGCCGGCTGAGCTAGATGCCAAAATCCTCAAGTAGGCACTTTGTAAAAAACACCTCTGTTTTCTGTGAAAAAAATTGATGTGTCCACGTTGTGTTTTGGGCCATTTCCTTTCGTGGGCGGTAGGCCTATTCATACAAGTGAGCTACCATTTTTATCGTGAGACTTGGGGGAACGCTGGGTGGAAGGAAATTTGTGGCTCCTCTCAGATTCCAGAACTTTCTGTCACCGAAATGAGAGGAAAAAGTGTTTTTTTGACCAAATCTTGAGGTTTGCAAAGGATTCTGGGTAACAGAACCTGGTCAGAGCCCCACAAGTCACCCCATCTTGGATTCCCCTAGGTGTCTAGTTTTCAAAAATGCGCTGGTTTGCTAAGTTTCCCCAGGTGCCGACTGAGCTAGAGGCCAAAATCCACAGGTAGGCACTTTGCAAAAAACACCTCTGTTTTCTGTGAAAAAATGTGATGTGTCCACGTTGTGTTTTGAGCCATTTCCTTTCGTGGGTGCTAGGCCTACCCACACAAGTGAGGTAACATTTTTATCGGGAGGGAACACAGAATAGCAAAACAAGTGTTATTGCCCCTTGTCTTTCTCTACATTTTTTCCTTCCAAATACAAGAGAGTGTGTAAAAAAGACGTCTATTTGAGAAATGCCCTGTAATTCACATGCTAGTATGGGCACCCCAGAATTCAGAGATGTGCAAATAACCACTGCTTCTCAACACCTTATCTTGTGGCCATTTTGGAAATACAAAGGTTTTCTTGATACTATTTTTCACTTTTTATATTTCAGCAAATGAATTGCTGTATACCCGGTATAGAATAAAAACCCATTGCAAGGTGCAGCTCATTTATTGGCTCTGGGTACCTAGAGTTCTTGATGAACCTACCAGCCCTGAAATAAACTAAATTTTCACTGTATTTTGGCTAATTTCTTGGTCTCCTTCAGGGGAACCCACAAAGTCTGGGTACCGCTAGAATCCATAGGATGTTGGAAAAATAGGACGCAAATTTGGCGTGGGTAGCTTATGTGAACAAAAAGTTATGAGGGCCTAAGCGCGAACTGCCCCAAATAGCCAAAAAAAAGGCTCAGCACAGGAGGGGGAAAAGGCCTGCCAGCGAAGGGGTTAAGATCAGTCAAGGAAATGTATGACTCATTGGACTATTATCTCAATAGAAATGCAGTAATGTTACAACTGTGTTTGGAAAACACATTTACAACTAAATGTAGTTTTATTTAATAATTCAAATTCTGGGAAATGTATGAGCGTGAGAAGTCATCAACCTTGTGTTCCCTCATTGTTTCCTGTTTGATTTTGCTGGCTTCAGGTCTCTACTTTTTACTACTGCTAAACAGTAGTTACATACATTGGAAAATATATATGGTTGGTGTCTCTATGCATTTCAAACACCATGCATAGGACCTCCTACACAGGAAACATGTAAATGAACATAGAGTGGAGAAATCCTAACATGAAATAGTGATGCTCACTTCTCTGGATTCAATTCTTTATCATAGAACCAACTGGTCATTCATCAATTTTATGTCAATGGCTTTATAGTTCATTGTTCAAAAACTTTAGATTGTGCCTTCAGTCATTATTCAGAAAATGACAGCCAACATGTATTTTGCTGTCTACAGCTTGCAAGCGTGTATTTCTTTATAAATGAAATGTGCGGTATAGATAATCAAATAAGTGTAGATTATGTAAACATTTATGAAATTAGAAAGATACTTTGCTTACTTAACATCGAACACATTTATAGAGTGAGTGCCATGTGTGATTCTAACTGTAAAAAAAACTTACTGAATGGAACCAAATCATGCCTGAAGACACATAATTATGTTTTTCAAGAACAAACAGTGAAGTCATTACCAAAAATAATTGGTGAATGACCAGTTACTTCTATAGTATAAAAGGGAATCTAAAGAAGTGCTCATCATTAATTTATAAAGCAGTGCCAATAGCTGCCCCTGGTCTCTTTATATCTGGGAGTTCCCTTGTGTTTCTATAACATATGTTACATAATCAATTGATTGCAAGGGATTATTTTATTCCTCCTACGAAACAATAGTGGGCCCCTTTAGCTTCCTTCTTACTTTCTTCTGTCACTTGTATCTCTTTTCCCCCACTTTTATCCTGGAAACATACCCTTAGCTCCCTGTAGCAGCTATATGTCTGGTGTAGTATGTCAGACCATTCTCCACTATATCCCAATGAGCATATACAAAAGATATTGTAAGGCCCATCCCTCTTCTCTGCCATCCATGAAGCAGCTCAACCAGTGAGCTTCAGCCTGACAGATCAATTAGAGAAATGCAAGAAGAAATACACAAAATTACAATTGATGATTAGAATGCAACCAGAGTACCTAAAAGCAGATAATACCTCTCCTTGGGCTGCAAATTAGGAATATCCCTGAGGAATTTACAAAGGACAGAAAATACAAACAAAGCTTTAATTACATTAGTACCACCTGCTTGTGTCACTGGATGGTGCTTGGTTTTAACACAGCAATAGAACACTCCAAAGAATTATTGGAAGAAATTCTAGAACTTGAAGAAGTGATCAAAGAATCAAGCTCAATAATTGATGCTAAAAATTTACTAGAGAAGTTTGAAAAAAATATTGCAGAATTCACCAGACAAGAGAAAGACAAAAAAGTCAAACAAAGGAGAAACATATGTAACTATATAAACAGAGAAAACTTACCCATACTTAAACAAAGATTTCTATACCAATAGAAATTATTTCAATCCAAGTTTTAGGCCCTTGTGGCTAATGTAACAAACCAAACAAACTTGTTACCCTCACTGATACAGCTGAGGAATTGTCAGACAATTCTGACCCAGGAGAAGGGACTAGCTCTTGTACCACCACACCAAACCCAAGGTTTTAGAGAGGGGCCAATCCAGACTTCCCAGAAGAGGGCAATGACCACGATGGTTCAACTCACTGGGCCAAAGACAAACACTGCAGAAATACTATCAGTGGGAGTACCAATAGATAAGATTACTGTAACACCTTATTACCTATGCCTGCTGAGATGTGCTCCAATGCACCATTTTCAATTTGTCCAAATACTGTCTGTCTTTTACAGAGATATCACGACTCAGCATATGCCTCTCATTTGTCTCCATGATGCAGCCCAACCTTTTAGAATTACAAACCACAGTCTTTAGATTTTTCTGGAAGATAAGACTCCATACATTTTTTCAGACACCCCAAATACTCCAGCTAGTGTAAGTACTATTTTCAGCTCACCCTTCTCTTTTTTTCTTTCTCACCACCCATTAATTGTTTCCCATCACACATTTGAGAGACTTGCACTTAAGGATATCTCCAGCCTAGAACATCTAAGGATATTTACCTCTTATAACATCTCTATATCTGAAAGGCAGGCCCTTGTACATCTCAACCAAAACAACTCCTTGATAATCATACCAGCAGGTAAGGGTTGGGGAATAGTGATACAGGACATTGGTAAGTATAAGAAAGAGGTTACCAGACAAATTTCAAGTAATGAACATTACCTGAGATTAGGGTGTGAGCCTACCAAGGAATAACAAGAAAAAATCTTGGAAATTACTGGAAGGGGACGGCGGCAGATTTCATCAGTAAGGATGAATACTTATTCCTCAATAACAAGACCACATGCATGCCTGTGATCTATGCTTTACTGAAATTGCATAAAAATCAGACCAACCCCAGTAGGCCCATAATATCTGGATGCGGGTCTATAATTGAACCCCTTGGTCATTACATAGACTTTGTTATTAAAGAATTTGTTCTGAACACCAACTGTTATGTCAGAGATAGCATGAACTTCATTGATCAGACTGAGCATCTAGTATTTGACCTGAACCAGTGCCTTTTGTGTACAATGGATATTGAATCCTTGTACACAAACATTCCCCAAGCTGATGGCACTGAGGCCATTAGATAAAACATAGAGAAAAAGGCATACCCATACCATGTATTCATGGATTTCATTGTAGAATTACAGCAACTCACACCAACTAGGATTTTTTCACTTTGATGGTGAATTTTACAAACTGATTGAAGGAACATCCATGGCTGTGGTTTATGCACCAAATTTTGCTATCCTGTTTATGGACAATTTAGAAACAGAGACTTTTCTGTATAACTACAATCCATTCCAAGGAACATATGCAGGTATGGAAACAATACAGTGATGATATTTTCCTAGTATGGATGGGATGCTTTGGCACCCTAGTTACATTTTTAGCTTGGCTCAATGCCCTTTGTAATGGACTTAAATTTACCCTTTAATACAACAAAAATGAAATCCCCTTTCTGGACCTCCTGACCAAAATACATGATGCTGTACTATATGCATTATTGTTTTGCAAACCCACGGGAAGGAACACATTCCTGGCTTATTCCAGTCACCACCCGAGGGCACTATTTGACTCTCTTCCCTATTCACAATTTTTAATGAATAGGAAGATTTTGCTCTCTCAAGATTTTTTTTTTTCAGAGAGGTAGAGATAATGGGGGTCATTACAACATTGGCGGTATAAGGCGCTTACCGCCGTGCAGAAGACCGCCAATACACCGCTGCGGCCGCGGTAGACCGCCACAGCTATTATGACACACATCACGGAATCCGCCGAAATTCAGACACCCACACAACACCGCCACACCAAAGGTCAGTGATAAACTGGCGGAAACAAATCCTCCACCTCCACGCCAACAGAAACACGCCCATGCTATTACGACCCACGAATCCACGAGGCGGTCTTTCAACTGCGGTATTCCATTGGCGGTACACACCGCCGCGCTCAAAATACACACACATATACAAAACACTGCCACATTGGACAATTCCAAATACACACACCTGATACACATACACACACCACTCCCACACATGCAATACAATATAAAACACACACCCACATCACACACAAACCCCTCCAACCAGAAAATCTGAGAGAAGGCCAGAGAGACAGCACAGCTATTGACAACCCCATCACACAGAGGCACACAACACCATCACCCACACAACATCCTCACACAAAACACCACATACCACTACACTCACCACACTCATCAACACATACACCACCCCACACATCACACATAACACCCCATGTCACGCCAAAGACACCCCCGCTTCTCCGAGGAGGAGCTCAGGGTCATGGTGGAGGAAATCGTCCGGGTAGAGCCACAGCTATTTGGCTCACAGGTACAGCACACATCAATAGCCAGGAAGATGGAGCTATGGCAAAGAATAGTGGACAGGGTCAACGCCGTGGGACAGCACCCAAGAAATAGGGAGGACATCAGGAAGAGGTGGAACGACCTACGGGGGAAGGTGCGTTCAACGGTCTCCAGGCACAACATCGCGGTGCAGCGGACTGGCGGCGGACCCCCACCTCCTCCCCCACAACTAACAACATGGGAGGAGCAAGTCCTGACCATCTTGCATCCTGAGGGCCTCGGAGGAGTCGGTGGAGGATGGGACACTGGTAAGTCAAATCTTAACTATCACATCCCCCACCCTACATGCATGCTATCACACACCCCCACCCTCACACCCTCCCCTATCACCACAAATCCTCACTAATCTACCCATGACACCAAGCACCCATCCCAACACCAAGCCCTGCATGACACAACTAAGCATGGTCCCCCCTCACTAAAGCATGCCCACTGCACATACCCAGAACACCACCCCAACCATCACCACACAAGCCCCCACACAGGAATGCCTGCACTGGGGATCACGCACACCCAACCATTGCACACCATTACATACACAGATGCAATAATCATGTTCTCATACCCCTGCAGGAACCCGAAGGAACGTCACCACACCAGAGGGTCCAGACAACACCACTCCAACCCCAGAAGAGGCCCACAGTAACGACAGCAGCTCTGCCCCACTGGATCCGGATGACCAGCCCGGACCATCATGGGCCTCGGGACAGTCGGTTCCCCTTGCCCAGCCACAGCCCAACACCGAGCTGCCACCCTCTGGTAACACCAGCACAGCACCCACCTAGCGGACCCAAACCTCCCTACCCAGGACAGGTCAATCAGCGGTGTGTCCACCACTACAGGGCACCCAGGCTAACCCACCACCCCAACAACAACAGGGACCTGGGGGCAGTGGTAGTGGGCACACGGTCCAGGGGACGGAGGCACAGGAACACCGGGGAACAGGGAGGGCTGCTGTGCGACAGAGGGAGGACAGGCCAAGGGAACCAACTCTCCACGAGGCCCTATCCTCCATCATGGGAGCATACCACCACTCCCAGGAGACGATGGCCACGGTCCTGGACAAGTTGCAGGAGACCCTGCGTCTGCAGGACGAACTGTATTTGGGGTTCAGGGAGGAGCTCAGGACCATCAGCTCCGCCCTGGGCACCATCGTAGGGGTGCTGACGACCATTCAAAAGACCTTGAGGGACACCGTGGCACTCCAAGGGGCCCCTGACACTAGCCAGGACGACGAACTGCCCACCACCTCCGCCGGCGCAAGTGGACAGGACGCCCCGCCACAGGACCACCACACCAGCACCCCATCCTCTGCAGACGGACAACCACCACGCAAGCGGTCCCTGAGATCCAGGAACAGGATAGAGCAAGATGGCAAGACCCTCGCCAGGAAATAAGACCACCCTGATTGTCCCCCCACTGTCCCACTTTGTCACCCTGTCCAGATTGGAACTGCCCCAGCTCCACTTCCAATGCCCAGATGGGCAGTGCACCTGTGAGACGAATAGACTGGACTCTGCCATGGACATTCCTCCACCATCACCCATCCTCATTTTACAACCTTCCTTGATGTTTTTAGCACTTAAATAAACACCCTTGAAAGCCAAAAAAATCTTTAGTCAGTCTATGATTTGAGACTTTGTATTATCAATTACATTGTCATTATGGGTTACGCATTGTAAGGCTAACATACCAATATCACACATCAAGGATGCAAGCAGTTGACACGTAGGTTACCACACTTGTGAAACTGAAATGGAAGGGTACAACTCAATTAACAAATAGTGAGCGAAATGTAGGTACAGGATAGAGGTAGACGTGCGAAAGTTAATGTAATGCTAAACCAGAAAATGTTCTCACCTGCGTGTCACTGGAAATATTGCTGTATGACTGAGTCCCTGTTGTCGTTTTCTTCATCCTCAGCTTCATCCTCATCACTGTCCACTGGTTCCACAGGCTCCACAGCTGCCACAACACCGTCATCTGGATCATCCTCCTGCAGAAAAGGCACCTGGCGTCGCAATGCCAAATTATGGAGCATGGAGAAGGCGATGATGATGTCGCACACCTTCTTCGGTGAGTAGAATAGGGATCCACCTGTCATATGGAGGCACCTGAACCTGGCCTTAAGAAGGCCGAAGGTGCATTCGATTACCCTCCTAGTCCGCCCATGGGCAGTATTGTACCGTTCCTCTGCCCCGGTCCTGGGATTCCTCACTGGGGTCAATATCCACGAAAGGTTGGGGTAACCAGAGTCCCCCAATAGCCATACACGGTGCCTCTGGAGTTGACCCATCATATCAGGGATGCTGCTATTCCGCAGGATGTAGGCGTCATGCACAGAGCCAGGGAACATTGCATTTACCTGCGAGATGTACTGGTCTGCCAAACAGATCATCTGGACATTCATCGAATGATAACTCTTCCGGTTCCTGTACACCTGTTCACTCCTGCGGGGGGGACCAGAGCTACATGGGTCCCATCAATGGCACCTATGACGTTGGGGATATGTCCAAGGGCATAGAAGTCACCTTTCACTGTAGGCAAATCCTCCACCTCAGGGAAAATGATGTATCTCCTTACGTGTTTCAGCAGGGCAGACAACACTCTGGACAGCATGTTGGAAAACATAGGCTGGGACATCCCTGATGCCATGGCCACTGTTGTCTGAAATGACCCACTTGCAAGGAAATGGAGGACTGACAGCACCTGCAGGTCAGGGGGGATTCCAGTCGGATGGCGGATTGGTGACATCAGGTCTGGCTCCAACTGGGTACATAGTTCCTGGATTGTGGCACGGTCAAACTGGTAGGTGAGGATGATATGTCTTTCTTCCATTGTCAACAGGTCCACCAGCGGTCGGTACACCGGAGGATTCCGCCATCTTCTCATATGTCCCAGCTGACGGTGTCTAAGAAGGACAACAGCGAAGAACCAGTCACTATTCCTCCAGGTATGTACCCACAGTTACAGACAAGACTACACCAGACAAAAAAGCCTTCCTGTATGTGTGTTGAGTATAGGCCTAGCTATGCGTGACGCAGTAGTAAATGAAGCCATGTGGGCCCCTGAAATGGCAGCTGCCTGACCTCTAAACTGGGACAATGGGATTGTGGGGTAACTGCGCTGGCGTTGCACACCGTCGCGGTAGGCGGTCGGAGACCGCGGCGCAATGCTGCATTGGTTAACATTGGACCCTATGGGTCCCAGGAGCCAATGAATAGGTGCGCCGGCGGTGATGATGCGCATTGCCGTGGACGTCACCGCTGCGGACGTCACCGCCATTTTCTATCTCTTCACTCACTACGTAGATACCTGACCTTCGACAGGAGAGGACCTACACTGCTAGTGCTGCTGTGACCTCTGTCTGGAAGCGACGATGGCTGCTGCGTCTGGGGAAAGGGCCCCTGCCTTCACTGCACAGGAGTTGGAGAAACTTGTGGATGGGGTCCTCCCCCAGTACACGCTACTCTACGGTCCTCCAGACCAACAGGTTAGTACACAGGGAGCACGTTGTATGGGCTAGGCCTGGGTGGAGAGGGCTGGGTGGAAGAGGGAAGGGGGCAGAGTACATAGAACAGTAATGCATGGGAATGAATGGGCCACATGGCCAGAGTAGGGAGGGGGCCACTCACATTGACTGTGCAGTTGGTAATGACTGTTCCTCGTTCCTTGTGCATGTCATGTAGGTCAGCGCCCACCAGAAGAGGGACATTTGGCGTGCCATCGCCAAGGAGGTCCGGACCCTGGGGGCCCACCAGAGACGGGGCACCCACTGCCGTAAGAGATGGGAGGACATTCGCCGCTGCAGCAAGAAGACAGCGGAGGCTCAGCTGGGGATGGCCTCCCAATGTGGGAGGGGTGCCCGTTGCACCATGACCCCCCTGATGTTCCCGATCCTGGCGGTGGCCTACCCGGAGTTGGATGGGCACTTGAGGACATCACAGCAGACACAAGGGGTGAGTATAACCTCATTCAGCCCACTTTGTGTGCAGTGGAGGGGTCTGGGTGGGGGAGGTGGGCTGTGGGTGTCCCTAGGCCAGGGCGAGTTAGGTAGGCAAGGCCCCTCCGTAATGTAGGCCATGTGGCACTCAACCCCACCTCAGCAGAGTGCCAAGTTGAGGTATAGTTGCCCCTGTGGCATCCATGTGCGCAGATTCCCACCATTGCCATGTAGACCATGTCCCAGAAATTGCATGTGCAGAGGTCAGGAGAACGGCGAAATGCAGGGGGCTGCTGCATCTGTCTTGTCCGCCAAAGGTAGCGGTATGCCATGCACTAAAACTCTCTTTGTTCTGTCTCCCCCCCTTTTCCTGCTCTCCCTGTCCCTTTGTACATCAGCATCATCAGGCGGAGGTACAGTGGCACCGGAGCACGAGGGAGCTGCATCCCACATGGCCATGGAGGGCCACTCCACAGACTCTGAATGCACCAGTGGGACGGAGGGCGAGGGGAGCTTCACGTCAGCCACCGGATCACCAACCAGCGACTCGGACTCGTCCGCCGATGGGAGCTCCCCTGTGGTGGCGGCACCACCTGTGCGCCCCACTTCTACAGGTACAGCCGCCACCCCCCCCTACCAGCACCGCCCTCCCAGCAGCCCCTCAGCGTTCGCCCCGTGCCCGCTCACCCAGGAGGGTGGGCATCACCTTCGCCCCAGGCACCTCAGGCCCTGCCCCAGTCACCCCTGCTGCCCTCAGTGAGGAGGCCATTGACGTCTTCAGGTCACTCACTGTTGGGCAGTCTACCATTGTGAATGCCATCCAGGGTGTAGAAAGGGAGTTGCAACACGGTAATGCATTCCTGGAGGGCATTCATTCTGGTCAGGCTGTTCTTCAGCGAACCCTGCAATCTCTGGCCTCAGCACTGATGGCATCTATTGTCCCTGTGTCTAGCCTCCCCCCTCCAACTTCCTCCACCCAGACACAATCTCCTGTACCCCAGCCCATCCCAAGCACACCTACAGACCAGCATGCACACAAGTCAACACACACAAGTAGCTCAAGCAAACATAGGCACCACACACCACAGGCACTCACGCAAGCCTCACCAACATACAGACACAGCAACATCCACTGTCTCCATTGTGTCCCCTCCTCCTCTTCTCCGTCCTCCCTCCCAGTCTTGTCTACACACACACCTGCATGCACCACATCTACAGGCACTAGGACTCGCACCAGGACACCCAGCACCACAAGCCGCTCACCTGCACTCACCACCTCCACTGCCATTCACACGTTCCCTGTGTCCTCTCCCAATGTGTCTGTGACGCCCCCTCCCAAAGTACCCAAACGCCGGTAATCACTCACCCAACATCCATCCACCTCACGACAGCCTCCAGTACCTGCACCTGCACCCAAAACATCTAAAGTGACACCTCCTACAACCACCTCCTCTTCCTCCACTCCCAGACCCCCTCCAGCTACCCATCCCAGTGTTCCTCAGAAACTGTCCCTCTGTCAAATTGACCTTTTTGCCCCCACGCCCCCCTCCAATTCATCAGTCCAGTCGTAGCGCCTCAGCCAAAAAGCCTCCAGTACCAGTGGTGCGTGTTCCAGGTTTTTGGAGTGCACCGGACACCAGGGCAGGCAGTAGGACCTGGAGCCAAGGCAGTGGCAGCCCACCCCCTGTAAAGGCTCTGAAAATGGACAGTGGACGACTGGACAGTCTTAAGACTCCTGGTGGGACGACAAGTGACATGGGATCGAAGGCGATTGGTGAGTCAGCTGTAACTCCACCAAAGGTGGGGAAGGTCCAGAGGAAGTCTGCCCAGCCTGTTGTGAGTGTCACGGCGGAGAAGTGCACCATCATATCCGGTGGTCCAGACACAACCGCCAGCACCGTCGTCACTGGTTCAGAGACCACCGCCAGAGTCACAGCCCAGGAGGGCACAAGTATCGTCACTGGTCAGGAGACCACCGCCGGAGTCATTGCCCAGGAGGGCACAAGTATCGTCACTGGTCCAGAGACCACTGCCAGAATCACAGCCCAGGAGGGCACAAGTATCGTCACTGGTCAGGAGACCACCGCTGGAGTCATTGCCCAGGAGGGCCCAAGTATCGTCACTGGTCAGGAGACCACCGCCGGAGTCATTGCCCAGGAGGGCCCAAGTATCGTCACTGGTCAGGAGTCCACCGCCAGAGTCACAGCCCAGGAGGGCACAAGTATCGTCACTGGTCAGGAGACCACCGCCAGAGTCACAGCCCAAGGAGGGCACAAGTATCGTCACTGGTCCAGAGACCACTGCCAAAGTCACAGCCCAGGAGGGCACGAGTATCGTCACTGGTCAGGAGACCACCGCCGGAGTCATTGCCCAGGAGGGCACGAGTATTGTCACTGGTCCAGAGACCACCGCCAGAGTCACAGCCCAGGAGGGCACAAGTATCGTCACTGGTCAGGAGACCACCGCCAGAGTCACAGCCCAGGAGGGCACAAGTATCGTCACTGGTCCAGAGACCACCACCAGAGTCACAGCCCAGGAGGGCACGAGTATTGTCACTGGTCAGTAGACCACCGCCGGAGTCATTGCCCAGGAGGGCACAAGTATCGTCACTGGTCAGGAGACCACCGCCGGAGTCACAGCCCATGAGGGGCCAGGATGCCATAGCCCCGCTGGGCAATGATGGAACGTCATGCCACACACCAATGTCCGTATCAGAACCGCCATGTCAAAGCACCGCTGAACAGGGCAAAGACCGCCATGGCAAAGCACCGCTGAACAGGGCAAAGACCGCCATGGCAAAGCACCGCTGAACAGGGCAAAGACCGGCATGGCAAAGCACCGCTGAACAGGGCAAAGACCGCCATGGCAAAGCACCGCTGAACAGGGCATGCACCGTGTAGGAATGAATGGACCGCCACATCAGGCATCCTTCTCCCATGTGCAGCTGGGACAGTGACAGCACAGGAACTTTCACGTGGAGACTCATCCAGTCTGGGCACCAGTCCCCCTCCACAACCAGTGGAGACCTGCATCTACTTGAGAGACTGTGGCTTTGCACTCCCCAGGATGTAACAGTGGGCAAACCACCCACTGTAGGACTTGAGAGACTTTGGCTTTGCACTCCCCAGGATGGCACAGTAGGAAAACCACCCACTGTAGGACTTGAGAGACTGTGGCTTTGCACTCCCCAGGATGGCACAGTGGGAAAACCACCCACTGTAGTGACTTGAGAGACTGTGGCTTTGCACTCCCCAGGATGTAACAGTGGGCAAACCACCCACTGTAGGACTTGAGAAACTGTGGCTTTGCACTCCCCAGGATGGCACAGTGTGAAAACCACCCACTGTAGTGACTTGAGAGACTGTGGGTTTGCACTCCCCAGGATACATCAATGGGCATGGCGCCCCGCCGTGGATCTGGCTTCGCATTCATCTGGCTGAGGTGCCCCCCTTCCCTTCCCCCTGAGGTGCCTGTAGTGTTTCTATCTGATGCCCCGGCAGTGTTCTCTCCGATTTTGGTCAGGTATCTATTGTGGGCCTTGCCCATGCATTTTTGGACTGTTGGTGCACGGACATTGTTGTTTACATATCTGCACTACTTCTCGGATTGTATGTGTAAATAAGAGTGATTTTGAGATATGTATATCTGTATATTTTTGTATGACATGTATATTGGCACATTACAATGTTTGCCCGAATTTCGCATTGTCTTTGCATTCTTCCGGGGGGATTGTGGGTTGTTACTGTGATTTTTGTGACTACATTGGTGTGTATGTTGTGATATGCGAGGGTGGGGGTGGGGGTGTTTGGTGGGTGTCCCCCTAACTTTTGCCTCCCCCCTCCCCTGTGTCGTAGGTGCAGTACTCACCGGTATCTTCTGCGCCTACATAGCAGTTGGTCGTAAAGGAGCAGAAAAACAAGGGCAGGTAGGATTTGTAATTCGGGCTCCATGGTGTCCTCCTTCCTCGTGGGATGTGTTCAGATGAGCGTTTTCCCATAGCAAAAGCTGTTTCCGCCGTGTTTTTGTTCGCGTTGATTCCGCCCCAGAAAAGGTGGTGGATTGGCGAGTTATAATAGTGTGGGCGGTACATTGTCTCCCGCCTGTCTGTTGGCGGTAACCGCCGCGCTGCTTGTCTGTACCGCTGTGGCGGTCGGAGTGTTAAAGTGGCTGTCTTTGTTGGCGGTTTCCGCCACGGTCATAATTCCTTTTTTTTTTCGCTGACCTTTTTGCGGTATTACCGCCGCTTTAACACCGTCCGCCAGGGTTGTAATGACCCCCAATATCTTGTAAACTACTCGCTCAGGGATATCCACATAAATTAGTCAGTAAATCCATGAAAAAAGTATGGTATTGTCCTAGGGAAGAACTGCTGACCTCTAGACCAAAACATGACACTGAAAAGTTGGTGTGTGAAACCTCATTCTCATCCATTTCTAGCCAGGTGAAGAAAAGTATACTACTGCACTGGAGTGTGTTGAATGCAAGAGTGCTCTCGTATGAATGCCCCATTTTTTCATTCCGTATAAATCAAACAAATTATGGATCATTTGCTAAGACTAATTGCACACTTACTGATCAATAGGATCTGACCCCAGTGACTGGCCACCATAAATGTGAGAATTGTGGTGTGTGTTAATACACTGTTGAGGCTAAAGAGTTTGTACACAAATATGTGAAACCTGTATTTACTCACTTTGTTGCAAGTTTGCCAATGCATCCCTGGTGGAACATTTTGAAATACTTAGCAACAGCGAGAATGACCTACAATGGTTGGTAATCGCGGTCATGAGAATACCTGAATGTGGTGGAGATATTGGGGTCAAACTCATAAAGAAAAACTCAAATGGATTTTGAGAATGACAATTGTCATAGTGGATTGAACAAGATGACATTGACATTGATTTGAATCCATCTATTGCCTTTTTTGTTCTGAGTTCTTTAATATGTCTCTTTTTTTTGTAGAATTACTGTGACTTACCAGGGTGACATTAAGTGTATGTCGCTACAGCTTGGTGCCTCCATATTTTCTTCTGACCAGACATTGAGCTAATTACTACTTTGTCTTCTCTTTTATATTGTATTCACTGTATTATGAGCATGATATACTTTGAATACTTTCATTCAATTGCTCTGTCACATACTAAGCTATGTATGTTATTAACTGATGTTCATCATGTTTTTGATGACTATTCTGACTAGTATGCCCTCCCTACTTGTTGCTTTCAGACTTCCTTTTTCTGACAAAATACTGAACTTATTATCACTTTCCTTTTTTATTGCACCAATTGCATTATGTACATGATATACTTCATGATTTTTCATTCAATTGCTCTGTCATAAACTGAGCTATGGAAGTTTTTATCTGATGTTTGCTACATTTACAATGATTATTCTGACTATTCAAATTTAGTTATGACTCTCCAAATGGACAGCCCACTGCCTACGTGTGACCAGACATTGAACTAACCATTTTCCCTAAACTGAACCATTTTGTTGATTACATTTACTGTATTAAGAGCATGCTTGACTGTAAGAACTTTACTCAATTGTTCTGGCATACACTGGGCTATTTACAGTTGTTCATTATATTTATGATAATTAATTTGAGCACTTGCCCTGACTTTATCTGTCCAGGTGATAGCCTCTCTTCCTTGCACATGTTCCTTCTCTTTATTGACATTTCTGTAATTCTGTATGGTTTCTTGAGGCCACCTATGGTGGATTGATGGATAGGTCCTAGACACTGTAATGTTGACCTCTGCACAATCGAGGCATGCAATTGCTCAATTGGTCACAGGGACAAATCAGTAGCCACATCACGTATCAACGTATATGCTCTTCCTGCATGGCTGTCTTGTCATACTATTCTTATCAATAGGCCATTGATGCTCTTTCTTTTTTCTTTCTTTGTCTTTCCTTGTCCCCCCTCCCAGAGTTCAGGCATGAATTTCAGTGTCCTGATGACGATACTGTAAACACAGAAGGATCAAAACGTTGTTGACTCAGACACACTGACCCTGTCTATTTGTATAACTGTCTATAGGTGCAGATGTGTTTTGTTTTCTATAAGTGTGACATTATACTTATAAGACTTACATTTCAATGCCTGAGCTGTTTTCTATCACATTTTGTTATGTGCCCTTGGGGTCTTCACCTCCACAAATTCTTTTGACTGTATTATTAAAATTATGTGTTTTTTAACAGATGATTGAACCAATTATCTGGGAATTATTTTTTTCCCAGCACATTAGCAGGTATAGGGTTTGTTAAGGGACACTTGTTCCTTTAAACAATAGCTACCCCTGTTCCCTTTAGATCCATGGGTTTCCCTTGTGTTTCTATACAATAAGCTGCAGTTTAAATGTACTCTAGGGGCACATGGCAAGGAAAAGTGCCCTTGCCATTAAGGAAAAGCCTATTTATAATTATTTATGTCACCCCGAAAATAAGCCAAAAGTGCAGGGTGTCCATATATAAAAATGCAGTTACTCTTCATATTGGATTTAGTGTGCTGTCGCAGTAGAATAACACCCAGAAGCTATTTCACTGTGTAGGCCTTCCACAATTATTCTCTGTACAGGCCTACATGGGAATACATTTGTTTTTCCTATTTCTACTGATGAAAATGTTATAAAAATGATTTAACAATATTTCCTACTTCGGTTTCCAAATTTGAACATGCTACTCATCACAGATCTAGTACTGGAACACACTTCATATCCCTGACTGGAAGAGATAATGACAGAGTAGGCACAGGAACAATTGGCAGAATAAAGGGAAGCTTTAGCACTATCTCTCAGAAACTTGGAAATATCAGGGAGTGCTACCCCTATTTATTCCAAGGAACCCTTTTAGACAGCCATGCTCCAGTTATAGTGGGGAGACAACCAATGTTCCTGCTGTAACATGGGAGGAGAGCTCGTCGACATAGGGGAATGTCTCATGAGCTGAAAACAGGACTGAGGGATGGCAGCTGGATTTTGCCATCTTGCATTGGGGCTCCTGGTTACAGAGAAAGCCCTGCAAAAGGATGTGGGGGACTGCTAGAAAATGGATGGGATTCAGGGTTCAATAGTTTCAAATCACTAGCTAGGGCACACAATAAATCTGGTACCTCAACCACCACTACTGCAGAATATTTCTAACCCCTTTAGAAAGTAGTCAAAATAGCATTTTAAATAAATACAATAAAAGTTGTCTGTTAGACTTGACATTCTTGGTGCAGTCTTCTCCCAAATTGTTTGCTTTACTTCTGTTCCAGAATTGACAGTAAAGGGACAAGGTGTGAGCACAATGTGCTATCCTGCCAGGATGGTTGGAGAGGAGCTGTGACTTTCTGCACTTACACTTCAAAGGGCTTGTCTCAGGCACACACAAAGGAACCTGACACTGTACTTTTGTTACGCCAAACATCCTGAGGCCTTGACACGAGAAGGGAAGAATGTCCCAAAACATAATGTGGGGTTAGATTAGGAAATCCCTCAACTTCAAATGCTGGATGGCAATAGATTTACATATTGGACCTCCAGAACCATTTTCAGTACAATCCTTGTCCTGTGGAGATTACAGAAGAAGGACTCTCCCATCTCCAGAGGACTGTCCTACCGCTACTAGAACACTGTCTTGCTGCTTGAGGACTATCTCTGAGCCATCCCTGGCTAACCTTAGAGACTCCCAAGGTCAGTTGATTGACCTCCTATCTGAGCCAAAAAGACACTACAAGCTCCAGAATCCTCCCTGCAACTGCCCAACTGACCTGCTACATTGGACCTGCCTGAACCTACAACTGGATTTGCCTCAACCATGCTGCCCTCTGCTGGAGTGAGTTCCTGATCTCCAAGAAGTACCTCTACAGGTCCTGGTCCCTTGTCTGGCATCAGCTTTGTGAAGAAAGGTGAGATCCTGAAGTCTTTGGCTCTTCATGACCATGAACAGGTTCCTTCATGCCGAGACCCCGCCGCACACAATGACTGCCAACTTAAGCTCCAGTGAACTCTTTGAGCTACAGCAACCACCAGAAAAGTTCGGCCACAGATGATCTGCACTTTATGCTACAGCAACTACAGCCTGTGGTGACCACCAATGCAAAGCTTCAACAATGACCATCTGTGATGCCTGTTTGGTTCTTCGCACTAAAGCAACAACCATCTGCAATGCTCTAACTGCTCCTTGCAGCCTTCTCATCCATGAGGGGTACTCTTCGTGCCAGACTTTGAAAAGATAACTTTTCCTGCAGGACAAACCTGGTCCATCATGGTCAGCTTGAAATTGCTCAGCCAGATGACCACAAGTGTTGTGCTCTTAGGTACCATAGCTACCTAAATTACTACAATTATATACCTCTGAGTCTACTGATTGTTTTTAGTCATTCTGGTTTCACTTAATTTATTAACTTTTACACTATATTTCTACATTGTTTTGGGATGTTTCTCGTGTTGTGGTTATACTTTATTACTGTTTGTGTGCTGCAAAATTACTTTACACTTTGCCTGTAGGTAAAGCTTGACTTTTGTGCATAGCTACCACAGGGTTACACACAGGTTAGTTTAGTGACTTTTGTGGTTCACCCTGACAAAAACTGTGGTTCTAATCTGAGTAGGGCTCATCCACCTCAGCCAATAACACAATTTCTTACATTGTCAAATTAAGCTGTTTTGGGGTTTAATAGTGTTCAAAACATTGCATTATGGATAATGTAAGCCATGGGCATACTGTCTAGGCTTACAATCAAAACTGTTTTTGACATTTTTACCTTTATTGTCTGTAGAAAATGAAGTACATTAAACACTAATGTAATTAGAGAAGTCATGGAAAGCTCCTCTGTTCTAGCACATTTCCATGCATCGGAACAATCACTTTTTAAAATTCACTGAGTTACTTCTGAAAAGGATAGACAGGTGGCAAAATTAGATAGATCCATTTCTGCATGTAATACAACCTTTCAATCAGGTGTTTGAAGACAACAATGTCTATAAAAGAATTGACCACACAATTGGCTCTTGACTCTGCAGCACACAGATATCATGATCAATTGCCTTCTGAGATCTGTTAAAAGGTTGGCTATAGCCACCTCAACCATGTGTCAGAGAACTGCTAACATGCAGGGTGAGATAGTACACCACAGTAGTGTTGAGGTAAAACCAAACCTAAACAAAATAACAAACACCTTGGAGGAAATGTAAACTACCAATGCAGGAATCAGGGCAGAAAGGTCAGTTGGAGAAAACCAAGGAGGGCTCATGTGGGAGCACTATTTCTGATGATGAGCCAGCTACATTGAGGGGCACTACAAGACAGAGTGGAGAAGGATGAGAAAGGGTTGCACAGTGCTCCCACAGAAAGACCAACTACTGGGTAACCAAGCAAAATAGAAAAGCATACACTGACTGTTTATTTTTTGTTTAAACTTCAATAATATAACAATTACAGATGAATATGTTCAAAATTAAAATGTTTCAAATGAACCTGTGAATAAACAGAAGAACATTTGCTTACTAATTTATGCACTTTGTTTGATCTGTATTTAATAAAATGTGACATTTTCCTTAAAAGTTAGTTGTTAGTAAGACCATTCCTGCACGAACGTCCCTTTGCATCTCTTGCCGCATTAGTTCCTACAGGGGGAATGCAAAATCATCTTCATCAGATTTGTCACTAGAATGATCACTTGTGAGTCTCTTGTGGATCGCTAAATTATACAACATGGCAACTAGGCACAGGTGAATCATATGTGCTCCCGCAGTATCAATAAACTAGGCCTTTGATCAGACATGTGGCTGTACAGACCATTTAGATATTTAATTAATCGTTTTGTCCTCATTTCATCATCTATCTCTGATTGTACATATTGTGCCAATTAAACATCAGAGAGAGCTGCTTGCAAGTGGTACTCCTTGGAGCAGCATTGTTAAGGCTGTCCTGTAAGGCCACAACATCACTGCGTATCCAGTGGACAAGTTGCCATACCCTAGAATCATTCAATATTTTATCCTGACTATCGGGGTCGCATGCAAGGTTCATTTGATGGATGCCAAAGGGAGATATACAGAGGTCCTTTTTTTTTTTTTTTTTTACAAATTTCTCTCTTACGAATTAATGCCCATATTTACAAGCACCCTGCGCTGCCGGTGCATCACTTTTAGTGATGCACCAGCGGCGCAGGCTGATGACCCATATCTACAGGGCCACGTGAAGTCACTCTGCATGGCTTTTCATGACTTTGAAGATATATAGTAAGACAACGCAGCATAAGTCACTGCATGTCTTACTTTGCATCAGGGAGGCACTTCCATGGGTGTTGCGTGGCTATCCCCATGCAACATCCATGGATTTTGATGGATTCCCAGATTTACAAGGTTTTGTAAACCTGGGAATGCGGCAAAAGCGTACACAACAAATATCTTTATTTCTCCATGTTCTTTCTGCAGTACACATAGAAGGTGTCCCTTCAGCACAGAAACAATCATCCCCACAACACAAGCATCCTTGCAATGGGTGCAAGGGTGCCTGTGCTGATGTATGGCAACAATTTCTGTGCCTGCGCCGGCAGAGAGGACAGAAATCCACTGTATCTTGTAGATATGGCACAATTCTGCATTTTCCCACAAGGGGGAGCAGCAAGAAACTTGCTGCAACGTCCTACACCACAGGTCCTTGAAAATATGGCCCTAAATATTCAATACATTTTGTCTCTTTCTCTTGCAGTTTAGAGGGTGGATAAATTAGTATATTTGTGCTATTTACAAATGAAATCACTTGAGCAAAATGAGCAATTGAATAGAAATGGATTTTTGTAGGTTCCACCTCAGAAGGGGTAATGTGTGAATGAAGTCTTGCCAACTTTGCATCAAAAACATTTCTAAAGACCCACCTTATGGCACTCTGGGCTATCCCCCTGGCAACTGTTACAGTGTGTTGGTAGCTATCACATGCTAAAAGGTGTATGGTACACAAAACCTGAAAATCGGCTGAAATAGGTCGGTATAGCAACCTCTCCTGAAGCCATTTTTGTATTGTATGATTGTACTGGCATTCTTTTTTATTTGGATTCCAGTGACTTCGCTGTGATTTTACTGATATATTTTTATTTGTTTTAATTGCTTTTGGGGGATATTTGGGGGTGTTTCTATTTTTAACTTGCACTCGGTAGCGCCGGCGCCCATGTTCAGAGGCTTCCGGCTGCTCCGATTTATTTATTTCCCTCCTTGTGTTGGGCTATTTTTGGTCCGCCATTTTTGTTGGCAGTCTAGTGGTTCAGATCCTCGGGGCCAGGCCAGGCGTCCTGCATGGTTTATTTAAAGCCTGACGGACGCTGGCAGTGCAGCGGACGCGCGCAGCGGGTGTGCCGCTGGCAGGCCGAAGGCGCACCAAAGGCAAGCCCATCTGTGCCCGTCCACGCCCTGAAGTGCCCAGAGTCCCTCCCATTACCAATAAATTGGCCTACTCTTCTTTGCAATTACTGGAACTCAGAAGCACTGGGCCATGTCTGGCCCCTGTAAGTACTTTTGGGCCCCATGTTACCTCTCCATGCCCTAGTTGGTCTTGGATGCCCACTGCTGCCTTATCATCTAACACCCCCTTTCACCAACTGGGTAGAATGTTGCTGCTCAACTGCTGTTGCTTACTAGCCCACTCCCTACATATTTATACTCTCCTAGAAGACCTCCTACCTGACGCCCTGTTTCTTACGTAAACATGGTTGGGTGAAGAATCTTCAGTTGAGATCTGTGAATCTCTGCCTTCTACTTACTCTATAGTGCATATAGATAGACCTCCTGTGAGAGGTGGCGGCATAGCCATTATTTATAAAAGTACCATCAAGTGTGTCACATCGTCTCTTGACATTCCAGACTGTCAAAGTATGACCTTCTCTCTATATTTGTCACCCACTTTTGCTTTCTCTGAGATCCTTCTCTATCGGCCTCCGGGCCCCTGTGCCAGCTTCTTAGAACACCTACCCGATGTTGTGGCTTGCCTCATCTGTAAATTCTCTAACCTAACCATCCTCAGGGATTTTAATATCCACCTCGATAATGCAGACTGTCCTTCAGCTAAATCATTGTTAGCCTCTCTTATTGCACTTGACCTAACTCAACATGTAACTGATCCCACCCACCTTAAGGGCCATACCTTGGACCTCATATTTAGTAATATTTCTGATCTTACCTCTCTATCTCCTCTGCCTCTATTCTGGACAGATCATTCTCTTTGCTCATTTGCTTTCCCTTATAATGCCCCTGGGGATCTTGAACCCAGTTTTATAACCTTTGGGCGTATCTGGTCGAAGTTGGACTCTAGTGAATGGCACAATGCACTTTGTGCTTCCTTTCTAACTAACAACTTTTCTGCTTCGACTGCTGCAGATTCTTTCGATGAGTGGATCTCTTCTTCCCTGGATTCTAATCTGCCTATTAAATCAAGAATAAAAAAATCCTCTCATAAGGCCAAACCTTGGTTTTCCCCTCTTTTACTAGATGTGAGAAAGAACTGTAAAAAGCTAGAGAGAATCTGGAGAAAGAATTATAGCCCCTCTGCCAAAGAAACCTATATAATAATAATATTAAAGCAGCTCAGTCTACCTATCATGGCACTAAAATGGATCACAGAAATAGATTTTTCAGATCTTTAAAGAACTCACCATAATCCCCATGCCAGCCTCTTCTATAGCGGCATCCACTAAATATAATAACTGATTGGCAGCCCATTTTCAGGACAAGATCATCAAGATATACTCTGGGTTTCCTTCCTCTTCTCCTCAGGAACCCTCAGATGATCAGGCCACTGATCCCTCTCATTCAGGGATTTTATTAACTGCTTTTTTACCCCTTACAGATGCTCTAACATCCAATCTACTTCTTAATATTTAATCCGGTTCCCCCCGGGACCCTGCTCCTCCATCTATTCTCTAGTGGGCTTCAGACATCATTGTCCCACCTCTCACAAGAATACTAAACTATTCCCTTTCCTCAGGTTCTCTTCCTCAATCTTTTAAGCATGCCATTATTAAGCCCCTCCTAAAAAAGCCTAAGTTGGACCCCTCGTCTCTGGAAAACTACAGACCTATTGGTCTTCTCCCCATCTTAGCTAAGATCCTGGAGAAACATGTGAATCATCAATTAACCAACTATCTCGGGAGCCACGAGCTCTTACATCCTAGCCAAATGGGTTTCAGAGCTCAACACAGTACTGAGTCGGCTCTCCTTACAGTGACCGAGTCTGCCCGTCAACTTCTGGATCAAGGGGGCCACACGGCCATTATCCTACTTGATCTTAGCGCAGCATTCGACACTGTGGATCATTACCTTCTCTGATGCAGACTTTCTAAGATGGGGATAGGAGGCATGGCTCTCTCTTGGCTCTCTTCCTTCCTCATAGGAAGATCTTTTCAAGTTATGGACCGTTCCTTCCTATCTGATACTTTCCCACTGATGTGTGGAGTCCCTCAGGGCTCCTCCCTGAGTCCGACTCTTTTTAATATTTATTTATCACCGCTGGCTAAAGTGATTGCTCCCCATAACCTTTTTATAGTTACCTATGCTGATGATACCCAGCTATTATTATCCCTCTCCAGCACTGGGGATTCGTCCTCTACGAATCTTTCCCGCTATATGAAGGATATTGGTGATTGGATGATACAATCCAAACTCAAATTCAACAATGGAAAATCAGAGGTAATGATTGTAGGTAATGGCCCCCCTGCTCTTACTCTGACGTCGTACTCAGAGGTTTTTAATAATCTCCCTCCTCCCAAGGCGCATGTTCAAAGCCTTGGTTTCTGGCTTGACCCTCGCTTAACCATGGAACTTCAGGCCAATAAAGTGTCTTCCATGTGTTTTGGTCTCCTAAGAACTCTTAGGAAGATCTTTAATCTCTTACCTTTTTAATGCCAGAAGAATCCTCATTCAATCCTTGATTCTTTCCCGCCTTGACTATGGGAACTCTTTGTTTCTCAGCTCCCCTGCCTATGTGATAAAGAAGCTGCAAATAGTGCAGAATGGAGCAGCCAGGCTCCTTACAAATTCACCTAGACACCTCTCTGCGAAGCCGGCCCTTGCAGTACTTCACTGGCTTGCCATTAAGCAGCATATTGATTTCAAAGCTCTGTGCATTACTCACAGGGCCTTACATGATAAGGGTCCGCTTTTCTTCAGAAAATGGATCTCTATCTACGCTCCTACCAGAAGTTTGAGATCATCCTACACCCGGCATGTTTACATACCTTGGTTCAAGACAGCATGGGGAGGCAACTCTTTCTCCATCAAGGCTTCCCGCCTTTGGAATGCCCTCCCCTCCGAGCTCCATCATGAACCTTCGGAGCGTCTTTTTAGGAAAAAGCTAAAAACCATTCTTTATTGTAGTTAACTCTTTTTTCTTATCCTTTTCTTTGTTTTCAGGAGTCGCTATATACCTTTAGCGTTGGGATGCCTTAGGGTAGCTACGTGCTTTATAAATTCATAAAATGAAACTAATAAAACTAAATAGCACCACTGTGATGTGTAGATCTGCTTAAGGCAAGGCCTGGGCATGACTCATGTAATTGCGATAATTTCACATTACACATGTGACACAAATTTCCTAAAATTACACTATTATGCCATGTTGCATAATTAAGCATCATTTGCTGTTAAATGTACTGTAGTAAAAATTGACCACAGAGTCAAATGGTTGTGTTTGAGGCGCTTTTGTTAAAATGAATTATTTCTGCAAAAATTGATGTGAGGACATTTTTCACACTAAAATATAGTGCAAAATGATAAGTGTACATTTTGCATAATTTTGCCAAAATTTCACACAATTACATTCACACACACCTACTTAGTACAGGGTTCGACTGATTAATTTAACCAATAATGACCACTTTGCTAGAGTCACTCTGTGAAATTAAATCCTCTCTCTCCTCCTCCTCCTCTTCTCTTGAGGTTTAAGAATCTGCAGTCTCTTCACTATAGAATAGAACGCAGTTGTTTTGAAAGGTTGCAATCCATTTTGGGTCCTACTTCCGTTTGATGTTATTTTGTAGGTGCAAATTTCCTATTTTGCAAATGCTTTGCACATTGAAATAGTGATTTACTAAGAGAATTAGAGGTTCAATATTTGTTATCGCTTAAATAAGGTGTTGCAAATTATTCAGTGCAGTGTGCAATTTTAAGTAATATGA
The DNA here is from genome assembly GCF_031143425.1 of Pleurodeles waltl. Taxonomy (NCBI): domain Eukaryota; kingdom Metazoa; phylum Chordata; class Amphibia; order Caudata; family Salamandridae; genus Pleurodeles; species Pleurodeles waltl. The sequence continues at coordinate 997,329,648 of NC_090437.1, forward strand.
AATTAGCGACTCTTTGTAAATCAAAAACATTAGCGGTCCCTTTTCAGTTTGCATCTGGTTTGCTACTCGTTATCTTTTCATTAGGCCCAAAGTCCTAAGGCAATATTTTTAATGGGGACCACCAACTTGATGTATCTGACCTCCGCTTCATTGAGGTCAATCTGAAATTACAACCTAGATCCCGGTCAAAAAAGAACTGTTATTTTTCAATAGTGCTGTAGATTTTCTAGCCACTTTTGCCTCAAAACTTCAAAACATTGAAGCTTATGGTAGCCCGGCGCTCGACTCCTCATAGGGCCCAGTCTCACTCGAGAAGAAGATCCCGAGACCGGTCACGGCGTCACCACCGCTTATCTTCTTCAAATTTATCAGGTCAAGGTAAGAAGAAGAAGAAGAAGTCGAAGAAATCCCGTCATCCTTCGACTTCGTCACATCGCTTGCTCCCATTGCTCAGCTGATGCGATGCAGGAGGAGCTTCGTCGCTCGAGGCCTCTGGCTTCAGAGCCTGCTTTTAGGTTCTCTCCTCGGCTCCCTGAGTTTCCGGGAGCCAGGACTACCCCTGCCCATTTGAAGGAATTTTATGAGGCCATGCGCCTCATTTTTGGGCAGTCCAACCCCGCTACCTCACCTCAGGGATCAGGCCCAAGGGGTTCGGTTGGAGGACCTGTTCTCGGATCCGCATCAACGCCGGTTGTCCAATCAAGACCTTCCCCGGCGCCAGTTCGATTGTTGACGTTCCTGACATTGGTGATGCCCACCATCGATGTCAACCCGATCCCCGATGACTCAGAGTCAGACCTGCGTCGGCCGCAGCCACCTCCTTCTTTGATGGGGCCTATTCACCCCAGGTTGGATTTTGACCCTTATTTGTATGGGTTAGAATTTAGGGAAGGATTGGAGGGGTCCCTGGACCCTTATGAATTCCAGGGTGACCCTAACTCTGACTGGGCACAGGAGTTGGGCGAGGACAGTGGTCTAGGTACCTCTCCAGATGCTGGCGTACTGTCTCCGCGGCTACTTATTCCATGGTGGTCAGTAGAGCGACTGAGGTGCTCGGCCTTGAGCTGCCTACTCTTCAGGTCCTCTTGGCTCCTGTGAAAAGGTGAATCACACGCCGCCTTCGGCATGCACCGAACGACCCTAAATTCCTGTCCCAACACACTACACCTGAGAGCCTTGTTATCCAGCATCCTCATCCTAGGACACAATCCCTTCCACACCTCTGGATCAGAAATCAGAAAGGCTGGAATAATTTGGGAAGAAGCTGTTTTCTTCCTCCAGACTTGCGCTGCAGTCAGTGAACACTGCATGCCTTTTGGGGCATTATACTCACTCTCTGGGGAATACGGTTGTGCAAGTTCTGCCACAGATTTCGGAGAAGGCCCATGCTATCATCTCCCAAGCTGTCTCTGATGGGAGAGACGCAGCAAATTTCACTATCTGATGTGGGCTGGACATGACCAACTCTCTGGGTAGATCGTTGCGATGACTGTGGCCTTGAGGCGTCACACCTGCTTACGTACATCTAGTTTCTCAGGAGATGTTCAACAGATTCTTATGGACATACCCTTTGATGGCTCCCGTCTCTTAGGAGTCAAGGCAGACTCTGCGCTGGAGAGGCTCCAGAACTCCCGGGCTACCACTTGGTCTCCCAGCTTTTCCACTGCCCCTAACCCTCAACAGTTCACCTTTTGCCCCTTTCATAGCCACAGAAGGGGCACCCTGTCATGTCCCTTTCCCAGCTACCATGCCACCCATGCTGTTCAGCCTGAATCCCATGTGGTCGTGGGACAGGGAACCAGAGGTCTGCCCAGTCCACCCCTGACCCTGCTGCAGCCTCCAAACCCTCATAGTCCGTCCCTTCACTCTGGTCCAGTTGGCGGCAGGATTTGCCATCACCTTTCCCACTGTGAATCCATTACTATGGACAGGTGGGTTTTGCAGATCGTTCGAAGGGGCTACTCCCTCCCCTTTGAGTCTGCCCTACCAGCCATGCCTCCATCATTCAGCCATTTTCCGGAAATCATTTGGCACTTCTTTGCCAGGAAGTCACGTCTCTCTTGGTAAAGGGAGCCATAGAGAGGGTCCCTGCTCCAGAAGTAGGTCGTGGTTGTTATTCCCACTACTTTCTGGTACCCAAAAAAGACAAGGGCTTATGCCCTCAATTTCTTCCTCAAGAAGGAGAAATTCAAAATGCTCACTCTTGCTCAGGTTTTGTCTGCCTTGGACCCAGAAGACTGGATGATAGTGGTGGACTTGCAGGAGACTTATTTCGATATTCTCACCCTGCCTGCCCACAGACGATACCTATGGTGTCAGAGTCACCAGATCCTCGGGGTCTGTGCACGTTCCCAACACTTCCACCACAAGACAGCTCCAATACTCTGATTAGATTTATCACAGAGTCTAAGAGAGTCCAAGTGGGGAAAAGGGGATTAGGACGGGAACAGCTGGGAAGGAGACCTGTAGGAAGCAAAAGGTTAAAACACAACATCAAAATTACATCTCATGAAATCAGTACTATGCTACAACTCTAAGCTTCGTCTTTTCCGAAAAACATGAACAACCCTAGAATAGTCCTAAAACTGACTAGGCTTTAGATGAGCGAATGCCTGAGGAGGAAACAGGAAAAGTTAAATAGGACTTTCAGATTCGAGTACTTTCTTTAGCATGAGAATCAGGAAACACTCTGAGCAATTTCTAAACAACCATATGAATCTCCTTTTAAGAATATATATCAGGAACACACAGCATTACATCTAGAACTCTGGTATTGTTGTGTTCATCCCAGAAAAAACATTGGGAAGTGAATTGCGCACATTGCAGATTTTTATATGAGTATTAAACACCATAAAGGATTGTGCACCATGAAATCACACAACGTAGATTCAAGGAATAAATCACGCAACGTGTCAACTTGAAATGCTACCAAGAAAATGTCTTAGAATAGTAGCGCACAGTAATTTACATTATTTATACACGAGGAAAGAATTGCGCGTCTTGCCGATTCAAATGCCACCATACAAATGCCAAGAAATGGTAGCGCACAATGAACAACATGAAAAGCACTCAGGGAAAGAATTGCGCGTATTGTCGATTCAAATGCCACCATGCAAATGCCAAGAAATGGTAGCGCACAATGAATAACATGAAAAAACACTCAAGGAAAGAATCGCGTGTGTTGCCGATTCGAATGCCACCATGTAAATGCCAGAAAATGGTAGCGCACAATGAACAACATGAATTACACAGAAGAAGTGAATCGTGCGTTTCGCCGATTCGAATGCCACCATGTAAATGTCAAGAAAAGGTAGCACGCGCGCAATGAACAACAAAGTTAAATGCTCATGAAACGAGTTGCACGTCTTGCCAACTCGTAAAACATAATGTAAATGTCAAGAAATATCAGCGCACAATGAATATCAATGTAATAGCGAAATCAAATCTTTATGGAATAAATTGCGCGTCCTCCCTATTTGCAAACCACCATACAAATGTTAAAAAATGGCAGCACACAAGTAATCTATGAAAATTCTCAATTACGGTGTTGGGAAATGTCCAAACACCGTCTTACCGCCTGGAAACAGTGATCACCAATGAGAGATGAGTGCAGAAGACTGGAAAATCCAAATAGGCCGCCGGGACAGGAGCTCAGGAAGAAGCTGCTGCTCTGCACCGGGACCTCTGAATAGTGAGCACTGGAAGTTGGGCTGACTCTCTTTTATAGAGTCTTGGCCCAGCCTAGAACCACGCCCAGGCATGTTACAGGGAAAGTCTCTAGAAGGCCCTGGAAAGGGACCACACCATAACACACTCTGAATGTCTGCAGCAATACATTGCAAATGTACAGTATTTATAAGCACCTTAAAAATGAATCTTTTGGATGGAATTCTGCAATGCAAAAGGTTAAACAATAACATATCATCACAAAGCATAAATTACATTATCTTGCAAGTGTTGGGTTTTTGCATTCTAGATGCCTGTAGAGCGTGCACTGTCCTGGTGTTGACACTATGGTACGTGGTAGGTTATGAGCACTTGCAATTGACCATGCTCCCCTTCGGCATTACCAGCATCCCTCACATGTTTATGAAAGTGATGGCAGTGGTTGCAGCATGTCTGCGGAGGTTGTGTGTTTCAGTCTTCCCTTACCTTGACGACTGGCTGTTGAAGGCAGACTCACTCCAGAAAGTTGTCTCCCACCTTCAGACAACGGCAAACCTCCTGCACATGCTGGGGTTCACTATAAACGTGCCGAAGTCACACCTAACTCGTTCTGAGATGCTTCTTTTCATCAGAGCAGTTCTGAACACTGTGCAGTTCTGGGCCTAACCTCCTCAAAAGTGAGTCCAGGATATTCAGGCTATGATTCCGATCTTTCAGCTTCTATCTTGGGTTTCGGTGAGACTGAATCTGAGGCTGCTGGGCCTCAAGGCATCATGCATCCTGCAGTGACACATGCAAGATGGCATATGCGGGCTCTGCAGTGGGACTTGAGGTTCCAGTGAGTGCAGCATCAGGGAAATCTCTGCAAAATGGTCCAGATCTCAGAGGGGACTGCGAAAGACCTGCAGTGGTGTCTTTCGAATAGGCACTGGGCCAACGGCAGATCCCTTTCCCAACCAGATCTATCCATGGTGATGGACGCACCACTTCTGGGATGGGGTGGCTACATGGGAGAGGCGGAGATCCGAGGCCTTTGGTCTCTGGCTGAGTCCGGGCTCCATATCAATCTTCTGGAGCACCAGGCGATCAGGCTTACATTGAAAGCATTTCTTCCTTATCTCAAAGGGAAAATAGTGTAAGTGTTCACGGACAACACTACTGCCATGTGGTACTGCAACAAACAAGGTAGAATAGGGTCTTGGACCTTTTGTCAGGAGGCGCTGCACCTCTGGACATGGCTGGCACATCAGGACATCAACCTGGTGGTTCAACATCTGACTGGCTCTCTGAACACCGGAGCAGACAAACTCAACCGTTGATGCACAGCCGATCACAAATGGGGTCTCCATCCGGATGTGGTTCAAGGTCTTTTTCAGCAGTTGGGAGAACCTTGGTTAGATCTGTTCGCCTCCACAGAGAACACGCAATGTCAGCTGTTTTGTGCATTGGAGTTTCCAAGGCGGCACTTGCTCTGAGACGCTTTTCACCTTGCATGGAACTCTTGAGTGGGACTCAGAGATATCGCTGGTGCCATTGGGTTCACCTACGTAACATTCAATGAAATTGATACCCTCAATATACATTTGTATTGACCAGCTGAACAACTCTTTGCTCCCACTGAGAAAATTCTGACTGCTGTTCAGATGGCTATCATAAACAAGAGACCTTCATCGAGGGAAACAAATTATTGTTGTGACCCCAATTATGACCTTAGAGGCTGTGACAAAAGCCAGCATTCCAAATGCAAAAGCATTACATCAACGCTGCATTCAATGAGCCACTGCCGCTGATGTTGATTATGTTTGTGATCCAAACCTTCAGACACAAGAGTTCCTTCAACATTAACTTAAATACCCAGCACCTACAAACATTTTACCCCTTGATCAATATCAAATGGTTATTTACACTGATGGTTCAGCACAGCCAGCAGTAAGCACAAAACAACAATACTCCACTGCCTGCTTGACTGTGAGTGGATTCATGAGGGATGGCAAGTTCTACACTCAAAGCACATACACACAGACCTTAAGGGATTGCACTACACAATTGTCTTAATGCTCTGTTATTGCCACTGGAACACACAGATCCTGACCTCGTAACACTGATTGTGTGTGATTTGTATTATTGTGTCCAGTCCTTTGCATTACTGGCACCAGAATTGGTTCAGAGATTCTGAAGGGAACACCATCAAACACAGGCTCCTATGGGGGAAGGAAGCAGATCTAAAAGTGATTCTACCAAATACCCATGTAATACATACAATGGGCCATCAACGTGTAGGGGTGCACATTGCAGGAAACACTTCAGCTGATGAAGCAGCCAAGTCAGCAGTAGCCACGGCTTCCGCTGATGTGATTACTCATTCTACGATGAGTTTGGATGATGAAACACTGAATGCTGTGAAAGCTGTGACTCACAGCAAGCCCTTGCCAAAAGCGTATCTCTCCAAATATTTGTTCCATTTAGATGCCCAAAATGTTGCAATCACATCAATACCTGGAGTGGGTTATCATGTGACCCCCACCAAGACCAAATATTAGATCTAATAAAATCAGCACATGAAGGGGTTGCTTCTGCCCATGCAGGTGTGGTGGCTGCAATTATATTATTGTAAAAATGCTATTGGTGACCAGGTCTATACAAACAGACCAAACAGTATGTCCTTTGTTGTGACATCTGCCAACAAATAAGGGAGTCCACCATTGAATGCCACCTGGAGACACCCCTCCTAATTTCCTATCATGTGTTTACCTGGATCATTGTGGTGCCTTAATACCTGATGGTGCATACAGTTACATCTTAGTCGCTGTTGATTGTTGCTCCAGACTTCTATGGGTATGGCCATAATGATCAGCAGACTCTCTGTTAATAAGGATTTGCATGTCTTTATGGGACATATGTAGTAGTGGCTTTCCATTCAGACCAGGGCCCTGCCTTTGCCTCCTGTGCATTCAGGGACACCATGGCAACAATGGGGGTCCAACCACATTTCTTGTCTCCATATCATCCCTAGGAAAACACTGTTGTGGAGCTGAAGAACCGAGACTTAAAGCAATCCTTAACAGCTAGAGCACTAGGTTCAGTTAATATTTGGCTTAACCACCTGTATAGAGATTAGAGTGCACCTGATAATCCCCCCAGAAGGTCCTTGGGAGGGCGCACCCCATATGAGGTTCTGTTTGGCATACCTATGTATATCCCAGATCTTGAAGGCCATGGTGCAGTGGCAGCAGACAAACCTTGTGACATAAATGAACGTGCCATTGTCTTGCAGGAATTACAACAGTTCTATGATGAAACCTCATCTGTATGTGCTGCCACCTTGGGAATGAGGGATTCACCAACAACATCTACCAGCTGGATTCCAAAAGTTGGGGATCTATTGAGTGAAAGGATTTCTGTGAAGAAGGAATTTGGCCCTTCATATCAAACACTGGCTCCAGTCATGGGAATACAAGGTACCAGAACTGCCATTCTACCAGTGCTGTCTGGTTCTGAAGAAAACTGCTTTGTTTCAATTGACAATGTCAAGTTCTCCATGTGGCCAGTCCTACAAAGTAGTCCACAAGGACTCCTGAGCAGTGTCAGAACCCCTCTCACTGCTAGTCAGGATGTGCCTCTCCAAAATGTAACCTATAGTGATGAGACTTGGGGAAGGTGGAAAATGAACTTTGATTAGTACCTGTCTCTATACAGTATATATGACAAGAAATGTTCAAAGTTCTGAGCAATATAATTCAGTTTCAACATAAATAGATGGAATCATTTACTGCAAACCACCAAGGGGTACAGCTGCCAGTTCTCCTTCTCCAACACTGGCTCCAGTGTTTGCACAAACTGCTTCCAGATATTTTGTAGGCATCAATGATGCCTTTGCAAACTCTTCAGCATCTTCGCCTACACCTGTATCAAGAGCACAAAAGCTCTTCAATTGGCTTACAACTAACTATCTAATTCTTCCATGGAATTATCTATGGGTACTGTTAACTGTGCTTGCCTTCCTTCTTTTGATTGGTTTTGTCATCCTTTTCCTTCTGCTGATGCATGGACATTATCTTCCTGAAAGCTCTGTTGCTGAACTGGTGGATGAAGTTTTGAAGCCTCACCTACCCTGACACAGGCACTCATTATGACTTGGGCGACAGAATACTGCCAGCTCTTCCGCCCACCATATTATGAATACTGCTGGATTTCCGCCACATTTTGGATGGAAATCCTGTAGTAGTTGTGCTGGCGGGCAGAGGATCTGGGGCGGTACCAACACTGGTCCCGTCCCAACAAAAGGACGCCACCAGCCGTATTATGACCTGTAATACAGCCTGATGGTGTCCTCATGGCATGGTGCTGCACGAGGTGGTAGCGCCCTTTCCCTGCCTGACGACCTCCTCCCCAGACTAGGTGAGTCAATCATCTGACAGGCAAGGGAGGGTTGTGTGTGTTGTGTGTGAGTGTGTGGGTGAGTGTTGTCTGTGTGTATGCATGTCTGTGTTTATGCGTGGTTGAATGCATGTATGAATGTGGAAGTGAGTACGTGTATGAATGTAAGTGTGTATACATGTGTATGCATGTGTGTATGCGTGTTTGTATGTGTGTTTGAATGTTGGAGTGAGTGCGAATAGGAGTGTTGTGGTGAATTCGAGTATGAGTGTTGTGGTGAATGCGAGTATGAGTGTTGTGATGAATGCGAGTGTTGAAGTGAATGCGTGCGTGGATGCATGTGAGTGAATGTGTGTTTGTCAATGTTGGTGCATGAGAGAATGTGGGGTGCGTGTGGGTGTCTGTGTGCGTGTGCGTGCATATGGTGAGGGAGGGTGGGGTTGTTTGAGGGAGAGGGTGCTGTACCTGGAGGGGGGTTAGGGTTGGGGAGCTGTCTGCCAGTGACAGGGAAGAAATTCCCTGTCACCAGTAGCCTTTCCACCAGGGTTTTTGTGGCAGTGCTACCGCCGCAGAAACGCTGGTGGAAAGGTGACTCCTAATGCCGCCGGCAGTCTTCTGTGGACAGCCGGGTCAGAAATGCTCATCTCTAGCCCAGCAGGTCTGACTGCCCTCGCAGTCTGAGCGGAGATGTGGCGGGTTGGAAGAGGCCAACCCGCCAGTAGACCACCAGGGTCATAATGAGGGCCATAATGTCTGCAGAGACTTGTCCCTAGTGAACATTTCAGCTATACGGATTCCTGATGGGATTGTTTGGGCTAAAGTATAATTTGATATATGAGGACCAACGCAAATCATTCAAATTCCATATGTATTCAAAGTCTCTATGAATGCTATAATAATACCTCAGGTGGTTTCTGATGTTTGGAATGTGAAAACATTTGATTCTATGCTTTCTGAGCTTGCATACTATACTGTGTTTGAAAGAGAAGATGTTTACTAAACAACATCAAAATATGGGGACATTTTCTGTTACCATCATTATGGACACCCTTTTGTACATAAATCCAGCACCCCGAGAAATACACACAATGAGAACATTGTCCAACTCCACCAGTGGGGAGTTCTAAAACGTATATTAAAAAGTTTGCATAATTGTTTGAGCATGATGTCACAAATGCTGAGTCTTATTATTTTAAGTTGCCTCCAATGAAATGTCAGAATGTCCTTTTAACAGATACCAAATTAATCTATTTTGATTCCTTTGTTTTCCAGTTGACTGTTGAAGACTATGAATATTGGTTGAAGTTGATTGATTTAAAGAGTGTGTGGGGAATTAGAAACTGACAAATACAAGGATGGGAAGCTTTGCATAGAGAATGCATTATTCTGTTGCAAATTCTATTCTTAAACTTAAATGATACTGTACAGTAAACAGGTTGTTTAGGCATAGCAAAAGTTAAGGAAATGAATGTGCCTAGTATTCTGTCACCAGCTAAACTTAACAAATGGCAAAAGATTCTAAATGTTACTAAAGGACAACTGGGTGGGTGGGTGAGAAATTAAACCTTTAACTTAACACTTTCAGGTCCAAATGGGTAGTTATTGTGGCCCGTGGACACAAATTGTAGTCATGCACATTTTGTAAGCTCCACAGGGAGTTTTAGAGCGAGCCGACCTGACCCTCATTACATATCATCACAACACTTCAATATGGTTCCCACACATAGCGTGGGAAAATTATGTTAACAATAGCTGAAATATTCTACATTAACAGCCGTTAAAGAACACCTTAGTCTCCTGTCAGAAAACACAGGTCTTAGAAAACCACGCGCTAAGCGCTTCTTATGTGCTATATATTACGAAGATTGAAACTTTCACAACAAGAAGCCACTGCCCAGTTGAGGCAAATAGATCAGGAAACCTACGAAAGCTCTAGATGTTGTAGATAATGGCATGAATATTTTATCAAACCACATGTACATACTAAATAACATTGTTTAATCTGCAATGGACATCATACAAAGTGACATGTAATTTTCACAACATGGACTCAGTTAGCTTATATCCATTATACAAATAGGTTGGACTTCACAAGTTCTAAGAAGTAGTTGCGCGCCATGGCAACACGTCAGCTCCAGGGAACTGCTTGCCACATACTATCTGACACAACAGCAACAAATAATGGCTAAGAAAGAAGCAACATACATTTTGTTAAACATCGAAAAGTTGGAAAAGTTGCTTTTCACTATGGCTGAAATACCCTCTGCAGTTAATCCATGGGGTGGTTAATCTGTCCATTTCAGCACTTCAATTTACCTTGTTTTTGAGGTACATTCCTGTTGGCAGATTTGAAAAGCTAAGAGATAGTTATATCGATGATGATTGAGAGCTGCCCTTCATGTACAAATGCTTCTATGAGATGAAGGATGTCTTTCTTAGAGGAAGCAAATTTGAGACTTCTGTGAGTCATTCAATGATTTGTAAACAGCTGTACTTGCATGGAGCATGCAATGCTTCAACTGTGAATTTAGCTTGTTATCTGAATGAGGTCCTTGGCGCTTTGATTCCGGTGTTCCAGGTGCTCTCAAATGGGAGTTATGTACTGAACTAAATCAACTGTTGTGGTGTGCAAGCCAAAATTGACTATGTAGTTTCAGTCTCCCAAATTGTTGCATGTTGCAGAAATGTGTTTTTCCCCCCACGTGAGAGATAAAAGTAGTAGAAATTTGGCCTCATATTACAAATGAAAATTTTGACAAGCTGAGTAGACTAAAGGCTCTTTGTTTCAAAATACATGATGTTTATATTTGCCCACAAGATCTATGCTCTCCAAATGACAAGGTCATCAGCAGGGATACAGTCCCTTTTAAATGCAAACTTTTCAAGACATTTGGTGTACTCATAGGTCACATTTTCAAAGCATATAACACAGTTGGGATTGTACACTTACTTAGGGCTGATGGTTCTGGTTTTGTCAGCACCTTCTCCTCTATATCTGGCGAATACCTTCAGCCATATACTCTATTTGTGGAGTGTCTTTGGTGATTCCCCGTTACTTTTGCTTTGATTGATGGTATTTTGATGTTGCTATTTTTTATTCACACATGGCTGCCCCATCTCAACAAGGAGGACTGATGGCGCTTTCACCAGCCGAACTGTGTTGTGACCTCATGGTGAAGTATTTTGGAGCACCACTCCCAGAAGAGCTGGAGTCCAACTTTTCTTTGTCATTCAGATTGGTTCTGAATTGCGTGAAGCCCATCTTACAATGTTTGTGGTGGCCATTGAAACATGTACCAGAAATGTGTCTTACCATGCAGAGCATACCTTCTGTGGACGCTGGTCTGTTGGTGTTCTCGATGAGGGTTCAATACCACATATTGAGATTGTGATTGCTACGGAAAGCTTCCTATGAGCTGCCCTTTGTGGATCATGTGGCTCTGCTGAAATGAGGGTCTTTCCTGGAGTCAATAACAATTGATGATATTGGTAATTTTTTAAAAGATGATTATTGGTGACTTGTTGACATTTTACCTTGACTGATGTTCGAATTGTGGAAATTCTAAATTCACCATTTTTAATTCAGTTCAGATTTGGTCTATTTTGCTTGTCGTTATGGATATTTTATCGCATTCAATATATTTTAGTTTGCTCGTAGTGATTAATGTAGGAAAGGTGATTTTGGTGTTAGGCTTTATTATAGACCTTTGCATCTTTGAACCAACAATGAGGAAGGTGTTGTGAGGATATTTTAGCATTTACACTGGCATAATATTTAGTCCTGGGCCTGAGGCCTGTGCTCTCTCACCTAGTTACATTTAGCTTTTTTTCCTTTTATTATTTCAGCACAGCTTCAGTTTAGTGGGGATGCCTTTCATTCTTTTATCAGTTGCCCTTCCACACAGAACTTTATATTCATTCCTTTGCGTGACATTTGCATCCAGGGCTCAACCCAAGGCTGTACACAATATTTACTGGGTATTGCTGGTCTAAAGAGTACATTGTTTAATCTACACCGAAAAATACAGGTTGTCACATCAGGGAAGTTCTGAGAAAAAACAGATATCTTATTGCAACACATCACACTGCCCACACCATGATAGAGGGGATATTCCAGCCAGCTTGCCATCTCCTGCTGCATGTTGTCACAGTTTCTGCTGAAACTCTATGGTTCTTCTTTGTCTATGTGAGAGGACTCCCAGCAGACTAACAGACCTCTTCTTCAAACCTGGATACAGGTATGGGGGTTGGGCTTCCTTCCCAGGACCGAAAAGATAGATTAGGGCTACCACTGCAACTTGCTCTCATGTCAAAACTTAGTAGTGCAGATAGGGATATTAGGGTCACTATTGTGACAATATGGTGGGACTCTTCTTGTGTTTATTTTTCCTGGTCACTGCTGTAATACCGCTGTGTTTCATTATCCTCATAGTCGCAATTCATGCCTTTTAAAATATATATTGAACCAAGATCCTGCTTCTGTTTGCCTTTGCATGTATGAGACTTGTATAACTAAGAGCATGGGGTACGATCTGTTCCACCACAACTTCCCTAAGGAGTCTAAGTGCCATGCGATACGCTGCCAGACTCCCCCAAACTCAATGGTGCTGCCGCCCAAAACGGGAGTCTACAAAATCAATGCCATCTTAATTGCTGTTGATGATATTTTATGTTTATTTATTCTTCCTTCGTTTTATAAGTATTCATTTTGTCTTCAACAGCATGTCCCACTATATTTGTTGTATTGTTGTTGACTTTTCTTTAATTTATTTTTGTGTTTGTTAATGTTAACCTTACATACCTGCTTTTGTTTCCTTGTGCATTATCGTCTTTTTCTTCAACCTACTTTCTCCTGTCTTCTTTCAGTTTTCTTTTCTCCCTTTCACGTATCTCTTTTTTCATTCATTGTATTTCTGATCCTCTTCCAGTCTTTCCAATTTTAAAGATTTTTACTGCTTTCAATATTTGACTATTTTGAATTTTATTTTATAGAGGTAAATGATTCTACAGGATGATTTGGTAAGTAAAAAACTCAAATGGAAGTCACACATGTATGAGTAGCTGTGGTTATGGAATAATCACACATCTAATGTACTACTGTGTAAGGGTTAACTTAATGCAATTCAAACTACAAGTCCAATATCAAGCTTAATTTTAAATATATGAAATGTACCAAACAGTATTCATACACCCTGCCACCCCTTAGGGTGTTCACTTGATTGTACAAGACAATCACAACAAAATAATAATTGAAAACACTGGAGCACACTGATCTTGTGTTACATACCACAAGAAGACAGTCCCTGTGCTTGCTGTTTACCTTTATTTTCACCTCTTTAGGTATTGTGGCAGATTGCACAGTACAGTTCAGTGTTGTATGTTGAACACCTCTCCTGCTAATTTGCTTCTTGAACTTATTATGGCTGAACACCAATAAGTGGGGGATATTTTGGATATCCTCGAAAGAGGGAACAATGGATCTTTTATCTTCTAACTACCTATGAATGCAGCTATATTTGGCTTCTTTAGAGGACTTGTTGTTGGCTTATTTGACCTCTTATCATTTATACATGCAATGGATCCCAGTAAATTGGCCCCTGGAAACACTATAGACTTGACATACAACTGGAATATCTCAAGCCTTCAAACACTCTTTTTGAGACAAAGCACACGTTGGCTGTCAGGCACATTGGTGTGAACTATGTGAGGATTCCATACTGACTGAACACAAAACTAAGGTAATACAGTTCTTCCACCTCACACACATACCCCAAAAATGTACAACTATACAACCAAATTAACACTACCCACATGCATACTCCACATCCACAAGACAATCATGCAATCAAGTTAACATTGATAAATAACATTTAAAATAAGGCTATCAGCAATAATACAAATAACACAAGTGCACCTCCAAGAAGGATACTTTGAGGTAAGACAGAATAATGAACACCACCATAATACATTGTGCTTCCTGTGGATACCAGTAGTATAGGCTTCTGCATCTTCTGGTTTAGGAGAATGAGTACTGCAGCTGCTTCTGCTAGTCAAATGCAAACCCACAATTCACATTGGTTTCTGTCTCACTGTGTTTACTGCTTCAATTACCATTCCATTTCGAATCATCCATCTATACAGGAAGTTATATAAGTGGTTTTCTTCCAAAACCATCTTTAAACAAAAAAGCCAATCAAGAGGATTTTATGTCCCATCCTCCATTTCCACATGATTTGACACCCCTGCATTTTCCATCGTCCACTGGCACAGGAAGTGACATCATTGGATGTCCCATGATAAACCTGCACAATAATTGGCATCACTGGAGTTCCCATCACCCATCATCACAGGAAGTGACATTACTGGTTTCCAACCAAAATAGTCTCTAAAAGAAGAATCCAAGCAAAAAGATATAATTTCCCACTGCTCATTTGTATAGAAAGTGTCATTATTGGTTTTCCCATCAATTATCCTCACAGGAAGTGACATCACTTCCTACCTTCTTACTGCTTAAAGCAACCCTTCAGAGTGTTCCATTCCCTGGGCATTCCCATCAAAGTGTGGACAGAGGCAAGGGCTTTGCCTGTTTTGGCCTTTTATGGCCAGGAAGGGCCTTGTTCCTGACCCCTTATCCCATTGAAACTTACAAGGTAAGATAAAATCATGTGCATCACCTTTCATCTCATAGTGCCAATTCTCACAATCGCACTCAGATGTAGAAAACCCAACTCGCATAGCATTCACACAACACATACACCCAACCTTGTACACTTCCCAGTAAATACCACATACCCTCAAGCTACAGAACACACATTGTTACTCATTCTCATCAACACTTGCTCTGCAGTAAACCATACACCATACATCTCAAACCCTATTACCTATCTGAAGTTTAACACTCGCTTCACTACACCCACATCTTCACACATCCTGGACACCTTTATTTCATTATTTCAACAGACTACAGAGTCCATTGTGTAGACCGTACACAAAATAAGGGACAATACTTTACTGTCATCTACAAGTCCTCCTTATCCTTTACAGCTACAAGCAAGTAACACCCAGCTCTACTGAGGTATTGACATGCCATATCCCACTTTCTACAACTCAGACTGCCACATTTGATTTACGTACAGTCCTCCCATGCAGAACAATGACTTCATTGCTCTTCGCAAACTTGTCCATCCAACGTGCCCATACCATCCTGTTGGGTGACTTCAGTCTCCCAGACAACACAGATACAAAAACCACAGGAGACAGCCTCTTCTACGTTATCAACACATTCAATGTGGTACATTATGTTGCATAACCAATATACTGCAAAGGCCATATGCCTCACTGTGTCTTCTCAACATTAGCAGCCACGCAATGCAATCCACCATACCCATGCCAACCCTATCTCCCTGCTCAGCATCCTACCAACTAATCAACGCCAACAAAAAAGAGAAGACAAAGGGCCGGATGTACGACCCGAGTTTTGCGACTCGCAATTTGCGACTCATTTGCGAGTCGCAAGACCGTATGTACAACAGTGACCCCTTCCCTTTTGTGAATTGGTTAGCACCAATTTGAAACTGGTGCGGTCACAAAACAATCATACATTGGACTGCGACTGTCCCTTCCTAATTGCGACTCACAAACCCTTTTTGCGATTCGATAAATAGATTACTGAATCGCAAACATGGGTCTGTACATACCAAAATGCTTTTTTCTTGTCACAAACGGCCGATTCTGTGAATCGGGCCGTTTGTGACGAGAAAAAAGGTACGTACTTGTGGCCCCTAATGACACTAAAGAGCTTATTTAAAAGCCGCCTGTGCCGCCTTGCACCACATTAGAGGCATTTTTTTACCCTAATGTGGTATTAAGGAGGCATTTTTGTCGAGCCATATTTACAAAGTATGCAAGCATTGCGCCACTTTGTCACATTATGCCTGTGCCCGGCATAATGTATGCAAGAGGGGCGTTTCCGCGTTAGGAGGCCCAAAGAAATGGTGCAGGGAAATCTACAATATTTCACTGTGCTATTGTTAGTGTAATTTTTAACGCCTGCCTTAGGCCGGCATTAGAGTGACACCCCCCATTGTATTCAATAGGCCTTCCTTGACTTTGGTTGATTAGCTCCATAATGTTTGTCGCTAATCCTCCAAAGCGCCACAGTAGTGTCAACATTTTTTACGCTATTGCTTAACAGGTGCCATGGTACGCCGTATTGTAAATACTGTGTACAAATGGTATTGTTAGGGGGCGCAATGGGGCGCAAAAAAGTGGCACATCATCTATGATGCTCCACTTTCTTGTAAATATGCCCCTAATGCTTTAACTCACCCAACAAACTCAGCCTACCAACTGACCTGCCGTCTACACAGTCAACCATCCCACCATTACTCAATCCCTGGAGTCTCGAATAGAATTCACCAGCAATGTCCTTCAGCAGTTCTCCTCTTACTTTTCCAACCAATACAAGTTTGTCCATGTGGCCACCTACAGATCAAAAAAGATCCCTACCACTTTTGAAGTCCCCCAGGGCATGAAGATGTTTCCTGTCATTTTCAAACCTGCACACTTTAGTGCCCTACTCTTAGACAACAGCATTAAGATTCCTAAGTATGTCAATGATACAAAACTGTACTAGAAATTCTACTCTGATTCAGATATCCATTGCCACAAACAGTGCTCACATCATCCAGACCTGGATGTCAAACAACTACCTGAATCTCTACCCAACCAAGACAGAATTCCTGTTATTTGTCATGAACAAGAAATACTTGCATCTAGATGGCAGTGATGCCCAACTCCATGGCCTTACAGACCTCACACTGGCACCCGTTACACCTTAACACTTTCAGAGTTGCAAGAAATGTGATCACATCGTCCACATACTGATGGAACTTCATGAGCTCCCCTTGTCAACTCACACCATCTTTAAAAACAGCTCCATCATTTACAAAACCATCATGGCCAGCACCACCTCTTAACTTGCAAACAAGCTCACCAGCTCTGGTGGTTCTCAGCACACTTGCAGCCAGGGCCCAATAAGACTGCAGACTAAGAAGTGTAACAAAGAAAAAATTAAGACAGTACTCTTTTTCCATCTATGCTTCCAGGATCTGGGACAATATTCCCGTATCCATCAGGACTGCTGCAATGCTGCTCCAATTTTGGAAAGAGGTGAAGACTCAACTCTTTAAAGATTACTACATCACAATGTATTAACTATCCACAACTCTGATTCCTCTCCTATTACTCATTGAATTAATGCTTGTTTTGACCATGTATAGTATAGTGCTTTGCTGCCTTTTGCTTAGGTTTGCTCTATAGAATTATCACACACATACATACCACTACACTAAACCCTCAATTCACAGCAATTTTTCACTCACTCAGTCTTACACTTATTCCTCCATTTGTAAGAATCCATCCATACAGTTAAAATGAGAAACATCATAACCCTCTACAGAGCCCCAAAGGAATTCACCTCCTTTGCGGGTCAACGTCTCAAGCTGTTTCACTCTAATCCAGTCACAACCGTCATATTCAGTTGTTTTACACACTTTCATCAACGTGAGCCTTGCTTTTCCGCTTTACTACTGCTGCATTTTTCCTAGTTTCCTGAGAAACACACTTCTCAGAATGTCCAACATTTTATTTACTGGTATACAAGAAGGGACAAACAGTAAAATCATTCTTTCCTTCTAAGAGCTTGGAAACCTACACTTTGTTTGATGAATACGATATCATCTGTGTGATGAAATGTATCATTTGTTTGATGTATTGTTGTATTGTTTTGAGTTGTATTGTATTGATGTGTTGATGTTGTATTTTATTGTATGATGTATTGTGATATGCAACCACTATTCCTGCGTGAAGTCCTCTAAATTCCTCCTGTTAATCAATGTTGATCTCCCGTTCACACAATTGCCTATCAGCCTATTGATTCTCTCCACTTAAGAATTGCCCTGAGGACGATATAAATTACTTCTTTTGTAAAATATTCCATATCTATCCAAAAATGCCTTCATCTCGCCAAACATCAGTTGTATGGTATTGTCAGATAGCAGTTTCCTAGAAGGACCCTCACTCACAAATTGCATTTCTGTCAAACCCTCGTAGATTTTTGTATCCTGTACAGTACCATGGGACTTTACTAGCTGTATCAAATTATATGGCTTTGACACATTAAAATCTATATAGCACACAAAACAAAAAAATGTTTCTAGCATGTTTTTTGTTAACTTGCAATTACATGTTAATCTTAAATTCTACCATATTCCTATCAGCATCGCCTGTCTGGTCGAAGGCTTATTTTGGCAGTACCCTTCAAGTGATTCATAATTTTAATGCATTTATGATACATAATCACTTTTGAAGAACCATTTTAATTTCAGTAGGTAATATATATATATCATTTTTAGAACATTATTTATAAAAGGACTAAAGCTTATTTATCAATGCATTGAAGTAAAACCTTTTATGATACTCTGCATTAGGGTGTATTTTCAGGACTCAACGTTGACTAATTTATAACCTCCTATAAGGTGGCAGCTGAAAATCTGATGTTATTAGTGTTTTCCATCAGGATAATGAAGGTTGTACCTCCAAAGAGGCTGTGCATGTCATGATCATAGCCCCATTGGTGAAAAACCGTTGTTTAAATATGTATTTACACAGATTTATCAACAAGTAACATAAAATCAGGCATGTGATAACTAATGAACAAACTAATCATCTATGGTCTAATCAATTAATCTTAGTAACATCAACTCTTGTAGTGAAATCTGTACAAGACAAGAGCCACCCATTTACCTATTTCTTATTCCTTTGCTAATTGTGTCTTCCGAACCTCAGTCATACTGCTACTTCCCTCATCCTTGACCTTACTATAGGTGTTGTGTTACCCATACCTTTGGTTCTTGTGCATCCTACTGTAAATATACCCTCATTAGGAACTGCTTGGTATTTGCAATATGTGTGTTAACTCCTGTTACCACTCATATCATAATAATGGGGTTGTGACAACTGTCAGTGAGTCAAACCTGCTGATATTTATCAGAAACAAACTGCTAATATTTGAAGGAGGCTGGCCTCGTTTGTAGTGGGTACTTACACCTTATACCAGGTCTAGATATCCCTTATTAGTGAAATGTAGGCAGTGTCTAGAAGCCAGGCTCTCTAGAGGTAGCTGTGGATGAGCAGCCAAGGCTTATCTAGGAGACATGCAAAGCTCATGCAATACCACTGTAGTCACACCGTACTCACACACAAGAAAGAAAATACTCATTGTTACAAAAATAAAGATACTTTATTTTGGTGACACAAATACCAAAAATATCATATAGACTATAGTCCCTTAGGAGGTAAGTAATACACAAATTATATACACTAGTATATAGAAATAAGCATAAAAACAGTTAGAAAACAGTGTAATTAGTGAAATCACAATAGTTAGAAATGGACCTGTGGGAACCCAAACCATATAGTAAGAAAGTGGAATGTGAAAGTCGGTCTCCCACCTAGGCAAGTGGAATGTGTACAGGGGAGCTGGGAGTTACTAGAAAACCCTGAAGGTAAGTACCAGAACCCATTCCAGTGACCAGAAAAGTGGGAGTAAAACACAGTAACTTTCAAAGAACACACACAGAAACAAAAAGGAGGATTATGCAAGAACCAGAAGAGACTTCAAGACACCAACAGTGGATTCCTGGACCTGTGGACCTGTGTAAGAGCAGGACTAAGTTGAAGAAGCACAGAAGATTCCAGAAAGAACAGGAGCCCCTGCTAACCCATGTGAAGGTGCAAAAGGCGAACCACAGGTGAAGAAGAACAGTCAGTATTGCACCCAAGAAGATGGAGTCGGTTTCCTGGTTGGTGCAAATGATGTCCCACACCAGATGAAGGACTGCAGTCTGGTTTGTGTCTCTGGAGTCCACCAACAAGACTTGACACACGTGGCTAGCTGAAAATGGCACTGCCCGGGACCAGGAAGGACCAGGTGGGCTCTATCCAGGAGGAGGAGCCCGAGTGGGCTCTCAGCAACTAAGAGAGCCCAAAGAAGGCCAGGCCGCGCGCACAGGAGCCCCACAGCATGGGGACAAGTAAGGTGCAAAAGAGGCCCATGCAGCACTACGACAAAGGCTCCCACGCCACCGGAGAAACACTGAGGAAGCTGTGCATTGCAGGATAGAGAGCTGGGGCTGGAGCTGCAAGATGCATGAAGAACTTTGTGGAAGGATGCCAACAAGCCTTGGCAACTGCAAAACATATGGTGCATGGGGTACTGTCTTGCGTGGGGAGACAAGCTCTTACCTTCACCAAAGTTGGACAGTTGGATGTGAAGACCATCCAGACCACTTCAGTCTATAACCCATGATGCAGGATCCACGCAGCTCAGCAGGAGAGGGGATCCAAGCAGCCGGTCGTTTTTGCAGTAGGTGCCAGCAGAAGTAGGGGAGTGTCTCCTTCACCCCAAGGGAGATTACTTCGCTCTTCTGATGCGGGCTAAAGATGTGCTGTCTTCAGAGGATGCACGACTGGGAAACAGTTGCAGCTGCTGGCAGGGGCTGGAGATATAATTTTGCAGAAGGTGTCTTGCTTCTTTGTTGCAGTTTGTAGAGTTCCTGGAGGGTCCAGATGCAGTTTCTTCAGTGAGAAGTCTAAGTGGAGGATGTAGAGGGTTCCTTCTGGAGTCTTGCAATCCAAATCTGAGGAACCACCCAAAAGAGAGACCCAAAAGTGCCCTGAAAGGGGGATTTGTAAGCTAACCAGGTAAGCATCTATCAGGGGAGGGATGTGACGTCACCTCATGGCACTGGCAACTCAGATGCTTCTGGAGTTGCCTGCCAACCTTGAATCCAAGATGACAAAACCCAGGGACCCTCTGGAGGAGCTCTGTGCACCACCCCGGGGTGGTGATGGACAGGGGAGTAGTCACTCCCCTTTCCTTTGTCCAGTTTTGTGCCAGTGCAGGGAATGGGGCTCCTTGAACCACTGTAGACTGGATTATGCAGGGAGGACACCAAATGTGCCCTTCAAAGCATTTCCAGTGGCATGGGGAGGCTACCCCTCCCAAGCTTGTAACACATATTTCCAAAGGGAGGAAGTGTAACACGCCTCTCCCAAAGGAAATCCTTTGTTCAAGCACCAGGGGGGTAGAAAACTGTCTGTGAGGGGGCAGCAGCTGGGGCTGCTTGGGGGCATGATTCTTACATGTTTGATACTATACATGCCTATGTTTGGAGTTACCATTATGTAGCTGGACATAGGAAGTGACGTATGTACAGTACATGCGTACAATGGTATCCCCATACTCACGGAGTCCTGGGAAAATGGTCCTGGAGGTTGTGGGGTCACCTCTGATAGTACAGGTGTGCCGTCACATACAGGTGCTTTGCACTCTGCCCTCAGGGCTGGAGGGCCTGCTATAGGGGTAACTTCTAAGTTATCTGGTGCAGTGTAAATGGCAGTGAAAGGGTGTTTGCACCTTTTCACGCAGGTTGCAATAGCAGTCCTGCAGAAGCCTTTGCATGGGCTCCCTATGGGTGGCAAAAGATATGCTGCAGCCAATAGGGATTCCCCTGGAACTCCTATGCCCTGGGTACTTAGGTACCATGTACTAGTGACTTATAAGGGGGCACCAGTATGCAAATTGTGGTGGAATACTGTGTTAACAGTATCCTAAAACCAATTTCAGAAGGAGTGAGCATAAATACTGGGGTCCTGATTAGCAGGATCCCAGCAGACACAGTCAAGAACACTGATATCAGGCAAAAAATGGAGGTATCCATGCCAATAAAGAGGGTACTTTTCTACAATATTTATGGGTCAAAAACAGTCAATATTTACTGGAACATGAAGATTGTGGTGTGATCAGCACCAAAATCAGCAGACTGTTCCCCAAAAAATCATAATTGGCTGGTTATCGACAGAACCCGAAAACTTTTGACTTAGTTGAATTGGATTTTATCAGGTAAAGTAACTATCACAGTACTGACCGACTGCTCATAATGAGGCCCTAAGTAGTGTATTTTAGGTCATGACAGTCTATTATCTGGTGGGTTAGTTCATTGTGCTATCATTCTGCCCACCCCACTAGAGCTTCTGTCAATTTGTCACCTTTCTGGGTAATTTTTACATGTTCTTCGCCTAGTGCACATTTTATCCTATCTCTTTTTCGTAGTTTATGCTTTGGTGCTCTTGGTCGAACCAAGTGAATTATTGTTTTCTTTTTGTGGAAAATAGAACATAGAAAAGCAAGTCGGATTTTCATTTTATATCTGTTTCTTTACACAAAATATCCCTAGCGGACTTTGTTTTATAGTTTAATCAGGCAAAGACCCTGTCACATCATTCAAATCCTCGACCACTGTGCCCAGAACAATGACATTAATAGGTACCCTTAAACCATACATACCAAGTCGGCCATAGCTCCACTGCATAATGTACACTCCGAAGATCTCCAGAGATATATCCTCAGCAATAGTTGTGGTGTGAGGTAGGTCTTGTGGACCTAGTAAACTTAGATCAAATTGAACCTAGCATTAGTGGATTTTTAAAATGTTTGCATATCTTGTTCCTGCCTGAGGGGGTCATTCTGACCCCGGCGGTCAGAGACCGCCAGGGCCAGGGTCGGCGGGAGCACCGCCGACAGACCGGCGGTGCCCCGCAGGGCATTCTGACCGCGGCGGTTCGGCCGCGGTCAGACAAGGAAAACCGGCGGTCTCCCGCCGGTTTTCCGCTGCCCCTGTGAATCCTCCATGGCGGCGGAGCGCGCTCCGCCGCCATGGGGATTCTGACACCCCCTACCGCCATCCTGTTCCTGGCGGGTCTCCCGCCAGGAACAGGATGGTGGTAGGGGGTGCCGAGGGGCCCCCGTAAGAGGGCACCACTTTGTATTTCAGTGTCTGCTATGCAGACACTGAAATACGCGACGGGTGCCACTGCACCCGTCGCACCTTCCCACTCCGCCGGCTCAATTCTGAGCCGGCGTCCTAGTGGGAAGGCCGTTTTGCACTGGGCTGGCGGGCGGCCTTTTGGCGGTCGCCCGCCAGCCCAGTGCAAAACCCAAAATACCCTCAGCGGTCTTGCGACCGCGGAGCGGTATTTTGGAGGGGGGAACTCTGGCGGGCGGCCTCCGCCGCCCACCAGGGTGAGAATCACCCCCTGAATCTGTTAAAAATTCGGGGCACTCTTACTTCCTCCACCTCTGTGAATCTTCCAAAATATCCTTCTCTATCCTGAACCAATACTCTGTATAGATTTTTTACTAGTCCCCTACTTCCTTTTAAACTGAAGATCATTTACATAGTGAAGGATGTGGGAGGAGCATAAGGAATGTAGTCCAAACCTCTATGGCTGTACATGCCATCTGTGTGTACTGAAATTTCTTCTGCGGTGGGACAAATGTGAGGGATCTATTTTTAACATATTGAAAAAAAAAAAGGTTCTTCTCTGTAATACATATGAATGTTTGATATAGTTCAGCACAAGGGGCTGCATCAGCTATGCAGCAGAATGTTCAGTCAGAAGGATAACCACACATACATATATCGAGAAT
Source organism: Pleurodeles waltl (assembly GCF_031143425.1). Lineage (NCBI taxonomy): Eukaryota > Metazoa > Chordata > Amphibia > Caudata > Salamandridae > Pleurodeles > Pleurodeles waltl. The sequence goes on from NC_090437.1 coordinate 997,353,244, forward strand.
AATTGACCACACCAGTAAGGGTTTGAACAAATCTATGGGGGTTATTCTAACTTTGGAGGAGGTGTTAATCCGTCCCAAAAGTGACGGAAAAGTGACGGATTTACCACCAGCCGTATTACGAGTCCATTATATCCTATGGAACTCGTAATACGGCTGGTGGTATATCCGTCACTTTACCGTCACTTTTGGGACGGATTAACACTCCTCCAAAGTTAGAATAACCCCCTATATGGGTAAGGCACCCATAAGCAAGTATATCATGTCCCAACCAAACGGAACCTACAGTATATAATAGAAACACATCCAATCTATACATTAAGATAGGTTTCCAAATGACAGCCAGGTAGACTTAGATTAGGCAATTTCATATGAGTTTGTAAAGGCCTAATCAACGACGGTACGACCCTCTCGACAATATGGGTCTCATAAGGGCACCTTCTAATCCAAAAACAAAAAACAAAAGTCCATCATTGAACTCACATGAAAATTAAATCTAAGCCCTCCCCATGGGAGCTTCAGTATAGCCAGCTTTAAAAGACTGCATAATGTGCGTCAGCTTTCTGATAACCCTGAAATAAATATTTTACCTGGAAGAAAACCTGTTCGATCATCATTAAGCAACATTGTTATCAGTTGGAGGGCTCAGTGATTTACTGGGTATCTTAACGTATATATTGAAACTTGACATTTGACTGAAAGATGCTACTGGTGTTAGACCTTTGACAGGGTTCAGGACTAGTGTTATGAGTGACTCTCTCATGTTAGACAATACCTTGCTTAATATATGTGGGTCCTCGCACATTTGAAAAAGTTTGTCTATCAATATTTCAGGTGCTGTTTGGTACCACTCCACTGGGATGCTATTTCAGCCCGATGTCTTGACCTTTTGTTTCTCTTGGAGAGTATCTTTGATCTTGTTTTTTGAGTCAGGATATTCTGCTTGATTCCAAGTGGCCTTCTATTTCTTATTTGTTTATAGCCTGTGATTGCCTTTTTCTTTCGGAGAGGTTAATCTCTGCACTTAGCATTTCTCCTCCGCTGGGAAACCTTGGCCCTCATTATGACTTCGGCAGTCCTTTAGAGAGACCGCCGAAGCCGTTGCAGCCAGCATATTTAGAGTAATTGGAGGACTTCTGCCCATTTATGCATTGCCAGCACTGCCACGGCAGCAAGATTCCGCCTGCAGTATTACGAGCCATAACACAGCTTTGCAGAGTCTTGTTGGCGTGGTGGTGCTGGCAATGCAAGACTGCCAGGATCCATCCCCTCCCGGATGACCTCCTCGACAAAGAAGGTAAGTCATTGTCCGAAAGGGGGGGGCATGTGTGTGGTGTGTGTGTGTATGTGTGCGAATGTGGGTGCATGTGTGCAAGTCTGCGAGTGAGTGAGGGTGCATGAGTGCAAGTGTGCGTATGCGGAGAGGGGAGTGTGTGAATGTATTGGTGCGTCTACGGGGTCGGGGTATGAATGACTGTGGAAGAGGGGAGGTGGGGGGTGTTTTTGTGTGCATGTGCATGTGTTTGTGTGAGTGACCAGAGAGAGCAAGTGAGAGTATGAATACGGTGCAGGGGGCAGGGGGAAAGGGAGAAGGAGGTGTTAATGTTAGCCGAGGAGGGGTGTGAATGTGTGAGTGGGGCTGTGCGTATGTCAGTGTGAGTGCGGGTTGGGGTTTTGGATGGATGTGTACAGTTGGGGGGGTTTGAAAGTGTGTGGAAGGGTGTGGGGGGTATTTGTAAGTGTGTGGATGGGTGGGGGGTGGGCATGGAGGTATGGGGACATGTGTGCATGTCTGTGCCGGCGACAGGAATGGGAATTCCTGTCTCAGGCTGTGTTACTGCCAGAGTTTTCATGGCGGGGTGACCGCCACGGAAAGCCTAGTGGTCTGCAGCCTTGTAATCCAGCTAGCAGGCTTAGGCCTGTCGCCGGGTTGGAGGTGCTCACCGTTGGCCGTGTCAGTGTGACCACATCGGCGGGCCAAACGGTGTTGTGGAGGTTTGGCTTCTGCCAAGCCCCACACCTTGCAGCGGTAAGACTACCACGGCGAGGCTAGTGGTCTGATGACCACCAACCTCATAATGAGGGCCCTTATCTGGTCCCTCTTCACGACCAAGAACATAATGTGCGAGTAAGACATTTTTCATTTTAATAACCACATATACATATGCAATATGTATTCACTTTGTCTGTGTAGCTTTGCTTGTATTTATGTGGGTGTACTTATCCAAGTGTCCACATTTTGTCTTTTTACTTCAATAACTTGTTTATTTTATCTAGAGCAGCAGTTCTTAACCTGTGGTTCGGGGACCTATGTGTTTTGCAACTTTTTACAAAATGAAATAATATTAATACATTTATGGAATGTAAAATGGAAATGTTAAACAATTTGAAATTGGAGGCTACAAATTAAGTTGCTGCCCACATATTGATTGATGGGAGCAGAGCAAACAGAATAAAGTATGGGTGGCCTCAATTGAATTTAGAAAGGTCCCACCTTCTCATTAGAATGACAATTTTGATTGTGTTATAGTTGTTTGTGAATAAAATCAAATATTTAATCTTTTTTTGTATTTTTGTATTTGTTTGATGAATACTTTTTCTGTATTTTTTGTGTCTTGTTTTGAGGTTCAAATCATTAAAATTGCTTCAGCCGTGGTCCATGGCTTTCATTAATGGCTCAGTGGTGGTCTCTGGATTCATGTAATGATACAATAGGGGTTCCCAGATTCCAGTAATGATTACATTGGGATCCACAAAATAAAAAGATTGAGAACCACAGATTGAGGGCTGCCAATGCCGTTTTTCTCTCTAGATTTATTAATGTGTGCACCACCTAAGCCTGTAAGTTTGTGATATGCAATCTCCTGTGACCACTACATTAAGGGCTTCCTAATCTAGTGCTCTAGTGGTCTAGTGCTCAGCTCCCTGCTGTTTCTTCAGTCATCACCTATGTTGTGAATGCTTGGTCAGTTATGACTTACTGTTACATGCCATGTGGAAATCCATTCATTGTTTTAAGCCTAATTTTGGTGGGTATCTTACTGTTTGGCCATTAGACACACAATTTAAATCGCCTGTCCAGAGAAACCTAGGGCCAGATTTATCAAGCCGATTTGCATTCCGATACGGTGTAAATAAGTAAGTTTGGCCTTTTGCAAATCAAAATATGCTTTCCTGATGTATAAAAGGCATTCGAAGTTTATTTTTAGGAAATACATTTTTTTGCTATTCCGTAAAATTGTGACTCAAAATAGGGATTCTCAGTTAGCGAGTCGCAAATAGGTGATAGCTAAATCTATGTATGACACATTCGCAATTCGCAAAAAGGAGAATTTTCATGTGCAATTTACCACCAACTGAAATCGGGTGATAAATTGGTGCAACCTATATAAACAAGCCCACAGTGCATCTGCATTTCCCCCAATGGCTGCTCTCTATCTCATGGCTAGGAGAATGAGGATCCTGGCAGTTTTGCAGAGGAGGAAGAGATAGGAGAGCACATTTAGAATTCGCATTACTATGGTTGATCAGACAGAAGAAGAAATCAGATTCTGCCCTGATTTTGGGTTTAATCTCTGATCTTCATCCACAACTGCAGTGACATACTCAAAGGGGCAATGCAATTCCCACCCATGTGCAGGTGTTATGTTCCCTGCACCTCTTAGCCTTAGGAAGCCACCAGAGTGTGACAGCTGCAGCAGCAGGGGTTTTCATAAGTGTGCTTTCACACTTTTTCCTGGCATTTCTGGATGCAATGCCCATGAGAATCAAAGATTATATTAGATTTCCAAACAGCACAGGAATTGCATCTTACTAAATTAACATTTTACCATTTAGACCAATTTCCACATGCTACAGGCTGCATTGAAGGGGCAAATTTTTCAATATATCCACCATCTAAAAAAAAACACATCTTCAGAAATCGTAGGAAAACCATTCATGGAGCATTAAAGTGGTATGCAATGTCTTGTATATGATAACTGATATAGTGGGTAGATTTGATGGTAGTACACATGATTCCTTCATATTTCAGCTGAGTGGAATTTACAGACAGCTTCTTTGTGGTGAGTTTGGAGAAGGATATCTACTAGGTTTTCCTCCTTAAAACTGTGCAGTTTATAGTTAAATTGTATTTCTATTCGTCAGTACATCATTATTTGATCGTGTCATTGCAGAAGACTGTGCATGCTGTGCGCTCTTTATTTTAACACCATATTTGTGTATTTGAACCTGCTTCTGCAAGTAAGCACCATTACAAAGGTGGAAATAAAGCAACAGGAAATGTGATAAAGAGGACTTTTGGTCTGCTGAGGAGTCGCTTTGGATGTGTCCACAATAGTGGTGGAGCACAATTATACAGCCCAGAAACCTGCTGCAAATCATGGCAACATGTGCCATACTACACATTGCAACATCTATGGGCATACCCCTGACCCTGTCAGATTCTAAGTAGGATGAAGATGAACAGCCAGTTCCATCACATCGACATGCAGATCGATCAAGGCCAGCAGAAGGCAGAGAACAGCATGCAGAGATTACCAACAATTAATTTTAGGGTAAGTAATGAGTAAAAATGTATGTCAGATTAGAGTTGCCAATATTTAAGTTTATTACCTTAACTTCAGGTAAAATATTAAGTCACATTTCTACTTCATGTGAAATGCACATTGTGTGCAAAACCTACATTGTCACCTCAGACATTACAAATATCAACAAATGTTCTTCAAAAACTCACTTAAAACATACAACCATATCCTAACTTCTTTTTCCTCCCACACACTCCACGTTGTGCCATTCTGTGTGCTCTGCACTTTGCTTTGGTGAGGCCTCTGTAGATGCACTTTGTCTGGAACTATGATGCCTATTTATCATCTCAGGAGCAGTAATATTACTGAGGCTGGAGAGCTCCTCACTTTTCCCTCCACCTATGCCACTGTTTGCTGGGATCTGGGCTGTCTACATGTGTTCAATTGCTGGTGACTTGCACTAAACCTCTTACTATGTCTTCACTAAAATGTGCCATCTCCACTTGCATGGTGACAGCGTGGCAAGACGATAATGTAGTTGCATTTGTAAGGCAATGGACAGATCCAGTAAAACCATGTAATCTGCCCATTAGTTGATGATGGCACCTACGGTGTGTTACATGATCGGGCTGCATGACTGTGCAAAGTTCCTTTATGGCATTTGTCAGCTCCTTCTAATTGTCTGCAGCTGCCTTTTGCCCCTCCTCCACTGTTGTGTTCAGCTGCTGATGTCATCTTTCACACATGTTTTTATTTGGTGACACCAGCTGTGTTTGCAATGCCTTCATATCCTTACATTGCAGACATTGCACCTTTAACATTGATGCCTCTAGACCACCAAATATAGCTGTACTGTCACCTTCCTCTGAAGCACATCTTACAACAAATCTACACTTTCTCAGGGCATTGTTTTTGTGCATTATAGAGGATGCCTTTGTAAGGATCTCACATCAGATAGAGGTGTAGGCATGTCATGTTGTGATATTATCAAAGTCTTCCACAAAATCAGGAGTCAACTGTTGTTCTGCATCTGGTGGTATAGGTGCTGTGGGTGTTGGAGGCACAATGTTTTCTCCTGCAATTTTTGTAGGTAGTTATGTGATATGAATGATAAATAGTTTAGTTCACTCTATGTTGTTTTGTGTGTCAGATGAGTAAATTATTCCAAACAAATATCTAAATCTTGAACAGTATTTATTCATGTCATTTGGTATGTCAGTGTAGATGGAACTACAAAATGCAGCATTATTGGACTTTCATTCATGTTACACCTGGTATCCTTGGTGTGACCTCCCCTAACTTTTTGCCTCTACTTACAAGGTTGTTGCTGTGTACTGGGCTCTGGTTCTACTGTTTTTGTTACTCTAGGCACTTTACCACTGCTGACTAGTGCTAATGTGCAAGAGCTCCCTATGTGAAATGGTATGGGTTATTGGCTTTTCCATAATTGGCATATTTGATTTACTAGAAAGTCCCTTGTAAAGTGCATTAGAGGTTCCTAGGGCTTGTAAGCCAAGCCAAGCTTCCAATCGCGTGAGCAGGGGGGTAACCAGGTGTGTTTCTCCTTTATCCTGACTAGAGTGTGGGTTCTTGCTTGGACAGGGGGCAACCTGACGGCCATCCAAAAAAAACATTTGTAACAATTCACTATTAAAATTCAAACACCAATTCCTATAATGCATTGGTGACCTAATGATAGAATTTGGCCTGGAGTGAATTTTGTTTGTAGATAACTGAGATTTCATATTTGGCTACCTTTATACCTAACACATTTTTATGGGGAAAAAAAACCAATATCTTACATTTGCTGGAATCGGACCGTTTTTTGCAAAGTGGGTAGCTGTGGATTTTGGCCTCTAGTTCACCCGGCACCTAATGAAACCAAGCAAAACTCTACATTTTTTAACACTAGACACTAGGGGAATCCAGGATGAGGTGACTTTAGTGGCTCTCATCAGGTTGGTTTACCCAGACTCCCTACAAACCTCAAACCTTGACTAAAATAACACATTCTCCTCGCATTTCTGTGATGAAAAGTTCTGGAATCTGTGGGACACCACAAAATTACATCCACCCATCATTCTCCTAAGTCTTCCAATAAAAACAATACCTTACTTGTGTGGGTAGAGCTAGTGCCTGTGACAGAGAATGGCCCAAACTTGGGTAACAGACCTGCATTTTGTAAAGTGGGTAGCTGTGGATTATGGGCCCTAGCTCATCCAGCAACTAAGGACACCTAGCAAAACTGTATGTTTTGTAATGATAGACTCATCAGGGAATTCAGCATGATGTGACATGCATGGTTCTCATCAGGTTGTTTAATCCAGAATCACTTGCAAACCTCAAACTTTGAGTTAGAAAACACATTTTCCTCACATTTCTGTGATATGAAGTTCTATAATCTGTTAGCATTACGCTAGGACTTCCAATAACATTGGTACCTCATTTGTGTAGGTAGGCCTAGTGACTGGAACATCCAAACAAGAAAAAACACAAAATGCACACCTAACATTTTTCCACTCATAACTGATTTTTTTTTTTTTTTTGCAAAGTGGGTAACTGAGGATTTGGAGTCCTAGTTCAGCTGTCACCCAGGGAAATCTAGCAAACCTGTACAATTTTTAAAACCTAGATATCTAGGGCAATCCAGAATGGGGTGACTTGCATGGCTCTCACCAGGCTCTTTTACCCAGAATTTCTTGCAAACATCAAACTTTGACTGAAAAACACATTTTACTCACATTTCTGTGATGGAGATTTCTGGAATCTGCAGGGAGCCACACACTTCCTTCCATCTAGGATTTCCACACGTCTTCCAATACAAATTATACCTTATTTGTGTGGGTAGGCTTAGTGTCCTCAACTGGAAACAGCACAAAATGCAACATCCATACAACACGTTTTTCCACTCATATCTTACCTGTTTTGTGCAAAGTGGGTAGCTGTGGATTTTGGATCCTAGCTCAACAGGCATCTAGGGAAACCTAGCATACCTGTCCATTTTTGAAAACTAGACAATCTAAGAACATCCAGGATGGGGTGACTTGCATGGCTCTCACCAGGTTGTCCTACATAGAATCCATTGCAAACTTCACACTTTGACTCAAAACACATTTTCTGGAATCTGTGGGAAGCCACAAACTTCTTCCCTCTAGGCCTAGTGCCCTAAGTTTCCAATTAAAATAGACCCTTACTTCTGTGGGTAAACCTAGTGCCCACAACGGAAAATGGCCCAAAAACACAGCATGGATACATCACATTTCTCAACTCAAAACTTTCCTGTTATTGCAAAGTGGGTAGCTGTGGATTTTGGGCCCTAGCCTAGCTGGCACCAAGGAAAACTTAGCAAACGTACATTTTATTAAAACTAGACCCCTCAGGAAATGCCATGTGTGGCTCTCACCAGGCTGTCTTACCCAGAATCAGTTACAAACCTCAAATGTTGACTAAAACACAATTTCCTTACATTTCTGTGATAAAAAGGTCAGGAATCTCTTGGCAGCCATGATTTTCCTTCCACCCAGCATTACCCTAACTCTGCCAATAAAAATTATAACTCACTCGTGTGGGTAGGCCTAGTGCCCACAATAGAAAACCACCCAAAATGCAAAATGGAAACATCACATTTTTCCACTCAAAACGGGCATGTTTTTAGTAAAGTGGGTAGCTGTGGATGTTGTGCCTTAGATCAGCTGCCACCTAGGGAAATCTATCAAGGCTGTGCATTTTTGAAAAATAGATACCTAGGGGATTCAAGGCTCTTGCCATGTTGTGTTATCAAAATCCCTTTCAAACCTCAAACTTTGAAAAAATAAATTGTTACATTTCTGTGATGGAACTCTCCGGAATCTGTAGGGAGCCACAAACTACCTTCTACCTAGCATTCCCCTAAGTCATCCAATAAAAATGATGCTTCACTTGTGTGGGTAGGCTTAGTGCCCGTGACACTAAACAGCCCAAAACTCAACCTGAATCCATCACATTTCTCAACTCAAAACTGGCCTGTTTTCTGTAAAGTGGGGAGCTGTGGATTTTGCACCCTAGCTCAGCTGGCACCTAGGGAAATCTAGCAAGCCAGTACATTTTTGAAAACTAGACACCTAGAAGAGTCCAGGATAGGGTGACGTATGTGACTCTTACCAGATTGTTCACCCAGAGCACTTTGCAAACATCAAACTTTGACTTAAAAAACTCCTTTTCCTCTAATTTCTATGAAAGAAAGTTCTGGAATCTGTGGGGAGCCACAATCTTCCCTCCACCCAGCATTCCCTTAACCCTTTGTATGCATTGTGCGGCACCACGCTGTCTGACTCCCTGGTGCTTGTGTGTGCAGGACAGCCTCGAGCTGTCCCCTCACATGAGTCTGAAAATCACTCTGGACACTGTCCCCTTTCCAGTGGTACTTCTCCTAAGTGGATCCCTGCTTGGTGATCTTCCAAGGAGGGTGATACCCAAGCAGGGATCCACTTGACTAGACACCAGGGATTTTTTGTTGTGGCAGAGAACGGGACCTTAGGCAAGGGCCGCTCCTCATAATTGGCAAACAATTTTGCCCTATTTCTGTCCCCTCAGGGGGCAGATGGACCTTTAATACCAATAGACACCAAGGATTTTCAAACTTATATATCAGGGAGGGGCCCCTTGGGCAAGGATCACTCCACATTATGTGGGCATTATTTGGGCCATTTTCTGCCCCCCACGGGGGCAGATTTGCCCTATCTTTGGCCTGGTCTGCCTCCAAGGGGGACAGAAAACCACTGGAAACCGTGGACTTTTATATAACATGTCACTGAGTGACCACTTGGGCAAAGGTCTCTCCCCATTATGGGGGCATTATTATGGCCATTTTCTGACCCCCCGCCCCCCAAGGCAGGTGACCCAAATTTGTGAGGCTGTTCTGCCACTAGACACCAGGGATTACTTTTTTTTTTGTATGGGTTGGGGCTGCCCAGCATGGACATGGCCATGCCCAACCTCCCCCCAAAAAGGAAAAGGTCTTTCTTCCCCTTTGGGGGGCTGATGGGGGCAATTTGGGCTTTGGTAGGCTGCCACCTGGAAAGACCTACCAGACCCATACAGTTCTGAAAACTAGGAGAGTCCAGGGTGGTGTGCTTCGAATCCATCCCATACCATTATCTTAGCCACAATGATCTGCAAACTACAAATGTTGAATAAAGGCACATATTTGCCTCACATTTCTGTGAGGGAAACTTCAAAAATCTGTGGGGAGACACACACTTCCTACCACAGCATTGTGTCCTGATAAAAATGGTACCTCACTTGTGTGGGTGGGCCAGGAGACCTTGATAGAAAACGCTCTAAAGTGATATGCAGGGAAATCTGCAAAATAGGCAACTGTGGAATTTGGGGCCGAGCTCGGCTTCCACCCATGGAAACCGAACATACACATTTTTTAAAAGTAGGCAAACAGGGGGTTCCAGGGAGGTGTGCCTCATGTCAATCAAACACGTTTTTTTTACCTATAATACCCTACAAACCTAAAACTTTACCTGAAATCATTCATTTTCCTTACATTTCTGTGATGGAAACTTCTGGAATCAACAGGAATCAACAATATTCATAACACCCAGCAATGCCCCACTTGTGTCGATAAAATGCTGTGCCACTTGTGTGGTTGGGCTTAGTGACCTCGACAGGTATAGATCAAACAGAGGTCAGCAGGAGTTCCACTCTAGGGCTCTCATTAATGTTAGATTGATCCACTTCTGTCACAAGAACCACATCTACCCACACAAGTGAGGGACCTTTTTTATCGGAAGACTAAGAGCCTTGTTTAGAACTTGGCAGCATTACCGCCAATCTGCCGCAGCGGTGCACTCGAAAACACCGTCAAGTCAGCGGTGCTCTGCCAGCCGTATTTAGATTTATTGCGGCTGAGCCACAGATTGCAGAGTGCTCGCCAACCCTATTTAGATGTTACAAGCCTGCCTGCACTGTACTGACAGCAGTTTGCTGACACAGGAAGACCATTGTGGGAGCCATTAGACATTGTACAATGGCAGTTGCTAGTGGATATCATTGCATAACACACTGTACATTAGTCATATATGTCCACCTTCACAACACACAACACACACACTATTATCTATTGCCATTCCAACACAACATGATGTCTACATGCAGAAAACACACATTGGCAGACATCCATGACAATACATACACACACTATTGAGCCTACCCACACATACAACACAACCACAACAAACAACACAATGACACACCCAACTACACAAACAAACACACACAAAAGCACAATTGTACACAGCACAACAATAACCACCACACAAAACACACCTGAATGTTGAACACAGCAACACAACACACAACCCAATTCACACAATGCACATCAGACCCACATGCATATGGCACACATACAGGCACAACCACGTTACCCACTCCAGCTCTCTCCAACTCAATGAGCCAACCCAATCCCACAAACACATGACTCTCATACACAACTGGACTCACAATATCACAGGTTCAGATACACTTGCAATGTGCACACATAAACACAGTGACAAGTGTGATGCCAATGTTATTGTGATGCCACCAATCATTTGGCAATGAATACTGACACCACAATAGCAATGGTGTATGTGTCTTTTAGCAGTGTGTCCCCATCAATCACTGATACAAATGTGATCCAGAAATATGCATGTCAGAGGTATATTAAAAAATTACTTGTGTATTGGAAATGGCACTCTCTACAGGGCCTCCCCCAAACATTTTGCCTTATTCTTCCTACTTTTTCCTGGATTTTTGCTTGTTGGCCTTAGGCCTCTGTGCACTTTATCACTACTAACCAGTGCTAAAGGGATGTATGACGGAGCCACACATGCATTTACCATGCATGCCATTACAATGTGGGAACTACAATGAATACGTCATTAATACGCATGCATTTACAACTAAAGTTTTACCATGCATATGCCTTTACCACCAAGCCTTCACCATGAAAATTTCCTAAAGGCATGGTTAGCAAATGCATATGCATGGCAAAAACTATAAAGTGGAAAGTATAACCCCTATATGTATGTAGCCATAACCACGCTAAACCACAAAAAAACCCTTACCAGCCAAAAACCCATACTCACTCTAAAACCTAAAAAACCTTACCACCCAAAAACCCATACCCACCCTAAAAATACCCTTAAAAGCTCTTACCACCCAAAAACCATTAGCTACCCTAATACCTTTAAACTTCTTACCACCCAAAACCAATAGCCACCCTAATACCTTAAAACTTCTTACCACCCAAAAACCCATACCCATTTTAAATCCTAGAAACCCCTTACCACCCAAAAACCCATACCCACCCTAAAACCCAAAATTCCCTTACTATCCAAAAACCCATTCCCACCCCAAAACCCAAAAAACCCTTACCACCCAAAACCCAAACCCACCCCTAAACCTAAAAAAAAACTCTTACAACACAAAGCCCCATGCCCACCCTAAAACCTAAAAACCCTTACCACCCAAAAACGCATACCTACCCTAAAACTCTCTTGCCACCTAACAACCCATACTCACCCTGAAACCTACCTAAAAACACATACCCACCCTAAAACTTAAAAAACCCTTATCACCCAAAAACCCATACATACCCTAAGACTTTAAAATCTCTTACCACCTGAAAACTCATACCCACCCTAAAACCTTTACAACCCAAAAACCCATGTCCACCCTAAAACCTAAAAACCTCTTACCACTCAAAAACCCATACCTACCCTAAAACCTAAAAATACCTTTACCACCCAAAACCCCATACCCACCCTAAAACCTAAAAACCCCTTACCACCCCAAAACCCATACCCACCCTAAAACCTAAAACTGCCCTTACCACCCAAAAAACAGTATCCACCCTAAACTCTCAACAATATCTATCTATCTACCTATCTATTTCTCTCTCTCTCTCTCTATATATATATATATATACATGTATATATATGTCCCCATAGAGATATATATATATATATATATATATATATATGTATATATATATCTATATATATAGATATAGATAGATAGTTTAGGGCCAGTGCTGGTGGTATTTCTGGCTCCCTATTTGGACTTTTCTGCTGGGCCAGCGGACGGTAACAGTGTTACCGCCCGCTAGCCCAGTGGAAAAGTCACATCAACATTGCTGCCGGCTCGTAATAGAGCCGGCAGCAATGCTGATGTGCAGTGGGTGCAGTAGCACCCATCGTACATTTCACTGCGCAAAATTCGGGCAGTAAAATGCACGATGGGGCTGTTCCTGGGGGCCCCTGCACTGCCCATGCCAAATGCATGGTCAGTGCAGGGGCCCCTAGGAGCACCCCAAGTCCCCCTTACCACCAGTCTTTCCATGGCGGTGTTTACCGCCGTGGCCAGGCTGGCGGTCGGGGACTCATAATCCCCAGGGCCACGGTGGTTGCAACGCTGCCCTGGGGATTATGACCGCCAGACGAAAGCCTGGCGGTATAGTGGAGGGGCCGGAGGTATGGCTGTGGCTATTGTACTTACCTATACTTACCTGCAAAACCTTTACCATTCATGCCTTTGTGAGATTAAAAATATAATACTTACCTTTAAAACCTTTACCACATATATGCATTTACCTTTCATGCCTTTAGAACGAAATTCGTTGTAAAGGCATGCGTGGTGAAGGTATATTCGTGGTAAAAGCATGCGCGGTAAAGCTATATGCATGTTAATGGGTTCGTTGTAGAGGTCATGCTTGATAATCACCGCGTTGTAATGACTATTTCCCTTCCCAGCCTGAGGTTGCAAATATAAGTGCCCTTTTCAACACTTCTCACTTTTACATGCACATTGAAGAATCAACTGCCCATTCTCAGAAAAGTGTTGCTCCGGAAAACTCTGATGTATTTTAAGATTGCTCATCAATCGAAGCAATTAATAAGAGCCTCAGATTAGTCCAAGCTGGACTTCAGCAATACTGTCTAACTCGGCAGCCCACAACCCTCAAACAAGTACTTTGCAAAACAAGGCAGTCAGAACCAATCTTAATGCAAAAAGAGAACAAAACGAGACCTGTTCTAAAACATTTCCAAGGCTTCCTGTTGAAGCTAGAATTACATTTACTGTCTTACTAATCATGCCCCAGATCTTTTGTAGAAGACGACCCGTCACCAATGAGAGACCATGGATGAGCAAACATCACCTAATCCTAAAAAAAACATATTAAATCAGAAACACGAGGACAATCCGTTGGAGTCCCATCGCCTTTAATTCTGGAAATTTATGAAGGCAATTTGTTACACTGTATTGTTTATTTTTATTATAGCTAAATGTTTGAGGAATAGCATGAGAAATGATTAATAGAAAACAATCTGAACAAAGCTTCAGAAACATGCTAGAGCCATAGGAGCCCACGATGTTGCTCATGGAATATTTTCGCTAATTATTCACATTTATTGCTCAGATCACAAAAAAAGATGTAATATCTCGCAGTATGAGATTATTTACAGCCAGCAGCAAGGTCAGCTGTCTGACACGTGCGAAATACCGATATGCCAATTGTCTGACACGTACATAATCTGTTTTTACTCTTACCCAGTACGAGTGAACTACACAAAAACATTGTGAGTAAGCGAAGACAGATCTGCTTATCAAAATTTAAAAACCTCTCCTGCCCAATAAGAGATGCCTGCATTGCTACTGGAGGTAATATATCACTGTTTATTGCCTCGAGCGGAGGGGACTCTGGGGCATGGTCATTACTAGATGTGCATCTCTTCCCTAGGGAATTTTATTTTTCCCATTCTAAATAAGCAATTTCACAAAGGCCGACGCCATAGAAGTGAATTTGCACGCAGGTAGTTTGTTGTCCAGTAGGACACACACAGGAGATCTGACCTTTATATCAAATGGCAGTGTATTCAAAATGCCAATGTTATATTAAAAAAGGTAAGGGATACCACACATTTTCATTTAATACTTAGTAAACATTTATAACAGGCTTGTGTAATACATGTGCAATATATAGGTCCAAAAGAGTATCAGTCCCCCTCACGTCCCAATATTATTATCAAAACATTACATAGCAATCATATGTATATATAAAGGATGTTACAATTCTAACACATAGCTATACAATTGTAAGGCAAGAACACACATACTTAAGTTGTATAATTAAAGAAATGAGGGAATTAAACTAATCATGAAGTTCTATATAAGTTTGTAAGATTCATTTTAATTTTGACTAAACATGCCTCACACTGAAGGTCTGGCGAATATTTGGGAAGGAGGGGGTTAAATGATTACTTCAGTCTTCGATGCTTAAATTTAGAGTTGCACATTCATGATTAGGCTTTTTCTTTGTTAAATTTAATTTTGCTAACCAGGGACTAAGGGCCAGTATATCAACATGTGTGAATAACTTCTCTTAACAGCACCTCCAACGGGTAGAGTCTTCTTTGAGGTGTAAAGTGAATATTCTATTCTTATCCGATATGTACACATTTAGGCCCTCATTATGACCCTGGCGGTGGGTGATAAAGTGGCTGTAATTACCGCCAAATTATGACCATGGCGGTGATACCCCCAATAGACAGCCAATGCACCACACCAACTGCCAGGGCAGAAACAACAGCCACCACGGTGGTAGCCACCAACAGCCAGGCGGAAGACAAAGTACAGCCCGCCATATTTTGACACAGGAAACTTCCACCTTTTCTGGGGAGGTACCAACACTAACAAAAGCCTGGCGGAAACAGAGCTCAAAAGTGGAAGGACTCAACATTGGAGATACAGGGAAGAACCACGCCACCATGGAACCCGAACTGCACTCTTCCCGATGGTCTTCTATGTTATGCTCCACCTGGAACACCAAAGAAGACAAAAACGGTGAGTACAGCCACCTAGCACACAAAGGAGGGAGGGAGGAAAACGACAGTGACACACACATGTACCACACACACCCGACACACACACACACCATACACACAACCAGCTGCACAAGAAAAACAATTTGTCCCTGAAAATCAGCAGAATAATGCAAGGACAACAGGAATTGATGAAAGTGATTGTAATCAGATCAACAACAAAATCAATAATTTGATTTGGTAATGAAACAGATATGTACACATGTACAAAAAGGGAAACTGCCCAGTCCAAAGTTCAAAGGGCACACATGGCACAGTATATGGCCCAACTCGAATCCTGAGCACATCTGTGTAGAACACGGCAGGGGCATCAGTTTTCAAATAGGCAGGCACCTCTGGGGGAGATGGGGGCACCTCAGCCGGAGGCAGGAACAAGCCCACTGGTTCTGGAGGGGGGCAACATGCCCATTGCTTTGTCCTGGGGAGTGCAAGCCAAAGTCTCTGGAATGGGTGTCTTCCCTTCTGGTTCTGGAGGGGGCAACATGCCCATTGCCTTGTCCTGGGGAGTGCAAGGCCACAGTCTCTGGAATGGGTGTATTCCCCACTGGTTCTGGAGGGACAACATGCCCATTGCTTTGTTCTGGGAAGTGCAAGGCCACAGTCTCTGGAGTGGGTATCTTCCCCACTGGTTCTGGAGGGTGCAACATGCCCATTGCTTTGTCCTGGGGAGTGCAAGGCCACAGTCTCTGGAGTTGGTGTCTTCCCCACTGGTTCTAGAGGCGGCAACTTGCACAATGCTTTGCCTGTGGGAGTGCAAGGCCACAGTCTCTGGAGCTGGTGACTTGCCCGCTGCTTTTGGAGGGGGCAGCCCGCACTGTAGCCCCTGGAGGGTGGACTAAATGGCGTCCACCGGCAGTGATGGCTGCATGGTGGTGGTGCTTGGGGGAGGCTCCTGGGCAGCCCCTGCACTCAGCGATGGCTGCATGGTGGTGTTGTTTGGGGGAGGCTCCTGGGCAGCGCCTGCACTCACTGATGGCTGCACATCCACAGCTGGCAGTGGGGGCCCTGTGACAGCTGGTGGTGGTGACGGTGTTAGCATGACAACTTCCACTGGCATTGAGTGCCTCTTCTCCTCCTGTTCATGGTTCAGGGATCCCTTTCCCTTCCTGGCAGGGGTGGATGGGCTCTTCCCCTCTCTGCCTGGTGGTGCAGGCTCCTTCCCCTTCCTCACAGCTGGTGCAGGCTTCTTCCCCTTCCTCACAGTTGGTGCAGGCCCCTTCCTCTTCCTCACTGCTGGTGCAGGACACTTCCCTTTCATCCCTGGTGGTGCTGGCTCCTTCCCCCTCAGTGTTGTAGGTCTGGTATCATTACCACCACAAGTAGGTGGTGCTACCACTGTCCCCGTGGACTATCTGGCTGAGGTGCTGGGCTGTGTCCTTGGAACCCTGCCCATACGTTCAGGACGGGGGTAGGGGTAGGGAAGAGGTCAAGTTGGGCAAGGAAAAGCCTTTTAGGGATGTTGGGGCGGGAGGAGGGAGGAGTAATGGGGGTGGAGGATGAGGGACTGGTTGCCAGAGGTGTATGTCTGCTGGATTTGGGTGCAGGTGCATGGGATATACTGAAGTGAGGTTGATGGCTGTTGGGTGTCTGAGTGCTTGCGTTTGTTTCCTTTAGGAAGGGGGGACAGACACAGTAGGAGAGGACACAGGGGACGCATGCATGAATATTGGGGAGGTGTCAGCCAGTGAGGTGTGTGTTCTGCTTGGTGTGGTGATGCGGGTAGTGGATGTTGTTGTGGTGCATGCAGGTGTGAGTGTGGATGTAACTGGGATTGGGGTGGAGAAGGAGGAGGAGGAGGAGACAATGGAGGCTGTGGATGTTGTTGTGTCTGCAACAGTATGTTGTTCGTGTGAGTGCCTGTGGGATTAAGTGTGGTGCTTGTGTTTGCCTGTGTCACTCTTGTGTGTTGCCTTGTGTGCATCCTCGTCTGTTTGTGTACTTGGGATGGGTTGGGGTTGAGGAGAATAGGACTGGGAAGTGGGAGTTGGAGGGGGGACGGTTGAAACAGGGACAATGGCTGCCATCAGAGAGGAGGCCAGAGCCTGAATCAATCTCTGTTGGGCCGCCAAACCACCATGATTGCCCTTCAGAAATGCATTGCATTGCTGCATCTGTGCTGCCAGCCCCTGGATGGCATTCACAATGGTTGACTGCCCTACAGAGATGGATCTCAGGAGGTCAATATCCTCCTCACTCAGGGCAGCATGGCTCACTGGGGTAGGGCCTGAGGTGCCTGGGGCAAAGGAGATGCCTACCCTCCTGGGTGAGTGGGCACGGGCAACTCACTGAGGGGCTACTGGGAGGGCAGTGCTGGTAAGGTGTTGGCGGCCGTACCTGCAGCTGGGGTGGTCACAGAGGTGTCTGGTACCACCAGGGAGCGCCCATCGGAGGAGGTATCTGAGTCTGAGTTGTCCCCTCCAGTCCTCCCACCATTTCCGACAGTGGGTGCTCCGTCTGCCATAGACCCCCAGGGTCCGCACGTCTTTGGCGATGGCACGCCATAATACCTTCTTTTGATGGGCGCTGACCTGCAGGGGTAATACATACAGGAGAACACCATTAAACAAACAGTCCAGCCTGCCACACACATGGCCCACCATACCCGATCCCATCAACATTCGAAAACACATAGGGCAGCTCACAAGAGAAAATCCCCCCACCCACCCTTACACAATGCCTTCACACACATCTCCATGCATTCATGCCGCACACATTGTGCCCACAGTGTACTCACCTGTTGGTCTGGAAGCTCATACAGCAGTCCATACTGGGGCAGGACCCCATCCACCAGTCTCTCCAACTCCTCAGAAGTGAAGGCTGGGGCCCTTTCCCCAGTCACACTGGCCATGGTAGGTTCCAGACACACGTCACAGCAGCACATGCAGTGTAGGCCTTCTCCTGTGAAAGGTCAGGAAACAAGTGAGGAATGAGATATAAAATGGTGGTCACGTCAGTGGTGGTGTATACCGTCACCACCAGCGTACATCCCAATTGGCCACTGTTCCCCATAGGGCCCAATAATATCTGATAAAGAACTGCACAGCCGTTCACAACCACCTATGGCCACGGCGCACAATGTCAGCAGATTTACCTCACTTCCACCTGTACCTCCACACAGGACAGAAGGTCGTCATTTCAGAGGCGGAATAGGCCTATCGATAATTGCTACATCACAGAATAAAAAGCACATACTGTTGGAAAATGGGTTATTGGTAGGGCAGGTAGGTACCTACACCTAGCAACAAGCCACTAACCTCCACCTAGGTACAGTTAGGTCTCAGTAAATTAATCCCAGCTCAACCCTTGGTAGCTTGGCAACGAGCGTCAAGGCTTAACTTAGGAGACAAAGTGTAAAGCATTCAAATATCACAAAACAGTAATTAAATAAAACACAGGAAACAGTTTAAAAATCCAAAACCAATTTATAAAAATAGTTTATATTTTTATCTTTAAAATGACACAAAAACGATTAAAATCGGTTCAGGGGAACCGGAGATATGAATTTTTAAAGAATTATTACTTTTCTAGCGCTTAGAAACAAAAAGCGCCAATCGGGTCATCTGGTTGCACCTTGACCGGGGCAAAGTCAAACTTTCAGGCCGACCGCGATGGAGCCCTGCTCGGCTACAGGTCGCGGGAGGCCTCGGTTAAAAAGTTACCTTCTGACTTAGTCTTTATTTTGAAGTTTTTCTTCACCGGGACGAACCTGCCAGTTGAATCCGACCTCCTGGAGCCCTTGTCCGGATACGCGATGTGGGTTTCCTCGGTGGAGACTTTTACCTTCGGACTTAGTCGTTTTTTCGAGATGAAAATCCTTCGACCGGGGTAAACCTGGATCTTGATCCGACGTCCATGGAGCCCTTCTCGGATACGATGGCTGGGAGGTCCCGGTCAACTTTTTACGTTCGGACTTAGTCTCTTTTTTGGATGTTTTTCTTTACCGGGACGAACCTCGAAGTCAGGCCGGGTCGCGGTTGAGGCAAGCCGGCTAGAATTTCTGCGGTGGGTCGGTCCCTCTCTGGAGCTTTTTTCCAAAAATTCTCAAATCTTTTCCAAACTTCTGGGGCTTCACCCAGATGTTCTTTTAAGGTTCTTTTGGGGTCCACAGCTCACCCCAAGGGTCCAGAAGTTCTGTGATGGTCCTTGGGGGGTGCGGACTTCAACTCCGAGAATGCACCTGGCGCAAACTCCTTTTTGGCCACTGGACAGTGGTCAGCTGGTCGCTTTCTTCAGGAGTTGGTGCAGGGGACTCTGGTAAGCAATTTTTCACCTGTAGCAAACAGGGAGTCCCTCCTTGAACCAGTTGAAGCCAGGCAAAGTCCTTCTTGTGGTGAAGCCCAAGTGTGCAGCTGGTGCAGTCCTTCTGAGTGCAGGTTCCAGGTGCAGGCCAGGGGTCCAGCAGGGCAGTCCTTCTTCTCCTTAAGTTCTTTCTTCTTGAAATTTGGTGGGGATCTGCGGTGTGGGGGCAGGTCTGCCAGTTTTATCCTTGCTCCTGGGTGAAAAGCAGGGGGGCCCTGGTTCTCCAATCAGGGACAGGGTCGTCCCCCTGTGATGACCACTTCCTGGGAAGTGTGGCAAAAATCCATCCCAGAAGGCAACAGTCTCTAAAAATCCAACATGGATGAATCTGATTTTTGGAGGTTACATCTGGCTGAGCCCACCCACTGGTGTGGCTAAAAATCATAAACACACCCCTCTCCTGCCCTCTCCTAATCTAATCAAGGGGGCACCTAATTGTCTGGGGTTGCAGGATGTGGGGGTGTTGCTGGGTGCTCCAAATGTCCTTCTCTGCCTTTGAAGACCAGTTTGGCAGCCCTCCCCCTTCCTGCCTCACCATCTGCTGAGGGGAGATTCTCTCCCCCAAGCACATTCCTTTGTGTGAAGCCAGGCCACTTCACACCTCATCAAGGCAGCCTGGCAGAAGCTGCTGCAGGCTGGCCAATCAGAGCACAGCAGCAAAAACAATGCAGAGCTGAAATTGGCAACTTTTTAGGTAAAGTCTAAACTTTTTACCTGAACAAGTTATATTAAATCCAACAACTGGAAGTTGTGGGATTTATTACAACAGTTAATTTGATACCAAATTCTTGGTATGTAACATTTAAGGAGACTTTAAAATTTAAAATAAAGTCTGCCCATTCTAGCCTATGAAGGCCATTTACTTCAATGAGGGTAAAACGAATTTGGCTGTTTTTACCTCACCAGGGCTTATAAATCTATTTTTATAAAGTCCCTGCTTATAGTTACATGGCACCCAGCCCTAGGGGCACATAGGGCACACCTTAGGGGTGACTTATATGTAAAAATAAGGTAGTTTAAGACTTTGGAAGTACCTTTAATTCCAAAGTCGAATTTGTATATAACTTTAATTTAAAAGCAGCCAGCAAGGCAGGCTTGCTTTTAAAATGACACTGGGCACCTCAGCAGTGCACCTAGGTGTGCACCACCTATGCTTTGGTCCCTAAACCTACATGCCCTACCATATACTAGGGACTTATAGGTAGGTTAACTTAGCCAATTATAATTAGCCTAATTTGCATATCCATTTTACACAGAGCACAGGCCCTGGGACTGGTTAGCAGTACCCAGGGCACCATCAAAGTCAGGAAAACACCAGCAAAAAGAGGAAAATGGGGGCAAAATGTTATGGGGCCTCTGCAATCAGCCCTGTTTTCTCACACATACTTTTAAATTATACTGTCCCAAAATATGATTGCATGTTGTGGACTGCTGTTTTGGTATAGTTGTTCAAATTGTGACAGCCTACTCACTCTTGCGTCCCTTATATACCTACCGCTGCAGATGAATAGAAGATGGAGACATACCCCGTGTACAGACCCCTGGTGGACTTAGCTACACTGGAGGACAGGCACATAATACTCATCTATAGACTGGACAGGGCCACAATAACAGAGCTGTGTGCCCAGTTGGATCCTGACCTGATATCACCTATCCGTCATCCGACTGGGATACCCCCTTTTGTGCAAGTTGTATCAGTGCTCCATTTCCTGGCAACTGGTTCCCTCCAAGTGACAGTGGGCTTGGCAGCAGGAATGTCACAGCCAATGTTCTCAATAGTGCTGGCAAGAGTCTTGTCCGCCCAGATAAAACACATGTGTAGCTACATTGCTTTCCCCCAGGTTGAAGATTTGGCCAGTATAATTGGGGCGATTGATGGAACACATATTGCGTTTGTATCCCCGCCAGAATGAACAGGTGTTCCGGAAACGTAATAGTTTCCACTCTATGAATGTGCAGATGGTGTGCCTGATGGACCAGTAGATCTCCCACGTCAATGCTAAGTATCCTGGGTCGGTGCATAATGCCTTTGTCCTGAGGAATAGTAGCATCCCAAATATGATGGCCCAACTACAGAGGCACATGTTGTGGCTTATAGGTGAGCCTTGGTCCCCAGGTGTATGCCTATGCTGTTGGCCAAATAGGATAGTGTGTGGCTAAATGTTGTCCCTCAATATTTGCAGGTGACTTTGGTTACCCAGACCTATTGTGACTTCTGACCCCTGTGAGGAATGCCAGGACAAGAGCTGAAGGACGTTATAATGAAGCACATGGGTGAACCAGAAGGATTATTGAGAGAACCTTCGGTCTCTTGAAGGCCAGGTTCAGGTGCCTCCATCTGACAGGTGGATCCCTGTGCTACTCACCAGAGAAGGTCTGCCAGATAGTAGTGGCATGCTACAGGTTACACAACCTGGCCCTCAGATGCCATGCACCTTTTCTGCAGGAGGAGGAGACTGGAGTTGCCCCTGTGGCAGTGATGGAACCAGAGGACAGTGAGGATGAGGAGGCAGAGGATGAGAATGTGGACAACAGAACATTAGTGATCCGTCAGTACTTCCAATGACACACAGTTGAGACAGTGAAACTTCACATTTCCATGACTATTGTTGTATTCTGTGTGGCATTGGCATGCTGGCATTACCCACTTGTTTCCTCTACTTACTGTTACCTATGGATTGTCATTTTACAGATGTTGGTGATATGACAACAATGTCCTGATGTGAACAGACAGAAACAGGTCATTCATTCTATGCTCTCACTATATACAGTTCATTTACAATGGATGTAGCTGTTTCAATGAATACACATTTTTAAAACATGAAATACTAGTAATCGAAGTAAGTCCAAGGGTGTTTATTGTAGTGCTAATATATTGAGGGTAAAGTGCAATGGAATGTTGTGATGATGGAGTAAAGTCCAGGGTATTGTTCCAGTCTGTTTGTAGCACAGGTGCAGTGTCCAAGGAGGACATAGGAAGGGGAGCTATGGCAGTTCAAAGTGGACAAGGTGACAGTGTGGGACACAATGGGGACAATCAGGAGAGTCTCATTTCCTGGCGGAGGTCTTGGCAAGTGTCTCTGGCTTCTGTCTGGGTTGCAGGGAACAATTGCGGGTGGTTGACCTTCTGCAGGGGGAGGGCTGATGGTGGCCTCTGGGTCCTGTGACGGGGCCTCCTGCCCACTAGTGGAAGTGGAGGGCTGGTCGATGGACTGGCTAGTGGTAGGGGCACGCTGGTGTACTGTTGCCTTCCTCATGATGTTGGCCATGTTTGCCAGAACCCCTGCTATGGAGATCAGGGTGTTGTTAATGGCCTGCAAGTACTCGCTGATCCCCTTATACTGTCCCTCCTGCAGCTGCCTGTTCTCCTGCATGTTGTCAAGGATCTGGCCCATCGTGTCCTGGGAATGTTGGTAGGTTCCCTGGATCTCGGAAAGTGCCTCTTGGAGAGTCGATTCCCTGGTCCCTGTCCTCCCCATGGCACACAGCAGTCCTCCCAGTGTCCCTGGTGGCCTGTACCTCTGTCCCCCGAGCGGTGTGCCCACTGCCACTGACCCCAGGTCCTTGATTGTCTTGTGGGCAAGGTGTGGCCTAGCGTCCCTGTACAGGTGGCACACTGCTGATTGACGTGTCCTGGGGACAGGGGTGTGGGTACGCATGGTGGGTGCTCTGTTGTTGGGTCCTGATGGGGAGGCTCTGTGGTGGTCTGTGAATGGGCTTGGGTGACCAACTGTTCAGTGGTCCCTGATGGGCCAGGGAGGTCCTCAAGATCCAGAGTTACTATCATCACTGGGGGTGTCTATTGTTGGGGGACTGGATAGTGGTGGCACCTCCTCTCCACTGACATTGGCTGGGGATGTAAATGATGTATTATGCTTCATGTTGCTGACATTTGTACTTCCCTAGCTTCCCCTGTATGGTTAGTGTTACCCTGACAGCTTTTGCTTGTGTATGGTGATGTATTGTGGGTATGTTGGTTTCCCTATGCTGTGCATGCTTTAGTGACAGGTGTCCATTCAGGGCTGGGAGGGGTGTCCACGATTTGGTATGACATGCAGGGCTTGGCATTGGGGTTAGTCGGATGGGAGGGTGCAATGTGTGGGATGGAGTGGAGTGATGGGGGTGAGGTATGGTATGTAGTTATTGGGGGGGTGATAGGTAGTAAATATTGACTTACCCGTGTCCATTCCTCCGGCAACTCCAGCGAGTCCCTCAGGATGCAGTATTGTCAGTACCTGGTCCTCCCATGCTGTGAGCTGTGGGGGAGAAGGTGGTAGTCCACCGCCAGTCCTCTGTATGGTGAGCTGGTGTCTTGCTTCAATGGAACGTACCTTCCCCCGTAGGTCGTTTCACCTCTTCCTGATGTTGTCCCTTGTTCTTGGATGCTGTCCCACGGCGTTGACCCTGTCCACGATTCTCCGCCATAGCTCCATCTTCCTGGCAAAGGATATTTGCTGTATCTGTGCTCCAAAGAGCTGTGGCTCTACCCTGATAATTTCTCCCACCATGACCCTAAACTCCTCCTCAGTGAAACGAGGGTGGCTTTGTGGTGCCATGGGCGTTGTGTGATGTGTGTTGGTGAGGGTGTGTTGGGTAATGTGGTGGGGTGTGTGATATGGAGTGCGTGAGGGGTGTATGGGTGTAAGTGGTGTGTGTGTCTAGTTGTCTCTGTGCTCTTCTTCTCAGTCTCCTGGTGGCAATTGTTGTTTGTGAAGGGTTGTGAGTAATGAGGGTATGTGTTTTATAGTGGTGTGGGTGTGTGGTGTGTCTATGGGTGTCAGGTGTGTGTTTTTGGTATTGGCCAATGTAGTGTTGTTTTGCATGTGGTTGTCCATTCTAAGCGTGGCAGTATGTACCACCAATTGTTTACCGCTGTTGAATGTCTGCCGTGGTGATTCATGGGTCATAATGTTGTGGGCATTGTTTTGTTGGCGTAACGGTATGGGTTTTGGGATCGCCACTTTATCCCTGACCTTTGGTCTGCCGGATTTGTGTATGTGGCTGTATTTTTTTGGATTGGTGTGTGTGTGTGTCATAACATGGTGAACGGATAGCCGCCACTGCGGCGGTAAGTTGGTGGCCGTCAGCGTGGCGGTAAGTGGGATTTACCGCCAATGTCATAATGAGGGCCTTAATAACAACGTGCTGTAAGAATCACTTGTAAATATATTGTGATGGGCTGTCTAAACACATCATTAGGATGGTTTAGATCCAGTCTCAGTGGACAAACTCCAAGAGTTTTACAGCCACTGTTTTATTTTACTGACCAGTTCATTTCCTATTGTGTACCAAGGAACTTTGGCTCTTTCTCCTACTTTCTTACTGGCCTCATTACGAGTTTGATGCAAACTCGCGGGGAGGATGCTACCCCCCCTGGCAGTGGCATCCCCCCTGCTCTATTACAATGTTGCCATCGGTCTGACCAGCGGTAACATTGTAATAGTGCGTTCCAGCAGTTCAGACTGGAGGGAACATTGCTAGGAGACAGCACTCGGCTCCCTCAAAGGAGCTGAGTGCTATCATGGACCACAGAGGGGGCCGATCAGCACTATCAGAATGCACACGGTATGCAAAGCAGACAGTGCGCATTCCGATCGTGCTGGACAGGTGGGCTCCTGCACTGCCCATGCCACAAGCATGGGCAGTGCAGGGGCCCCCTGTGGCCTCCCACACTTGTTTCCTGACAGCCTTTTTATGATCTGGAAAACACCAATAAAAGGCTGGCAGTAAACAAGGTTGTAATCAACATGGCGGCGCTGATTTCAGCGCCGCCTGGATGACTTCAACCAAGACTGCTGTTACCGCATTGGGATCTTTAATCCTGGTGGGGATGGTGGTCTTTAGGCGGGTCCACCCACTAAACTTGTAATGTGGTGTTCGGACCACCAGAGCCATAGTGGTCTGGCCACCTCGGGAGGCTTGTGGTCCTAGGACTACTAGCCTCGAAATGAGGCCCTAAATCTGTATGTGTGGTGGCGGGGAGGTGATTTAAACCATTGGATTTGGAGCACTCTGTTTTTGCTGAATATACCCAGCTCCAACTTAAAGTGGATAAACAGTCATCAAATAGTATGTGTAACTCGCAGAGTGCCTACTGACATTCATTATTGGATGACTTTGAGCTCCATGAAGAGGAACAGTGATGAGCCAGCAATTATGATTGTTGAATGAGCTCCCTCCTTCTAGTCCAATACACACTGACGCCATTGGCAACCTTCCTTCCTTAATTCCCAGAGCCAGAAACATTAGTATCGTTTTCAGCCACAACTGGACACTTGATGCTCAAATTCACAAAGTTTCCCTTCAGTGCTAGATAATGGCAACACTGTGCATCTCAGAATACCTGAAGCTTTGTTTGGGAAGCTGCAGAGGCAGGATGAATGGTGGTTTGTCTCTTGTGCTGTATGTGTAATTCTACTCACTTGGTTACATGGTGTGCTTCCCATAGGCTACTGTTTATGCAATACAATACATTGAAACCCTTTCTTTCCCCAGTTGATCTGCTATACTTTTCATCAGCTTTTCTGTCTCTCTCTTATTTATTTCTCAGTTACTAAAAGATGATTTGAGAAAGGGCATCCCTTCATTTGCTGTAGATGCCGTGTTGTCATAGATTATACCAGGGAGATAAACCTTTCTCAGTGCTTGGGTCAAACTTTGGAAAACTACCAAGCCCAGCTTTGTTTTATCACTCACTACTCAATGTTTATGATAACTTTTAAAGTCCACCCTTTTTCTTATTCCTTCTCTTGCTAATTCTTAGGTTTCCTCACTCTATATTATACCTAGCACCATGATCCCCATTTGGTTGCTCTTTCTAAATAAATGAATAAATAACAGCCTTCAAAAAGTAATTATAGATGTGTGTATTCTTGTTAAACAGAGGAAAAAAGGACTCCACTTATCATGGGAGCACCAGTGCGGTGATCATGACATATCTAGTCCTGGATGAGATAAAAACATGAATTTATAGTAATGGAATCAATATAATCGGTAATTCTATCTAAGGTCTAAGGTCTTCTTGCATCTTGCAACTTCCGCCATGTACTAGCCCATTAATTTATAACTGCAACTGGAAACACAAACCTATCTTTATGGGTGCTAAACTGCTACAATTTGTTGAGCTTTGATCATCTTCATGCTCTCAGTACATTAAATATATATGCCTCTATGATGTAATGTGATTTAAAGTGTTTTTTTTTTACTTTTGGAGAGCTACAAAAGATGGGTATCATGAAGGACAATCACTAAAAAATGAACATCAGCTGAGGAGGTTTTATATTTTACTAAATTGAGACAATAGCTTAATTCAGTTTCTCTCACGAAGACTAGATGGACACAAATAAAGCATATAGTATGAGCGAGTGAGAGCATTTGTAGTGTACACCCTGTTGCATCAAACCTTCTCGAGGTGATAGTGCCTCACAAATTATCTCCATTACATATTTTACACTCATTTAATTTGACCTTTTTATCCCTGAACCACTTCGATGACTGGAGCATCATTAACGTATCAGCAGGTAGTCTATCCATTTTTCCAGAATACAGCATTTTGCTGTTTTGCTACAGTGCCTTCTGAACAATTTGTGTGCTTCCCATAAGCTGCTTCTAATAGTTAGGTTAGGTGGTGTTCCCTTGGTCTTCTGATAGAGATAAACTGTAACACAGACAGCTTTTGTATTCAAAATCATCATAGTTTGACAAAAATGAACCTAGTATGGTGAAGCCCATGGATGTCAATTCACCAGAATTGCAGGGGTATTTGGAAGTGATATCAAAACTTTGTTCTCAATGGAACCACAGGAGGTGAGGTCATATGACTTTGACCACAAAATCTCTAAGGAAGTGCTGTCACATGACCATAATCCTGATGGCATCACAATAATTGACAACCCCGAAATTCCACAACTGTATGGTTACCATACCAAACACATATAAATGTCGATTTGAGATGCCACTTATGTTTTTTAATAGGGTGTTGATATGAAATGCCAGGGGAACCTTGCTCATGTCTCTTTATGTTACAAGAAAAACTATGTGTTCTAAAGAGAAGAATAAAGTACCAAAAACTGCACTGATAACCTCAATTAGTTATGCCATAAATATCATTATTTCATGGTTCCTCTCTTATATTCATCAGCAGTAAATGTGCTAATAAACTATAGGGGGAAGCAAACAAAGATTTCTTATAAAAAGAGGCAAAAATAAAAGTATTTATTAAAAAATAATAGTTATCTCCACCTGTATTAATTCTTAGGGACCATCCATTGAATATGAATAGTGTTCTTGGCTTAAATTATTCCTTATTGTCAGAACATTTTGTCCCTGAGTATAAATAGTTCAGAGTGTTTTACCCATGTTCAAACTCCTGTTTCCACAGGGGTCAGAATTCTGAATTGTGCTGAGTTTACGGCATCCAGCAATTACCAGGTGCAATAAAACCTGCATAATTTCCTAAATTTTGGCAGTTCAAATCTTTTGGAATTTAGCATGGGCAAAAGTATGTTATTTACCAAAATATATGCATTTTCGTGTGTTGAACACTACAATCCTCAAGATTATTTAAATATTTAGAATAGGTGCAATTTACTGCATCGGAAATTTCCAAACTGAGTGAATCACATTCCTTTGGGTGCAATAAATGGCACCTTTCCTCTGAAGGACTTGTATTTAGAGCCTTAACCTTTATGCTAATATTTAGGCATTATCAGGCCTGCAAAGTGCAGAGATAAATGCTTAATTCAGAGGCATTATTTTTCATGTATTCACAATTATGAATAATGGCACAACTGGTTTAAAAAGTGTTTAATTTTAATGTATTTTTATTATTCAATCACAACAGTGTGGTTTGCACGGCTGAAAGTATTAATTTGATAGAGCTGAAGGAACTCTATCAAATTCCAGTCTCTCTAGAATCTGCAAAATTTAAATAGTGTGCACTGTTTACTTTTAGCTCCGAACAATGATTTTGCCACCTCTGGCGCTTGGTGTCTCACAGGCAGTGCTAGGCGTTTAAAGGGGCAAGCCAGGGTTCGCTGTGACTGTCTAAATGATATCCATGCTGTAGCCTTAGTTACCTCTACCTTTACTGGATCAAAATGCATGCCTATGTGGAGACGGCGAATGTGGCCTAATAGCCAAAGCTGCCTATTGTAGAACTAGGAAGTCAAGATCCTTTCTGACTTTGGTTCATGATCCCATAATTATCGGTAAATCGGTTTAGCTTGCTGTGCTTAAAAAAATAAAAATAATCTGACCTTGAGTAATGTAATCATGTGGCCATGTCAAATGATCTAATATTGCCCTTGTACCAAGCTTGTTCAATATAAAACTGCAAAAATTCAAAAAAGAACATTACATTCCGCTAATGTAATTCATAAAGGTGACCAAAAATATATGACAGAGGAAAATATGTGATGATAATGGATACATTGATCCTACTTATTCAATAGAATTTCCAATTTTGCACCGAATAACTAATGCTGATGCATCTGTTTTCCAACTTGCTTTCTATGCTGATGCAAAATTAAAACAAAACAATCAATGTAAACATTCTTTACCTAATAAAAACTTTAAAAAAGAGTGAAAACACATTCAGCCCTACTGCCCTACAATTCCAAGAACTCATGAAATATATTGGAACAATACTTAAACAATTAAAGACATCTCAACAAATAATGAACATTTTAAAAAGACTAAGAGCCTGATTACGAGTTTGGCAGTCGAAAAACCCAACCACCAGACCTGTGGTGAGGAGACTGCCACAGAGCTAGCGGTCTCCCCAACGGCCCCATTACAAGTTTTCCACTGGGGTGACCAGCAGAAACCTTCAGCCCAGTGGAAAGCATGTGGAAAAAATGCAGTGGCATTGGACGTGGCTTCACAAGTAGCCGAGTCCAATGCTGTCACACAGGGTCCTTCCTAGCACCCTCGGAATGCGTATTGTCTGCACAGCAGACAGCACACATTCCGATGGTGCTGGAAAAGGGGGCCCTTGCACTGCCCAAAACAATGTCGTGGGCCTACACTTGTTCTCTGCCCGCCTTTTCATAGGGGTTGAACCGCCATGAAAAGGTTGGCGGAGAAAATGGTTGTAATCAGGACG
Organism: Pleurodeles waltl; assembly: GCF_031143425.1. Lineage (NCBI taxonomy): Eukaryota > Metazoa > Chordata > Amphibia > Caudata > Salamandridae > Pleurodeles > Pleurodeles waltl. The sequence continues at coordinate 997,383,081 of NC_090437.1, forward strand.
GCAGTGCTGACTGGTAATATGGCAGTCAGACCACCACAGCTGCGGTGGTCTGACCTCCACCATGAGTCTGGCGGTCTTTGGACTGCCAGACTCGTAATTGGGCCCTAATAATTTAAAACACAAAAACACAAGATTAAAATAATTAAATCAGTTAGTTCAAACAGATAAATAAATACATCATGAATAATATAATTATCAAATCAAAAAAATCACACTAAACAAAATACATTGAATCATTTATAAAGTAAATTATCCATACTGAAAAATCTGATTAACCAATTAGAAGAAAATCGAAATGACAATGTTGCAAGAGTATTATTGCAATACATTAACAATTACATAATTTACATAAATAAAAAACCAAATTAACCAATCCAATGAAAACAATTGTAAAATAATGTTTGAAAATAAATTCAATATTAAAAACAAATTGCCACAGTACTCCCTTACAAATCCATCAACTTGCCAATAGTTCTAAAAAAACAGGTTAAACTCAAAAACAACACCTTGAATTATTACCAAAATAATAAAACAAATGCTCCGAAAAACTGCAGACAACTAACAAATGCATGTTAATAACTTACAACCAACACAATTGTATTATTTATGCTATATTTAAAAAAGATACTAAACATTTAAAAAAGAGTATTTTTACATTTTCTGTCCCATGTTACTCATGTCATCACAATATTTGTTTCACTATATTTATGTCTGATGATGGCTTTGGCATGAAATCACACCAGCTGTGTAGCCTGGCAGAGTGAATAATCTAGTGTCTCCATTTCTCTCTCTTATCCAAATCCCCTTTCCTTGGGTCTACACCTAACCATCATATTGTTCAGTGTTGGAGTTGACAAAGTTTTGGGATAGTGTGAAAGAACACATCGCTCCCTATGGATCTTTATGGTGTGGTGAGTGCATTCTGAATCACTAGGGTCCGTGGATCTCTCTGATGTTCAAGAATATGTTGTTTCCTTGCTTACTTGTGCTCAGAAAAAGTTGTTACATCCAAAACCCTTCAGATTTCCTCAGCATTTATTCATTTGCTCCAGAATAATAGCGTTCAATCTCTTCTGACTTCATAATGAATCTTTACCTTCTAAAGGATTTTGAGTAATAACGATTACAGTTTTTTAAAGATGGTGCATATTGCCACTAATTTCATCATTTTCCAGCTTGCATTGTTTTCATCGAAGAGTTTTACTTTATAAACACCTTTAATTCCAGCAGTTACTACAGTAATGCTGGAAATTATTTACAGAGACAAAAGAAAATTGATTTGGGGAAAGTTACGTCAATACAAAAACAAAATGAAAGGAAATGCTGACAAATTAAAAACATATTCTAATCCATTAGCTCCTGGTGCTCAAGGTTGTTGTTACATTGTCAGTCAAGTTTCAACTATTCTATTGTGGCTCATTTGTCATGACTCATCAGGTTAGTCCTGAAGCCTATTGTTGGAATTTGCGCCATTCTTGGAAAATTCATTCTGTTTTCTGAAACAGTATGTTTCTGGGATTTCCCATCAACTACATCCTGAACCTCTGAACCACTATCAAGAATGTACAAAGGCAACTAAAATATGGGGTTGAAGAGATCTGTGATTCTCAAATGTTTCAAAATAATTGTCTTTAGTTTTTTAAGCATTGAATAGATTCTCCATCAGTGAATGTTCTTTGGAGGATGCTTTTTATTTACATGCCCCCTTATTGGTAAAGTGTTTATTTACAGTGGCATCCTGACACACCTGGAGCATCAGGTTACTGACAAGAGACTCAATAAAGACAATGGCATGTTATAGATCCCTGAGTTGATGGAGAAGGCTGTGAATCACTAGCCACCAATGTCAGCACTTTGTGGGACTTTTTCTCGTGCACTGCTTTGGCAGTGTTGCCATTTCCACAAATGCAGCCAGTCAGAGTGCTGTTTTGCAGACCATAAAGATCATTGGACTGGAATGCAGCAAGCAAATTATGGTACTACAAAAAGATGTAAGGATGTGAAAAATAAATTCTTGGTCTTGTGTCTAGAAGACATCATTGTCCTAAAGAACAAGGAGAGTTGGGCTTAAATCCATGCCTTTTCATGATTGCCATATTCCTATTGTAGAATGTCTGAGGTTTCCAACTCTTATAGTACTAACATCTTTTCCTGTGATGTAATCCCATCTGGACCATATATTAGGAGGCCTGGTATTAAGATAAATACTTCACAGCAAATTCAATCACTTTTTCAGTGTATTTACTGCTTACTTTGAACAATTTGTGTCCAAAGTATTACTTATTCGATTCACTTGTTTTGAAGGCCTTACATCTGGCTCTTTCTCCCCCTGGCTTGGGGTAGTTGTTGTGCTTTGCTTATCAACCCTGTTATCCTTTATTATCTACAATGAAGAATCACCAAGGCTGCCAAGGAGGGTTTGACTAGTTGGGGAGTCAGCCTTTCATTGGGCAAGAAGGTAACTTGAGGGACCTTTGCTGCATTCAGTCCTTGACATTTGTTAAGGTTATGGATCTTCGTTTGATCTTGCTGGTGTGATGGTAATTATTTTGACTGGTGGTCTGTCAGCGCTGCGGCAGAACATGTTCTAGGGCCTACCCCAACCAAGCTGTTGCCTTGCACAAAACTCTATGGGTTGCTCCTTGCTATCATGAGGGTCATCACGCTGGATATTTCCTCTGTGGGAAAAGACTTGTTTCAGGGTTCAGCAACTGCAGTAATCCTGTTCATTGTGTGCTTACCCAGGGTGTGATGTGCCACATGTTGAAAGTTTACATTCACTCTTTTGCAGTGAGAGTGTTTCTGAGATTACATTTACCGGCTGCCCCTAAGGGCAGTCTTCTTGGGTGTGCCTGAGGTTCATAATAGGCAGCCCACCCTATGGAGGGCACTAACTATTCACAGGCCCTTGCTGATGCAGGAGATTCCTGCTCCTTCAGTGTGCAGAACAGTCTCTGAAGTAGCCTTCCCTCCTGCTATGAGCATTGTGCTGTAAGCGCTCTGAGCAGTAAGGCTTTCCCTGGGTGGGGTGTGCTCATTTGTTACAGTCTGGGGCAGCCTTTCCAGAGTCTGGCATGCTCACATTAGCGGTAACGAAAGACCTGTGGGTGATCATTGTTCCAAGTGTATGATTGGTAATGCGTGTGATGCTGTTTTAGATCTGATCAATATAGCATGTCTGACTTAACATGGCCCACCAGAGAATACTGAGAAGAAGCATAATACATGCTATGTCGCAGGACTGTTGATGTTGATTGTATTTTATGCTGCTCACTAACCATTACTTAACATATCTTCTTTCTTGCTGTTCCTTTCCCAAACCCTTTTCCTCGCCTGGCCACTCCAATACTCAGTGCTCTCAAGGCATATTGAGTTGGAGGTGCCTGGAGGTAGGCCTCATAGAGCATTGTGCAGATCCAGAGGAGGCGGCCACCTTGATAAGGTATTTTTTCAGTGTATTTAAGGATGTTCTTCTTTGGGTAATAAATTGTCTGTGATGTTGGTAGGCATACTGTTCACAGTTTACCGAAAGCTTGAGTAGCAACTTTGTTAGGGTGGTCCTATGTTCTTCTAGCTAGCATTTGGTTTAAGAGTAATGAACAGTGTACAGTCAGGTTTATGTTTTTGGTATTGGACTGTAAGATAAATGGCAAGTTAACTGTGTGGTGAGAGTTGGGTTCAATGCATTGACATTGCACTGGAGTTGTGGGTATGAGGTTATGAGATGTTTTAAATAGTATTTTGTGTTAGGGCGGTAAAAGTGGGAAGTATATTTGAGCAGATTAAAGCATGTGTTAAATAAGGAGGAGCTCCCTTGTCATTTCGTGAGGCAGTGCCCAGACCTATTGAGGCATGTACCCCATCCCTGAGCCTTAATAAGCCATGGGGTAACCATCAACTGGTGCTGAATTTGCTGATCAAAGTTGTGGAGGGTCATGTAGTCTGCCCTCCTTGAGGTTTCACAGGCCCCCAGGACCTCATTCCTAGGGCTAAATTTGCATTTTAAAGGGGAAGGGGTTTGTCCCTTTCCCTGAGTCTTACTAGGCCTCAGAGACCCCATTCCTGAGGATGAAGGGCAGAAAAAAGGCGAGAGGGCAATGTGCCCCCCCTCTGCAGTCATAAACAACATTGGGGACCCAATCCCCTGGGACCGGCTGACAGACTATGTCCCAGGGACCCCAACCCCTGGACACAGAAGTTATCCTGTCCACATCAGATTGGGAATGGAAAGATATGTGTGCCTCCACCCACATTTGCTATGTACCTGCTTGGTGGGAGCAGACTTCTGTTTCGGTCCCCATAATTCTGCAGGCAGAGAAACTCAGATTGCTCCTGCCTGGCTCATTGCCATACACTGCTAATTTCCCCACATATTACATCACTCATGACATGTTCTGTGACAACATTGATAATATCACTGAAACACTGGCAATCAAATATTATTATTATTATTATATCTATCTATCTATCTAACTATCTATCTCTCTCTCTCTCTCTATCTATCTATCTATATATATATATATATATATATATATATATATATATATATATATATATATATGCATCATACCATCTGGAACACAGATAGGGCCCTAGCTACAAAAAGGGCCATATGTTTTCAGACACTGTTCACAAAAAGTGTTGCCAACTTGTGATCCACCCTGTTGCAACCAGTATATAATTTAGCTATCTGACCTATGTACTAATTCTTCAAAATGGAGAATCACAGAAGGTCACAGAACAACTTGCCTAATTTAAACTCCTTAGACAGGTCACAGATTGTGACCTCTCTGATTGGCTGCAATGACAGCGATGCAGGCCAGTAAGAGATAGCAAATCAAATATCTGCTCCCCCATTTATTTGGAAGTTTAATGAGTTATACTCTTGTAAGTTGTGTTTCCTGTACGTAGGGTATGTTTGTGCCTACATTGCAGATAAGTATGACTTTTATTGTGTTTTACTCACTTGTTCCACTTCATGAAGAGATGTGTTTCCAAACCCATTACTGTGTTCTATTTAAAGGCAGAATACTATAATCTGTGTTGCCCTATCAATGAAAAACCATGTTGAAACAAATGCCAAAGCCTTAACCAACCACAACTTGCGTTCCCAAGGCAGGGTCATACCAATGTTCTATCCATGTAAATGTAATGTAACTCTCACGTCGTACCCGGATATCCACTTTGAGGATTTGTGTGTATTCGCCCATTCAGGCAGGTCTAGCCATCCTTACCACCTGCCATAAAACAATGATTGCACAGCAACCTGTTATCAGCAACATACAAGAGCTCTCAATAGAGTACTCAATATGTGCATATGGATATGTTCCCATTATTGTTGTAATTTTGTAGGAATGAGTTATGACCGCTCCTCCAAAGTAGACATTGTCAATGGATCGGTAGACTTATGTCAGACAGTTTCACCCATGGTCCTGCGTTGACAGCAGGTTTAATGGAAGTATCCTCTTGGGAGTAGCGCATTCTCAAATCTGTGTCACTTTCAGTTATGTCATGTTTGTTCCTCACATCAGATTCTTGTGGTTTTCATTTACCTTCAAAGACTGACACTAAGTATGCTCTTTTAGCACCTGTTTATTCCTTCATTGGGCCATAAGTAGTCTTGTCTTCATGTTTCAGGTTTTTGCACAGGATGCACAAGCTGTGGGTCACCCAGAGTTTTCTCTATGTGCTCCAGATAGGCCCAGGCCTCCACTACAGCAGTGAATACATTTGTGGTGCCTTCCTCTAAAAATGTGAACATTAACATATATTTTAGGCCTGTTTGAAATAGTTGTCTTTTGATTTCTAGAAGGGAGTTGTATTTCTGATGCACCACTACAGTGTAACGAAAGATAGATGCTTCACCATTACTGACAATCAGTGGATCACATCATCTGGTTATTTGCAGGTTGTTGCTTTGCCCCTGAACATAAATAGATGTGCATCAATAGGTCCAGGGGAGCTCCAGGCATCAGCAGTGGAACTTGCTGGCTCTCAGTGTGAAATGTGGATAGCCCCATGGCATGGGGTTAACACTTTAGCCAGTCTGTCTTCAGAAAAATAGATTCACAATGGCCCTTCCATTTTCTTCATGGCCCCAGGATGCAGATGTTGCATTGGGACCATCCTACAGCATCTTCAGCCCCATGATTCTGTGGTTCAAGGTCTCTTTTCCCTACCCAATTCATTGGGTGTCCAGTTAGCCCCTCCAATGTAAGTCCTGCTTCACTGAGGCATCTGTGGTACCCTGGGTACAACCGCTGTGAGGCCACACCTTGGACATCACCTCTTTCTGGGCAGTTCTCCTGCAGTCTCCTGACAGAGGTCCAAGTCATCTTATAGGTTCATGTCAGTGCACTGCTAGAAGAGCCATTTATCCAGCATGAAATTGTGTATGTTTAACTTCTTGAAATTACCTATACTGCGTAGTATTGACAGCAGCATGGGCAAGCTGATGAGAAGCGAACCAAATCTACATCTTACTTCATGGCCCACTCAGCCACATGCCCCATCTCTTTCAAAGAATATAATTTCTTGCCTTATGTCTGTGTGGCAGGTCTTTCCTTATAACACTAATAGATACATGTGACAAATAAGCCAGTCCTGATCATATGCCTGCTAAAATACTTCAATTACTTATTGTGTGTGTGACAGGTTCAGGGCCTACAGTGCTAACTAACTGTTTGAATAGTAAGGCTAACTGTATGAATAGTAAGGCTAAAAAGTGTGCGCTTAATTACTATACTTCATTCAAAGATACATTTTGGCATTAGTCACACTAATAAAACAGAGAACCAAAAATGTCCTACTACCTAGTACTTGTAGAGCTACATGTAGGGGGTTATTCTAACTTTGGAGGAGGTGTTAATCCGTCCCAAAAGTGACGGAAAAGTGACGGATTTACCACCAGCCGTGTTACGAGTCCATTATATCCTATGGAACTCGTAATACGGCTGGTGGTATATCCGTCACTTTAACGTCACTTTTGGGACGGATTAACACTCCTCCAAAGTTAGAATAACCCCCGTAGTCATTACAGCCACCAAGCCATTCTGCCCTATCTGAATCTGACTTGCAAGGAACAGAAATCATTACATTTGCTTCCCTTCCATGCACTTCTACAGAAAGGACATTTTCAGTGTTCTTAATCAGCAACAAAAGAGCTGCAGAAGAGTGCCTGCTCCTCTTCATAGGAAATAACATCAGATGAAGGTATAAAATAAACCTAGTACTAGGGATGAGCAACAAAGACAGGGTTATTACTGAGGCAACATGGTGAGAGGTCAATTTCAGATTGCAGACACAGCTTACAGCAGTTCGCCTTCTCATTAAACCCTAAATGTTTTTACTGCGTGAATTTCCCAGACTTACACAATTGTGAGTGCAATGATGAAGCTGGGATAAGGACTCAGTACCCATGGCAGCGGCTTGGTCACTAGACCACATCCAGACTTTTCATACACACTGGCTCAATTACTTCATGTATGTATCAGAATGTTTCACAGGGCTGTAAAGTAAAAGACCACTCAACATTATGGTGAAAGGGAATGGGAGATTATTGAATATTGTGAGAAATTGAGTTGGTGGTAGAAGGGGTGTCAACACTTCTCAAGCAACAGCCACAATCCTTGTCAGGGTGAATAACCTGTAATTAACCCTCTGGTAGCCTTGAACAAAAGCAGCTGTCTCAACTGAGATGCAATGCAACACACAAACAGCAATAAAGTGAAAACACAGCACAAACAAAATCCCACACCATCTTGGAAAAAATAGCAAAATATGGTAAATCATTTGACATAACAATGGCACAAATCCAATAATGGGAATGAAGATGTGTAATTTTTAAGGTTAATCTAAAAGTGCCACTTCCTTAGGGATTTACCAGTAAATTAAAAGTGCCAATTGTGTGTAAGCCAGGTTTACCATACTTAAAAGAGAGAACACAAGCACTTTGATGCTGATTACCAGTGGTAAAGTGCACATAGTCCTTAACACCAACAAAAGTAGGTTCAGAAAACAGAAGGAGTGAAGGTAAAAAGGTTTGGGGGTGACTCTGCAGAGAGGACCAGGTCAACATGACTACCCCAGCCTAAAGTCAGTTTAGACTGATAATACCTTTATGGGCTTTCTTGCTCAGGTGATAGAACATGGACATTGACCCTCTTCTGCAGAGGTCCTTACCAGTTCTATGTCCCTCTGAACTCAGATGAATCCCTCTTTTCACACTCTCTTGAGCCACTGGACTGACCCATGGGGATCCCTTCTCCTCATCTGTGGACCCTATTTGTGTAGTTCCTAACCTTAACTTGCTCACAATTGTATCCTTGTAGGTAGACAGTACCACCATGGTCAATAACCTGAATATAGTGATGTGGCCCATTTCAGTTCTTGGTTCAGTCTTCTGTCCCCATCCTAAAGAAAAATCTGCCCATAAGTTCAGCAACCAAAAGAGGCCACTGACAGCTGTCAGTATAAAGAGCCAGGCCCCAGGACATCCAGGGTTTTCTGAACTCTGAGGTTTAACAAAGTGGGAGGCAACAACCCTGGGTGTTAGACACCCTTCTTCCATTCTCCTTCCCACCATTGTCTCAGACTGGCCACTCAGCCTAAGGGATGTACCCAGAAGCTGACCAGTGGTCAGGGGTGCGCCTTTCTTCTCCCTTCCTTTCCATCTAGGCCTGTTTAGGAGTGGAACCACCAGAAATCTGAGCTTTCAGGGCACCGTGTGCGGTCACCTCTCCAAGCTCTTCTAAATTTATGACAACTCATTTCCCAGCATGCAGTCAATAGGCATCTGTGGGCTATTTATGATCCTTTTCTGGGTCACCTCCCTACCCCATTGCAGTGATACCAGAGCCATAGGATAGAAAATGTCCTGTGGCTGGTCCTGAGTTACCCTACACACCTGTCCAGTGTACTGGTCTGGGAAAACCAGCCTTTCCACTACCATGGTCTGGCTGGTCCTGGTGTTCCTCAGAGCAGTGTCAAAGATCTCATTCACTTTGACCTGGAAGAAGTGATGACTCCCATCCTCGGGGATCACAAGTCTACCCTCAAAGTGTAACTCAAAGCTAAGGGAAATTAGGACATGTTCTACTACCTACCGTTGGGGACTTCTTCCCCGTAAGGTGGCATTGGCCATCCCTGTAGAATTCAGAATTCCCTTTAGTGGGTGATTTCTTCAGGTAGACGGAGTACCTTTGTTTGTACCCTAACTAGTGATACGAAATGCCGCAGGTTCTAAATGGGGCTCCTTGGTCCAACACCGACCAGAATCTTCCCTCTGTTTTTCAGAACGGGCCTGGGGCGTTCCCCAGCCTTACTCTAGGACTCGTCTATGTCTCCATTGACCTCCTAATCACTACCAGTAGCCTGAACTACTTTTCTTGGGCTCACTCCCAGTCACTTTTTTTGGACCCTGGTGCTGAGCTAGTGGTCCATCTCCTTCACAAACACCCTGGTGTCAGTGAGCTTCCTATCCAAAAGATGCTGTTGCAGCTCTGGAAAACAACTGCTGAACATGTACTCTCTCGCAAACAAACTGTACAGCCCTCTGTGATCATTCACATCACTGCCCTATACCCAACCATCCAGTGCCCTGCAGAAGTGAGCCCCAAATTCCACCCAGGACTGCTGGTGCAACGTGTGGGTGTCCCTAAACAACTGTCTATATCTGGGGTAAGCCCATACTTTCTTATAAGGATGTTCTTCATTGGGGGTGCACAATCCTTTCCTCCTTTCCTAGTGCCAGCAAGGCATCCCTTGGCTCTCTCTGCCTTGGAATTTCTTAACTACCCAGAGCTCCGAGCCGCTGCCTCCTCCATCTTGAATTTGGCTATCTGTAGCTTGAACTCTCTCTCTGCTTTCCTGCCCACCAGCTCCTCTGCGAACCAGTCATGGGCTGAAATACTCACTTCTGCCGGGCCAGGATCTAGCAGCAGACCTGACTGATGTTGCTCTTCCTCTCTCCTCTGGAGCCATGATCAGGGACTTCTAGACTCTCCATTCCATCTCCTGCTTCTCCCAAATGTCTATCTCCTCCATAGGTTGTAACTGGTGGGCATCCCACCAGGCCCTGAGGGTCTTCTGCAACTCCTGCTTCTTGGATCCTTTGGTAGCTGGCAGACCCCTCTCCCTGCACAATCCCTTGAACTCAGCCACAGTGTAGCTCTCCAGATTATTGAGCTTAAACTCCATGCTTGCAGGTAGACTCACCAAAGCACAAAGTTAGGTTAAATACAAGTAAATTTGGAACAAGCAAAAGAGTAGGACTGTGTGGAGTTCACGTGTTTGCGTTATGTGGAGCTATGTGAAGTGGAAAAAAACTCATCTTTTCTACGTGGAGCTACGCGGGTGGGCAGAGTTTCTTTCTGCACCCATTTTCAGGACCTTTGAAGTCACTGGCAATGTGAAGGGCATTCTCGCGCTGGTATTCTCACACGAACAGCACCACGCGGTTCGCATGGGCGTGGCCACTTTGATTTTTGCTTTGTTATGGTGCTGGGTTCTATTTTTATCCCTTTTCAGTCTCTTTAATCCTACACTTTAAAATTTTATTTTCCTTCAACTTTTATTTATAATTTTACCTTTTGTCTTTGTGTTTTTATATTTCGAGTTTTATTTTTAATTTTGTTGTGTCTTTTCATGTTTTTTTAACTTTTCAATTTTTTCGCTTTACTGTCTCATGTTTTTCCTTCCTTCCTTAATTTTGCCTTTTCCCTATCTTTCCTCCAAGTCCCCAGTACCGTGGCAGAGCAGGGGAGCGGCAGTGCGTAAGCCCCCCAAAATTACCACCAGCAGCCGCCTTCCTTGCGCACAGCGGCACCCCTAAGGTGGGGGTGGCAGCATTCGTTTTTTATGTTCAGCGCCACCTCCCATCCACCCTGGCAACAGGCAGCAGGCCCGAGAGTGGGTGAATAGGAAGTGTTGGGAGAGGGTGTGCCGGACTGTGCGCCACACTTCTGGGGTCCTACTAGGCGTGTAGGCTGTGGGGCTTGCTGAGTAAAAAACTAGTAGCTGTGTTCTATGCTAAAAAAAAATCCCAGATACCAAGCATGCTGCCAGTGCTCACACTCAGATAAGTTAACTTTATGTTACAGATCTTATGTGATCGGGACCTAGACAGGTGGTCGGCGCTACCTAATCATAATTGTTGGCAATCGTGTGGGCTTATTATTTAAGAAGTAATGCACAGACTCCTCCATGGTGCACTTCTGTCAATGAAATAGTGAGAATTATTCGTATTGGTAAGTTAGCACATTCTCTTACTTCCCTGTGCCTTTATTTTTATAGCTCGTACAGTGCCGGTATTAGTCATGTGTAGTTATGCATGAATGCAACCATTCATCTATGCATTACAAAATGCAGACTGAGTTGGCCCATCAAAGGGTGTTGAGAGGTTGAGAGTGAGATGAGAAGCAAAAAATCATTAATCACAATTTTCTAGTAGTTCCAAAATGTAGTTTAGGAAATTTGGAATAGGGTTAGGAAATTTGGAAAAGGATGGTCCACAATACTAGTATTATACAGGTGCTCTGATTTTGAAAAGTTCAATGTTACTGCGTTTGCCTTTTCCTTTAAAAAAAAATTCTGGAGAGATTTTTATTAGTAACTGTACCACTAATGCCAGTACCACTAATAAAATTAAATTCTAATTTCTTTTTCTTTCTTTCTTACATCATTCAGCATCGAGGGGCAAGAAGAGGGCTGGTCAGGCGCCCTGTACACAAGTGTGGGGCAGTTGGCTCTGCTGGCCCCAGTAAGTCCTTCTGTGATTAATATTAATATTAATTTCCCTAACTTTTACTGCTCCCCATTCAGAATTATTATTTTACTGTTTTACTGTGCCTGTATCCCTAGTTTTTTTTCCAACTCCTCTTCAATTTATCTTTTTCCTAAATTCTTCTTTTCCCTGCATTATCCTATTTACTTATTTTATATATTTCAAGTTTCTGTATTTTACTGCAAACTGTCTGTACTAGTCTGTCCATACTAGTTCCCCTTCTTCTGCTTTGTCAGTAAACTTTCCCACTCCCCTTATATATAGCTTGTGGACTGGTGGTACTGTAAGGCTCAGAGAACCCATGTACCCTGCAGCAAAAAATCAAGATTGCATGCCCAAGTGAGGTATTCGACACATTTGTTGAAAAGGCTTTCTTTTTCTTGCTCCAACTAAATCAATAAAAAAGAGTGTTTGGACATGGTCATGTAATTGTTGGACCCTAAAAATGTTGTGTATGTATTATATTGTTATAGTATACCAGCAGCTGATGACTGTATACCATGGTTGAAAGTATGAGGAGGACGGCCCTATTGCATTTGCCAACCAAGACCATGGGGGTCATTACAACATAGGCGGTAAAAGGCGCTTATAAAAGGCGCTTACCGCCGTGCAGAAGACCGCCAACACACCGCCGCGGCCGCGGAATTCCGCCACAGCTATTATGACCCACATCTCGAAATCTGACAAAATTCAGACACCCACACAAGTCCGCCACACCAAAGGTCAGTGATAAACTGGCGATAACAAAACTGACACCGTCACGCCAACAGAAATACGCCCACACTATCACGACACACGAATCCACGCTGCTGTCTTTCAACCGCGGTATTCCATTCGCAGTACACACCGCCACGCTCAAAATACACACACTTCTACAAAACACAGCCACATTGGACAATTCGAAATACACACACCTGATATACATAAACACACCACTCCCACACACCCATTACAATATAAAACACATACCCACATCACCCACAAACCCCCACGAAAAAAATTCCGAAAGAAGGCCAGAGAGAGACACCACCATCCACAAACTAGCATCCACAGGCACTCAATACCATCACCCACACAACTTCCACGCACAAAATACCACACACCACTTCATATCACCACACTTATCACCACACACACCACCCCACACATCCCCTACACCACCCCATGGCACGGCAAAGACACCCCAGGTTTTCGGAGGAGGAGCTCAGGGTCATGGTGGAGGAAATCGTCCGGGTAGAGCCACAGCTATTTGGAGCACAGGTGCAGCACACCTCAATTGCAAGGAAGATGGAGCTATGGCGAAGAATAGTCGACAGGGTTAACACAGTGGGACAACACCCAAGAAATCGGGACGACATCAGGAAGAGGTGGAACGACCTAGGGGGGAAGGTGCGTTCTGTGGTCTCAAGACACCACCAGGCGGTTCAGCGGACTGGCGGCAGACCCCCACCTCCTCACCCACAACTAACAACATGGGAGGAGCAGGTCTTGGCGATTCTGCATCCTGAGGGCCTCGCAGGAGTCGGTGGAGGAATGGACTCCGGTAAGTCAAACCTTTAACTACCATATCCCCCACCCTACCTGCATGCTATCACATACCCCCACCCTCGCCCCCTCCCCTATCACTCCAACTCCTCACAAATGTACCAATATCACAAACCACACATCTCAACACCAAGCCCTGCATGCAACACCAATGCATGAACACCCATCACTAAAGCATGCCCACTGCACATACCCATACACACCCCTAAACCATCATCACACAAGCCCCCACACAGGAATGCAAGCACTGGGGTACACGCTCACCCACCCATTACACACCAGGATACACACAGATGCAATAATCATGCTTTTACATCCCTGCAGGACCACTACCCAACGTCACCAGACAGGAGGGTCCAGGCATCTCCACCCCACCCACAGAAGAGGCCCACAGTGATGACAGCAGCTCTGTCCAACTGGATCTAGATGACCAGCCCGGACCATCGTGGGCCTCGGGACAGTTGGTTCCCCTCACACAGGCACAGGCCACCACAGACCTTCCCCCTCTGGTAACACCAGCACAGCACCCATCCAGCGGGCCCATACCTCCGTCCCCAGGACACGTTAATCAGCTGTGTGTCCACCACTACAGGGAACCCAGTATAACCCACCCCCCCAACAACAACAGGGACCTGGGGGCAGTGGTAGTGGGCACACGGTCCAGGGGACGGAGGCCCAGGAACACAGGGGAACTGGGAGGGCTGCTGTGCGACAGGGGGCGGACAGGCCAAGGGAACCCACTCTCCACGAGGCCCTCTCCTCCATCATGGGAGCATACCACCACTCCCAGGAGACGATGGCAACGGTCCTGGCCAAGTTTCAGGAGACCCAGTGCATACAGGAGGAACAGTATTTGGGGTTCAGGGAGGAACTCAGAACCATCAGCTCAGCCCTGGGCACCATCGTAGGGGTGATGAAGGAAATACTCAACACCAGGAGGGACACTGTGGCACTCCAAGGTGCCCCTGACACTAGCATGGACGATGAACTGCCCACCACCTCCACCAGCGATAGTGGACAGGAGGCACCGCCACAGGACCACCACACCAGCACCCCACCCCTGCAGAGGGAGAACCACCCCGCAAACGGTCCCTGAGATTCAGGAACAAGACAGAGCACGATTGCCAAGGCCCCGCCAAGAAATGAGACCACCCTGATTGTCAACCCATTGTCCCACTTTGTCACCCTGTCCATATTGAAACTGCCCCAGCTCCACTTCCTATGCCCATATGGGCAATGCACCTATGAGACAAATAGAGTGGACTCTGCCATGGACACTCCTCCGCCATCACCCCTCACCATTTAACTTTCCCCTCCAATATTTTGTATGTAAATAAACACACCTAAGGCACCAAAAGATCTGGAGTCTGTCTGTGATTTTGAAATAGTGTATTTGCAATTACAGTGACAAAATTTCCAGGAAATAGTAATGTCAACATACCTATGTCACACAGCTCTAGTCCATGAGGAATCTAAGCAGATGACACACGTTGGGACCCACACCTGTGAAACCGTAAGGGAAAGTGACAACTCACTGACCATACACTTGGTGAAATCGACAGACATGATAGAGGTAGAAGTGTAAAAGTACTTGTAGTAGGCAGGAATGTATTCTCACCTGTGTTTCACTGGAAATATTGCTGGATGACTGAGTCCCTGTTGTCAATATCTTCTTCCTCTGCTTCCTCCTCATCACTGTCCACAGGCTCCACAGCTGCCACAACACCGCCATCTGGACCATTCTCCTGCAGAAAAGGCATCTGTCATCGCAAAGCCAAGTTATGAAGCATACAGCAGGCCACGATGATCTGGCACACCTTCTTTGGTGAGTAGAATAGGGATCCACCTGTCATATGGAGGCAGCGGAACCTGGCCTTCAGGAGGTCGAAGGTCCGCTCGATCACCCTTCTAGTACGCCCATGGGCCTCATTGTAGCATTCCTCTGCCCTTGTCCTGGGATTCCTCACTGGGGTCAGTAGCCATGACAGGTTGGGGTAACCAGAGTCACCTAATAGCCACACACAGTGCCTCTGGAGTTGACCCATCACATAAGGGATGCTGCTATTCCGCATGATGTAGGCGTCATGCACTGAGCCAGGGAATATGGCATTCACATGGGAGATGTACTGGTCTGCCAAACATACCATCTGTACATTCATGGAATGATAACTCTTCCGGTTCCTGTACACCTGTTCAGTCCTGTGGGGGGGGGGGGCAAAGCCACATGGTTCCCATCAATGGCACCTATGATGTTGGGGATATGTCCAAGGGCATAGAAGTCACCGTTCACTGTAGGCAAGCCCTCCACCTGAGGGAAAACGATGTAGCTCCGCATGGGTTTCAGCAGGGCAGACAACACTCTGGACAATACGTTGGAAAACATAGGCTTGGACATCCCTGATGCCATGGCCACAGTTATTTGAAAAGACCCACTTGCAAGGAAATGGAGCACTGATAGCACCTGCACTTGAGGGGGGATTCCTGTGGGATGGCGGATTGCTGACATCAGGTCTGGGTACACAGTTCCTGGATTGTGGCACGGTCAAACCTGTAGGTGATTATCAGATTTCTTTCCTCCATTGTCGACAGGTCCACCAGCGGTCGGTACACCGGAGGATTCCGCCATCTCCTCACATGTCCCAGCGGACGGTGCCTATGAAGGACAACAGCGACCAGAGAGTCAAACAAGTCAGAGGTATGTACCCACAGTCTACACAGAACACGATTCATACACAAAATCTGGCCTGTATGTGTGTTGAGAGTAGGCCTAGGTATGTGTGACGCAGTTGGCAATTAGGCCATGTGGGCCCCTGAAATGGCGGCTGCCTGACCTCTAAAGTGGGACAATGGGATGTGAGGTAACTGCGCTGGCGTTGTACACCGTCACAGTGAGCGGTCGAAGACCGTGGCGCAATGCTGCATTGGTTAACATTGGACCCTATGGGTCCCAGGAGCCAATGACGATGTACGCCGGCGCTGATGGTACGCACCGCCGCGGACGTGACCGCCATTTTCTATCTGTTGAATCACTCGATTCCTGATCTTCGACAGGAGAGGACCTACACTGCAAGTGCTGCTGTGACCTCGGTCTGGAAGAGACAATGGCTTGTGCATCTGGGGAAAGGGCCCCTGCATT
Organism: Pleurodeles waltl; assembly: GCF_031143425.1. Taxonomy (NCBI): domain Eukaryota; kingdom Metazoa; phylum Chordata; class Amphibia; order Caudata; family Salamandridae; genus Pleurodeles; species Pleurodeles waltl. The sequence goes on from NC_090437.1 coordinate 997,399,544, forward strand.
CACTTCGGAGGAGTTGGAGAAGCTTGTCGACGGGGTCCTCCCCAGTACACACTACTCTACGGTGCTCCAGACCAACAGGTAAGTACACAGGGGGCATGTTGTATGGGCTATGCCTGTGTGGAGAGGGCTGGTTGTAAGAAGGAAGGGGGCAGAGTTCTGAGTGCATGAAAGACGGTGGGTGCATGTGCCACATGCAAGGGCAGGGATGGGGGCCACTCACTTTGACGGCGCAGTTGGTAATGACTTCTCTTCTTCCCCTGTACATTTCATGTAGGTCAGCGCCCACCAGAAAAAGGATATTTGGCGTGCCATCGCCAAGGACGTCCGGACCCTGGGGGTCCACCACAGACGGAGCACCCACTGCCGGAAGAGATGGGAGGACATTCGCCGCTGGAGCAAGAAGACGGCGGAGGCTCAGCTGGGGATGGCCTCCCAACGTGGGAGGGGTGCCCGTCGAACCATGACCCCCCTGATGTTCCGGATCCTGGCTGTGGCCTACCCGGAGTTGGATGGGCGCTTGAGGGCATCACAGCAGACACAAGGGGGTGAGTACACTCTCATTCAGCTGACTTTGCGCGCAGTGGAGGGGTCTGGGTGGGGAGGAGGGCTGTGGGTTTCCCTAGGCCAGGGCGAGTTCCGTAGGCTAGGCCCCCACTCTGTAGAGTGCCAAGTACAGGTATTCATGCACCTGTGTCATCTATGTGTGCAGATGTCGTCCATAGCCTTGTAGGCCATTTCCCAGAAATTGCACTGTAGAGCCCAACAGCGCGACGTAGTGCAGGGGGCTGCTGTGTCTGTCTTGTCCGCCAACGGTAGCGGTAAGCCATGCACTCAACCTGTCTTTCTTCTGTCCCCCCCCTTTTTTGCGGTCTCCCTGTTCTTGTGTGCATTTGCATCATCAGGTGGAGGAGCAGTGGCACCAGAGCACAAGGGAGCTGCGTCCCACACGGCCATGGAGAGCCTCACTACGGACTCTGAATACACCAGTGGGACGGAGGGCGAGGGGAGCACCACGGCGGTGACAGGTACTGAAACCAGCGACACGGACTTGTCCTCCGATTGGAGCTCCCTTGCGGTGGCGGCAACATCTGTGCCCCCCGCATCTACAGGTACAGCCGCCACCCCCCTACCAGCACCGCCCTCCCAGCAGTCCCTCAGCGTGTGTCCTGTGCCCGCTCACCCAGGAGGGTGGGCATCACCTTCGCCCCAGGCACCTCAGCCCCTGCCCTGTCACCTCTGCTGCCCTCAGTGAGTAGGCCATTGGCCTCCTCAGGTCACTCACTGTTGGGCAGTCTACCATTTTGAATGCCATCCAGGGTGTAGAAAGGGAGTTGCAACAAACAAATGCATTCCTGGAGGGCATTCATTCTGGTCAGGTTGCTCTTCATCAAATCTTTCAAACTCTGGCCTCAGCACTGATGGCAGCTATTGTCCCTGTGTCTAGCCTCCCCCCTCCAACTTCCTCCACCCAGACCCAATCCCCTGTACCTCTGCCTTTCCCAAGCACACCATCAGACCAGCCTGCACACACCTCACCACATAAGGGAAGCTCAGGCAAACATAAGCACCACACATCCCACAGGCACTCACACAAGCATCACACACATACAGACACACCAACATCCACTGCCTCCACTGTGTCCCCCTCCTGCTCGTCTCCCTCCTCCCTCCCAGTCTCATCTACACTCACACCTGCATGCACTACCACTACAGCCACTACGTCCCGCACCAGTACACCCACCACCACAATCCGCTCACGTGCAGTCTTCACCCCCACTACCATTCACACATCCCCTGTGTCCTCTCCCAGTGTGTCTGTGACGCCCCCTCCCAAGATACAGAAACGCAGGCACACACCCACCCAACATACATCCACCTCACGACAGCCTCCAGCACATGCACCTGCACCCAAAGCCACAAAAGTTACACCTCCTACCACCACTACCTCTTCCTCCACTCCCAAACCCCCTCCAGCTACCCATCCCAGTGTCTCCAAACAACTTTTCCTGTCCACCCTTAACCTATTTCCCACCACCCCCACCCAACTCATAGGTCCCGTACTAGCACCTCAGCCACAAAATCACCGGGACCAGTGGTGCCTGTTGTCACAGGTATGTGGAGTGCACCGGCCACTAGGCCAGCCAGTGTATCACGGAGCCAGAGCACAGCCAGACCCCCCTGTGAAGCACCAGAACTTGGCCAGTGCCCGGCAGGAGAGGGGGAAGACTCCAGCCACCCAAGCCGCTCACAGGGGTCCCGGGGAGAGTGTGGACTCAGCTGTGACTCCTCCCAAGGTGGGGAAGGGGCAGAAGAAACCCGCAAAGTCTGGGAGGAGCAGCACAGCAGAGAAGACCACCATCATCCCCGCTGGCCAGGAGGCCACCGCCAGCCCCATCGTCGCTGCCAAGGATGCCACCGCCAGCCCCATCGTCGCTGCCCAGGACACCACCGCCAGCCCCATCGTCACTGTTCAGGAGGACCTCGCCAGCCACAGCCCAGCTGCCCAGGAGGGCCCGCCAGCCACAGCCCAGCTGCCCAGGAGGACCCCGCCAGCCACAGCCCAGCTGCCCAGGAGGACCCCGCCAGCCACAGCCCAGCTGCCCAGGAGGACCCCGCCAGCCACAGCCCAGCTGACCAATGAAGGACCGCCAGCCCCAGCTCAGCTGGGCAATGAAGGACCGCCAGGGCAAGCACTGCTGAACAGGGCAAGGACCGATGAACAGGGCAAGGACCGCCAAGTCAAGCACCGCTGAACAGGGCAAGGACCACCAACTCAAGCACCGCTGAACAGGGCAAGCACCGCTGAACAGGGCAAGGACCGCCAACTCAAGCACCGCTGAACAGGGCAAGGACCGCCAACTCAACTACCGCTGAACAGGGCAAGCACCGCTGAACAGGGCAAGGACCGCCAACTCAAGCACCGATGAACAGGGCAAGCACCGCTGAACAGGGCAAGGACCGCCAAGTCAAGCATGCCACCGCCAGCCCCATCGTCGCTGCCCAGGACACCACCGCCAGCCCCATCGTCACTGTCCAGGAGGACCTCGCCAGCCACAGCCCAGCTGCCCAGGAGGGCCCGCCAGCCACAGCCCAGCTGCCCAGGAGGACCCCGCCAGCCACAGCCCAGCTGCCCAGGAGGACCCCGCCCGCCACAGCCCAGCTGCCCAGGAGGACCCCGCCAGCCACAGCCCAGCTGACCAATGAAGGACCGCCAGGGCAAGCACTGCTGAACAGGGCAAGGACCGATGAACAGGGCAAGGACCGCCAAGTCAAGCACCGCTGAACAGGGCAAGGACCGCTGAACAGGGCAAGGACCGCCAACTCAAGCACCGCTGAACAGGGCAAGCACCGCTGAACAGGGCAAGGACCGCCAACTCAAGCACCGCTGAACAGGGCAAGCACCGCTGAACAGGGCAAGGACCGCCAAGTCAAGCACCGATGAACAGGGCAAGCACCGCTGAACAGGGCAAGGACCGCCAAGTCAAGCACCGCTGAACAGGGCAAGCACCGCCAACTCAAGCACCGCTAGCCCATGAGTGGCAGGGGCAGTGACGCAACAGGGACCGTCACGGGGTGAGTGATGCACTCTGGGCACCAGTCCCCCTCCAGAACCAGTGGAGACATTCATCCACTCTGTCTGTCCTGCACAGGATGAAGCACTCTGGCCACCAGTCCCCCTCCAGAACCAGTGGAGACTTGCATCCACTCCGTCTGTCCTGCACAGGATGAAGCACTCTGGGCACCAGTCCCCCTCCAGAACCAGTGGAGACTTGCATCCACTCTGTCTGTCCTGCACAGGATGAAGCACTCTGGGCACCAGTCCCCCTCCAGAACCGTGGAGACTTGCATCGACTCCGTCTGTCCTGCACAGGATGAAGCACTCTGGGCACCAGTCCCCCTCCAGAACCAGTGGAGACTGTTATCCACTTGAGAGACTGTGGCTTTGCATCCCCAGGATGGTACAGTGGGCAAACCACCCACTGGAGAGACTTGAGAGACTGTGGCTTTGCACTCCCCAGGATACATCAATGGGCATGGAGCCCCCTCGTGGATCTGGCATTGTGCACTCATCCAGCTGAGGTGCCCCCCCTTACCTTCCCCCTGAGGTGCCTGTTGTATTTCTATCTGATGCCCCTGCAGTGTTCTCTCCGTCATGTTCGGGTATCTTGTCTGGGCCTCGCCCATGCATTTTGGGCCCAGTGGTCCACAGACTATGAATGGTGCAATACCTGGACTACTATTCGTGGTGTATATTTTGTTAATAGTGTATATATGTATATATTTGCTTACTGAATTTTGATATATTACAATGGTTACACTCATTTCCTTTTGTCTTTGCATTCTTCCGGGGGGTTGGGGGGTGTTACTGTAATGTTTGGATATGCATTGGTGTGTGTGTTGTAGTGGGTGAGGGTGGGGGTGGGGGTTGGGGTGTTGCGTGTGTTTGTCCCTGTTTTTTGCCTCCCCCTCCCCTATGTCGTAGGTGCAGTACTCACTGTGGTCTTCGCCGCCGGCGTTGGTGCTCCTGGTAGAGGAGCAGGAAGACTAGCGCAGGAAGAATTTGGAGTTCCGGCTCCATGGTGTTGTCGTTCCTCGTGCAGTGTGTAGAGGTGAGCGTTTTCCCTTCGAAATGCCTGTTTCCGCCGTGTTTTCATCCGCGGTGAATCCGCCCCGGAAAAGGTGGCGGATTGGCCTGTCATAATAGTGTGGGCGGTACATTGTCTCCCGCCTGTCTGTTGGTGGTGACCGCCGCGCTGTTTGTTTGTACCGCCGTGGCGGTCGGAGTGTTAATGTGGCTGTCTTTGTTGCCGGTTTCCGCCACGGTCGTAATTCCAATTTTTTTACCGCCGGCCTGTTGGTGGTCTTACCGCCACTTTAACACCGTCCGCCAGGGTTGTAATGACCACTCATGTGTCCTTCATTGACCAATTCTTGCACCCTTTTATTTCTCTTTAATTCATCAGTAGCTTTGCCCCTCCATTACAAAAAGTTTTTGTTTGAATTGACTACCTTGCTTTTTATAAATAGCCAGCCATCAAAATGACCACCTAATATTTTGATATAAGATAAGTCTGTAACCAAATTGTAGTGATGTTTTGTGGTTGTATTTTTGCTATTAAAAAACAATAGGGAGAGGCATGTTGGGCATCTAAAATGTGTAATTTTTTTATAGCTGCACCGACAACCAGTACTGGGGCCAGCAGCACCAGCGCCAGTGCCAGCACAGACACACAGGCTGTTGAAGGGGAAGTCTCGGTGGGCGCAGTGGTGGGCGGCACTAAGTCATATTGCTTGCTTATTGAAAATTAATAATATTCTCACTGCAAGAGTGTACTGGTGTTGTTATTGACTCGCTGGTGAACATCCTACTTTAGCAGATACAGTGGGAGTTAAGTATTAGTGGCCTCTTCCATCTGCAACTAAGCAGACAAAGGTTCATAATGAACTTTTACTAGGATGGGTTATGGAAAATTTAAAGAAAGATGAAAGGAGAAAGGATGGGTGAATTGTAATATGATTGAAAGGACGTGTGGGCGAAAGGGTGAATAATAGTCATATAGCTGGGTGATAGGATGCATGGGTAGGTGTGAAGGATGGATAAAAGGGTACACAGGTGTAAGGATGCCTGCCTAGGTTGGTGAAAGGGTATGAGTAAAAGGATGTCTGTCTGGATGGGCGAAAGGAATCCTCGGGTGGGTTGGATCTTGGATGAGTGAATGGGTGAAGGGATGAATCAGTGGGTATTGGGTAAATGGATGTGGGTGAAAGGTTTGCTAAGTGCCATGTTTGGAATTTGGATGGTTTTCAATGGTGGAAGAGTGATGAGAGAATGTAAAGCTTAAATGTTGTGTATCATATCCAGGGTGAAGCATAAGAATACTAGAAAACAATGCAATGATTAATGGATACATTCTCGTAATGAAGAAACAAGGGAGCTCTTCTGATTTGGGGCATTCTTCTTGCCTGCTTTACTTACTTGTAATGATTTTATCAAAGCTTTGATTCAAAGGGTTGGGGTGGTATTTCTGACTATTCCCTTGGCAGATAATATGTATCCCATTATCATTAATCATCACCTCCCTCCCTACCTATGGCATTTTTGCCAGTGCCACCCATGATGAGCTAAGTTAATTTAATGTGTCATTTATGTTCAAAGTTTTCAATGCATAGCAATGCAAAAACAAGGTGTGTTTCCCTTCCCTCCCAGTGCCTACTCACTCAGTGATGTCCTAGTACTTAACTTTTTATTAAGTTCAATCCCAGCCTTCAGCAAAATTTGAAAAATCTATTCTTTGCATGTGCTACATTTTTCTAGCCAAGTGACATATTTCATTAGGGCTTCCATAACAGATTTACGTCTGTTCAACTTTTTCCCTTTCAACATTTGCCAACCACACATGATAGTGACTTACACTACTAGCCAAGCCTTTGGCACATGATGATGATGAATTGATCAGTAAAGCATCTACTCTACCTACTCAGACTATTCCCCTCTAACTTACCCTCCTGTAGAATAAGTTACGTTACCTTTTCCTTACTGCAAAGCAAATGTATTTTGTTGTTGAAGAAAAGTAATAATTATTACAAAGTGTGGTGGAGGAGGGTGAAGAGGAGAGAACAGGGAGTACAGTGGGACTAAGTAAGTGACTTGAACTTGTGGATGGGGTAGTCTGTGACAAACAGGCCAAATACAATCAATATATCCTGTACTTAATCCGATTCCTTTCTCTGTACTACAGTAAATCACTTTTCCTACCATCTACTTACGGCATACAGGATGTTTGCATGACAGTTTGGAGAAGAACAGGGCCATTGGAATAAAATAATTGCCTATTATAGCTGCCCCAGCTGCAGACAGTACTGAGTACGTCTAGGGCAGTGGGTACCAGCTGAGCTAGCATGCCTCTGTTAATTTAGCACAAAAGGAGAGTGAAGAATACTTGTACACCATAGTGCATAATGGCTGTGACTATAATCACATCAAAATCAAATGCCCTGAGGTGACCAGCAAATGTACTGCTACTGTGCCACAACATGATTTTAAACAAGTGTTTTGCACAGAGCATTGTTTACAATTTGCTTTTTTCTTACTTAATATAGCTATTCCCGCTGGTCCACTGTCATGGCAGAAAATAGCAGCCCAGCTGTGGCAGCAGAAGCTGCAGGTCATAGGTGCTGAATACCAGCGGCTGGTGGTCCTGGAAGAGGAGGAGGCAGCAGCAGCCATTGCCAATGCTCAGGGCCCCAGCCAGCCCCCAGTGCCTCTAGTCTTTCAACACTGGTGCTGCAGTTTGCTGACAGCCACTCATCACCATTTCATCACTGCTGCCACCCCTTAGACAACACCTTTCAATGCAGTGTCCTTAGAAGGCTGGCATAAGTGGAAGCTAGGCAGGCATGCATGAAGGGGCTCCTCAAACAACTCCTGGCTCGCTGTTAGTGCCCTCTTCTGCCTCTTTTTTAACATTTGTTTTGGTGGGTGGGACTTGTGGGTAGAGATGGTGACAATGGGTTTTTGGGATCAGGTCTGGGACTGTTGGACTTTGTTTTCTTTTCTTCATGGACAATAGGCTTTTTTTGGACGTTGGTTGGGGACAGGGAGATTTGTTTGTGGAGAGAGGTGGGCCAGTTGCTGGAAGAATGGGTGGGTTTATATTTTATAATCTTCTTGTTAGGGTGAATAAATATTTATTTAATGTTATTTATGCCTCAAATCTATTTTGGGTGTTTCACTTCGCACTGTTGCAATTTAGCACAGTGTGTTTTTCAAATCTTTTGATAGTGTATAACAATTAGTTATGGGGTTAGGTATCCTTGTCCTACCACTCCCTTATTCTCTGCACTGTAGTATGTAACTATATTTGACCCAAAAGGAGTGGGGGGGGGGAATTTGCCATTGACTATTACACTGCCTAAGACTAAAAGTACAACCATGTTCCATGGTTCTCTTACCTGAAGTGAGGGCTGCATGGTTTCCCAAGGTCCCATGGTAGTAGTAGTAGTAGTTGCATGCTAGCACACTTACAGTAAAGGCATCAGAAGTGAGTTCCCATTCAAGGTGAACTCAAATGACGGTCCAGCACACTGATTTGTTGTTGCTTCCACCACAGCCGCCCCACCAAGTGTGTGAAAAATTGATGATGTAAATTATTAAATCACACCCCAATAAATCAGACAGTGCAGGGAAAGAGGGTGAGGGAGTTGATGGATGGATGGGAAATGGGATTTAGGGAAAAGTGTGATTTAAGACAAACACTAGACAAACACAATATTCATCTGGGCAATGATCAGCAACCTGTTGTGGGCAGAATAGAAATAAATGAGTATGACACAGTTAACTTAAATGGATTGCAAAAATTCTGACAGCCCTAGAGACTCCCAAGTTATTATAATGTATATCTAAATGTTCTGTCACCTAAGTTTGCAAAATAGTAAATACAAATAATGAGTGAAGCTAACACACACATTTCTGAAAAAAGATTATTAAAAGAAAAATGATACTAGTCTGTATTGCCATTGGTGCATCTGTATTCTTCTTGGATTGATAAATAAGCATAGAATGGAAGGTAAGCTTCATGAGCAGTAGTTTACCAAGAACACTCAGAGGAGGCAGAGCAACAGCATAGTCCTTTGCAATCATTCATTGGCGGCATGCATATTGGGATGATCAAACTTGCAACTTTCATGATCATCATGATAATACCATTTAGCCTAGAGCATGTGCATAACGTAATGATGCATGTGAAATCACATCATCCATCACATGTCTCTTTCCTCGAGTTACCTACAACCACAGGCTCCCACCCAGCCACATAGTTTCAAATTTGAGCCAGCCAGCACACACGCAGCAGCATTGCAGTACCCAAATCAAGTAATCAACGCACCTTTCACTAGTCAACAGAGTTGAGTAGGCCTCTTAGACTTGTCATCATCCATGTTGATTTCCGTGGAGTTGATAACTTACTTCTTCTGGCAGTAGTTGAAGTTGTCAATTCATGCCCTGAGTCCTTTCGCCATCCTTCAGACTCGGATTAAAAATGAAGTACAACTCTGTACCAACTCCTCCTCAGAGTCCCAGTCTCCCAACCCAATTGAAAAAGAGTGATTTGTAGTGCATAGCTGCGTTTAACAACAAGAGAAACATTGGGTAGTTTTTTTGTGTAGAACAGATTTGTGTTTGTTAGCTAAATGGACTGGTCGGGTCTTTGACGAATGTGAACCAGAAAGCAAAGCAGTATGAAACTGACAAACAAATCTTGCTAAGTGTCAAAGGGGAAGAAGAAAAAATGACCTTCAGGAAACAAACAGCCACCAACATTGTAAATTAGTCATGAACAAAATCAAGCGAAATAATTATAAAAACCCACTCTCACTATCTGCCCACCACATGAAATGAACCATTGCAACAATGAAACAAGAATCACTAAAATCACTCTTTAGAGCATAGCATTACTTACCTGTTCCAATCAAGCATGGTGGTACATTGCTGTTCTTCTTTGATTCACTAAATGAAACACACATTGACCAGTAAGTTGTAAATCAAATATCTGAGGCATTTCTGCTAGGGAATAAAAGAAAGGATAGGCACACGCTGGGGGAAGACACTGTTTCTCCAATGTTCTTGAAGGGATATTGGGGATGGAGGGCTTCTTCACTGCACACTGGTCCAACTCAATCCAACCATACATGTGTCTAAAATGGTGGCGTTTCATTAGTCAGTAAGACACAAACAAACAAAATAATAATGTTCCCCCAGCTAGCTATATCCTTTTTTTTTTTTTTTTCTCATAGCAGTTTGTCAATAGAAAGAAGAAAGTTCTATCGTGGCCCAGGTCTACGAAGTAGTCAGGGAAGTAGAGTTCATCCTCAAACTGAGGTGGTTCACCTAGAAGTTGGTCAGCTAATTCACTACCATGACCTGAGTCTGACCAATCACCCTCATCAATCTCCTGAGGTATGCTGTAATTCAGAGTTATAAATTACTAATTCATTTTGATCATGGTCAGCCTCTCAACGTTTTGGGGTGAGATACTGGTCCTTCTCAGTGTGACAACTGCCCCAGCTGCACTGAACACAAGCTCATTAGAAACCCTGGCTACAGGGCAAGCCATATACTTTATTGCCAGCCTGCTGAGCACTGGCCATTGGTGCCTCTTCCCATACCAATACACCAATGGGTTCTGATCCACATAGACCTGTGTTGGGTCATCTAGGTAGGCCTGGACCATCCTCTCAATAGTCATTGGTTCTCCACCTTGCTCGACCTCTTATGCCTTCACCTCTGCAATGGACTTGGGCCTTGCCTTTACAAACCAATCAGATGCAGATGTTGGGGCTACTGCTCCTGATCCTGTTGTTGTAGCTGGTGTTGGTTTTAGCTACTGCGAGTCAAAAGCACTGCCCACAGGCCCTTTGGAAGTTGTAGGCTATACCCCAGAACCTCTGCCCATGTGTGGGCCTTTAATTCCCAGCCATTCTTTCTCTAGGTCACTGCCTTACACACCAATCCACGTCTTGTAGGTTGAAACATCCCCATCTGAAAAAAGAATGAAAGTGGCCAGTAATTATTTGTACTGTGGGATAAGATTTGTGACACTCATGTAAAAATTGGATGACACTATAGGCCTTATTTAAGATACCCTACCACCACTGTGGCATCTTTTTTTTTATGCTAAGGCACAAAAGTGGCTTTTCACATGGGTCATATTTACAATGTGGAGCTATGCATGCATTGTACCACTTTGTAAACCCTTGCGTCACATTATGCCCGTGCCAGGCATAAGGTTTGTAAGGGGGCATTCCCCCATTAGAGGGACTGAAAAAATGGCACTATTTTTGGCACTTTTAATGCCTGCTCTGAGCAGGTATTAAAAGGGGGAATGGCATTGAAGACAATGGGCCCCTATGTACTCTGCAGGAGTAGCGCCAAAATGTGGACACTACTCCTGCAGAGTACATCAATAGCATCAGAAATTCTGAACCTATTGCCCCCTACCCTGCGCCATGGTGTGCAGTTTTTTTAATATGGTGCACACATGGCAGTAGAGGGGTGCTAAGGGGTGCAAGAAAAGTGGTGCTGCCCTGAGTGCAGCACCACTTTTCTTAAATCAGCCCCTATGTCTTTTTGCAGCCTTGTATTAACATAGCAGCTCTCTGCCAACTCCTGCCCATCTTTTTTTTTCACCCACACCTACATATGTTTCAGAGACCTCTTTTAGTTGTGTCTGCAGCATATGCAACAATGGGGTAGCTTGGTCCATGGTGCAGTCCTCCTTACTGACTTCCAGAGTGAAAATCTCAAAAGCAAGCAGCATCTCTGTCAAGCATTTGACCCGGCCCCATTGGTCCATCTCAATGATCATGCATTTCACAGGTGCATTCCCTCTTTGCATGACATATTCATTGATCAGTCTGTACTGCTCAAATAGGACATTGATGCATGCAATAGGTTGAATTCCCATGTGTTGGCACCTCCTGTATGAGTGCTTTAACTGGCATTCCATTATCATGCTGGAAAATCCTCAACTGCTTCGGGGCTTTGAAAGAATGGCCGAAATGAGTGCCGATTCTTCTGCATGTGGACAGTAAGTTGCTGATTCGGGATTCTTTTTTGGGAAAGTCTTGAATAATGATGTTGATGCAGTGTGCCTGAAACAGGACTCTGAAATATCCACCATCTGAGCATGACTATATTACTGCCATTGTCCGTAGCAACAAAACCAATTTAAGTCCTCTTAGGTGCAGCCATTCAAAGACCATGTTGTTAAAGTCATCCAAACGCAGCTCTATGGGATTTCTCAATGGCAAACATAGCTACTGCTGCAAGCTTCTGAGCACTATTAAAAATGTCAGCAGTATCAACACCTGCAGACATCATTTCTCTAACTCCCACAAAAGAGATCCATTGTGCAATGATGCACATGTCATTATTGGCTTGGCAACTGGTGCTCATGTCTATCATCAGGTGGATTGTGTGGACAGCACTCTGCTGCAAAGCGTGTTCAACCAATTCCAGCACATCGTTATGTAGCCCTGGAACAGCAACTCTGGCAAAATAGGTTTGGCTGGCAACCTTCCATTTTGAGCAGATATTATTATTATTATTATTAATAAATTAAATAAGGTTTGTGAAACAAATTATTAAAAAAAGAAAATTACAAAGATAGAATTGCTGATGGATTAGGGGAAGGGGACTACCATGAAAAACCACTGAGATTTGGGAGGCAAGGAGTGGAGGAGTTGAAAAACGCAAAAAAGGATATAATATATTACACAACACTGTTCATATAGTACATTTAGTAATGGGCATTGACCTACTAGGCCTCAAGCATCATACGAAATGGTCACCAGCCACATGGTCAAATAATAACAACCAGCAAGGAGGCATGGCCACCATAGCAAAGCAGAACACATGGAGGCCCAGTGGCTGCCTACTCAAAATGGCCGCCAGCCACATGGTCCAGCAACAACCAGAAAGGAGGCATGGCCACCACAACAAAGAAGAATACATCCAGGCCCACTGGCTGGCCACCTACACAAAATGGCCACCAGCCACATGACCAAACAACAACAACCAGCAAGGAGGCAAGGCCAACACAACAAAGAAAAACACATGCAAGCCTGCTGGCTGCCTGCACAAAATGGTCGCCAGCCACATTGTCAAACAACAGCAAGGAGGCATAGCCACTACAACAAAGACGAACACATGAAGGCCCCCTGACTGCCTGCACAAAATGGCTGCCAGTCACATGGTTGAGCAACAACCAGCAAGGAGGCATGGCCACAACAAAGAACACATGTAGGCCTAAAATCACACTGGATGCCTACAAAAAATTGCCACATGGTGAAACAGCAATAACCAGCAAGGTGGCATGGCCTCAGAAAAAAAATATGTGCAGGCCTGAAAGCACCCTGGCTGCCTACACAAAAATGCCCACCAGGCACATGGCCAAAAAGCAAGCAGGATAAATAAAAGAAAACAAGAAATGCATAGTGGGCTATCATTGACTATACATAAGGGGTCCCTGGTCACATGGCATGAGAAACAAATGATGGCCTATGGCAAACACTCTCACACACTGGCCAGACATAGGTGGTATTTGGTACAGGAGAAAGAAACAGCATTACGTCAGCAATTCCCCCCAAAAATGTAAATGGCCTAAAAAAGTACATTTTACAATAATAACCCACCGTACACTGTTTGCAGATTTTTTTTTTAAATCCAGCCAAAATATATTTTGTAATTATTTAATCCAATGCTATGGTCTAAATTATGTTTCAGTTGAACAGACACCACAAACAGTTGTTTCATCATACACCCTGACTAGTATTGGCCTGGGCCTACAGTTGGCCACAGTGTAGGCCACATAACATAGATTAGTGAATTAAATGTATACTGCAAATTTTCAAAACATGAAGAAAATTTACTGAACCGTGAAATATTTTTCCTTTCAGGAAGAAAAATTACAAGTAAAACAATAACTAACAGGTCCCTATTGAAAACTGCAGGCCGCACACCACAATACATTTTACAAATCCAATAAAAGTACAGATAAATCCTGGTGCATGACCTCTATCAAACAAACAAGTTGTACAACACCCATATGCAAGTGGTTTTGAACTTACTTGTGAAATCTGAAATGCAACAAAGTCCTTAAATCCACTGATTCATCCATGAGACAACAAAGTGATTACTCCAGCTTGAAATTCAAGTGAAAAGTGACCAGGAGATGGACAAAGCACTGGCAGGAATCTGCTGGGTAGGGAAAATAAGCTGGAGTCTCTGAGGCACTTCCTGTTTAAAAAAAAAAAAAAGAAATTAAAAAGGTACTCCACAAACCAAAAAATCAATGTTAATGGTTCATTAGAGAAGGTGCTTAACTCAAAATTGTCTTTTTGAGGAGATTTTAGCTGCTTGTGGTTCGCAAGGTTGCAGCCACGGTCGATGGCACTCACTCGCGCTCACTTACGTCACAAAAAGACATCTTGAAAATCACTGCCACAGCGCAAAATGTCACAGGTGCGTACAAAATCTTGTTTGTCTTGCGAGTGACCAGAAGTCTCTCGTTGTACTTCGCGTGCACGCAAAATGACATCAAGCGTGTGAAATGGAGATATGCCATTTTAAAGATTTAGTTAAAAGTATCACCAAAATGTGCATAACGCCAACCGAGGTAGTCTGGTCATGTTAGACTGGGGTAAAATCAAACATTCAGGCCCACCATGAGAGAGCGCACGCCGGGCACAGGACCAGGGTCCTTATTTTATTTTTTTCACCGGATTTGCGTAATTTTTTGATGCAAAAGGGGTGCAAACTTACAAAATGTAAGTTTGTGCCACATTTGCATCAAAAAATGACGCAAATGCTGCACAAAAAAGTATAATTAGGGGCCCAAGCTTGGCCCGTAGAGGACTGTATCTATTGTCCTTGGCCTGTGGTGTGTGTGGCATTGCTCTGCGGGGCTTTGTGTGGCATTGTGCTGGATTCATTGGAGCCTTCATTTAGGCTGGTCCAGCACCTTTAACCCCACTTCCAAGTTTTCAGGACTGGAGGGGCACGACTTGGAGTGTCAGGAACCACTTAGGCTGGGTGTAGATGTATATTGAAGATGTTTGGAGCCTTTTTCATCCCAGAGGGTCTGATCAGCAGACTAGCCAACTAAGCCTTGCAATCCCACTGGTAGTGCTGGGTGGAAGCAAAATAGGAGGTCTCAAGCAGCAGGGTTGTCCTCTAGGGGCATAAGGCAACCTTCAAGCAGCAGGCAGGGCAGTGTTTCTACTGCAGCAGGGAAGTCCTCTGAAGTACAAAGCAGGCCACAGACTGCAGGGCAGACCTCTGAGAGCCATTCAGCAGATCCATAGATGAACAGAATAGTGGGTCTGAGTGTCCCCTTTTTATACTTGCCACCCCTTTGACATGGGAGAAACATCTGGAGTTTTCCCCCTATAGACATTTCTAGAATTTCCTGCCTGACTGGCCTGGTGCCAGTGTGTCTGCAGGCACAGTAAGCTAGTGTGACATCTTTTGTGTTTGAGCTGAGGCAGTGTCTTTGAAGTCAAAGTGTGACAGGTGACAGCTCTGCCCTCTGATGAAGTCAGGGTGGTCCATCCTGCCAACACCCAGACCATCTATTGTGTGGCTGTTTGAGAGGAATACACAAAGGTCAGCTGCCAACTACACCTGGTCATGTGTCCCAGGAATCAGGCTTCAGGTACCATTAAAAGGTGGTTTAAATTACAGTTCCTCAAACACCACACATAACATTCCTACCAGTTCCCAAACAAATGTCATCACCTATTAAATGTAATAAGGCAACTCAATTATATCCCATGAGAGCGGTAGGACTACAAATTTGGGAGATTTTCACTACCAGGACATGTAAAACTTAAAAGTACATGTCCGTTTCAAATAAAACACATCCTGTCTTATGGGATGTTTAGGGCCCAACATAGTGATGACTTATGTGCCTTAAAAAAGGAAGGTTTAGGTCTGGCAAAAGGTTTATTTTGGCAGTTCGAAATGGTAGTTTAAAACTGTGCACGCTGACTGTAATGACAGACCTGAGACATGTTTAAAAGGGCTGCATAAGTGGATGGCATAATATCTGCTGCCGGTCCACTAGTATCATTTAATTTAAAGGTCCTGGATAGATGGAGTCTGACTTTACTAGGGACATACAAGTAAATTAAATGTGACAATTGGGTGTAAACCAATTTTACCATGTTTAAAGGAGAGAACACAAGCACTTTACTGCTGGTTAGCAGTGGAAGAGTGCACCGTGCCCTAAAAGCCAACAAAAAGCAGCAACAAGTGTTGAGAAAGGAATTTAGATAGTAACAATATATTTCACAAATTCGTAACTGCACTATATAATGCATAGCTATAGGTTTAGGCACAGAAAATGTAGAGGACCATTTCGAGTTTAGCAGACTGATGTCCATTGTCCATCTGATAGAGGGACTGTAACCAATGCTCAAACTACCCATAGAGCATCAGGAGATTTGCCATACATATGAGAGAACTGTGAGGCAGTTTTTCCCTGCCATGGTCCAAAAGGCAGATCCTTGCAGGGAAAATAAGCAATAGCTCCACAAAAAAGGAAAACACTTGTTATGCATCAAGGTCATTATGTTTTCCCCTGTTTCTCAGATAAGCCCATTTTTAGTGTTTAGATTCTGCAATAGTGTAGGAAAGTACCCTCTTTCTTGGCATTTTACCCCCATTTTCTGCCTGATGTATGTGCTTGACTGTGTTCACTGGGATCCTGCTAACTAGGACCCCAGTGATTATGCTCTCTCTCCCAAAACTCATTCTTTCACTCACAATTGGCATACAGGTGCCCCCTTACAAGTCCCTAGTATATGGTACCTATGTACCCAGGGCTTTGGAGTTCAAGGGCATCCCTATGGGCTACAGCATATATTTTGACATCTATAGGGAGACCATGCAAAGGCTTCTGCAGGACTGCCATTGCAGCCTGCGTGAAAGGGTGCAAGCACTGTTTCACTGCCATTTTCACTGCACCAGGTAACTCATAGGTCACCCCTGTAGCAGGCCCTCCAGCTCTGAGGGCAGGGTGCAAAGTACCTGTGGGTGAGGGCACCCCAGCACTAGCAGAGGTGCCCCCACGATCTCCAGGACCATTTTCCTGGACTTTGTGAGTGCCATTTTACGTGTGGATTAGACATAGGTCACCTCCTATGTCCAGCTACATAATGGTAACTCCGAACATAACATGTTTGGTATCAAACATATTGGAATCATAGTGTAGGAGGCTGGCCTGGATTGTAGTGGGTACCAAGGGGTACTTACACTCTGTGCCAGGTCCAGTTATCCCTTATTAGTGTAGAAGAGGTGTTTCTAGCAGCTTAGGCTGATAGAAGGTAGCTATAGCAGAGCAGCTTAGGCTGAACTAGGAGACATGCAAAGCTCCCACTATACCACTGGTGTCATATGCACAATATCATAAGAAAACACAATACACAGATATACTAAAAATAAAGGTACTTTATTTTTATGACAATATGCCAAAAGTATCTCAGTGAGTACCCTCAGTATGAGGATGCCAAATATACACAAGATGTATGTACAACATACCAAAAATATGCAGTAATAGCAAAAGGAAGTAATGCAAGCAGTGTCAAGTTACAGTAGATTGCAATAGGAGCACATAGGTATGGGGCAACACAAACCATATACTCCAAAAGTGGAATGCGAACCACAAATGGACCCCAAACCTATGTGAGCTTGTAGAGGGTCGCTGGGACTGTAAGAAAACAGTGAGGGTTAGAAAAATAGCCCACCCCAAGACCCTGAAAAGTAGGTGTAAAGTGCACCTATATTCCCCAGAGAGCACAGAAGTTGTGATAGGGGAATTCTGCAAGGAAGACCAACACCAGCAATGCAACCAAAGTGTATTTCTGGACGAGAGTACCTGTGGAACAAGGGGACCAAGTCCAAGAGTCGCAACAAAGTCGAGAGTGGGCAGATGCCCAGGAAATGCCAGCTGAGGGTGCAAAGAAGCTGCCACCGGATGGTAGAAGCTGTGGATTCTGCAAGAACGAAGAGGGCTAGAAACTTCCACTTTGGAGGATGGATGTCCCACGTCGTGAAGAAGCTTGCAGAGGTGTTCCCACGCAGAAAGACCGCAAACAAGCCTTGCTAGCTGCAAGAGTCGGGGTTAAGGTTTTTGGATGCTGCTGTGGCCCAGGAGGGACCAGGATGTCGCCACTTGGATGAGGAGACAGAGGGGGTGCCCAGCAAGTCAGGGAGCCCTCACAGAAGCAGACAGCATCCGCAGAAACAGGCACTTGGAAGAGGAGTGAACCGGAGTCCACCCGAAGACACAAAAGGGAGTCCCACGACGCCGGAGGACACCTCAGAAGGTTGTGCATGGCAGGTTAGAGTGTCAGGGACCCAGGCTTGGCTTTGCATGAAGGAAATCCTGGAAGAGTGCACAGGAGCCGGAGCAGCTGCAAATCACGCGGTACTCAGCAATGCAGTCTAGCGTGGGGAGGCAAGGACTTACCTCCACCAAACTTGGACTGAAGAGTCACTGGACTGTGGGAGTCACTTGGACAGAGTTGCTGAGTTCCAGGGACCACGCTCGTCGTGCTGAGAGGGGACCCAGAGGACCGGTGATGCAGTCTTTTTGTTGCCTGCGGTTGCAGGGGGAAGATTTCGTCGACCCACTGGAGATTTCTTCAGAGCTCCTGGTGCAAGAAGAAGGCAGGCTACCCCCAGAGCATGCACCACCAGGAAACAGACGAGAAAGCGGCAGGATCAGCGATACAAGGTTGCAGTAGTCGTCTTTGCTACTTTGTTGCGGTTTTGCAGGCGTCCTGAGCAGTCAGCGGTCGATCCTTTGGCAGATGGTGAAGAGAGAGATGCAGAGGAACTCTGATGAGCTCTTGCATTCGTTATCTAAAGAATTCCCCAAAGCAGAGACCCTAAATAGCCAGAAAAGGAGGTTTGGCTACCTAGGAAGGAGGATAGGCTAGTAACACAGGTAAGAGCCTATCAGAAGGAGTCTCTGACGTCATCTGCTGGCACTGGCCACTCAGAGCAGTCCAGTGTGCCAGCAGCACCTCTGTTTCCAAGATGGCAGAGGTCTGGAGCACACTGGAGGAGCTCTGGGCACCTCCCCTGGTCACTCCCCTTTCCTTTGTCCAGTTGCACGCCAGAGCAGGGCTGGGGGATCCCTGAACCGGTGTAGACTGGCTTATGCAGAGATGGGCACCATCTGTGCCCATCAAAGCATTTCTAGAGGCTGGGGGAGGCTACTCCTTCCCAGCCCTGACACCTTTCTCCAAAGGGAGAGGGTGTAACACCCTCTCTCTGAGGAAGTCCTTTGTTCTGCCTTCCTGGGCCAGGCCTGGCTGGACCCCAGGAGGGCAGAAACCTGTCTGAGGGGTTGGCAGCAGCAGCAGCTGCAGTGAAACCCCAGGGAAAGGCAGTTTGGCAGTACCCGTGTCTGTGCTAGAGACTCGGGGGATCATGGAATTGTCTCCCCAATGCCACAATGGCATTGGGGTGACAATTCCATGATCTTAGACATGTTACATGGCCATGTTCGGAGTTACCATTGTGACGCTATACATAGGTAGTGACCTATGTATAGTGCACGTGTGTAATGGTGTCCCCGCACTCACAAAGTCCGGGGAATTTGCCCTGAACGATGTGGGGGCACCTTGGCTAGTGCCAGGGTGCCCACACACTAAGTAACTTAGCACCCAACCTTCACCAGGTGAAGGTTAGACATATAGGTGACTTATAAGTTACTTAAGTGCAGTGGTAAATGGCTGTGAAATAACGTGGACGTTATTTCACTCAGGCTGCAGTGGCATGTCTGTGTAAGAATTGTCAGAGCTCCCTATGGGTGGCAAAAGAAATGCTGCAGCCCATAGGGATCTCCTGGAACCCCAATACCCTGGGTACCTTAGTACCATATACTAGGGAATTATAAGGGTGTTCCAGTATGCCAATGTGAATTGGTGAAATTGATCACTAGCCTGTTAGTGACAATGTAGAAAGCAGAGAGAGCATAACCACTGAGGTTCTGGTTAGCAGAGCCTCAGTGAGACAGTTAGTCATCACACAGGGAACACATACAGGGCACACTTATGAACACTGGGGCCCTGGCTGCCAGGGTCCCAGTGACACATACACTAAAACAACATATATACAGTGAAATATGGGGGTAATATGCCAGGCAAGATGGTACTTTCCTACACATAGCCCAAGGCTTTTGCAAGCATTGGTTGTCGGATTCCATGCACTTTGGGGGCTCCTTATAGGACCCCCAGTACTGCCATTCAAATCTTACAGCTGATGCCATGTCACAGACAGGCTGCTGCCCTCCTGTTGCTTAAAAAGCTCGAGCCCAGGAAGGCAGAACAAAGGATTTCCTTTGAGAGAGGGGTGCTACACCCTCTCCTTTTGGAACTAGGTGTCACAGGCTTGGGAGGGGTAGCTTCCCCAAGCCACTGGAAATGCTTTGAAGGTGCCCTCCTTGCACAAACCAGTCTACACCAGTTCACGGATCCCCAGTCCCTGCTCTGGCATGAAACTGGACAAATGAACAGGCAGTGATCACTCCCCTGTCCATCACCAACCCAGGAGTGGAGCTCAGAGCTCCTCCTGAGGGTCCCTGGTTTTTACCATCTTGCATTGAAGGTTGGCAGTGAACCCTCGGAGCATCTGAGTGATCAGTGCCAGCAGGTGATGTCAGAGCCCTCCTCTGATAGGTGCTTACCTGGTTAGGTGACCAATCCTCCTTTCAGGGCTATTTAGGGTCTCTCCTTTTGGTGGTTCCTCAGATTCCAACTGCAAGACTCCAGCAGGAATCCTCTGCATCCTCCACTTCGACGTCTCACTTTAGAAACTGCATCTGGACCCTCATGGAACTCTACGTGCTGCAACAAAGAAGCAAGACGCCTTCTGCAACATTGCATCTCTGGCTCCTGCCAGCAACTGCAACTGTTTCCCAGTCATGCATCCTCTGAAGATGGCCCATCTTCAGCCTGCATCAGAAGAGCAAAGGAATCTCCCTTGGTGTGAAGGAGTGACTCTCCCTGCTTCTGCGGGCACCAACTGCAATGAAAACTGACTGTGTGGATCCCCTCTCCTGCTGAGCTGCATGGATCCTGCATCACAGGTGGTGGACTGAAGTGGTTCCAATGGTTCTCTCTTCCAACTGTCCAACTTTGGTGGAGGTAAGAGCATGCATCCCCACCCAAGAGATTACCACTGTGCACCGCGTTTTTTGCAGCTGCCAAGGCTTGTTGGCATCCTTCCTCCAAGTCCTTCATTCATCTTGTAGCTCCAACCCCCAACACTGTATCCTGTGACTCACAGCTTCCTGAGTGGTTCTCCAGCAACTTGGAGCCTTTGTCGTAGTGCTGCATGGGCATCTGTTGCAATTGTTTTGTCCCCGTGCTGTGGGACTCCTGTGTGGGCTGCCTAGTGCTCTGTGGGCTCTCTGAGTTGCTGAGATCCCCCTCTACTTCCCTCTCCTGGGTAGAGTCCACCTGGTCTTTCCTGGTCCTGGGCAGCGCCATTTTCTGCTAAACACGAGCTTTGCGTGTGCCAATGCTTATTGGCAGACTCCAACTATGCAAACCCGACTGCAATCCTCCATCCAGCGTGGGACATCACATACACCCTCCAGGAACCCAACTTCGTCTTCTTGGGTGCAGTGCTGACTTTTCTTCTTAACCAGTGGTTCTCCTTTTTCACCTTCATCGAGGTTAGCGGGGGCTCCTGTTCTTCCTGGATCCTTCTGTGCTTTTGGACTTGGTCCCCTTCTTCCATAGGTCTTCTTGTCCTGGAATCCAGTGTTGGTGTCTTGCAGTCTCTTCTGGGTTTTGCATATTCCTTCCTCTCGTTTCTGTGTGTGTTCTGAGAAAGTTACTGTGATTTACTCCTGCTTTCCTTGTCACTGGGGTGGGTTTTGGTACTTACCTTTGCGGTTTTCGAGTACTCCTAGCTCCCAGTTCCCCTCTACACACTACACTTGCCTAGGTGGGAGACCAAATTTCACGTTCCACTTTCTTAGTATATCGTTTGTATCCCTCAGGCCAATTTCTAACTATTGTGATTTTCACTAATTGCACTGTTTTCAAACTGATTTATGCCTATTTGTGCATAATAGTATAGATAATTTGTGTATTACTTACCTCTTAAGGGAGTATAGTCTCTTAGTTGCTGAGAGCCCCCTCAGGCTCCTCCTCCTGGGTAGAGTCCACCTTGTCCTTCCTGGTCCCAGGCAGTGCCATTTTCCGCTAGCCATGTGTGTCAAGTCTTGTTGGCGGACTTCAGAGACACAAACTAGACTGCAGTCCTCCATCTGGTGTGGGACATCATTTGCACCAACCAGGAAACCAACTCCGTCTTCTTGGGTGCAATACTGACTGTTCTTTTTCACCGGTGGTTCTTCTTTTGCACCTTCAGACGGGTTAGCAGGGGGTCTTGTTCTTCCTGGACTCTTCTGTGCTTCTTCAAGTTGGTCCTCCTCTTCCACAGGTCGACAGGTCCAGGAATCCACTGTTGGTGTCTTGAAGTCTCTTCTGGTTCTTGCATAATCCTCCTTTTTTTTTTTTCTGTGTGTGTTCTTGGAAAGTTACTGTGTTTTACTCCCACTTTCCTGGTCACTGGGATGAGTTCTGGTACTTACCTTCAGGGTTTTCTAGTACTGCCAGCTCCCCTGTACACATTCCACTTGCCTAGGTGGGAGACTGAATTTCACATTCCACTTTCTTAGTATAGGGTTTGGGTTCCTCCTAGGTCCATTTCTAACTATTGTGATTTTCACTAATTGCACTGTTTTCTAACTGTTTTTATGCCTATTTCTGTATACTAGTGTATATAATTTGTGTTGTTACTTACCTCCTAAGGGACTATAGTCTATATATTTTTGGTATTTGTGTCACCAAAATAAAGTACCTTTATTTTTGTAACAATGAGTATTTTCTTTCATGTGTGTGAGTACTGTGTGAATACAGTGGTATTGCTTGAGCTCTGCATGTCTCCTAGATAAGCCTTGGCTGCTCATCCACAGCTACCTTTAGAGAGCCTGGCTTCTAGACACTGCTTGCACTTCACTAACAAGGGATAACTGGACCTGGTATAAGGTGTAAGTACCATAGGTACCCACTACACACCAGGCCAGCCTCCTACATTTGTGGTGCAGTGGTGGGATAAGTATTTGCAATTGTCTTATCACTATGTCACCAGGTGCTTCCCACAGAAAAGACTACTCCATACCTAGAGACAATACAGAGTACCGGGTGCCGGAACCTAGTCTCTGAACTTCTTTCTGAGAGACAAGAGTTTACGTAGCTTAGGTACACCCTACACCACCCTAACACACACACGATGTCCGCAGCTGGACCTAGCTCTGAAGTTATGGACTGTCCTTATGAGGGCATGACCTTCAAGGAATTGAAGGGGCTGTGTTCAGAAAGGAAGCTAGACATGGGGAAGAATCCTAATAAGAGCTTACTTCTGATCCTCCTTCTTCAGGATGACCAAGAACATGCTGGTAGCCAGGAGGAGGGATATTCTAACCCCATTGAGTTTGAGGATAATCTTCTAGGTTCAGGGGTGGGTTCTTCAAATGATCTTGTTCCTAGCAGACCAACTAGTGTAGCTGGTAGTGGGCAGGGAAGTCCCTCAGGAAGGGCTCCTTTTACACCCAGAGGACAAGTAGCTACGGTCACTAAGTCTAGGGAAAGATCCACTTCTGACCACTCTCAGGTCACTTCAGTGTCTGAGGGGTCACACTGCACAACTCCAGGGGATGACTCTACTGTATAGATAGAGAGCTCAGAAAGCTCACACTAGAGGAGGCCAGGCTGAGGCTGCAGCAGCAACAGCTAGCTCTAGATAGGGAGGCCTTGGCAGTGGAGAGGGAGAGGCAGGGGTTCAGGTTAGTACCCCATGGTAACAGCAGCAGCAGTTTCAGGGATTATAAAGTCTGGGAGGACTCCATAGATTCCAGAAACCTGCATAAAATGTTTCCCTAATACAAAGTGCAGGGTGATATATGCAATTGGTTTTCTGCACTTGAGAGGGCCTGTAAAGTTCAGAGGGTCCCTCAAAGGTGCAGGCTGCTATTCTATGGTTGTCCTTCTCTCATAAGGGGAGGGATAGACTTCTCACTGTCAGAGAAGAAGATGTAGACAACTACAATGTTTTAAAAACAGTACTCCTAGAAGGTTTTGGTCTCACCACTGAACAATATAGTATCAAGTTCAGGGAGACCAGAAACAAGGCCTCTCAGTATTGGGTTGACTTTGCAGACTGTTCTGTTGAAGCTTTGGAAGGCTAGTTACATGGCAGCACAGTGTCTGACTATGAGGGCTTGTATAATTTGTTACTGAGAGGGCATATTTTAAATTTTTGTGTGTCTGACTTGTTGCACCAATACTTGGTAGACTCAGATCTGACCTCTCCCCAAGAATTGGGAAATAAGGCAGCCAAATGGGTTAGAACAAGGGTGAGCAGAAAAGCTCATGGGGGGGGGGGGTGACAAGGACAAGAAGAAGGATGGTAATTCTTATGACAAAGGTGGAGACAAAATAAAAACAGAGTCTTCATCAGGCCCACAAAACTCTTCTGGGGGTGGGTCTAAATCCTCTTCTCATCACAATTAGAACAAAACGCCTTTGTGCTATATTTGTAGAAACAAAGGGCAGGAGACAGCTCTTGCCCTAAGAAAAGCACCTAACCTCCACCACCACTACTCCCACTGCTACAACTAGTGCCCCTAGCAATAGCAGTGGTAGTGGGAAAACTAATACAACAAATAGTCAGTACAAGGGTGTAGCAGGACTCACTCTGGGAAATGTAGTGGGGATTTGTTTTGTCGCGTAGGCTCTCATTATTCCAATCAGACTACTGGATTTGGGTGGCAGAATCACTTGCACTGTGGGGGACTGAGTCTGAACCCACTACAGGTCACACCTGTCGACCTAATCTGGGTTTTGCACCGGTGAGAGTAGGGATGATGGGGCAGCCAAGCGCATGACACAATTGATTCCTCAGGAGAAATCGTGGTCACTCAGATCACATCCGGTTCTCTCATTTACATTAGTCTCAAATATACAAGGATCGTCAGAGGCAGAATATATTTCAATAGGGGTTTAATGAAGCAACTGCATCTTTGAAAATAAAGCATGTACTGAGGTACTGGGTTTTTCAGAACCGGTACTGATCCGGTAACCCAGCGGTGCCAGGGTACACCCAAAGACCTCAGGTACTTTCCTGATTCAGACCACAGAAACTCAGAGTCTTCTAGTTGAAGTCAAAGATCGAATTTATTGGCTGCAGCCAAGTAACAAGCGTCCTAGAAGTACAACAGCACGGTTTGTATGTTCTCAGGAGACTGTGTTTCAATGCAAAGTCAGGTTTCCTTATATACAGTTTTTTAAGCTTCAGGCAAACATTCTTGACATTTTGGTTGGTCATTCACATGTTTTCACTACAAAGGAAAAAACAGTGCCATGATGAAACCTCATATTTCATGTCATCTAACCCATAATAAATTACCCGGCAAGGCCTAGTATTTTACATCAGATAAGTGTGGACCCCCAATAAAAACGGGCACCTCCCCCTCGTAAAGTAAGAAGAAGAAAAGAGCAGGTGCAGGTGTGAGCAAGATTAGGCAGGGTGTGTGAGCGATAATAAGGGTTTTATGGCATGGTGTGCCTTGATGCTATCTGATTCGGCCACTGGGAGAGGGACTGACCAAACAGGTTTGGCCTGAGGCAATGGTTCCAGCTTGCCCAGGTCAGAGAAAAGTCAATCAAGGTGTACGTGTCCTTGGAATCAAATCTGACTGTATTATAAGCCTATGTGAGGGCAACTTTTAAAAATGGCTGCCGTGTATAAAATGGTAGCCACGAGTGCAGGACGAAAATGGCGATTTCGAGGTGAAAACGCTGCTGGAATTGAGCGAAAATGCTCATGCTTAGTGTACTAGTCATTATCGGTCTTTTGATACTAAAATCGTACTGCTGTGGCAAAGTAAATTACATGGGTCCAGAATTTTTAGAACCACAGTACTGCAATAACTAGTACAATAAAGCATGACAGGATTAAAATTGTGACAAGGAGAGTAAAGCATAAAAATAACGCTACTATGTTGTCACCAGAGTCATTAAAATAATTCCTACCTAGGCTATGTTAGAGCAGAGCATGTTAAGTTCTAGTTCTGCCCTTTAGGTTCCCCTAGGAAGACATCATCCCTCATACCTGAGCAAGAGGCCTGTAGTTCACATAAGCAGCTGTAGCGAAGCACTCAGCAATTATCATACAGTTGTGGTTATTTGGCTGGAATCTCCCTCTAACGTACATGAGTCAAAGTAGTGGTTTTATAATAAAACAGCTGATGTTCCAAGAAAGAATCCCTACGTAAGAGTGTTTATGTTTCTATGAACACTAGAGAAAAAGCTTTACCACGTTTGCCGTCAACCTATCTTACTGCAGCCTTGAGAAAAGCACAGAGTGAAAGATACGTCTTGTTTAAGAACACAGTGCTGGCCTAGGCAAAGAACAACTAGATAGAGAAAATAAATCAAGACCGCAAATGTGGCTTTTGTTAAAATAATAACACAAAGCCAAATAAAATATGTTTAGGTTAAAGTGCACATCTGCAGGCCTAGTTTGCTAAAATAACGTGTATTGAGCTATAACTAAAGTGGCTAAACAACACCCCCCCTTTCCAGTTCAAAGGTGGTTCAAAGCCTAATAATATATGAAAGCTACTAAAATTAGCCTAAGGCATATGTATATAAGAATGTCAATAATGACAAGTTAAAAGGACACGAGCATGTGTAAAAGGACAATTTAAAAATGTTAACTGTGGTGTAAAAAAGACAAATTTCAAGAGTCAGAGTCATTTTGGAAGTTCCCAATCGAATCCGGGATAATTGAAGACAGGAAATTTTCCACTTCAGCAGGTGGTAAAGTAGGCAGTTCATCACCAAGGAAAAGCAAGGAGCATTTGTGTTCCAAAGCCGGGGCTCCACCCAAGGCAGCACCATTTCTTGGTCTTCCCAACAATGAGTTTAGAGCTGTATCCTCCATGAAGAGTAACTCATAAGCAGCTTCCCGTAGCAAACACACCCTCAAGGCTCATGTCTGGTAATGAGCCCTCAGGAAGAACATTAACCCCTTCGCTGCCAGGCCTTTTCCCCCTCCTGTGCCAGGCCTTTTTTTGCCTATTTGGGGCAGTTTGCGCTTAGGCCCTCATAACTTTTTGTCCACATAAGCTAACCAAGCCAAATTTGCGTCCTTTTTTTCCAACATCCTAGGGATTCTAGAGGTACCCAGACTTTGTGGGTTTGCCTGAAGGAGGCCAAGAAATTAGCCAAAATACAGTGAAAATTTTGTTTTTTTCTAAAAAATTGGAAAAAGTGGCTGCAGAAGAATGCTTGTGGTTTTTCCCCTGAAAATGGCATCAACAAAGGGTTTGCGGTGCTAAACTCACCAGCTTCCCAGCTTTCAGGAACAGGCAGACTTGAATCAGAAAACCCAATTTTTCAACACAATTTTGGCATTTTACTGGGACATACCACATTTTTGCAATTTTTTGTGCTTTCAGCCTCCTTCCAGTCAGTGAGAGAAATGGGCATGAAACCAATGCTGGATCCCAGAAACCTAAACATTTAGAAAAGGAGACAAAATTCTGAATTCAGCAAGGGGTCATTTGTGTAGATCCTACAAGGGTTTCCTACAGAAAATAACAACTGAAAAAGAAAAATATTGAAATTGAGGTGAAAAAAACATCAATTTTTCTCTACGTTTTACTCTGTAACTTTTCCCTGCAATGTCAGATTATCGAAAGCAATATACCGTTACGTCTGCTGGACTCCTCTGGTTGCGGGGATATATAGGGCTTGTAGGTTCATCAAGAACCCTAGGTACACAGAGCCAATAAATGAGCTGCACCCTGCAGTGCGTTTTCATTCTATACCGGGTATACAGCAATTCATTTGCTGAAATATAAAGAGTAAAAAATAGCTATCAAGAAAACCTTTGTATTTCCTAAAAGGGCACAAGACAAGGTGTTAAGGAGCAGTGGTTATTTGCACATCTCTGAATTCCGGGGTGACCATACTAGCATGTGAATTACAGGGCATTTCTCAAATAGATGTCTTTTTTACACACTCTCCTATATTTGGAAGGAAAAAATGTAGAGAAAGACAAGGGGCAAAAACACTTGTTTTGCTAATCTATGTTCCCCCAAGTCTCCCGATAAAAATGATACCTCACTTGTGTGGGTAGGCCTAGCGCCCGCGACAGGAAACGCCCTAAAACGCAACGTGGACACATCACATTTTTTTTAAAGAAAACAGAGGTGTTTTTTGCAAAGTGCCTACCTGTAGATTTTGGCATCTAGCTCAGCCGGCACCTAGGGAAACCTACCAAACCTGTGCATTTTTTAAAACAAGAGACCTAGGGGAATCCAAGATGGGGTGACTTGTGGGGCTCTGACCAGGTTCTGTTACCCAGAATCCTTTGCAAACCTCAAAATTTGGCTAAAAAAACACATGTTCCTCACATTTCTGTGGCAGAAAGTTCTGGAATCTGAGAGGAGCCACAAATTTCCTTCCACCCAGTGTTCCCCCAAGTCTCCTGATAAAAATGATACCTCACTTGTGTGGGTAGGCCTAGCGCCCGCGACAGGAAATGCCCCAAAGCGCAACATGGACACATCCAATTTTTTTTTTTAAAAACAGAAGTGTTTTTTGCAAAGTGCCTACCTGTAGATTTTGGCCTTTAGCTCAGCCGGCACCTAGGGAAACCTACCAAACCTGTGCATTTCTGAAAACTAGCGACGTAGGGGAATCCACGATGGGGTGACTTGTGGGGCTCTGACCAGGTTCTGTTACCCAGAATCGTTTGCAAACCTCAAAATTTGGCTAAAAAAACACATGTTCCTCACATTTCTGTGGCAGAAAGTTCTGGAACCTGAGAGGAGCCACAAATTTCCTTCCACCCAGCGCTCCCCCAAGTCTCCCGATAAAAATGATACCTCACTTGTGTGGGTAGGCCTAGCGCCTGTGACAGGAAATGCCCCAAAGCGCAACGTGGACACATCCAATTTTTTGAAAGAAAACAGAGGTGTTTTTTGCAAAGTGCCTACCTGTAGATTTTGGCCTCTAGCTCAGCCGGCACCTAGGGAAATCTACCAAACCTGTGCATTTCTGAAAACTAGCGACCTAGGGGAATCCACGATGGGGTGACTTGTGGGGCTCTGACCAGGTTCTGTTACCCAGAATCGTTTGCAAACCTCAAAATTTGGCTAAAAAAACACATGTTCCTCACATTTCTGTGGCAGAAAGTTCTGGAACCTGAGAGGAGCCACAAATTTCCTTCCACCCAGCGCTCCCCCAAGTCTCCCGATAAAAATGATACCTCACTTGTGTGGGTAGGCCTAGCGCCTGTGACAGGAAATGCCCCAAAGCGCAACGTGGACACATCCAATTTTTTGAAAGAAAACAGAGGTGTTTTTTGCAAAGTGCCTACCTGTAGATTTTGGCCTCTAGCTCAGCCGGCACCTAGGGAAATCTACCAAACCTGTGCATTTTTGAAAACTAGAGACCTAGGGGAATCCAAGATGGAGTGACTTGTGGGGCTCTGACCAGGTTCTGTTACCCAGAATCCTTTGCAAACCTCAAAATTTGGCTAAAAAAACATGACATTGGCGCCAAAAAACAAATCCCCGGTGCCTAATGGTTTCTGCCCCCTTGGGGGCAGATTGACCTAAAATTGGCCAATCTGCCCCCAAGGGGGGCAGAAATGGTCTAAATACAATTTGCCCCCCAGGGCAGCGACCCTTGCCTGATGGGTCGCTCCCCATCTCTAAAAAAACAAACAAACAAAAAAAAAAACACCCCAAAAAATTTGCCCTGGTGCCTAGAGGTTTCTGACCCCCCTGGGGGCAGAAAAGGCCTTCACGAAAAATGCCCCCCCCCCCTGGGAGCGACCCTTGCCCAAGGGGTCGCTCCCTTTTGTCACTTTATGAAAAAAAAAAAAATCCCTGTTGTGTAGTGGGGTTTCAAAAGCCGGATTGCAAGCAATCCGGCTTTTGAAACCCTGGGAGAGACTTCAAAGGGAAGGAAATACATTTCCTTCCCTTTGAAGCCCCTCCGGGCCTCCCCCACGTGATTGAAAGAGAAATGTTTTGCATTTCTCTTTCAATCGCGCTGGATTGGGGAGGCCCATGTGACAAATCAGCGCGTGCTCGCGCGCTGACGTCACAGGGGGGATGGAAGGGGAATGTCTTCCCCTTCCATCCCCGCCTTGGGGAGGAGGGGGGTGACAGGGGGGGCGCGCTAGCGCTCCCCCAAGTTCCCGTGTGCCTTGGACGAGGTGACCTCGTCCAAGGCACACAGGAACTGTAGCCTTGGACGAGGTCACCTCGTCCAAGGCACAGAAGGGGTTAACAGATCAGCGTCCAATGAAAGCAAGTGCTGCGCAGAAAGACAAACATTCAGTGCATGTTCGAACGAGCACTAGAGGCACCGACACACGGGCTGCACACAATGCAAAACCGGTCTGAATGACAGAGACCAGTCACACTCCAATTGCTCCAGTAGTGTTGCTCCAAAGTACTGCATCATGCGTTCATAACACAGCTGCACCGGTGGGAGTGGTTTCAGTCCTCCTTGTTGCAGTGGGACAGCCATTGAGCAGAAAAAGTAGCAATAGCAATATGCCACCAATTATAGCCAAAGTTATCAGAAATCCCCTGAAAATACTAGAAAATATTGAGTGCATGGCTGATGGTATTGAAACCGAATACAAAGGAGAAGGTGTGAATGAAACCAGAACCAACAGCCTTAAATAAATTTGCGATTCCAGCAGTACTGGACGCATTAAATATTCCTCCCATAAGCTCACCAAAGTGTCTCTGAAAGTTAGTACTTAAAAGGATCTGTATCTCTGCTGATGACTTTGCCACCTGAAGCGCATAGGTCTCATGTGCAGATGTGAGCATCACAAGTTTTTTGAACCATAAGGCCTTGAGTCTGCTCAACTTGTCAAAATTCACATTTGAAGTTGCGATATGGGGAAAAATCTCAGCTACTTCCCTCTGTCTTGTGGGAGGAAAAAGTAAGTACCTGCAGCATGTAAAAATCTTAAAGATCGGAACAACATAAACTATTCTGGCTCGTATCCCACAACAGTTTTCACTGTTGAGGAGAACATAGCTGCCATTTGAGAGCACCTGGAATGCAGGTCTTATCAAGGGTACTGGAACTCATTTCAGATAACAAGCCAAGTTTCCTGCCAAAGCTTTGCACGCCCATGCTAGTACAGCTGTTTATGAACCATCGACTGGCTGACAGAAGTCTCTCATTCACTAAAACTAAGAAAGACCTCTTTCATGCCACTGAGACATTTGTACGAGAAGGACAGCTCCCACGCCTAATGGATGTAACTATCTCCTAGGCTTTCATATCTGCCTACTGGAATGTGTTTTAAGCAGGGGGTGAATTGAAGTGTTGAAATAGGCAGATTAATGACCCCGTGTATTAACTACTCAGCAGATGGTATTTCAGCCACAGTAAAAGGCAACTTTTCTAACATCTCAATATTTAACACGCCTTCAGTCGCATCTTTCTTAGCCATTAGTTGTTGTTGTCACGTTAAATTAAATGTGGAAAATATATCCCTTGCGCTAACATGTTGCCAGGGAATGCGACCTAGCTTTAATGTTTGTAGTGTCCAACCCAACTGCATAATGGACCTTAGTTGACTCTGTCCATGGTGTAGAGAAGACATGTCACTTTGTACTATGTCTATTGGAAAAGAAACAACGTTGTTTAACATGTATGTCCGGTCAGACAGTGTATTAACCCCATCATGTACAACAGCTTATGCCTTCTGTAAGTTTTCCTCATCTGTTTGCCTTAACCGGGTAGCAGCTTCTTGTTGAGAAAGCTTCCAAATTTATTTATAGACTGCGTATAAGAAGCACTTTCTGTGTTGTTTTCTGGGGCTTAACAGGATATCTTGTAAGTCAGGGTTATTAGACAGGAGACTGAGGTGATCTCTAATGAGGAACTCTTCAACCAATGCTGGAATAGTTTCCCCACCCTGTATGTTGTTACTATGCCTGCATGTTTGGATGACACATAGCGAGGGTCTGGCCTATGTGTTGTAAAACACCCCATGGAGTTTATAAAATGTTTATGACATCCATTGGTATCTATTTTTACAGCCTTCTATAGCCAACTGGGAAACAAAGGAATCTGAATAAATGAATTTCGTATCTGTCAATAACATGTGTACATTTTCCATCAATGGCAATTTGAAATAATATGACTCAGCATTTCTAACATTGTGTCCAGAAAAATATGCACATTTTTCAGAATACCTTTTAGAGCTCCCTTCTGGTGGAGTTGGACAATGTTCCCATTGTGTGTAATTACAAATAGTCTTTGGGGTACTTGCTCTGTGAATGAAATGGTGCCCATAATAACTATAGCAAAACATGCTATTTAGATTGATAAACATATTCACTTTCAAATTCAGTGAAATACTGCAATTCAGTCATCAGAAAATCAACTGTTTTCACATCCCAGTCATCAGAAGCAACAGTGGGTAGTATTACATTGTTCATAGAAAGTTTAAACATAAATTTCTTTAGCACCAGCCAACGGTGGTAGAATTAAAGTTCTGGTAACGTATATTCCCAAGACTGGGACCTGTGCACGATAAGAAGGACCAAACTCCTTTTTCACAGCAACTTTTTCACATACTAGATCCCCAACTTTTGGAATCCAACCAGTGGATGTTGTTGGTACATCCTTGATTCCTGCAGAGGCAGCACTGGCAGAAGCGTTGTCATCAAGGAACTATTATAATTCCCACAAGACAATGACACGTTCATTTATGTCAAAAGGTGTTTCTGCCACCTCTAAGCCAGGACCATCAAGATCTGGAATACATTTAAGTTTCAAACAGGCACTCATATGAAGTACGACCCCCCAGGGACCTTCTAGGCAGATTATTAAATGCTCTCTGGACTCCATACAGGTGCTAAAGCCAACTACGACCTGTACCTAATACTCTGGCTGTTAAGGACTGCTTTAAATCATGGTTTTGTCGCTCCATTACACTATTTACCTCGGGATGAAATGGAGACAAGTAATGGAGTTGGACCCCTAACAAAGCCATGGCGTCACTGAATCCACTTGAGGCAAAATCAGGGCACTGGTCTGAGTGGAATGCCGCAACTTCATATGTGTCGATAAAGACTTGTAAATCTTGAATAACAGTCCCAGGGTCAGCCGAGCATTGTCGTCACACCCATAGAAATCTGGAGCAAGAGTCGACAGCGCATAAAATGTATTTGTATGCACTGTCCAGTGTTAGGGGACGGCAGTGGTCCAAGTACACACATTGTAATGGTTTGTTCGAAATTAGGAGGGGTGTCTGTGGTGGGGATTTGACGGTGAAACCCTTAATTTGTTGGCATATGTCACAACAAAGGCCATACTGCTTGGTCTGTTTGTATAGACCTGGCCACCAATAACGTGCTTGCGATAATGATATTGTTGCCGCCACACCAGCATGGGCTGATGCATCCCCCTCATGAGCTGCTTTAATCAACTCTGGTCTTATGTCTTTTTTGGGATTTACTTGAACTCCCACGCCTGGTTTTGTTACTTCTGCATCAAGGAAGCCTCCCATTCGGTAGGAATATTTAGAGGGAAATGCTTTTGGATATGGCGTGCCTTCAGCCGTAGCTTTCATGGCAGCCCATATGTCATCATCCGGTTTCTTTCCAGACCGAGCTACTGCAGCAACAGCAGCCGTAGCTACTGCTGATTTGGCTGCTTCATCAGCCAGTGTATTTCCAACAACGTGTATTCCAACATGCTGGTGTCCAAGAGTATGTAAAACATGGACATTTGGTAGTGTTTCCTTCAGATCTGCTAATTTCCCTCACAGAAGTCTGTGTTTGATGGTGTTGTCTTTAGTATCTTTTAACCCATTCCGGTGCCAGTAACGCAGGTGTTCATTGAAGGATTGAACACAGTAATACGAATCACAGAAAATCACTGTTATCTGTGCAGGATCTGTGTGTTCCTGTGCCATCACCTGAGCCTTTAACTCTGCTAATTGTGCTGTGCAACCCCTAGGGTTTTTTATGAATATTTGCTGGGGACAAAATGTATTATTCTCCATGTAGCCACTTACGACTGCACAAGCAGCGGAGTACTGATGCTTTGTGCCTATTGCAGGTTGTGCTGAGCCATCGGTTTACATGAGTCTTTGATATTGATCAATAGGCAGTGTATTTGCCGGAACTCTGTACTCCAGTTCATATAGCAAAAATTCTTGAGTTTGTAATTTTGTGGTAAAAAATGTAGTCAACATCAGTGGCTGTCAAAGACTTTGCCCATTGAATCCAACGTGGATGTAATGCTTTAGCATTTGGAACACTGGCTTTGGTAACAGCCTCAAGGGCTGGAATTGGAGATACAACAATAATGCATTTCCCCTGGGCAAGTGGTCTTTATTTAATGACAGCCATCTGAACAGCAGTGAGAATTTTCTCAGTGGGAGCATTGTGTTGTTCAGCTGCTGAATACAAATGTGATTTGTATGCTATTGAGGCTTTCTCACCCTCATTGAAAGTTACAAAGATGAAACCAATGGCACCAGCAATTACTCTGATGACCAGATGTTTTTTGTTGTCCCTTGTACGTAGATGTTGTGCTGCAAGCATGTCTGTTTGCAAAGCTCTGAGAATACATGTGTGTTCGACTGTCCAAAAGTTACTGGAAAAGTCAGGACGTATTAAGTCATACAAAGGTTTTATTCGTGATGCATAATCTGGAATGTAAGTTCTGCCAAAATTTAGGAAACCCAATAGGGATTGGAGCTTTTTAATTGTATTAGGAGGTTGTAACTGCGTGCATTTTCCCTAGACTTGCGGCGCTAGGCTCTTTCCTTCACTTGATAATTAGTATCCCAGAAACAGGACACTAAGGAAGGCTATTTTTTTATTTTATTGAATTTATAGCCAAATTTGTCAAATCCCACAACAAGGGGGGTACCCGTCTTAGATGTTGCAGTAATTCATAATTCGTGAGATAGATATCATCTACATAGGACAATGCTTCAGGGTCAATGTTGTGCAATATTGAAGTCACACGAGCCGAGAACAGTACTGGACTGTTCTTGTACCTCTGGGGTAAATGACAGAATTTTTTCTGGGAGCCTAGTGCGCTGAAACTTGTTAAGTCTTTACTCTCAGGCACTAGATTTTGGAAGAAGAAACCGATGGAAATATCCAGTGTTGTTTTGCATTTTTTGCACCCTATGTTGTTCATGAGTGCTGTGCTATGTGAGTTTTGTATAGCCTATGTAAATGTCTGACTATTTAAATGTCTGTAGTCTAAGACTATTCTGTATGAATGGTCCGGTTTAGCTACTGGGAATAAAGGATTATTCATTGGTGAGACACAGGGTTCGATTACGCCCTGGTACTCCAGTTGTGTGAGGATTTCCCTCACGGGTGCTTCTGCATCATGTTTTATTGGATACTGGGGTTGTGGTTGAGGTTGATTTTTAATAGGAATTACATGATAGGGGGAATCTCTAGCCCACCCTACATGGTTCTGATATAACGTGGGTGCCTGCGCCAAAGCCCAATCAATGGCATAGGATTCTGCAAGATCATCAGGAACAAGGGGCTAGAAAGAAGGTTTGATAATGTCTTCCCCATGTGGCAAGTACAGACAAATTCAAGTGACCTAACCCTTTCGGCCACTAGAATATCACATATATTTACGACGCGGTCCAAAAAGATTGGATTGATTGTGCGTTCAATGTCTCCTTTTAATGGTAACATTACTTTCTATACCCTATCAGGTGTGGAGACTCGCATATCTGCAGTTTCAACTTCTACGAAATCATCAGTTGCTTTCACCTCCAGATGCTCTAGAAGATTCCGGTGAACTATTGAGACCTCTGCTGCACTGTCTAATAGCGCTAATGCTCACTTCTTGTTCTTCAATAGAGCCCTCTATTTGAGTATGACAAACTGCAACATCTGCCCCTTTTTGCTTGAATTGGGGTTTTTGTTGGGGAAGTTTCTCTTCTTTTTTAACAGAAACTTCAGTTGAGCATTGTGATTCCTTTCTCGGTTTCACATACTCAGTTCTTCGCTCTGACCGCCCACCTCTCTCACAGCGTTTTTCTGGTGAGTCCTGAAAAGGAACGAGATTGGCGTGAATCAGTATATTGATATCTGTCAGACGTTTTTATATTATCTCTGTTTCTGAGATTATATCTGTTCTGTGGGTTCTCTGTTTGAGGAGCTTCTCCCCTTTCTTCTTTAGGTGTTTTTTGTTTTTTATCCCAGCGTTTCTTAGTACCCTCAGGATCTTGCTTGGTTGAAACTTTATTAGTTTTACCCTGTAACTGTGGTTTTGTGGTTCTGGCCCCCAGACTATCTCGACCAATGCTATAGTAGGTCTCCACGATAAGCTTTGGCAGCTCACATTATTGATCCTGTGGAGGAACGTCCCAGAGCCGCATTCGTACTGCTAGTGCAACTGCTTCCCCTTTAAGGTTACTTAATATAATTGAGGATACTGTGGCAAGATTGCCCATTAGTTGCATCCCCAAGTCCAAGGCCAGGGCAGCCCTGTATTCATTTTAAATTTGTTTCAACACTTCTGGTAAATTGGCAAGTGTTGGTGTACCGTGTGCGGTAGTATGGAGCGTGGCAAATACCATGCCCCAAGTATTGGGAACCATCCCAAATGGTAAGCACATAGTTAATATTCTATGCTTATCCTGAGGTCCCGTATGGGGAAATACTGCTTCCAGTGCCTTTATCTTTTGAGCTAACCAAAACGGAATCTCTTCTCATTTGGTGGGTATTTTAACCATGATCGAATGTACAGTTGCATAATTGATGCCTGGCATTACTGCATGTGGTTGCGCCAAAGCAGCATGTGCTGGGTTTGTATTTAATGTTTGCATTACAAACTATACTAATCCTCTGTATATTGCCGTCAGCTCAGCATATAAGTGACGGACTTCAGTTGCCGTTAGGTTTGATGCAGCAGGGTGAGGTGTATAAGTGGCCAATAAAGGCCATGTAGGACCATCATTACTTAGAGGACCTAACCTAACGTGAAGAATTGTATGGGGTAGGGCGCCATCAAACAAATTATTATGCTCTTGATAAGATAGAGGTATTTCTAGATATGCATATGCTCTGTATTGTGCAGGTATATTTATGTGTAGTGATGAAATGTATGTGTGTTCCCATCAGCTGCTGGAAATGTGACCCAAGAATAAAACGTTTCTGATCTAGAGACTGGATGAGCCTCAACAACAAATGTAACTGGATACCCCTGGGCCATTAGGTCATGTGCCAATAAATGTGCAGTAAGGGGTGGTCACATATTAACTACAATTGCTACCTGTTGTGGGTTCGCCATAATGAATGGTGAGTTTTTGTTCAGAGATAAGCTCAGAAAATGGGGATTATCATTTTAGAGTTCAAGCTTGAACACCTTACAGCATTGGTTAGGTATTCCCTACTTAGCTGAGGAGGAACATCATCAATACAATGGACATCCCCGTATATAGTACTGAGGTGTCTTTGTATGTAGTGAGACAGAGATACTCAGGAGGACCTGAAAATTAGAGCCTGACCAAATGTTGGTGCGCCATGTCACGTAGGCTCTCATTATTCTAATGAGATTACTGGATTTGGGCGGCAGAATCACTTGCACTGTGGGGGACTGAGTCTGAACCAACTATAGGTGACACCTATTGGCCTAATCCTGGTTTTGCGCCGGCTAACTAGCAGTGCCTCATCTCCACCCAAGAGTAGGGATGATTGGGCAGCCAAGCAAATGACACAATTGATTCCTCAGGAAAATCGTGGTCACTCAGATCGCATCCGTTTCTCTCAGTTACATTAGTCTCACATTTACAAGCACATTCAGAGGCAGTTTATATTTCAGTAAGGTTTTAATGAAGCAACTGCATCTTAGATAATAAAGCATGTACTGCAATAACTAGGACAATAAAGCATGACAGGATTAAAATTGTGACAAGAAGAGTAAAGCATAAATATAACGCTACCATATTGTCACCAGAGTCATTAAAATTATTCCTACCTAGGCTATGTTAGAGCAGAGCATGTTAAGCTCTAGTTCTGCCCTTCAGGTTCCTCTGGGAAGATATCATCCCTCATTCCTGAGCAAGAGGCCTGTAGTCTACATGAGCATCTGTAGCGAAGCACTCAGCAATCAGCGTACAATCGTGGTCATCTGGCTGGAATCTTCCTCTAACGTACATGGGTCAAAGTAGTGTTTTTATAATAAAACAGCTGATGTTCAAAGAAAGAATCTCTACGCAAGAGTGTGTATGTTTCTAAGAACACTAGAGACAAAGCATTACCATGTTTGCCGGCAACCTATCTTACTGCAGCCTTGAGAAAAGCACAGAATGAGAGAAATGTCTTGTTTAAGAACACAATGCTGGCCTAGGCAAAGAACAACTAGATAGAGAAAATAAAACAAGACCGCAAATGTAGCTTTTGTTAAAAGAATAACACGAAGCTGAATAAAATATGGCTAGGTTAAAGTGCACAGCGGCAGGCCTAGTTTGCTAAAATAACGTGTATGAAGCTATAACAAAAGTTGCTACACAACAGTTTAGTTAGAGAAACCACTTAGGCTGTTTTAGTCTCTGATGGTGGCATTGACCTTGCCACCCTTGTTGCTTGTCCCCTTAATATGGATAAGTACAAGCAACAACCACTAATAAATGGTGTTGAGGTTGAGGCCTACAGGGACACAGATGCCAGTGTTACCATGGTGACTGAAAAACTGGTGGCCCCTGATCAACAGCTAGTTGGTCATCAGTACCAAGTGACTGACACCCATAACTTTACTGTGAGCAACCCCATGGCAGTTGTTGATCTCAACTGCGGGGAGGGTTACTGGTCCTAAAAATTGTAGTGTCCACAGTCCTACCTATACAGTATCTAATAGGGAACGACTTAGAGTCTTCAACTTGAGCTTTAGTAGAGTTGGAGGCCCATGCAGCCATGCTTGGCATTCCTTGGCACATCTTTGCTTTAACAAGGGCTCAGGCCAAAAAGCAAAGGGAACAGGGAAACTTGGATCCTGAAACTATGGACCAAGATCTTTCCAAAAGCAGGGCCGGGAAGGGTAAAAAATTATCACCTATCCCTTCCTCCACTGTTGATTCCCCCTTTGAGGAGGAGGATGTCAACCCCTTGGGCAGAACCTACACCTG
Source organism: Pleurodeles waltl (assembly GCF_031143425.1). Classification (NCBI taxonomy): domain Eukaryota; kingdom Metazoa; phylum Chordata; class Amphibia; order Caudata; family Salamandridae; genus Pleurodeles; species Pleurodeles waltl. Next base: position 997,438,362 of record NC_090437.1, read on the forward strand.
AAGAACTTCAAACTGACACAGGTGAAGTCCTAGGTGCAGGGGGACCTGCAGGGAGGAGTTAAGTGTGGTGCAGCAGACTTGTCCCACACTTTAGGGTTTGACTCAGCAAGCTGTCAAAGAAGACGCAGGGGATGGCAGTGGCACCCACGGGGTCTACCGGGAAAACAATCTCATGTATTCAGAAGCAACGGAACCCAAACCCGGTGCCACCATGAGATTGGTCACCCCTCTACACTATAGAGCGTTTTTGTTGACTTTGGCACATGACATTACCCTTGATGGGCATCTGGGGCAAAGCAAAACCTACGACAGACTGGTCCTTCATTTTCACTGACCTCACATGTCTGACGATACCAAGGAGTTGTGTTGCCTCTCTGTCACTTGTCAAGACAGGGACAAGGCAGGTGGCACTCCAAAGGCCCACTTAATCCCACTGCCAGTGGATGGGGTACCCTTTGAAAGGGTAGGGGTTGACATTGTTGGCCCCCTTGACCCTCCCACAGCTTCTGGAAGCAGGTTCATACTGGTGGTGGTGGACCATGCCACCAGGAATCCAGAATCCTTTACTTTTAGGACCACTACAGCTCCTGCTGAGACCAAAGCCCTACGGGAAATCTTTTCAAGGCTGGGTTTCCCAAAAGAGGTTGTATCAGACAGAAGTAGCAACTTTATGTCTGTATACTTAAAAGCAATGTGGAAAGAGTGTGGCGTAACATACAAATTCACTGCACCTTACCATCCCCAAATGAATGTGTTAGTTTAATAAAACATTCAAAGGCATGATTATGGGACTCTCTGAAAAACTCAAGATAAGATGGTATGTCCTGTTACCATTCTTCCTCTTTGCCTACAGGGAGGTATCCCAGAAAGGAGTGGGCTACAGCCCCTTTGAACTCCTCTTTGGTTCCTCTGTTAGGGGTCCATTAGCTCCTGTGAAGGAGGGTTGGGAACAATCCCTGAAGCCCCCTAAACAAGATATAGGGGGTCATTACAACATTGGCGGTAAAAGCTGCTTACCGCCGTGCAGAAGACCGCCAACACACTGCCGCGGCTGCCGAATTCCGCCACAGCTATTATGACCCACATCTCGGAACCCGTCAAAATTCAGACACCCACACAAGTCCGCCACACCAAAGGTCAGTGATAAACTGGCTAAAACAAAACCGACACCGCCACACCAACAGAAATACGCCCACACTATCACGACACACGAATACACGCGGCAGTCTTTCAACTGTGGCATTCCATTGGCGGTACACACCGCTGCGCTCAAAATACACACACTCTTACAAAACACATCCACATTGGACAATTCAAAATACACACACCTGATACACATACACACACCACTCCCACACACCCAATACAATATAAAACACACACCCACATCACCCACAAACCCCTATTACCAAAAATCGAGATTGAAGCACAGAGAGAGACACCACCAGCAAGTACAACAGCATCCACAGGCACATAACACCATCACCCATACAATTTCCACGCACCTCACACAACACACCACTACATATCACAACACTTATCACCACACACACCACCCCACACATCACCTACACCACCCCATGGCACGGCAAAGACAGCCCAGGTTCTCGGAGGAGGAGCTCAGGGTCATGGTGGAGGAAATCGTCCGGGTAGAGCCACAGCTATTTGGATCACAGGTGCAGCACACCTCAATTGCAAGGAAGATGGAGCTATGGCGAAGAATAGTGGACAGGGTCAACGCAGTGGGACAACACCCAAGAAATCGGGAGGACATCAGGAAAAGGTGGAACGACCTACGGGGGAAGGTGTGTTCCGTGGTCTCAAGACACCACCATGCGGTTCAGCGGACTGGCAGCGGACCCCCACCTCCTCACCCACAACTAACAACATGGGAGAAGCAGGTCTTGGCGATTCAGCATCCTGAGGGTCTCGCAGGAGTTGGTGGAGGAATGGACTCTGGTAAGTCAAATCTTAACTATTACATCCCCCACCCTACCTGCATGCTATCACATACCCCCACCCTCGCCCTCACCCCTATCACTCCAACTCCTCACAAATGTACCAATATCACAAACCACACATCCCAACACCAAGCCCTGCATGCAACAACAAAGCATGGACACCCATCACTAAAGCATACTCACTGCACATACCCATACACCCCCCCTAAACCATTATCACACAAGCTCCCACACAGGAATGCCAGCACTGGGGTACACGGTCACCCACCCATTGCACACCATGCCACACACAGATGCAATAATCATGCCTTTCCACCCCTGCAGGACCACTACCCAACATCATCAGACAGGAGGGTCCAGACATGGCCACTCCACCCACAGAAGAGGCCCACAGTGATGACAGCACCTCTGTCCAATTGGATCTAGATGACCAGTCCGGACCATCGGGGGCCTCGGGACAGTCGGTTCCCCTCACACAGGCACAGGCCACCCCAGACCTTCCCCCCTCTGGAAACACCAGCACAGCACCCACCCAGCGGGCCCATACCTCCGTCCCCAGGACACGTCAATCAGCTGTGTGTCCACCACTACAGGGAACCCAGGATAACCCACCACCCCAACAACAACAGGGACCTGGGGGCAGTGGGCACACGGTCCAGGGGACGGAGGCCCAGGAACACAGGGGAACTGGGAGGTCTGCTGTGCGACAGGGGGCGGAGAGGCCAAGGGTCCCACTCTCCACAAGGCCCTCTCCTCCATCATGGGAGCATACCACCACTCCCAGGAGACGATGGCAACGGTACTGGCCAACTTTCAGGAGACCCAGCGCCTGCAGCAGGAACAGTATATGGGCTTCAGGGAGGAACTCAGAACCATCAGCTCCACCCTGGGCACCATCGTAGGAGTGCTGAAGGAACTACTTAACACCAGGAGGGGCACTGTGGCACTCCAAGGGGCCCCTGACACTAGCATGGACGATGAACTGCCCACCACCTCCGCCGGCGCTAGTGGACAGGAGGCACCGCCACAGGACCACCACACCAGCACCCCGCAAAAGGGTCCCTGAGATCCAGGAACAAGACAGAGCACGATGCCAAGACCCCCGCCAAGAAATGAGACCACCCTGATTGTCAGCCCACTGTCCCACTTTGTCACCCTGTCCATATTGAAACTGCCCCAGCTCCACTTCCTATGCCCATATGGGCAATGCACCTATGAGACAAATAGAGTGGACTCTGCCATGGACATTCCTCCGCCATCACCCCTCACCATTTAACTTCCCCCTCCAACATTTTGTATGTAAATAAACACACCTAAAGCACCAAAAGATCTGGAGTCTGTCTGTGATTTTGAAATAATGTATTTGCAATTACAGTGACAAAATTTCCAGGAATAGTAATGTCAACATACCTATGTCACACAACTCTAGTCCATGAGGAATCTAAGGAGATGACACACGTTGGGACCCACATCTGTGAAACCATAAGGGAAAGTGACAACTCAGTGACCATACACTGGGTGAAAACTACAGACAGTAGAGAGGTAGTAGTGTAAAAGTACATGTAGTAGGCAGGAATGTATTCTCACCTGTGTTTCACTGGAAATATTGCTGGATCGCTGAGTCCCTGTTCTGCATGTCTCTTCCTCTGCTTCATCCTCATCACTGTCCACAGGCTCCACAGCTGCCACAACACCGCCATCTGGACCATTCTCCTGCAGAAAGGGCACCTGTCGTCACAAAGCCAAGTTGTGAAGCATACAGCAGGCCACGATGATCTGGCACACCTTCTTTGGTGAGTAGAATAGGGATCCACCTTTCATATGAAGGCACCTGAACCTGGCCTTCAGGAGGCCGAAGGTCCGCTTGATCACCCTCCTAGTTCGCCCATGGGCCTCATTGTAGCGTTCCTCTGCCCTGGTCCTGGGATTCTTCACTGGGGTCAGTAGCCATGACAGGTTGGGGTACCCAGAGTCATCTGCAAATTACGAGGGACAACTGTTAGACACACACTAACCTGTAGGGATAACCCCAGACAACCCTTCCCACTGTCTTGCTTCTAGGGGCTCACCTAATAGCCACACACAGTTCCTCTGGAGTTGACCCATCACATAAGGGATGCTGCTATTCCGCAGGATGTAGGCGTCATGCATTGAGCCAGGGAACATGGCATTCACATGGGAGTTGTACTGGTCTGCCAAACATACAACTGTGCATTCATGGAATGATAACTCTTCCGGTTTCTGTACATCTGTTCACTCCTCTGGGGGGGGGACCAAAGCCACGTGGGTCTCATCAATGGCACCTATGATGTTGGGGATATGTCCAAGGGCATAGAAGTCACCTTTCACTGTAGGCAAATTCTCCACCTGAGGGAAAACGATGTAGCTCCGCATGTGTTTCAGCAGGGCAGACAGCACTCTGGACAATACGTTGGAAAACATAGGTTGGGACATCTCTGATGCCATGGCCATAGTTGTTTGAAAACACCCACTTGCAAGGAAATGGAGCACTGATGGCACCTGCACTTGAGGGGGGATTCCTGTGGGATGGCAGATTGCTGACATCAGGTCTGGCTCCAACTGGGTACACAGTTCCTGTATTGTGGCACGGTCAAGCCTGTAGGTGATTATCAAATTTCTTTTCTCCATTGTCGACAGTTCCACCAGCGGTCGGTACACCGGAGGATTCCGCCATCTCCTCACATGTCCCAGCGGACGGTGCCTATGAAGGACAACAGCGAGCACAGAGTCAAACAACTCAGAGGTACGTACCCACAGTTTACCCAGAACACCATTCATACACAATAGGTGGCCTGTATGTGTGTTGAGACTAGGCCTAGGTATGTGTGACGCAGTTGGAAATTAGGCCATGTGGGCCCCTGAAATGGCGGTTGCCTGACCTCTAAAGTGGGACAATGGGATGTGAGGTAAATGCGCTGGTGTTGTACACAGTCGCGGTAGGCGGTCGGAGACCGCGGCGCAATGCTGCATTGGTTAACATTGGACCCTATGGATCCCAGGAGCCAATAACGATGTACGCCGGCGGTGATGGTACGCACCGCCGCGGACGTGACCGCTGCGGACGTGACCGCCATTTTCTATCTGTTGAATCCCTCGATACCTGATCTTCGACAGGAGAGGACCTACACTGCAAGTGCTGCTGTGACCTTGGTCTGGAAGAGACAATGGCTCGTGCGTCTGGGGAAAGGGCCCCTGCCTTCACATCGGAGGAGCTGGAGAAGCTCGTTGATGGGGTCCTCCCCCAGTACACGCTACTCTACGGTCCTCCAGACAAACAGGTAAGTACACAGGGAGCATGTTGTATGGGCTATGCCTGTGTAGAGAGGGCTGGATGTAAGAAGGAAGGGGGCAGAGTTCTGCGTGCATGAAAGACGGTGGGTGCATGTTCCACATGGCAAGGGAAGGGATGGGGGCCACTCACTTTGACGGTGCAGTTGGTAATGACTTCTCTTCTTCCACTGTACATTTCATGTAGGTCAGCGCCCACCAGAAGAAAGATATTTGGCGTGCCATCGCCAAGGACGTCCGGACCCTGGGGGTCTACCAGAGACGGAGCACCCACTGCCGGAAAAGATGGGAGGACATTCACCGCTGGAGCAAGAAGACGGCGGAGGCTCAGCTGGGGTGGCCTCCCAACGTGGGAGCGGTGCCCGTCGAACCATGACCCCCCTGATGTTCAGGATCCTGGCGGTGGCTTACCCGGAGTTGGATGGGCGCTTGAGGGCATCACAGCAGACACAAGGGGGTGAGTACACTCTCATTCAGCTGACTTTGCATGCAGTGGAGTTGTCTGGGTGGGGAGGAGGGCTGTGGGTTTCCCTAGGCCAGGGCGAGTTCCGTAGGCTAGGCCCCTCCGTAAGGCATGGCCCTGTGTCCCCCCACCCCAGCTCTGTAGAGTGCCAAGTACAGCTATTCATGCCCCTGTGTCATTTATGTGTGCAGATGTCGTCCATAGCCTCGTAGGCCATTTCCCAAGAATTGCACTGTAGAGCCCAAGAGCGCGGCGTAGTGCAGGGGCTTCTGTGTCTGTCTTGTCCGCCAATGGTAGCGGTAATCCATGCACTCAACATGTCTTTATTCTGTCCCCCCCCCCTTTTTGTGGTTTCCCTGTTCTTGTGTGCATTAGCATCATCAGGTGGAGGAGCAGTGGCACTGGAGCACGAGGGAGCTGCATCCCACATGGCCATGGAGGGCCACACTACGGACTCAGAATTCACCAGTGGGACGGAGGGCGAGGGGAGCTCCACGGCGGGGACAGGAGCTGACACCAGCGACACAGACTCATCCTCTGATGGGAGCTCCCTTGTGGTGACGGCAACATCTGTGCCCCCCGCATCTACAGGTACAGCCGCCACCCCGCCTACCAGCACTGCCCTCCCAGCAGCCCCTCAGCCTTCGCCCTGTGCCCGCTCACCCAGGAGGGTGGGCATCACCTTCGCCCCAGGCACCTCAGGTCCTGCCCCAGTCACCCCTGCTACCCTCAGTGAGGAGGCCATTGACCTCCTCAGGTCACTCACTGCTGGTCAGTCTACCATTTTGAATGCCATCCAGGGTGTAGAAAGGCAGTTGCAACAAACAAATGCATTCCTGGAGGGCATTTATTCTGGTCAGGCGGCCCTTCACCGAGCCTTTCAAACTCTGGCCTCAGCACTGATGGCAGCCATTGTCCCTGTGTCTAGCCTCCCCCCTCCAACTTCCTCCACCCAGACCCAATCCCCTGTACCTCTGCCTATCCCAAGCACACCATCAGACCAGCCTGCACACACCTCACCACACAAGGGAATCTCAGGCAAACATAAGCACCACACATCCCACAGGCACTCACGCAAGCATCAGACACACGCAGACACACCAACACCCACTGCCTCGACTGTGTCCCCCTCCTCGTCGTCTCCGTCCTCCCTCCCAATCTCGTCTACACACACACCTGCATGCATTACCTCTACAGCCACTATGTCCCTCACCAGCACACCCACCAGCACACCTCACGTGCAGTCACCACCCCCACTACCATTCACACATCCCCTGTGTCCTCTCCCAGTGTGTCTGTGACGCCCCCTCCCAAGATACACAAACGCAGGCACACACCCACCCAACAGCCATCCACCTCACGTCAGCCTCCAGCGCATGCACCTGCACCCAAAGTCACCAAACGTACACCTCCTACTACCACCACCTCTTCCTCCACTCCCAAATCCCCTCCAGCTACCTGCCCCAGTGTGTCCAAAAAACTTTTCCTGTCCAGCCTTGACCTTTTTCCCACACCTCTCCCACCCCGTCCATCTCAGAGGTCCCGAACTAGTACCTCAGCCACAACATCTCCGGCACCAGTGGTGCCTGTGGTCACAGGTATGTGGAGTGCACCGGTCACCAGGACAGCCAGTGTGGCACGGAGCCACAGCACAGCCAGTCCCCCCGTGAAGCATCAGAAGTTGGCCAGTGCCCAGCGGGAGAGGGGGAAGACTCCAGCCACCCAAGCCGCTCCCAGGGGTCCCGGTGGGAGTGTGGACTCAGCTGTGACACCTCCCAAGGTGGAGAAGGGCCACAAGAAACCCAGCAAGTCTGGGAAGAGCAGTACGGCGGAGAAGACCGCCATCATCCCCGTTGCCCAGGAGGCCACCGCCAGCCCCAGCCCAGCTGCCCAGGAGGGCCCCTCCAGCCCCATTCCCGCTGCCCAGGAGGCCACCGCCAGCCCCATCCCAGCTGCCCAGGAGGGCCCCACCAGCCCCATCCCCGCTGCCCAGGAGGCCACCACCAGACCCAGCCCAGCTGCCCAGGAGGGCCCCGCCAGCCCAGCTGCTCAGGAGGGCCCCGCCAGCCCCAGCCCAGATGGGCCATGAAGGACCGCCAGCCCTAGCCCAGCTGGGCCATGAAGGACCGCCAGCACAAGACCCGCTGGGCCATGAAGGACCGCCGGCACAAGACCCGCTGGGCCATGAAGGACCGCCAACTCAAGCATCGCTGGGCCATGAGGGACCGCCAACTCAAGCACCGCTGAACAGGGCACCGCCAAATCAAGCACTGCTGAACAGGGCAAGCATCGCTGAACAGGGCACCGCCAACTCAAGCACTGCTGAACAGGGCACCGCCAAATCAAGCACCGCTGAACAGGGCAAGCACCGCTGAACAGGGCACTGCCAACTCAAGCACCGCTGAACAGGGCACCGCCAATTCGAGCACTGCTGAACAGGGCACCGCCATCACAAGCACCGCTGAACAGGGCAACGCCATCACAAGCACCGCTGAACAGTGCACCACCAACTCAAGCACCGCTGAACAGGGCAGCGCCAACTCAAGCACCGCTGAACAGGGCACCGCCAACTCAAGCACCGCTGAACAGGGCACCGCCAAATCAAGCACCGCTGAACAGGGCAAACACCGCTGAACAGGGCACCGCCAACTCAAGCACCGCTGAACAGGGCACCGCCAACTCAAGCACCGCTGAACAAGACACCGCCAACTCAAGCACCGCTGAACAGGGCACCGCCATCACAAGCACCGCTGAACAGGGCACCGCCATCACAAGCACCGCTGAACAGGGCACCGCCTTCTGAAGCACCGCTAGCCCATGAGCGGCAGGGGCACTGACGCAAATGGGTCCGTCACGGGGTGAGTGATGCACTCTGGGCACCAGTCCCCCTCAAGAACCAGTGGAGACATGCATCCACTACCTCTGTCCTTCACAGTATGAAGCACTCTGGGCACCAGTCCCCCTCCAGAAACAGTGGAGACATGCATCCACTACCTCTGTCCTTCACAGGATGAAGCACTCTGGGCACCAGTCCCCCTCCAGAACCAGTGGAGACTGTTATCCACTTGAGAGACTGTGGCTTTGCACTCACCAGGATATGGCAGTGGCCAAACCACCCACTAGAGAGACTTGAGAGACTGTGGCTTTGCACTCCCCAGGATAATGCAGTGGGCAAACCACCCACTAGAGAGACTTGAGAGACTGTGGCTTTGCACTCCCCAGGATAATGCAGTGGGCAAACCACCCACTGGAGAGACTTGAGAGACTGTGGCTTTGCACTCCCCAGGATAATGCAGTGGGCAAACCACCCACTGGAGAGACTTGAGAGACTGTGTCTTTGCACTCCCCAGGATAATGCAGTGGGCAAACCACCCACTGTAGAGACTTGAGACACTGTGGCTTTGCACTCCCCAGGTTAATGAAGTGGGCAAACCACCCACTGTAGAGACTTGAGAGACTGTGGCTTTGCACTCCCCACGATAATGCAGTGGGCAAACCACCCAATGGAGAGACTTGAGAGACTGTGGCTTTGCACTCCTCAGGATAATGCAGTGGGCAAACCACCCACTGGAGAGACTTGAGAGACTGTGGCTTTGCACTCCCCAGGATAATGCAGTGGGCAAACCACCCACTGTAGAGACTTGAGAGACTGTGGCTTTGCACTCCTCAGGATTGAACAGTGGGCAACCCACCCACTGTAGAGAATTGAGAGACTGTGGCTTTGCACTCCCCAGGATTGAACAGTGGGCATTGAGCCCCCTCGTGTATATGGCGTCGTGCACTCATCCGGCTGAGGTGCCCCCCCTTCCCTTCCCCCTGAGGTGCCTGTTGTATTTCTATCTGATGCCCCTGCAGTGTTCTCTCTGTTTTGATCTGGTATCGAGTGTGGGCCTCGCCCATGCATTTTGGGCCCAGTGGTCCACTGACTATAAATGGTGCAATACCTGGACTACTATTCTTGGTGTATATTTTGTTAATAGTGTATATATGTATATGTTTGCGTACTGCATTTTAATAGATTACAATGGTTACACTCATTTCCTTTTGTCTTTGCCTTCTTCCGGGGGGGGTTGGGGGGTATAACTATAATGTATAGATATGTGTGTATAGATATTAGTGTGTGTGTTGTAGTGGGTGAGGGTGGGGGTGGGGGTGTTGCGTGTGTGTCTCTCTGTTTTTTTGCCTCCCCCCTCCCCTGTGTCATAGGTGCAGTACTCACCGTGGTCTACGCCGCCGGCGTTCGTGCTCCTGGTACAGGAGCAGGAAGACTATCACAGGTAGGATTTGGAGTTCCGGGTCCATGATGTCCTCGTTCCTCGTGGAGTGTGTAGAGGTGAGCGTTTTTCCTTCGAAATTCCTGTTTCCGCCGTGTTTTTATCCGCGGTGAATCCGCCCCGGAAAAGGTGGCGGATTGGCCTGTCATAATACTGTGGGCGGTACGTTGTCTTCCGCCTGTCTGTTGGCGGTGACCGCTGCGCTGTTTGTTTGTACTGCTGTGGCGGTCGGAGTGTTAAAGTGGCTGTCTTTGGTGGCAGTTTCCGCCACGGTCGTAATTGCAATTTTTTTCCGCCGGCCTGTTGGTGGTCTTACCACCGCTTTAACACCGTCCACCAGGGTTGTAATGACCACCATAGTGGACTATGTAGTTGGCCTCAGATCAAGGATGGCTGAGTATATGAAGAAGGCCAGTAAGAACCTTCAGGCAAGCCAAGAATCGCAAAAGAAATGGCATGACCAGAACGCTGTTCAGACAGTGTACCAACCAGGACAGAAGCCTGTGGCACCAAGAGAACTCCAAGACAAATGGAGTAGACCACACATCATAGTGGAGAAAAAGAGTGAGGTCACTCATTTAGTTGACCTTGGCACTCCAAGAAGTCCTCTCAGAGTACTTCATGTGAACTGCCTAAAGCCCTACTATGACAGGGCTCACTTAACCCTGCTCATGGCCATTGATGAGGGACAGGAAGAAGAGAGTGACCCTCTCCCTGACCTCTTTTCTAATTCTGCAGCTGATGGTTCAGTTAAGGGGGTAGTCTTAACAGACTGCCTTTCTCGGTCTCAAAGAGAAGATTGCATTAATCTCCCAGGACAGTTCTCAGAATGGTTTTCCCTTACACCTGGTCAAACCATATGGTGAGAACACACCACTGATACAGGGGACAGTCTGCCTATCAAAGCAGAACACTGACATCAGGCACAAAATCGGGGTAACCATGCCAAGAAAGAAGATACTTTCCTACATAACCCCCCTAAACTAGGGATAATAGGGCTAACCATGTCCAGATGAATCTTTATTGTCTAAGTGGAAATATCTGAAGAGTCCATCTGGAGTGGTTACTCCCAGGTCTATGTTCCACTGTAAAGTCAATACCCTGTAGGGAAATAGACCTCCTCAACACTTGTGGGTTTTGTCCTTTCATCTGCTTGATCCATAAGAAAGGTTTGTGGTCTGTCTAAACAATGAAGTGAGTACCAAAGAGGTATGGTCTCAACTTCTTTAAGGCCCAGACCACAGCAAAGGTTTCCCTCTCTATGGATGTCCAACCCTTTTCTCTGGGGGTCAACCTTCTGCTGATAAAATCTACTGGTTGATCGTGGCTCTCTGTATTAAGTTGTGAAAAAACTCCCCTCACCCCTACCTCTTAAGCATAGTTTGAACTATAAAATTCTTGGAGTAGTTTGGGCTTTTTAGAACAGGTGCAGAGCACATGGCCTGTTTAAGTTCTTCAAAAGCTTTTTGACAGCTGACTGTCCATAATACCTTCTTGGCACTTTCTTAGAGGTGTGGTCATTCAGAGGGGCAACACTGGAGACATAATTCTTAATAAACCTCCTGTAATACCCAGTGAGAGCTGGAAAGGATCTGACCTTGGTCTGTGTTGTGGTGGTAGTCCAGTCTAAAATAGTTTGGATTTTCCCCTGTAGTGGTTGAATCGGTTCCCCACCTACTAGGTGTCCCAGATAAACAACTTTCCCCTGCCCTATCTGGCATTTTGAAATCTTGATAGTAAGGCCTGCCTTTTGCAGAGCCTCCAAAAGTTTCCATAGGTGGACCAGGTAGTCATCCCAGGTGGAATTAAAGACTGCTATATCATCTAGATATGCTGCACTGAAGGCTTCCAGACCTTGGAGGTCCTTACTCACCAACCTCTGAAGAGTGGCAGGTGCATTTTTCAAACTAAAGGGCATAACATTAAAGTGATAATGCCTTCGATAGGTTGAGATTGCAGTGTTTGGTTTTGCATCCTGTGACAACTTGATCTGCCAATACCCTGCAGTCAAGTCAACAGTGCTTAGATACTTGGCAGATACCAGTGTATATATTAGCCCATCTGCTCTGGGTATAGGGTATAATCTGCACAGAACCTCATCTCCTTTTTTCCATTTTGTGAGTGAGGTTTTGGTACTAGCATCACTGGGCTAACCCAGGGGCTGTCAGAGTGCTCAATTTCTCCTGGGCCAATCATCTCCTGCACCTCTGCTTTGATGCAATCCCTTACATGATCAGGTTGCCTGTACATTTTACTCTTGACAGAAAGGTTGTCTCCTGTATCAATGGTGTGTTCACACCATGTGGTCTGTCCAGGTGTAAGGGAAAACAGTTCTGAGAACAGCCCTAGGATATTTCGGCACTCTTCTCTTTGAGACATAGAAAGGCAATCTGCTAAGACCACCCCTCAACTGAACCATCAGCTTCAGAATTTGAAAAGGATCACTCTCTTCCTCCTGTCCCTCACCAGTGGCCATGATCAGGGTTAAGGCATAGTAGGGCTTTAGGCAGTTCACATGAAGTACTTTGAGAAGACTTCTAGAAGTGCGAAGTTCAACTAAATAAGTGACCTCACCCTTTGCCTCTACTATGATGTGTGGTCAACTCCATTTGTCTTGGAGTGCGCTTGGTGCCACAAGCTCCAGGACCCACACTTTCTATCCTGGTTGGTACACTGTCAGGACAGCCTTCTGGTCATGTCATTGCTTTTGCAAATCTTGGCTTGCCTGAAGGTTTTTACTGGCCTTCTACGTGTACTCAGCCATTCTGGATCTGAGGCCAAGTACATAATCCACTATATCTTGTTTAGTGGGGAACAGGGGTTGCTCCGAACCCTCCTTTACAAGAGCTAATGGACCCCTAACAGGGTGACCAAAGAGGACTTCAAAGGGGCTGTAGCCCACTCCTTTTTGGGGTACCTCCCTCTAGGCAAAGAGGAGGCATGGTAACAGGACATTCCATCTCCTCCTGAGTTTTTCAGAGAGTACCATAACTATGCCTTTGAGTGTTTTATTAAAAGGCTCAACCAACCCATTTGTCTGGGGATGGTAAGGTGTGGTGAATTTATATGTTATACCACACTCTTTCCACATTGCTTTCAAGAATGCAGACATGAAGTTGCTAGCCCTGTCTGATACTACCTCTTTTGGGAAACCCACCCTAGAAAAGATTCCCAGTAGGGCTTTGACCACTGCAGGAGCTATAGTGCTCCTAAGAGGTATGGCTTCTGGATACCTGGTGGCATGGTCCACCACCACCAGATTAAATCTGCTTCAGAAGCTGTGGGAGGGTCAAGGGGGCCAATAATATCAACCCCTATCCTTTCAAAGGGTACCCCAACCACTGGCAGTGGGATTAGGGGGGCCTTTGGAGTGCCACCTGTCTTGCCACTGGCTTGACAAGTGACACAGAAGCGACAAAACTCCTTTGTATCTTCAGACATATGAGGTCAGGGAAAATGAGGGAACAGTCTGTCCCAGGTTTTGCTTTGCCCCAGATGTCCAGCAAGGGGAATGTTATGTGCCAAAGTCAACAAAAATTGTCTGTATTGAAGAGGGATGATCAATCTCCTGGTGGCGCCAGGTTTGGGGTCCCTTGCTTCTGAATATATGATATTGTTTTCCCATTACACCGTATGGGTGATATTGACATCCCCTGCTTCTTCTTTGACAGCTTGCTGTCTCAAACCCTCAAGTGTTGCGCAAGTCTGCTGAGTCACACTTAACTCCTCCCTGGCAGGCCCCCCTGCACCTAAGAGTTCAGCTGTATCAGCTTGAAGTTCTTCTGCTGTAGGTTCTGTCCAGGGAGTTGACTCCTCCTCCTCAAAGGGGGAATCATCATTGGAGGGAGGGATAGTGGATAATTTCTTACCCTTCCTAGCACTGCTTTTGGGAAGCCCTTTGTCCGTAGTTTCAGGATCCAAGTTTCCCTGTTCTCTTTGCTTTTTGGTCTGAGCCGTGCTTAAAGCAAAGATATCACCAGGAATACCTTACATGGCTGCATGGGCCTCCAACTCCGCTTCAGCTGAAGCTGAAGTCTCCAAGTCGTTCCCAATCAGACACTCTACGGATAGGGCTGTGGATACCACAACTGTTTTAGGACCAGTAAACCCCCCCCCAAGTGAGATCAACAACTGCCATGCAGTGGATTCCAGTGTTGTTATGAGTGTCAGTCACGTGGTACTGATGACCAAGTAGGTGTTGCTCAGGGACCACCAGTTTTTCAGTGTCCATGGTGACACAGGCACCTGTGTCCTTGTAGGCCTCAACTTGAACACCATTAATTAGGGGTTATTGCTTGTACTTATCCATATTAAGGGGACAAGCAACAAGGGTGGCAAGGTGTCATCAGAGACTAAAACAGCCTCAGTGGTTTACCTAACTAAACCAATCCCCACTACATTTCCCAGAGTGAGCTCTGCTACTCCCTTGGACATACTATTTATAGAGTTAATTCTCCCACCACCACTGCTTTTGCTAGGGGCACTAGTTATAGCTGTGGTGGGTAGGGGTGGTGAGAGGTTTGGTGCTTTTCTTAGGACAAGAGCTGTCTCCTACCCTATACCCTTTATTTATTCAAAAATAGCACTAACGCTTTTTGTTCTGATTGGAATGAAAAGAGGATTTAGACCTAGCCCCAAAAGAGTTTTGTGGGCCTGATGAAGAATCTTTGTTTTTGTCTTTGTCCCCACCTTTGTCATGTGACTTACCATCCTGCTTCTTTTCCTGGTCACTCCATGTATGAGCTTTTCTGGTTACCCTTGTTCTGACCCATTTGTCCACCTTCTTTCCCAATTCTTGGGAAGAGGTCAGATCTGAGTCAACCAGGTATTGGTACAACAAGTCAGATTCACAGTTATATGAAATATGATCTCTCTGCAACAGATTGTTCAAGCCCTCGTAGTCAGACACTTTGCTGCCATGTAACCACCCTTCTAAAACTTTAACAGAACAGTCCATAAAGTCAACCCAATCCTGTGAGGACTCTTTTCTGGTCTCCCAGAACTTAATCCTATACTGTTCAGTGGTGAGACCAAAACCTTCCAAGAGTGCTGTTTTCTAAATACTGTAGTTGTCTGCATCCTCTACTGTGACCGTGAGAAGTTTATCCCTCCCCTTGTCAGAGAAGGACAACCAGAGAATACCATCCCTCTGATTTGAGGGACCCTTTGAACGTTACAGGCCCTCTGTAGCAAACCACTTGTATATTTCATCCTCCTCCTTGTATGAGGGAGCAATTTTGTGCAGGTTCCTAGAATCTATGGAGTCCTTCCTGCCTCTATAATCTCTGAAACTGCTGCAGCTGCGACCATGGGGTGCAACCCCTCCCTCTCCACTGCCAAGGCCTCCCTATCTAGGGTTAGCTGTTGCTGCTGCAGCCTCAGCCTGGCCTCCTCCAGTCTCAGCTTTCTGAACTCTTTATGTATAGAGTCATCCCCTGGAGTTGTGCAGTGTGACCACTCAGACAATGAAGTGACATAAGAGTGGGTAGAAGTGTAGCTTTCCATAGTATTTGTGACCCTAGCTACATGTCCACTGGGTGTAAAGGGAGCCCTACCTGAGTGACTTCCCCTCCCACTACCAGCAACTCTATTTGGAACAAGATCCTTTGAAGAACCCCCCTCTGAACCTGGAAGATTATCCTCTAACTAAAGGGGGCTAGAGTCTCTCTCCTTCTCCTCTTCCTGGCTACCAGCATGTTCTTGGTCATCCTGGAGAAGGAGGCTCAAAAGGAAATTCTCATTCAGATTATTCCCCATATCTAGCTTCCTCTCTGAACACAGCCCCTTCATTTCCTTGAAGTTCATGCCCTCATAGGGAGAGTCCATGACCTCAGAGCATAGTCCAGCTGCAGACATGGTGTGTGTTAGGGTGGTGTAGGGTCTACATAACCAACCTAACCATTAGTCTCTAAGAAAGAAGGTTAGAGACTAGATTCCTGTACTAAGTACTATGTGGTGTCTCTATGTATAGAGTAGTCTTTCCTGTGGAAAGCACTAGGTGACAGAGTGATAAGGTAATTGCAAGTACTTATCCCACCACTGCCACCCATGTAGGAGGCTGTCCTGGTTTGTAGTGGGTACCTATGGCACTTACACCTTATACCAGGCCAGTTATCACTTATTAGTGAAATGTTGGCAGTGTCTAGAAGCCAGGCTCTCTAGAGGTAACTATGGATGAGCAGCCAGGGCTTATCTAGACATTCAAAGCTCATGCAATCCCACTGTAATCACACAATACTCACACACATGAAAGAAAATACTCAGTGTTTCAAAAATAAAGGTACTTTATTTTGGTGACACAAATACCCAAAATACCATAGAGACTATTCTCCCTTAGGACGTAAGTAATACACAAATTATATACAATAGTATGCAGAAATAGACATTTCTTCTTTCCGCAGGAGAGCGATGCGTCGATCCGGACAAGCATTCTCTGGTCCGGGCAGGCTTTGCGTCATTTTTACATGCCCAGCAATGTTTGCATCGGAAATCCGGCGGCACGGTGATCCAAAAACCGCACAGTGTGGGTTGCAATCTCACCAGCCTCCGTAAGTGATGCTGCGCATTGTTTCTCCAGCTGCGTGCGTCGATCTCCCACCCGCGCTGCAGGTGGAGCATCGATTTCAGCCACGAAACTGGCGACGCATTGTTTTTCTGGAGGTTGCATTGAAATTTTCCCCGCACGGCAGTCTGTTAGTGGATTTCTCGAACTTGGCCTGCCAGCTTCTCCTTTCAAGGCCCCAGGAACTGGATAGGGCACCACTTGGCAGGGCAGGAGTCTCAACAGAGGCTCGAGGTGCCAGCAGAGAGAAGTCGTTGCTGTCCCTGAAACTTCAACAACAGGAGGCAAGCTCAATTTCAAGCCCTTGGAGAGTTCTTCTCAAGCAAGAAGGCACACGAAGTCCAGTCTTTGTCCTCTTGCACAGGCAGAAGCAGCAACTGTAGGATAGCTCCACAAGCAGGAAGGGCAGCTCTTCTTCCTCAGCTCTTCTGCAGGCAGAGGTTCCTCTTGGTATCTAGAAGTGATTCAAAGTGTGTGGTTTTGGGTGCCCTTCTTATATCCATTTTGCCCTTTGAAGTAGGCTTACTTCAAAGAAAAGTCTCTCTTGTTTGTGAAATCCTGCCTTGCCCAGGGCAGGCCACCAGGGGGTTGGAGACTGTATAGTGTGAGGGCAGCCACAGCCCTTTCAGGTGTGAGTGATCACTCCTCCCCTCCCTCGTAGCTCAGATGGCTTATCAGGATATGCAGGCTACACCCCAGCTCTGTTTGTGTCACTGTCTAGAGAGAGGTGCAAGCAGCCCAACTGTTAAGCTGACCCAGACAGGGAATCTACAAACAGGCAGAGTCACGGAATGGTTTAAGCAGGAAAATGCTCACTTTCTAAAAGTTACATTTTCAAACACACAATCTTAAAATCAACTTTACTAAAAGATGTATTTTTAAATTGTGAGCTCTGAGACCCCAAACTCCACATGTCTATCCGCTCCCAAAGGGAATCTACACTTTAATCATATTTAAAGGTAGCCCCCATGTTAACCTATGAGAGGGATAGGCCTTGCAACAGTGATACCAAATTTAGCAGTATTTCACTGTTAGGACATATAAACACATTAGTAAATGTCCTACCTTAAACATACATTGCCCCCTGCCCATGGGGCTATCCAGGGCCTACCTTAGGGGTGTCTTACATGTAAGAAAAGGGAAGGTTTAGGAATGGCAAGTGGGTACACTTGACAAGTTGAATTGGTAGTTTTAAACTGCACACACAGACACTGCAGTGGCAGGTCTGAGCCATGTTTACAGATCTACTATTGTGGGTGGCACAAACAGTCCTGCAGGCCCATTAGTAACATTTGATTTACAGGCCCTTGGCACCTCTAGTGAACTGTACTAGGGACTTACCAGTAAATCAAATATGCCAATCATGGATGAACAAATTACATACACATTTTGTATAGGAGCACTTGCACTTTAGCACTGGGTAGCAGTGGGAAACTGCACAGAGTAACAAAAAATAGCAAAAAGAGAGTCAAGCACACATCAACAACTTGGGAAACAGAGGCAAAACGTTAGGGGAGACCATGTCAAGGATGCTAAGTCTAACAACATGATATTCAATTAAGTGTCCAAGCTGGGATTAGCAATAAAGTGCCCATGAAAAGAATTAACAGCTCAGCCACTTCTGGACCTATTCTTTTAAAAGCTTACTAGTTTTATCATCTAGTCACTCACTCATCCATCCATTCACCCACTCCCTCCGCTACTCTCACAGTGATACATCTAAACATATGCACAAACAACCTCACCAATCAAATAAGGATGGTCAATTCAATTCAATTCAATTTTTGTTATCATGATTTGGAACTCCAAAGAGGTCCACATGTAAAATGAAACACAACAACGAAGAAAAATAAAACTCCAAATCTCCCATTCTTTTCAATCTACTTCACATATTAAGGGGACATTCTGTAAGCACTGATATTCAATATTATTGCCCTCTCCTAACATAGCATAAATTTACCCTCATAAAACAAGATCAAATACTAATAAACCACACCTAGCGGGATTGTTGGTCGCATCCCTTCCTCCCGTCTTCCGGCTAATCTACCTTTGTAAACAAGACAGCATTAAGATCTCTTATGCAGTTGGAAGGCCCCTCCTCCCTAAGGACCCCAGCAGATACTTTAAAAAAAAACTGAAATTCCTACAGTGTTTGATTTCCTCATGTTGGCCCCTAGTGCAATCTAATCACAAGTAATCAGTATAGCTTTAGGATAGTTTGAAAAAATGTAAAAGTCCTAAAGCAAAACCTTTCATTAGGAGGGTTATAAAATTAAACTAAGGCCTCCCCAACAGATCTAATATTTAACTGCAAATAGAGGGATTTCAACCATAAGTTCCTCTGAGTGGCTAAGAATGGACAAACAAATAAAATATGCTTGAGATTCTGTACCCCACAAGGCACAAGTGTTATTAGCACCATCCCATTTGGAGTTTAAATCTCTAAGAGGCACTCTATCAAGTCTGATCAATATGAAAAGACGCCGTACTCTGTGCGGGAGATTCTGTGTCAGGTAAGGCTGTGCCACTTTGGGCAACACTGACTTGATTAAATTATCGAGGCCTCTTTTAGGGAGGCACCACTGAAGATCCATTGTTAAGCCTTTAGACAATGATACCTCCTTCAAGAATTTTTTTAGAATCATAAGGGGAGTCGAAGTAATAAGAGCCAGGTCCAGCTCAAGGATGACATCCCTGCTCTCCACACATAAGGATTTTGCACCAAGTCGAAGAGTGCAAGGCTATAACCAATCGCAACAGGCAAGGCGGGACACCCAGCTCATGAAGTTTCCACAAGATTTTCCTGTCCACTCTATCAAACGTGGTGGAGTAACCGATGAACTCAGCATAGACCACTCCCCCCCTAATCTGGACATATTTATCCATTATTGTTTGCATTATTAAGATGTTATCTAGGGTGTTATGAGCCTTCCTGAATCCTGCCTGTTCCATTGGAAGAATGGCATTTTCCTCCACCCAATCAGTTAAGTGCGTTAGAATACTTTTTGCAAATATCTTGCCTCCAACAGGACAATTGTCGGTAATGTAAGGGTGCTGTTCTATCTCCCTTTTTATATAAGGGGAGTATAATACTGCCTGTCCAAGAGTCTGGGATTCTACCTTGAGAGTAGCAGGTAAAGAATACTGGTTGGAGAAGTCTTGCCCAAAGCGAAGGCTCCTGTTTGATTAGTGACATTGTGACCTCAGCGGGACCCCTGGCACCAGATGAGCGCATTGAGTTTATGATCCCCTCTAACTCCAACACAGAGGGCGAGACAATATTTACCACTTACTTGTCCCAGCTTAATTCCAGCACCACTTTTCCAGGGTCCAGGTCGTGATTTTCAGCATAAAGGGCCTGAATATACAGCCTCCAGTCAACCTCTGCTATTGGAGGGGCAATGGGAGTTTTCCGATTTCCGCACCCCTCAGAAATAATAGCCCAGAGTTTGCTAGGGTTTCTCGTCACAGCTGCTTACCTCTATTCGATCCACTTATGGTCAGCCTCTTTCCTTCGGATAGCCAGCTTCACCCGCGCTCGTCTTCTCTTAAGGAGTGATATTTTCCTACTCCTTTCCGTGGTCTGACAATCTGGATGTCGCCTTACCAATGTATTCATTTCTCTATTCAGTTTCACGATGGAGAACTGAACTTTTTTTTTGTGAAGGATTACTGCACTCGGGCTGGTTACCAGCAATAATGTGTCTTATTTATTTGGGAAAAGATTTTAAAGAGTCCCTACACCAAACCTCAATATTTTCCACTAGTTTTTCAAGAAGTGGTTTCAGCAATGTTATTTTAGCTGAAGACCAATACGTTCTCCTATTTTTCCCATTGATGGTAAGGTTTTTGCCTTTCATGGACCAAGAATCTATTGTGGCTAGCTGAATTTTTAAGGTGAGTTTAAAAATCATATGGTCACTGAGCGAGGTATCGATAATTACCATATCCTCAACTATTTGAGAGATATTATACGAAGCGCAAATATAGTCTATGATAGAACTACTCATAGAGGACTTATGACTATAGGATGCAGGAGAATCTGAGCAAAATCGCCCAATAAGCACATTCACTTATTCAAAACCTTTTGTCTTTGTCAATGTAGGCTGCCATGAATGCCTACACTGGCCCACTTCTCACAGAAATTCAGATTACCCAACATCGCTCTATTCGCGTGTGCATAAATTGCTTAATGTTAGTGGCCTTTATCAGTGGCACCCGAATAGCAAGACGGTGTTATCAACGGTACAGCTGTAAGAAAAGGGCAATCTCCGAGAATTAGTCAAGCACAAAAAATTGTATTTCATACTTAGAAGGGTCTCACTTTTATAATAGGCAATATTTCAGGGCCGTGCATATTAGCTACCATGAATTAATTAGGACTAGACAGCGTACCATCTTTATTGAGTGAAGAAACTATAAAGTATTTTAATTATTAGCATGATTTTCCACCAAATGTATTTCAAGAACCAAATTAAGACACGTGTTAACAACTTTGCACGCTGACATCTTTAGATGGATTGACCTTTAAGAACAGAAACCTAAATAATGATATCAGAGCAAATTGAATATGTATTTATAGACTCCGGTGATTTACAGTTTTAAATACTGCATTTATTCTAATGCATTCTTCTTCCAATTTTTCTCTTTTCCGCCCTCATTTGTATTGTACAAAGAATATTCATTATCTTTTTCTGACAGCAAATTGAATCTGATACAATTACATCACTTTACCACCACATTGGTTTATGGCATTTAAAGTGCTGGGACATGATAACGTTCACTTAGTGAATTATTTCAATTAGCAAAAAATACAATACTTTAAAATGCTAAACTTATCTTCGTTATTTTGACATAATAAAAGGAAACTGGGTGGTTAAATGTGGTATTCATGCATTTCAAATTAGAATGAATACAACTCTAAGCTCACCAATTAGACTGTAACTGTTGGTGCAAGAAATGCATGTCATCCATTTAACTTCTGCTCAGGTGAACATAGCAACCCGAGAAGCGCATCAGATGACAAGAATTCCATAAGGCATAGTCAAGAATAGCAGGTCTTACTTTTTTGCTGTGCCATTGCAGCCCTATCTGTTATGACAGTGCGTTTTATTGCGCTATTTAACACAAGTCAAAAGCAAAAAAGAACAGTATCAGCAAAAAAGCTCATTGATTCATACACATGCATGTGTCCTTTTCTTGCACACCTGGGAGTCATGATGATATGGCAGGCCTCAGCATCACCAAACTAACATTGGCACTATTCATGAGGCAATGGCCATTTTATTGTTTTTTAAATGTACTGTTCCCTCATGGTACTCCCTTTTGGAGAGGCAAGATACAAAATAAATCAAATAAAAAATATACCAAGGTTATTTATTGTCATTAAAAACATGGTATATGAAATGACTATCTTTTGTGTGATATACCCTCATATGTACATTTAACTATTTGGGCTGGCTGTAGAACTCTGTGCAATGTACCCCTCTTAACCAGTAAAAAAGTGCCAGTGTTCCTCCTTTCAACATGATGAAACTGGGGTACTCCTAATTGGCATGTGTAGCTTACCTGTATTTCCCTAGTATATGTTGTGAGACATACCCAGAGCCGGCAGGTCAAAGATCACTAATGGAGTCCACTACCTATTTAGTGACAGTGTAAAACTTGTATTGAGACCTGCTGTTGTAGCCTGACTAAAGCAGCATTCAAACTACAATTTGACCTGTAAAGGAAACCCCTTTTGACTGGCCTAAATAATTATTTGAAGGATTAATATGTCATCCCTAAGAGGAGCTTATTTCCCATAAAGAAGATTGCTTTGTAAAGAAAGGCAGGACATGTAGGAATTTAGGCCCGTATTTATATATTTTTTGCGCCGCATTTGCGTCGTTTTTTGACGCAAAAACGGCGCAAACTTGCAAAATGCCATTGTATTTTGTAGGTTTGCGCCGTTTTGCGTCAAAAAGCGGCGCAAATGCGGCGCTAAAAAAAGTATAAATACGGGCCTTAATGTTAAACATGTCCTTACAGTGAAAAGGTCCCAAAAGCTATTTTCATACTATCAAGGCTAGCCAGTTCCATTGGAAAACACTAGAGTGGAAAATTAAATTTTAAATTTCTATATCCAGCTAAGGAACATCTAGAAATGTAATTCTTGGTGTCTTTGTAATATTTACGAAAATCCCAATTCACTGGCGAAGTCCATTTTTAACTAACAATTTAACTATGAAAAGGTACTTTTAGAAAGTTACCTTTCCCTGCCTAAAGCCTGTTGATGCTAATTTGCATTTGCCTCCAGCAGTAGCACTCTGAACACTTAACCCTGAATGATGTGTTCAGAAACTGCTCCCAGAGCAGAGATAAAAGCTTGGGTGTAGGGAAATGTTTCTATTCCTCTTTCAGCATGGCCATTTGAGAGATGCCCAGGAGTTTAATTCTCTTCAATGAGCCTCCAGGCATCTGTCAGATGACACCTGCACAGGCGTCCTGTTTGTTCTCCCAGTTTCCCAGGCTCCAGTCATATTGGGGAGGGAGCTTCAAACTGGTTTGTAGTGACCAAAGAGGAGGGGTTACTCATTTCCCTGACTACACCTCTGTTGTGTGCACACAGATTCTACACAAGCTGGGTTTCACCATCTTAGATTTAGGCTGAAATGGGCACTGTGGGCTTGTTTGAGTAGGACACACTAGAAATGCTGCAAGAATGGAGACAGCAACCCCTGATGACTTTTACCCTATTGGTTATGGAGGCGGCAGGTGTCACCTACAGGCTGGTGCCAAGCAAAAATGTGGCATCCCCAGTACCCTACTCATGACACTAATGGGCCTGTAGAAAATCAGAAGAGAACTGATCCTACTGTCTGAAACCCTAAGGAGACCTACAGGACTGAACTAGATCTCCCTCTTCTACCTATGACAAGTGAACCTCAAAGGTCAGAAGGCTGACCTCCTGTTCAACTACAGAGACACAACAAGCTGCAATAGGCCATTCCTGCAACTGGCTAGCTTATACGATCCAACTAGACCTGCCTGGGCCCTGCTGTTGGCCTCCTCTGGAGTGAGTCTTGAACCGCAACCTCTGTTGGAATCCAATAACCCTGGACTGGGTGAAAGTATACTTCTCCTGACCTCCCTGCAAAACTGGTACTTTATTTTGCTCCAAAGACCGCCAAAGGACTGAGGCTATCCTGCTAAGTCTATCTAATCAGGGTGCTTTGCTGCTGAGCTGAAGATTTAGGTTGCTGCCACTCTGAGTGTTTCCACAGCAGCAAATCAGATTCAGCAGGACCCTGCGAACAGGGTACCAGACCTCAGGATGCCCTATTTGGTGTAGCATGCAGCCTTACTCCACTGGATAAATCCAAGCTCCAAAAAATTCACCAAGGGCAACTGTAGAAAGTTTCAGTGGGAGACGGTGCCAAAAGCAACCAGCTGGCAAGGGACCCTTCTGGATGTGAAATTCAGATTTCTCCCTCTTGGAGCTTTCATGCCAAAAGTCCACAACTTCACTGAGACAGCGTCAATTGGCTTTATGGCCTTGTGTAGCCCTCCACAGCCATATTATGCTGCCTTGCCCCAGTAAATTTTGGACGTCCATTTTAGAGACTAGGCCTAAAGGTAAAACTTCTGATTGGGTCAACCCCGATTTCTGTAGCTGACCCGTGCTCTATTGCGTTTGGCGGTCATGGAGGGCGGTCTATTCCCAGCCCGACAAAGTCACTTCATGATTGTAAGGAGCTCAAAATTTCTGTATCATCACATTTTCATCAGGAAATGGATCTATGAAGCTAGCCAAGGGTCCAGGACCTGGGAAAGGGGTGTCTCCTGGGGATCAGGACTCACTTAAGCAGAGGCCTGCAGCAGTATTCAGGCAGGTTCAGACAGGTCCAGTTGGTGCTAGTTAGCTGGGCAGTTGCAGGAAAGCCTCTGGAAGATTGTTGTGTTTCTGTAGTTCAAACGGGAGGTCAGCCAACTGACCTATGGAGTTACGCCTTAAGAGTTTAGGTTAAAGGCAAGCAGGTCCAATCTTCCTTCTTCAAACAGTAGGACAGTCCTACATTTTTTCAGAGGTCCAGGAGAGTTCTCATGAGAGGTTCTGCAGGTGCCAAATGTATACCTTATGCCAGCATTTGTGTGGAGAATTTCCTGATCTACCCCAAAACCGTCTCCCCTGATCCAGGGCCTAAAGCTTCTATGGTGACAAAGGCCAGAGCAAGCCTTGTGTCAGGTTCCTTTGTGTGTGCTGCAGGCAGGGTCCTTTGAAGTGTAACTTGGACAGGGCATAACTCTTCCCAAGCCATCCTGTCAGAAAGTCCATCTCCCCTCACACCTAGGGCTTTTTGTCTCAATGTTTGGAAGCAATACACAACCCACAATAGGAGAGCCCTTCACAGTCATGTGACCCAGGACACTGGCAGAAAGGCTCATTTGTGTTAAGGTAGGAAATTGCCAACTTTCCAAAAGTCAAGTCACATGAGCTTATTGTGATTCTCTCCCTCTCACACTGAAACTCAGTTCTCCACTCTGTTAGTTTGAAGAAAAATCTCCAATGTATTGGTATGTCTTTATTTAAATTCTTGGTGGAGCATGTGTGGACCCAGGCCACAGGGTGGCAGAGCATTTTACATCAAAGTGAAGCAAGCAAAATACTAGCTCAAAATGTTTGAAAAAATATTGATATCTTTGGAGAAAATGTTTGGAGGCCTAGTGCAACAGGAGGGTGCAGATTAGCAAGGGTTTTTCAAGAAGTGCTGTTTCAAGTCTCTTTTAAAAGCACAGATTGACATAACTGCTTGGATCCCGTACATGGTTCGCGAAATACTTCCTGATATTTGGCACACTTTCAAAATTAAACTGTTTCAGAGTGGAATCGTTTCTGAATTGGGGAAATTCCAGATTCAGTAGATCTTGGCTCCTTAAAGATCTGTTTCTGCCAGAACCCTAAGGATTTTAAGATAGGTAATCAGGTTTGTTCATGTGAATCGCATTGTAAGTGATGCATGTGGTCTTAAATTCTGAGTGACAGTTTATGGGCACCCAACCAAGTGATGAATGTACTAGTGTGATCCTTTGAGATCTTCTTGAATTGGAGGCTAGAGATGTTACTAAATGGAGATCAGCCTTGAGAGGAGCTGGTTGAGATTTAGGCTGTACAGTAAATAGTACTTTTCTGTATTTTACACTTAAGAAGACCAGGGCTTGAATGGCCATAATAGGGCATTGTTTTAGGATGAATGGCGTGATGCTATGGAGAACATTTAGATGGACTATAACATTCTTAACCATCTCTTTGATATACAAAAATTAAACTGAGAATTTCCACTGTGGTGAAGTTATGAAAACTATCCAGTGATAGGAGATGAAAATGTAGAAAGAGCAACAAAAAAGGAAAATGTGATTGCATTAGTCTTGTGTTTCTGCTCAAGATATAGGTAAAAGGGAACAAGGATATATATATCTAAAGAAAGTCAGAACAAGTATTTTGAGTAAAACTAGAGTCTCTGCAGTGATAAAAGCAAGCAGAAGGTTTGGTTGGGAGAGAAGAAAGGGACAGAGCAGAGGGTTAGGCAGTTATCATAGTGAAGAGAGTATTTAAAGTAGTTGGAGAAAGTTAAAGGTACATAGGGGCACTTGCTCAACTTAAAACAGTTTGGAATGTGTCCCGGAGGAGGCAAAAATAGAGTGTGGTGGATGGTTAGTTCCTTTGGGTGCAATTATAAGTATAAAAAGTAGAAGAAGCTGGTGAAGGAGGATGGTTTAAAAGTGGTCAGGACAGGCAGAGAGGCCCTCACTGTTAACAGTTGAAAGAAATTCTCTAATTTCATGGAGATAGAAATTAAAAAAAGATGGATTGGTTAGTTTGGTGAATGCAAAGGAAACGAAAGAAAATGAATATGTAAAGTATGGTGGACTGTTTAAGAAGTGCATTCATACAGGATTTCACCAAGTTCTTTTAGATCCATCTGTGTGAAATTTAATGAACATACGTTGTTTGATGTCACTTTATTGGGAAATTAGCCAGTTTGTTTCACTGTTTTGGACACTATGCATGCAATTGAGCTGGACAGGCATATAAATGCATCCAAATATTAAAGGTGAGGATGATATGCTATTTCTTACTCCAGTCCTCAAATATTTGAGGGAAGTGGGTGTAAACTCTGCAATAATTTCAGCAGCGGGAGGATTAAAATAACATGCTTGCAGTGCTTGTGCATGAAATACTTTTGCATGAGCACTGGAGGCACATTATTGTTACTGACAAAAATCTAAGTTGTCGTATTAAAAATTATATTCCTTTTTCAAGGATATTGTAAGAATGATGTTTTAAGAAAAGTTGAAATTTTTTACGGCCCAGTGTGTGAAATTCACTTAATATCCTTTCTCATGATTTCAAGAAGATTATCTGAGACATAATTACTTGAAATGCAAATCCTTCATCTTATGATATACTTTGGCATGAACTGTATCATTAAGTCAGTTTTTGAAGCAAGGCTACATTTTACACTAAAAAAGTGCAAAAAAAATAAAGCACTTCAAACAACCACCACTCACATTCAACTTCTATCTATCCAAGGTAAACTTTTAACGCAAATGGCACATTTGCAGTAAATTTTACCACGAATGGCTTGCAGTTACTCAAAGTGGCACAAAACAGAATTTGGGGAATTATGCATTCTTCACAGCATTTACATATATAAGGCATTTAAATTAATAAAATGATAAAACAATGATATATATATATATGTATGTATATATATATATATATATATATATATATATATACACATATATATATAAGTGTATATATATATATATATATATATATACGTATATATATATATGTATATATATATATCACTTAAAAAAACAAAAGTTAGACATTATAGTTAGGCTCACATTTTAAATGTTCCAAACCATAGAAATTCACCAGTTATACTTAAAGTTACCTCAAGTAACTATTACTTGTGCCCTAAGGTAACTATAAACCGCGTTCCCGCCATGCACATTTATTTGTAAAACATTTTACTGCAACTATTACATTGATATTATCAGTGATGTTATCAAAGATGTCATGAGTGCTGTAATATGTGGGGTAATTAGCAGAGCATGGCGAGAGTACGAGTTATAGTTACCTTAGGTCACAAGTAATAGTTACTTAAGTTAACTCTAACTATAACTGGTACATTTCTATATTTTGGTACGTTTAAAATGTGAGCCTAACTATAACATCCCTATAACCTTTGATTTTTTAAGTGAATTTCATTTTTTAAAATTTTGCTTCCTAACTATAATGTCCCTGTAACCTTTGTTTTTTTCTGCGAATTTCTATGTTTTTTTTTAATGTACAGTAATTTTCATTACTATACATTAATCCAACCACCTTTGTGCATGTCCTTTGGCCTTGTGTGGTGGTGGTTGGCCACAGTGAGTGGATGCATGAGAGTGCCAGTGGGTCTGAGAGTGGGTGTGTGTGAGTCTGATTGGTCTGTGAGTGGGTGCATGAGTGTCTGAATGGGTCTGTAAGTGGGTGCGTAAGGGTCTGATTGTCGTTGTGAGTGGCTGTGTGAGGGTCTGACTGGGGCTGAGTGTGTGTGCACGAGGGTCTGAGTGGGCCTGTGAGTGGGTGTGTAAGGGTCTGAGAGGATGTGTGAGTGGGAGAAAGAGATTAAAAGGGAGAGAGAGCGAAAGAGAGGTAGAGGGACAGAGAGTTTTTTAAGGCTTTGATGTATGATATACTTAGAATGAGATATTTCTGGACAAATTTAAAATAAAAATGTATTTGTAAATTAAAAATAGTAATCTCACCTTTCAGTGTGAGCCTTAAACGTTTGTAATTGAAAAAAATTAAAGGAGGGAAATGTTCAGGGATACACCTAGACTCCAACCCTCAACTCTCTTGGCTAACTATCTATTCTTAATTTATGTTTTCTTTTTGCCCTTTATGTGCCATTTGGGACCACGGAGTGGTCTCAAGGCCTCTTCCGTGGTCCGACACAATTCTTATTTTCTTTTCTTTAAATTGTGTTCCCTTTGTGGGCTATCTGGGACTGCAGGGGTCTCCCAAGTCCTCCCCAGTGGTCCCAGCTGGCTCCTGCCTCCTGCGTGAGCCGGCTTTGCTCCCCCAAGTAGGGTGCTGAAACAATATTTTTATGTGTCTTCCCTGCATGCATATCTGTGTGCAGGGAAGACAGATTAAAACTACGTTTTCTGACAGCAGGACATTTTTGCCAGGTCCTGCTGTCAGAAAGTGGAGTTATGTTTGCTTTTGCTTGGTGGGAGTGGTCAACTCACACCAAGCAAAAGCAAACAGTTATGTCGTGGAGGTGGCCGCCCGGGACATAGCAGTAGCCGGCCCTGGGAGGTTGCAGTCCCCAGAACCATCAGTGGTTCCATGGGGGGGCCCATTCCAGGGAAAAATGCCCAAGGGAGGTGGTTATCCCCAGACCTTTGGGGATGCGAAACGGACTATCTTTCTGTTTTCTAGGATTTGACCTGGAGAGGTGTTGGTCCCCGGTGCTGTGATGGGATTATAGTACATAACCCCCTCGGTGGATTGGAGGAGCAGGTCTCACTCTCAGCTGCAGCCCTGCTGTGCTGAGGGTGAGACCAGCTCATCTTGCACCTGCGCTAGCACTCCCCTGTGGTACTCCCACCCCCGCCCCTGGTTAGGGATGACAGTGAAAGTGCTTAACCTGCCATCCTCTAACCACCCAATCCCCCCAGTGATGTCTGATGACGTCATCTGAGGAGCCTTTCCTTCTCATGTCTCTCTGAGCATTCCTGCATTCCGATCACATACCGATCGGGCTTCAGGAATGCCCACTATTTCTGTTTCTTTTGTTTATTATTAGGAGGCGAGTGACCACTTAGGCAAGGGTCGCTCCCAAGGGAGCCAAAATATTTTTAGGCCATTTCTGCCACCCTCGGGTGCAGATCGGCCTATTAGAATTTGGTCTGCCCCCAAGGCGGCCAGAAAACACTAGACACCAGGGATAACTTTTTTGTTGTTTTTTTCAGGGGTGGGGTGCAGTCCCTTAGGCAAGGGTCGCTCCTGAAGGGGGGCAAATTCATTTTAGGCCATTTCTGCCACCCTTGGAGCAGATCGGCATATTTTTATTAGGCCAACTTGCCCCAAAGGCGGGTAGAAACCACTAGACACCAGGGATTTTTTTGTTTATTTACATGAGGGGACTGACCCCTTAGGCAAGGGTCGCTCCCCAGGGGGCCAAAATATTTTTAGGCCATTTCTGCCCCTTTGGGGGCAGATCGGCCTATTTTAATTAGGTCAATCTGCCCCCAAGAGGGGCAAAAAACACTTGACACCAGGGATAATTGTTTTTTGTTTTTTTTACAGGAGGGGAGTGACCCCTTAGGTAAGGGCTGCTCCCTGGAGCTACATTTATTTTAGTCCATTTCTGCCCCCCAGAACGGCCTATTTTTCTTAGGCCAGTGTGCCCCCAATGGGGGCAGAAACCACTGGAAACCAGGGATTTGTTTTTAAATGCCAATTTCATGCAAGAGAAGTGACCCCTTAGGCAAGGGTTGCTCCTGTGGGGGGTGAATTTATTTTAGGCCATTTCTGCCCCCCTTCGGGGCAGATCAGCCTATTTTTATTAGACCAACCTGCCCCCAAGGGGGGGCAGAAAATACTAGGCACCATGGATTTTTTATTTTTTTTACAGATGGGGAATAACCCCTTAGGCAAGGGTCGCTCCCCTGGGGGGCAAATTTACCTTAGGACATTTGAGCCCCCCCCCAGGGCAGATTGGCCTATTTCTATTATGCCAATCTGCCCCGAGGGGGGCAGAAACCACTTAGGCATCAGGGATTTGTGTGTGTATGTGTTGGTGTTTTGATTGGGGGGGCAGCTCTGTGGGCAAGGGTCGCTCCCCATGGGGACACATTACTGTTGGCCATTTCTGTCCCCCTTAGGGGCAGATTGGCCTGTTTTTGTAAGGCCCACCTGCCCCCAAGGGGGGCAGAAAGACCACCAGACACAAGGGAACACTTTTTTTTTAAGTGAACGGGGACAAAGTTGTTCTGCCCACTGGTGGGCAGATGGGGCATTCCCCTGATCCACTCCCTGGGGGGCAGAAAGTCTACTATGTGGGTGTAGTAGCTACCACCCACTATGGGCATGGTTATGCCCGCACCCCAACTGAAGTGGGTAAAATTTTTTCAGCTCTCCCCCACACATTAAAAGATCTTAGTCCAACAGCAAGCAAGAGGACAGTTGATTATTTGGGTTTTGGTTTTACATTTGGGCCATGAGAGCTCTCAAAATTGTCCACTTGGAATGGTGAGGGCTGTGCTTTTTGGACTTTGGGACTCTGCCATGTAGAAAAATCTTTGAGACCTAGAAACATCTGAAAACTAAACATCTGGGTGAGTCGCCTGCACTCAACACCATTTTCTTACCCACAATGCCTTGCAAACCTCCAACTTTGCTTGAAATCCCAAATTTTTCCCACATTTTTGTGATGGAACTTTCCAGAATCTACAATAATCCACAAAATTCCTACCTCCCAGCATGGTCACTTCTATACCGATAAAAATTCTGCCCCACGTGTCAGCCTAAAAACGTTATTTTTCATACAGTCCTTTTCGACCTGCTTTGGCTCCCCATCAACTTCAACATATGTTTGCCTCTTCCCTGTCACAGGCACTTGGCCCACCTACACAAGTGAGGTATCATTTTTATCGGGACACTGAGGGGAACGTTGGGTGTCAGGAAATTTGTGCCGGTGGGGTGATCCCACAGAGAAATGTGGGAAAAAGGTGATTTTGTAGCTAAGTTTGAGGTTTGCTGAGGATTCTGGGTAAGAAAACAATGGGGATCTATGCAAATCAAACCGCCCTGAACTCCCTCAGGTGCCTAGTTTTCAGAAATGTCTGGGTTTTTGTAGTTTTCCCTAGATGGCTGCTGAGACCAGGACCAAAGACCCAGGTGCCCCCGCAAAAACAGGTAGTTTTGTATTTGATAATTTTGATGTGTCCACGCAGTGTTTCGGGGAATTTCCTGTTGTGGGCACTATGTCTACCCACACAAGTGAGGTACCATTTTTTTCGGGAGACCTGGGGGAATGCTGGGTAGAAGGAAATTTGTGGCTCCTCTCAGAATCTAGAACTTTCTATCACCGAAATGTGAGGAAAAGTGTTTTCTTTTTGCAAAAGTCTGAGGTTTGCAAAGGATTCTGGGTAACAGAACCTGGTGAGAGCTCCACAAGCCACCCCACCCTGGATTCCCCTAGGTGTCTAGTTTTTAAAAATGCACAGGAGCTAGAGGCCAAAATCCACAGCTAGGTACTTTTCAAAAAACATGTCAGATTTCAATTTAAAAATGTGATGTGTCCATGTTGTATTTCCTGTCGTGGATATTAGGCCTACCCACACAAGTGAGGTACCATTTTTGCCGGGAGACTTGGGGGAATACAGTATAGAAGAACAAGTGTTGTTGCCCCTTGTCTTTCTCTACATCAAGACAGTGTGGAAAAAAGACGTCTATTTGAGAAATACCCGGTAATTCACATGCTAGTTCGGGGTCCCTGGAATACAGAGATGTGAAAATAACCACTGCTTCTCTACACCTTATCTTGTGCCCATGTTAGAATTACAAAGGTTCCCTTGATACCCATTTTTCACTCTCCATATTTCACCAAATGAATTGCTGTATAACCAGTATGCAATGAAAACCCATTGCAAAGTACAGCTCCTATATTGGCTCTGTTAAAAAACACCTTTTTTCCCTATTTTCAATGATTTAGCTTCAGCAAGAAAAAGAAAGCCTTCTAACAAAACATGTGCAATCTTCACTACATGTGTTCTCTGAGCCTTACCACCACTCCACATGATAAGATACATAAGGGAAGAGGGAAAGCTCATTGACAAAGCAGAAGAAAGGAAGCTACAGACAGATTAGTATAGCCAGACGGTTTGAAGTAAAGAAACTTGAAGTATAGAAAAGAAGTAAATAGGATAAAGTGGGATAAGAATTTACAAAACAGATAAATCGAAGTAGAGTTGGAAAAAATTAGAAGACTTGCGCAGTAAAAGGTAGAACATAATTCTAAGTGTGTAGCGGTAAAAGTTAGGAAATATTCATATTAACAACAGCAGGAGGACTTACTTAGGCCAGCAGAGCCATCGGTCCTGGCACTTGTGGAGGGGCCACCTTCAGCTGCCCGCCCGCCTCGTCACCACCAGCCCTCCTCCTGCCCGTGGATGCTGGATGATGTAAAAAAAAAACAATAGAAAACATTAGTGGTACTGTTAATAAATCATCTCTCCAAGAATATTTTTTTTTTTAAAGGAAAAGGCAAACACAGTAAAATTTCTACATCAGAGGTTCAGAGTGCCAGTATTATAATAATAATGATACTAGTATATCGGACCATCCTATTCCAGATTTCCTAACCCTATTCCAAATTTCCTAAGCTACTTTTTGGAATTAGTAATACATTGCAGTGAATGATTCCTACAGTTTTCATCCCATTCTGAATCTCAGTCTCAATGCATAGATTGGATGCATGCAAAACTACTACACATCACTGGGAAATTGCTTGGTAGTTCGCAATGTACAGGCTATAAGTAAAAAAAATAAAGGTACAGTGAAGTGAGAGAACATGCAAACTCACTAATACTAATATTAATATTAACGATCTTAGACAGGGTGCGGGAGAAGTCTCTGAATTACTTCTTAATGAGCCCAAGCAAGCGCCAAAAACAAGTACAATTAGGTAGCACCAAGCACCTGTCTGGATGACGTTCACATAATATTATATTTGTAACGCAAAGTTAACTTACCTGCGTGTGAGCAGCGTGCTTTCTATTTGGGAAGAAATTATAATCATAGAACACAACTAATAAATAATTATTACTCACCGAGCTCTTCAACCTCGATGCCTAGCAGGTCAAGCAGGTCCATCTCCTGATCAAGGATGTCGGCCCACCAGTAGGTCACCCTCTCCCAGCATTTCTGGCGCTCCACGAGGCCGTACCCAGACCCGGGCCTGCTGTTAAGGTGGAGGGGAGGTGGCACTGCACATAGAATACCAAAGCAGCCACCACTGCCTCGAAAAACAAGGGGGAGGGCTGCACCCCTTCCAGCTGCCCTCAAGGAAAGCGACTGGTGCTTGCAGTTGGGGGCCTGGCGTGCCACTCCCCTGATTTGCCATTTCCCTGGGGTCTTGGGGTGGAAGAGAAAAGAAAGGATTAGTCAGAAGGAAAGGGACAAATTGAAGCATAAAAATTAAAAAGAAAAAAGTCGCAAAAAACACAAAAATAATTGGATAAAAGTTTTAAAAAAAAGAGAAATAGATAAGGTATTATAATAAAAAGAAACTAGGGGAAATAGGTTTTAAAAGTGGGGGATGGGAGAATTATAAAGAGGATAAAACTAGGTCCCAGCACCATAACAAGAAAAAAAAGCAAGATGGCCTCACCCATGCAAACTGTATCATGCAGTTCGTGCGAGAATTCTAACGATAACGGGCACAGCAAGAAACTCCATCTGCTGGCGGAACTCCACGTGGAGAAACAGAGTTTTTTTTACAACTTCACAGAGTTCTGTATAGCTCAACTAGGTGAACTCCACCCAGGCTTATTGAAAATCCCTATGGAAAAATGAATGGAGAAAACATGTTTTGGGACAACCCTTTTTTCTCAGCCCCCACTTTCATCCCAAAACCTTCCAGACAGCAACTGTAGCAACTTCCGTTGTTTTTCGAAAATTTCGTAAAGATTCATCAAACAGCGTTTTTTTGTATAGAAACCAGGTCCTAACTGTAACTACCTAGTGGTGACCAATATTAGGTAATATATATATATATATATATATATGTATATATATATATATATATATATATATATATCCAAGCAGAAAACAATAAGGAATGCGAACTCCGTACTTCAAAAAAGAAAAGCACAAGTGATTAAAAGCTTGTGCTTTTCTTTCTTGAAGTCCTGAGTGCGCGTTCCTTATTGTTTTCTGCTTGGATTTATTATTATTACCGGTCTGCTCTTGACGGTTTCGCGGCACCTCTCATGGGACATTTGAGCCTGTTATGAGCATTGTAGTTTTTTATATATATATATATATATATATATATATATATATATATATGTAGATATATATATATATATATATATATACTCATATTATTGTGACATCAGATTATCTACAGAATTATTTAATTTGCCTTTCCTCAGTGGAGACTACCTAAGTGTAGAAAGCAGACACTTGATAATATCTACATTTCATGTCAATAGAACATGAGTACCAAATATAGGCTAATCTCAAAACACTCTTTTCCTCATCAAATCATAGACCAAGAACTCTTCAGGCAGCTCAGGACTATGTAGAGCAAAGGTAGCTCCACGGGAGGTACTGGTTACACAAATCAAAATCCAGTTTTGTTTCTGGATGACCTCTTTGCAGCATAATTAACTTCTCAAGATAATGTTTAGTGATTTTGCATAGGAAATTGTGCAGAAAGTGCTTCTTTCTGCATGGTCTGCCCCAATTGTTTGCTGACTAGTATTACTATTTTTTTTTTAGCTCTGCACACTGGACTACTGCCTGTCCTGTCCCCAGTGTATTTGCTCTGACTCCAAAAACATGGTAACATTGTCTAACTCCTAATTGGCCTACTTAACTTTCCAGTAAGGCCATAATACTTGATGCGGGAAATGTATCAATGACATGGAAAAGTTGAATATCACCTATATACTTCAACACATGTTCTGCCTAGAGATAGGACTACAGAAAAATGAAAGTTCTGAATAAAATCATAAATATGCAAACTTTGGTTTGGGGCAAGCTATCAGTCTAATTTAAAAGCTTTTTAATTTTTTTAATAAAAATTCCAACTTAATGGTTAAGTCAGATTTTTTATGAATATTAGGAGAAGTGACCTGTAAAAAGTTAGACATTGTCTGCCTGAATGTCCAGCAGTCTAATTAACATTAGACTGCTGCCAGATGGGCCTGCCAGTGCTTCTCTTACATGAAGTGTCAAAACCTCTCCTGAACCAGAAGCCCACACCCAGAAAAAAGGCTTTGGCCTTTTGGCAGGAAGACTTGGACATGAGATATGCAACACATACTGGGTCATAATGGGCAGCTAGGGAAGGTCCAGGAACATAATTAACTTGAAAGGGGCCAGGATGAGGCCTGCTCATTAATAGCTAGCATAAAGGAAGACCTAGGGCAGAGAAGCCTTTTGTCTGTCACGGTCTCTGTAATCAGTTTGGCACTAGCCCAGTGGGAGAGGGACTAGTCCCAGAACAGATCTGGTGTAGTGGGAGAGGCAAGGACTGTGCATGTTCTTAAGGGCAACCCTGCCTGGCACAAACAACTTCTCACAGGACAGCACAACTTTGCTGCCTAGGATTTTGTTTAGAATAGTGTGCACTGTGGGATAGTATGCAGTATGGCAAACAACGTGTGCTACAAATGTGGGAAGGTTTGCCCTTGACAATTGTTTCCTCATTGGTTACAGAGTGTCCAAAAGTCACCTTTTCTCACTCCCTAGTGAATACTACAAAAGTAGCACATTAACCACAGCACCTCAGAAAAATCTCTTGACCTGTGGATGAACAGAAGACTAGACTTGCAGTCTGAGACCTGTGTCAGTTGGCAGGCACCCTACCTGCGTACAAGGACTCAACAAGTTGCCTTTGTCCTGAAGTAACTAGTTTACACATAAAGACTGGACCTGGACTGGCCCCGGTTGGTGGCATCTATTGGAGTGAGTCCTGGCCGCAAAGTGAGCTCTTTTAGGTTCTAAGGGCCATAGAAGTGAACAAGAGGATCTGCTCCAGAGATTCTGAAAAGTTTAAACTTTTATTATTTTTGGACTTTCAGGATATCTGGAACTTTAATGGGACCTCACAACAATAATGGCCAACTCAAGAGGACTCTGACTGCAGGCATGTTAAACCTCATAAAAAAACCAAAGGGCCTGATTTAGAGTTTGGCGGACGGGTTACTCTGTCACAATTTGGATGGACATACTGTGTGCTGGTTTGCAAGTGTATTATAACTAATTCCATTTGAAATACTGTGGACAGGATATTTGTCATGTTTGCAACAGAGTAACTTGTCCGTCGAACTCTAAATCCCACTGAACATAGAGATCTTGCCAAGGTAATGGCACAATAATTATCCACGTTATACAAGGACATTGGTGACCATAAAATTTGAACTTCTCCCACTTAGAGCTTTTTCTGAGAAAACTGACAGCTCTAGAAGGGCTTCTTCCAACAGCTAGCCAACTTCAAGAGGACTTCGGCAGATACAGCCATGTCCTGTTGTAAGACTTCAAGTCAGAAAGTACAAATTTTTATTGGGATGATCCGCTTTGTGTATCCAACCCCCTGCTCCATCGCAGTCAGCTTCAAAATGCACCGAGGTCCTAATCATGCATTACTTTTTCTTGATGTTTAAATCTTTAAGAATTCATAGCTCCTGTTCCCTTTATTGCAGTTTTGTTGTTTTACTCAGATTTTGCTCTTTAAATGTTTCTCTATTTTGTTTAGGAATTGGTTGTGGATTTTTTGGGGTTTTGTTTCGACTTTTAATTTGTTTTGTTACTGCTGCTAATTTCTCTACATATTTTCCTAAGCTGAGCCTGTTTCCTCTGTGCCATGGGGACCAGGGGGTGCGGCCTACGTTTAAATTACTGAAATTGTGTTTTCCCTGACACATTTGTAGTCTTTTTCTGTGTTGTGGACTCACATTCACCTCAATGAATAACCCACTTTCTTACAAATAGTGTCATTCTGCTTACATGAGAAGTCAGTCTTCACATGGATCATTTTCAATCACTTGAAACTGTTTTACACTCAGATCATTTTTCATTTTTGACCAGTAAATTGCTGAATACATTAAGGACTAGAAAATAAGATTGCCCACTAAAGGTTTTCTTCATGAGGAATGTCTTATTTTCTTACTACCCTGCATGGGTGTTCTCATAAGCAATGAGTAGATATATCCAAATCCCTGGTCATTAGACCTAGGGGCATATTTACGAGCCCCCAGCACCTCCTTGCCCCACATTAGCATCATTTTTCTTTTTACACTAATGTGGCACCAAGGAGGCATTTTTACTACTCAATATTAGAAAGTGGTGCAATGTATGCATTGCACCACTTTATAACCTTGTGTGCCACATTATGCCTGCAACAGGCATAATGTATGCAAGGGGGGGTTCATACAGGTGACCACATGGGCCACATAGAGGTGAACACATGGGCATTTAATGGTGTAGATCATGGTTGAGGTGTTGCAATCTGAGGTATATTGCCACCCACCATGAGGTTATTACGATGGCTACAATTGTGACTTCTCCTCATCTCTTTAAAAGAAATGAGTGGTCCCTTACTAGCTGATGCTAGAATTTCTTTCACATTTTTGGAACTAGTATGAGCAAAAACGGGTTTGTTCATGAAAATACCCTTAAAATCCGGTTGTGACTGAAGCAATTCCCAACAATGACAGATAATGTGTTTGATGGTTGTGGATTTTGTGGAAAACTTTGAAATAAACACCTCTTGTGTTGCTGTCTTCGGTGTTTTCTGCTGCATCAAAGTTAAACAGTCCATAGTTTTGACTCTCTCCAGGGCTTGACTAAGAACCGAATCTTGATAACCCCTTTGTTTGAACCCAGAGTGGTACCGCTACAGTGTTTGTTGGCAAACATCATCTAAGTAATTCTCCTAATGCGAATGAATTGCAAAGGCGGTAAGTGTTGTATGAGTGATAGTGGATGAAAACTTTTGTAGAGCAAACAGTTATTATGGTCCGTGGGTTTCCTGTATAGGCTTGTAGATAGCACTGTGGGGGACAAATCTATTTGAACATCCAAATTTGCGATGCAGTGTTTGTCTGCACTCAACAACTCCAGTGACTGCCCATCAGTGGGGGGGCTGTGCTCACTTGGGACAATTGGCATTCCCTTTGAAGTGCCCATCCTGTTCATAGTCATAACACTTGGGTGGGGGGGAGGCTTCCCTGAATGTTTACTGTCAGGGAAACATATTTTCTTCTTCTTAGTGGGGGAATGAAAGTTCTGACCCAAAGTACTAGTTTGTGGCACTTTGGATAACTCCTTGCTCTTATCCCCCCTCCTTCTTCTGATAGGGACCCTGCCAACCCCTATGGAGATCCTCTAGGCACCTATAGAGTCTTGTGCCGACCCAGTGGTCCGCCTCCTTAGCAAGCTCCCTGGGGTGAGTGAGCTTACTTTCAATCAGCCTCAGATCTGCAAAATAAAGACTGAATATGTGCTCCTTCACAATCAAACTGTACAGCCCCAGATAACTTTTGACTAAACTACATTTCACCCAACCATCCAGTGTCTTATAAAGGAATCAACACAATCCACTCAGATCTGTTTGATCAGTTTCTGACTGTTCCTGAACTTCTGCCTATATTTTTCTGGGATCAGACAAGAACTTCCTTTGTTGGGTGATATCTCATTATATCTTCCTTTTCCTGGGGCAGTAGGGTATCTCTAGGGATATGCCTCAACACACTAGCCCTCCAATCTCCTTCAGTGATCTTGTGCATCTGTAAGGCAATCTCATAAGCCTCATCTCACAACAAAGTCAAGCACTAAACCTTCAAGAATGTGAACCCTTTTGTCTCCAGAGGGCACTGCAGGTACACTGCCACCATTACAGCTGGATGTTGCCTGCCTATCCTTGAGATCTAGCTCCTTTAGACTCAGCTTATGAGCTAGCGGCAACTTTGGGCCTGATTTAGAGGTTGGTGGATGGATTATTCTGTCACAATAGCGAAGGATATGTTGTCTGCCAAAATCTAAATCCAATAGCACATAATTGGATTTAGTTTTTAGCGGACAGGATATCTGTCAGCATTGTGATTGAGTAACCTGTCTGCCGAGTTCTAAATCAGGCTCTTTTTCTCCACCAAGGCACAGCAGTCAGAGAAAGAGTAAAAAAAACAAAAAGCTAATCTGGATGAACTTAAACTCTAATTGGTCTTAGATATGGGACACAAAATCACAGTATGACACTGCACAAACGCAAGTCCTACCCTTGCAGCTGATCACTAATATGAGACATTGGGTTGTTGATTGACTTAGGTGTGAGCCCTGGTCAAGCAGCAACAACAAGACTTGTCAGGGAATAGGGCAACAAACCCCAAATGAACCTGTGCTCATCCTCTGGTAGCTTGGCACAGAGCAGTCAGGCTTGACTTGAAGGCAGTCAGACTTGACTTGAAGGCAATGTGGACCACACAGTCGATGGCAGCCCTAGAGGGTAGTCAAGAGCACATGGACACTGAAAGAATGACCCAGGTACCTGTTAAGAAGAGGAAGTGCAAGGGGTATATAAATCCACTCCTGGGACTCCCATGGTCTGGGAGGAGGTATACCCTGAGAGGGATGTCCCTGAGCCTACTTTGGAGAATGTTGCTGACGTACAAAACTTACCTGAATGAACAATTGTCAGAAGGAAGGGAGTCCTACCAGGAAAGAATCCTGCAAAGTGCAAAGGGAATGCCCTACTCTTGTGGGCCCATGGTAGCAGTTCAAGGCCCGGGCAGCTGGTGACACCTCTGGTGATCAGCTGATTTACTGGTAAGAATGGTCTCCTGCATAGCAAACCTAAAGTTCCTGAGCTTAGTGCATGCCATGTTTTGGTGGTCCTACAGTGCTACAGGGCCTTCCTGCTGGAGCTGACCCATGATGCACCCCTGGCAGGTTGTTTGGTGCAGAACAAGAGCTTTGCCAAGCTTGTTCTCCACTTTTACTGGCCCCAAATGAGGAAGGCCTTAGATGCGTTTTGCAAATCTTGTCCTACCTCCCAGGCCAATGGCAAATGCAGTTGGAAATGCAAGACTCTCCTTCAACCAGTCCTGTCATTGGCACTCCCTTCCAGATGAAGTACACACTAAGGGGGTCATTCTGACCCTGGCGGTAAATACCGCCAGGGCCGGGGTCGGCGGTAGCACCGCCAACAGGCTGGCGGTGCTCCGCCGGGCATTCTGACTGCGGCGGTACAGCCGCGGCCAGAAGCGGAAAGCCGGCGGTGTACCGCCGACTTTCCGCTGCCCATGGGAATCCGCCATGGTGGCGCAGCTTGCTGCGCCGCCATGGGGATTCTGACACCCCATACCGCCATCCTGTTCCTGGCGGGTCGCCCGCCAGGAACAGGATGTCGGTATGGGGTGTCGTGGGGCCCCCGTAAGAGGGCCCCACAAAGAATTTCAGTGTCTGCTTTGCAGACACTGAAATTCGCGACGGGTGCAACTGCACCCGTCGCACCTTCCCACTCCGCCGGCTCCATTCGGAGCCGGCTTCCTCGTGGGAAGGGTGTTTCCCACTGGGCTGGCGGGCGGACTTTTGGCGGTTGCCCGCCAGCCCAGTGGGAAACCCAGAATGACCGCCGCGGTCTTTTGACCGCGGGACGGTCTTCTGGCGGTTCCCGCTTGGCGGGCGGCTCCTGCCGCCCGCCAAGCTTAGAATCAGGCCCTAAGTGCTTCCAGAAGATAGCGCAGGAAAACTTAGAAGCCAGGCAGGAGGACATGGATCAGAAGTATAACCAGAGTGGTGACCACTCTGGTCAAGTTTCAGCCTGGTCAAAACATGTGAGTGAAGGAGCCCGTGGAGCCTGTGATGCCCAGGGCCTTGCAAGACCACTAGTCTGGACCTTATGAGGTAAAGGAGCACAAGAGTGATGTCACCTACCCGGTGGACCTCAAGGCTCCCAGCAGCCCCTTGAGGGTCTACAAGTCAATTGCCTCAAGCCCAATTCTAAGAGGAGCTAGTCACTTATGATGGGTTGGAGGAGGGCAGTGCACCTCTTCCCGACCTCCTTTCTTCTAAGAAGCAGGATGGGTCAGTGAAGGGTGTCAGCCTCTCCCCTACACTGACACTAGACCAACAGAGAGACTGCAGCCAGTTGCTTGGGTAGTTTACCTCTTTATTCTCACTTACCCCAGGGCTTACTACATGGTGTACCCATGGTATTGATATTGTTGACAGCATGCAGGTGAAGAAGAAAATTCACAGTTTTTGTGATAAGTTGAAAGCCAGCATTAAGGATGAGGTCTCCTAGATTCTCCCTTAGGGGTAATTTGGGCCTCAAACATCCCTTGGTCCAGCCCATTGGTGTTGGTCCCCAGTCCAGCCTAGTGGTGTTGGTTCCCAAGTTCTAACCTACAGGTGTCACCCCAAACTTGTGTGGACTACCGTGGGCTTAATGCGGTCACCAAGACTAACGTACACCCCATCCCCAGAGCTGATGAGCTCATAGATCAGCTTGGAGCTACCAAAATCCTCATCACATTTAATTTAACATCTGGGTACTGGCAGATTGCCTTCACTGAGGGGGCCAAAGAGAGGTCTGCATTCCTACCCCAGAATGGAACTTCCAGTACCAGGTAATGCCCTTCAGGTTGATGAAATTCCCTGCCACCTTCCCGAGGTTGGTAAACCAGGTCTTGGCTGGGTTGGCGAACTTCAGTGCCACCTATTTGGATTATATTGCGGTCTTCAGTTCTAGCTGGGAGGACCAAGGAAGTGCTTTAGGCTCTGCAGAGGATAGGCATGACTATCAAGGCCAGCAAGTCAGTGGTCTACTTCAGTCACCAATTTGGGGGAGGGAAAGTGCACCCCCCCACGGGCTAAGATTGAAACCATTCTCAGTTGGGAACCTTCCCCCAAGACCCATCTAGAGGTGAAGGCCTTCTTAGGCCTCATTGACTACAACAAGAGATTTGTCAAGGGATATGGCATCATTGTTGCACCTGTGACAGTGCTGACTTCAAAGAAGAAGCCCCATCAGATGGTCCGGACAGAGTTGTGCCAGAAAGCTTTTGACACCCTGAAGAAGGGCATGTGCACTCCACCTGTGCCCAAGGCCCCTGACGTCTCCCAAGAATTAATTATGGAGACAGATGCCTCAGAGCATGGCATACGAGCTGTGCTCTCACTGTGAAACAAAGAGGGCCTGATCAACCTGTAGCCTTCATCAGTAGGATGTTACTTCCCTGGAAAAAGGGGTGCAGTGCAATAGAGAAGGAAAAGTTTGCTGTGGACTGGGTACTAATCAACTGATATCACATCTGTTTGGTGCTCACTTCCGTGTTCAGACAGACCAGAGACCCCCAAAGATTTTTATTGCAGTTGAGGAGTGAGAATCCCAAACTGATGAGGTGGTCCATCTCCCTACAGTGCAACACTTTCCTGGAACAGACCACTCTAGTGCTGATGGTCTCTCCAGGTTCTCCAGCCTTAGTGAAGAGAACTTTCAAGTTTTTGTGTAGTTCTCCCCACTTTTACCTGGGGGGGCACATGTTAGACCTGGAACCCGTGGTGTGGTTCCCCCTAACTTTTTGCCTTCAGGCCTCCTAATTTAGCTGACTTCTTTTTTGCTGACCATAGGATTCTGTGTACTTTACCACTGCTGACCAGTGCTAAAGCGCTTGTCCTGTTTCTCTAAACCATGGTAACACTGGCATATATCAAATTGGCACATTTACTTTACTTATAAGTCCCCAGTAAAGTGAACTACCTGTGCACAGGCCCTGTGAATAATTAAATGCTACAAGTGGACCTGCAGCACTGATTTAAGTAACCATTTAAACATGCCTCAGGTCTGCTATTACAGTGCCTGTGTGTGCAGATTTGAACTGCCATTTCGATCTGTCAAAATATACCCTTTGCCAGGCCGAAATCTTCCTTTTTTCATAAATATGAAACCCCTAGGGTATGTCCTTGACAGCCTAGAGGGCAGGGTGCAATGTATTTAAAAAGGAGGATTTGCTTTGTAGCTTTGCATGGCCTCTTAAATGTGTTTTTCACCACTGCAAGGCCTATCTCTCCCATAGGTTAACATTGGAATGGGAATGGGAAGGGACAACCCCCTTCAAATTTGGTGTCTCTAGAATCACAACTTAAAATCCTAACTTATGGCAAAGTCACATTTTAAATTGCAATTCTGAAAATGCCACTTTTAAAGCAATGGCATTTTGTTGGCCTACCCATTTGGTGCCTGTCGCCTGTTTCTGGGCACAGAACTGGGTGTAGCAATCAGTTGGGCTTTGTGTATTACCCCTAGAAAGCCACACAATGGTATCTTAGGTGTGACGCAATTGGACATCTGTGATCTTAAGGGATATCCTAGGCAGGATAGGAGGGAGGAGCCGGAGAAGGTCTCACTTATGCCTAAAAAGGCTGTGTCCATTCCCCACACAAAGGTCTGCATAATCCCTGTAGTTAGTCCGGTGCCAGGACAAGAAGGGCAAGACATCCATGTACTTCAAAGGCATGTCTTTGGAAACTCTCCCACATCAAAGTCACCACTAGGTGTAAGAGCTGTACCTCAGACACCACCACTTCACTACACTTCTGGACCTGTAGATACTCACCAGGAAGAAGGACTGCTGTGCTGCTGAAGGACTGCCACTCCGCTGGACTGCAC
Source organism: Pleurodeles waltl (assembly GCF_031143425.1). Lineage (NCBI taxonomy): Eukaryota > Metazoa > Chordata > Amphibia > Caudata > Salamandridae > Pleurodeles > Pleurodeles waltl. Next base: position 997,482,383 of record NC_090437.1, read on the forward strand.
TCTGCTCAACTCCTGCTTTCCGTTGATATGCTGACCTGTAGCTTGCTAGCCTCTTGCCTGGGAATGAGAAGGATGGGACCTGCATCTCTCCAACCCAGAGTAACTCAAAGGGCTAGTTGGCTGGCCTCCTGATCTGAAGTCTCAGGGACATATAAAACTTCTACCCACCCTGCTTCTGCACCTGGACTCTGCCATCTGTGAGTCTACTCTGCCAAATGGTGCTACACCAGGCCTAAACCCTTGAAATTGGGCTTAAGGTGCTCCACAGTGGAATCAAATCATGTTCTCTGCTGAGAAGTGCATCCCTGAGCAGAAGCGATGCATCTTCTTGGCTGAGCAGCGCATCCTCATGTAGGACCAATGCATTAGTGCTACTGTGTGGATTGGACCCGGCGCATTAGACTCACATCGCTGCCACAGCCTACATCTTGAGTTTGACACTTCATCTTTGGAACCACCACTGTGCGACGGTTCCCTGAAGCAGAGCCATCGATCCCTCGTCAAAGCTCTGCATTGCAGGTTCACCACTCATCTGAACTGACGCATCGCCTCAGCTGCGCAACGCATTCTCAACACTGACATTCGCATCGCAAGTCTCATTGACGGGATTCTCAATGATGATGCAACAGTAACTCACACTGCTGCCTCACCACATCTCGGAACCAATGCATCACATCGGCTGCACACAAATCTTTCCTTGGATCCACACAATGCTCTGCAGCCAGGATTGATGGAAATTTGTTCAGTGAACCTAACTGGGGCTCTATAGCTGGCCCACACTGCATCATGGTGGGCTTGAACTTTGGACCTAAACCTGCTCTGGTGCAACAAGATATCCCCGGTATGCGCTTTTTACTTCTAAGCACTGTATAAAAATTCATAACTCAAGTTTTACTGCTTTAATTTCTATGGTTTCTGGCTTATTTTTGTTTATCAAATTAAGTTCCAGTTTTTAGCCTGGTGTGGGATCCTTTTTGTGTGGTGTGTTCACTGTTTTACTGAACGAAGTGCTGCACAAATACTTTACAAATTACCTTCAAGTTAAGCCTGAATCCTCTGTGCCAAGCTACCAGAGGCGTGAGCTTGTGCCTCACCCTGACAAGAATTGTGATTGCTGTTTGACCAGGGCTCACTTCCCAGTCAACCAACAGCCCCATTTCTCACAGTGATGTACGGTTACTGCTTTAGGAAAAGCTATACATAATACTTTCAATAAGCAGTGTGTATAATTCTAACATTTATGAAGTACGGTAATCCTGCAATATCATATTTATTGAAATGGAGATGTGTGAGTCCAAAGAAATTTGAATCTTTGTCCACGTTATCAAATATGATTGACACCAAATCACTGTCAAATTGAGTGCATCACCCATCTAATCCTTTTAAAGTTTCTGAATGTACCTAATCAGCCATAACATACAGTTTTTACCTTTATTATCATTGTCTTTTTTGGAGGACCAGTTAAATATTGTGAGGCCAATAGAGAGGGCAACTCTATGCAAAAAATAATCTTTGCATAATGATCAGAGAAACAGAGGTGAATTGCATAAAAAAGTGTTTAGATTTTTTACTGCCTGCAGAGTTTTATTAATAGGCTCTATTGTAGCCCAAATCAAGGGTGCTCTAAGAGGAGCTGCATACAAAATTAAGGTAGGACACTATACTTGTAAAGCTGATCATTACACAAATATGGCATTCTAAAGGAAATACTCCAAGAAGAGTGATTTGTAGTAAGGGTGTTAGAGGCAGACATTGTAGGGGTAAACATAGTGCACAATATCATTTGCTTATCGTGATGCTGAGTTGAACACAGGGTCATGTACCTGCAGATCACAGGTTTACATTCACAGCAGGGCTGAATAGTCCATTGAAGTTGAGTGATAATATTTACAGGGAAAGACTGCAAGGACGTGCACCTCCTTTATAGTTCCACATTAATTTTCCCCTTCTTCCAGTTTCTTGCATTATCTCACATTCTTATTATGTATCTCACAATGTTTTACTTCCACTTTTTGCTGAATTTGTTTCTGTTGGCTTTAGGCCTCTGTGCCTTCTTCCACTGTAACCAGTGCTATAGTGCTTGTGTTCTCTCCGATAAACATGGTTTAATTGACTTATTTGATTTAGATATTGATTGGCATATTTAATTTACTTATAAGTCCCTTGTAGGGTGGTAGTCTATATAACCAGGGCCAGTAAATTAAATCCTACTAGTGGGCCTACTGCCCTTATTGTGTCACCTACTTATGGAGCACCTTAAAACATGTCCCAGGCTTGTTATTGCAGAATAAGTGCAGTTTGAATCTTCCAATTCAACTTAGCAATATAACCCTCTTTCTAGGCCTTAAGCTCTCCTTTTATTGCATATGTCACCCCTAAGGTAAGCCCTAGGTAGTCCATAGGGCAGTGTTCATTGTAATTAAAGGGTTGGACATGACTTGGTAGTGAAAAACTCCTACATTTTTTTTCCCCTACTGTGAGGCGTACCTCTCCCATAGGATATCATTGGATTGCCTTATTACATTTTATAAGTGCTAATTTTTTATTCGGACCAAGAAGCCATTTCATGTTTGGTATCTATTAAATACTAATGAAAAATAAAATCCTCTTTAACGTTAAAGTTGGTCTTTCAATTACATTTTTGACAAGGCCACCTTTAGAAAATTAGCATTTTCCTGCCCTTTTCTGCCTGTAGCTTGTCTCGGGTCACATGACTAGGTGTAACTGACAGACTTTATGAATTCCTCCCAGGCAGTCACACAAGAGAGGGATTAGGTGTGCCTGAATGGAACATCTGCTGGCAGGATAAGTAGCAGAGCTGAGCACAGCCTCACTTGTAACTGAATAAGCTGTGTTTTGCTGTCACATAAATAATTTACCACTTCCACATTGCCCTGAAGCCATCATGATGGCAGAAAGAGCAGTCAGGAAATGTCATGCACTTCAAAGACACTTTATAGATGCTTCTCCCACCTTCCAGAGGAAGGGTACCATTTATTGAAATAGGGCCTTCAGACCCACTCCTGGACCGGCAGAAGGACTCTCAGAGGACTGCCTGCTGCTGTGACCTGCTGCGCACTCTGCAAGACCAGTTTTCTGTACCTGGAAGGACTCCATTGCTGCCTGGAGCCTGTCTTGAATCCTCAAAAGCCCTGATGTTTGAATCCTGCATCTTCACCCACTTCCAGGACTACCAGAATGACTCAAAGTGCTAATTTTTTACCTCCTGTTCAAAGCCAAAGGGACACAGGATGCTCCTGTCATCTTGAAATCACACCTGGACCCAGCCTGAGTGAGTTCTGGACCCCCAAGTTGTGTCCCACCAGTCCTGAATTCTTAGCTGTGGTGCTAAAGGTGCCCAGATGGCCAAAATCCAAAACTAAGGATTAAGGCCCATATTTATACTTTTTGACGCAAAACTGCGCCATCGCAGTTTTGCGCCAAAAAAATTTGCGCCGTCTAACGCCATTTGGATGCGCCATTCGGGCGTCAAATTTATACTTTGACGTACGGCGGCGCAACCAACAGGTGGGAGTCATTATTTCGTGACGCAAACAGCGTCGGTCTGTCGTAAGGCAAACCCACGTAAAAGTGACGCAAATCACTGTGGGTCGATTTACGACAGCGCTACCGTGAATACGCCGTTTTTTTTCACGCTATTGCGTGACATTTTTGCGCGAAAACTGCACTGACAGGAGAGGAGACCCAAAATGGATCCCAGATGCCCCAACAGACCCCAGGAGGATGAGAGCAGACCAGGACCCAGCCAGGAGGAAGCACACAGGAACCAGGACATGTTAAAGAAAAAAAGAAAGTGTCGCTTCAGTGCAGAGGAGCAGGAAATCCTGGTGAAAGAGGTGACGGAACACCAGCACCAACTTTTCATATCCTCAAAATTGCCACTCAGTAGGAGAGAGGCCATCTGGAAAGAAATTGTGGACAAGATAAACAGTGGGGCTGAAGAACGCCGGACAGTCACCGAGTGTAAGAAACGCTGGCATGACTGTAAACGTAGGACCAAAGAGAAAATGGCCAGGAACAGGAAGGCAGCAATGCAGACTGGAGGGGGGAGTCCAGCACAACAGGAGGCTCTGGACCACATGGAGGAGATGGTCGCAGCCGTCATCCCAGAGGAGATTGTCACAGGGATACAAGGACTGGACAGCGCAGACTACCACGACACTACGCACATGCAGGGTAAGTCGCATGGGGAATTACAATGCAATAATGGGGACTGTAAGCAGGGGGGGGATACCTACTACCCAATGCATGTAACTTAGCACATATATGAAGTGGCATGGGGAAAGGGGCACAGCAGGGGGGAATGCCCAGTACTGACCATAGCCGGGCCACGACAAAATACTGCCACCACTACAGTCCCATGGGGACATCCTGTAATTACAACAAGAGAGCCAAGGGAAACCAGTGACAGGTGGGAAGGACACTACCCTGAATCCACATCCAGGCACTTGTTTTGCACAAACTATTCCCCATCAACTAGGTCCCTACCTGTAATGCAGTAGCAAATACAACAACTGCAACTTAACTGCCACCACAGTTGACAATAACACCTCTCATCTCTGGGCAGCTATAGTACCAAATGGCAGGAACCCCACCCTGGAACATACATTCCTAAATTAGGGGGTGAGGATGACATCTGCAACTACTCCTAGAAATAAGACAAAGCTACCAGTACACTTAAATGCCGAATGTCCATAACTGACACATACATAAGCCTAAGTAAACAGCAATAGGAGCCACACAGCACTAACGACACACACATGCTGCATACGTCAGGGTCCCTCACGTGCCTGCCTAACAATGCTACATCACAAATGTCATACTGCTCAGACAACAACATTGACGAGGGGACACAGGCAACTGGTCAATGAAACACATCTGCACAGTCTAACCAAAAAATAGGACATCCATACGATAAACAAGCCAATCCAGTAAGACACACGAGACCCCATCAGATACAAACATCAACAATGTTTACATCCATACCACATCCTAACATTGACATACATAGGTCATGCCACCTAACATGTACAGATCATGCAATGTGAATAAAAAGTGTATGGTGCAGGGCCTGTGAGGCAAGTGTGCTGGCAGGGCAGTCACAACACCCACAGTCAGTCAAAGTGTAGCGTGGCAAGTGAAACGTATACTTTGCGCAATAGCCTCAGGCTGGAGGCCTTTGTGCATCTTACCCTGAATGTACTTATACTCATTTGCTCACATCTAAGTGCCTCAGAGCACTTTGCACTAAATGAATCTCATTGCCCTTCCTATCAGTTAATGTAGCAAATAGTCAGTCCTGAGGTGTTGGCAATTAGTCAAATCACCCTGTTTTGCCTACTTCTGCACTGGAGTTTGCCAGAACATATTCACTCTGTGCCCCAGTCAAGGATACCGTCTGGTTCGTTGATGATAGATGTGGTAGGGGTTAAGGTTTGCCATTCCTGCGTAGGGAAACTTTGTCATCACCATGACATATGTCTTTTAAATTCACTTCCTCGTCCCAAGACACGCATGGGGGAGTTTACAAACCGAAAATCACATCTAGATGCTGCCTGCCTTGCTGCTGATGCACAACCAGATCCCAGCCCATTCCTCTGATATGAGGGATGATGTCTCCCCTGTGATTCAGACAGACAAGCTCCAAACTTAACATGCAGTGCTATATATAGAACAAGCAGAGGGAGAGTAGAAACTGTTATGCACCATGATAGCTGTGTACCAATGTATTACTTTCCTGCGGACTATTTCAGTTCTAACTGTGTGTATTGTTTTGGTTATTGGGGCTCACACCGAAATTCCTACAAGTCAGTTGTACACTGAAACTTCATATCCAACAAATACTGTCTGTGTCATTTGTGTATGGGAACATACCGGAAAAGATAGAAATGTGTAGGACCTGAGTGACCACCACTTCCCTGAGAAGTCCCAAAGATGTCATGGGCTTGGACTTCTAAACATTCCTCTGTTGTGGGAGACCAGAGGCACTGCTAGTCTGTCTGAGCTAAATACAATATCTGGGTGACAGAGTTATTTACAAGTGGGTCAAACTTAGTCCCCCACACCATTAGCTATCCTGCTTCCTAGAAAGCCAAGAATCACATGTAGGATAATGAGAGCCCACCCAAACAAATGTCCCTCCATAACAATAGTGAAACACTGAGAGAGGAGTAGGACAAAAAAATGCATATTCCAAAATAATTACAAATCAACACCTAGAGATGTCCTGGCAGGCATGTCTGATAGCTCCATATCATATATGTGACACACAGGTGGGCCATAGGCCTACAACAATGCCCTATGACAGACAGCAGATACCAAGACAAAATCAGAGTACAAAGTAAAGGCATCCAAAGGCTTGTATCTTAGTGCTAAATGATCTCAACACAGACACACTAATTGTACCCTGTTTCTTTGCAGAGGAACACGGATCTCCTGCCGATATGCCTGTCCATGAGTTCCCTGATGACATGGATGACGAGAACATCAACCTCACACAAGAGACCATTGACATGCTCCTCGAAAGCCTCCAAACCCCCCCTTCAGTAACAAGGAGGAGCCAAGATGAAGCAGCCACCACAGTAGAACCACCCGCCACCCCAATTGTAAGACCTGCCAGCTCCAACACAGCTGAGGACTCTGACGACACTGGCACCAGCTTCGAAAGAACAGTCGTTGGGGTCCAGCGGGAGCTGGCCAAGGAGGTGCGGGTGGGGATGCAAACTATGGCAGCCAGCCTTGAGGGGGTGCGTTCGTGCATGCTGTCAACTGCTGATCAGGCAGCTGCAATGCAAGCCAGAACATCGCTGTTGGAGGAACTTTTAGTAACACAGAAGGCAATCTGCACAGCTGTCATCCAGTTGACCAAACAACTCCAACAGCAAGCCAGTCAGCGTGTGCACGAATGCAACATCGAACCCCTCAGGGCAGACCTGGCTGCCTACCATCGGGATGTGGCTGCCATTCTGAAAAACCAGCACGCTCTCCTTGCTGCAGTACTACCCTTCATAACTGGACAGGGATCAGCCCCCGGGATGTCTGCCTCCATGTCTTCTGACACTGAGGTGTGTGTTGCCCCTTCAAAACCAACAACAACAAGGACACACCAGGCAACACACACATCAGAAGAAGAAGACATGGAACAGATAACATTCACACGCAAGAGTACCCGGAAGCCCTAGTCCCTGCACCATGCCCCACTCTGACCAAGGTCCTACGTTTTGACACATGCAAGCCTCACTCCAACTACCCTCAATGACTGTTCGGCAATCTACTGTTTACCTTGTCCACATTGGCTGTAAATGTTTCTCTCCTACCATTTGGCAATTCCTGTTCCTCTGCACCGTCTGTGACATCACCCCAGCATGTCAGGAGCATCATCCACACCCTGTAAATAGGATCACCATTTAAGAATGCACCAGAACGGACTCACCTAACATTGTTAATGGACTTTTTGCACTACTCCACCTAAAAATAAATATCACTTGCACACCAATTGTGTCTCTGTGTCATTTCACACTTCAACTGTGCAGTACATAACTCCAAAGTGGCTGTGTGACAACCATGTTGATTCTCTAGACTACTGTCCTGATTTCATGTCTACTGAAACATCTGTGCAGTGGCCAGGATTGCATCATAGCTTTACTAGACTGAGGAAAATAACTGATGTAGGGACTAAGCACACCCAATCATGCTGTATTTGACAGAATGAGGCCCCATCCATAGCTATTCTAGACAACTAATGGTGGATGAGAAATGTAGGCACCTTGCGATACTAACACAATACATTATGCTGTAAAATGAAAGGAATGTTAACCAAATTACACTGCATCAATCACCCTTACAGCGTATACTACCATGAAGGAAAGTCATGCTCAAGCAGTACACACATGATGTAGGTCAGCAATGACAGCAACAAGACAAGAGTGTGAACAAATACTCATCTACAAAGCTCTCCCTGAACTTCACAATGCTGTCCGACCTATCTATTTACCTACAAAATCAACTCTGGAAGCACTCTTTGTGAAGTAGGATACATACCAACCCCAAATCTTGATGATCTATGCAGACTACCAATGGTGGCTCTCCCACACGGTGGATACTTACCAAGTTAGCACACGGGTAGCTGGCATGTTAAACCTCAATAGCCTGGGGATAGCGAGCATAGGACACAAATGTCATACTAAAACTTTCTGCTACACTGATGTCAAGGCCATGAAAAGGTAGCACCTAACGCATCTGGTAAAGGGTTAACAAATTTTTTATTTCAAATAAGTAAGAAAAGAGACAACTAAGGGAAAGATAACCCTACACTAATCTAACCTGACTACTACTAACCCACAACTGTCCCTAACTAACCTAAGCTAAACTTACTCTACACATGTAACGAAACGATCTAAACATCAACCCCCCACCCACCATTATGAGACAAGACACATGCAGGACAACACTTACTAACCTACACACATACTATACTATCCTAAACAAACATATATTTGTTTGTATTTTTTTTTTTTTTTTTTTTTTTATCAAACAGGAATCCCAACATTGCCCCCCACCCACACAAAAATATTAGATAGAAAGTATAAGGACCCCCCACCCTCTTACCTAACACTAACTAAGCTAATTACCTATACTTATCCTACAACTAACCCCCCCAACCCAACTAACAGTATGAAAAGAGGAAAGAGGGGAGAGGGGAGGGGTAAAAGTTCAGGAGGGCAAAATAACTAAGGATTTGCCCTCTGAAGTGTGCGCCGGATGGAGCGCACCTTCTTTTTGACCTCCGCCATGTCCTCCGTCAGGTTGTCAACCTTTTGAATTAACCTGTCCAGTTTCCTAGACAATGCGTTGAAGGCTGCAGGGTCAATTGGAGGGTCACTGCTGGTCTGCGTGCCGGTGGAGGTGGAGATTGTTGCTGGAGTGGAGTGGCCACGGGACAGCCCTGCTCCCAACACACGGCTGGGTCCAGGTCTGGAGGAAGATGGCTGGTCCGTCGCTGGGTCCCCTTGGGCAGACCTGGTGGTTGTAGGTGGCACCGTTGGTGGAGCCTGTGGTGTGGCATACCACGCCCCGGAGGCCCGTTCCGAATTGTATCTGCGGGCCATCCTCCGATACCCACACTGCACCTGCAGGATGTGCCTGTACCTCATTGCACGGCGCTCAAACTGGTTTCGAGCTGCGGCACTCAGGTTTGCAGCTGTGAAGGGAAAAGGCAAATATTGAGCATAGAATTTACAGTGGGTTGAATACCACAATGGGTAATTTGACCATTACTAGCAATGTATTGGTTGCAGCAATTGTTACAACATATGTCACGGGAAGGCTCAGAGGAAGTACATGTGAATCATGCATACTGAAGGGCCTATCACATATAGCAGATCCATGTCTCTACATGATGGATGACATCACCCTAAACTACTCCTACAATTCATACCTAAGCCATTATACATTATGGCACCAGCTCGTCCGCATACTGACTTCACTACATATGTCATTCTATGTGATAAGAATCACACTCCTCACTCAATGGCATTTCGAAATAGTTGTGTGCTAAGATTGAACCCCTGGCCATGAATCATATGTCGACACTATGGGCCAGATGTAGGAATTGATGGGAAATCAACTAGCAAATTGCAAAGCTGAACGGTGTCTCTGACACCGTCTGCGAGTCACTATGGGGTCCCTAAATCCCACCTCATGAACATCAATGATGTGGGTTCCAACTTGCACCACCTTAGCAACTATGGGCACTCACGGGGATGGAGGCCTGCTGGGAACAGCAGAACTCCATAGACGTGACTGCTTTTAAATGAAGCAAGTTATTTTTCACCAAGTGTAGGCCCTTTATCTGAAAGGAAAATGAGCTGCGATTTGTTTAAATTCACAACAATTGATTGTTCGTAATTTACACAATAATTATTGCTCCCCTAGACCACTGGCTGTTTTGTGCAGGAGTATTTTGGTCCACTCACAAAGGTGAAGGTTCACAATGAGGACCCCTTCCAGTCAGCAAGTTGGTTAGCAGCCACTTCAAGTGGATGATAACAGCTACTCACTTTGCAACCACGTACTCGTTAGCAAATGGGATTGCCTAACACTGTGATTTGCAAGTAGGGCTGGTAAACTCCTTTATTTTTTTACTTTAGAAAACCATTTTGCGAATATGTACATGACCACCAATAACATTTCGGATTAGGAAACAGACGTTTGCAACTCACTAACATCAAATTATGCTATTTGCAATGTGGAGACATTTTGCTACATCTGGACCTAGGTACAAACTCAAGTCACAAAAGGTGTTAAGTACGTGTAACATACTGGTTGCTACAGTCCTAGGTACCCTGTTTCACAGTAACATCCCAGTCTTTGTGGGTGGTGTGGGAAGAACAAACAACAATCCCATGATCAATGCACAACCAGGAGTGTACAGAAAGTGCAACAAGCATGTGCCTTCACACACAACACCTATGAAGGGCTAGCAACACGTTGGAGTCAGCCCAACCTTGTCACATCCCAGGTCCACACATGTCAAAATGATATGACTTAGCCAAACATAACATACTATTAGTGAGGCATGTTTTACAACACACACAGAGGAGGTAGAACACCCATTCACATGATTCAACAGAACACCTAGGCCATTGCACTCAAGTCACACACACTTCGAGGTCACCTTGTGGAAGTACATGCCCCCGGAAGATCCGACCTACAGTGTACACAGTCCATCCTCAACTAGGAAGAAGCACTTGTCATCGAAGCCATGTGCCTAAGCTATCTGGGAGACTGTCAGTCTGATATGCTGACTCAGTTAATTGCAAGTTCCTGACCAAGTCTAACATTGACCAGTGTGTTCAAAATGAGTCATGCTATTCCCAATAGTCGCACTAATTGAATGACCTACTGCCCCTCAATCTGAGAGATGACTAGGGATTGCTTTACCGAAACATTATTCCAATTTGATATCACACCAAAACAACAAAGCCAATGAACGGCCAGCACATCATATCATTAATTGTCCTGAACACACAGTAATCCATCATGCTTCATTTCCAAACAATGTAAATAGCACTTAGGCAACACTCACTGTAGGTATCGGGGTCGTCAAAATGGGCTACCTCACCAACGGTGTACGGGGCTGGTCCACCTGTAAAGCATGAAAGGAAGATTATACTCAGACTGGGTGAACAGACAAATAATTTCTGTTACAATGACAGTGTGTGAATATTACATGGTAATGATACACTTTCACACATGCTCATCCTGCCTGGCTGACTTTGTATTCTAGATTATCATTGGATGAGTCTCCTGCTCCAGTGACACACCCTACTACACTCATGCAGTGGCCAGGACAGTCATGTGTCGTCCAAGTTACTCCTCCATTAGTAGGCCCGAACAATCATGTGATCCATACATCTCAGCATGTGCATCCCAGAGAGAAACATTTCACAACTGGTTCCATGAGGACTGCATGACCACTCACCATCAAACAGGCTATGGGGACAGGTTCAACACACAGCAACCAGACACACATGTGACATATGTGTGGACAACATGACTAACTTCATGTGACGTGAAGGCAACACACAGGTGTTGCATCATCATGTGTTTGCAATTTTCGGTCTAGCTATGGCGTCTACATATGTAGGTATGTTGTTTCTACATGACGTACTCACTGGCCATTATGACCAGTAGAGTACAAATTGAGCAGTTCACGTGTTGCTTTTCAGACACAAATGCAACACTACATTCCATGCAGCTACAGCCATCTGGTATGTGTTGCAAAGATAAGGCATCGGCCTGGTAGCATAGGTCTTCATACACACCCGGCAACAAATACACATTTGGACACATATGTATACCTTTGTAGCGCAGCATTTGCATCATTTTGTGATGCAGAGAGGGGGCTAGTTAGCAAAATACTAATAGATGTTGCATTTTACTGCTGTTATTGGGTGTACATGTGTAGCAAAAATGGGGATTTATGTGTATGCCCATGGGCCTAGGTTTCCCTAGTATAACACGCAGTCAGCTACTTATTTTGCAGATTGGCTACCAATCATCACATGTTCACGCACACATTCCTATTATTCCCATGTAATTGATTATTACTCACCAACATAGCCACCAATCCGGAGTCCCAGGTGGTCCAGCAGGTCCTGTTCCCTGGTGATCAGATCTGCCCAGCAGTGCTTGAGTTGATGGACATTCCTCATACTCCCGTAGACCCGGACCAGGTGATGGCGCACCTTCTCCCAACGTATTTTCCTCGCCTCCGTGTGATACCCCTGTATCACACGGCCCCCAGCCTCCAGCATCAGTGGGAGGAAATGGCTTACGAGCCATATGAAGCCCCCCAATTCGTCCTCACCCATCCTGGACAGGCGAGGCCTACCTGACATGATGCGAGGTTGAAAAAAGTAACAAAGAAAAATGAAAGAAAAAGTGGGAAATGGGGAAAGGTAGAGGTGTGAAAGAAAAAGAAGAAGGAGAAAAATAGCCCAACTAACACCCCAAACTATGCTACCCACAACAGACTCCCACAGACAATACAAACTATCACAGGTATAGACCAAACAACACTAAACAGACTGAGACAATGTTTGACAACAATAAAAGATTGACACAAAGACAAAATACAAGGCACACAGGACACTAAAGCAGTAAAACACAGGACAACACCTTTCACACAACCACACAGTCTAGATAACTCTGAGACTGCAAAGTGAAAGTGAAAGTCAACTCCCAGTACAGATTTGGTAAACAGGATATCCTATTACATCACTTCCTGCATAAAATGGCCGCCGTTTTTATTTTCGCGTAATGCGTCACATTTTCACGCATACACAGATGTGCGTCATATTTTTTTGACGCATTACAGTGTACATGATGCGGAGTGTAAAAATATGCTATGAATATTAATATTTCCAATTGTACATGAGATGACCAACATATTGTGCATGTAGCGTCAATTACACCACGCATACATCATGGGCGTCGTTTTTTTTTCACGTACAGTGGTGCACATGATGCGGAGTCAAAAAATATGATATGAATATTAATAATTGATAATGTACATGAGATGACCAACATATTGACCATGTAGCGTCATTTTGACCACGCATACATCATGTGCGTGGTTTTTATTACACGTACAGTGGTGCACATGATGCGGAGTCAAAAAATATGATATGAATATTAATATTGATAATGTACATGAGATGACCAACATATTGTGCATATAGCGTCATTTTGACCACGCATACATCATGTGCGTGGTTTTTATTACACGTACAGTGGTGCACATGATGCGGAGTCAAAAAATATGATATGAATATTAATATTGATAATGTACATGAGATGACCAACATATTGTGCATATAGCGTCATTTTGACCACGCATACATCATGTGCGTGGTTTTTATTACACGTACAGTGGTGCACATGATGCGGAGTCAAAAAATATGATATGAATATTAATATTGATAATGTACATGAGATGACCAACATATTGTGCATATAGCGTCATTTTGACCACGCATACATCATGTGCGTGGTTTTTATTACACGTACAGTAGTGCACACGATGCAGAGTCAAAAATATTGTGGATGTAAATCATAATTTGAAGGTGAAATATCAAGACACTTTTGGATACATTTGTATCTGACTCTGCATTGTGTGCACTCATGTACATGAACAAATTATGACGGCCATGCTGTATGCGTAGAATATGGAGCAAATTGATCCAAATGTCTTCATGTGTTTAGCTTTGGAAAGGTGATTTGTCATGGTAAAACGGTGCGATGTGAGACACATTTGTGTTTGTATCTGACAAATGTCCGTACTTTTATGTATAGACGGCCTTCACACTGTGATGTTTGGGATACGTTAACTAATGTATTGACCATATTTGACAACATATTTGGTGTAATTGCTGATGGCTATTTTGAAATGAGATTTTTGATACCATTATGTATTCCGTCTCCAAAATGTCCCCACCTTTATGATGGGGATGCTTTTATCTGTAGTCCTAACAGGGAGTGGGAGAGTCACTTTCAGTTTTTAGGGGGCTGACCATGTCCCATTATGATTTTGTGTTTCATATTTGTGTAGGACTTGTGACATTGAGGCCACATATGTGCCTTATGCATGTGTTTAGTTCACAAGTACATGATTCCTGTATGTTTTGGGGTTGGTAGAGGTGGAGTTAGTCCCCCAGCACCCTAGGATTTGACCATCCAGAATAGCTACTGTATCCATGGAGTATTTTTATCATATCCTGGCAAACCTGCAGCAGCGGGCGAATGTAAGGCCATATGGTATGAATGACTGTTGACCATTCATTCATCTCATTAGCCCATTTGACGTTTGCAGTATTGATGATTTGGAGCTAAGTTGCATACCATTTTCATATGACTAAGGGGGTCATTCTGACCGCGGCGGGCGGCGGTCGCCGCCCGCAAAGCGGTTCCCGCCGAAAGACCGCGGCGGTCATTCTGGCTTTCCCACTGGGCTGGCGGGCAACCGCCAAAAGTCCGCCCGCCAGCCCAGCGGGAAACACCCTTCCCACGAGGACGCCGGTTCAGAATGGAGCCAGCCGAGTGGGAAGGTGCGACGGGTGCAGTTGCACCCGTGGCGAATTTCTGTGTCTGCAAAGCAGACACTGAAATTCTTTGTGGGTCCCTCTTACGGGGGCCCCTGCAGTGCCCATGCCATTGGCATGGGCACTGCAGGGGCCCCCAGGGGCCCCGCGGCACCCCCTACCGCCATCCTGTTCCTGGCGGAAGACCCGCCAGGAACAGGATGGCGGTAGGGGGTGTCAGAATCCCCATGGCGGCGGAGCGCGCTCCGCCGCCATGGTGGATTCTCAAGGGCAGCGGGAAGTCCGTTTCTGGCCGCGGCTGAACCGCCGCGGTCAGAATGCCCATCGGTGCACCGCCAGCCTGTTGGCAGTGCTACCGCCGACCTCCGCCAGGGCGGTAATTACCACCAGGGTCCGAATGACCCCCTAAGTTTGCAAGACTCTCAGCGTTCACGATGTGATAATGCGAAGATTGTTTTGCTTGTCTGTGTCCCTTTCTGCATAAACTGGTTTAGTGTCATGTTACAATCTTCCTGCTAGGTTCAAACTGGGACACAACTGTGATGGTCTACTTTCAAATATTAGGTTGGTTGTATGACATATGTGTACATGTGTGTGGGAATGTGGATCCAGTATGACCTGTCTGTGTGTATGTTGTCACTGTAACTTCAAGGTCTCCTCCTGAGTTAGTGGCAGCTGATGTTGTTGCAATTGTGTATTGCTCACATCATACACTTGAGAGAAGCCATTGATGACATGTTCACGTACACATGGATGGTCCCACCCTGTCTCTGAACCCGTGTGATGTGACTTTCAAATGATCTCCAATTTTGGGCTGGATGAGAGACTGTTTCAGTTGTTTGGATCCGGCATGTCTAATTGTCACATTTGTACTCTTGTTGGGCTCTGTGTATGGTAATGTAACATGTCACATCCTACCCTCTGTGCATACAGTTGTGATGTTTATTTTTGGTGTGATGATTTTTAATGGCATTCTTGATCAATGAGACGACATTCATCTTCAGCTATTTCAAACTAAAGGTGGTCAGAAATGAATAGGCCAAAGCATAATGTGGTGTTTGTGATCTGTGTTTATTTACAAGTGTGGAATACAAGTGATGATAATGACTTAAGTAAAAAAATTGTTCACAAGCTGTTGGCGCCTACGCACTCCTGCTGCGGTGTTAGGTTGTTCCCCCTCCTGTTGCAGGCCAGCATCCTCCTCATCATCATCCTCAGGCATGTCTGGGTCCGGTTCAAGGAGGGGAATGTTCCTTTGTACACAAATATTGTGTAATATGGCACAAGTGAGTATAATTTTGCATACCATCTCTGGGGAGTATAGTAGGCTTCAGCCAGTGATGTCAAGGCAGCGGAACCTTGACTTTAGGATCCCAAAGGTCCTCTCCACAATGCTGCGTGTCCTCTTGTGGGCGTCATTGTATGCCCGCTCAGCAGCAGTATTTGGGTTCCCATATGGTGTCATTATCCAAGGCTGGATGCCATACCCCTGATCAGCTGAAAGAGAAACACAGAATGGTATCAATTAGATGTAGGAGGCACTGTTGTACGTATCTTTGATGGCAGTAGTTGTGTTGTGTTGTCTGTGACTATTTTGTGTACTAATGTGACAACCTATGGTTGTTGGTGGAAACTTTGGCATTGTTTATTTTCCTTGGCTGAGCAAGTGTTTGTTGTCTAACTGTTTGTCAGCAGGATGTATTGGTTTCTCAAGTACAGTGTGCCCTCCCTTGCATTGTGACTTGTGACACAGGTGTCCGTGTGTCCTCACTGGGGGTGTGATGATAGTTCCATGCAGAGTTGAAACATGAAAGGGTATTAGAAACGTCCATATGAACATAGCCAGGCCATCCCATCCCTTAAAAGTTATGCATTGTATTAGTGTACAGGTTATTGTGAGACTTCCAATTTGCAAGGTGACATTTAGGCAACCACAGTCATGAATGTCTTCACACTAAGCTGTGGAGTAAATTCAAATGTGTGAGAGGTTCAATGGTGACTTGTGACACATGGCTAGTGATGTGAGTACCTCAGTGTGTTCCTGTCTAGGTGTTGCTATTGTGGTGTATGTGTTGTTCATCCTAGAGGGTTTCTGTGCAGTGAGTATATAAGTAGATTTTTGTCCTTACCAACAAGTAGTCCATTGCCATACCGTCCATCCTGGAAGTGTTGGTTGATGGTGCAGTGACGGAAGATGAATGCATCATGTACACTCCCAGGATATTTAGCCACGATGTTGCTGATCAGTCCTTGGTGATCGACTATGGCCTGCACGTTGATGGAATGTGTGTGCTTCCTGTTGCGGTAGAGGTGTTCACTCGCAGCAGGTGGCACAAGGCGTACGTGTGTGCAGTCGATTGCACCAAGGACGTGCGGGAAGCCACTGATGGCGTAGAACCCCTGTTTTGTTTCCTGCTGCTTCTGCAGTGTGTTAGGGAAGCAGATGTGGCGGGTGTCAGTCCAATGATGGCATCCAGTACTTTAGGCAGGAATGCGGAGAAAGATGGTTGTGAGATTCCACCAACCAGGGCACCAGTTGTCTGAAAGGAGCCACTTGCCAGCATGTGAAGTACGGCAAGCAGCTTTGTTTCTGTTGGGATAGTGCGTGGAGTCACTAAAGTGGGGGCCAATTGCTGTTCAATATTTGTCAGCAGCTGCTGAATGGCCTGCCAGTTCAACCGGTACCTCTGGATGATGTCTCGTTCCCTGAGGCCATGCAGGGTTGTTCTTGGGCGGAATATCCTCTCCTGCCTTCTGCGCTGTCTTTGGGGTCCCTGCTGTTGTTGTTGTGGCTGCTGTTGTTGCTGCAGGGCTCTGCGTCTACGTGCACGTTGAAGAAAAAGCACCTCCATGTCTCCCTGTTGCTGCTCTGCTGCTCTGTTGTTTGTTCTGTGTGTTCTGATTAAGTACAGGTGTGTTTGCCCCATTTTAACGCCTGCCCTGACCCAGGCGTTAAAATGTCACGCTATTCATGCTTTGCGCCATTTTTTTGCGCCGCCTGCCGCGCGGGAGTGATTTTTGCCCTGGAGCATAAATACCACGCACCGCTATGTGCGTCTGTTTTTAGACGGGAACGCCTTCCTTGCATCTCATTAACGCAAGGAAGGCTATCACGCAAAAAAATGACGCTATTTGCCAATACTTTGGCGCTAGACGCGTCTAACGCCAAAGTATAAATATGGCGTTAGTTTTGCGCCGAATTTGCGTCGAAAAAAACGACGCAAATTCGGCGCAAACGGAGTATAAATACGGGCCTAAATGCATGGCCTAGAACAGCCCTGAAAACAAAGAGGAGACCAAGGCCAACCTGGTCATTGATCCCTAAAGGTGCATTAGCGGTCAGCTTGACTTTGCAGCTGTTCCTGATACGTTCTTCTCCGCAGCAGCAAATCGTAATCAGAGGTCCTTTAGTAAATGGGCATCTGAGCTCCTGGAACTTTCTTCAGCTACAGCCTTCTACCTCGTTCCTCAAGGTATTTTCAACATCCAACTAAGAGACTATGGGGCATATTTACAAGGAAGTGGAGCATCATCGATGATGCATCACTTTTCTTGCGCCCCCTACCAGCACCGAATGACACCATGGTAGCTCCGTATTTATGATACAGTGCACAATGGCAGTCATTAGGCCTAAAGCATCAGAATGTTTTATGCTATTGTGGCGCTTTGCTCCACTATGCATGCATTGCACCACTTTGTAAATATGGCGCCTCAAATATGCATCCTTTATGCCACATTATCATTAAAAAACAATTAGGCTAATGTGGCGCAATGAGGCTCTAGGGGCTTGTAAATATGCCCCTACGGTCTGAACATAGAAATCTTCACAACAGCTAAGATCCAAGATTCCCTAACCGTGACACTCCCTCCTTGGACAGAACCTGCAGCCTTGTCCCACTGAACTTTACCTTCTCATAACAGATAAGCGCTAACCGAGCTCAATCCACATCTTGTATCTGACCCACACTCCATGGCTCTCTAACATATTTTTCAACCCTAACCCGATGTTTTGTGACTAGATGTCCACTGGAGGCGCTTTGCTCTTTTATGCACTAGTTTTTATTACAAACATCAAAAATTCATATCTCCAGTTCTACTGAGTAGCATTTTGGAGTCAACCATTTTTTTTTTATTTGCTCTATTTGTCTAAATTGGTGTGGGATTTTTCTTGTGTTGTGTTTTCACCTTACTACTGTTTGTGTGCTGCATAAATAGTTTACACATTTCCTCTATGTCCAGCCTTGCTGCTTTTTATCCATAGGTCATGGACTCGCTTTGCTACTCAGTTCAAGCTAGCCTGGCTGATGAGAGAGTGATACCCTAAAACCAGTCCCAGGATTCTTATTTCTTATTCAGGGAGGACCTTGCCTGGCAGTTCGGGCTGGTCTGTTCCCATGGGGAGCAGGGTCAAGATTGATTTGCATATGACTGGGTCCAAACTGGGGTGGCATAATGGGCAAAAAACCAAGGATTGGGATGCAGCCGGAGCAGTTGCCAGTGGCTGAGATTATTACAAGCATTCCATCCATCACTTTGTTGTTTTTGCATTTGCCACCCTAAGTGCACCAGGGATGACCAGAACTGGGCCCTGGGCTCACTGTGCCACTGGATTCAAGCTAGCCTGACTGATGAGGGCTGATGCCCCGTAACCAGACCCAGGATGCTTGTTTGAGTTCCAGAGAGAAGATGTCCTGGCAGTTCAGGCTAGACTTTTCCCATTCAGTGAAGGGTCAAGACTGAGTAGCGTATGTCTGGCTCGAAACTAGGATGGCAAGGTGGGCAAAAAAACAATAGATTAGGGTGCAACCCCAAGCAATTGCCAGCGGCTGAGATTAATTCAATCATTCCATCCATCACCTTGTTGTTTTTGCATTTGCAGCCCTAAGCACGCTGAGTATGCCCAGGTATGGGTCCCGGGCTCACTGTGCCACTGAATTCAGGCTAGCTTGGCTAATGAAGAGTGATACCCCAAAACAGGTCCCAGGATATTTGTTTCCATTCCAGGGAGGACCTGTCTTGGCAGTTCTGGGCTAGACTGTTTCCATGGGAAGCAGGGTCAAGACTGATTCGCATATGTCTGGTCCAAAGTAGGGTGGCATGATGGCCAAAAAAAACGATGGATTGGGAGGTGATCCAAGCGATAGCCAGTAACTGAGTTTAATTCAAGCACTCCATCTATCACCTTGTTGTTTTTTTTTTCTGCTGTAAGGGTGTCAAGTATGCCCAGATGTGGGTCATGGGCCACTGGATTGAAGACCCGTTCAAATGGTGACCATGGTTCTTTTACCAACTGCCACTGACCTGGTGAAATAGAACCACTTCCGATACCTGAAACATCTGTAAAAAGTCTGGGTGTAATAGTATAACTTCAGCTGTCCTTGAGACCGCAAATAAATAACTTGACCTCAAAAGCTATTTTTATTAAAATGACAGTTAGAAAAGTTTATCCCTATTAATCACTGGGACCCAAGAAAAATATGGCTAGGGTGTGCAAATAACATAATAAGGTACAATATTATGCTTCCGTGCTGGTACTGGACCCCAGGTGAGTATCAGAATGTAAAAGCGAATCGCTGCTAAATGATCCCAAGTCTCTAAGGCTTCCCTGTGAAAAAGCTTTCTGAAAAAGAAACAAATCCCTTCTAGTTTCTCACAGTACTCTAAGAACATACATTTATAATCACACAATTGTGCAACTTGTATCTTCTTTCCTCGTCTCCAACACTTGCTTACCCAATCAAAAGTGATGTCTTCATGAGAACAGGGCAGTTTCTGTTAACTAATCTTTCTAGCAAAACAGCTAAGAAACATTTTCATTCAATTTGATCTAACATTGCAACTAAACCAGCTACCGAATGGTGGGTCTGAGCTGCTCAAGAAATAGGAAGCAAAACGTTCATGGTTAGTGTAAAGCATTTTCAAAACATCATCTGTTCTCTTATACATTCCTTTCTATCTAATTTACTAATGAAAATACTTTTTGTGATATTGTTAACAGTTCTATTTATTAGATGAACTTATGAATGTGTGAAGGTCCAACGAATAATACATTTCATAGCATGGTTCATTGTAAATGTTTCTACACAGATTCTTACAGCTACACATACATATTTTTGACCTAAGTTAATAATGACAAATCATGTAAAATATGTGCTCAATGGAGCATTCTTAAGTTAAAGACTACAAATATTGCTACTTCCTGCTTTCTGCTACTGAACTGACCAGAAACAAAAAACAAAATGCACTTCAGTCTCATTTTCAGGCCTACATAAATTTCCCCATGTTTACATTTCTACGTATAATTAGAAAACACTATTCCAAACCCCATCTGATGGTTTTCATTCACAGAAGTATACAGAGTTCAAGTGTATCTTCTACTGAATCGCTCCTTTTCCTTATCAGATTTTCTCTTTTTTTAGTTTAATGTACTCTTTTGTAATTTGTACTCTCAATTCTAGAGCTTTCTTTACATTTCTACATATAATTAGAAAACACTTTTCCAATCCCCCATCTGATGGTTTTCATTCACAGATGTATTCAGAGTTCAGGTGCATCTTCTGCTGAATCTCTCCTTTTCCTTATCAGATTTTCTCTTTCTTTTAGTCTAATATACTCTTTAGTAATATGTTCTCTCAATTCTAGATCTTTATCCATTCTTCTATTTACTTCTCTATTAATCTTCTCTATTAATAGTATTGTTATTGTTTTGTGAATTGCCAAAGTAGATAAGAAGCAAACAACTACTATTAATATTGGAACTAATTTAGCTTTGAGGATTTCTCTTCCTGCTGCTTTAATCCAATCACATATTGAAGAGTTTCCTCTAGTAAATCTCTGTACTATGCTAGTGGTTTCTAAATATTCAAAATCAAGCTTTAGGCCAGAGATATTTTTGGCGTAATCTATCATCTTCTTACTCCCATCAGGGATGTAAGTATAAAAATTTTCAATTTTCATCATCTTGCAGACTCTACTTTTTGCTGCAAGCAAAATGTCTAAAGCATAGTGATTTTGTAATACCATAGATCCAATAGCTATGAGCACTGTATTTTCCACTGATAAAGCACCTGATGTACCAGTGTATCTATTACTGTTAAACACATTCTAATCTTGTTGTTACTTAGCACTACTCCTACTGCTGGTATAATATCTCTAAATATGGCTCCAACTTAATGCATTCTCTCTTTTATACTGCATGAGTACCTATGTGCAGGTGTCATTATTAGTGCATTTAGACTCTGTATATAGTACATTTTTGGGAAAAGGAAACTTAAATAGCAGATTCCTTCCCAATAAACCTGATCACAATTACTTTTTCCTATTGGTGTCTTCCTCCCATGTCTTCTTTTAAACACACATGTCTCCCTTTTGTCTCTTTTCTCATTTTAGTTTTGGTACAGGCATTTTCCTTCTAAACTCCCTTTTCCATGCATTCTTCAAGACGTTGTCTTGCTTTTCAGCATTTCATGAAAACTGTGAGTTTATCGCTTCTAACATTCAAATAAAAGTTTTCTCTAATTAATTCATTGTGCAAGAAAGGTTATTTTCATGTGCTGTAAAAATAGGTACAGGAAGAAAAGGTCTAAAATAGGACCAAGCTGTTCTATCTCCTCAGCCTGTGGATGTAAATGTATGCTTTTGATTAAAGGAACCTTTGAAAGAACCATGTTAAAGTTAGGAAAATAGTATTCAAAGTGTGTCTGTCAATATACTAAACCAGGTAAAAAGCTACATGATATAACAGAAGAAAGAGGAATGTGGTGATATGCTATCTTCTCATCAGCCGATGAAGACATATGTGCACAAATGTAACAATCTTTTGCTTCAATAGTTTTTGTATACTCTTGCACTTATCTAGAATAAACATTTGTTGAGTAGTTTTCTTTTGTGTAATCTACAACCGATGTCTTCAAACCATCATCATTAATATCTGGTCTAGATGTTGTGTTAGTAAATATCTCTATAGACTTCACTCTTTCTGGTGTAAAGTGATTGCACTTGCAAATATAACCACTAGTGTAAATAAAATATCTATAATAATCGTACACCTATTTTGGGTTAAAGTACACATTTCTTCAGAGTCAAATCCTATAAACCAGAATGAAGCGTGTTACAGGGGAAAAGCCTTAACAACGCGGCTCGAGTCACGTTCTGCCTTTACAACGTGGCCTGAACCACGAATGCGTCTTTACAACGCATTCCTTTACCACTCCAGTCATTACAACAACTTGCCTTAGGGAAAGTGTTGTTGGACTGATGTTGGACTTTAAGTCCAACACTTTCCCTACTATGGCGCTGACTGGAGTTGGAACAGTAAACTATACTATTCCAAAGTCCAGCGCTTTCCCCAAGGCAAGTCGTTGTAATGACTTGCGTGGTAAAAGAATGCGTTGCAGAGACGCATTCATGGCTTCAGCCGATTCTTAAGGCAGGCAAGCTAAAGACCTGCGTTGTTCCGACACACAACCATGTTACAGCCGTTAAAAAATCTTTTCCAATTTTCTTGATTATTTTCTTGTTGTTCGTTTCTTGTAGTTTTCATGTACAGCAATCTTCAGCTTAGTCTTTCTTAACCCTCCTCTGTGTTTTTTTTAAATGTTATCCCTACTTTTCCGTTGCTGCCTTAGGCCTGGGTACTCTTCTTATCTTCTTTTATTAATTTACTAAAATTTGTAATCTTACACTTCATGTAATGTTTTTTAGTCAAGGGAGTTCAGGTAGTTTGTTACTCCAGTCAAGCAAATCCGATATTGGCACATTCAATACTTGGCTCACATAATAACTCCATTCAGGTGCTTAATATCTTTGACAAAGTACGCCAGTTCTTTGTGATGCTCTCAATGATTGTTTGGTCTCCTTCTGTATCATTTGCACCACTTGGTTCCATTTTTTCATGTATTGTTGGTGTTATGGATCCATCTGAAAATCTTGATTTCAATTTCTTTCTTCTGTATGTTTTGGCCATGTAGCATTGTGAGTGTCTTTTGCTGTTCTTGATACAGAACATGTTCCTTCTCCTGGTTCTGCTTGTGTCTCTTCAGGTATTTCAACTGTCACTTCAGCTTCAATCTCTGGGTCTCCAATTTCTGTATCAAGAGTGCTGATGCAATTTTGTGAGATATCTAAGTTTTGCATTTGTTCACCTGTCTGTAAACCTTTACCTCTTTCTCTTCTTGTTGTCTCTTATCACAGTTTTTTTCTCCTTTATGTGAGTCTGTACAACTTAAGGTGGTACATTCACCAGTGTTTTTCCATCTCATAGAACACTATCACCCCATAAGCATCTCTTGTCCTCTGGATATGCAAAGCATCTACCCAGTTTGGTACTCCAGCACATTTGACAGCTGTATTTGTGTTCAGAATATCCTGATAAAGGCCTTTCGACCTTGGTCCCAGACAGGACTCTCTCATGTGCTTCTTGATGAAGACACAGTCTCCAGGACTAAGGTTGTGACACTGTTCTTGATGTGAATGTCCAGTGACACTTCAACCTTGTCGCGAGACAGAACGTACCACATCAGCTAATCCTTTGCAGTAATTAAGTACCATGTCATCTGTTATGTTCACAAGTGCATTTGCAGGAACAGCAGATAACCTCGTTACTCTCTCCATAATTATTTCATGTGGAGATAGACCAGTCTTTCTGTCAGGGGTACTTCTCATGTTCATTAGTACCATTGTTAAAGCATCAGGCCATTTCAATGTGGTTGAAGCACAAACCTTTGCCAATCTGGATTGTATTTGTTGCATTTACTTGCTCAACAATTCTTGATGCTTCAGGTCAAAAACAGCAATGTAATTTTTGATCAATTTTTTTATGCTGCACACAACATCTTTATGATCTCACTGTTGAAGTGAGTTCCTCGATCTGACTCAAAAAAGACAGGCACACTGTATCTTGAAACTAATTCTCTCAACATCAGTTTGGCTACAGCGAGACTGTCACTTTTCTTTGTTAGGTAGTCTTCCACCCAGTGAAAGGAAAAGGCACTCTAGAACCAGGACATATCTCAGCCCCTTACAGCAGTGGTTTTGATAGTCCATCTACATTCTGTTAAAGAGACCTCCTGATTTTCCTATGTGACTCATTGTAACTGGTGTTCACTTCCCAACATTTATTTGTTGGCATGCTATATATCTGTGACATAATTCTTCAGCAGGGGCTCTGAATATATGCTCAAAACGGTTTTGCTTAAAGGCTGTTATCATAGGATACCTACCTATTTGTGTAGGTCCATGGAAATGTTGTGTCATGGGAGATAACCAATTGTCTGGTGACACTGATCTTCCATCTGCTGAAACCCAAATGTCATTTTCATGTTTACACCATCCTGTTCTGATCAAATACATTTTACTGCATCATTTTTAAACCTTCCCAAGTGTCGGCTATTGTCATCAGCATAGAGTGAACAATGTCCTCTTGAAATCCATCTTCAAATGTTTCATTAAATGAACAGGCTATAACTTCACAGTAGCTTGCCAATTCATCAGCATATATGTTACCAACAGTGACATTGCCACTGTCGCTCCTATGTGCTGCATACCTAATAACTGCAATTTCAGTGGGAAGCTGAAAAGCTTCCAATAAATGTCTCACTTGCTCTCCATTTCTTTTTGTCAAACTAGAAGAGGTCATGAAACATCTCTCCGACCACAATTTTCCAAAATCATGGACTGCACCAAAACCATATTGACTATCTGTATATATAGTCACTCTCATTCAGGCTGTTAAGCTGCATATTCTAGTAAGAACATTTAGTTCTGCAACTTGTGCTGATGTAACACCTTGAAGCCATGAAGCTTCTATAATTTCTTGTATTGTGCAGACAGCATAAGCTACTATTAAACATGAGCCATGCACAAAAAGGACATAATCAGGGCATATTAAAGGCCCATCTTTTATATCAGCCCTTGGCTTGGTGCATAAGTCCGTGACAACAAGATAGACATGTTCAAAACCATCACACATTTCAGTCTTAGGCAACAGTAACAGCATACTTGAATTTAAAACTTGGCATATTTTCAGTGTGACATTACTAGATCCCAATATTCTTCACTCATATTTGGTGAGTCTGGCATTTGTCATGTATTGGGTTTTGGTTCTGTAAAGGAATACCTCAACAGAATGAGGGACTACAGCAGTTAAAAGTTGTCCCATCACTATGCGTTTACATCTTTCTAGGCTTACATCTACAGCTGCAACTGATTTAAGACAACCAGGCACTGGAGCGGCTAGAGGATCAAATGTGATTGAGAAATAGTCCACTGGCTTTTTCGCATCACCATGTTTTTGTGTAAGCACTGAATGAGCACAACTCTTGCTCTTACTTCAAAACAGAGTAATTTGTTTTGAATAATCAGGCATTCCTAGTGGTGGGGCACAACAGAGATTTTCTCTCAGCTCTAGGAAAGCTTTCAAGCATTTGTTGTCCCATGGAATTGGATCTGGTATGTTACTGTGAGTTAGTATCTGTAATGACTGTGTCATCAAGGAAAAGTTTGGTATCTACTGTCTACAGTAGCCAACCATTCCCAAGAACATTCTAACTTCTTTCTGTGCTCTTGGAGGACTCATTTGCAAGATAGTTTCCACTCTTTTTCCTAAAACTTCTCTTGCTTCCTCTTCAATGATGTGTTCCAAATATTGGGCTACTCTGATAATATTGTAACTTATTTGGGAATACTTTGGAAATGTATGTTAGCTGGATTTGGTACCACAGGGCAACATCAGATTACAAAATCATTGCCCTTCCTCAAATCTTGAACTATCCTGAATTTGACATTGGGCTTTCATAATCCCATAATCGGTGAGTTGCAATGACTCTTGTTTAGGATTCCTTTTTTATATCATGTCCTCAAATATTGGAGTTATCCCTGACATCATTTCAGAAGTCACTTGAAAAGGTGGTGTTCTTGGAAAAATTACATTTGGTTCAACATGTATTGGGACTGCTTCTACATCTTTTATTAGTCCGATGTCCTTTCTGTAAAATCCCCAACTTCCAAATTTACTGTCTCTTTTAAATCTGGAGGTAAATCTTCCACAGTCAACATTGGGAAAGGTTCTACTGTTTTTTTGTGTGCTAGTTTAAACGTAACATCTTCATCAAAGTTTGAAATTCAACTAAAGTGTACAAAAAATAGTGCAATTTAACTTACACATTAAGGGCCACATGTACATACGTTTTGCAAGTCGCAATTTGGTCACAAACATATTTGTGACCGAACAGATGGAATTTTGGTATGTATGAACGCCATTTGCTAAGCACAAATAGCAATACAACCAAATTATGAATCAGTATAAATTGAGACTGGATTTTGTGATGCACAAATAGAGAATCCATACTTGTGAGTCACAAACCATATGTACAAGACAGTCGCAATTAGCGACTTGTTGCAAAAATGCCCGTTTGCACATGCAATTTAGCACTAATTCCATTCAGGTGGAAAAAAGATTCAAACTATAAAAAAAGCCCCAAAATACAGCAGGGTGTTTCACAATGGCTACACTGTATGTGACTACAATGAGGAGGTGAATCCTGGCTGCCCAGCAGAAGAGGAGGAGGCGGAGACAGGAGAGGATCTACAGAGCCAGCCTCTCCATATTCCCAAAGATAGAGGAGGAAATTCATAAGAAATACAGACTCAGTGATCTTAGAGCTGATAGATATGATTAAGCCACAGCTAGAAAGCACAGCTGCTTCATCCCCACACATATGAACGTCTTGTGCTCACTGCACCTTTTGGCCTTGGGTAGCTAGAAGGGTGATTGCTGTCACTGGTGTGATGTCCCAAAGTGCCTTTGTCAGGTTTCTTTAGAAGAATCCTAGATGCCATGCTCTCACATCTGCCCAATTACATTTACCGTCCCAGGAATGCAGAAGAAATGCACAACACCAAACTGAACTTTTGCAAGACAGCCAACTTCCCCCATGTATTAGGGTGTATAAATGGGACACATGTTCCCATCTGCCCTCCTGCACATTCCGAATATGTGTTCTACAATAGGAAAAGTACCCATTCACTCAACATCAAGATTATATGCAATGCCCATAGTGTCATCACAGATATGGTGGCAAAATACCCAGGGAGCACCCATGACGTGTACATCTTCAGGCACAGTTGAGTACACCAACGCCTGGAATGTGGGGAGTTTGATGGAGGATATTTACTAGGTGATGTGTAGCAGTAACATAAATATCATAAATAACATATATGTCTCTGTCCATAATCAGGTACTACCATGGTCACACTTACAATGTTTTCTGCCAGATGACAGTGCATGTGCAGTAGGACCATGGATTCTGACTCCATACCTAGCCCCCGCAGACCATAAAGAGAGGAGTTATAATAGTGCACATCAGAGCTGCCATTGAAAGGACCTTTGGCATGCTTAAATTAAGATTCTGGAGCCTTTACAAAAGTGGAGGCGCACTCCAGTATGCTCCGGAGATAATCTACAAAGTTTTGATCCGAGGATGAAGAGCCAGAGTCGAATATAAGTCAGAACAACGAATGCTGGAACCATGCATGCCTAAACAACGCGGTCGGAACAACGACCGCGTTCTTACCACAAATGCCTTTACTTTGAATGTCTTAACAGCTATTTTTCATTGTAAAGGCATTCCTGTTAAAGGCATGCGTGGAATGGCATGTGTGGTTCCAGCAATCGACCCCCATGCCTAAAACAATCACACCCCAAACCCCACCCTGCCCCTAAAAACAATTCTACCCCCACCCCTAACACTTAAACTACCCCACCCCTATAACTACCAAGACCCTCCACACCTAAAAATGTAAAATGGCCCAACCCCCACCCCTAAAATTACTGTGACCCCCAAAACCTAAACTACACCGACCCACCACCCCAGCCCCTAAAAACTAAAAATAACCTGGCCCCCTACCCCCACCCTAAAACTACCATGACTCCCACACCCCCCTAAAACCTAAACTACCCCGAACCCTCACCCTGCCCCTAAAAACAAAAAATACCTCAACCCCCCCACCCTGTCCCTAAAACTACTGCAGCCCCTCACCCCCCTAAAACCTAAACTAACCCAACTCCCGCTCCTAAAATTACCATGACCCCACCCCAAAACCTAAACTACCCCGACCCCGCCCCTAAAATCTAAAAATACTCAACCCCAACCATAAAACTACTGTGACCGCCACCCCCCTAAAACCTAAACTACCCCTACCACCCACCCCCACCCCTAAAAACTGGTAAAGGAATGCGCGGAATGGCATGCGTGGTTCCAGCATGCGACCCCTAAAAGAATCGTACCCCAACCCCCCACTCCCGCACCTAAAAACAATTCTTCCCCCGCCCCGCTACCCTGACCACCAACCCTAAAACTTCGATGACCCTCTAACCCCCTAAAAACTAAAAATACCCTGACTCCCCACCCTGCCCCTAAAACTATTGCAACCCCCACCCCAAAAGCTAAAGTACCCCAAACCCCCACACCAGCCCCTAAAAAGTAAAAATACCCCAACCCCCCACCCACCCCTAAAACTACTGTGACCTCCACCCCCCTAAAACCTAATCTACACAGACCCCCACCCTGCCCCTAAAACTACCCTTAAAAACTGAAAATACCCCAACCCCATCCCACCCCAAAAAACTACAGGGACCTCCCACCCCTAAAACCTAAACTATCCCGACGCCCTGCCCCTAAAAACTAAAAATACCCTGAACCCCCACCCGTAAAACTACAGCGACTCCCCACCCCTAAAACCTAAACTACCGTGATCCCACACCCCCGCCCTTAAAACTACCCGAACCCCCACCCCGCCCATAAAAAACTAAAAGTACCCCACCCCTTAAACTACCTCCAACTCTGCCCCAGCCCCACTTGCCTGACTACCGTGACCCCCACCCCTCTAAAAATTTTATTAGCCCAACCCCCCACCCCGCCTCTAAAAAATAAAAAGTCACTGACCCCCACCCCTGCCCCTAAAACTACCACAACCACCCAACCCCTAAAGCCTAAACTACCCCGACCCCCCACGTGCCCCTAAAATCTAAAAATACCTTGACCTCCCACCCACACCCCTAAAACTACTGCAACCCCTCATCCCCCTACAACCTATACTACCCCTACCTCGCACCCCACCCCTTAAAACAAAAAATAACCCGGTATCCTACCGCCGCCCTGCCCTTAAAACAGCCCCAGCCCCACTTACCTGACCACGTCCTCCTCCGAAGCCGACTCCCTTCTTTTGTGCCTCAACCATGCATGTGCGTTG
Organism: Pleurodeles waltl; assembly: GCF_031143425.1. Lineage (NCBI taxonomy): Eukaryota > Metazoa > Chordata > Amphibia > Caudata > Salamandridae > Pleurodeles > Pleurodeles waltl. Next base: position 997,512,256 of record NC_090437.1, read on the forward strand.
TTCAGCATGTACGTGGTTAAGGCACAGAAGAACAAAGTTGAGGTTAACAAAAGCGTTGTTCCACTTTCGTTGTTCATGACTTCATTCTTCCGGAGTCATGGATTGGGATGTTTCCTGCCAGAGTTTCCTCTATGACAGCCTGGACACGGCAGCATAGCAGTGAAGGGGAGACATTGATGGGATCACATAGCAACACATTACTTTGCAAGGTAAGTTATGAGTAACACTGCCCTCACTCAAATGATGTATGCATAGGCAAAACAGCAAAATTAAACATCCTTTATTCCCAGGCTACTCTTTAGTCAATCACAAAATTTTATCTATGTGTACCAAGTTAAAAAATACCTGATTGTTGGCTATATCACCAGACACATTATCTTCATGTGTACAAGCCAATATCCATACATGTGTCCATCAGACTCTCTTACAGATGTGAGCACCGTGCCCTGTCCCTGGCTGGTCTCCAGCAGGGTTGCGGCTACTACTACGGTGCAGGGCGCATGCATCAGTGGCTGATATGCTGCTGACACTAGATAACTCCTCACTGTCCTGAGGGTATCTCCACTGCCTCTTGCTACCTGAAAGGTCTGTAGCAGCTCAACAACTGAGGTTATCTACCCTAGGCCCGTGGCCACATCACCAGCGAAATATCCCAACTCCTCCCGAAGTGTGACAGTTCATCTGGACAGGCATATAGATTAAATGGCCTAAGGATTGACTTAGGCAGTTCATTCTTGCAGTAGCATTGCTATGATGATGCCTCTGATGGGCACAGTTCACCACCTGTTCAAGGCATAAGTCCTGCATTGCAGTGGTGAGGCTGAATATATTGTCATTCATTGTGACCATATGTGTTCCTATACTGTCAAAGCCCTGAGTAATGCTCTGCTGAATGTGATGCATGTTCCTATTCATTATTCGCAACTGCTTATTTTGCAGGAGTTGATTCTGGAGAAGGGATGCCTCAGGGCCTAGAAACAATTGAGTGCTGCCATCATCCTCACCAGCATTGTGTACCTCATGACCCCTTTTGCACCCACAACCGGCAATTCAGTATTGTTGGCTCAAACTTGGCTGTGCGATTAAACTTTGTTGCAGAGGGACATCATCGTCATACGCTGTGGCAGGTTATGCTGACACTGTCTCAGTGCAACCTTGAGGTGGAGTATTGCTGTCTTGTCTGTCTATGGGGACCGGTTCCTCTGCTGCCACGTTCCACTTCCTCCACACTGGTGTCCTCAATATGTCCCTGAGAGAGATCTGTGGGACATATGAGATGTGTAGTGCAATCAAGTTTGACATCTGAGCTGATTCCTGGACTACATAACCCATAATGCACTCTACTAGCACTGAAGTTGTAATTTGGAGTATTATTGTCTGATGCATGCTGCTGGACTCTGTGTGTGTGTCTGGAGTTGTGCTCTGAGATGCATAAAAATATGATATGTGTCATTTACTATTTGAGGATCCTGGTGCTGAACTGTCAAGGTTCCTGATACCCACAACAGCCTCCCGCTCAAGTGTGGTCTCCACCATGGTCTCTAGTGCTGTTGGTGGTGGTACTGTAGATGGGCCTCCAACTGTTCCCTGTGACTCCTTCGGTTGCTCTGCCACTTTTTCCTTGGTCCGCGACCTGAGGTCATACCACTCTATGCATATGTCTTCTAGGTAGCAGTGGCTGACTCCAATTGCATTAATATTGTCATGTATTTTCTGCCAAATGTTCTTCTTTTGAAAATCTGTCACAGTCATTGATGCCCTCCTAAAAAGGACATCATGGTGCTAAAGCTACTCCTCTGTGAGGATTTCTAACCCCTTCTCTGCAAATATGAGCTTCCGCTTCCACCCTGCAATATTTATTTCTGTTGTTTGTCTGACCATGGTTAAACTTCCTCCTCTAAGCTTGTTTGGCCTCTCCTCTGTGTGCTTGATAGACTCCTCTTACACAGCCATGAGGAACTTCCCTGTTCAGGGGTGTTTACCCATGAACAGGAAGAGTTTTTTCCCTGATTTTCAGCCCTGGCCACTACTTGCAACTCTCATTCACAATTTGCTACTTGAATTACAAAATTGTGAGTCAGTAATAGTTCCGTTCACAATTCAGGAAATCAGAATGGGCAAACATGCAAATTTCGAAGCAACTCACTACTGACTCGCACTTTTGACAACCACATTGCATGTACATACCAATTTGTGATTTCCTAATTGTGATTTGCACGGATTCACAATTAGAAAATCACACATTTTTATGTTTGTGCATGTGGCCCAAGGTCTCTTCCCAAAAGGTTGACAGGGCTAGAATCAAAAACAACAAACTGATGATTTTCCTCAAATGTGCCTATTTTCACAATAACCTCTTTTGAAACTGGTTTGAAATCTGTCTGTTGGTAACACCTTCAACTTGGATCTTCTTTCTCAAGAGGGGTGGCCTGGGACTCCCGCTGTTCCCACAGTGGACTGGGTAGCTCTTGTGTCAGTAAGAAATGACACTTGGTGGCTGTTAACTTCACCTTCTGCAAATGGTCAACTCTGGCCTACCTCTAAGTCTGAGTCAAGCATGCAATCCACTTTCCCTCTCAGGCACGATCATCGTGACATGCCTGAATCTGAATCCTCATTATTCAACATAGGAAATTTCTGAATGCAAACAGTCCACTCTTGTCTACCTCCAAGACTGCAACAAGCATGTAATCTACCTTCCCTCTAAGGCACCGTCATTGTGATGTGCCTTAATCTGAATCCTCATTATTAAACATAGGAAATTGCTGAATTGCATTTGGTTTTGCAACTGCCCCACATTTCGATTTACTCAGGGCAATTCATATTGAAGGGGTTTGTGGAACTTGGACCTTTTGAGCTTGGTTCTGCATTGACACTTGTACCTATTATGCATCTGTTTTTGACTTCCTCCCTGCAATTGATTATTCTTCATTCCATCTGGATTGAGTCTATGCGTGTACTTCCAATGACCCACAGTTCTTACAAAAATGACAAGGAGTCAGTTTCATTAGCATTGCCACATTCACACCTGTATTTGGATAAATCGAAGCTCCACGACCTGTACCCTGTGATAAAAACAATTTCTTCTTGAACACCTTGCATTCCTGTTGGCAATCTGACTACTTGAGTACACGCTGATACACCAATACCTTGTACAGAAACACCACTTCCCACAAACAACTGATTATGAAAATCTCTCTGAGCTAATTTTATTCAGGCCAACATAAACTTTTCTTTAAGTTTCCACTGCTTCATTTACTGCTCATCACTGTAATATTTTGTGGATTTCAGCATATCATCTAAAGATTTTATCTGCCAGCAAATCCCTTTCTGCTGTATATGCTGACTAATTTCAAATCTCAGACCAAGCACAAACTGAAATGAAAAATCCCATATCTGTTAGCTCAAGATGTTTTTGACCTGTATCCTGCTGAAATGCTTTTACTAGTTTCACATAATATTCATTTCACAGCTCCTTCACTTCTTGTTGAATTTGATTCAATCTCAGATAATCCAAATACTTAGGAGGAACTCTACCTTTCAAGACTGTAATTGCCTCATTACACTTAGGCATTACAAGAGGCGGGGATGCATTTGTGTGAGGCTCTTGTGTCGGCTCTGCATTTGGTGATTGAACAGCAATCCTGCATTCTGCCCATAAATCACTCGGAACAACAATACCAAGTCCATAACACTATTGCATAGGACTGTCCTTCAGATTTGGAAAATTGTTTGTAAATAATGCAAGGTCTCCACGACTGCAAGACACATGCACATATCCCCACCTCTCAAGGTGTAGGCTGTAGTTCCCTCTTCATATGGGGGATCTAATGGTGTTTTTCATTTACTTTCTGTGGCACTTAATTCTTTCTTCTTATCATGTTTTCTTGCCCATTTGTATTCTATTTTATCAAATTCACTCCTCCTCCGGATACATTTCACTAATTCAGTTGTTGTATGCTTTTTGAAACATCAACATCATATCTGTTTGCTAAATCTGTTGATTTGTCATACACTGTTGCTACTCTTCTTGTTATCTCTTTGCACAAATAAATTAATTATTTTCTTGATGATTTATGTGATTAAGATCTAGACTTCTCTTCTAATTCAATATTTAATCTTGGGACATTTAATGGCTTTTCTGCACCTGTACTCAGGTTTGAGCTCGAACTAACATTTGGGCTTGAGCTAGTGCTCGATATTTCTGCATTTAAAAAATCAATTCTCCTGGTGCTGTCTGTGATGTGAAGACAAATCATCTTCCTTCTCCTAATCTTCAATTAGTTTGTGGAGGTTCACAAACTACAACCTGAGAATCTTGTGAAGTTGTAACAGATCAGTTCACTGGTGCTCCCCCAGCAGCTCCTTGTGTTAATACATTTGGGGCACAAACCATCTGGGCTGGTACAGTCTGAGTTATAATCATTCTGGTAATTTGTGCTTCAGTCGTTATTAAAGAAGTAGTAACACCTGTAGTTATCACTGTTTGAAAAGCTCTCACTTGTGCTGGTACAGTTTCAGGAATTACTTGTTGAGCAGTAGGCTGTGTGATAACAGGCTGTGCTACAATCGACTTTGTCAAAAGTGATTGTGTTATCATTGTTTGTGTCAGCACCAGTTGTGCAACAATGGATTGCACTGCTTGCAAATGTTCAGGAATCTGAGTTGCTTTCAGATCAACAGGAGCTGTAGCTAATGTTACATTAACATTATAATTATTATTATTATTATTATTTGTGCATGTAATCCTTTCATGTCCCAGATATGACGGATGACGTTTGACTAACTGTTCTTCCAAACTGTTTTGGGCTTTTCATTTTTCTCTGACTTTCCTTTTTTCTCTTTTATAATAGCAGGGTAAAATCAAGTTTCCCTAATATATATTTTCTCAACCTTTGTTTATGTTCATCCCAAACTGCCCATGCATCATTTTGCATTGCTCGGTTTAGTTAGCCTTTATTGTTTGTCTCGATCCCTTTCTCTTACTGTTTTCTGCCAAGCACCTAAATCTTCAAATTGTGAAGGTCTGGGAGGTGGCTGGTGGTTTCTTTTCACAAAGGATTTCTCGCAAGCTGTCCAAAAGTCTAAATTAAATGACCCTCATCTAGGAAAGCTCAATGAACCCTCTTTTTCAGTGATCTTGCGCCACTGACGAATCTGTATTAATTACTTGACCTCTACTTAACTTTCTAATTGCTTTGAAAATTTCATGATTTCAAATTTATTTCAACAAATTATCATATGACAGAATACAACATTTTCAATGTTGTGTTTCTGTTTTGGGTACGTAAAATTTAGAAAAAGCTCTTCTTTCAATCACAGCGCAGCTCAGTAATCAATCAACCAATTACTGCGCAGCTCTCCACACAGCGTAAACCACTCTCAGCGTGGTGTTTAAACCAGTCGACCAATTCCAGCGAGGCACAACATTAAGTAATAACTCACTCACTGTGGCAGTTCACCCTCCTTTACAATTTCTCCATACACACATAAAGCTTTATTTCTAAAACTCTATATAACATAAAATAACAATCTATCTCTGCATCTTCTAAAGTGAACCAAGAGAACAGTTAAAAAAACAGAATTTTTAGGTTTTTACACATTCCGACTTTTCAATCAACAAGAGTTTTCACGCACACCAAAGAAATTTAGACAAGCAGGAAATCACCTAATCAATGCAGTGTCACCTTTGCGCATCAGGTTCCACCAACACTGATCAATATTAGTACAATCACACCAATTCGTTACTATCCCTTATTCAATTGTGCAGTCAACAACATCTCATGACCTGCACTTCAACTCATTAGCAGACAAGAATACCATCTGCCAGGGAAAGAGAATTGGTAGGTGGACTCCTTGAGCAGGGTACTCCCTCCGCTGAGTGTGAAGTTCCTGACCTGGGGTGTGTTCCACCTGTTGCAGAACAGGTTTGCTTATACACTTTCCTTCCACATCTCTCTATGATTACTCCTTGCACAGAGGCATGGAAAATGGATGCAATGTCCTTCCTGTGGACAGGGTAATTGATGGACGCTTACCCCTGATTACAATGATTGGCAGGGTATTGACCAAGATCAAGCAGGACAGGGCTGATGTGATAGTGGTGCTGCCTGGGTGGGTTTGGCGCCCTCAGTACCCGCTATTGAGGGTTTTGGTGGTGGGGGACCATTGGCCAATTCCGGATCAACCTTATCCTTCGAGGGGATCTCCTCTTCCAGTGAGTCTGTTGCAGAGGTCGCAACTTCAGGTTTGGATGTTAAGACGCTGAGTTTTTTGTCCCGGGCTGTTCTGCGGAGTGGTGTCCTTGTTTCAAAAATCCCACCACCCAGCTACTTTGCCATCTAACTCGCAACATTTCGGTTCTTTTTCCAGATGGTGTATTGATAAAGCCATGAACTCTGAGTCGGTTGAGCCTATGAAGGTTTTGGATTACTGGTCTGATGGTTTTTCTCTGGGGCTAGCTCCATCCACACTGCAGGCACAGTGGGAGGCCTTGAAAGCTTTTCGGAGTTCACATTTGGATCTTTTGGATTCTTTGGTGTCTAGACTCTCATCTAGTTTTTTTCTCCACCATTCTAGTTTGGTGTGTCCCTCTCCAACTTGGTATCTGCATTTAGTGTTGAGGGCCCTTCAGGTACCTTCATTTGAACCTTTACAGGAGGTAGACATCAAATCCTTGACTCTGAAGGTGCTTTTTCTGGTGGCAATTGTGCTGGCTAGAAGGATTGGGGAGCTGGGATCCTTTCTTTAATCTTTATCTTTTCTGAAAGTTTTTCCTTATAGGGTTGAGTTGCACTCTGATCCCAAGTTTCTGCTGAAGGTTCCTATCTTGGTGAATAGATCCTGTGAGGTAGTTCTACCAGCTTTCTGTTCTGCGCCTCCTTCAGAAGGGGAGGAATGCTTGCATCGGCTGAATGTGAAGTGTGCGGTGTTAGTGTATCTGAAGAGAACAACAAGTTTCCAGAAATTGGAAATTTTGTTTTTGACCTTTGGTCCAGTGCAGAATGGTCTTCCGCCTTCCAACTCTACGATAAGCAGATGGATAAAACAGGCTATCCTCTTCGCTTATGAGGCTCATGATTCCAAAGAGGAGTCCCAGATCCAGGGCCAGTCTACCTGGAATTTGTCTGTTTCCTGGGCATCCTTTAAGGGAGTGTCCATTGAGGATATCTGCAATGCTGCCACTTGGGCTTCCTCTCACATGTTTATGGACTACTATTAAGTGGTGTTGGGGAGCCTAGTGGTGTGGATTGTGCCTTAGTTGTGTGGGATGCAAGCATAAGCGGTTGATAGTTTGTATCCTTGATTTTGCTTATCCTGATCTCCAATTCTTGGATTTTGTGTGTTATCAGAAATAAATATGTTTGCTTGCATATATTTCCTTTATTTCTGTTGGTTTCTTGGTACCCATGAAGCTGAGTCTGGCTTGGGTATCAGCTCACTTTGTTACTATTGGGGAGAGGAAGACTGACGAGGAGGTAATGCTCCAGTTACTTACCAATAATCTTCATTACTCTGAGTCATGTCTTCCTTGCCGCATGTGATTTCCCATCCTTCTCTTCCCTTGTTCTTTTTTCAGCTTCATGTGTTGTGAGAACAGAAGTGGGGGGGGGTTGAGCTTCCTTTTATGATTAGATAAAGGGTATAGGAGGTCTGCCATTTATGGAGGGATGGGGAAGACTAGAATGCTGATTTTGCTTGAGTGGTTCTGTGAAAGAACTGAAGATCATTTTGTTACTATTGCGGCGAAGAAGATATCACTCGGAGCAATCAAGATCACCAGTAAGTAACCGCAGCATGTACTAGTACTCCCAGGAAAATCACTCCTCAGGTCGGCATATACATTCATTCCTTCGATAGCATTTTATAATGAAGTACTCATTAGCCTGTCTTTTTCCTGGAAATTAAAGGCTCAAACTCTTTGTTCACTGCCCCTGCAAAATTGTTGCCATGGTGCACACACCTAGAAAATGCAAACATTGCTTATAAATAAGTCTTACAGAGCTAGATGCAATGGAGGATAATAAGGTCCCTTTTGTATTTTCAAATCCCCTCTAAACTGCTTTTTTTCCCCTTTTTCAGCTGCTGCCATAGAGGCTAGGAAGCACTTCTACCCTCATCTTAATCCTTTGCAAGATGCTGGAATATCATTGTTGGTGCAGGAGAGCTATATAACAATTTTAAATAAATAATTACAAAGTCTGCTGTCTTGGTGCGTTTGAGGCTCAGCACCCAGAGAAGGGTAACTTTGAGAATCTTTCAGTCTTAATCAGAAGAGCACAACAGACACAACTCTTTTCTACAGAGGAAACAGATGTTTTCTCTATTAACATAGCTAAATCCCCAGTTCTTCATTTACTCTCACATTTTAGATGAACAATTGATGGATTTATTCTAATCCTGCAAGTACAGATTAGGGGGGTTTTGCTATGACATTGTAAATTGAGGTACTTGCATGGTTGGGGCTTGGGGCACATTAAAATGTTGTCTTCTAGGTCTTTGAACTACCTGTATCTGATTAATGTTATTAATCAGCAAAGGTACAAAACCTGCATTTTGAGCTTGATTAGCAGGATTTAAATGACACCCTGATACCAGTGTCCCAGTGTGTTACAAACATGACAAGGGGTTGACCTCTTTAAACTATTTACATTCAATCCTGTAATAGGATCTATTAGGATACTTCGACCTCTCCCTTGTGCTGGATTTTGTGATTGTTGATATTCACCTGGCATTGTGCTTGCATCGCTCATATCTATGGGTACCTGGCTAGCTCTCTGGGCTGCTTTCATCTCTTTGAGCTTTTCCTGATTCATTTCTATTTCATCATGGCAGTATTTAGCATAACACAAAATCTTATTAATGGACTTTTTCTGCCACTAAATCATATGCTGCTGGATCTTCCAACTAATCTCTGGTATCAAACCTGTCGCAAACTTTGACACAAAGACCCAGATTTAAGAAGCACTAGTGCCACATTAGCATAATTTGTTTTTAGTTTAATGTGGCGTTAGGCTTCGAAAATTGTTGTGGTAGATTTACAAAGTGGTGCAATGCATGCATTGCGCCACTTTGTAACCCCTTGCGTCACATTATGCATGCGCCATGCATTATGTGTGCAATGGGGCCGTTACCCCATCAAGGGGACTTCATAAATAGCGCAGTGGAATCAAAGTGGAATAATTTTTTGTGGCTACTTTTAACGCCTGCTCACAGCAGGTGTTAAAAGGGGGCACATGATTGATTGCAGTGGGCCCCTTTGTACTGTTCAGGGTTAGTGCCAAAATTTAGATGCTAACCCTGAACAGTACATGAATAGCGTCACAAATCTTTACGCTATTGCTCCCTACCATGCACCATGGTGCACCATATTTTTTTTTTTTTTTTTTTTTTTTTAAGTTTCAAAAGTTTTATTAAGAATATATAAGGTGGTACATACAGCATATAAACAAACTGTTTAGCTTTAAAAACATTATTTTTGTTCGTTTACCACAATTATTTCCATTGTAGGCATATACATGTATACATGTACTGTCAGGTAAGTAAAAATTCCCAGTTGCATAGTTGAGTTGTGTACCCTTATTTTGAAGAAGAGTGGAAAACAGGTGGGGGGGGTGGTAGGGGGAGGGGGAGCGAGGATAGGGTTGTGTAGGAGGGGTTGGTCTTGATATAGGGGAGAAACAAAATAGTCATATGAAATGGGGAGGGGGAGAGAAGGGAAAGAAAGAGGGAGAAAGAGGAAGGGTAATCGCAGGGGAATGTAGAATGAAGAGACTCGAGGTAGGCAGGGGGTCTTTGTATCCTGAGACTAGCTTGTTCAAGCCTAAGAGTAGATCGTTCTGTACTTCTCCGTCTGTAGCAAGGAGTAGATAATATGTATGATAGGTATGGTAAGGTCGGTTAGAGAGTGTCTACGTCTTATATGAGTTGATTTCTCAGTCCTTGTTTGTGTTGGGAAGCGACTTGTATTACTATGTTGGGTAGTTCAGGGTCTCGGGCATGTGACAAAATTAGAGGCCTGTGGATTGATAGAGAGAGAAAAAAGAGAGAGAGAGAAGAGAGGATAGCGTAGCTAGGGAGAGAGAGAGGGGGCAATAGGAGATTAAATGTGTTTTCCGAGTCTAGGATTCTCAGAGGGTGATTGGTAATTAATATTCCCTAATCAATGATCATTGAACATTGATCATCCGTTGGTCATCCACCAGCCGCTTCATGGTCTCTTCAAGAATGGGCGCCAGACCTCCTCAAACTGTTCTGCTTGGTCCTGTAGGTTATAAATCACTCGTTCATGGGTAGCCGTTTGATACATGGTCGTCATCCATTCCATGGGTGTGGGGGCAATGCTAGATCTCCAGTGCCGGAGTATGCATATTTTGGCCGTGGCTAGCGCCGTGTGGATTAATCGTTTATGTGCCCGCGATAGGGAGGGATACGGGCGAATGTCATGTAGAATGATAAATGCTGGTGGAGTCGGTTTTGGTATCTGTATGAAGTCCGATAAGGCGAGGCGTACCGCGTCCCATAGTGACTGTACCGTGGGGCAGTGGCATAAAATATGAAGTTGGTCGCAATATGGCTCTGTGCATCTCCAACAGTTCGCGTGAGGTAACAACCCTGCCCTGAAGAGTTTAACAGGGGTCCAGTACCATCCCTGAAGGATTTTAAATAGGCAAAATTTCAGGCGTGCTTCACGTACGCCCCTGTCGAGGGCTTCTAGTATGTCTGGCCATTCTTCGTCCGTGTAGGTTATCTCTAGTATGTCCTGCCACTTTAAGCGTAGTCGTTCAAGTAAAGGCTGAGAGTAAAGGTGGTTAGTTAATTCGGCATAGAGGCCAGCCAAGACGCCTTTTTGTCGGCCCCATTTCTGAAGATAGGTGACGATGGGTGAGGTTTTGAGGAGCCACGGGGGGGTTCCTAATGTTCACCGCATACAGTGTTTGAGCTGTAGATATCGCCACTCCTGGTTACTTTGGATACCGAATTCTTCCTGGAGGGAGGCGAATGTGCGGAAGCTATCTCCATCTATTATGTGAGATATATTGTGGATACCTGCGTCGGACCATTGGGGCCATCTGAGAATAGTCCCTCCTATTTTAATGCTTTTATTCCCTGCTATGGGAGCCTGAGTATGCAGGGAGGGGTGTACTCCTAGTAGTCGATGGGCTCTGCACCACGCTGTGTTTGTAGCCTTGAGGATGGGGTTAGTTAAGGGAACGTGGTCGGCGTATGTTCCTCCCATCTCCGTATACTGTCCATATAGGAGTTTCTCTGTAATCACCCATTGCGGTGGATCGGCTGTATCCGGAAGCGTATATATTAGCTGTGAGAGTTGTAGGGCCAGAGAGTATTGTTCTACCGAGGGTAGTCCTAATCCTCCGTAGAGCCGTCGTGCCAGTATTATTGCAGGTTTCAGTCTTGGGCGTGAGGAGCCCCAGACGAAGGCCCTTATGGATGCGTCTATTAATCGGAGTGAGGAAAGAGGTATCTGTAGGGGAAGCATGCCTAACACGTATATGAAGCGTGGTAAGGTGACCATTCTGACCGCCTGTGTCCTGCCCCACATGGACAGGCCTAGTAGGGACCATTTGGCAAAGTCTTGTTTCATTTTAAATATAAGGGGGTCTATGTTGTCCCTGACCATATGTTCTAGACCTCTGTTAATAAACGTTCCTAAATATTTAAGGCGGGTCGGGGTCCATTTGAATTGAAGGCCATGTATCGTTGCCCTCGTCGTTATGCGGGATAATGGTAGTGCCTCACTTTTATCCCAGTTTACCCGATATCCGGATAGGGATGCAAAGTCTTCTATAGTGGAAAGTAGTGCTGGGAGCGAGGTTTCTAGATCGGACATTGTTAACAGAATGTCGTCTGCGTAGAGATATATTTTGGATATGCCCCCGGTGATATGGATCCCTTTTATTTGGTGAGAATTTCGTATAGTGGCAGCTAGGGGTTCCATGGCCAATAAAAATAGAAGTGGCGACAAGGGGCATCCCTGGCGTGTGCCCCTTCCGATAGGGAATGGGTCTGACATGATGCCCCCACAGTTAACCTGTGCTGTGGGGTGGTCATATAATAAACGTACTTTAGAGATAAATTGTTCCCCCAGGCCAAAATGCTTCATGGTTGTGAATAGGTAGGGCCACTCAATTCGGTCGAATGCTTTCTCCGCGTCTAGGGACAGGGCTAGGGCTTCGTCAGGTAATTGTATGGATTCTAACAGTGTATGGCAAAGAGTTTGCATATGATTTCTGGAGGTACGGCCTGGTACAAATCCTACTTGGGTATTGTGAATCAATGATGGTATCACCTTGCGGAGCCGCGCTGCTAGAACACTGGCTAGGAGTTTGACATCCCCATTCAAAAGGGAGATAGGACGGTAACTGCCGCAAAGAAGGGGGTCTCTCCCTGGCTTAGGCAAGATGACAATCGTGGCTTTATTGGATAGAGCGCCCAGGGAGCCTTCTTGACATGCTTCCGTCAGTGCTTCATGTACTGCGGTTATTGCCTCCTCCCCAGCCCATTTATAGAATTCCGCAGGGAATCCGTCCTCTCCTGGTGATTTATGGTAGGGGAGGCTTGTTATAACTTGGGTTATCTCTTCTTTGCTTATGTTACCGTCCAAGAGGGCCCTGCCTGCCTCAGACAGACGGGGCAGATTGGCCGCGGCAAGGAATGTCTCCATTTGTGTTTGATCTGTCGTTGTTTCAGGAGTGTACAAATGTCGGTAGTACTTGGCAAACTCGTTTACAATTTCTTGTGGGCGAGTTAGCACTGCTCCTGAAGAAGATGTTATGGCCGCAATGGCAGAGGCTGCCTCTCTTTGTCGGAGCTGCGCCGCTAGGAGGCGACCTGCTTTTTCCCCTTGTTCGTAATGGCGGCCTCGCAATTTTTGCAGTGCGTATTCCGCCTGAGATGTATAGAGTTCATTGTGTGCCATGCGGGCCTGTTCTAAGGCGTGTCGCAGCCTAGGGGATGGTTGGGCGGTATATTGTTTAGTGAGGTCCCGTATCGTGGTCTCTAAGGTGGTTTGGCGGGCTATTCTGTCTTTGTTGGCCAGTGCTGCATCTCGCATCATATTCCCTCTTAGGGTTGCTTTTGCTGCCGCCCATAGGATCCTTTTTGAGGATACAGTGCCTGAATTCTCGGCCATGTATGTGGTTACATGAGCTTTTAATTGTTCTTTCCCTTGTGGAGAGCGATATCTGTGTACAGCCAATCGCCATGGTTTACGACCAGAGAAGGAGAGTCCCACCTGGATCCGGATTAGTATTGGGGAGTGATCTGAGAGCCCACTGTCTAGGATACAGGTGTCTTGTATATGAGGGATTACAGTGTGTGATACTAAGAAATAATCCAGACGCGATTGGGTGCCATGGACGGTGGATAAGAAAGTATATTCCTTATCTTTCGGGTGTTGTATTCTCCAGCAGTCCACCAGACCGACGTCAGTGGTCAGGTCTGTCAGAAGCGCTCTGTCGTGATTGTTACATACATCGACAGGGCCTGTCCTATCCATTATGGCGTCTTGGACGAGATTCCAATCTCCCCCGATTATGTATCGAGTAGTTCCGATTTCTGTCAGGAGGCGATTTAGCTGTAGAAGGAATGGGCGTTTTGGGCCGGTTGGTGCGTAAACGGATCCCACGCATAAAACAGTGTCCCCTAGTTTTAATTTAGCAAATATATACCTTCCTTCCGTATCATTCCAGGTTTTAATGATAGTGACCGGGAGGGATTTACGCACTAGTATCGCCACTCCACATTTGCGGGGTCCGTTACTTCCAGATTCCTGACTCGTTGGACGGCAGCTGAAGGCAACCCTCCCTACCCAATCCCGTTTAAGTTTACTGGATTCCAGAGTGTCAAGGTGTGTCTCTTGAATCAGAGCTATATCTGTTTTTTTGGATTGAAAATAGGACAGTATCTTTTTCCGCTTAACATAGCTCGTCATGCCGTGTACATTCCAAGAGAGTATGCGTAATGGTCGCGTCGCTTGAGGGTGGGGCTTCGACATATTGGATAACTGTGAGTAGGTAAGCACCCTGTGGGAGATATTGACTTAGTAGTTAGAGTGGGAGTTGTGTTTCGATATGATACGGTGTTTTATTTTATTTTATTTTATATTATACGGGGGTTAGTAGCTGGTGGAGGCCAAGGGAATCCTCTGGAGAAGAAAGAGAAGAGAGAGGAGAGGGTGAAGGAAGATAGGTAATATAAGTAGGACGAGAGCCAGATGGAGGGGAAATATGAGGGAAAAAGAAGGCAAGGAGAAATGAGAGGGAGAAGAAAAGAGGGAGAAGGGGGGGAAGGGAGGGATGCGTGTGCTGAAGTTGAGATTGAGAGTATAGCAAGAGAGCGTGCAATTTGGGGGAAGAAGTGGAGAAGGGTAGGGATGAGGGAGGTTAGGAGTCCAACCTCCTTCGTTCGTTAGGTCTGTAAACGGCGGGACCGATTTCTCTCGGAGCTCTCGTGCCGTCGGGCGGTCTCGATCGGGGGGGGGGCGAAGGAGGGAAACAGCAGACAGCCAGTTATCGATATGTCGGTGATAAGGAGGGGTCGGGGGGGGGCACACAGCAGTGCTTATGTTTATGTATCGGGAAGTGGGTCTGTTCATCGGTGGTTAGTGGCTAGTGTATTAGTTATATAACTAAAGTGTATATTGGCAGAAGTAATGATCGGTTAATAACTATAGTACCTGAGCGGCGCTGGAGAGGAGGGAGGGGGTGCCGGGTGTTGATGGGGTATGGTGTTTAGGATGTTGTGCCTAGTATTTGATGTTGTATGGTATCGTAGGGTGTTTAAGAGTTCATAAGATAGGGTCGTAAATTAAAGTAGGGACTGGGCAGACAGAAAGACCGAGACCGGCTGGCGAGGGGAGGGGGGGGGGCAGGGCAGAGGAGGGGGGGGAGAGAGCTCAAACAGAGTATTATAGTTCTCGCGTATGCATGGGTACATAAAGATACCAATATACAATATAATATAATACTTCCTGAGCATTTCTTTTCAACTATAACACTGCCTCGTCTCATCTCGCCTTACAACTGTTCAATGACATATTAGGTTGATCAACATAACATATCCTGGCATCTTATCACATTATCATGTTAGGAGCCATTATGCCAAACGTCTCTCTATTAATCGTAGGATAGGTAATGAGTGTAGCTGAGCCCCGGGTTACGCGAGGATAGTGCGTATCTCATCCTATTACTAACTCCTTGCCGTGTATTATTACATCATAATACTGACCTACTAAGGTCTTACTTGGTATGTGCCACCATCATAGTCGTTCTGTTGTTGGTGATAGTTTAAGATAGTAATAATGATTAGGATGGGGGTAGCTACGAACATCTGGGGAAAAGAATAGCTAATAGTTTATAATTTACATTGTGATGTTATAATGTGGTGTGGAGTGGCAGTATAGAATGTCATAATATTTCTCTTTGTTATGCGGTATTATGTTGTATTATGTCCTCGTGTTCTATTTTTTTTTATTTATTTTTTTTTTTTCCCCAGTTTCTTATTGTAGAATAAGGTAAAGTCAAGTAGTGGGAGCTTTGATATGTTTCAGGTTATATCGTATTGTGTGTCCCTGAATTGGGATTAATTTATCTTTACGTTGTCTAGTCCCATCCCTTGGGGTGATAATGGGGGCTAAACGGTTCTAATGTCGGCGCTGGTCGAGTGTGGTGTGTATTAGGAAAGTTTCACATACTTTGTTGTTTACTACCATGAGATACTTTGTAGTGTGTGGAATGTAAGGAAAGTTCCATGATAGTTAATTAGTGTTTATTTTTGTTATCTGTTTAATGCCCCTGTTACCTTGTTACCTTGTTATAGGGTTATAGGGTCGGGACCGGGCCCTTATTAAACCTACAGTGAGTTGGTGGGGTCTGATCCCTGTTCTAGTAATCATCATCTGTTGTATACTGAGGGCAAATAACGATTTACTGGTAGTTTCCATTATAGGGCCTCGGCTCTAGTCATAAAGAGCATATATTTTTCATGTGTCTGGTTTTAACATTGATACTAGCAGTCTTAGACAATTACAATAGTAATACACATATGATCTGGAAAGGTACTCATCCTTCCGCGGAGTCTATAGTTGTTATTTTCGACTCTCTGACGATAGTCCCATAAGTCGTCTTGTCGCGTTACCTTCTCAAGAAGACCCAGTTGTAGGCTTTAAAGGGGAGCGGGATTTGTCTCTTTCCGATAATTGTGTGTGGGTTACTACTGCGTGTAAAATCTGACCCCTGTCATCATATGATCTAGTTAGTCTCTCCATGTCTCTACCTCTATGACTGGCTCCGGTGTCGTGTAGAGCCGTCTTCACCTTTTCTATTCCCGAGTGGGGGGTTTCGGCCCTATCACTGTCTCCTACAATGTCATGCTCACTGTCTGTGTTGTAAGAGTCCATAGGCTGGGATTGGAAAGAGTCAAGGAAGAGTCTCAATTCGTCGGGGTTATAAAAGTCCTTGGATACTCCATTTTTTGTAACCCACATTCTTGCAGGGTCAAAGAGACCGTATTTCATCTCTAGTTTGCGAAGCCGGGGTTGTAGGGCTAGGAAAGCCTTTCTACGTTCGTTGGTTTCCTTGGAGTAATCGGCGGTTATTCGGATCTCGTGCTGGTCTATTCGGAAAGGGCCGTGGTTGCGTGCTACTTGGAGTATTTGTCGGGTTTGATTATGCCGCAGCAAGCATGCGATGATTGGGCGGGGCCTTGAGGAGTTGTCAGAACGTTTTGGGCCTATCCTGTGTGCCCGTTGGAATTCTAGCGGCGGGTCAAAGTCCAATGAAATCATTTTTGGAAGAGTGGAGGTCAGAAAAGTCTGCATATCCGAGCCTTCTTCGTTTTCCGGGATCCCAAGTATGCGGATATTGTCTCTCCGGCTCCTGTCCTCCATGTCCGTTAGTTTGCTCCTGAGGTAGATGAAGTCTTGTTCTCGCACCTGAGACGTGTTGATCTGCGTCTCTAGTGATCCCATGCGTAGTTCTAGCCCTGTCACTCTAGATTGGAAGCCGGCAATGTCAGATCGCATGGATTTGGTTTCTAGTGTCAATGAAGTTATAGAGGCGTCCATCCCCTCTATGCGGCGGCTGACGGTGGTGATCTCTTGTAGTATCCTGTCCATAGTCGTGGATTGATCTTTATCAGGCATCGTGGTGAATTCGTTTAAAGGTGGCGATGTTTGAGGGTTTATCTTCGTGGGGGTTAGGCGTTTGTGTTGTAGCGCTTCTGAGAATAATAGTTGTCGTGCAGGCTTGCTGACAGGTTTATGGTTCGGTTTGTTGCCGGGCATCGCCTCAATTGTCTACAGAGTCTGACCACGTGGGGCCCGAGATTCCCTCCGTAGATTCCGATAAAAATATAGATGTTCGGTGGCTTACACTGGTGTCAGTCCACTCCCTTCTCCTGTATCTCTGTTCTCTTGGCTCCCTCTGGCTCTCCTCGTCCCCGGTGCCCCCCCAGTCGCTCACCCCTCTCGTCCCCTCGCCTCCACGTGCCTCCCGTCGTGCCCCTCCGCCCTCCTCAGTATTAGTTGTCTGGAGGGGGAGGGAGAAAGGTTATTATCTCAGCGGGAGGGTTTTTGTTGTCCCTCTGTGATGGAAAAGAGGGGAGAAGTCGTGCCTCTGCCTCCGGCGATGCCGTTCTTATTTTGAAGAGATTCGATCCTACCTCTCTTTGGGTTTCTCTCCCGGCTGTCGAAGGAGCCGCACCCCTTTGCTGTGTCTTCCCGTCTCCCTGTGGGGGGGGGGGGAAAGGTCCACGGGTGTTTGTTGGCGTTGTAGGGAGATGGATGCGGGTCGTCACGACTCCCGCAGTCCCTGCGGCCTGTTCAGCTTGCTCCTTGCTGCTACGGGCACGCCGTCCGCGGTCTTCCGAAGACGCGACTCCGCCCCCTTTCTCCAGGCCTTATCGGCCTGGGGCGAATCGCGAGTTTCCTGCCTTGCGTCCCGCTCCTACGGGGCCCCCGGACATGGTTCTGTATCGCCGCTGTTGTAGGGGTGGAGGGGCACCAAACCCGGTGTGTTGTCCGGCTGTCTTCTCGCCCCCGTCGCCCCTCCGGGACCGCCTCGGCGCGGAGCTCTCGCTCTAAGCGGCCATCTTGTTTCGTGGCCCGGCCACGCCGGTGCACCATATTTTAAATATGGTGCACACATGGTGGCAGTAGGGGGGCGCTAAGAGACACCTAGTGAAGTACCACTTTTTCTTGAATCTACCTCAAAATGTCCCATATCTTTTGACTCTTCATATCACTATACTGTTTGAATGCCTGTAGCAATCTCTCATAATAGGCATAGCAACAATGTCTAACAGCTTGTTAAGACCTACCCACAGCACCGGCGAAATCTTCACAAACCTTTCAATCTGTATGTAGCATTCTAATGGCTTCTCTCGCAATTTTGGGAAATCATTGGTAAATGATGTAAGATCACTTCTACTCCATAGCACATGTACATAACCTCCACCAGGCATCTCAAAGGGAAAGTTTTGCTGCTTCCCTGTGCTCCAACTGGAGGTGGTTCACCAGAGGGTTTCTTCACCTCTTTCTTTTTCACCCATTTGGTCTACCATTTATCCAGTTCATTCTTTTTCCTAATGCTATGAATAAGTTCCTTAATCTGGGTCTTTAATCCTGGTGTCCTCATCTCAGAAATGCCTTTGTCACTAGAGCACAGGTGATAACTTCTTTGCAAGTTTCTTGTTTTATTCACATCCACCTCATATTTCTGTGTCAATGCTGCCAACTTATCATGTACTTGGCCTGCTCGTTTGGTAATGTCATCTTCTTGCTATGTATCTAGCTTCTCCAAACCAAGATTTCCAACAATCATCACATCTAGCCCTGTCCCTAATTTGGTCACATCCAAAATTCTCTCCCTTGGGGGTGATGGAAGTGTTCCCTTACTCACCTCTCTACTCGTACACTCCTTAGAAGGAGTATTTCCGTTAATCTCCTTGGCACTAATAGATTGTGTAACCACAGGAACTTTTTGGGTAGACTAGTTTCTCTGACTCAAAGTTGGGTCCCAAAAGGGAGTAGAATGAGTAGAAATCTTTTGATATGATCCTGTGGAAGCACAACTTGACATGTTCATTGTCCTATATGCACTTGCCCCACATGGAGTAGTAGCATTACTTGGAATTAAAGGAACAAAATCTTTGGCACTTGAAAAATTGTAGAACACTCATTCTAGCGTTCCATGGTACATTCAGATGATACGTATTTCTCCCAGAACCTTCTGTCTTGTACATAGGAACCACTGGACAAATAGTGACTAAAACTGTAAGGGCATCCAGACTGCTCACTGTAGACTCAATGGGAACACATCCTCCTTGTCCTCCTCTCCGCTGCCCCAGCAGAAGAAACTCCCACGGGCTAGGGGTCAAATTTGTTGGGGCAGTCATAATAGGAATTGGGCCACTATCATCAACATTCTGATTTCAATTCTCATCTCTATTCTCATTATAAGGTGGTGGAGGTTCTGAAATAACACGTCCAAAAGACTATCTCCAGAATCCCCTTCACTATCCAAACTCATGTTAGCTGGCTCCCTTGATTTCCTTTCTTTGCTTTCCTTTTTTTCAGTTTTCGTGTTTTCCTTTCCCCCTCTCCCTCAGCCGCCTCAGTAGCCAGAGATGGATACAGCTTGACTTCCTCTATCATGTCTGTTCTCCATCTCTTCTGGGCAGCATCCCATCTAGCATCTGCATAACTCTGCACAGCTTTACTTATCCTACCTTGATATTTCTCTCTGTTCTTTGCATGAGCAGCACGTTCCAGAGCATTAAGCACTTCACACTGTACAGGTCTAGGAGGTAGCTTCATTTCGTATAACACTCTCCTTAAATTTTAAATAATTTACTAATTAAATGTGCTATATTGTGGGACTCTCAATGGACCATTCTTTTCTGTGATCTTGTACCATTGACCAAGCCAGACACACATAAGGAGCCCTACATTTGTTGCCACATAATGACCTGGTGTACCTTCAGGAGGTGCCACTTCTCCCTCCCTACTGGAAATGTAAACATCTCCTCTATCTCCAACAGGCTGGCAGTACTTACTGCCACATTATGACTTTGGCAGGTTGGCTGAAGCCAACCCACCAATGTACCACTCCGACCGCCATGGAGGTGACAGCCACTGGGCTGGAGTTAAGAATCTCCAGCCCGGCGGCCACCATTGTGCTGCTGGTGGTATAATGACCCTGCCTACCGCCATGGTTTTCGTGGCATTCGTAACCCCACGAAAACCATTGCGGTAGGCCCTATCAATGACAGGGAAGGGTGACAGGGAATTCCTTCCCTGTCACTGGTAGGAGGCCCCCTCACCTCCCAAACCTCACCAGACACCTCCCTACACCCCATACATCCATACCCCCATTCACACACACACATACAGACACACACTCATCCACACATACATACACGCATGCATTCATCCATTCACGCATACATCCACACACACATAAAAACATACACGCATTCACATTTCCATACATACACGCACTCACACACATTCATACACGCATGGAAACAACACTAAACACACACTCGCATTCATGCACACACTCACACATACATGCACACACCCACACACACAAAACACCCCTCACCTCCCTCCTCCGACTTACCTGGATTCAGGGGGTCTTCTTTGCAGGGGACAAGGCACTGCTACCGCCAGCAGCGCCCACCATCAGAACACCACCAGGCTGTATTATTTTTCATAAAACGGCTGGCGGCAGTCTACTGGTGTGGCGCTGCTGGTGGTAGCAGCGCCTCCTTACCGCCATCCACCAGTATGGCATCAGCCGTATTTCCAACCTTCTTGTGGTGGAAATGCAGCTGTGGTCATATTATGGTGGACGGATGATAGCCGCGACGGTAGGTGGTTTTTACCGCCATTGTCATAATGGGGGCCTATATGTCTATACTTCGGTTTTGATACTCATTTATGTAACTTTGACTTTGAGTCTGTAATAAATCCATTTAAATTTGAAATATAATATGGCCTGGCGGTGTTCTTCTGGGGTGCGCTGCTGGCGGTAGCAGCACCCCGTCCCGTCCCCTGCTGAAGACCCCCTGGATCCAGGTAAGTTGGGTCTCTGACAGGGGAGGGGGCTGGGGGAATGTTGTGTGTGTGGGTGTGTGTGTGTGCATATATGTGTGTGTGCATGAATGTGAGTGTGTGTTTAGTGTTGTTTGCATGCGTGTATGAATGTGTATGAGTGCATGTATGTATGGAAATGTGAATGCGTGTCTGCATGTATGTTTTGATGTTTGTGCCGATGTGTGTATGAATGGATGAATGCATGCATGCATGCATGTGTGGATGAGTGTGTGTCTGTGTGTGTGTGTGTGAATGGGGGTGTGTGGATATAGGAGGTCGTGGGGGGTGCTGGAGAGGTTTGGGGGGCCTCCTATCAGTGACAGGGAAGGAATTCCCTGTCACTCATAGGGCCTACTGCCATGATTTTCGTGCTGTTACGAATGCCACGAAAACCATGGCAGTAGGCAGGGTCATTATACCGCTGATGGGACAATGGCGGCCGCCAGGCTGGAGACTCTTATCTCTAGCCCGGCGGCTGCTACCGCCATGTCGGTCGGAGTGGTACATTGGCGGGTTGGTTTCAGCCAACCTGCATTGTCATAACGTGGCAGTAAGTACCGCCAGCCTGTTGGCAGTACTACTGCCACATAAGCTCCGACCTCCGGGGTCATAACATCACTAAAGAAGAATTAAAGTGTTGCACAACATTAAACCTAGTAAGCATATACAAAGCTAAAACTTCCATTGGAACAATACAAAAGATCAGGAAAAGCATATGGTTCTTGGGGCCAGATGTAGCAAATGGTTTTACCCATTCTGTGTCTATGGGAAAATGTGTTTGTGCATATGGTCCTTGGTCACTAGAACCAAACTCTCCTGCCTAACCATTTAAACTAAACTCTAACCATCCTAATACTAAAAATATTTGAGAGAGATCTGAAATCAGAAATTCAGTAGAATATTCTGTGAAGAGGTGTAATGACATGAAGCCACACAAAGTATGTGGTCTATACCTCAGAAGGGTCCGTTCAGCTAAAAAGATAGGAAAGGGTCTGAATCTTCACTAACTAAACCCTCTTGAAATCACAATTTCCCAGGACCATGACATCACAGTTGAAGCGTCTCGAAATAAACCCTAATTAAATGTAATTGGAAGCTACAATTTCCAACCCCTGACGCATCCCATCTTGATACTCTTCTGTCTCAGCAAATTCAAAATAGTTGTGAATGCCAAGCTTCCAGAACACTCCTCTCTCCTTGCATAGTTGGTCCCAGCTTTTTTATCTTTTATGCACCCTAAGCTTCTTGTTGACTCTGTGTCCACTCCTAACACCTGCATCTCAAAAGAAACATTTGAGAAAACAACTTCACAATGAATGTTATGTGGAAAAACAAAATTAAATTTGTAGGCCTCCACTCCAGCCAAGTTAATAAAACACAAATATATTTTCAAATAACATAAATTCTAAACACTACATATAAGAATATACTAGACCGGTATACAAAATAATACTATTAAAACATTAGTCTCGAAAAGATATTCATAAAATATTGATTAGGTGCCATAAACAAAGATTCACTCCACTCACATGCTTGGCAGTGCAGTAATAAAATGAATCATATTAAATGTTACACAAAATGTGCCCACCATCTTGTGACCACCAGAAAATGATCACCCTTTCACGTTCTTTTTCCCAGAGATGCAGTGGCACAGCCAAGCTACGCTCTTTCACCTTTATGAACCCCAGGTTTTTGTATTACCCTTATGGTGGCCCTGCGACATGTAGGAGATGTCCTGCCCCTCACACTACATGATGTACCGCAAATGGGTTGGAGGAAAGAGAAGGTAGATCTATCCCACTGTATCAGCTGCAAAATGAAGCTCAGTGCCTTGCACAGGTCTTAAAGTAAGAACACCACCTAGTGGCTGATTTAGAGGTTGGCTGATGAAATACTCTATCACAAACATGATGCATTTCCTACCTACCCTTTCACTTGTGTCATAGATTGTAATGCACTTATGGTAAGGCAGACAGAACATACGTCATATTTGTGATGGAGTATCCCATTTGACAATTTCTAAATCTGTCCCTCAGTTTGTAGCTAGAACAATGCTAATGCATTAGAAAGGCACTTATGTTAAAACCCAATCTATCAGTGATAAGACATCCAGATTCATGTTCAACAATGAATAACACTGTAGGATTGGCCACCAGAGAGAGAGAAGTGGTTAACAGAGAGTCCAACCTGAACTGGTTATCATTCACCAAAGAAGAAGCAACCATGTTTTTGGTAGTCTGTATGGAATTTAGTATCTATACATGTGTGTGTGCATCGAATGGTGGTGAGTGGAATGTGTGAGGATGGAATGTGGAATGGAGAAATCAGTAATTGAGGGGATGGACTGGAGGGTGACACCACTTACCTGTATCACTCCATGTATATGTAGGATAATAAATAAACATACCTGTTAAATGCATTAAAGCTTCATCTTTCCTACAATGGCAATGAGCAGGAACAGCATTGAAGAAGTGAAGTCTAGTGGCCACGTGCAGTGAGGAAATTGATGAGAGGCACATTGAAGAGTTAGTTTGAGTCTCCCCATTGTCAAGGTGCTGCTACGTCAGCGTTGTGAGCGCTTATTACGACAGGTTTCTGTGCCCTAAGGCATGAATGTAGGATTTTGTGGTGCTCCACAGACATCGATTGAGTTCCTTTTATGTTATTGCTGGATTGGACGGATGTGCTGAGATGAGGATCCCATTCTTTGTAGCCATATTGGATTGGTGAAGAACCAACCAACTATTACCGATTACTCCAGTTTTGGTGGCCATACTGGATTGGTTGGTTGGACGATAATAAAGTCAGTACTACTGTTGGACTTGGCCCTTTCTGCAGGGTTATTCCCTCCACTAATTGCTGAATTTGTTTTTGTTGGCTTTAGGATTCTGGGAACTTTACTACTGCTGCCCAGTGCTAAAGTGCATGTGCTCTTTCCCTAAAACATTATAACATTGGCTTATCCATAATTGTCATATATTTAATTTACTTATAAGTCTCTAGTAAAATACACTACCTATGTCCATGGCCTGTGAGTTAAATGCTATTAGTGGGCTTGCAGCGCTCATTGTGCCACTTATTGCAAATATGGCTCAGGCCTGTCATCAAAGAGCATGTGTGTACAGTTTTAATCTGCCATGTTGACCTGGCAAGCTAACCCTCGTGCCAGGCCCGGCTCCCTTTTAATACAGATAAGTCACCCCTCAGGTAGGCCCTGGACTGACCAAAAGGCAGGGTGCAATGTATTTAAAAGGTTGCACATGTACTTTTAAGCTTTACGTGTCCAGATAGTGAAAGACATTTTATAAGTGTAGTTTCCAACTGGGAAGGGAAGAAAAACCCATGTTTGGTGTCTCTGGAATGACAATTTAAAATCACCACTTATGGTGAAGTCGGATTTTAAATTCTAACTCAGAAAATGCCACTTTAAGAAAGTTAGCATTTTCATACTCAAAGTCATCTAGCGCCTTCTGCCTGTCTCTTAATACACGCCTGGGTGGGTGACAGCTGGCATCTTGTGCATTCCCTCTAGACAGCCAGACACAAAAGGAGCTTAGGTATGACTGATGGACCACCAACACCTGAGGGCCCATACTGGGCAGGATGGGGGGGAGCGGATACCTATACCTGAATGAGCTGTGTCCTGATCCCACACAAAGTGCTCCAGAACTCCCTGTATTGAGTCCGGAGCCAGGGCAGGTATAGCAGGGACTCTTTGCACTTCCAAGGCCTCTCCTTGAAGTCTCCCCTACTTCAAAGGCACCACTGGGCATAAGAACTGGGCTTCTGACCCCACCAGATACGTGCCCTTCTGGACCTGAACACATTCTGCCAGGAAGAAGGACTGCTTTGCTGCTGAGTAGACTGTCACTCTGGTACACTCTGCTGAACTTTGTTGGACTTCTGCTCAGCTGTACCTGCCCTCCTCTCCTGGGAGTGAGATGGACTGAACCTACATCTCTACATCCTCACAACCAACGTGACTCCAGGAGCTTTCTTGCTTTCCTACTGTCATGAAGTCTCAGAGACACCAAAGACTTCACTCACCCCTGCTGCAGCCGCTGGACTCTGCCAACTGTGAGTCCTGCCCTGCAAGTTGGTGCCAATCCAGTCCTGGCCCCTTGGAAGTGGGCTTTGCAGCTGTTTTCACAAAAACCCATGCATTGCCATCATTGCACTTATCGGTACCGCAGCATCTCTCAACGCTGATGCATTGCTCCTGAGGATGAGGACATCACAGCACCAACTGCATGGCTCAGAATCAATGCATTGCCCTCAGCCCTGACAAATCAACAGCTGTGCGTCTCAGCAGTGACTCATCACCTTCATTGCCAAGGGATCAATGACGACGCATTCCTGATTGCGTGGATCAGAACTGAAGCATTACCTGCACATGGCCTTTTCTGCTTTCACATCAAGTCTTTGAAGTTGATGTATCCTCCACCCAAAGGTACATTTTCATCAGGTTGGTCCCTGTATCAGACTGACGCTCCATTACAGTCAACTTCACTTTTGTATTTTACCAGGTCTAGCATGACCAGTTAGCCCTGGTTGTCACTTTAAGGTTCTAAGCACTATATTTGCAGATATTCTTTAAAAAATCATGTATCAACTTCTGCTGATTGGATTTAACCTGTGGTCAAATTAACCTGTGGACAGCCCCCTGGTAACTTGGCACTGAGCAGTTAAGCTTATTTTAGTGGAAATATGTAAAGTACTTGTGCAACGTTTCAGATGGTAACACAGTAAAAACACACCACAAAAGGATCCCATGCCAGGTTTGAAAACAGAGTCGTTTTTCATGAATAACACAAAACTAAAACATAAAGAATCCAATCAGTAGACTGGAGATATGCAGTTTTAAAGATTTTGGGGAAAATAGCACCAACAATCACAACGTGCCAACTGTGGATATCTTGTCATGCCAGACTGGGACAAAGTCACAAATTCAGGCTGACAGCAATAGACGGTAGGCCTGCTATGAGGCCCCAGGACAAGAGTGCTTTAAAACCTAGTTGCAGAGCTTTGTGAGGACCCATGTCAAGAATGTGTTGTACAGCCGAGGTGATGGGTCATTTCTGACGAGCTGCGACGCTCCTATGAGTGGCTCTTAGTCTTCATTGAGGAGCTCGTCAACGAGGGTTTGCAGTTCAAAGTCCAGAGTAGAGAATGAATTGCACAGCCAAATTAGTGCATCTTTTCTAAAGAGCTGTAAGGCCACAATGCGAGAACCTGCGTCGTCCAGAAGTGTACTGAAGAGCTGGTGTCTGAAGTTGAATATTTATACCTGGGCCTTTCTTTGAAGTGGGAGGAGCTTTTATCCTGCCTTCCCAGGCCTGGCTGAAGACTCACTACAGGGGGTATGCAGCCATTTGTGTGGAGGCAGGGAGCAACCTATTTAAGTGTAAGCAGGTCTATGCCCAGTGCCACTTTCCCATCCTGCCAGTAATGACCCACCCAGGCACACCTAAGCTCTCTATTGAGTGTGGCTGTCTAGGAGGAATACACAAAGCCCAACTGTCAGCTACACCCAGTCATGTGACCCAGAGACAGGCTGCAAGCACTAAATGGCTAAGGCAAGACAATGCTAACTTTCTAAAAGTGGAATTTTCAAAATTGTTATTTAAAATTTAAAATCCAACTTAACCATAAAAGAGGACTTTTCATTATGATTCTAAAGACACCAAACATGAACTGATAATCATCTCCCATTTGGAAGTTTTTTTTTTTGTTTTTTTAAATTATTTTATTCATTTAAACACAAACCAAAATAATATACATTAATACAGCAGATCTCTCGACAAAAGGATAAGGATATATGAGAACCATTACAAATCGTATAACTACTGTGGTATCCCAAATCGCAGGCGGGTCTCTGCCAGTATCTTTCTCTATATGCTGATAAAAGAGCCTCCACACCGGAGGAGCGCAAAAGTCCGCCGCTCCAGCGTAGGACAAGGACAGACACACCCAATGGTATTAATCTGACATCGTCGAGCAGGAAGAACTGCAAAAAATAACAGTTGCAAAAACCTCTAAAAACAGGCAGGTGGAGCACACAGTCACATCGCGCAGGATTATCATACAACAAGGTATCTCACATGATCCGAGGGGGAATGAAACGCGCAAATGGGAAACATCAGTCACACAGCACCCTCAGTCTGCGTCGCCAGATATTCATTTAGAGGGGCCCAGATATCTTTGGGGCGGGATCCCTCTGGCATAAGTTCCCAGAATACTAACAGCTGATCATGACAAAAAGCAGCATCTCGTAACCAATCAGACCTACGGGGGGCTCTCCCCCGGCCCCAGCACATCGCGACTCTACGCTTAGCCAGCAGCATGAGAAGGCCCACCAAGCGTCTATGCGGGCCCTGAACCTCGTCCATATATCCCAACAGCGCTATCTTAGGGGAGAGGGGGACCCCCACCTCTATCATTTCAACAATCGACTGTCTTATCTCCTCCCAAAACTTATACACTTTCGCACACTCCCATGCCGGGTGAAAGAAGCCCTAGCCCCGCAACGAGCGCAGTATGTATCCGCTAGCAGCCCCATGGAATGTAGTTTCTTGGGCGTATAATATAGTCGGTGCAGAAACTTAAAATGCAGCAGGCGCAGTCTATAATTCGGGGACAGTGTCCTCATATGAGCACAACAACTACGCCACATTGCCTCCGGGATAGGCTCCCCCACATCTCTCTCCCATGCAGTCCTAGAGGACACCACAAGGCCACTCCCCTGCTCCTGCACAGCATTATACAGCTTAGTTATCAGCTTGGAGGGGGATCTCGCGCTACAAAGTGCCTCCAGAGCACGAAACTCCAAGGGAGCATCCGGCACTTCAAAAAATCGATCTCGCAGCAAAGCGCGGACCCGGAGAGCACAAAAACGTTGCAACGGGGTGCCATCGCATTCCGAGAGTGCATCGGGAATATCCAACAGCCGACCGTCCACTACCCAGTCTCCCAGCACCGTCAAGCCAGCGTCTCGTAGAAACCCGCGCACTCCTCCATAACGAAACATCTGGGCATCAGCCACTGCCATAACAGGCAGCGAAGGAGCAAAGGGTGCAGATATCCCAGCCCGCTGCATTAACGCTCTCCATGCTCCCGCAGTGCAGGAGACTGTGTCAACTCCACCAGAACGGGGGGAACCCGACCGCCGAGCACTCATACCAAGCCGTCAGGCCAGACAGAATCACTCTCCGGTGCAAGGTGTGGCATATAACGGGTCGGATTCAGCAAATAGTACGCAAAATGCGCCTGTGCACAGTGATAATATAACTCCAGGTCTGGGGCTGCCAATCCGCCACGCTCAAATGGCAGCGTCAGTTTCTCCCAAGCGATGCGGGGCTGTCGCCCCGCCCACGCCCACGCCAGCCAAACAAGCGCAGATCTCAGGCGCCGGAAATAGGCCTTAGTAAGTGGAAGGGGAAGATTCACGAATAGATACAAAAATTTAGGGAGTATCACCATCTTGGCAATAGCACTGCGACCAGTCAGTGAAAGTGGCAAAGCTTTCCAGACCTCATATCCACCTTTTCCTCTAGCCATGTCAGCGCTGTCCCATAATTAGCAAGCCGAAGCGATTCCGCGTCGCAGCACAGGTGTATGCCCAGATAACGCACCGGTCCATCTGCCCAAACCAACGGGTATCGCAAGTCAAATCTCTCCACGCTAGGAGTTAGTGGCAGGATCATTGATTTCGACCAATTAATAGTGACCCCAGAAAAATTCCCGAAGTGAACAATTTCATCTAATAAGGTGTCTAATTTCTGCCCGGGGTTTCGCACGTATATCGCGATATCATCTGCATATAAAGATATCAAGACAGGGCGTTGCCGGAACTGTAAGCCGCTATTGCTATATTTCTGTCGCAGTCCCGCCGCCAGAGGCTCCATCGCAGCCGCGAAAAGTAGCGGAGACAGCGGGCAGCCCTGTCGCGTACCCCGCGAGACCAGGAATGGGGCCGATACACCTCCTTTAAGGCGCAACCTGGCAGTGGGCAGGGTATACAGCAACCTGATCCAGTTCACAAAACGCGCGCTGAGACCCACCCGGTTCAGAAGCGCAAACATATATTCCCAAGCCAGGGAATCAAAGGCCTTAGCTGCATCAAGAAACACTGCAGCTACATCATCGTCTGTCTCTAATGATCCCAGCACCGCAAAGAAAGTACGCAGATTATGGCTCGTGGATCTCCCAGGGATAAAGCCTGATTGATCCAAAAGCACCATTCTAGAGAGTAGTGGCTGTAGTCGAATCGCTATCATTTTTGCAAGAATCTTGTTATCAATGTTTATCATGGAAAGTGGGCGATACGAATCGCATCGTGTCGGGTCCTTCCCAGGCTTCAAAACAGTTATTATTAAAGCCTCCCGAAGGGAGGTCGGGAGTGACCCAGTCGCCAGAGACTCCTTATACACCTCCAACAAATAGGGAGCAAGGATATCCACATATTCTTTATAAAAAGCAGGGGTTAAACCGTCAGTGCCCGGAGATTTATCTCCGGGTAGGCTTCGAATCGCCGCCGCCACTTCCTCTACTGTGAACGGCATATCCAGATACATCCTGTGTGCCTCCTCAAACCATACTAGCACAATGTTCTCAAAATACTCCTTCATATCTGCCTCCCTAAGACCCACCGGTGGCGCGTATAGCTGCGAGAAATATTCTGTAAATACCTGCATCACGCCTCCCGATCCGGTCACCCTGCCGCCCTCAGTATCTATCGCCTCAGTAACGTAATTACTGGCCCAGGGGCTACGCAATAATCCCGCTAGTGTCCTCCCGGCTCTCTCACCCTCACCATACCTGCGAGCCTGTGCGTGTCTCCCAAGGAAACATACCTCTCTTAGAGAGGCCTCCTCATATAGGGACACCTCACGCCTGATTTCGGCAAGTACCTCGCTTGACCATGTCACCTCTAAGCGCCGTTCCAGATCGCCAAGCCTCCTTTCGGTATCAGCCATCTCCCGTCTTAAAGCTTTCACTATCCCATGCTGCTTTGCAAGACACACCCCACGGATAACCACTTTAAATGCCTCCAATACAGTGCCGGGGGAGTCCACCGAACCTCGATTCTCCTAAAAAAATAACCGAACAGCCTCCCGTACTTCCTCTCGGAAGATGTCGTCCCGGAGAGCACCGCTGGGCAGCCGCCACATCACCATCGGTTGGAAGTCACTAGGTATCGCCAGGTCTAACAACACCGGTGAGTGGTCTGACAGCGTACGGGGAAGATGGTCTATTGCTCTAGTCCAAGCCTCCACATCTCTAGTGCCCAGCCATTGATCAATACGAGACCAACTGCTATGGAAGTAATTCAAGCAGGTGCCCTCGCACACTCCTATATGTCTCTGCCTCCACAGATCCACCAGCGCACCGCTATCCATTACTGCTGTCAAAGATCTCGCTGAAGAAACATGTTGCATCCTAGCCGCACTCTCTCGGTCCAGCCAAGCATCTAGGACTACATTAAAGTCACCGCCCCAGATCACAGCTCCAGCTCCCAGCGACTCCACTAGGCGCCATATCTCCATGAAAAACTCTGGGTCATCTACATTCGGCCCGTACACAGCCACTAGCCGGCAAGCCCTGTCCAACAACACTCCACTCAGTATTACGTATCTGCCATTGGGGTCAGAAATAATTTCGCGCGTACGCCACTGCAACCCCTTACGGATAATGATTGCAACCCCACGAGCGTAGCTAGAGTATGTAGAATAGTGAGCCTCCCCGACCCAGCCAACTTTCAGCCTGCCAACCGTCGATGCCATCAAATGCGTTTCTTGTATCATACAGATGTCAATACCATGACGCTTAACATAAGCCATCACCAGCCGGGCCTTTCGGTTATCATTAAGTCCCCGCACATTCCATGTCAAGCATCTCACAGCAGAGGTAACATCATCCCCCATCCAGAACCGCAGTCATACAACACTGCGCATGAACACAGCTCTCCACCTGCCAAGAACTTAACAAATAGGGAACCTGATACATTCCCCAATTAGCCCCATCCTCCCACCACCCACCCAGGCCCCCCAATCGGACCCTCGTAGTGACCCACCCAACCAACCCCAAAGCCCACACTGCAAACATAAAACAGGTAGCAACCGGACTCATCCGTGGGGGCAGAAGCCTGCCAATCGACTCTCCACCCAGATGTTCTAGGGGAGAGGGGCCACGGGCCAAGCAACAGCTACACATCAGGGGCCAGATCGCGGAGCGGACCCACACGCCCCCACAGCTTCAGACGTAATGGTGTCCCGCACATGACACTTAATCATTGTCACTGAGAGAGGCATCCTCAGCGCCCACTCCCCCCGACCCGCCCGCCCCCGACTGCTTGCGTAATCGTCTAGCGAACTTAGTCGCCTGCTTTGGATCCGAGAAGTACAGCACTTTGCCTTCATGTCGCACCCTCAGTTTAGCTGGGTATAACAGGGCAAACTCAACTCCAGCCTGGCTGAGCAGGCGCTTTGTCGGTAGGAAAGCCCGCCTCTGGGCCTGTACACCTGGGGTGTAATCGGGAAAAAAGTTAATTTCGGAGTTCTTATATACTAGAGGTCTTTTCTCCCTAGCTAACCGGAGCACAGTATCTCGGTCCCTATAATTCAATAGTCGTGCAATAATTGGGCGTGGAGGAGTGCCAGGAGGGGGGCGAGGGCCCAAGGAGCGATGTGCCCTCTCAATCACCAACAGCCGAGAGAGCTCGCCAGCAAACAGCTCTTGTAACATATTCTCGACGAAGTCCTCCATGCGGCCCATGTCGGTTGCCTCCGGCAGCCCCACGATACGGATGTTGTTGCGTCGGGACCGGGCCTCCAGGTCCTCATTTTTGTTTCATATCACCTCCAGGAGACGCTCCATCTGCGCAATCTGTTCTCTATCACCACTGCGTGCATCCTCTACCTCAGATGTGCGAGTCTCCAGAGTCTCAAACCTGGCATCGTGGTCATCCACCCGGGCTCTGATGCGGTCAAGCCGCTCCGATACATAGTCCAGCTTAGCGTCTATACCTGCCAAGCTGGTCTTAAGTTCCATGAACATGGATCTCACAGACATCTCTGGAGACTCCCCTTCGGCGTCTGCGTCTCCAGGCTGGGAGGCGGGAGGGGCACCGCGTTTTTCTCCTCCAGAGAAGGAGAGTTTAGCCTGTCGCTTATCTGCCTTGCCCATCTTGCAATACTTCACGAATAATGCAACTAGCGCCAGTCCAAGTGGACCTAACCAAGACTGCGGGTCTCTGTCTCCGAAAATTCAACCGGCCGGCAACTTCGTTCTCCTCACCAGGCCACCAGGCAGCCCTCAGGCGCACTTAACAGTCTCTCCGCCTCCCAGGTCAAATCCGTTTCCAGTATAGGGGTTCCACAAACCCCACCAGCAGCAGGGAGTTCCACACAGCACAGGAGGAAAGGGGGAGGGGGGCCAGCCGGGCACCAGATTCCAAAACCGGGATGTTTAAGCCCCACGAGCCAGGGGAGAACTCAGGAGCACGCTGCCGTACCAGCCAGGGCCTCCGCCCCCAGCCTTACCCCCTGCATCCTCTTCACCTGGTTTTGTGCTGCCAAGGCAGTGCAGGGCTCCCGATGCAGTCCGCAGGGCACCAGCAATGTTCGTATGGAGGCAACGGGGGCCAAACCGAGGTCCCCCCAGGTCGTCTCTCCACCAGGGCCCCGAATTCAGGCCCTCGCCTCCTCCAGTCTCAGCGCGCTCCGAGAGCACTTATTATCGACCGGGCCCAGCGCGCACCTGCCGGGGGCCCGGGAATTGGAAAGCCCGGAAGAACTCCTTAGTTGAGGGTCGGAAGAGGCCCAGGGGGCCGGCGTCCCCAGCCGCCGCGCACACCAGAAGCAAACAGCGAAAGAATGGGGGGGGGGCCGCGGCCCAAAGCAGCCGCCGATCAGGCTCCCCGGGCTCCCCCGCACTCCCGTCTCCTCTCCCCTCGGCCGGGAGCAGCCGCAGCGTCTCTCCTCTCCGCACGCACTGCAGGAGTCAGCGCGCGCGGGCCACCGCCGGCGCCAGGCCCCTCAACACGAATCCAGCTCCCGGGCGCCCACAGCAGCCAAACCCGGCTCGCGTAGAGACGTTGGGGTCCCCAGGGGGGAGTCTCAGGGGTCCGCTCCCTTCACCGCTGCCTGCAGGATAAGTTATATCGCATAAATTGCCTGGCCCCGGCAGAGCCTCACAGTGTGGCGGCCATCTTGCCCGGTGGCCAAGCCACGCCCCCCTCCCATTTGGAAGTTAAAGCTTGTTTAAAGATTGTCTAAAGTAATAAGGTAACTTCAGTGGTATTCTATTGGAGAGGTAGGCCTTGCAACAGTGAAAAACAAATTTAGGAGTTTTTCATCAGCAGGACATGTAAAACTGATAAGTAAATCTCCAACTTTTTACATATTCTGCACCCTACCCTCTAGCTGCCCTGGGCCTATTCTAAGAGTGAAGTATATGTATTACAAATGAAGGTTTGGGCCAGGCAAAAGGTTTATTTTGCCTGGTCAAAATGGCAGTTAAAAACTGCACACACAGGCTGCAATGGCAGACCTGAGACATGTTTAAACGGCTACTCAAGTGGGTAGCGCAATCAGTGCTGCAGGTCAACTAGTAGCAATTAATTTACAGGCCCTGGGCACATATAGTACCTCTTTACTAGGGACTTACAAGTAAATTAAATATGCGATTAGCGGATAAGCCAATGTTACCATGTTTAAGGAGTGAGCACATGAACTTTATCGCTGGTTTGATGTGGTAAAATAAACAATGTCCGAAGGCCAGAAAAAATGAGATCAGCAAAAATAGTAGTGGTGAAGGCAAAACATTTGGAGAAAGACCACCCTAAGACTGACATATCTAACCGCTGTGTCAGAATAACAACGGAGAGAAGGGCTTGTGGCACTATTGACAGTCTATGTCCCATTGTGTAATGATTCCTATAGATGCTTCAAAAGCGTCCCTTCCCACTCTAAATTTTCTGAATGAAAAGTTGAGTTTGAAATGTCTCTCCATTCTTCTCCATTGGGAAAAACACGCTGACATTGTTATTGACACGAGCCTGCAATTATGGAGTAAATAGATTTATCTAGAAAATTTGCTGCTACAATATAAATACTCTCGAGAACAGTGACAATCTTTATTCTAGATAAGAACAGTTCCGCCATCAAAAACATACAGTGCACAAGTAACACAGAAGAATTGACAAGCTTTCTTTTTAAAAACTAAATTGTTTGTAACATTCACACAATAAATAAATCAACTTAAACATGCATCCAAATGTTCCCTTAATTCCGGTAATTAATCACGTCATAGCTAGTTGGTGAAGAAAGAACATTCTACCTGAAAACTGCCAACTTCTATATATGGTATTATAAATTATATGTGTTGCTGGTTTCCCGGGGATAACGGTCAGGTCCCTATTATTGAGAGCGGTTGCAAAGCGTGGCAAAAATGACGAACTTGGGAAAGTAATAGCATATTGTGCGCAAGTACGAGTGTTTAATTGCCACTTAAATAAAATGCTTGGTGAGCTGGCTGTGGAGCGTGGTTCATTCTTTGGCAACAAGGCTTCAGATAGAACTAAGCAGCGGA
The DNA here is from genome assembly GCF_031143425.1 of Pleurodeles waltl. NCBI lineage: Eukaryota > Metazoa > Chordata > Amphibia > Caudata > Salamandridae > Pleurodeles > Pleurodeles waltl. Next base: position 997,546,967 of record NC_090437.1, read on the forward strand.
TGATGGATTCATTGGCAGTGCCCTTTGATGTTCTAATGGCACTCAGGGGGTTTAATTGGGTGGGAGGTCTAAAATTCAGCTTGTAAACTGGCCATAAGTTACTTTATTGCTACGCGAGCTCTCTCTCATCTGTTACCAGTATTTCCCAATTATCGCTTAAGGGCTTCCAAGCAGCATATGATTTATAAATGTTGGATGTAAATACTGTATCATACTGGGTTCTTTTTAATAAGAAAATTGTGTATAAATAAAGGCAAGCTATTCCACTGCTAGGAATACTTATTGGGAAAAGATTTTAGATTTTAAAACAAAAAAAAATATTCTGTAACACCTTACCTTAGAGATGCTACGTAAAAATGTAACTTAAAGAACAAGGAGCGTACAGTAGAAACTAAATAAATGGTCAGGGTGGGTGAGTAGCTGGAAGTAAAATTAGAGGTGAGGCTTAACCTGAAGAAAGATGAAGTGGGGAGATTATTTCGCAAGGTAAAGGGAAGGTAAGTGAAACAATGTGTTCTTTGTGTTGTCTTATGCCTATGTTTTGCTTATTACTTAAGTAGTGTTAATTTTTATATTTAAGTAAGTCTTTTCTCTTATGTATAATGTATTCTAGTGTTTTAAGTAATGTTTACCTTTGTAAGTGCACTGCCATTCCATGCATGCTCCTTGAGTTCCAGATTCTGTAAGATGGAATTCAGGGAAGGCAATTGCTGGTGGAAGACTACGACTGGACGTGCTGTGTACGGTGTTGCAACTTACAATACATTATTCTTGAAGTTAATAGATTCCAACTTTACAAAAGTGGCAACGATGATGAGATGGGTTACAAGTTGCCTTTATTCATGATGAGGTGCGAAAGAAGAGGTTTGGAGAGAGGAATACACCAAGCATACGGACCTACAGCAACGTATCGAGTGGGTGACAAAAGGTTTGCCAAACAAATCTAGGATCTCAAAGAGTTTAAGATACTTTTAGGAAATACAAAAATGAATTAACAGTAGTTCATGGAACTACTTTCAGAGGTGATAGAGCAATTCCGCCACTTGAGTTTAGAGATAGCATTATAAAATTGTACCACGAAGATCATTGTGGAATAGTAAAAACCAAACAGAGGGTCAAGAAATGGTACTGGTGGCCGGGCTTAGACATACATGCAGAGAGAATGGTCAGGAATTGTATGGCGTGTGCTAATTCTGACACATTTCTTACGGAGATTAAGACCCACCATGTGTGAGCCAATCATTCTGGAGAATCCTTGCAGTCTGTGGCCATAGATACTATGGGTCCCATTGGCATATTGGCAAAGTGTATCATTCCTATGATTGAGGTATTTTCTAGATTGTCTGTGTAGGAATGTACTCTCTTTCTTGGCATGGTTACCCCCTTTTCTGCCTTATATCAGTGTGTTTGACTGTGTTCACTGGGATCCTGCTAATCAGGACACCAGTAATTATGCTCTCTCTCCCAAAACTCTGTATTTCATCCCACAACTGGCATACTGGGGCCCCCATGTAAGCCCCTAGTATATGGTATCCAGGTACCCTGGGCATTGGGGTTCTAGGGAATCCCTATGGGCTGCAGCAGTTATTCTGCCACCAATAGGGAGCCCATGCAAAGGGTTCTGCAGGCCTGCCATTGCAGTCTGCATGAACCGGGTGCATATACCCGGTTTCACTAGAGATCACTGTACAAGGCCACTATAAGTCACCTCTATGTTAGGCCCTCTCATCCCAGAGGGCAGGGTACAGGTACCTGTGTTTGAGGGAAACCCTGCACTAGCAGAGGTGCCCACACAAACTCCAGTCCCACTTTACTGGACTTTGTGAGTGTGGGGATGTCATTTTATGCATGTACTGGACATAGGTCACTAACTATGTCCAGCTACATAATGGTAACTCTGAACCTAGGCATGTTTGGTATCAAGCATGTTGGAATCAAACCCCCAAGTGTTGGTTGTATGATTTCATGCCTTCTGGGGGCTCCTTAGAGGACCCCCAGCATTGCTTCCAAAACCTTCTGAGGTTTTCCCGGCAGCCCCAGCTGCTGCCACCTCAGACAGGTTTCTGCCCTCCTGTTGCTTGACCAGCTCATGCTCAGGAAGGCAGAAAAAATAATTTCCTTTGAGAGAGGGGTATTACACCCTCTCCCTTTGGAAATAGGTGTTACTGGGCTTGGGAGGGATAGCTTCCCCAGCCCACCGGTATGCTTTAAAGGGCACATTTGGTGCCCTTCATGCATAACCCAGTCTACACCGGTTCAGGGACCGCCAGTCCCTGCTCTGGTGTGAAACTGGACAATGGAAAGGGGAGTGATCACTCCCCTGTCCATCACCACCCCAGGGGTGGCGCCCAAAGCTCCCCCAGAGGGTGCTTGGTTTCTGCCATCTTGAATCCAAGTTTGGCAGGGAACTCTGGGAGCATCTGAGTGGCCAGGCCAGGCAGGTGACATCAGAGCCCCATCCTGATAGGGGGGTCATCCAGCTAAGTGACCAGTCCCCCTCTCAGGCTATTTAAGGTCTCTCCTTCGGGTGGTTCCTCAGATTCAGCTTGCAAGATTCCAGCAGGATTCCCCTACATCCCTTACTTTGACTTCTGACCAAAGAAACTGAATCTGGACTCTCCAGGACTCTGCAACATTGATTCTCTGGCTCCTTCTAGCTTCTACAACATTTCCCTGGTCATGCATCCTCTGAGGACAGCCCGTCTGCACAGGAAAGAAGAAGGAATCTCCCTTGGAGTGAAGGAGACACTCCCCTGCATCTGTGGGCACCAACAGCAATGACTGGCTGCGTAGATCCCCTCTCCTGCTGAGCTGCGTGGATTCTGCAACACGAGTGGTGGTTGAAAGTGGTCCGGATGGTCCTATCTACCAGCTTTCCAACTTGGGTGGAGGTAAGCCCTTGCCTTCCCATGCAGAACAGTACCCCATGCACTTCATTATTTGCAGCTGCCAAGGCTTGTGAGCACTTCTTCCAAGGGATCTCCAGTCTTCGTGTAGCTCCAGCCCCAGCACTCCTTCCTGAGATGCACAGCTTCCTGAATGACTTTCCTGCGGCATGGGATCCTTTTTCGTAGTGCTGCATGGGCTCCTTTTGCACCTTCTGTGTCCCCATCCGTTGGAAATCCTGTGCATGGGGCCTGTGCTTCTGTGGGCTTGCTGCAATGCTGATGGCCCTCCTCTGACTCCCCCTCCTGGGTTGAGTCCTCCTGGGCCTTGCTGGTCCCCGGCAGCACCACTTTCCACCAATCACAAGTTTTGCCTGTGCCAAGGCTTGTTGGTGGAACCTGGACACACAAACCCGACTGCAATCTTCCTTCCGGCATGGGACATCACCTGCATCCTCTAGGACATTTGACTCTGACTACAGGGTTGCAGTGCAGACTCTTCTTCCTCACCATCAACCAAATCCTGCTATCCTCTGCTTGGTAGGTAGGGGCTCCTGCCTCCACTGGACTTCTCTGTGTCTTCTGGACTTGGTCCCCTCTTTCCACAGGTCTCCTCTCCAGGAATCCACTGTTGATTTCTTGCAGTCATCTCTGGGTTTTGCAATCCTCCTCTTTTCTTCTAAGTGGGTGTTTTGGGGAAATTGTAGTAATTTACTCCTGTTTTCCTGGTTGCTACGGGGTGTTGTGGTACTTACCTTTGTGCTTTTCTTGTACCCCCAGCGACTCTCTACACACTCCACCTGGGTGGAGGTGACACTCTTGCATTCCATTTTTTCAGTATATGGTTTGTGCTACCCCTAGGTCCACTATTCTCTAATGTTTTACACTATTTGCACTGTTTCCTAACTATTCCTATGCTTATTTCTGAGAACTGGTGTATATTACTTGTGTATTACTTACTTCATAAGGGAGTATTACCTCTACAGTATTTTGGTGTTGTGTTACCATAATAAAGTTCCTTTATTTTTGTAACACTGAGTGTATTGTTTCAAGTGCTGTGTGACTACAATGGTAATGCAGGAGCTTTGCATGTCTCCAAGATAAGCCTTGGCTGCTCATCCACAGCTACCTCTAGAGAGCCAGCTTCTAGACACTACCTACATTGCACTAATAGGGGATACCTGGAACTGGTGTAAGGTGTAAGTACCTTAGGTACCCACTAAGCACCAGGCCAGCTTCACACAGCCAGTCATTAAGATTGTAGAGAAAATAGATTCTGTAGAGGTGCTTAAATGTATGGCTAAAATGTTTGTGGATGAACTATTCCCAGTACAAATTGTCAGCGATAATGGAATACAATTTATGTCTAATTTATCCAATAAGTATTTTGATTGATTAGGTGTGAAACATAAAATCTGTCATTACATAATCCTAGTGGAAATGGCATGTTTGAGAGATTCAACAAAGTCCTGAAGAATGCCGTTCAAATTGCTTGTAAAAATGCTGAGGATTGGGAGATCCAAGTGTTTAAAACAGTGTGGAAATATAGAACCACCAACCATGAGGCACTAGGATTGGACCCCCTTGAGGTAATGAGAGGAAGGGACCCAGGACAAAATGCAAACCAGAGTGGTTATGGCAGAGTAATGACTCAAGATGTTTTTTGATTAAATCAGGAATAAGATTATCAATTCAATTTTATTCATTTATGATACAGACCTCCCATGGATGCTCACATGAAACACAGTATAAATACAAGAAAGACCATCAAGTAAATAACCTAAAAACCTCCAAAACAGTTTATGTACCCCAATTCTTACAAAATAATCTAATAATATAATTAATAAAAAAAAATTAAAAACTCTAAAAAAGTTTAAAATTCTGTAGCAAAACAATTCATTTGGAGAGACATAAAAGGCCTGTAATACCTCTGATACAGTAAGTAAGGAACTTTGAAGCCAGATTGGGCGTAACCATCCTTGACGGTATGACAGCAAAGTCGGGCAAATGAAAAGAACACAATACAAGTCTTGGGTGCCATTTTGACAGATATTACAAATCGCCGGGGATCCATGCCATCTTGCCCATAATACTTAGAGCGGAAGCAGCCCTTGCCGTAATAGGAGCCAGAACCGTCATAAGCTCCAGGTAAGATAGGGTTGCATTTCCTTCAATAGTACAGAATCTAATACAGATTGGAAACCCTGCCTGTGTGCACAGGCCTTTCTATCCAAGCAAAAGTTTACCGACCAAGTAGCTGTAACTGAGAAAGTGTAAAAATAAAATCAGGATCTAAGGGCCAGATGTACCATCAAGGCCATTTGCGATTCGGAAATAGTGATTTTTAAGAAATCGCTATTTCCGACTCGCAAAGTGCCATGTATCACATTTGGGAATCGGTAATAGCGATTTCTTAAAAATCGCAAATGCTATTACCGATTCGCAAACTGCGATACCGGCCCCATTCTCACCTATGGGCTGCCCACATCTGTGAATTTTTTGCATTTCCAAATTGCGATTTCTGAACCAGAAATCGCAATTTTGGAAATGCAAAACCCTAGTGTGCTGGGGGCCTAAGGCCCCCTCTGCTGCAGCCCTAAATTTTTTGGGGGGACATGTAAGGTGCACACATGCCAAAAGGGCATGTGTGCTTTACATCTACAATTTAAAAATGCATTTTAAATGCATTTTTTTGTTTTGCACATGGTTACCACCAAAATCGCATTTAGGAATTGCTTCATACATGTGTTGAGGAATTGCAAATAAGGAATCCTTATTTGCGATTTCTAATTTAGAGAGTCGCAATTTGCAACTCTCTAAACAGGGTCGCAATTTTAAGGAATCGCTATTTTAGCGATTCCTTAAAATTGCGTTCAGAATGTATTTCATACATTCTGAAATGGCATTTTGCATTCGCAAACGTGCATTCGCACCATTTGCGAATGCAAAATGCTTTCATACATCTGGCCCTAAATGTAGCAAATCGATGGCATATGTGAAATTCCTACGAATTGTATATTTTGCCCTACTGCCAGCCAAGATTGCTTTCTTTAACAGAGACCTCCAAGAATCGTCATGGCTCTTCTCCAAACTAACCACCCAGCGTACAACCCCAGCCAGACCTTACACAGATGTGCTTCCTAGACCCATCGCTATCCTTAAAATTGCTGCTGAGGAAGCCAAGCTAACAGGTGTTAATTTTCTAAGGGGACAGCCTTCTAGCTTATCTAAAAATCTACATTTAGAGACTCCTGCTTGCTCCAAACCATAGAGTAAAGAGGGTGATATGTTTGCCCGGAATACCTTTAAGAGGTGTTGTTAGAAATAGGGTCTTTGGTTGGCAGTCAGGTTACCCCCGTCCAAGAAAGGACCCTCATTCTAATCTGGGTAAAGGAGAATCACACTCAGTTAACCTCTGCTCACCCCCTTGGTAGCTTGGCACGAGCAGGCAGGCTCAACTCAAAGACAATGTGTTAAGTATTTCTACAAACACATACAGTTATACAGTGAACCACTACAAAATGACACAACACAGGTTTAGAAAAATAGTAAATATTTTATCTACACAAACAAGACCAAATACGATAAAAATCCACAATATACAGTTAAAAATATGAATGTAGCACTTAAAAGCAAGAAAACAGTGCCTTGAGGCACAACTACTGCAAGTTGCTATTATGCAGTGTTGTGGCGGAGTTTTTTCCTTTTTTTTTTAGATTTTTTAAATTGTATCAGCAAAAGCCTTACAATAATATAAAACAATACACACAGCAATGTACTTAAATCCATATAAAACCATAATCACGATTTAAAAACATATTAGCAGCAATCAACACTGATCTAGTGAGTCCATACTCGTAAAACCCTAACCAGTTAATAGAAATAATTAATTAATTAATAAACCGCTACACCCCCCCCAACACATTTTAAGAGAGGGGTAGCCCCTTGACAGTGCCTACCCTTTACAGGGGGGGAGGGGAGCACAAAAGAAAAGTGCCTGTGCTCGCAGCATTTTTATATTAGCAGCAAAGAATAAATGGAAGGCCATGTGCTAGTATGGGGAAAGCCATAATTCCATCTCACCCCCAGCGCCTGGGGCCCTATTGAGTCTTATAGGATTTTATGGATCAGCCATCTCTAGTTTAATTGGCAATTCCCTTAACAGGGGCCAAGTGGCCCATACATATGAAGCGATCAAGTTATGTTCACTCATGTTATCCGGCCTCATACAAAGTGCAAGTGCAATTTAGGCAATTAGGCATTATTTGCTCAGTTGGACTTAAAAAGAGGTAGGAGCCACGGGCGTCTTGCCTCATCAAATTTCTTACAGGCCAGGGTAAATTGAGCCACATTGTCCACCTCCCCAGTAGTACAGTCACAGAACTCCAAACCTGCCTGCAGCCTGCAAGTGCGAATCCAATAACCTCTTAAAGGCAGCACTCCCAGCCTGTATGTTATATAAAGAGTCCACTTCAATTCAGGATACAACATATCCAGATATGCCTGGGGGACTATTTCATAAATGTTATTAAAGTAATAATGTGTGATTGAGTCAGACCTAAGTTCCTGGTACACCCTCATCCTGTTGAATTCCTGGTACCGATCTTTTACCAGACCCACTGTATCCTTACTGACTCTACCCAGGTCTACGCATAGGTCCTCCAACCGGAGGTTCCCCAGAGTCTTTTTAACGTGAGCTCCCCAGGAGCGCCCCCCCAGATCCATCATACGCAATGACCTCTTCTAAGGTTTCTAGGTACACCGCCACCCTAGGTTTACAAACTAGCCTCACCCAATACAGTATTGGCCTAAGGGTTTCTAGCTCCGATATCGGTATCAGGTTTAATCCCGCAAAGAGGGCTTTCAGGGGGGTTCCCTGCCAGAACCCCAAAAGGGTTGCCAGAAAGTTGTTCTCAGCAACCTGCAGCATTCTAATATTCGTATATCCCCAGAGTTCCGGTCCATAGAGCCACTGCTTTCCGAACATATATCTCCAGGATAATACTAATACTTCGGCCACCGGCCTTATGCTTGAATCTCAATATTGCCCCAGCTGCTTGTCTAAGGGCTATGGCTGCCTTCCAAGCTTGGCAGTCCCAGCTTAGGTTCTCAGAGAACTGCACACCTAGGTAGTCAAAGTGCTTGGTAACCTCAATTGGGGCATAATTGATCATTAATTTCTTCCGCAGGCTAGGGGAGGGTTGCAAAGTCATCCCCATGGTCTTCATACAGTTGATGGTTAATGAGTTCTCCTCTTAGTATTTACCAAAGCAGACGAGGAGCCTATGAGGTGCATTTTCAGTGCGTGCCATAAGGACTGCATCATCTGCGAACAATAGTATTGGAACCCTTCTTCCGGCTTCGAGAGGGACATCTAGCTGTTCCCCTAAGAGGAATTGGGCCATGTCATTCAAAAAGAGGCTAAAGAGTAGGGTTGCCAAGACACAGCCTTGCCGGACAACCTTTTGTACCTGAAAAGGGTCTGTCCCGTACCCATCCCGTATCTCACTCTAGCCGTGTTGTCTGAATGCGGTGCTACTATGGCTTTCACTAGGGGAGCATCAAACCCTATCCATAACAATGACTTCCATAATTTGCCCCTATCCACTGAATCAAAGGCAGCTTTCAGATCAATAAAAACCAAATATAACAAGGATCTCCTGATTTCTGTGAACTTAAATGCGATCAGATAAAGACAGATGATCTGGTCAATGGTTCCAACTCCAGAACGAAAGCCTGCTTGCACTTCTGGCATTACACCCTGGATGTCGACCCACCCCTGGAGGCAATTAAGCAGAACTTTCCCTAGAATCTTCCCAACCTCATCTAACAGAGAGATCAGCCGATAGTTGGCAGGGCATCTTCGGTCGCCTTTCTTATAAATCAGGACTATAATGGACTGCGGAACTGCATTCCCCTCAAGGGCTGTGTTGAACACTTTAGTAAGGATTTTAACCCAATAAAGGAGTACCTCACAGGAGAGATCCACCCGTTCCATATCTGGGCCCAAAGCCTTGCTCCTCTTCATTGCTCCCAGTGCTCTAATTACTTCTGGGATCAGAATTCCTATTTCACAGGGTGCAATAGAAAAGAGATCTTGCGCCCGCCCGGAAACCAGTGAATCAACCGCAAACGTGCTATATAATGTATTAAAATGGTCAACCCAAGCAAGGGAGCCTATGCAGGTTTCTACAGTATTCACTTCCCCCTTCTCCACTCTGGCCATCAGTGCCCAGAATCTTTTTGGGTTTTGGTCTACAGTAGTTTCTCTAAATTCAGCCCAGAATATACTTTGGTGCAACCATTGTTTTGTTGTCAGTAGATGCTTATTGCCTCTTCTATATGCTCTAAGTTTCTCTTTACTGACTGGACTATCATGGCGCCAGGATACGGCAAGCAAGACTTCTGTTTTCACCCTTATGCACTCCTCATTGAACCAGCCTTTGCAGCCTATCTGCCTTTTTCTGCTGTTGTCATCCAGCTTGTATGTTACAGGTTTAGACCACAGGGCCCTCAGCTCCCCTATCATTGTGTCAAACGCCGCTAAGATCGGGGGGCTGTCATTGGGCAGAGCATCTATAATAAATTGGACATAGCTGACCAATATGGATTCAAGTTGCGGAAGACCCTGCAGGTACTTTTTGCCACCCCCCCCTTATTTTCTTTCTGCAATTGGACGGGGCAATCTCCCTCTCATATAGCCCATGTGCCTGCATTGTCGTGTTTCCTATCCCTAGGACATTTGGCCTCATATTAAGAGCAAGTGGATTATGGTCTCTTTCCATTCTACTAACCACCGGCATGTGGAGGACAGCTGGCCAAGCTTCCACATTTACGATAACGTAGTCAATGACCGATAAAGATCTACCATTGTCAAAGGTTGCCTTTGCGGCACCATCCGACTTGGAACGGCCATTGACGAAGCGGAGGCCATTGCTAAGCAAAAGGTCAGTAAAGGCCTCAGCTTTTTTTGTGGACCTTGGGCAGCTCATTGCTACCTCAGAAATCCCCATGCTGTGGTCCTCTATCATGATTTTGCTACTATTAATGGCGTCACAGGCAGACATGTTAAAATCTCCACAGACCAGTATTACATTCCCCATCTCTTTCGTGGTCACTTGTTGTTTTATCACTGACACTGCCTTTTCTAATTTTACAAATGTATGCGGAGCACTCTTTCCAAATTAATTGAACCCCCGGGGACCAGCCTGGTGGAATATATACATTCAAGATGTCCATCGCACCCCCTTTATCTCTGCCTGCCCAAAGTCTCACATGCTGGATATTGGCGGGCATCCCTTCCTACAACGGGGAGCCAACATGTCAAACCTCAAGAACCCATTATTACAAATTCTTTCAACAGCCCAAGTTTCTCGAAAACAGCAAATGTCAAATAGGGTAACAAATTGTACCCAATCATTGTCTTCCACCTTGCTGGCCAATCCTGCTATATTCCAGGACAGGATTCGCAGGCAGCTCCCTTTCGAATTATTACACGGAGAAGGGTATACCAGGGGGGTAGTAAAATTCTGGAAAGGTGACTTCATCGTTCAATCCGCACCTATTCCAGAGGGTGCTCTGGAATTTCCGGCCAATACAGCCGCTACCCATGACCTCACAGGTATTCCCTTTACTCCTCTTGCCATGGCTGGGAATCCTGATTTGTCTACAGTTCTTGTGGGTAGTGATGGTCAGTGGTTCTCGCACTCCATTGCCCTTAGCTGTGATTTTCTTCTTATCTTGCCAAACTATCGGTCCATACCTGGGAGGACTCCCAGTCCTTAACATGTCTGGACTAGTCCTGCACTGCTCAACCCCCCGGGTTCATCTTGGTTAAAAATATGACATGGCTGCACATCGACCCCCATTATGTGAAAACAATCTGCATGGTTGAGGATTAGGATGGCTGTACCTGGTAGAGTGAATTTAACCAGAGCTGAAGGGCAGGAGCAGTCTTAGTCGCCCTGGGAGGCTACAGGGCGAGCATAACTCCTGTCATAATCGGTCTGTCCTTGCTTATATCCCAGTTTTACCAATCTCATATCGCTGGAAGAAAGGACTCTCAGCTCCAGTACAGAATAGAAGAGGCTTAGTAACCATGACCTATTTAGGGGTAGGATTTAGACCCACATCTGGCAAAAGATCAACAAACTCCAGACAGTGCCCGCTATGTCTTCTTGCTGGCACAACACCAGGAGTTGTGGCAATGCCAGCATGATGTAAGTCGCGAGCAACCATACTGTCTGTGCATCTCGTCCCTGAGGGTGCCGAAAATGGTGCAATATCCGGATTCAAGTTTAAGCCAAGGAGGACCCTTGGTTCATTAGATATTCGCAGATCATTCTGTTCAGTTGGAGTTACCACCATACCCCGAGTGCAGGACAGAGGACTGCCTGCCTCAGGTGTTTTCCGTGGGGCCATCCCCGCCATCATTCGTTTCCTCTTCCTCTTTATGGAGCCTTTCTTCTTGTTCCTAGGCATCCTCTTCCCTAGGGGATAAACTTGGCAGTCTGTGCCTTCCATTGCACCACCCTCATTTTGCATAGTCTCACAGTGTAAGGGTTGAGCTGATCATGGGGGGGCTGCTTCACCCCCGCATCCACCCGCCTGCCCAGAAGTGTTATCAGGCACAGAGACAGCCAAATTACTACTAACTGCGCTCCCCCCCCTTGGCGCATTCACGTGACTTGCAGGTGGAACTGACCCTGTACCTGTACCATCCTTGGGGTTAGAGAACAGCCATTTAAGGGAGTACACTGTGAATGGTATAGCTCTCTTTCACTTTTTCTCAACTTTGCCTTCCTTCTTAATATCCCTTCTCGGGATCACACTTGCTTTCCTAGGGTTTCGTTTTGCAGCCCACCATCCCTCCTTCCACATTCCCCAGGGCCCACTGTCAGATCCTGAAGTACCGTAGATCTTGGTATACCTCTTTCTCCTTTGTTAACCAGGTGCTTTTCTATGAGAGGGCTGCCCATCCCCATTTGAGCATGCCTGGTACCTTCTTTACTGCCATAGGTGGAGTCACCACAGGAAGAAGCCATAGCCAGAGGCCCACTAACCCCTGGTAAACTCCTTGGTTGGGCAGTAGTGAGATCTACAGTTTTTTCTGCACAGTACTCCTGGTGGGCTGAAGATAGTTTAACTGTCTGTGCCTAGCATATCAGGGAGGCTGGTAAGAAATGTCTTGGTTTGCTCTGTCTCTTCCTACACCCGGGACTAGAGCCTGTCATATCATGGTTAGCAATGACTCTATGTGCTTTGATCCCCCAAGAAATTTCTCCAGCAATGCAAGTTTCGATGCTAAGACATTTTTTAGTGCAAGCATAGCTTCAGAAATTATGAACCCTTGTGGATTGGTCCATTGATGCAGGCAGGGAGAAAGGTGCTGGTATACGGAGTCAGTCGAACAGAGCCACCCACTAGGGGAGGAACTATTGTTTGTAAACTTAAAATCAAAAGCAGCCTCCCCCAAACTGCCATCAGATGCCAACCCAGCGTTAGATGATTCTCAGGATTCCATCTCATTTCTGGTCTTGCTTCTGGTCTCGTTTCTGATCGGTGCTGCACTGCAAGGTATATCGAGAAGTGTATAATCCAGAAACATCAAGAAACTTTCACTTAATTAGTATTTTTTTCCTCTTTGATTGCCATCACTCCAATCTCTCAAGTCGGTGGGTTCACTACTATATAGCAGTAGTTCACTGGTAGGGTAGCTGTGGTGGACGGCCTCAGGTAAAACATCATAGCCCTCTCTTCCAGGCAGTGCCATAGGTCCACTCCCCTGCCTCTCCAGTATTGGGGACACTGGTACACTAAGTTGTCTCTTTAGTGTAGAGCATAATTTCCTGCAAATTTGTTCCTCGTCCACCAGTGTTAAACTTAGTGCTTTTAACAGCTCTCTTCTCATGGTCTCTCTCCAGCCAATCATGGGGCTCTCCACCCCCATCATCGTTGTCATTTGTGCCGGTGTCCAAAGTGGCCCCCAGCACCCCTGGTCTCTCCTTCTCTATTTCTATCTGTTTAGTAGACTGCTGCAGTAGTGGTGTCTTATCCAGCAGTAGTGGTGCCTCATCCACCTTCTGAGAGAAGCTGGTGATTAACTTCCTGGGGGATCTACGGACTGCTTTTCTGTTAGCACCAGCAGGGGGTGCAGAGGGTATAGGGTGCATAGAAGGTACAGCAGGGAGAGTCCAAATCCTGCAATGGAACACTGAGGGTAGAAGATGTAGACAGACTGCCTGCACCTAGGGCTTTACACCCAAATCCTTTTGCTTTGGGATATGTCATGACTTATCTGCTGAATACTCTCATTGAGCGCCTGTGTACTGCTTGTCTTGCATTAGGATTCGGTCTGTCTCTCCGCGTCACTCTCTGTTGCTTTTCTGACAGGGATCAACGGTTCATCGTTAATTTATTGTTAATTTGTCATTCGGCTGCAGCGTGCTAGAATGGACTTGGGCCATGGGCTTCACTGATCACAATGATTGCAATGATCACACAATATGTGCTGCTCGTACTTGGTCCAGGAGGTGGGGGGGAGAACACGGAGTGGTGCAAGCCACACCGAAACCTAGTCTGGCCGCTTCCACCCCTCTCCAGCTCTACCCTGAGGCCCTGGTCTCAAATGCCCAGCCACGCACACCCTACTCTGACTACCAACCACCTCAGATCGTACTGCCTCTGTAGCTCTTCGGGACCAGACTAAAAAGGAGGAAGAGGCACTAGACACGTGGATTCTGTCGGGTTCTGACAGTAATGTGCAGTGGTATTGGTGGTAATGGTGGTGGTAGCGGTGTTGATGGTGCTGGTGATGATCGTGGTGTCGGCAGCAATAGCAGTGGTGGCAGCAGTAGTATACAGTAGCAGTGTATAGTGGCAGGTAGCAGTAGCTATAGGGATAGCAGAACAGTGGCAAAATGTGGCAACTGTGGCAACTGTAATAAACTGTCCACTTTAGTTGTAGTTATAGTGAGCTGAGACCGAGGCTGGGGCTAAACTGAGGCCAAAGATGAAAAAAGGGGGGAGGAGCAAGCGGCTGCACCACCCCTCCTACACCCCTCTGCACCTCTCCTGCCCTTCATACCCTCCTCCCGTGCCCAACAACAAGGGAGGGGGGCCAGCATCCTGTCTCCTTATAGGGGGTGAAACGTTCCTCTAACACACTCAGCCAGCCCCACCACCACCACCTTACTTCCTCCTGCTGTCCTGGCGTTCTGATATCCTGCTGGTCTGATAATATGTCCCAGAAAACCTTCAGGCCACCGTTAACCGCTCAACCTGCCAGAGAGCTTCAGGCAATGGCAATGGGAGCGGGAGCGTTTATCCCTTTTTCTGCCTTTTTTTGTCTCCCCATCTCTCAGTGGCCTCTTGATAGCATCTGCAGCAGTGTCATCAGCACCCTCGGTCAGCCTCCTGGGACACATCAGCTGAGATGCATCAGCTCATTCTCAGCTCCGTCCCCGTCTCCGTGCATCGCGTCGCATCACAGCTCAGAGTCCGCTCCCACAGATGTCGCTCTACAATGCAATGCCAATGGTGCTGTTTATGGAGTCGTTCGACCCTCAGGTACAGTACCTTAAGAAACAGGAAGAAAACAGGCTGGAGTATGAAGTCGCAGAGAGTGGCTTCACTGGGTCTGAGGCAGCATCGGTTCTGGTGCCACGGGTCCTCACTATAGGGCGGTGGAGATGAAGCGACATCAGATGCAAAGTCAGTCATTTGGTTCTGGCAGATGCGAGGTCTGACGAAGTCACAAAACTGCGGGGCAACCTCACGGGGTCGCGATGATGCACAGGGCCACAGGCACTGTGATTGTGTCGGATTGTCACGGATGTTGGACTTGCGACACTCCGGTGTCAACGAAGTTGGGCGGGATCAGCGGCTGTTGCGATGCGAGGCCTACAGGGTCGTCAGACTTCTAAGAGGTCCACGGCCTCAGGGCAAGAGGCATTGCTGTTCCGGGCAGCGGCATCCTCTGCGAAGTCACACAGCGTCGTCCTGCATCGTGGGACTGGTTTGTCTACAGGAATTCACGTCCATGGGTCCAGGAACTGTAATGGCACCCTCTGGCAAGCTAGAGTCCAAATCAGGTAGACTCAGGTCTGGTTGGTGAAGCCTTTGCTGTCCCTGAGGCTTCAAAACAGGAGGCAAGTTCTACTCCAAGCCCTTGGAGTCACTTCTCAAGAAGGAATGCAACAAAGTTCAGTCTCTGTCCCCCAACACAATCAATCAATCAATCAATCAATCAAGGCATTTATAGAGCGCGCTACTCACCCGTGAGGGTCTCAAGGCGCTGGGGGGGTTTACTGCTGCTCAAAGAGCCAAGTCTTGAGGCGCCTCCTGAAGGCGAGGTGGTCCTGGGTAGTTCTTAGGTGAACGGGAAGGGAGTTCCATATCTTGGCTGCCAGGTAGGAGAAGGTTTTACCTCCAGCGGTGGTTCTGCGGATACTAGGGACGGTGGTGAGAGCGAGGCTGGCTGAGCGAAGCTGACGGGTGGGCGTGTAGAACGAGAGGCATCTGTTGAGGTATTCGTGGCCCTTTTTGTGGAGGGCTTTGTGTGCGTGGGTGAGGAGCCTGAAGGTGATCCTTTTGTTGACGGGGAGCCAGTGCAGGTGTTTCAGGTGGGCGGTCATGTGGCTGTGGCGCGGTATGTCGAGGATGGACACAGGCAGAAGCAGAAACTGCAGGATAGCCCAAAACAGCACAGTCGCAGGCTAGGGCAGCACATCTCCTCAGCTCTTCAGCTCCTCTCCAGGCAGAGGTTCCTCTTGAATACTGGAAGTAATCTAAAGTCTGGGGTTTTGGGTCCTCTTCTTATACCCCTTTCTGCCCTTGAAGTAGGCCTATTTCAAAGTAAAGTCTCAAGTGCCTGTAAGATCCTTTCTTGTCCAGGCCAGGCCCCAGCCACACACCTGGAGGTTGGAGACTGCATTGTGTGAGGGCAGGCACAGCCCATTCAGGTGTGAGTGACCAGTCCTTCCCTCCCCTCCAGCCCAGATGGCTCATAAGGATATGCGGGCTACACCCCAGACCCCTTTATGTCATTGTCTATAGAGAGGTGCAAACAGCCGGACTGTCAAACTGACCCAGACAGGGAATCCACAAACAGGCAGAGTGACAGAATGGTTTAAGAAAGAAAATGCCTTATTTCTGAAAGTGACATTTTCAAACACACAATTTGAAAAGCCAACTTCACTAAAAGATGTATTTTTAAATTGTGAGCTCAGAGACCCTAAACTCCTTATTTTGATCTGCTCCCAAAGGGAATGTGTGCTTTAATCACATTTATGGCAGCCCTCATGTTAACCTATGAGAGAGATAGGCCTTGCAACAGTGAACACCAAATTTAGCTGTATTTCACTGTTAGGACATGTTAAACACATAAGCACATGTCCCACCTTTAACATACACTGCACTCTACCCCTGGGGCTACCTAGGGCCTACCTTAGGGGTGCCTTACATGTATAAAAAGGGAAGGTTTAGGCTTGGCAAGTGGGTACACTTGCCAAGTCGAATTGGCAGTGCTAGACTGCACACGTAGACACTGCAGTGGCAGGTCTGAGAAATGTTTATAGGGCTACTTATTTGGGTGGCACAATCAGTGCTGCAGAGCCACTAGTAGCATTTGGTTTTAGACCCTAGCCACCTCTAGTGCACTGTACTAGGGACTTACTAGTAAATCAAATATGCCAATCATGGAAAGTCAATTACATATACATTTTACATAGGGGCACTTGCACTTTAGTACTGGATAGCAGTGGTAGTGCCCAGAGTAACAAAAAAAGCAAAAACAGAGTCCAGCACACATCAACAACCTGGGAACCAGAAACAAAAGGTTAGGGGAGATCACGCCAAGGATGCCAAGTCTAACAGGTGTTTAAAATGTCTCCTGCCTGTTGCCCTATGGAGGGCGTCCAGGCCATTAGCTTGAGATTACGCCTTGCTTACATTGTGTTTTATGTGCGCCCTGTCACTAAAATTTCACAAACTATTTTTCCTAATAAAAGGTACAAGTTTACCCTTGTTAGCTTCAGTGTTCCCAATGACCAGCAGAATTTATCATACTTAAATTTCTTCTTACTGTGGAAGCACAACATTTTACTTTTGGAGCACTTTATTTTTAGAAAGTGGGCCTCTGTACATTATTGCAAGGCCTGCAGGCAATTACTTAACCCTTTTCTGGTGTGATCTAAGATGATTATATCATCAGAATGAAGTATATTATGTTATCTGCCTCCCTTCCAACTTGGGGATGAAACCCTCACTTTGGGTCAAATAGCCGGGTAAGTCAGACATATACAGGGAAAACAGCAGTGGGGCCAACATACACCCTTCTTTTAAACCATTCTGGGTTGAGATTTCGTGTGCCAAGCCTCTATCACCACCTAACAGCACCCTACACCAGGTGGCGGAATGGAGGGCGATCACCAGATCTAACGGGATACTTAGCATACCTCATCCTGAGAGCTTTCTCCAAGTCAGCCCCCCTGTCATGGAGACATATTTCTCATTTATTACCTGGAGGTCCAAGAGGTTATCAATTGTTCCATGCTTCTTTCTTAACCCAGATTGCTCCAGAGGGAAAATGTTGTTTCTTTCTGCCCAGTCACTAATCTGAGATTGCAAGCATTTAGCAAATACTTTGCAAACACATCAAACAGAGTGATCTGGCAATAGGCTCCAGGGCAATTATGATCCCCCTTCTTAAATAATGGGACAATAATACTGCCCTTACAAGACAGAGGAATTTTCTTAGTTTCATAACAGCACTGAAAGACCTGAAACAAGATTTTACTCAAATTAAGGATATCTTGTTTTATAACCAGAATAGGAATTTCATTTGGTCCCATTGCTGCTTAACTATGCATCTCTCTAATGACCTCCTCAATTTCGTTTGCAGAGGGGGAAGTGTATGAAAAAGAATCGTCACCAGCTAGAGGTCGCTCCTCTACAGTACCATTCGTTGCATCAAGTCCTGATATAAAAGAGGACCAGCTTGCTTTGTTGACCATTGGAAGTGATCTAGTTCTCTAGCCACATCCTTCAGCCACCAATGAACACAAATTTCTAGATCGGCCATTAACTTCTGCTTCCCTTATATTAATCCAAAATCTGGCAGTTACATCTCTTTTTAAGCATTCCTTTCAACACCTCCTGATTCTTTTTTAGTAAGGACAACTGACTATTTGTTTCCAGAGAAAATTCCCTATGTTGTTTACGGATAAGGTCATTGATCTCTCTATTCAATAAAAGTAAGGGGCGGGGTTTTGCCATAGGCTTGCCTGTGGCCTTCTGGTGGGTGTTCTCAGGCAGATGCTGCGTAAGTACTGAGAACTTCTCCAGAACATTTCCTGTCCAGCTTTCATGATTGCCTGAGGCGATCTATAATTTACTTTCCAGCCTCTTAACCCTGCCATGGGTCTAATGTGTTCTTCCATTTTTAATGTCAAGTTTGTGACCCATCAAAACCCCAAGTATCAATGGGGAGCACTTTCAGTTTAAGAGACACTACCAGAGTATTATGATCACTAAACACTGTCTCTATCACTTTTATATTGTGTCCCAAAGAGAATGCCTGATAACTGGTCACCGCATAATCTAAAACTGCTGTTTCCCACATGATTTGTGTGTGTATTGAGCTGGCCAATCTGAGGGGAGTCTACCATTCGCAATGATACAGTCACTCATCTTCAAGTGCTCAAGGAGGAGCTTCCCTCACTTATCTCTTATTATTGTATGGGGGAAAAACACATCTGGGGATTCCATAACCTTCCTCTCTTTCCTCATCCCAGAATTGGAGTGGGGGAGGATTAAAAGTTTACATTGTAGGTCCCCAACCAGAATAATTTGTGATGCAGGCTACCTATCACAGAATTCATTAATAAATAGGAAGACCTTATCTTAGAGGGCATCATGTGAGGCACTGGGAGATATAAGAATTAACCAATTCCAGGGGAACTTCAGCAGACCCCTCTCCTACACCATACAAGATTATAGCCATAAATAGATTGCTGGGGTCTCTAAATCATTCATACTGCCATTTAAGCTTATTAGTCAGAAGGCAGGCTACCATACCCTTTGCCTAACCTTTCTTTGAAGGGGTGGCATTACAATAAAACAAATAATAGTTATCAGACAAGAGCTCTCCATCATACCAAGTCTCTTGCAGGCAGATTATATCTGCATTTAAAGAATTCAGAAGCTCCAGTTTTTCACCATTATTATTTATGCCAGCAACGTTCCAGGAAATGAGGATACGCTCATTGCTAGTATAATGATACTGATAGATGAGGCTTTAAGAAAGAATTGCGTTAAACTCCTGGTAACCAACTCGAGGAGTAGATGCTGGCACTTGATTCTTGGGGTAGACACTTTTGGGGTTCTTTCGGGGTCGCTGCCTAGAGAAACATTTAGGGGGTCATTCTGACCTCGGCGGTAAAAGGCCATAACACTGCCGCGGCCGCGGTAAACCGCCACGGTCATTCTGACCCGCAACTTGCAAACCGCCAAAAACCCGACATCCACAAAAGTCCACCACACCAAAGGTCAGCGAAAAAATGGCGATGACCAATCCTCCACCGTCACGCCAACAGAAATACGCCCATACCATTCCGACCCACAAATCCACGCGGCGGTCTTTCAAACGCGGTATTCCATTGGCGGTACACACCGCCGCGCTCCAAATACACACACACATAGAAAACTCAGCCACATTGGTCAGTTTGAAACACACACACCTGATACACATACTAACACCACTCCCACACACCCAACACAATATAAAACACACACCCACATCACCCACAAACCCCTACGACCCGAAATTATTGACGAAGGCTAGAGAGAGAGCACAGAATAGACAATCCCACAACACAGAGGCACACAACACCATCACCCACACAGAATCCACGCACCAAACACCACACACCACCACACGCACCACACTCATCACCACAAACGCCACCCCACACCTCATCCACACCACCCCATGGCACCCCAAAGACACCCCAGGTTCACTGACGCAGAACTCAGGGTCATGGTGGAGGAAATAGTCCGTGTAGAGCCCCAGCTCTTCGGGGCACAGGTGCAGCACACCACAATTGCCAGGAAGATGGAGCTATGGCAAAGGATAGTGGACAGGGTCAACGCGGTGGGACAGCATCCACGCAATCGGGATGACATAAGGAAGCGCTGGAACGACCTACGGGGGAAGGTGCGTTCCATGGTATCAAGGCACAACATTGCGGTGCAGAAGACTGGCGGCAGACCCCCACCTACTCCCCCAGAATTTACAGCATGGGAGGAGGAAGTCTTGCACATCCTGCATCCTGAGGGCCTCGCAGGAGTAGGCGGAGGAATGGACTCTGGTAAGTCAAATCTTCACTACTGCTTCCCACCCCCACCCCACCTGCATGCCAAATCATACCCCCACCCTCACCCCCACCCCCATCACACCAACTCCTTGCAAATGGCTCACCATCACAACCCACCCATCCCAACACCAAGCCCTGCAAGCGACCACAAAGCATGGACACCCATCACCAAAGCATGCCCACTGCATACACACATCACCTCCACAAGCCACCCTCACAAAAGCCCCCACAAGGGAATGCCTGCACTTGGGTACACGGACACCCACCCATCACACGAAATGCCACACACAGAAGCAATAACCATACCTTTATACCCCTGCAGGACCCAAACGCCACCACACCGCCACGGAGGGTACAGAGATGTCCATCCCACCCCCAGAAGAGGCCCCCAGCGATGACAGCAGCTCTGTCTCCCTGGACCCAGATGACCAGCCCGGCCCATCGGTGACCTCTGGACAGTCGGTTCCCCACAGACAGCCACAGGCTACACCAGACTCAACCCCCTCTGGGAACACCAGCAGAAGCTCCCACCCAGCGGGCCCATGCCTCTGTCTCCAGGACACGTCAATCAGCGGCACCCAGGTTGACCCACCACCCCAACAACAACAGGGACCTGGGGGCAGTGGTAGTGGGCACACCGTCCAGGGGACAGAGGCCCAGGAACACAGGGGAACTGGGAGGGCTGCTGTGCGACAGGGGGGGGACAGGCCCAGGGAACCGACTCTCCAAGAGGCCCTCTCCTCCATCATGGGAGCTTACCACCACTCCCAGGAGACGATGGCGACGGTACTGCCCAGGTTCCAGGAGATCCAGGCACTGCAGGAGGAACGGTACATGGGGTTCAGAGAGGAACTGAGGAACATCGGTTCTGCAATGGGGACCATCGTCGTGGCCCTCAACCAGATAGTCACCACATTGTGGGACCATGTGGCACCCCAAAGGGCCCCTGTCACTAGCCCAGGCCAGGAACAGCCTACCACCTCCGCCGGCGCTAGTGGACAGGAGGCCCCCACACAACATCAGGCCACCAGAACCCCACCTCCTGCAGAAGAAGAACCACCCCGCAAGCGGAACCTGAGATCTCACAAGAAGACAGAGTAGGATTGCAAGACCCCCGCCAGCCTAAGATACCCCCTGATGTCATCTCACTGTCCCACATTGTCACCCTGTCCAACCTTTAACTGCCCCTGCTCCATCCTTCCACAGGCATATGGACAATGCACCTGGGCGACTGAGAACTGGACTCTGCCATGGACATTACTCCACCCCCACCCATCACCGTTTTACAATCATGTACCTATATGTAGCACTTAAAATAAATCACTTATTGCACTTAAAATAACAGGAGTCTGCTTGTATTCTTAACAAATGTATTACACATAACGGTGCAATAATGTCCAGTTACTTTGTGAAGACAACATACCAATTTCAATAACCTTTAGTCCATGGGCAAACAAAGCAGAAGTCACGCAGTGGGTCATACAGCTCTGAAAAGGGAAGGGAAAGTCACAAATCAGATAACAGGAACTGGGGGGAAACACAGACAGTGGAGACGCATGAGGCCTTAAGTAAATGTAAAATGGCGTGGGTGATTCTTACCTGTGTGCTACTGAAAATATTGTTGTATGACTGTATCCCTGTTGTCCGTGTTGTCCCCGTCGTCTTCCTCCTCTTCACTCTCCACAGGCTCCACAGCTGCTACAACACCACCATCTGGACCATCCTCCAGCAGAAAAGGCACCTGGCGTCGCAAAGCAAGATTGTGAAGCATACAGCAGGCCACGATGATATGGCACACCTTCTTTGGTGAGTACATTAGGGATCCCCCTGTCATATGCAGGCACCTAAACCTGGCCTTCAGGACCCCGAAGGTCCTTTCTATGATCCTCCTAGTTCGCCCATGGGCCTCATTGTACCGTTACTCTGCCCTGGTCCGGGGATTCCTCACTGGGGTCAGTAGCCACAACAGGTTGGGGTAACCAGAGTCACCAATTAGCCACACACGGTGTCTCTGTAGCTGTTCCATCACATAAGGGATGCTGCTATTTCGCATGACATACGCGTCATGCACTGACCCAGGGAACTTGGCATTTACATGGGAGATGTACTGGTCAGCCAAACAGACCACCTGGACATTCATCGAATGATAACTTTTTCTGTTTCTGTACACCTGTTCACTTTCTTTGGGGGGAACCAAAGCCACATGGGTCCCATCAATGGCACCAATGATGTTGGGGATATGTCCAAGGGCATAGAAATCACCCTTCACTGTAGCCAAATCGCCCACCTCAGGGAAAATAATGTAGCTCCGCATGTATTTCATCAGGGCAGACAACACTCTGGACAAAACCTTAGAAAACATAGGCTGAGACATCCCAGATGATATGGCCACTGTTGTCTGAAAAGACCCACTTGTCAAAAAATGGAGTACTGACAGAACCTGCACCAGAGGGGGAATCCCTGTGGGTTGGCGGATGGGGGACATCAGGTCTGGCTCCAGCTGGACACATAGTTCATGTATAGTTGCTCTGTCAAGCCTGTATGTAAGTATGATATGTCGTTCTTCCATTGTCGACAGGTCCACCAGCGGTCGGTACATGGGAGGATTCATCCTTCTCCTCGCAAGTCCCAGCGGATGGTGCCTAGGAAGGACAACATGGAGCACAGAGTCAAGCAACCCACAGGTTCGTTCACACAGCTTGCACAGTACACGAATCGCTATGCATTGAAAGGCTTGTATGAGTGGCAATGCAAGGCCTAGGCCTGTGTGACGCAGTACAAATTATGCCATGTGGGCCCTTGAAATGGCGGCTGCCTGACCTGTGAAGTGTGACAGTGGGATGTGAGGTCAATGCGCTGGCGTGGCACACCGTGGCGGTAGGCGGTCGAAGACCGCGGTGCTAAGCCGCATTGGTTAACATTGCAGCCTATGGGTTTCAGTAGCCAATGAGGATGGGCGCCTGCGGTCGAGGTACGCACCGCGGCGGTACGCACCGCCGCGGGCGTGACCGCCATTTTCTATCTGATTAATCACTCGAGACCCGATCATCCACAGGAGAGGACCGATACTGCAAGTGCTGCTGTGACCTCGGTCTGGGAGATACAATGGCTGCTGCGACTGGGGAAAGGGCCCCTGCCTTCACTTCTGAAGAATTGGAGAAACTTGTTGATGGGGTCCTCCCCCAGTATGCGCTACTCTACGGTCCTCCAGAACAACAGGTTAGTACACAGGGTGCACGTTGAATGGGCTATGCCTGTGTTGAGTGGGGTGTATGTAAGATGGTGGGGAGGGGAGCGAATGAGGAGTGCAACGCACGAAAGATGAGAGCATGTGCCACATTGCAAGGTTGGGGAGGGGGGGGCCACTCACATTGACCAGGCAGAAAAGTTATGAGATTTCCTTTACCACCCTGTACATGTCACATAGGTCAGCGCCCATCAGAAGATCAACATTTGGCGTGCCATCGCCAAGGACGTCCGGGCCCTGGGGGTCCACAACAGACGGGGCACCCACTGCCGAAGGAGGTGGGAGGACATCCGCCGCGGGACCAGAAAGACCGCCGAGTCTCTGCTGGGGATGGCCTCCCAATGTAGGAGGGGTGCCAGCCGCCAATTGACCCCCCTGATGTCCCGGATCCTGGCGGTGGCCTACCCCGATTTGGATGGGCGCGTGAGGACATCACAGCAGACACAAGGGGGTGAGTATCAGCACATTCTGCCATCTTTGCGCGCAGTGATGGTGTCTGGGTGGGGGAGGAGGTCTGTGGTTATCTCTAGGCCAGGGCGCATTCTGTAGGCTAGGCCCCTCCGTTAGGCATGGCCCTGTGCCCCCGCCCCCCACCTCTGTAGGGTGCCAAGTACAGCTATCCATGGTCCGGCCTCACCCATGTGTGCATTTGTCGTCCATAGACCTGTAGGCCTAGTCACAATAACTGACTAGTGTACCCCGATTGCGCGGCCTAGTGCAGGGGGCTTCTGTGTCTGTCCTCCGACAACGGTGTTGCCAATGCATGCACTCAACCTGTCTTCATTTCTCCCCCCCCCCATTTTCCTTGTCTTCCTGTTCATGTGTGCATTAGCATCATCAGTCGGAGGAGAAGTGGCATCGGCGCACGAGGGAGCTGCATCTCACATGGCCCCGGAGGGCCATGCAACAGACTCCGAGTACACCAGTGAGACGGAGGGCGAGTGGAGCTCCACAACGGGGACCCGTGGAGACGTCAGCGACACCGACAAGTCTTCGGAAAGGAGCTCTCTTGCGGTGGCGGCAACATCCGTGCCCACCGCCACAACAGGTACAGCCGCCACCCAGCGCAGCAGCCCCGCCCTCCCAGCAGCCCCTCAGCCTTCCCTCTGTGCCCGCTCGCCCAGGAAGGCGGGCATCTCCTTCGCCCCAGGCACCTCAGGCCCTGCCCCAGTTACCCCTGCTGCCCTCAGTGAGGAGGTCATTGACCTCCTCAAGACCATCATTGTTGGGCAGTCTACCCTTTTGAATGCCATCCAGGGTGTAGAAAGGGAGGTGCATCGGAGCAATGCATACCTGGAGGGCATTCATTCGGGTCAGGCTGCCCATCAGCGATCGTTCAACGCTCTGGCCTCAGCACTGACGGCAGCCATTGTCCCTGTCTCCAGCCTCCCTCTTCTGACTCCCTCCACCCAGTCCCAGTCTCCTGTTCCTCTGCCTATCCCATTCACACCATCAGACCAGCCTGCACACACCTCTACAGCCAAGGGCAGCTCATCCAGACATAAGCACCACAGATCCCACAAGCATTCACCCAAGCAACATCCAGATGCAGACATGCCAACAGTCACTACCACCTCTGTGTCCCCCACCTCCTCATCTCCCTCCTCCCTCCCTGTGACGTCTCCACTCACACCTGCATGCACACCACCATCAGCCAGTACTTCCATCACCAGGACACCCTCCATTACAGTCCGCACACGTGCAGTCACCACCCCCACTGCCATTTACACATCCCCTGTGTCCTCTCCCAGTGTGTCTGTCACCCCCTCTTCCAAACCACACAAACGCAGGCAGCCACCCACCCAACAGCCATCCACCTCACGACAGCCTCCGTCACAAGCACCTGCACCCAAAGACAGCACACTTGACTCTCCTACAACCACATCCTCTTCCTCCACTCCCATACCCACTACACCTACCCGTCCCTGTCCTTCCAAAGTGCTTTTCCTTTCCAACCTTGAGCTTGTTCCAATCACTGACCCACCCCCTCCATCTGGTAAGAGTCAAAAAAGCACCTCAGCCACCACCAGCCCTGCATCTACTATGACCATAGTGCAGGGCTATTGGAGTCCACCAGCTCCTAGGGCAGGAACATCGGCCAGCAGCAAGGGGACAGCCAGCCCACCCCCTGGGAAGAGGACAAAAAAAACTAAGGGCCGGTGCGACAAGCCTGAGACGGCTGCCACCAAGGACAGTAGCCTTGCCCCGTCACCTGCCACATCATCAAAGGGAGGCAAGGGCCACAGAGCTTCAGCGAAGGAGGGGAAGGGCAGCAGGCCGGAGAGGTCAGGCAGCAGGCGAGCTGCCCAGGAGGGCCCCACCAGCCCCCATTCCGGTTGTGACGGACGACACCCACGGGCCCAGGACTCCATCACAGGAGGGCCCCGCGACCGCAATGTCGGATGGCGACTGAGCGGGAAGTCTTGGCCAGGTCTGGCTCCCTAGAAACACAGGACAAGCACCGCTGAACAGGGCCCCGCCGTGACAAGAACCGCTGAACAGGGCCCCGCCGTGAGAAGCACCGCTGAACAGGGCCCCGCCGTGACAAGAACCGCTGAACAGGGCCCCGCCGTGAGAAGCACAGCTGAACAGGGGCCCGCCGTGACAAGAACCGCTGAACAGGGCCCCGCCGTGAGAAGCACCGCTGAACAGGGCCCCGCCGTGACATGAACCGCTGAACAGGGCCCCGCGGTGAGAAGCACCGCTGAACAGGGGCCCGCCGTGACAAGAACCGTTGAACAGGGCCCCGCCGTGAGAAGCACCGCTGAACAGGGCCCCGCCGTGAGAAGCACCGCTGAACAGGGGCCCGCCGTGACAAGAACCGCTGAACAGGGCCCCGCCGTGAGAAGCACCGCTGAACAGGGCCCCGCCGTGAGAAGCACCGCTGAACAGGGCCCCGCCGTGAGAAGCACCGCTGAACAGGGGCCCGCCGTGACAAGAACCGCTGAACAGGGCCCGCCGTGAGAAGCACCCCGCCGTGAGAAGCACCGCTGAACAGGGCCCCGCCGTGAGAAGCACCGCTGAACAGGGCCCCGCCGTGAGAAGCACCGGTGAACAGGGGCCCGCCGTGAGAAGCACCGCTGAACAGGGCCCCGCCGTGACAAGAACCGCTGAACAGGGCCCCGCCGTGAGAAGCACCGCTGAACAGGGCCCCGCCGTGAGAAGCACCGCTGAACAGGGCCCCGCCGTGAGAAGCACCGCTGAACAGGGGCCCGCCGTGACAAGAACCGCTGAACAGGGCCCCGCCGTGAGAAGCACCGCTGAACAGGGCCCCGCCGTGAGAAGCACAGCTGAACAGGGGCCCGCCGTGACAAGAACCGCTGAACAGGGCCCCGCCGTGACAAGAACCGCTGAACAGGGCCCGCCGTGAGAAGCACCGCTGAACAGGGGCCCGCCGTGACAAGAACCGCTGAACAGGGCCGCACCGTGAGAAGCACTGCTGAACAGGGCCCCGCCGTGAGAAGCACCGCTGAACAGGGCCCCGCCGTGACAAGAACCGCTCCGCTGTGCCCTTCCTGTCAAGCACCTCTCCGCTGGGCCCTTCATCTCAAGCACCGCTCCGCTGGGCCCTTCCTGTCAAGCACCGCTCCGCTGGGCCCTTCATCTCAAGCACCGCTCCGCTGGGCCCTTCATCTCAAGCACCGCTCCGCTGGGCCCTTCCTGTCAAGCACCGCTCCGCTGGGCCCTTCATCTCAAGCACCGCTCCGCTGGGCCCTTCCTGTCAAGCACCGCTCCGCTGGGCCCTTCATCTCAAGCACCGCTCCGCTGGCCACCGCCGTCTCAAGCACCGCTCCGCTGGGCCCTTCCTGTCAAGCACCGCTCCGCTGGGCCCTTCCTGTCAAGCACCGCTCCGCTGGGCAACGCCGTCTCAAGCACCGCTGGCCCATTGACAGTGCCGGTTCTGTGTCGAGCAGGGCTTCACGAAGCACTCTGGGCACCATGCCTCCTCCATTAACAGTGGAGTCGGTAATCCATCTGATGGACTGTGGCTTGGCACTTCCCAGGGTGGAACAGTGGGCAAGCCACCCACTGTAGAGACTTGAGAGCCTGTGGCTTTGCACTCCCCAGGATGGCACAGTGGGCAAGCCACCCACTGTAGAGACTTGTGAGGCTGTGGCTTTGCACTCCCCAGGATGGCACAGTGGGCAAGCCACCCACTGTAGAGACTTGAGAGACTGTGGCTTTGCACTCCCCAGGATGGCACAGTGGGCATGCCACCCACTGTAGAGACTTGTGAGACTGTGGCTTTGCACTCCCCAGGATAGGACAGTGGGCATGGAGGCCCCTCATGGATCTGGCGTCGTGGACTCATGTGGCTGAGGTGCCCCCCCTTCCCTTCCCCCTGAGGTGCCTGTAGTTTTATCATCTGATGCCCCAGCAGTGTTCTCTCCAATGGTATCTGGTCTCCTGTGTGGGCTTTGCCCATGTGTTTGTGTACATTGGCCCACGGACTATGGAACTTTGACAGAATGGGCAGGACTTATTGCCTATGTATATATTTTTAACTATGTTCATTCCTTATTTTGTATCTTTCATATTGCATATTTCCCATAACTTCAATGGAGCTATTTATACATATATTTTATAGATCATTTTAATTGTGTCTTTGCATTATTCCGGTGGGTTTGGGGAGTGTCACTCTGACTTGTTGCTCTGCATTGGGGGTGTAGGTATTTGGGTTGGGGGGGTGGGTGTATGGCGTATGTGTGTGCCCGTAAGCTTTCCTCCTCCCCCTCCCCTGTGTCGTAGGTGCAGTACTCACCGTTGTCGTCTGTGCCGGCGTTCGTACTCCTGGTAGATGAGCAGGTAGACAATAGCTGGTAGGATGTTTAATTCGGGTTCCATGCTGTCCTCCTTCCTCGTGAAGTGTGTAGAGATGAGCGTTTTCCCGTTCGTAGTCCGTTTCCGCCGTGATTTTATCCGCGGGGCTCCCGCCCCGGAAAAGGTGGCGGATTGGTGAGTTGTGATAGGGTGGGCGGTACATTGTCTGCCGCCTGCCTGTTGGCGGTGACCGCCGCGCTGTTTGTCTGTCTTGCCGTGGCAGTCGGAGTGTTAAAGTGGCGGGCTGTGTTGGCGGTTCCCACCAGGGTCAGAATTCAATTTTTTTGACCGCCTGCCTGTTTGCGGGTTGGCCGCTGCTTTAACACCGACTGCCAGGGTTGGAATGATCCCCTTAGTCTCTGTTGACTCAAAGGGGGATGTTGATATAATATAGAGGTTGGGGAATGGAATCCTTCCCACAAACACCGTCCTGGGATTGCTGTACATCCCTACGAGCAAACTTACTCCCTACCACCCCCGGGATTGGAACAACATTGATACCTTTACAGTGCAACCGCTCTGAATTATTTAAAATTGTGTCAACTATAAGTTTAGAATAAAAGGATACCCTTGTTTTGGGACCATAGCCCGAATCCTCCATGGGTACCAAATGTACATCTTTTCTTTCAATTAACCTATAGTTAATTTTAGAACATTTTAGAAGAAAACATGTATTCAGAATTAAATCTGTATCAAAAACAAGAATACAATCTTTAGTCAATGTGTCCACATAGTTTGGCCTCTGCTTCCTTCCCTTGGAGGGCAACCTTTCCGACCAGGGGTTGAGCCAAAGGTCTCAAGGGCAGTGTGCTTAAATGTGGTGGTGTCATGTTATGAACCATAGTTGAACCATCTTCGTCTGACCCACATGAGTTGTGAAGGAACATCCAATACTCTAGACTCTTGATTTCAAAGATGGTGGTTTCGGACAGGTTCCTCCAATGTTTGAAATTCTTGCGGCGAAGGGGAGACCTCTATAAATCTCACTTTTCTCTGACCTTTTTTTAGCAATTTTGTGATTCTGTTTCTTTACCCCTTTACGATTTTTCTTTTTGTTCATAGGCTTTTGCACCAACGAGAAAGATTCTCTGATCACCGTGTTCACCTTTGGGTGAACCTTAAAGAACGGAAACACTTCCTATTCAACACTTTGGGGTTTACAACCGAGACTGCTTTCTGGTAAAAAATCATTCATCACAAATCTGGTGGAGTCCACCGGGCTCTCAATTGAGGCAGAGTACGTATATATCTCCTTTACCTGAGGCTAACCAGCCTGACAGCAGAAGTCAATCCCACATTGGACAACCTTGTTCTCTGCTACACAACACCATGCAAAAGCTCCTTCTGAATGTAATAGGATTGAATTATGTTTTTTTCATAATAGCTGTAACTGTCTCAGAAGTACATTCAGACCCCTCCAACAGAGTTTTCCAATAGATTTAAAATGGATGAAAGCAGTCTCTCTAAACTAAGAAGAGAGGCAGAGACCTGCATATTTTGATCTGGGAAATTACTTGGGAGATTAACATTTAGGCCCAAATCAGGAGTCACAGAGAGATGTGAATACAAGGAGGGATGGTTTGAAGGAGCACTACTAAAGAGCTGCAGGCCCATAGACAGTGGCTGGGGATACGACTGAAGTGAATCCACCCCCAGTTGTGGCCCATATCTTTTATATAATCTATGTCTGGGTCCGGAAGTGTAAAATAATCCATCTGATGCCCCAAATCAGATCTTTGTGGGAGAACTTCTTTCCAGACTCTAGCTGACCTATTCACCCTTTCTAAGGCTAAGCCCTCAGAGTTACAAGCTGGGGGAAGAATAATATTATGGGTTGGGGAAGATGTTTTCTTAAGCCACGCTGCTCTACATGGCAAAGGGCTACCTGGGATATAAGAAGTTCCTGAACAGCCTCTTCAGGGGTATCAAGAAGAGCGGAACCCGTGAGGCTTGAATGCTGTGAATCTACAAGCTGCATTACTTTGTGCATGTCCCTGCTGCCAAACAAACTAATTTCAGTTGGTTTGGATGGGGTCTTCTCTTTTTCCCAGAAGGTATATATTTGATTACTGCATTTATACCCCGGGACTGCAACATCCTTGTTACGGAGAGGGTTCAATGTAGTTTTCAAACAGGATCTCCCGGAAAGCAAATGATCCGATCTCAATTTTTTGGCAGTCATGCACCCTTCTGATGCCTGTAATAATCAAACGCTAGTAATAATTCACACTTCCTAGGCTACCAATATATTATTCCAATGGGCAGATACTTCTACTTGTGAGCTTCTATGTCAAACAATACTTAGTGCATAAGTGCCAGTCTAATCAAAGGATAAGAAGCTCTACTTTGAAGCTTCTTATGAAAAATAGCTTTACAGAAGGACAGTAATTCCTTCTTTAGAAAGGAGAGAAAGGAGTTCTTAATGTCCAGAGGTTCTGAATATCCAAAGTTCTGGATAAGGGAGGCAGGGTGCATAAGATCAAGGAGAGGTAAAGTTAACAAGCCGTACCACAAACTACCTGTGGGCGCTTCTGTTGCCAAATATGCTGCTCTCCTAAGTAGAACTATCAATCCAACCAGACAGTTCCTGCCTCCACTGTCCTTTTCATTGATTAACAAAGGTTATGCTCCTCGACAGCACACTGCAAGAGTCAACCGTGTCCTGATGATTCAGCAGTGCGTCTTCTCAGGAGATCTATATTGGTCTAGACAAAAGACTGTGGCTGGGTACCAGTACCGGCTGGGTTCAAGGAGAGCTGGCACTCATCAGGAGCAGATGAGGCGTGTTTTATAAGGAGTGCGGGGAGAGAGCAGTGACTCTCAGGAACTCTCACCCTATACTGAGCACTCCTTCTCCTTCTTTAAGGCCTCTCCGCCCTCTACCTCCTCACCTTGGCTCGGCTCTGCTCAAATCCACTTCTCCGAGATGTGCGGTTGAGTGAGCAGAGGACTCCTCTTTCTCTATAACTCCTGCTTGCGCCAGCCGCCTCCTGTGAGTCACTCTGTGTGATGCTCTGAGTGCCTCCCGGCACGCCCAGCTCTCTTTGCCTCCTATGTGCTCTCTGGGTGATGTTCCAATTGCCACCCGGTACTCCCAGCACTCCTTCCCAATACACACCTTAATAAGGCGGAAAGTCCTCTGGCTGAGAGATACACAATGGCATGCCAGATGCGCCGCTCCCTGCGCCAGATGCCAGGTTTGCCGCTCATACGGTCTTGCATCTCCACTAGCAGTGGGTCACACTGGATGCCAAAGCCAAATTTACTGTTTACTCTGCTCCTTCAGTAGAGGGCCACATTGGATGCCAGATTTGACAGATTTGCTGCTTCTGCAGCCCCCATACGTAGCGGCCACTCTCATTCTCGCTTTCACCCACAGCTCGGAGCTTGTGGCCTGCAGCCTGCGGCATCCTGACTCGCGTCTCACATCTTCACATCCTTCAGTGGTGGGCCATGTCGGATGCAAAATTTGCTACTTACACAGCGTCTTCAGTAGCGGGCCACTTTGGATGTCAGATTTGCCAAATTTGTTGCTTGCACGGCCTCCACACGAAGTGTCCGCTCTCACTCCCCTGTCATAGCTTGGAGCTTCCGGCCAGTGACCTGCGGCCTCCCGGCTGCAGCTGCTTCTGGCACATCTCGATTATCAATAAGCATCAGATATATAAGGAAGCTTTTGATTACAAAAGCAGTTCAGAAGGTGTTGAAATCCACAAATGTCTGTGAGCTAAAGTGAAAAAGCCTTCAGAGGTAAAAAAAGGAGAGAGTCAATTCTCCGAACCCGTGCAAGTATCCAAAGTGTTGCCGAATGCTGTTCTTTTGAGTGAAGGCAAGGTTTGGAACCTCAGAAGAATTACTGCTCTCAAGAGAAAAAGTATTTTGTACAAGAATACATTGAGAAGTTTGGGTGAAGAGTTATTATGAGACAATACTATAATGAATGAAGACACTTTGAATGAAAGTAGAGATGTTGTTAATGTTGGCAGTAATAATGTGGTGCAGAGGGAGGCAGAAGGCAAAAGTAGCAATAATATTTACAAAGAAAAGAAGAAGGTACTCACTTGAGTCTGAGTCGAATGGGATTGTGGAAAATTATGAAGAGATACTTTCAGTAGAAGAATAAAAGGTGGTGATAGTGTTCCTGGAGGTTCTGCCAAGAAACTTAAGGAAAGGCGGAGTAGAATGGTGTGTGTTAGACCAAAGTGGTTGGAAGATGTTGTGTATGGAAAGGATGTAAAGATTTACCATAGGAATTACTTTTGTTGTTGTTTTATATAAAAAGGGAAAGCTATGTTGTGTTCTTTGTGCTCTCTTATGCCTATGTATTGCTTATTATTTAAGTACTGTTAATTATTATAGTTAAGTATAGTCTGTTAATTAAGTATAGTGTATCCTAGTGTGTTAAGTAATGTTTACCTTTTTAAGTTCACTGCCATTCCCTGCATGCTCCCTGAGTTCCAGATTCCACTAGATGGAACTCAGAGAGGGCAGTTGCTGGTGAAAGGAGACTAGGACTGGATGTGCTGTGTAAGCTTTGCATGGTGTTTCAATTTACAAAAATTATTCTTGAAGTTAATAGATTCTGACGTTACAAGAGAAACAGTGTGAATCATGAGACCAATATAGTTGGTCCATTTATAATTGATTGTGTAGTCCACTATGATTCATGCAGGTTCTTGTTCTGGAGATCGGGTGGACTCGTTGCTACTTGTTAAGATGGAAACTTACACTCCAATTACAATTAAATTAAGTTTTTAATGATGAAGCTCTGCAGAGACGTTCTCTAACACTATCCTCTATAGAACAACTGAGAAGAACTGAATATGCAATACACTTACATTCTACACCCCCTACTTCACAATAGATGATGACTTCATGCACACAGCAACATCATATGTGCATTCAATTGCTGATGCCTACGATATTGATTGTTGTCACAAACGGTCAAGGTGAATGACCCAACATTGCAGCCATCGTGGTTAATACCGACAGCCAAAAAGGAACTCAATGTGGTGTATTGTAGAAGATTTCACATCAGTGACTATTTTTAAAAGTAAAGGGAGTCAGCTGTTCATGCAGTATTATTTTCCTACCATAGCCTTTGGCTAGGAAACAACCAACAAATCTAAAAGAAATTAAATTCATTCTTGCTTGGTGCTTTCAGCATATGACTGCTATTATGCATAGTTTACATGATACCTTATAATTGTAGAAACCAAACCACACTATTTTGCTGCACTCTAAATTTACCAACAGTGGCTTCGATCTGGTACCCTTGATCTTGCAGTAAGAGTCACCATCCTCCTCAACATCAGGCCCACATATCAGCTTAGCAGAGCAATAAAATAGTGATTGGTCCCGCTTGACAATGGAGTCCTAGCTCATAGGAAACATCAAAGGGGTTCATTACAAAACTCTTTACATACACATTACAGATAAATACAAAATATATTCCATGAAGGCTCAGATTCAGTGTCAGAAATCAGAAGTGCCAATAAGCAACAAATCAGAAATAGAATGGGCAGATTGTCAGGAGGAATAGAAAAGTAATCCTCTGGATAACTCCCCAAATTAAGGGACTTTATACACATTTTATGAATAGGTAATATGCAAAAATAACAAACTCATCATGGCATGAGTAATGATAAAGCACATTGAACAACTCAGAGTATATACTGTCATAACAAAAATATGTATATTGTCATAACAAAAATATAACATTATCCCATTTCTAATGAAAAAGAAAACTCCATTAGCTTCCACAGCAACAGCGCAGTCCAGAGATGTACAACCGAATATGAAACATTTTTCAAACAAAGACTCATACACTAGTGTATGCTAGCAAGCCTACATTAACATTTCCAGCGTATAGAGTGGATTTTGTGTTGAGTGCTGAGTGTAATGTATTGAGTCTGGATGTTAAGTGAAGAAACGCAACTTATCAGACCAAGACTGTTTGGTCTGATAGGGTGGAGGAGTGATTGGGGAAGAAGTGGTACCTCCATATGTTCATCCTGAACGTTTTACAAGAGAGACCAATCTCATGTTAGGATATAGAGCCTTGTCTTTGAGTTTTAAAGGCAGTTCAGCCATATGCAAGCTATATGTTGCAGGAAACAATATTCCTTCTAAGAATAGATAGACCAAAGAGCTTTGTGAATCCCGTTCAGTCCAAATAGTAGGGAGCTCCTGGATGATATTTGGAAGAATGTAGGGGATATCAAGAAATATTTTGTGGAAAATTTGGTAAATTACAAGGATTTCCTCACCCCACTCATAAAATGATGAGGGTACCCTTAATGGACCCATAAGTGTCAAGAAAAAAGTAGCTATTGAACTTGATTAACTTGGAAGAGCTATTATAATTGAGAGTGTTTAGATTACACATTGACTTGAAGTTCTTAAGAATATTTAGGGGACACATTTTCTCTACCTAGCATTAATGAGTTGCTAGCCAGGACAAAAGGAATAAAGACCGAGATGTAGAAAATAGTTTTCCAGATGCAATTGGGCAGATTTGCATAATTGGGCTGTTTGTGACTAGAAAAATTGCTTTTCTCATGTACAAAAGGCAAAATGTGATTCAGTAACTTGTTACCAAATCGCATTTTGTAATTGTGATTCAGTATTTGGAAGAGGCTTGTTTTGGGTGTCCTTTCCAAATACTGAGTCAGTATGGCATGTATTACTGTTATATGTCTGAATTCCGGTTGCAGAACAGTACTACCACTAGATTAAAACTAGTGGTAACCCATTTGCAAACGGGAAGGGGTCCCCAAAAGCACTCCAGCCCCTTTGATAATGTAAATAATTATATTTTCTAAGAGCGGGTAGTGGTCGTAAGGACCACACCCTATTCTTAAAATATGAAACCAAAAAGTTTCATCTTTTCTTTTCAAAACATTCAATTTTTCTTAAAGGAAAACCAGATGCGTTTAAAAAAAGAAAGATTGGTTTATTTTAAAGCAATTGCAAACAAGGTGGTCTGCTCACCCCAACAGGCCACCACCCCTGTGATGGCTCTGATTCCTTATGGGCCACAAATGTGAACCTACATCAATTAATATGCATTAGGTAATCAATCAATCAATCAGACTATTTATAAAGCGCATTACATACCTGTGAGGGTTTCAAGGCGCTGGGGGAGAGAGAGAAGGGGGGGTGCTGCTACTGTTCGAAGAGCCAGGTCTTGAGGTGTCTTCTGAAGGTGAGCAGGTCCTGGATCTGTCTACAGCCAGACGGGAGGGTATTCCAGGTCTTGGCGGCAAGGTAGGAAAAAGATCTGCCGCCGGAGGATTTGCGTCGGATGCGGGGGATGGAGGCGAGGGCGAGGTTAGAAGAGCGGAGTTGCATGGTGGGGGTGTAGAAGCTGAGTCTGTTGTTAAGGTAGGCTGGTCCGGTGTTGTGGAGTGCCTTGTGTGCATGGGTGAGGAGCTTGAAGGTGATCGTCTTGTCGACGGGGAGCCAGAGCAGGTCTCTCAGGTGGGGGGTGATGTGGCTGCGGCGGGGAATGTTGAGGATGAGTCGGGCGGAGGCGTTTTGGATGCGTTGGAGGCGTTGGAGGTGTTTGGACGGGATGCCTGCGTAGAGTACGTTGCCGTAGTCAAGCCTACTGCTGACGAGGGCCTGGGTTACTGTTTTTCTTGTTTCGGTTAGGATCCCTTTGTAGATTCTATGAAGCATGCAGAGGGTGTTGTAGCAGGAGGAAGAGATGGCGTTGACCTGTTTTGACATGGAGAGGGATGATTCGAGGATGAAGCCAAGGATGCGTGCGTGGTCAGTTGGTGTTGGAGGGGTACCCAGCGAGGCTGGCCACCACGAGTCATCCCAGGCGGAGTGGGTGGGCCCAAGGATGAGGACCTCCGTTTTGTCCGAGTTCAGTTTCAACCGGCTGCTTCTCATCCAGTCGGCGACGGCCTTCATGCCCTCGTGGAGGTTGGTTTTGGCGGCATGTGGGTCCTTGGTGAGGGATAGGATGAGTTGGGTGTCGTCGGTGTAGGAGATGATGTTGAGGTTGTGTTGGCGGGATACTTGTGCGAGGGGGGACATGTAGATGTTGAACAGCGTCGGGCTGAGGGAAGAGCCTTGGGGTATGCCGCAGATGATGTTGGTGGCTTCGGATTGGAAAGGGGGAGGCGGACTCTCTGGGTTCTTCCGGACAGGAAGGATGTGGTCCAGTCGAGGGCTTTCTCTTGGATCCCTGCTTCGTGGAGGCGGATTTTCAGAGTGTGGTGGCAGACTGTGTCGAAGGCGGCTGACAGGTCTAGGAGGATGAGGACTGATGTTTCTCCATTGTCGAGCTGGCTTCTGATTTCGTCTGTGGTGGCGGTCTCGGTGCTGTGGCTCTGTCTGAATCCGGACTGGGAGGGGTCGAGGATGTTGTTGTCTTCGAGGTATCGGGTGAGTTGTGTGTTGACGATTTTCTCAATGACTTTCGCCGGGAATGGGAGCCAGTGGATGGGCCGGAAGTTCTTCAGGTCTTTGGGGTCCGCCTTTGGATTTTTGAGTAGGGCGTTGATTTCGGCGTATTTCCAGCTCTCCGGGAATCTTGCTGTTTCGAAAGAGAGGTTGATGAACTTCCGTAGGTGTGGTGCGATGGCTGTGTCTGCTTTGTTGTATATGTGGTGTGGGCACGGGTCAGACGGTGCTCCGGAGTGGATGTAATTCATGGTCTTGCGAGTATCGTCGTCGTTGATGCTGGTCCAGGAGGTCAGGCGGTTGGTGCGGGTGGGGTTCGTGGAGGGGGAGGCTGGCATGTTTGGGGTAGTAGCGGTGTTGAAGCCTTCGTGGATGTCAGCGATCTTTCGCTGGAAAGCGGTGGCTATGGCGTCGCACAGTTCCTGGGAGGGGGATGCCGTTGATGGTGGCGCTGGGGTTGGAGTGCTCTTTCACGATGTTGAAGAGTTCTTTGGAGTCATGCGCGTTGTTTTCCAGGCGAGTTTTGAAGGAGGATCTTTTTGCTATCCTGAGGAGTTGGTGATGCCTGCGTGTGGCGTCCTTAAGTGCAGTGTGGTTGTCGGGTGTGCGTTTGTGGAGCCATTTCTTCTTGAGTTTACTGCAGTTGCGTTTGGAGGCTTGGAGGTCGTTGGTGAACCAGGTGGTTTTTCTGTTGCTCGGTGTGGTGGTGTTCAGTTTGTTTCTTGAAGGTGAAATGGATGCAGTGGTGGTCGGTCCAGTAGAGTTCAGTGGTGCGATTGAAGGTGACGTGGTCGCTTATGGAGAAGATGGGGTCTAGGGTGTGGCCGGCGGTGTGGGTGGGTGCGTTGACAAGCTGTGTGAGGCCGAGGTTGGAGATCAGGGTGGTGGAGTTGATGTCGTTATTGTTTTTGAGGTGGAAGTTCATGTCCCGAGGTGGATGTAGTCCGTGGAGGCGAGTGAGTGAGTGCTGGCAAGGTCGGCGATGGCGTTGCTGAACAGTGCCCTGGGTCCAGGAGGTCTGTAGACGAGCGTTCCTCTGAGGGTGGTGTTGGCGTCTGTGTGGATTTGAAAGTGTAGGAGTTCGGCTGAGTTGAGGGGGTCGTCCAGGAGGGTGTGGACTTCGAGGGTGGCCTTGTGGACAATGGCTATGCCTCCTCCGGTTCTGTTGATGCGGTCTCTGTGGGAGATCTTGTACCCGTTCGGAATGGCTATGGCGATGTCAGGCGATGAGGAGTCGTTCCACCAGGTTTCGGTCAGGAAGGCTACGTCGGGGTGGTGGAGTCGAGCAGGTCCCAGAGCTCGATGGCGTGCTTACGTGCGGAGCGAGTGTTGAGGATTATGCAGCGTAAGTGGTTGGTCTTGGTCCTGGGAGGTTTGTGGGCTCTGGCGCAGGTGAAGCTGCAGTTGTGGCAGGAGAAGGGTCCGTGTGTGCTTTTCGGAGTGGCCTGGAAGCAGGTGCTATCTCGGCCGGTGTTGAGTGTGAGGAGGGTGCTGGCATTGTAACGGAGGCTGGTGATGTGGCTGTTGCCGTGTCCAGGGGTTCTGGCGCTGGGCGCGGTCCAGGTGTGGACGGGCGCAGGCGGGCTTGCCTCTGGCGTGCCTCCGGCGCACCAATGGCGCGGTCGCGCAGCGACCGCCGTTAAGAAGGGAGGGGGGAGAAAGGAGCAGCTGGGAGGCGGGAGGCGGGAGGCGCGGGTGAATGGGGTGATGGGGGAGCGGGGAGAGAGCGGGAAAAGGCGCAGAACGGGGTAAATTGAAAAAGGCAAAAGGACAAAAAGTGAAAAAGTGAAAAAGACAAAACGTGAAAAATCTGAGGAAAGAACAGCAAGAAATGCTAGAATGCAGAAAAGAAAGTCAAGGATAGCAAAATATCACAGAAGAATGAACAGAGCACCAGAGAAACAGAGAAAACACTCTAGCGCTCACCAGGGCAGATCGGGTCCAGGAGGGCCTCAATCCCTTGGAGCAGCGAAGGCGGGGAGGGGGAGACACAGGCACAGCTTGGTGGTGCTGTGCGCACTGGGAGTGTTTTACCTGGCCAAAACAGGTCAGGAGACACTCACCGTAGTGCGCAGCGATCGCCTTTAAGAAGGGAGGGAGGAGCAGCTGGGAGGCGCGGGCGAATGGGGGCATGGGGGGCGGGGGAGAGAGCGGTAAAAGGCGCAGAATGGGGGGAAAGTGAAAAAGGCAAAAGGACAAAAAGATTAAAAGTGAAAAAGACAAAATGTAAAAAATCAGAGGAAAGTAGAGCAAGAAATGCTAGAATACAGGAAAGAAAGTCAAGGATAGCAAAAGATCACAGAAGAATGAACAGAGCACCAGAGAAACAGAGAAAACACTCTAGCGCTCACCAGGGCGGATCGGGTCCAGGAGGGCCTCGATCCCTTGGAGCAGCGAGGGCGGGGAGGGGGAGACATGGGCACGGCTTGGTGGTGCTGTGCGCGTGCGGAGTGTTTTACCTGGCCAAAACAGGTCAGGAGACACTCACCTTAGCGCGCAGCGACCGCCATTAAGAAGAGAGGGGAGGGAGGAGCAGCTGGGAGGCGGGAGGCGTGGGTGAATGGGGGTGCGGGGCGGGGGGAGCGGGGAGAGAGCAGGAAAAGGCGCAGAACGGGGGAAAGTGAAAAAGGCAAAAGGACAAAAAGTTAAAAAGTGAAAAAGACAAAACGTGAAAAATCAGAGGAAAGTAGAGCAAGAAATGCTAGAATGCAGGAAAGAAAGTCAAGGATGGCAAAAGATCACAGA
This sequence comes from Pleurodeles waltl, assembly GCF_031143425.1. Classification (NCBI taxonomy): domain Eukaryota; kingdom Metazoa; phylum Chordata; class Amphibia; order Caudata; family Salamandridae; genus Pleurodeles; species Pleurodeles waltl. Next base: position 997,586,458 of record NC_090437.1, read on the forward strand.
ATAATGAACAGAGTACCAGAGAAACAGAGAAAACACTCTAGGGCTCACCAGGGCGGATCGGGTCCAGGAGGGCCTCGATCCCTTGGAGCAGCGAGGGCGGGGAGGGGGAGACACGGGCATGGCTTGGTGGTGCTGTGCACACGGGGGGTGTTTTACCTTGCCAAAACAGGTCAGGACTCACTCACCTTAGCGCACAGCGACTGCCATTAAGAAGGGAGGTGAGAGGGAGGAGCAACTGGGAGGCGGGAGGTTCAGGCTACTGGGGGCGCAGGGGAGCGGGGAGAGAGCGGGAAAAGGCGCAGAACGGGGGGAAAGTGAAAAAGGCAAAAGGACAAAAAGTGAAAAAGTGAAAAAGACAAAACGTGAAAAATCAGAGGAAAGTAGAGCAAGAAATGCTAGAATGCAGGAAAGAAAGTCAAGGATAGCAAAAGATCACAGAAGAATGAACAGAGCACCAGAGAAACAGAGAAAATACTCTAGAGCTCACCAGGGCGGATCGGGTCCAGGAGGGCCTCGATCCCTTGGAGCAGCGAGGGCGGGAGGGGGAGACACGGGCATGGCTTGGTGGTGCTGTGCGCACGGGGAGTGTTTTACCTTGCCAAAACAGGTCAGGACACACTCACCTTAGCGCACAGCGACTGCCATTAAGAAGGGTGGTGGGAGGGAGGAGCAGCTGGGAGGCGGGAGGTTCGGGCTAATGGGGGCGCAGGGGAGCGGGGGAGCGGGGAGAGAGTGGGAAAAGGCGCAGAACTGGGGGGAAGTGAATAAGGCAAATGGACAAAAAGTGAAAAAGTGAAAAAGACAAAACATGAAAAATCAGAGGAAAGTAGAGCAAGAAATGCAAGAACGCAGGAAAGAAAGTCAAGGATAGCAAAAGATCACAGAAGAATGAACAGAGCACCAGAGAAACAGAGAAAACACTCTAGCGCTCACCAGGGCGGATTGGGTCCAGGAGGGCCTCGATCCCTTGGAGCAGCGAGGGCAGGGAGTGGGAGACAAGGGAACGGCTTGGTGGTGCTGTGCGTGCGGGGAGTGTTTTACCTGGCCAAAACTGGTCAGGAGACACTCACCTTAGCGCGCAGCGACCGCCATTAAGAAGGGATGGGGAGGGAGGAGCAGCTGGGAGGCAGGAGGCGAATGGGGGCGGGGGGCAGGGGAGCGGGAAAAGGCGCAGAACGAGGGAAATTGAAAAAGGCAAAAGGACAAAAAGTGAAAAAGACAAAACGTGAAAAATCTGAGGAAAGTAGAGCAAGAAATGCTAGAATGCAGGAAAGAAAGTCAAGGATAGCAAAACATCACAGAAGAATGAACAGAGCACCAGAGAAACAGAGAAAACACTCTAGCGCTCACCAGGGCGGATCGGATCCAGGAGGGCCTCGATCCCTTGGAGCAGCGAGGCGGGGAGGGGGAGACACGGGAACGGCTTGGTGGTTCTGTGCGCACGGGGAGTGCTTTACCTGGCCAAAACAGGTCAGGAGACACTCACCTTAGCGCGCAGCGACCGCCATTAAGAAGGGAGGCGGGAGGGAGGAGCAGCTGGGAGGTGGGAGGCACGGGCGAATGGGAGTACGGGGGGCAGGGGGAGCGGGGAGAGAGCGGGAAAAGGTGCAGAACAGTGGGAAAGTGAAAAAGGCAAACGGACAAAAAGTTAAAAAGTGAAAAAGACAAAACGTGAAAAATCAGAGGAAAGTAGAGCAAGAAATGCTAGAATGCAGGAAAGAAAGCTAAGGATAGCAAAAGATCACAGAAGAATGAACAGAGCACCAGAGAAACAGAGAAAACACTCTAGTGCTCACCAGGGCGGATCGGGTCCAGGAGGGCCTCGATCCCTTGGAGCAGCGAGGGCAGGGAGGGGGAGACACGGGCACGGTTTGGTGGTGCTGTGCGCGCGGGAGTGTTTTACCTGGCCAAAACAGGTCAGGAGACACTCACCTTTGCACGCAGCGACCACCATTAAGAAGGGAGGGGGAGGGAGGAGCAGCTGGGAGGCAGGAGGAACGGGCAAATGGGGGCTCATGGGGCGGGGGTATCGGGGGGAGCGGGGAGAGAGCGGGAAAAGGCGCAGAACGGGGAGAAAGTGAAAAAGGCAAAAGGACAAAAAGTGAAAAAGTGAAAAAGACAAAACGTGAAAAATCTGAGGAAATTAGAGCAAGAAATGCTAGAATGCAGGAAAGAAAGTCAAGGATAGCAAAAGATCACAGAAGAATGAACAGAGCACCAGAGAAACAGAGAAAACACTCTAGCGCTCCACAGGGCGGATCGGGTCCAGGAGGGCCTCGAACCCTTGGAGCAGCGAGGGTGGGGAGGGGGAGACACGGGCACGGCTTGGTGGTGCTGTGCGCGCGTGGAGTGTTTTACCTGGCCAAAACAGGTCAGAAGACAAAAGTCTATTTGCAACCTCTATTTGTTGAGATTTCATGAGAGAAGCCTCTATCATCACCTAACAGCACCCTACACCAGGTGGAGGAATGGAGGGCGATCACCAGATCTAACAGGATACTTAGCAACCCTAATCCTGAGAGCTTTCTCCATAGCGTGGCCCAATCAACTTTCTCAAATGTCATAGAGAAATCAATAAAAGCTGCATAAGTCAGCCCCCCTCTCTTGGAGACATATTTCTCATGAATTACCTGGAAGGCCGAGATGTTATTACTTGTTCCATTCTTCTTTCTTAACCCAGATTGCTCCAAAGGGATAATTTTGTTTCTTTCTGTCCAGTCACTAATGTGAGATTGCAAGCATTTAGCAAATACTTTGCCAACCGCGTCAAGCAGAGTGATCTGGCAATAGGCTCCAGGGCACTTATGATCCCCCTTCTTAAATACCAGAACAATAATACTGCCCTTCCAAGACAGAGGATTTTTCTTAGTTTCATAACAGCACTGAAAGACTTGAAACAAGAATTTACTCCAGTTTTATAACCAGTATAGGAATTTAATTTGATCCCATTGCTGCTTAACTATGCATGTCTCTAATGACCTCCTCAATTTCGTTTGCAGAGGGGGAAGTATATGAAAAAGAATCTTCACCAGCTAGAGGTCTCTCCTCTACAGTCCCATTTGTTGCATCAAGTCCTAATATAAAAGTGGACTAGCTTGCTTTGTTGATCACCATTGGAAGTGATCTAGTTCTCAAGTCACATACTTCAGCCACCAATGACCAAAAAGTTCTAGATTGTCCATTAACTTTTACTTCCCTTATATTAATCCAAAATCTGACAGTTACATCTCTTTTTAAGCGCTCCCTTAAACACCTCCTTCTTCCTTTTAATAAGGACAACTGAATATTTGCTTCCAGAACATATTCCCTATGTTGTTTACGGATAAGGGCATTGATCTCTTTATTCAATAAAAGTAAGGAGCGGGGTTTTGCCATAGGCTTGCCTGTGGCTTTCGGGTGGGTGTTCTCAGGCAGCTGCTGCATAAGCACTGAGAACTTCTCCAGAACATTTCCTGCCCAGCTTTCAAGATTGCCTGAGGCGGACTCTAATTTACTTTCCAGCCCCTTCACCTTGCTATGGGTCTAATGTGTTCTTCCATTTTTAATGTCAAATTTTGATTTTGACCCATCAAAACCCCAAGTATCAGTGGGGAGTACTGTCAGTTTAAAAGACACTACGAGAGTATTATGATCACTAAACACTGTCTCTATCACTTTTATATTGTGTCCCAAAGAGAATGCCTGAAAACTGGTCACAACATATTCTAAAACTGCCGCTTCCCCCCCTGATTTGTGTGTGTATTGAGCTGGCCAATCAGAGGGGAGTCTACCATTTGCAATTATACAGTCACTCATCTTCAAGTGCTCAAGGAGGAGCTTCCCTCACTTGTCTCTTATTATTTTATGAGAAAAAACACATTTGGGGATTTCATAAGCTTCCTCTTTTTCCTCATCCCAGAATTGGAGTGGGGCAGGATTAAAAAATTTACATTTTAGGTCCCCAACCAGAATAATTTGTGATGCAGGCTTCCTATCACAGAATTCATTAATAAATAGGAATACCTTATCTTAGAGGGCATCATGTGAGGCACTGGGCGGATAGAAGAATTAACCAATTCCAAGGGAACTTCAGCAGACCCCTGTCGTACTACGTACAAGATTATAGTCATAAACAGATTGCTGGGGTCTCTAAATCATTCATACTGCCATTTAAGCCTATTAGTCAGTAGGCAGGCTACCATAACCTTTGCCTAATCTCTCCTCTTTGAAGGGGTGGCATTACAATAAATCAAATAATAGTTATCAGACAAGAGCTCCCCATCACACCAAGTCTCTTGCAGGCAGATTATATCTGCATTTAAAGAATTCAGAAGCTCCAGTTTCTCACCATTATTATTTATGCCAGCAAAGTTCCAGAAAATGAGGATAAGCTCATTGCTAGTATAATGATACTGATAGATGAGGCTTTAAGGAAGAATTGCATTAAACTCCCTGTAACCAACTCCAGGAGTAGATGCTGGCACTTGATTCTTGGGGTAGACACTTTGGGGGTTCTTTAAGGGTCGCTGCCTAGAGAAACATGTAGTCTCTGTTGACTCAAAGGGGGATGTTGATATAACATAGAGGTTGGGGAATGGAATCCTGCCCACTAACACCATCCTGGGGTTGCTGTACATCCCTAAGAGCAAACTTACTCCCCACCGCCCCCGGGATTGGAACAACATTGATGTCTTTACAGTGTAACCGCTCTGAATAATTTAAATTAGTTTCAAATAAAAGGATACCCTTGTTTTGGGACCATAGCCTGAATCCTCCATGGATACAAAATGTACATCTTTACTTTCAACTAACCTAAGTTAATTTTAGAACATATTAGAAGAAAACATCTATTCAAAATTAAATCTGTATCAAAAACAAGAATAAAATCTAAAGTCAAAGTGTCCACTTAGTTTGGCCTCTGCTTCCTTCCCTTGGAGGGCAACCTTTCCGACCAGGGGTTGAGCCAAAGGTCTCAAGGGCGGTGTGCTTAAATGTGGTGGTGACATGTTATGAACCATAGTTGAACCATCTTTGCCTGACCCACATGAGTTGTGAAGGAACATCCAATACTCTAGTCTCTAGATTTAAAAGATTGTGGCTTTGGACAGGTTCCTCCAATGTTTGAAATTCTTGCAGCGAAGGGGAGACCATCCATAAATCACACTTTTCTCTGACCTATTTTAGCAATTTTGTGATTCTATTTCTTTACCCCTTTACGATTTTTCTTTTTGTTCATAGGCTTTTGCACCAACGACAAAGATTCTCCTATTACTGTGTTCACCTTGCAGAACAGAAACACTTCCTATTCCTATTCCACACTTTGGGGTTTACAACTGAGACTGCTTTCTGGTAAAAAATAATTCATCACAAATCTGGGGGAGTCCACCGGGCTCTCAATTGCGGCAGAGTTCATATATATCTCCCTTACCTGAGGATAACCAGCCAGACAGCAGAAGTCAATCCCAGAGTGGGCAACCTTGTTCTCTGCTACACAAGACCGTGCAAAAGCTCCTTCTGAATGTAATAGGATTGAGATATGTTTTTTTTCATAATAGCTGTAACTGTCTCAAAAGTACATTCAGACCCCTCCAACAAAGTTTTCCAATAGATTTAAAATGGATGAAAGCAGTCTCCCTAAACTAAGAAGAGAGGTAGAGACCTGCATATTTTGATCTGGGAAATTACTTGGGAGATTAACATTTATGCCCAAATCAGGAGTCACAGAGAGATGTGAATACAAGGAGGGATGGTTTGAAGGAGCACTACTAAAGAGCTACAGGCCCGTAGACAGTAGCTGGGGAGACAACTGAAGTGAATCCATCCCCTGTTGTGGCCCATATCTTTTAAATAATCTATGTCTGGGTCCGGAAGTGTAAAATAATTCATCTGATGCCCCCAATCAGATCTTTGTGGGAGAGCTTCTTTCCTGACTCCAGCTGACCTATTCACCCTTTATAAGGCTAAGCCCTCAGAGTTACAAGCTGGGGGAAGGATAATACTATGGGGTGGGGAAGATACTTTTCTTAAGCCATAGTCCTCCAAATGGCAAAGGGCTAACTGAGATGTAAGAAGTTCCTGAACAGCCTCTTTAGGGGTATCAAGAAGAGCTGACCCCTTGAGGCTTGAATGCTGTGGATCTACAAGCTGCAGTACTCTATGCATGTCCCTGCTGCCAAATAAACTAATTTCAGTTGGCTTGGATGGGGTCTTCAATTTTTCCCAGAAGGTAAATATTTGATTACTGCTCTTAAACCCCGGGACTACAACATCCCTGTTATGGAGAGGGTTCGATTTAGTTTTCAAACAGGAACTCCTGGGAAGCAAATGATCCGATCTCAATTTTTTGGCAGTCATTGCACCCTTCTGATGCCTGTAATAATCAAACGCTAGTAATAATTCCCACTTCCCTAGGGTACCAATATATTATTCCGATGGTCAGATACTTCTACTTGTGAGCTTCTATGTCAAACAATACTTAGTGCGTAAGTGTCAGTCTAATCAAAGGATAAGAAGCTTAACTTTGAAGCTTCCTATGAAAAATAGCTTTACAGAAGGACAGCAATTCCTTCTTCAGAAAGGAGAGAAAGGAGTTCTTAATGTCCAGAGGTTCTGAACATCCAACGTTCTGGATAAGGGAGGCAGGGTAGACAGGATGAAGGAGAGGTGAAGGTAACAAGCCGCACCACAGGCTACCTGTGGCCGCTTCTGTTGCCAAATACGCTGCTCTCCTAAGTAAAACTATCAATCAAACCAGACAGTTTCTGCCTCCACTCTCCTTTCCATTGATTAACGAAGATTATGCTCCTCGACAGCACACTGCAAGAGTCAACCGTGTTCCGATGTTTCAGCAGTTCGTCTTCTCAGGAGACCTATATTGTTATAGGCAAGAGACTGTGGCTGGGTACCAGTACCGGCTGGGTTCACGGAGAGCCGGCACTCATCAGTATTGGATGAGGCGTGTTTTATAAGGAGTGCAGGGAGAGAGCAGTGACTCTCAGGAGCTCTCACCCTATACTTAGCACTCCTCCTCCTTCTTCAAGGCCTCTCTGCCCTCTACCTCCTCACCTTAGCTCGGCTCGGCTCTGCTCGAATCCGCTTCTCCGAGATGTGCGGGTGAGCGAGCAGATGACTCCTCTTTCTCTATAACTCTTGCTTGAGACTGCTGCCTCCTGTGAGTCACTCTGGGTGATGCTCTGAGTGCTTCCCGCCACGCCCAGCTCTTTTTGCCTCCTCATGAGTTGTTCTGGGTGATGTTCCAAATGCCACCCGGTACTCCCAGGACTCCTCTGGCTTTCCAATACACACTTTAATGAGGCAGTAACTCCTTTGGGCGAGGGATACACATTGGCACGCCAGATGAGCCGCTCCCTCCACCAGATGCCAGGTTTGCCGCTCACACGGTCTTGCGTCTCCTCTAGCAGTGGTCACACTGGATGCCAAAGCCAAATTTACTGTTTACTCGGCCCCTCAGTAAGGGGCCACGTTGGATGCCAGATTTGACAGATTTGCTGCTTGTGCAGCCCCTATACATAGCGGCTGCTCTCATTTTTTGCTCTCACCCACAGCTCGGAGCTTGTGGTCTGCAGCCTGCGGCCTCCTGACTCACGTCTCACGTCTTCACGTCCTTCAGTGGTGGGCCACACCGGATGCAATATTTGCTACTTACATGGCCTCTTCAGTAGCGGGCCATGTTGGATGTCAGATTTGCCAAATTTGTTGCTTGCACGGCCTCCACACGAAGCGTCCGCTCTCGCTCCCCTGTCACAGCTTGGAGCTTCCGGCCAGAGACCTGCGGCCTCCCGGCTGCAGCTGCTTCTGGCACGTCTTGATTATAAATAAGCATTAGAGATATAAGGAAGCTTTTGATTACAAAAGCAGTTCAGAAAGTGTAGAAATCCACAAAGGACTGTGAGCTAAAGTGAAAAAGCCTTGGGAGGTAAAAAAGGGAGAGAGTCAATTCTCAGAACCCGTGCAAGTATCCAAAGTGTTGCCTAATGCTGTTCTTTTGAGTGAAGGCAAGATTTTGAACCTCAGAAGAATTACTGTTCTCAAGAGAAAAAGTATTTTGTACAAGAATACATTGAGAAGTTTGGGTGAAGAGTTATTATGAGACAATACTATAATGAATGAAGACACTTTGAATGAAAGTAGAGAGGTTGTTAGTGTTGGCAGTGATAATGTGGTGCAGAGGGAGGCAGAAGGCAAAAGTAGCAATAATATTTACAAAGAAAATTAGAAGGTACTCACTTGAGTCTGAGTCGAATGGGATTGTGGAAAATTAAGAAGAGATACTTCCAGCAGAAGAATAAAAGGTGGTGGATAGTGTTCCTGGAGGTTCTGCCGAGAAACTTAAGGAAAGGCGAAGTAGAATGGCGAGTGTTAGACCAAAGTGGTTGGAAGATTTTGTGTGTGGAAAGGATGTAAAGATTTACCATAGGAATTTTTTTTTGTTGCTTTATATAAAAAGGGGAAGCTGTGTCGTGTTCTTTGTGCTCTCTTATGCCTATGTATTGCTTATTATTTAAGTACTGTTAATTATTATAGTTAAGTATAGTCTTTTAGTTAAGTATAGTGTATTCTAGTAATGTTTACCTTTGTAAGTTCACTGCCACTCCATGCATGTTTCCTGCGTTCCAGATTCCACTAGATGGAACTGAGAGAGAGGGCAGTTGCTGGTGGAAAGAGACTAGGACTGGATGTGCTGTGTAAACTGTGCATGGTGTTTCAACTTACAACAAATTATTCTAGAAGTTAATAGATTCTGACTTCACAAGCGAAACAGTGTGAATCATGAGACCAATATAGTTGGTACATGTATAATTGATTGTGTAGTCCACTATGATTCACGCAGGCTCTTGTTCTGGAGATCGGATGGACTTGTTGCTACTTGTTAAGATGGAAACTTACACTCCAATTACAGTTAAATTAAGTTTTTTATGATGATGATGCGCTCTTCAGAGACGTTCTCTCACACTGGCCTCTATAGAACAACTCAGAAAAAGAGAACAAGTAATACACTTACATTCTACACCCCCCTACTTCACAATAGAAGATGACTTCATGCACACAGCAACATCATATGTGCATTGAAATGCTGCTGCCTACCATATTGATTGTTGTCACAAAATGTCAAGGTGAGTGACCCAACATTGCAGCCATCATGGTTTATACAGACAGCCAAAAACGAACTCAATGTGGTGTATTGTAGAAGATTTCACACCAGTGACTATTTTTAAAAGTAAAGGGAGTCAGCTTTTCATGCAGTATTTTTTTCCTACCATAGCCTTTGGCTAGAAAACAACCAACAAACCTAAAAGAAATTAAATTAATTCTTGCTTGGTGCTTTCTGTAAATGACTGCTCTTATGCATAGTTTACATGCTACCTTATAATTGTGGAAAACAAACCACACTATTTTGCTGCACTCCAAATTTACCAACAGTGGCTTCAATCTGGCACCCTTGATCTTGCAATAAGAGTCACCATCCTCCTCAACATCAGGCCCACAAATCAGCTTAGCAGAGCAATAAAATAGTGATTGGTCCCGCTTGACAGTGGAGTTCTAGCTCTTAGGAAACATCAAAGGGATTTATTACAAAACTCTTAACATAGACATTACAGATAAATACAAAATATATTCCATGAAGGCTCAGATACAGTGTCAGAAATCAGAATTATTTAAAGTGCCAATAAGCAACAAATCAGAAATGGAATGGGGAGATTGTCAGGAGGAATAGAAAAGTCATCCTCTGGATAACTCCCCAAATTAAGGGACTTTATACACATTTTATGAATAGGTAATATGCAAAAATAGCAAACTCGTCATGGCATGACTAATGATAAAGCATATTTAGCAACTCAGAATATATATATTGTCATAACAAAAATATATATATTGTCATAACAAAAATATAACATTATCCTATTTCTAAGGAAAAGGGAAACTCCATTAGCTTCCACAGCAACAGTGCAGTCCAGAGATGTACAGCCCAATATGAAACATTTTTCCAGCGGATGTGTCATTCTGTTTGATGCATGCAGTGCACAAAGAAGGCTTTACTCACAACATGCTCATTCAGGAAAATAACTAGGGATGGGGGGATGTTTCATTACGCCCACGGAAATCTGGCGACTCTGCATAACATGGAGTTCTGGCTGAATTCTACCAATCACAGCAAGGCAGACTTTTTTTCCTGCAAGGCCCCAGAAATGGGAGATTTTGTGTCCACTAGGGCTGTTTTCTAACGAGAACAGTCTCAGATGTCATAGTCAGAGGGCTGCTTCCCAAGGAGATTGTCAACATCTCAAATAGATTTTTCTTCAAGCTGCAACACAATCACCTTGAATGGCTGCAAACCCTTGAGCACCACATGGTGCGCCTGTGCTGCTTTTTCAGAGCTGCTTGCACTACCCCCAATAAATTGCTGCATGAGCAGCACAACATACATATTTCCACAAAATGGTGGAACTCCATAGAATCTCAATGAGTTTTTAAATAACTCCATGGAATTCAACGGAGTGATATTCCTTGAGTTCTGCCCACCCCTAAAATACCCAGTTGTGTCACAGTGTCCTGTGCTCTGTGAAGACTGTGAGGAGAGATGACACACAGTGATTGGGAGTGGTTTTGAGCAGGAGCAAGATGAATAGAACCCTGAAACAGCACCCATATTAGTAAAACAAATGTAAACTACATAAATAAACATTCTTCTAGGAACCTAATAAAACTCGCTGAAAGTGCCAGATTACAAATTCATTTGGTTATGTCTATAATCATAAAAAAATCATTAGTAACCAAAATAATTTTTCACTTAAAATTGCACATTGAGAACATTTTTTGACACAATTACAACTTGTTCCCCCTACTTTGGTACAATGTGTGCAGCTATTCAAACCTTTAGCCTGACTCCAAGTTAGGCATTTATTCCTGTGCCAGGGAACCCCATATGAAATCGCCTGAGGGAAGAGAGTATTTTTTAAATTATGTCTCTAACACTGAAGAGGACACATCTGAAGAATTCTCTCCTATTAGAAAAACAAATCCATTACAAGCGTTAGGCCCAGGGGGTTTAAGAATCTATAGTCAAAAGGAAAACAAGATTAGAACCCCAGAACAGACGGATGAGCTAAAGAAAACATTAGATGAGCCTACCTGCTATTTCCATTCAGGACTTTATGCTGCTATTGATATATTTATGTTTTTCAAAGCAAATAAAGACTTTTAAGCCAGTAAATGACTAAGTAGTGGCTCTCAAAAAGTAAGGCATTTCATGCCGATTTCTTAATTTGCAGGGTAAATTTATAAAATGCCAAATTATTATGAATGCCAGCAATTCATGTATAGGAGAAAGACTATGGGTAAATGGTGATTTTATATTGAAGGAAGCTATGGCAATAGTTACAAAAACAGACATTTCCAATAAATGTGCAAGCGTATCACTGGACAATGTGATAGCAACTAAGGACACCATTTGTGAAGTATTTCAAGGAAAATGTCTGTGATGAAATGGAAAAACAAAAAGCCTAATAAAAGGAACAAACCTAGCAGATCCTCTGATCGCACACCAGATAGATGCAAACGCTCTAGATGTTACCACTGTGGGAACAAATATAATTTTTCTCAGTACAAAACTTGCCCAGCATGTACATTGTAATGTTTGCTTTGTGGTATTACAGTGTAGTTTGCTAATGTTTGTAGGAATGAACTAAACATTGCAGGGAGGTGCGTATAGAGTGGATTTTGTGTTGAGTGCTGAGTGTAATGTATTGAGTCTGGATGTTAAGTGAAGAAACGCAACTTATCAGACCAAGACTGTTTGTTCTGATAAGGTGGAGGAGTGATTGGGGAAGAAGTGGTACCGCCAGATGTTCATCCTGAACATTTTACAGGAGAGGCCAATCTCATGTTAGGATATAGAGCCTTGTCTTTGAGTTTTAAAGGCAGTTCAGCCATATGCAAGCTATATGTTGCAGGAAACAACATTCCTTCTAAGAATAGGTAGACCAAAGAGCTTTGTGAATCCCGTTCAATCCAAATAGTAGGGAGCTCCTGGATGAAATTAGGAAGAATGTAGGGATATTAAAATGGAGGGGATATCAATAAATATTTTGGGGGAAACTTGGTAAATTACAAGGATTTCCTTGCAAGATTGTTCTGAAGTAGGGTGCCACTCCACTCATAAAATGAGGAGGGTACCCTTAATGGACCCTTAAGTGTCAAGAAAAAGGTAGCTATTGAACTTGATCAACTTGAAAGGGCTATTATAATTGAGAGTGTTGAGATTACACATTGACTTGAAGTTCTTAAGAATAGTTTAGGAGACACATTTTCTCTACCTAGCATTAATAAGTTGCTAGCCAGGACAAAAGGAATAAAGACTGAGATGTAGAAAATATGTTTCCAGATGCAAATGGGCAGATTTGCATAATTGGGCTATTTGCGACTAGAAAAGTTGCTTTTACTCATGTACAAAAGGCATAATGTGATTCAGTAACTTGTTACCAAATCACATTTTATAATTGCGATTTAGTATTTGGAAGGGGCTTGTTTTGGGTGTCCTTTACAAATACTGAATCAGTATGGCATGTATCACTGTTATATGTCCGAATTCCGGTTGCAAAACAGTACTCCCACCAGATTAAAACTAGTGGTAACCCATTCTCAAAGGGGAAGGGGTCCCCAAAGCACTCCAGCCCCTTTGATTATGTAAATAATTATATTTTTTAAGAGCGGGCAGTGGTCATTAGGTTTATTTGAAAGTAATCACCAACAAGGTGGTCTGCTGACCCCAACAGGCCACCACCTCTGTAATGGCTCTGATTCATTATGGCCACAAATTTGAACCTACTTCATTAATATGCATTAGGTAAGTCTATTTGCAACCCACTAGAAATAAATAATGAAACTCAAAAGAATTTCATACGTTAAGAATACCAATTTCCTAATTGCAGTTTTGAGGGAATTGCAATAAGAAAATTGGCATTCCTATGTTGTGAGAACCTTTTGAACCAAATTAGTTCCTTCTGTTTTTAGTTTCCTTTTAAATATCATATTTCATAAAATTTTTGATGCACTGCTTTTACCAATGACATTTATATGCCTTTTTTTCGCATTGTACTTTTCTAGGAATTAGTGGTGCGAGTTGCTTGTTTAGTTAGCCTTAGCGAACATGTAATCAGTACTTTCTGTTCAAGGCTAGGATCACTGTGTAGGATATCCTAGTTCTTGTTTTACCCATTCAGAAACATTTAGACACAGGATTGCATCAGATTTGTGCTTCCAACACAGTACCGCTTTATTATATAAATGGTGCACTAACCCGGAAGTAGGAAGGGCGCATGCCAGCCATGACTGTCCTGGAACGAATGCTATGTTCAACAACCTGCTCTCCTATCAGTAATCTACCAGCTTCCAAGAGGATTGCCATCTACATTGTAGGCTGACTCCTGACATTGTCTTCAGGTATTGAGCTGAACTAATCCCTTAGATGGGGCCAGACAGAAGAGTACACCTGCTATGCTCGCAGCGTGATTGTAGGATTAGATAGGAACCTATAGAACCACAGGAACACTAGAATCTGTAGAACTTTTAGAACACATTTACCAAGGTTGGATTATTCATCTTCTTTACGTGTTCATCATGCTGGTTACTTTGCTTTGTTTCATCTACCAAATAATCACAGCTTTATACAACATTACCTTTGCTTCAATGAATATATTGAAAACTCAACAACATATTTATAAGAGGTTTGCCTCATGTTGCACCACCAAATGTGGCCCATAGTACATGAGTGACGCAAACCTCTAAGTCAGATTTTGAAGCCACTTAAAACCACTTTGCATGGCTTTGAGCGGCTTAAAAAATCTGGAGGAAGGCAATGCAGCGCAAATCAGTTTATTGCCTTCTCTGCCCTGGTTAGGCATTCTATGGGCATTGCAGTGGGTGTTCCCATGCAAGTCCATTGTATATGATGCACTACTATCTTTACAAGACCTTGTAAAACTTGGGAAGTGCCAAAATATTACACCACCCCAGGAGAGGCATAATGAGGATTATTGTTCCTTGTTTTCCCTTATTTCTGAAGCACACACATAAAGTGGAAAAAGCCCCTCAGGATGTTTTTGTGCACAAAAACAATCCTGCATGGAAAGCAGGCACCCTTGCACCATTGTTTAAGGGTGCTTGCATTGGTGCTAGGCAGCCTATATTGTGCCAGTGATGGGGGAAAATCGAAGAATGCCCTGTATACCTTAAATATGGTGAATTCCTGCTGTGACTTGCGGTGCTGCACTGAGTCTCTTTCTAATAAATATGCCCCTCAGTTCATATATCTTTTGTGTTTTTGCCTGGGCATGCATGTGTAATACCAAGAAAGGGTGAGATATGTTTCCATGACTTCCCTGAGGAGTCAGAGTGTCATGTTTAGATTGCCATAATTACATTCCTCCTCGGATGGTATAGGGGGTTCAGATGAGACACTGTGAGCTTGCCAAAAATTGAGCCAACAGCTCCTGAAGGTGTGAATGGAGTTAGTCCCCCACATTGTGAACTCCTAATGTCTAAGAAACAGTCCTATCACCTTAGGAGGAACCACATAACACCTAATTTTAGTATATCTGGCTCACAGTTGTTCTCCACCAGTGATTTAACATCAGTATACCACCAAGTGTCACTTCACTCTGAAAGCATGAGCCTCATTTACAAAGGTAAACATACACCTTTGTGTAAGTTTAAAATTGTTTGCTATTCTCAAAGATATTTTACTAGTAGTACCTTTAGAACTGCGGAGTCTCTGCACACAAAAGGTAGGGCAGTCCTATCTGATCTGGTTCTGTGCATGTGTGGAATGTGTGTGAGTAGGAGTCCTGTGGAACAGAGGAGTTTGGGTGGTTGTTGGAAGGAGATTCAGATAGGTGGTGCCTTGTGTAGTGCCTTGATTGTAAGTGTGAAGAGTTTGAAATAAGTACGCTTATCTGAGGTGTGATTTGATGTGAGTTCTATTTCATAGAGTCAATCTGGCTGACAGCAGCATGTTTCCAGGTGTCCAGGTATATGGCTGTGTTGACGGAGGCTTTCGGTATGGGTATTAGTGCTCTGCTGATCAGAAGGAGTCCTTCGGTGAAGGATGAAGCCAGACTATCAAAATTCTATTTGAAGTTTGTTTGTGGTTAAAAACATATGACATTAGGCAATGACTCAAAGACTTTTAAGAGTTTGTTTGGAATGACAACTTACAAAGGATGATTGAGACCATTAAGAAATACATTTGTTGAGCTATTCCCTTAAAAGATTTCTACTCTAGCTACAATACTTTAATACCACAATTGTCACTGGGAGGGGTGGAGGAGCTGTTATATTCCAGACTGCACAAGACACAAGATGGCCATGAATGTACCATAATATTTGTGGGATATCCTCTCAATCCAGCAGAAGAGGAATACTCTGTGGTAGACAGAGAAATGTTAAACAGTGTTTTAGCCATGGAGAAATTTAGGCAATATGTGTGGTGTTCAAAATTCACTGTTTGAACTGATCATAAACCGCTCACAAAAATGTTAACACTTAAGAAGATTCTCAAAGCTATGCCCTGCATTGCCAGGATATCTCTCAGGTTGTTGGATTACAGTTACAATGCTGAATATTTTCCAGGGGCTTAGAACAAAGTTGCATATTACTTAAGTAGACCACCCCCCCATGAAGGAAAATGTTCTGATGGTGTAGGGTGCATATTCTGTGGCTTTAGTGGACACTAACTATGATGGAGCCTGTAAGAAATTGGGTTATTGGTAGGGCTGGGCAGAGCTCATGGAGTTTTCGCTATGCAGAGTTCTGCATGCATGCGGAGTTACTCAGCCACCCCTACCTGGGACTGGCCTTCATTGCTTGCTCACACCTCCCACTGGGGATTGAGGCCATGGTGGCCTACCAACCACTGCAGGCCTGACACCCAGACTCCTGGGCAATAGGGTGAGCAGGGGTCCCACCTTTATAACTACATGCGCTGCCTGACACCAGCTGCGCCTGTAGAAAGTGCCTGACACTTCAGTAAGACACTGAAACAGCAGAGAGGCACATTTTGTCACCTTCTCTGATGGTGATGCCTGAGTGGAAGGACTCTTTTCCACTGTCTTCTCTGCCAGGACGGGTGAAGGAACTATGTGGGCATGGTCCTAACCATAGACAAGCCCCAGTGGCCGCTGCCATCTCCATGCTAGCAATCAGTCTTGATGCGCTTGAAAAGCTGTCCCCCCTGCAGCTGCTTCTCCAGTCCTACTATTCCCTTTTCAGAGCTTTGAATGTGGTAAAACCCGAGAAGGTCCCTGCCTGCCCCCGGCCTCTTTCACTGAACCTTTTTGTCCGAAGGGCCCCTTGTCTTGATGCGTGACAGTCACCCGCTCAGCGAGTGGCCCTCCTCTGCGTGGAGCTGTGTCTCTCTATCTGGATTTTGTACCATATTTTGCCCGGTGCCAGATCCTATACAAAATAGCACCAGTTGGGTCATATTTTGCGTATGGTCTGGATCAATGCCTTAGATGTGTGTTTTGCTAGATATCCTTTGCATTAAAAATACAAGGTGTTTGTTTCTAGCTGTCACACTTTTCCTCACTCCTCGTGCTTGTTAGTGCCATGAAATACAACAGTGTTATATTATTTTATACTTCAAAAACACAGGCACTTGCAGTTTAAATTCATTGTCAATAACATTATCTGAATGTAATAGCCAATCACATTCAGTCACAAAAATAAGTGAATCATAAGTCTGCAGGAACAGTACTCAAAATTAAATGAAATGTAGATCTATATAGTGCAGCTTATCACCTGGGAGGGTCTCAAGGCGCTGTCCGTGGGCACAGGGAGATCAAGTGATTTGCCTAGAATCACAGGACGTTGCACCAACACCGAGGTTCAAACCCAGGTCTCCAGCTCCTGAGGCTGTGGTTCTGACAGCTGCACTACATCCTCTCCCCTCAGATGCCTTACTATCCAATCACAATAACACAGACATAAAGAAAATCTCCTTTAACAATCCATTCCGGCACTTTTTGTCTTGGCCCTCAACCCCAACAACAAACTTTGCTGCCTGCACTCACCTGACATTAGAAGGCAAATCCCTAACATCCGACTGCACTCTTGTCGCCTGTTGACCATCATTTACCTGGCTCCAGTTCACATGCCCTGCACGAAACATCCAGCTTGCACAGCTCCACTCTGTGCTCTATTGCCCTTTCAGTCTGCCGTTTGGAATCTTTCCCACTTCGCAACTCCAGCGCATGGACAGCAGGAGTGATCAATGAGAAAGAGGGTGCCGGTTAGGGACTGGATGCCGCTGGCCTAGACCTCTTTCCCCTGAGAAATGGGTGGGGGAAGGGCTGAGTCCTGTCTCCAGACCAGGCACCTGGGGCAGCTTCCTTCTGTTGATGTGCACATGATCCCAGTAGGGAGCGCAAGTGCACCAGTGAACTCTGTTCCGCCGACGGTAGGCTTTTTTTTGCCAAACTCTGTGCTCTAAACGGAGCACGGAGTAGCAAAAACTCCGAGAACTCCACCAGGGGGCAGAGTTTGCTGCCTGTCCCTAGTTATTGGTTGAGGAGGGTGGATACCCTGCTCAGGTAACAATAACAATTCATGTCAGGGTGAAGAACAAAAGTCAGTAAATTAACCTGTACTTAACCCTTTTGCTGTTTGGCACAGAATCAGTCAGGCTTACCTTACAGTCATTGTGTAAAGTACTTATACAACACACAAACAGCAATAAAGTGAAAACACAACACAAGTAAAATCCCAAAGCAATTTAGAAATAATAGAGCAAATTTTAATAAATATAATGATACCAGAATGCAGAAAATCCAGTCAATAGAACTGGAAATACAGAATTGTTAAGTTTTTAGTGAAAATAGCACATTTTAATAAATAAAATGATACCAGAATGCAAAAAATCCAGTCAATAGAACTGGAAATACATAATTTTAACGTATTTAGTGAAAAGAGCGCTAAGAAGCAGAGGGTCATTTGGTTGTGCCGGACCGAGAGAAAGTCAAAAGTTCTGTTCACATCAGAGGAGGACCCAAGGAGAAGGCTTTAGGTGCAAGAGCAGTTCAAGCATCCTGGGCAGTCCTTTCTGTAGAGCTGGTTGTCGCTGGAGCCTCATGTTTGTTGATTGTCAATAATGGTCGCTGTCGGCATGAAGTGCACGTCTCACCAAAGATTCACATTGGTGGACTTTATCAGCAGTAGAATTTTGGCACAAACATTCCAATTTGGGGTTGCGAAGAGCCCATATTTCAGGATTTTTTCCTTTTTCTTATGGAGGAGCTCTCACTGATGCCAGGCAAGAGTCTAGAACCTGGGGATCAACTCTTAGTAATCAGGACTCATTCCAGCTGAAGCCAGCTGCACGACTCAGGCAGGCCCAGTCAGATTCAGGCAGATCCAGTTGCAGCTGGACAGCTTGACAGTTGCAAGCAGGCCTCTGGAAGCTTGCTGTGTCTCTGTAGCTCACACAGGTCAGCCAACTGACCCTTGGATTCACTCTGGTTAGTCTGGGATCAAGGCAAGCAGGTCCAAAGTTCCTTCTTCAGACAGTAAGACAGTCTGCCAAGCCGGAGGGCAGTTCTTCTAGTAGCAGGGCAGTTCTTCTTCTGAAATGTCCAGACATCTGGGAGCGTTCTGATGAGTGGCTCTGATGATTAGCTTTTTATACTTGTCCCCAACCTTAGTGTGGATGAATCTCCTGACCTATCGCCAGTAATGGTTCTGGTCTTCTCCTTCCCCTGGCCAAGGCTCCTAACAGTCTAGTGGTAGGCCTGGTGTCAAGTTCCTTTGTGTGTTCAGTAGGGAAAGCCCTATGAAGTTTGAGAGAGGCTGGGTATGGCCTATCCACAAACATCCTCTCAAGATGGCCCATCCTGTCCACAGCTAAGCCCCATTTGTCTCACTCTCTGGAAGCATTATACAAACTCTAACAGAAGAGCCATTCACAGTTGTGTGATCCATGGGACTGGCAAAAAGGCATAGTTGTTTAGGACAAGAATATAACAGCTTTCTAAAGTGTTATTTTTGAGAATTGTAATTTAAAACCTGATGTCATCATTAAAGAGGATTTCAAATTACAATTAATTTGAGTATAACCAGCATATCTCTATCTGCTCTCAATTATCTGAAGTAAGCACCTATTGAATCATAAGATAACCTAATGTCTATCAATGGGAGGGATACGCCATACACAAGTGAAAAACTACCTTAAGAATGTTTGACTTCCAACCGTTTAAAACGTAGGCACACTTTTTAAATATTTTTTAAATAGATGGTTCCCTATCCTATAAGCCTTTATGACCTATCTTAGAGGTTGAAAGGAAAGTTTAGGCCTGGTAAAAGGATTATTTTGCCAGGTCAAACTGTCAGACAAGAGACATATTTTACAGTCCTATTTTAGTGGGTGGCATAATGAGCATTTAATTTACGGACCTCAGGTACAGGTAGGACCATTGACAAGTTACTTATAAGTAAATTAAGTGTGCCAATTAGATGTAGCCAAAAACATGCTTGAAGAAAAGATCCAAGCACTTTAGCACTGGTAAGTAGGTGTAAAGTGTACAGAGTCCGAATGCAAACATAAATAAGTGAAGTCAACAATGTTAGGATGCCAGGCCTATCTGAGCCATATTGGAAGAAGACTGGAGTATGAGTTATAATGCAGATGCTGTTCTATGTAAGGTGAGAGAACCTAGTCAGGAGGGTTGGCCATGTCAGAAGAAATTTCAGGAAGTGAAGAATGAACTGTCCATAGATGACAAAGGTTTTCTTTTGAGAGGAGTAGAATAATACCATCTGAGAGTGTGAGTCAGGATATCTTGAGAATTATCTTTGAAAGTTCATCAGGGCATAGTCAAATTGAAAAAAAATAGTCAACACTTTGTATAGGTGGCTAGGAGTAGATTAAAAAGCAAACAAATGGGTAGAGGGTGCTTGAGCAGACAAGCCCTGGGTTGTGTTCATACCCTCTTTGGTTCTCAAGTATTTCCCCATGAGTCCTTGGGAAGCACTAGCTATTAATATTCTAGGTCCCATTTTGGACTTGGTGGCTCACCCAAATATGTTTCAGTTTTATCAGATTTTTGTTCTCCAAATGGCCTGAAGTGATGATTGTAAGGTATTCTTATGTCAGTCCTCAAGAATGTGGTCCTTGAGATGGGTGAATGTCTTTGAGTCAAAAAAATTATCAAGATAAGGAATGGAAGCAGCAAGTTTACAATTTGGTGGTTGACGTTTATTCAAGGTCTGTAAAACTAAGCAGTGATAATATATGGCATTATAGAAAATTGTTTAGAAAAGCATTTCCCAAACTGTGGGTTAGGATCCAGTGATGGGTCTCAAGCCAATTTGTGGTTGGTTGCAAAAGTCATGGTCTATATTTAAGTAATATTTTAAAATGAATTGCTCTGTTTGTGTACCAGTGCAAAGTTTTAAAACAAACCCTTGCAAGTATTCATAAGCATGACTCTGGATGAGCCTTCCAGTATTTGCTGCTGCTGTTGTGTTAACTGTACAAAGCCACTTTGACAGAGAATGTGCTCACTATATGTGATCACACACAACCATAACACTTGTGCATGACGTTCATAATTTTTTTAATATATTTTTATTAAGGTTCTGTGGCATAATAGACAATAATATGTGAGCAAACAAATTCTGAGGTTGCAGGTACAACAGGAGCATTCAGTGATATACATTCTATAACATATGGTATTGACAATATAGTCCACAGTTCCAAGCAGGAGGTACAGCAACAAGTGACTGGCAATTTGGGGTTGTAATCGTGAGGCACAAGTACCTTAATTTAAATACTGTGAGTGACCACTGAAATATGTCTGACTCAAGTGTATACAAGCGAAATACTACAGGAATTACAAGACCCAAACCAAATTGTAGGTGATTCAGGTCTTAAGGGGAGGTGCATTGGCAGGTTCTTGACAATATCTCTTCTGATTCTCCAATGTGGGGGTAGGATAGAGTGTCCAGTTATTTGGGAGTCTAGAGGGTGGAGGGGGAAAGGGAACCTTCTTGTGAAATGTATTTTCTTGAGTCACTCAATAGAGTTCACGTACAAGGATGATCTGGCAGCCGAACCACGCAAAGTGTAGATCTAGAACTCAGGGTTCCGGGAAAGGTATACAGTAGAGTAGCAAAGTGAATAGCCATTTCATCATGAGGGTATGGTATTGTCCCTGCTGTCCTCATTCAATGACTTCCATGACTCGTCCATTCCATGTGTGTGTAATTATCCAAAACTCTTCTATCCTCTCAGTGAAGGACTTTACTTTCAGCTTTATAGCATCGCAATGTCAGAGAGTGTCACAAAGCTACTGAAGGGGCAGCTTGACATTTTTGTAGAAGCACCATGTGAACTCTGTGGTGCTCCAGTAGAGAATGGATCCTTTAGTACTTTGGGTGTGACATGCCTTTGATATTCCACTTGAGAACAACATAATTGTTAGGCACCACTATCCAAGACCATTAGCACCCCCCTCTCCCAAACTCCCTCGTACAAGGAGTCTTACCCCTCCTGACGACTCTTGCACCATCACATAGAGATTCTGTCAAAGGAAAATAAAGAAATATTCACAAATAACAGGAATCTCTTTTTAAACACTTCAAACTAGTTGGGGCAGTCCGCAAATAGCAAGCCACCCAAGAAGAAACAACATCTTCATGGTCATTCCATTGAGGGAAGTGCAGGCACAGTACCGATCTGGGCCCATGCTTGCTACAATACAAAGAAGAATTTTACAATATCTCTTAAGATCAGTTGTTTGCCGACTCAATCATGTCTGCGTAGAAATTCCTTTTAGCAATATTTATTTTTGGTAGCGTTTCCTAATGGTGTGACAATTTGTTAACAGGCACGCCACTGTCCTTTGTAATTGCTGGCACTAGTATTTTTTCATATCCTAGTGCCTTGGTAAACCAAGGTACCAGTGTATGATGAAGGGAGTTTTACTCCTTTGTAGTGGAACCAGTTCATCAAGTGAGTAAGTATTCTAATCTTGGTAATGGCAGGCAACCTCCTCTAATCTTCCCGAGAGCAAGTGCGTATTAGAGCAAGGACGTGCTCTTGGCTGATATTGAATCACATTCTAGTTTGGTAACTAAATACCAGGCTCTCTTGAAAGAGAAGGAAAAGAGGGAGTTTTTTGTCTGACTTTGAAGGTATCTATAAGTACCGTAAAAGGAAAAATAAGATGATCCAACCAGATTGAAAGTAGAGATATGTCCTGTGAGAGATTTTTTTATTTACAGAATATAAAACCTAACATATTACCTGCAGTGTAAGTGGCCTGAGATACCCCTTGGGTAAGATTTAGAATGGTAATGTTGTCTGCTAGCTGCTTAGCAGCATCATATGTACTTATATGGACACCATAGTTGAAATCCCCCATGGTGGGAAAATGTTTGCCTGTGGGGTCTCTTTTGCTCCTATTTATGAGTCATCTCTGGGAGGTGAGTTTCATGTAGGGCTGATGGGTTCTTTGTCAACCAATACAGGGAAGAACACTGCCCTCATTGTGAAAGCCAGACTTGAAAGACTTCCATTACCTGTCAACAAACAAGCTAACTAGAAAATTAGTTTATAACACATACATTTGATCCTTAACTCGGACCAATAGCACTAATGCATTTAGCCAGTGTACTTGCAGACGTCTTAACTCTTCTCTATTTACATTTTAACATAACTCTGCTGCCACCCTCATGCTTGTGGGTATACATGACAGGCAAAATTAATGCGTGAAGAGGTGGCAGGATCGAAGGAGATGAGAAAGGAAGAAACAAAAAGAGAAGAAGAGTAAAGGAGTAAGTTTGCTCTAAAGCTGGAATTTTGGTCATTATTAGTTACTCTTGAACATGGAGTTCTAACCAAATTCCGCCAGTCGCTATGTGGCAGAATTTGTCTCCCACAAGGCTCCAGAAAATACAAGCTGGAGATATCGAGGGAAATTTGGTATCCCCTTAGTGCGGTTTTGTAATGCAGGTAGTGGCGGCAAGCAGTCGTAGTCAGAGGGCTGCTGTTCGAATAGATTTCCTGCCATTTTAATGCTTTTTTTATCGGCCCGAATAACTGCCCGCTCTTGTGCCACACATGGTTCCATTTGTGATGATTTTCAGAGCTACTCGTACCACCAGGACTAAATTGCAGCACGAGCACCACAAGCTGCATATTTTCCACCTGTTGGAGGAACTTCGTGGAAATAATGAGTACCGCCCACCCCTAAACTGGAGTAGGAGGAAGGGGGATAGCTAGTGAGAGAAGTATGACGAGAAGAAGGAAATGGGATGAGAGAAAGAATGGTAAAAATGAGAAAAATAAGCCATAGCAAGAGAAAGAAAGGGAAGTGGAAGAAGTCAGGCAGGAAAAATGAGAACAAAAGCAGAAACATATTGTAAAATGAAGGCAAGAAGGAAAGGAGAATAAGAAGAGAAGGAAGAGAGAAAGAAACAAAGAAAATAAGGGGGACAGAGAAAAGAAAGGATCATTTCCGTATGTTTTCTGGACTACTTTTTCTTTTTATTTCGTAGGCAGCATGATTTCGCTGGGCAATAGTCGAGTGCTTTTCATGACTACCGGTTTAATTCTATTGTTTATCCTAGATCTCCTTTGTGAATTCAAGGTTTTACACAGCGCAATAGCGCTCATTTTTTTTTTTTTACTGTGCAAAGGCAAAACCGGACCGGTCTTTTTGCTCTGATTATTCCCCTTCATGCTCATGGCGAGGCACTGTAAATCGGCTCTCTTATGTGAAATTGTATTTCTTTTCATTTTCCGTTTACATGGCAAGAAAAGTCGGGTTAGGAGTTTACAACGCTAATAGCTCTAACTCGAGCAAATGTGTGACCCATTGCATTGCAAATGCTTGTTTCTCTTGCACTTTTTCTTCCAGCTCTCTTGATATGGATTCCTCCTTCTGAGACAGGAAAATGGGGGAAGCTATTATAATACAGGCATGGGAGCGATGGCAGTTCTCTGGATGGAGATCACTGACAGGGATTTGTAAAGGCTTTGGTGAGGGATCAATCATTGTGTTTGACAGTAAAATTAGGGACAAGAATATTATGTGTTACAAACACCAGTTTTAAAGTTGTTTTTTAAATACTGCTCATTCTGAGGCCCGTAAACAACCCACCCAGCTGGCAACTTAACAGGGAACATAGCCGCCTTCTCATTCTTCTGCAATAATATGAGGAGTGACAGGAAGCAAGGAAGTAAGGCTACAGAAAAAAATAAGGCATGCCTACTAGCATGAAACAGTATGAAAAGTAATAGCTAAATGAACACGCCAATGTGAGTTCAGCGAAGAAGCAAGAACACATTTTTTGAAGAGATGGGGCTTTCTAAATATAGGATGTAAGATCATTGTCCACTCATGTGGAATACTTTGCTCCACATGAGTGGATAAATGGTGAAAAGAGATCGCATTTACAGTCAAGTAAAAATAAGACTGAGACCGAGAGTGGGCTTCATTGGCCGGCAATGTAAGCTTACAAAGCCTCACAGAACTGGGCACAAACTGTTTTATAGCTTTGCCTTTGCAGGAGGGCAGCTGAGTAGACGTTTTTGTGTAATGTATATTTGTGTGCATTATCAACAAAATGCAGAATGTGAATTTACTCTCAAATTAACATGTGTACTTTAACATGGAGCTTTTGCAGTTAAAACAAATTTGATATGATTTCTACTTGTATTTTTCTAGCTTATTTTAACTAGGCCTCAATTTAGGCCTCAACACCATTTTGTTCAAAATGGATGTCTCCTCTTCCATGTTCACTGCTCATCATTTCTGCAGCAGCAGCTAAAGCAGAGCCATTTTGATTCATTTATATTGAAGTTGTTGTTTCTGTTCTCAAAGAAAAACGTTCCTACATGTAGATAATAATGTTTCTTTTTCAAGTCCCTTTCACTATATCACTGTACTTCATTCATTCAAAATTACTATTGTTCACGTAACTAGTTTGTCCTGCCATCTCAAAATGAAATTAGGATTGAATGGGCAAAATCAATGTTAACGCTTTTAGGGATTTTGATTAGATGCTGAGGCATGATGACGTTTCATAAAATCATGCACTTATTTGCTGAGAATATAATTGTTTTGCTCACTCCATGATGATTTAGCAGAATTTGATGATGTGATAGGAAAGAAAACTATATATAAACACTCAATTTTGGGGGTGAGCCAGAAGACATTTTGAAGTTACAGGGGAAGCTGTCTGTTTTCTTGTTGTTCACTTTGCTACTCACTTTAGATTTAGAATAATATCTGTTTTGGCACTTATGCTGTATTGCCTTATTTACTGAGAGTATTCATGGCAATATCTTCATGCATTTGCATTGATGATCTCTGTACTATTAATTTTTGTAGTAAATGTTTAAACTTGTATTCCTGCTTTAGAACTCAATTATTAAGTTTGTCCTTACTTATTAGACTGTATTATGCTATGTTGTGGGGTGCCTTTTGTTGGGGACACATTGCCTCATAAAAATAAAGTGTAACACTGTCTTCGATTCATCAACCCGTGGCCGTAGTGTTATGGACATTTTTTAGGGTGTTCAATTTTAGAAGTTTTGGTGCCCACAGGTGCATATTCTCAAACCAGACATTCTCAAACTGACAGGCATTTGCCATGTGTGAGCTACTGAGGCACAGTCTCTTTGGTCCCAGTACTTCACAATCAATATGTTGGGAACCCTTATTGTAGGGCATATATCTGAACCTCTCACAAAAAATGTTCTTGTCCATCTTACTAATAATTTCACCAAACTAAACTGAAGACATGCAGCACATAAAACTTCAGGACTCGCCAGAGAGATGAGTGAGGGTGTGAGGAGAAGGTAGGCTCTAGACTATTCCCTCCAGACATGCAAGCCCCATTAGGTGAGAAAGCCCCTAGTAATCATTTTGTAGACTGTACATAGAGCCCACTCCCTCCAGAGACCCAAGGCCCATTAGGTAGGCACAGTCTGCCTTCAATGAGCAGACTGTGTGTGTTGCCCAATCCCTGCAGAAATGCAAGTCCTATTGCATGGGCAAGCCCAAACTGAGCAGAGTTAGCGCTGAGTGCACTGACTGTTTGCAGAGCCCAATCTTTTCCAACCCCAAAGCCCCATAATTTGGGCAAGTGCCTACTATGCATGAACTGTTCTCACCGTGCAGACTGTGTGTAGAGCATACTCCCTTCAGATATCGAAGTTCCATTATGTGAGCAAGTCCCTAAAATTCATAGCCTGCATACAGTGGACAGACTGCCCACATCCCTGTCTCTCCAAGCACTGGAGCCTCTTTAGGTGGGTAAGCATCTACTACACTCAGCCTGCACTCTCTGTGCCACTCTTAATGGAGAGTCCACTCCCTCTAGACAATGAAGCTCAATTAAGTAGGTGCATTCCTTCAGCGTTTTATGGAGAGCTCACTTCCTCCACATACTAAAGCCTCCTTAAGTAGACAAGGGCCTACTATTTGCAGGTAGGTATGTTAGCAATATTTTACTTTCCATTGGAAAAACACTATAAATTCACCAAAAAGTTTAAAGTGATGTTATAATTAGATTTGGTAATAATATCTTACTTTACGTTAAGAAAACAACTTAGAAATTCACTGAAAAAGACAAAGGAAAAATTGAGACTAAAGAAAAGTGAAAATGTCAGCTAAAATATACCATTTAAAAAAAAAAAAAAAAAAATCACCATTTATAGTCTACTGAGCTAACTATAACCTACACCCCTGACATGCACTGCTTACGACCTCACATAATACATCACTCACAACATGTTCACTGGCATCCTTGATGTCATCGCAGATGACTTCACAAATGACCTGATCGGTGACATCCCTGATGCCATCTCAAATAACATCATCAATGATACTGGCATTACTCTAGAAATATTTGCATCATTTAGTGGGTGGACAGAATGGAAATAGCGTAAGCCCTGGCAACAAGTGCAGTTGTGCGTAATGAAAGTTATATAGTGCCCAGTTTACAAACCATTAAAGTTTGGGGTGCATGTAGTACTCCATGTTGAACAAGGTATGGCCTGAATGCACAAGATGTGGGTTGCAGACGCATGTTTCGAAGTAGGTTTTGGCTTGAAGCAGAAGCCATTTACAACAAATCTGTGAGAGAAGCTAAAGCTTCTATTGACAATGAATGACCCACCAGTGAATGTCTATACTTGCACCCATGTTAAATAGTTATAATACCGTGCTACAGACCAAGGGCCTGTTTACTAGTTTGGTGGTCTTTTAATGTTTTTCAATTGTTTATAGTTTCAAATATATGTTTGGGTTTTAATTTTATAAATTCCTTCATAACTTAAAATATGTTTCTAGTTATTTTGTTAAAAAGTGAACTTAATTAGTTTTGATATCTTTATTGCTTTTAAATAAACTCTTTTTTTATGTGAGTACGAATTTACAATTGCAGTTATAAATGTATGTGATTTAAATTGATATCTTTTAAAAATGAATAACTTATTAAATTTTTTAAGTAAACTTTTTTTAAGTAACTCCAGTTACTAATTTGAAAGTTACAGTGAATATTTGTTATTTTTTAAATGTTTTGGTTATACTCTGAATTTTCTTTTTTATGTTTAATGGTTTATAATTATTGGGATAATTAAAATGGATTTATGGATTTCTATAATGTAATTATTTTAGTGTCATGCCATTTGCAAATTTGTGGTAGTAGTTGTGAGAATACAGGGCTGATTGCAGAGGCCCCCTAACTTTTTTTCCCCATGTTTCACTTTTTGCTGGTGTTTTCCTGACTCTGATGGTGCCCTGGGTACTGCTAACCAGTCCCAGGACCTGTGCTCTGTATAAAATAAGTATGCAAATTAGGCTAATTAAAATTGGCTATGCCAACCTACTTTTAAGTCCCTAGTATATGATAGAGCATGTAGGTTTAGGGACCCCAGCATAGGTAGTGCACCCACAGGTGCACTGTTGAGATGCCCAGGGTCATTTTAAAGACAGGCCTGCCTTGGTGGCTGCTTTTAAATTTAAGTTAAATGCAAATTTGACTTCGGAATTAAAATTACGTCCAAAGTCTTAAACTACCTTATTTTTACATATAAGTCACCCCCCAGGTGTGCCCTATGTGTCCCTAGGGTTGGGTGCCAAGTAACTATAAGCAGGGACCTTATAAAAATAGTTTTATAAGCCCTGGTGAAGTAAAACAACCACATTCCCTCACTGTAGTCAATGGCCTCCATAGGCTAAATGGGGAGATTTCATTTTAATTAAAAAGTCCCCTTAAGTATCAGATACCTCAAGTTTGGTATCAAATTAATTGTTATAATAAAATCCACAACTTACAATTGTTGAATTTAATATAACTAGTTCAGGTAAAGAGTTTTAAACTCTACCTAAAAAAATGCCTATTTCAGCTTGTAGTGCCCTTCTCTGATTGGCCAGCCTCTGACAGCCTGGCCAAGCTGCCTTGATGAGGTGTGAAGTGGCCTGGGCTGAGCACAAAGCATGTGCCTAGAGGAGGAGAACTACCACAGCAGATGGGGAAGCAGGAAGGGTGAGGGCTGTCAAACTGGTCTTCAAAGGCAGGGAAGGACATATGGAGCAACCCAGCACCCCCCTCACATCCTGTAATCCCAGACAATTAGGTTCCCTCTTGATTAGATTAGGAGAGAGCAGGGGAGGGGTGTGTTTAGGATTTTCAGCCACACAGTGGGTGGGCTTAGCCAGATGTAACCTCCAAAAATCAGTTTCAGCTATGATGGATTTTTGAAGAATGTTGCTCCATGGGACTGATTTGTGTCACCACACTATTACCAGGAAGTGGTCATCATAGGGGGAAGGACCCTGTGTCTGAGTTGAGAACCAGGACCCCCCTGTCTTTCACCCAGGAGCAAGGATAAATGTGGCAGAGCTGCACCCACACCTGAGATCCCCACCAGATCCCTACAAGGAAGAACATCAGAAGAAGGAGGACTGCCCTGTTGGACTCCTGACCTGCACTTGGAGACTGCACTCTGAAGGACTGCACCAGCTGCACACTTGGGCTCCACCACAAGAAGGACTTTGCCTGGCTTCAACTGGTTCATGGAGGGACTTCTTCAACTGGTTCATGGAGGGACTTCCTGTTTGCTACAGGTGAAAAATTGCTAACCAGAGTCCCCTGCTTCAGATCCTGAAGAAACTGACCAGCTGACCACTGTCCAGTGGC
Source organism: Pleurodeles waltl (assembly GCF_031143425.1). Taxonomy (NCBI): domain Eukaryota; kingdom Metazoa; phylum Chordata; class Amphibia; order Caudata; family Salamandridae; genus Pleurodeles; species Pleurodeles waltl. Next base: position 997,615,663 of record NC_090437.1, read on the forward strand.
CGTTTTGGAGTTTGAGTTAGTCTGCACAATCAAGGAGCTACTCAGAGCTTCGGGAACCTTGGGGTGAGCTGTGGAATCCAAATGAACCTTAAAAGACCTTCTAGAAGAAGATCCAGAAGTTTGGAGAAGATTGAAGACCTTTTTGGAAAAAGCTCCGTAGAGTGACTGACCCGCCGTGGCAACTCCAGCCGGCTTGCCTCAACCGTGACCTGGCCTGACTTGCAGGTTAGTCCCGCTGAAGAAAATCTACAAAAAAGTGATTACGTCCGAACGTAGAAAGTTGACCGGGACCTGCTGAGCAGTGTATCCGAAGAGGGGTCCAGGGACTTTGGATCAAGATTCAGGTTTGGCCCAGTGGAAGGATTTTCATTTAAAAAAATCGTCTAAGTCTGAACATAGAAATCTTCACCGAGGGCTCCTGCGATACATATCCGAGGAAGGGCTCCAGGGAGGTCAGATCAGACTGGCGACTTTGTCCCACTGAAGAAAATCTTCAAGAAAACTACTGAGTCCGAAGGGAAAATTTTGACCGAGGCCTCCCACTTGATGTAGCCGAGCAGGGCTCATCACTGTTGGACTCAAACTTTGACTTTGCCCCGGATGACCAGATTAGCACTTTCTGTTTCTAGGTGCTAAAAAACACTAAGGTGGTCATTATGAGCGCCAGGGTAAATGTGGCGGCTCCACCACCAACAGGCTGGCGGTGAGGACGTCCACATTATGAGTGTGGCGGGTTGGCATCTCCACCCATACCGCAATGTTCATCTCTGACCCAGCAGTCCACAGAGGACCGCCGGCGGTATTATGAGCCGGACCACTGACATGGTTTCCACGGCGGTAGCACTGCCATGAAAACCATGGCAGTAGGGCTACCAGTGACACGGAATTCCTTCCCTGTCACCAGTAGACGGCTCCATCCCCAGCAAGCACCTGATACAGTCACAGCGCCTCCCACCGCCCCCTACAGTCACAGCACTCCCACCCCCCTCCCTGCATACATGCACACAGATACCCACATGTACCATGCATACACCCACTCACCTACACTTCCGTACACGCATCCACTCACACTCATCCATTCACGCATTCACTCACACGCATCCATCCACGCATTCACTTACACATACTGACACGCATTCAGGCACGCATCCTCACAATCATCCAAACATGCATGCTCACACACATATACACTGACATGCAGTCACGCACTCACTTCAACATTCATACACGCATTCACTCTTATGCATACAACCACACATACACTACAACACACAAAGTTGCATTCACACACACACATACATACATACACACACGCAGACACCGCACACTCAGACATGCACACACAATACCCCCCACACTCCCACACCCCTCCCCTATTGGATGCCTGACTTACCTTGTCTGGCGAGGAAGTTGTCTGGCAAGAAACTGGAAGGGGCACTGCTACCATCGGCAGTGCCCCATCATCAGGACACCGCCAGGCCGTATTAATGGTCTTAATGCGGCTGGCGGCGTCCTTCTGGTGGGGCAGTGCAGGTAGTAGCTTCTCAGTGGCCCACCACCGGTCAGCATGGCTACTGCCAGAAATCCCCCCAAAGTGTGACAGAAATCTGGCAGCACCCATTATATGGTGGACGGAAGACCGCCAGGACTGGCAGTCTTCTGGTGCCCATGGCTTCGGCGGTCTCGCTCAGAGACCGTCAAAGTCATAATGAGGGCCTAATTCTTAAAAAATGCATATCACCGGTTCCCCTTGTCTGATTTTATTAATTTTGGTGTCATTTTAACATAAGAGTGGACATCAGGCAGTGCCGACACGCACACTACCTCCCTGGTGTGGGTCACTATCAGTGGCTAACTCCAGGGAGGGGGTAAAAAAATCCTCTGTTCCGTTGCACCATAGGATTTTTTTCATTTAAATACCCGTGGGAGACACGGAACAGCTTCCGTGTCTCCCCCTGCCCGGACCCCTGCACCTTTGTGACATTAGCGCGCCGTGAGGTGCTCTGACATCACAATCTGTTTTCCCCACCAGAGCATGAAGCTTAGGTGAGGCCCCTTCCTGCTCCGGTGGAGAAAACGGGCTGAAACAGACCTCTGCACCGTTTGGGAGGGCTTGTTTGAAAGAGGAGATTCTCCCCTTTCAAGCAAGGCCTTCCTGAAACTGTGCTGCGATCCACGGCCAGGAAACCCCACTAGACACCAGGGATTTCACTTGGTGGGGTCAGCCCCCTCTGAAAATGCCCCCCCCCCAGGGACACAAGATTGTGCCCCCCGGGGTTAAAAAATAAAAAAAAGGTTTTTTTTTTTTTTTTGCAAAAATGAAAATGAGCAGGGCGACACTATGGCCTCTAAGAAAACAGTACACCTATTAAAAATATATAGATCTGTATAGATGTATATATATATATATACATCTATACAGATAGATATATCTATATATATATATAGAGAGAGAGAGAGAGAGCGAGATGTCAATGCATGTGTGATTTCCGTGGGGGCTGCAATCGGCCCCCAGGAAAACCAAACCCACATATAAAAGTAATCTCTTTACATATATATAGGTTATATACATATATATATATATATATATATGTGTGTGTGTGTGTGTATATATATGTATATATATATAATATATATAATATAATGTAAATATATATATATATTTGCCACCAATTCTCTTGCAGTTGCAGCTTGCGTCTTCAAAGCAATGCATATACTTCAACTGACATGTTTCAACTATAGCTTTTAGGCAGCAATAAAAAAGTCAAGTAACTCTTTTGATTATGTTTCTACTACAAAAGGATCTGACTTTTGTCTAGTGGCAGTTTTGATTCCAAAAAGAAGCGCAGAAGATTTATATGCCTACTGCAAAGATCAAAGCTGTATTTTATGTAACTAGCTGAGTGGATTGGTAAAGCCAGCAATTACCTGTGCTAAAATACAAATTAAATGTATGTGCAAGGGGGGCTATGGAGACGTGAAGGGCACTTTTGCTGGGTGGTAGTAATAGAATCCGAGGAAGAGGTCATGGGAGCACCAACAATGATTGTTGGACTTGATGTCAGAGGCGCTAAAGACTGTGATGATTGGTATGTGACAAGGTGAAGTAATAGTGTGCCTTTTCTGTTTTTTATGAGTGTCTTAAGAGGATGTGCTGATTGAGGGAAGAAGCGAAGATACGGTGACTGACCTTTACTATTGCACACATCATACACACACCCACCAGCAATTGTGTGACTGTCTATGTAGGAAAGTGTTTTAGAGCAAGAGTTTAGCCATTAGAAGAGATGGCTTCTCGTTGGATTACTGCTGCTCAAGCCCTAACTCATGTTATAGAGGACAGCTCTGACGTAGGATCAGAGACTGAGACAGCAGATACTGAGACAGCATCTGAGGGATAGGACAATGGTGCAGACTCTGGGAGTGATTTTTCCGACAAATCCTCTTCCAGTTATTCTGAAGTAGGTGATGAGGACAGTCCTGCTGTCCCTTCGCAAGTACAGTCTGTGCAGCGGGACAAGAGCGGGTAAGCCCAATCTAGAGAGCAGGTGCATGTGGCAGTAAGCACAGAGAGAGTGCTCTCTAGGGAGCTCCCCAATTTAGTTCAGCCCCAAATTCCACCGTCAAATCGTATTAGAGAAACATCAAAATTATTGATCACAAAACAACCTGTACAGGGAAACCTACCAAACCCAGATATTTATAGAAAATAAACACCGGGGGGAGTCCACAGAGGTGTGGCTTGTGTGGATTCCCCAAAGTTTTCTTACCCAGAATATCCTGCAAAGGTGAAATGTTGAATAAAAACTCTATTTTTCTTGCATTTCTGTCACACAAACTACAGGAATATGCAGGGATCCACAAAATTCCTACCACCCAGTGTTTCCCCACCTGTCCTGATAAAAAAGCTACCCCACTTGAGTGCCTGTACCTAATGCCTGAGTCAGGAACGGATCACCCCAAGATCAACAGTTGCCCTCACGTAAGGACTAACATTGTCTGTTGTGTGGTCCATTCCTGACATGGGCACTAGGCCTACCCACAGAAGTGAGGAACCATTTTTATAAGGAGACTTGGGGGAATGCTGGGTGGAAGGAAATTTGTGGCCCCTCTCAGATTCCAGAACTTTCTATCATCAAAATGTGAGGAAAAAGTGTTATTTTTGCCAAATTTTGAGGTTTGCAAAGGATTCTGGGCAACAGAACCTGGTGAAAGTGCCTCAAGTTACCCCATCCTGGGTTCCCCTAGGTGTTTAGTTTTCAAAACTGCACAGGTTTGGTAGGTTTTTCTAGGTACCGGCTGAGCTGGAGACCAAAATCCACAGCTAAGCACTTTCGAAAAAACACATCAGTTTTCAATGTAAAAATTTGATGTGTCCATGTTGCCTTTTGGGGTGTTTCCTGTCGCGGGCACTATTCCTACCCACACAAGTGAGGTACCATTTTTATCAGAAGACTTGGGGGAATGCTGGGTGGTAGGAAATGTGTGGCTCCTCTCAGATTCTAGAACTTTCCATCACCGAAATGTGGGAGAAAAGTGTTTTTTTGCCATATTTTGAGGTTTGCAAAGGGTTGTGAGTAACAGAACCTGGTAAGAGACACACAAGTCACCCAGAATTCCCCTAGATGTCTAGTTTCCAAAAATATATAGGTTTTCTAGGTTTCCCTAGGTACTGGCTGAGCTAGAGGCCGAAAGCCACAGCTAGGCACTTTGCAAAAAACACGTCAGTTTTCTTTGGGAAAATGTGACGTGTCCATGTTGTGTTTTGGGGCAGTTCCTGTCACGGGCACTAGGCCTACCCACATAAGTGAGGTACCATTTTTATCAAGAGACTTGAGGGAATGCTGGGTGGGAGAAAGTTTGTGGCTCCCCTCAGATTCCAGAACTTTGCAGCACCGAAACCCGATGGAAAAGTTTTTTTTTTTTCAATTTTGAGGTTTGCAAAGGATTCTGGGTAGGGGAACTTGGTGAGAGTGCCACAAGTTACCCCATCCTGGGTTTCCCTAGGTGTCTAGTTTTCAAAACTGCACAGTTTTGGTAGCTTTTCCTAGGTGGAAGCTGAGCTGGAGACCAAAATCCACAGCTAGGCACTTTCGAAAAAACACATCAGTTTTCAATGTAAAAATGTGATGTGTCCATGTTGCGTTTTGGGCCGTTTCCTGTCCTGGGCACTAGGCCTACCCACACAAGTGAGGTACCATTCTCATCAGGAGACTTGGGGGAATGCTAGATGGAAGGACGTTTGTGGCAGCTCTCAGATTCCAGAAATTTGCAGCACCGAACTCTTAGGGAAAAGTGTTTTTTTGCCAAATGTTGAGGTTTGTATAGGATTCTGGGTAACATAACCTGGTGAGAGCCCCACAAGTCACCCCATTCTGAATCCTCCTAGGTGTCTAGTTCTTAAAAATATATAGGTTTGCTAGGTTACTATAAGTGCCGGCTGAGCTAAAGACCAAAATCCACAGCTAGGCACTTTGTAAAAAACAGGCCAGTTTTCTTTTGGGAAATGTGATGTGTCCATGTTGTCTTTTGGGGCATTTCCTGTCACGGGCAATAGGCCTACCCACACAAGTAAGGTACCATTTTTATTGAGTAGGTAATGTTTTGTGGGAGGAAGTTTGTGGCTCCTCTCAGATTCCAGGACTTTGCAGCACCGAAATCTGAGGGATTTTTTTGCCAAATTTTGAGGTTTGCAAAGGATTCTGGGTAACAGAACCTGGTGAGAGCCTCACAAGTCACCCCATCATGGATTCCCCTAGGTGTTTAGTTTTCAGAAATGCACAGGTTTTTCAGGTTTTCCTAGGTGCCGGCTGAACTAGAGGCCAAACCCACATCTACGTACTTTCCAAAAAACATGTCAGGTTTCACTGTAAAAATGTGATGTGTCCATGTTGCGTTTCCTGTTGCGGGCAGTAGGCCTACCCACACAAGTGAGGTACCATTTTTATCAGGACACTTGGAGGTACACAGAATAGAAGAACAAGTGTTATTGCCCCTATTCTTTCTCTACATTGTTTCCTTCCAAATGTAAGACAGTGTGTAAAAAAAGAAGTCTATTTGAGAAATACCTTGTAGTTCACATGCTAGTATGGGGACTCCGGATTTCAGAGATGTGCAAATAACTACTGCTTATCAACATCTTATCTTGTGCCCATTTTGTAAATACAAAGGTTTCCTTGATACCTTTTTTTCACTCTTTACATTTCATCAAATGAATTTCTGTGTACCCGGTATACAATTAAAATCCATTGCAAGGTACAACTAACTTATTGGCTCTGGGTACCTAGGCTTCTTGATGAACCTACAAGCCCCATATATGCCCGCAACCAGAAGAGTCCAGCAGACGTAACAATATATTGCTTTCAAAAATCTGCCATAGCTGGAAAACGTTATAGAAGAAAACGTGGACAGAAATGGCTCTTTTTTTATCTCAATTTCAATATTGTTTTTATTTTAGCTGTTGCTTTCCATAGGAAAGCCTTCAAGGATCTACACAAATAACCCCTTGCTAAATTCAGAATGTTGTCTACTTCTCAGAAATGCTTAGCTGTCCAGGATTCAGCATTGGTTTCACACCCATTTCTGTCATTAACTGGAAGGAGGCTGAAAGCACAAAAAAGTAAAAATGGGGTATCTCCCAGTAAAATGCCAACATTGTGTTGAAAAATGTGGTTTTCTGACTCAAGTCTGCTTGTTCCTGAAAGCTGGAAGATGGTGATTTTAGCACTGCAAACCCTTTGTTGACGCAATATTCAGGGGAAAAAAACACATGCTTTCTTCTGAAGCCATTTTTTTTCAAACAAAATTTTACCTGTATTTTGGCTAATTTTCTTGGTCTCCTCCAGGGTAACCCACAAACTCTGGGTACCTTTAGAATCCCTAGAATGTTGGAAAAAAAGGACGCAAATGTGGCGTGGATAGCTTATGTGGACAGAAAGTTATGAAGGCCTAAGTGAGAACTACCCTAAATAGCCAAAAAAGGGCTCAGCACTGGGTGGGGGGAGAAGACCTAGTAGCTAAGGGGTTAAAGATAAAAATATAATCTATTTTTATAAATTGGTGTGGGTTTTTTCTTGTGTTTTATGTTTTACTTATTAACTGTTTGTGATTTTTAAATGCTTTACACATTTGTCTCCTAAGTTAAGCCTTGTCACTAGTCACATTGCCAAGCTACCAAGGGTTGAGCTGGGTCTAATTTATTGAGACCTAACTGGACCTAGGTGGAGGTTAGTGGCTACTGCTGGATATCCGCCCAAAGTGTGGCAAAAATCTGGCAGTATCCATTATATGGCGGGGGGACTGCCAGCACTCGTGGTCTTCTGGCGCTCGTGGCTTTGGCAGTCTCGTTCAGAGTCATAATAAGGGCTACTTCTATATAAATTAATATCTCCGGTTCCCCTTATCCAATTTTATTCATTTTGGTGTAATTTTAAAGATAAAAATATAATCTATTTTAATAAATTGGCGTGGGATATTGTGTTTTACTTATTTACTGTTTTGTGTTAAATGCTTTACACATTTGTCTCCTAAGTTAAGCCTTGTCGCTCATTGCCAAGCTACCAAGGGTTGAGCTGGGTTTACTTTATTGAGACCTAACTGGACCTAAGTGGAGGTTAGTGGCCTAATGCTATAGGTACTTACCTGCCCTTACCAATTATCCACTTTTCAACATTACTTTATTTTTAAATCTAAAAGTAGAACTTTTTCCCTACTTCTTTTTTATTTTGAAGTGGGATAGAAATGTGAATCAGTCATCCCAAAAAGCTCAACACTTTCCACAATGTAGTGAAGTTTGAATGTCAGAGTAAATTCGAACTCCCCAAAGACCAACACTTTTCCTAATGTGGTTAACTTTGAAGTGGAAATAGTAAGTTCAACCCTCACAAAGTGCAAAACCTTTATCAATGTGATTAAGGGCCTCATCAGGAGTTTGGTGGTGCTGTGGCAGTGGTGTCTTTCCCTTCCCTATTGCATGGTTCTTGCCATTCTGACCAGCAGAAACCTTGAAATAGAGTGTTCCCGCCGGTCAGACCGGCAGAAACAGTGCTATGAGAAAGCACTCGGCTCCCTTAAAGGAGCAGAGTGATATCTCGTAGCACAGAAAGGGCTGGCCAGTATCCTCAGAAAGCACATTGGCCCTTATTACAACCCTGGCGGTCGGTGATAAAGCGGCAGTAATACCGTCAACAGCCCAGCATTAAAAAAAATGGAATTATGACCGTGGCGGAAACCGCCAACACAGACAGCCACTTTAACACACCGACTGCCACAGCGGTAGCAACAAGCACCCCGGTGGTAACTGCCAACAGCCAGGTGGAAGACAATGTACCGCCAAACCTATTACAACATGCCAATCTGCCAGCTTTTCCGGGGCGGTACCAACGCCATCAAAAGCATGGCGGAAACAGAACACAAAAGAGAAACGACTCACCCCTGGACACTCAAGGAAGAAGCATGATGCCACGGAGCCTGAACTACATTTTGTCCCATGCTGGTATACCTCCTCCTACACCAGGAACACGAACAGCCGTGAAGAAGACCACGGTGAGTACCGTACCTAGCACACAAGGGAAGGAGGGGAGGAAAAAGAGAGGAGCACACACACGCAACACACAACACCCCCAACCACATACACACAAACAGATGCAACAACATTACATATCCACCCTGTACCCCTCAGGAATAACGCAAGGACAAAAGGTGAGTAAAGCCAATGTAATAATAAAAAGTTCAAGAAATACATCCTTAAAGCACAAAACAGTATCTACAATATAAACAAATGGAGGGACAATGCCCAATCCAAAATGTCCGAGGCCCACAGGGCCATATCACATAGGCAAAGGCCACACTTGACTCCTGCCTCCATACGGAGAGAACACTGCTGGGGCATCAAGTCGAAAATACACAGGCACCTCAGAGGGAAGAGGGGACACCTCAGCCGGAAGATGGTACAACGCCACTGCTCCTCGAGGGGGCTACATGCCCTCTGCGATGTCCTGGGGAGTGCAAGGCCACAGTCTCTCAAGTGGGTGGTTTGTCTACTGCTTGGTCCTGGGGAGTGCAAGGCCACAGTCTCTCAAGTGGGTGGTCTGCCCACTGCTTGGTCCTGGGGAGTGCAAAGCCACAGTCTCTTAAGTGGGTGGTTTGCCCACTGCTTGGTCCTGGGGAGTGCAAAGCCACAGTCTCTCAAGTGGGTGGTCTGCCCACTGCTTGGTCCTGGGGAGTGTTAAGCCACAGTCTCTCAAGTGAGTCGTTTGCCCACTGCTTGGTCCTGGGGAGTGCAAAGCCACAGTCTCTCAAGTGGGTGGTTTGCCCACTGATTGGTCCTGGGGAGTGCAAAGCCACAGTGGATGGCTTCTCCACTGGTTCTGGAGGGGGTCTTGTACCCAGTGTTCTTCATCCTACCAAGGTGGGGTGAGTGGATGCCTTCTTCCACTGGTTCTGGAGGGGGCCTTGTGCCCTGTGATGCAGATCTTGGAGGGTGCAAGGTCACAGTCTCTTACATGGATGTCACACCTACGGTTGTTGCAGGGGCCAGGATGCACTACAGCCCATGGAGGCTCGACTACACACTGCCCGCCGGGGGAGAGGGCTGCTCAGTGGTGGCAGTGACAGGGCTGGCGGCAGTGCTGCCAGTGGTGGAAGGAGGCTCCAGTCCTTCTCCTGCAGCCTCGGACGGCTGCCCACTGGGGCTGCTGCAGCTGGCAGTGGTGCTGGTGGCAGTGCAGGTGGCGGTGCTGGCGGCGGTGCTGGCAGCGGTGCGGCCAGTGGTGGGGGGAGGCTTCAGCCCTTCCCCCACAGCCTCAGATGGCTGAAGTGCCATAGCTGGTGTTGTTTGCCCAGATACTGCTCCAGCACCAGACACCAGATCCATCCTGCCTGCGGTGTCTATGCTTTTTTCATTGCCCTTGGCAGCTGGTGTTCCTTTCCTGCCCTTGGCAGCTGGTGGTGCCTCCTTGCTTCTGCCAGCTGGTGGTGCCTCCTTGCTTATGCCAGCTGGTGGTGCCTCCTTGCTTTTGCCAGCTGGTGGTGCCTCCTTGTGGTTTCTAGCTGGTGCTTCCTTTTTGCCCTTGGCAGCTGGTGCAGGCACACTGGCTGTGTGGACTGGTCTCTTCACAGTGCCTCTCACAACTGCAGTTGCTGCAGAAAAGACAGTGGCCGTGGACTGGGTGGCTGAGCTGCTAGCCTGGGTCCTGATCATCCTGGCCAGGATTGAACGACGGGGGGAAGGGCAGGGAATAGGTCAAGGGTGGAGAGGAAAAGCTTTTTAGGGACACTGGGGCTGGAAGAGGGTGAAGGGTTGGGAGTGGAGGAAGAGGGAATGGTGGTAGTAGGTGTCTGCTGTGTTTGGGTGGAGGTGTATGGGCTGGATGCTGTTGTGAGGTGGAAGGCTGTTGGGTGCTTGCGTTTGTGTACTTTGGGAGGAGGGGGCACAGACACAGTGGGAGAGGACACAGGGGACGTCTGCATTCATGTGGGGGTGGTGACGGCCAGTGAGGGGCGTGTAGTGATAGGCATGATGGTGATGGAGGTAGTGGATGAGGATGTAGTGCATGTAGGTGTGAGTGGAGACGCTACTGGGAGGGAGGTGAATGACGAGGAGGAGGAGGACATGGTGGAGGCAGTGGATGTTGGTGTGTCTGCATCTGGATCATGCTTGTGTGAGTTCCTGTGAAATGAAGTGTGGTGCTTGTGTTTGCCAAAGCCACTTCTGTGTGTTGATTTGGGTGCATGCTGGTCTGAAGGTGTGCTTGGGATAGGCTGGGGTTGAGGGGAATGGGACTGGGTAGAGGAAGTTGGAGGGGGGAGGCTAGAGACAGGGACAATGGCTGCCATCAGGGAGTTGGCCAGAGCCTGGAACATTCTCTGTTGGGACACCGTACCAGAGGGAATATCCTCCGGTATGAATTTGTTTGTTGCAAATGCCCTGCCAGACCCTGGATGGCATTCACAATGGTTGACTGCCCAACAGAGATGAATCGTAGGTCAATAGACTCCTCACTGAGGGCAGAAGGGTTGACTGGGGCAGGTCCTGAGGTGCCTGGGGCGAAGGAGCTGCCGACCCCTATGGGTGACCGGACAAGGGAAACACGCTGAGGGGCTGCTGGGAGGGTGGTGCTGGTACAGGGTTGGCGGCTGTAACTTAAGTTGGGGTGGCCACAGAGGTGTCCGCCACCACCAGATAGCTTCCATCGGAGGAGGTGTCATTGTCCGAACTGTCACCTCCAGTCTCCGCTGTGGTGCTCCCCTCACCCTCCGTCCCACTGGTGCCCTCACGGTCAGTGGATTCAGCCTCATGGGCCATGTGGGATGCAGCTCCCTCCATCGTCTGTTCCTCTGCTCCTCTGCTCCTCTGCCAGATGATGCTAATGCACACAAGGACAGGGTGACAAAACAAAAAAGGGTGGGGAAGAGATGGAGGATATTCTTGGTCAATGCCAGCAACAACACCACAGTTGGCGTACACAACACACAGGGAACAGCCCTATGCACCAGGCCATGCACAACCAGTTACAATGCTAGTCACCAGGGCATCGGGTACAATGCCTAACACCAATAGAAGCACACCTGAAACCCACAGGACCCTGGCCATTAGTCGATGCCCACTAGCATTTTTGGGTTTGGAGTTCATCTGAGCCTGCCCATCATGGAACCTACCCTGCCATGTTCGTCCTGGCATAGGGGCACCCACAGACCCACATCCCCCACCCAGATAACACCTCAACAGGAACAATTTTCTGAATCTAAAACTGTACTCACCCCCTTGTGGCTGCTGTGATGCCTTCAAGCGCCCATCCAATTCCGGATAGACCACCGCCAGAATGCGGAACATCAGGAGGGTCAGGGTACGACGGGCACCCCTTCCTCATTAGGTGGCCATCCCCAGCTGGGCCTTCGCCATCTTCCTTGCCCAGGGGCGCAGGTCCTCCCACCGTTTGCAACAATGGGTGCTCCGTCTGTCAAAGACTGCCAGGGTCTGCATGTCCTCGGCGATGGTACAACAAATACCCTTTTTCTGATGGGCGCTGACCTGCAGAAAAAGATACATAGAAAAAGGTATTAGTCATACCGTCCGACCTGTTCCACTCATGGCCTACCATATCTCTCCCATCCCCTTACGCTCAGACATTGCCCACCATATATGCAGCACTCTGCCTAGGACCCCTCAGCCACCCCCCCTACACAAGGCTTACACACACAGCACTCCATGCATTGATGCCCCATGCTCGTAGACACTTCTGGGACTTTTAAAACAACAAGTTAAGACATCATGAGGTCTACCAAGAATAATGGATTCTAAATCTTGAAATATACTTATTTCTTGCAAGAAAACGTGGGTACCACTAAATTGGAATCACAGATCACAAACAACAAACCAGGACAAACATCTACTGAAGAGAAAAATAAATACTGCTAAATTTATGTTTGAAGAACAGCATTAAAATAATTTTCCCACTGCTATACTCTATTCCTGTTTAACGGATTACCAGATTTAATGGCATCATGCAGCCTATCAAGGGCAATGTCTTTATATGCCTTTTCACCTACCACTATCATTCATACATATTAATTTATTATAGAACTACAATAAAAATTATATTATTTATTGAGTACAGATAAAACTGTTAGGTAAATATTTGCAGTGAGCGTGATGCACATTAATGTTATTTTGAAATAACATACTATGGGCCTTATTTATACTTTTTGGTGCAAAACTGCACTAAGGCAGTTTTGCCCCAAAAAGTTTTGCACCGGCTTGCACCATTTATTAGCACCAGCTGCGAACCATATTTATGGAATGGTGCAAGCCGGTGCAAAGGGTAGGCTAGCTTAAAAAAAAATGACGTTAGGCAGTTTTGAGTCAAAATAAATGATTCTGACCAGATTAGCATCATTTTTTGACGCTAAGGGGCATATTTATACTCTGTTTGCACTGAATTAGCGTCATTTTTTTAAAACTCTAATTCAGTGCAAAACTAACTCCATATTTATACTTTGGTGCTAGACCCGTCTAGCACCAAATTTATGGAGTTAAAGTCATTTTTTGCAAGTGGAAACCTACCTTGCCTTAATGAGATGCAAGGCAGGCGTTCCCGTGCAAAAAAATGACTCTATGGCCTTAACACCATATTTATACTCCCATGTAAAAATGGTGCAAAGGAGGGAGGAGGGGTCAAAAAATGGGGCAAAGCTTGCTTTGCCCCATTTCTTAAGACCAGGGTCAGGACAGGTGTTAGGGGACCTGTGGCCCTATTTCCATGGTGGAACACCATGGAATAAGCCCAGAGGTGCCCTCCCTAGGCCCTAGGGGCACCCCCACCCCCACTAGAGGGACTACGAGGATGGGGGACCCCATCCCAGGTAAGTACAGGTAAGTGCATTTTATTTTTGAAAGTGCCATGGGGGGCCATGAAATGGGCCCCCATACATGGCACAGGGTGCAATGGCCATGCCCAGGGGACCCCTGTCCTCTGTGCTGGCCACTGGGGTGGTGGGCATGACTCCTGCCTTTTCTAAGGCAGGAGTCATGTGGCATGGTAGGTTTAGCACCATAAAATGACGCTAATCTGGTTAGAGTCATTTTTTTTTACTCTAACCTGCCTAAAGCCATTTTTTGGTGCTAACCCTCTTCTTCTATACTGCCAGCCCCACCCGACTAAAGTCATTTTTTAAAACTCTAGCCTACCCTTTGCACCGGCTTGCACCATTCCATAAATATGGTGCACAGAAATGGTGCAAGCCGGTGCTAAACAGTTTGGTGCAAAACTGAGTTAGTGCAGTTTTGCAGCAAAAAGTATAAATAAGGGCCAATATTTTGTGAGTTTGCACCACTTTTGCGTCATAAAATGACGTTAATGCGGTGCCAAAAAAGTTTAAATCAGGGCCTTGGTGCTAGATGGGTCTAGCACCAAAGTATAAATATGGAGTTAGTTTTGCACCGAATTAGAGTAAAAAAAAATGACACTAATTCGGTGCAAACAGAGTATAAATATGCCGCAGAGTATAAATATGCCCCTAAAAATGGCGATAAGGCCCTAGAGTCATTTTTTGCACTGGAACGCCTACCTTGCATCTCATTAAGGCAAAGTAGGTCTCCACTTTCAAAAAATGACTTTAACTCCATAAATTTGGTGCTATAGGGGTCTAGCACCAAAGTATAAATATGGAGTTAGTTTTGCACCGAATTAGAGTAAAAAAAAATGACACTAATTCAGTGCAAACAGAGTATAAATATGCCCCTATGTTTTTTTTTACAGTCCAAAACAATTCATCTAGACTTTGAAAACAAACTAGATAAGCATAACCTATCTGCGCACTCATAAGATCCAACTTCCCTGTTGGAAAGCATTTATAATCTAAAACGACATGATTTCTCAGAAAGACTCTTCTGTGCAGGAATCTTCTCCCACATCTTAATTTCTGTCTTCTCAAATTTTGTGGTATACAATGTCACGTACCGAGCAACAGCAATAGAGTTATCAGCAACGAACTGTATACCTATGTTTGCAATCCACATTTTTAAAATGATTGGATTATAATCATTAGTGTACTTTGAAGCCTCTGTTCTTTTAAAGTTGTAAGTATTTTTGGTGACTTTTCGTCAACATATGTCTCACTGCAGACTGAAAGCTGTTTACTCTTTCTTCTTAACCCGTTAAATGCGGGCGTCGGCCACTGGCCGACGCCCACACACCCTCCCTGGTGCGGGTCACGACCAGTGGCCGACACCAGGAAGGGCATTAATAAATCCTCGGGTGCGTCGCACCCGAGGATTTATTTTTTATTTTTTTTCCCCCCCCGGGAGACACGGAAGCTACCGTGTCTCCCCCCGCCCCCCACCCGCCCCTTTGTGACGTCAGCGCGCCGCGAGGCGCGCTGACGTTGCAAAGGTGTTTTCCCCATGAAAGCAGGAAGCAGCCTTGCGGCCGCTTCCTGCTTTCATGGGGAAAACGGCCTTTTTCACGTTCGGGAAGGCCTCGTAAGAAAGGGGAGAGTCTCCCCTTTCTTACGAGGCCTTCCTGAAAGTGTTTCCTGGCCCCCGATCGCAGCACAGCTGCGATCGGGGGCCAGGAAACACTTTCAGGAAGGCCTCGTAAGAAAGGGGAGACACTCCCCTTTCTTACGAGGCCTTCCTGAAAGTGTTTCCTGGCCCCCGGTCGCAGCTGTGCTGCGATCGGGGGCCAGGAAACACTTTCAGGTTTCCTGGCTCCCCCGATCGCAGCACAGCTGCGATCGGGGGGGTCAGGAAACATTTTGAAAAGGCCTCGTAAGAAAGGGGAGACTCTCCCCTTTCTTACGAGGCCTTCTGAAACTGTTTCTGGCCCCCGATCGCAGCTGTGCTGCGATCGGGGGCCAGAAACAGTTTCAGAAGGCCTCGTAAGAAAGGGGAGAGTCTCCCCTTTCTTATGAGGCCTTCTGAAACGGTTTCCTGGCCCCCGATCGCAGCACAGCTGCGATCGGGGGCCAGGAAACCCCACTAGACACCAGGGATTTCACTTTTGGGGGGCAGCCCCCCCCGGAAAACGGGCCGCCCCCACCCGGATAATTTTCCTAAAAAAATAAAAAGGTAGGTGCCCCCGAATGGTATGTGACAAGGTGTTTTTTGAGTGTCTTGAAAGTACGTGCTGATTGAGGGAAGAAGCGCAGGTAAGGTGGCCTCTACTGTTGCACGTATCTCACACACACCATCGATTTTGTGACTGTCTACGTAGGCTAGTGTTTTAGAGCAACAGTTTAGCCAATAGCAGAGATGGCATCTTGATGGATGACTGCTGCCTGCACTCGGGTTATAGAGGACCGCTCTGACATAGGATCAGAGACTGAGACATCAGATACTGAGGCAGCATCTGAGGGATAGGACAATGGCGCAGACTCTGGGAGTGATTTTTCAGTCAGAGGAGTCCCATTCGAAAACTCCTCTTCCAGTACATTATGAGGGAGGTGATGAGGACAGTCCTGCTGTCCCTTCGCAAGCTGTTCGTGCAACTGGGTAATAGTGGGTTAGGCCAACCCAGAGAGCAGGTGAATGCGGCGGCAAGCAGAGAGAGAGTGCTCTCTTGGGAGCTCACCAATTTAGTTCAGCCCCAAATTCCACCACCCAAATCATATTGTGGAGACATCAAAATTGTCTATGGCAAAACAAACTGGTTTTGTAAGGCAGGCACCTGTGTTTTTGGTCCTGGATTCGGCGGCCATATAGAGAAACACACTAAACCCAAACATTTCTGGAAACTAGACATTCGGGGGAGTCCACAGAGGTGTGACTTGTGTGGATTCCCCAAAGTTTTCTTACCCAGAATACCCTGCAAAGCTGAAATGTTGAGAAAAAACTCTATTTTTCTCGCATTTCTGTCACACAAACTACAGGAATATGCTGGGATCCACAACATTCCTACCACCCAGTGACTCCTCACCTGTCCTGATAAAAACACTACCCCACTTGAGTGCCTACACCTAGTGCCTGTGTCAGGAATGGATCACCCCAGGGTCAACAGCTGCCTCACGTAAGGACCAACATTGACCGTTGTGTGATCTATTCCTATCGCAGGCACCAGGCCTAACCACACAAGTGAGGTATCATATTTATCGGGAGACTTGGGGGAACGCTGGGTGGAAGGAAATTTGTGGCTCCCCTCAGATTCCAGAACTTTCTGTCACCGAAATGTGTGGAAAACGTGGTATTTTAGCCACATTTTGAGGTTTGCAAAGGATTCTGGGTAACAGAACCTGGTCCGAGCCCCACAAGTCACCTCATCTTGGATTCCCCTGGGTTTCTAGTTTACAAAAATGTGCTGGTTTGCTAGGTTTCCCCAGGTGCCGGCTGAGCTAGAGGCCAAAATCCACAGGTAGGCACTGTTTTCTATGAAAAAATGTGATGTGTCCACGTTCTGTTTTGGGGCATTTCCTGTCGCGGGCGCTAGGCCTACCCACACAAGTGAGGTATCATTTTTATCGGGAGACTTAGGGGAACGCCGGGTGGAAGGAAATTTGTGGCTCCTCTCAGATTCCAGAACTTTCTGTCACCGAAATGTGAGGAAAACTTGTTTTTTTAGCCACTTTTTGAGGTTTGCAAAGGATTGTGGGTAACAGAACCTGGTCCGAGCCCCGCGAGTCACCCCTCCTTGTATTGCCCTAGGTCTCTAGTTTTCAGAAATGCACAGGTTTGGTAGGTTTCCCTAGGTGCCGGCTGAGCTAGAGGCCAAAATCTACAGGTAGGCACTTCTCAAAAAACACCTCTGTTTTCTTCCAAAAATTTTGATGTGTCCACGTTGCGCTTTGGGGCGTTTCCTGTCGCGGGCGCTAGGCCTACCCACACAAGTGAGGTATCATTTTTATCGGGAGACTTGGGGGAACGCCGGGTGGAAGGAAATTTGTGGCTCCTCTCAGATTCCAGAACTTTCTGTCACCGAAATCTGAGGAAAACTTGTTTTTTTAGCCACTTTTTGAGGTTTGCAAAGGATTCTGGGTAACAGAACCTGGTCCGAGCCCCGCGAGTCACCCCTCCTTGTATTGCCCTAGGTCTCTAGTTTTCAGAAATGCACAGGTTTGGTAGGTTTCCCTAGGTGCCGGCTGAGCTAGAGGCCAAAATCTACAGGTAGGCACTTCTCAAAAAACACCTCTGTTTTCTTCCAAAAATTTTGATGTGTCCACGTTGCGCTTTGGGGCGTTTCCTGTCGCGGGCGCTAGGCCTACCCACACAAGTGAGGTATCATTTTTATCGGGAGACTTGGGGGAACGCCGGGTGGAAGGAAATTTGTGGCTCCTCTCAGATTCCAGAACTTTCTGTCACCGAAATCTGAGGAAAACTTGTTTTTTTAGCCACTTTTTGAGGTTTGCAAAGGATTCTGGGTAACAGAACCTGGTCCGAGCCCCGCGAGTCACCCCTCCTTGGATTGCCCTAGGTCTCTAGTTTTCAGAAATGCACAGGTTTGGTAGGTTTCCCTAGGTGCCGGCTGAGCTAGAGGCCAAAATCTACAGGTAGGCACTTCTCAAAAAACACCTCTGTTTTGTTCCAAAAATTTTGATGTGTCCACGTTGCGCTTTGGGGCGTTTCCTGTCGCGGGCGCTAGGCCTACCCACACAAGTGAGGTATCATTTTTATCGGGAGACTTGGGGGAACGCCGGGTGGAAGGAAATTTGTGGCTCCTCTCAGATTCCAGAACTTTCTGTCACCGAAATCTGAGGAAAACTTGTTTTTTTAGCCACTTTTTGAGGTTTGCAAAGGATTCTGGGTAACAGAACCTGGTCCGAGCCCCACGAGTCACCCCTCCTTGGATTGCCCTAGGTCTCTAGTTTTCAGAAATGCACAGGTTTGGTAGGTTTCCCTAGGTGCCGGCTGAGCTAGAGGCCAAAATCTACAGGTAGGCACTTCTCAAAAAACACCTCTGTTTTCTTCCAAAAATTTTGATGTATCCACGTTGCGCTTTGGGGCGTTTCCTGTCGCGGGCGCTAGGCCTACCCACACAAGTGAGGTATCATTTTTATCGGGAGACTTGGGGGAACGCCGGGTGGAAGGAAATTTGTGGCTCCTCTCAGATTCCAGAACTTTCTGTCACCGAAATGTGAGGAAAACTTGTTTTTTTAGCCACTTTTTGAGGTTTGCAAAGGATTCTGGGTAACAGAACCTGGTCCGAGCCCCGCAAGTCACCCCTCCTTGGATTCCCTTAGGTCTCTAGTTTTCAGAAATGCACAGGTTTGGTAGGTTTCCCTATGTGCCGGCTGAGCTAGAGGCCAAAATCTACAGGTAGGCACTTTGGAAAAAACAGCTGTGTTTTCTATAAAAAAAATAGGATGTGTCCATGTTGTGTTTTGGGGCATTTCCTGTCGCGGGCACTAGGCCTACCCACACAAGTGAGGTATCATTTTTATCGGGAGACTTGGGGGAACACAGAATAGCAAAACAAGTGTTATTGCCCCTTATCTTTCTCTACATTTTTTCCTTCCAAATATAAGAGAGTGTGTAAAAAAGACGTCTATTTGAGAAATGCCCTGCAATTCACATGCTAGTATGGGCACCTCGGAATTCAGCGATGTGCAAATAACCACTGCTCCTCAAAACCTTATCTTGATCCCATTTTGAAAATGCAAAGGTTTTCTTGATACCTCTTTTTCACTCTTCATATTTCAGCAAATGAATTGCTGTATACCCAGTATAGAATGAAAACCAACTGCAGGGTGCAGCTTATTTATTGGCTCTGGGTACCTAGGGTTCTTGATGAACCTACAAGCCCTTTATATCCCTGCAACCAGAAGAGTCCAGCAGACAAAACGGTATATTGCTTTCAGAAATCTGACATCGCAGGAAAAAGTTACAGAGTAAAACATAAAGAAAAATGGCTGTTGTTTTCAGCTCAATTTCAATATTTTTTTATTTCAGCTGTTATTTTCTGTAGGAAAACCTTGTAGGATCTACACAAATGACCCCTTGCTGAATTCAGAATTTTGTCTAGTTTTCAGAAATGTTTAGCATTCCGGGATCCAGCATTGGTTTCACACCCATTCCTGTCACTAACTGGAAGGAGGCTGAAAGCACCAAATATAGTAGAAATGGGGTATGTCCCAGTAAAATGCCAAATTTGTGTTGAAAAATTCGGTTTTCTGATTCAAGTCTGCCCGTTCCTGAAAGGTGGGAAGATAGTGATTTCAGCACCAGAAACCCTTGGTTGATGGCATTTTCAGGGAAAAAACCACAAGCCTTCTTCGGCAGCCCTTTTTTCCCATTTTTTTGGAAAAAACCAAATTTTCACTGTATTTTGGCTATTTTCTTGGTCTCCTCCAGGGGAAACCACCAACTCTGGGTACCATTAGAATCCCTAGGATGTTGGAAAAAAAGGACGCAAATTTGGCGTGGTTAGCTTATGTGGACAAAAAGTTATGAAGCCCTAAGCGCGAACTACCCCAAATAGCCAAAAAAGGGCTCAGCACTGGGGGGGAAAAGGCCCAGCAGCTAAGAGGTTAAATCAAAGGTCGGGGGAATCTAAAATGGTAATTTACCTTTGGTTCTATATGTTCATCTGCAGTACTTCCCACATCTGTGAATTTGGAACTACAGAACTTGTTGCTGCAAATATTTTTCAGCAGTATCTTTTGGAATGGCGCATGTAACAGATTGTTCAATGAATAATAGGACAGACACTTCACTGTCTATTCCCAATTTAGATGCATATTTGTTCCATTACAGCATGTGAATATGAGCAGAACCTCCTGCTTGAACTCTTTACTCCAAAAGATATCAGTTACTTCACCAAGAGTAGGGTATGTCTTGCTGCAGATGAAAGGCATCATACCTTTACATTGATGGTTAAAGTACCTGTAAACAATAGAACAGAATTCTCCTACTCTCTTTAGTTCAATGTCTTTGATATTTGAGTTTGCTTCTCTCAAAAATTCAAGGAGATCATCCTATGCATACTGAGCATAACTGTCAGGAAGCAAGTAGGCGTACCTAGGTTTCTTAACATACATTTGAACTCACTGTGACAACGGTACCAATATTATTTGGTACCACGTTGACATACCAATAAATTAATCAGGCTGTACAACAACATTACTTCCTACTAATGAACCTTTTTAACTAACTCCTCTGCATCAAGGTTTTGAACATTTACTTCTGTCTTCATTATATGGTTAACAGCGTATGAAAGTCAAGATAAATCAGTTTCAAAGAGAAGGTGAAATGTATATGGTGTACACTGGTGAAATCTAGGATTTTCAGAATATAATCCTGTTAAAGGGTTTTCAGCTGCTGGTATCTGTACAAGACGGTCAACATAGCGCCCACCTTCTCCAGTGGGAAACAGTTGTGAAGCACAGTGAGCTTCTAAACTTTTGTCCCAGACACTCATGGGCACTCATTTAGCTTGCTTCATTTGGAAAAGGTCAATTGCAATTGCATCAACAATAACTTATTTGGAATGAAGAGGATGAACGCTGTAGTATTCATAAATTTCTCCTGATCTTGATCGACCCACCTTTCCTATTTGACCACTTGACAGTAATGTTTCATCTTCTATATGTGTTATATCTTGAAGAACATCTGTATTTTTATAATAAATGTTGTTTTCTTGTAGGTATAGTGTTGCTTTTTGTTATCTTACTCACATTGACTAATTCTTGCCATATTGTTTTGCTCCTTGTAGGAACATAATTTACTAAAATAATAAATGCATCTTCAAAATCTCTCTGTACTTCCATAGTTTCAATAGTCGTTTTAAAATCTAATGGCAAGTACACAACTCTACCCTTAAGACCTTTCTGAAGTTCTGTAAGAGGTAATTTACTTGTTTTTGATTCCGTAGGAACAATAGCTTGAAAAGGATGTACACATTGTATAAGGATTGATTCATAAATATTTAAATCTTGAAGCTCTTACTTGTTATGTACTGCAGCTGAAATTTTATTATCTTTGTACGTTGCAGATAAGAACTTTCAAACTATTTGCTGTAAGCCCAGATCAAAGCGTTCCACTACAAACTGATAAGCAGCAAAAGTCTCCCACTTATCTGTGTTTTCTTCTTCAGTGATGGGGTATACATCAACTTTGCGAAGTTTTACTTTTGTAGTGAGTGTGTCTATAACATATACAAATATAGTCGGGCCTCTCAGAAGAAGATATGTTAAACTTCCTAATGTTTTCTGTAAAGTTATCAACATTAATTACTGTGTCCTGTTCATCTACACCTGCACCTTGCAACTCCTCACTTTACATTCACTCACGTTCAGGACCAAAGAATTCAAACTGAACATTGGCACAAGCTCTTTGAATATCTTCAACTTTTCCATAAAAAATAACTCTATTTATGTCTCTTAAATATAGAGCAGGACATTTTAGGTAATAAAGCCTCCTAACAACAGTTTGCATTCTAGAATGGTGTACAGTTAACATTCTGAAATGATGCAAGGTGCTGTGGCACACTTTCTTTGACAAGAGAATGTCCTTGTAAATCAGTGTACTTTCTTATTTTGCATGGATCTTATCCTTGCACAATACCTATTTTCTTCTTCAAACTTTTGCAAGGAAATGTACGGAGAAAATATATGAATAAATCAATTGTTTCTTACGATATACTGCATATACTGCTGCAGTTCCATTTATACACAGGTGCTTGTCTATGCCTTCCCTGTGCCTCTTCAACTAAAGTTTTAGGTATCATAACCTCTTTTGGAATAAGACAATCATTATTCAGCTCATAGCATTGCCCAGATGTTTCAACTGGATGCACTAATGTGTTCTCTTGGATGTAGCTTTCCACATTAAAATAAGGATCTGTCCTGGAAGTATGTTTCCAAACACCACTGACAAGTTTTCAGAAATATATTCTAATATGCAAATCATTCCCTTTGGCTTCTCTTCTTTAAACTCAACTCAGTGTTCTCATTTAGAATCAAAATAAATAGTTTCCTCTGCAAGGCAAAGGCCTTATCAACTACAGTTTTGATGTATTCCTGCTGGTTGAGTATTTCTCCTCTACTTTTATATCTCTTCATACTTTTTATGAGATTCTGAATTACCGTACAACGAAATGTTGTAACTCTTATTTCCTTAGACTGCTTATATGTTTTTATCAAAGTATCTCCTTTATCCTTCAATGTTTTACTATTAATATCATGCGGTTTTCCTCCATTCTTAGTAAGTTTGAAATATTCCATTGTATTTACTTGTTTTTGCTCACTTTCAAGTTTTCCACATACTCTTTTCAACCAGGTTTTTGTTTTACCAGCAGCTTTTTCTCTTTCTGTCCATTTTCTGCTTTTTGTCCTTTTTCTCATTTGTGAGGAGCTAATCAACTTTTCTCTTTTGCTTTCTTGTTTTTTGATGGCATTGTAATTTTATTTTTTTAAGTGTAATTAGATATCTTTAATGAAAAAACAAATCGATACATTCATCTTTTCTTTAGATATTCTGAAATTATACTTTTAAACATTTAAATGTTATTATGAACAGTTATATTTTAGTCACATTGCATCATGCCTGATGGCCTACTTACAGCCTAGGTAGGGGGTGACATTTCTGAGGTAAAGGTTCACTTGAACACTTCTCAAGCAGGTTTTCTACTGCGAAATCAAGCTGATGTTTAAACCTACGCTCTCAGGCTCAGCAGTAGTAGGCCCAATACATTTATAAAGGAGTACTTTTCTGGATAGGAGACTAGCTTATCTCAGCAGTTGCCTACAAATGTGAGTGAGTGCATCAGGTAGCACGTACTTCTGATACTACAGTATGCCCAGCTCCTGTTTAGATGTCTACATCAATGTATGAAAGACTGTTTTAGTATCTGACTCGTTCTCTGAGTGCTTCTATCCTTGTAGTAGTAGGTATATGAGTTGTAGTATGAGTGGGACTCTGCATATATGACTGGGTATAAGGGTTTCCTCCCAGTGCACAAATAACTCACCGAAACTCTCAAAGAAATATGTGACCTTTTAATTACATACTACCATGCCTGATGGCCTACCTGCATCCTAATTGAGGGGTGACATTTCTGCAGTAAGAGGTCACATGAAGACTTCTCAAGCAGGTTTTCTACTGTCAAGTTGTGCTGATGTTTAAAACTACACTCTCAGGTTCAGCAGTAGTAGGCCTGACCCCTGTTTAAAGGAGTACCTTTCTGGATGGGAGACTAGCTTCTCACAGCAGTTGCCTACAAATGTAAGTGAGTGCATTAGTTAGCATGTTCCTCTTATACTACAGTATACAGAGCTCCGTTTAGCTATCTGCATCACTTTATGAGAGGCTGATTCAGTATCTGACTTTTTCTCTGAGTACTTCTATCCTCTTATTAGTAGGTTCATGAATTGCAGAATGAGTGGAACTCCGCACATATAACTGGGATAGGGGTCTGCCAGTGCACATTTAACTCACTTAAACACCCAGGGACATGTGTAACCTTCTAATTCATACCACTCTACCTGATGGTCTACCTACAGCCTTGGTGAGGAGTGACATTTCTGCAGTGAGAGCTCACTTGAAGACGTCTTTCTACTGTCAAGTCGTGCTGATGTTTGAAATTACACTCTCAGGCTCAGCAGTAGAATGCCTGACCCATTTTAAAGGAGCACTTTTCTGAGTGGGAGACTAGCTTCTCGCAGTAGTTCTCTACTACTGTGATTGAGTGTGTCAGTTAGCAACTGGTTTAGATACGGCACTATGCAGAACTGCTGTTCGGATGCCTTCATCAACATATGAGTGCCTGTTTAGTGTCTGGCTGCCTCTATGAGTGCTTCAATCCCCTTATAAGTAGGAACATGAGTTGCAGTAGGAGTGGGACTCTGCATATGTAACTGGGCATAGGTGTATGCCAATGCACATCTAAATCACTGAAACTGTATAGGACATGTGTCACCTAGTAATTACATAGCTCTATTCCTGATGGCATACCTACATCCTAGGTGAGGGGTGACAATTCTGCAATAAGTGATCAGTTGAAGACTTGTCAAGCAGGTTTTGTTCTGCCAAGTCGAGCTGATATTTAAATCTACACTCTCAGGCTGAGTAGTAGTAGGCCCGACCCATGTTTACAAGAGTAGTTTTCTTGATGGGAGACTGGATATTCTCAGCAGTTGCCTACGCATGTGTGAGTGTGTCAGTTAGCAAGTTCTCCTGATACTCTAGTATGTGGAGCTGCTGTCAGGATATCTGCATAAATGTATGAGTGTCTGTTTACTGTCTGACTGCCTGTCTGAGTGCTTCTATATCCTCTTATAAATAGGTACAGGAATTACAGTATGAGTGGGACTCTGCATGTGTAAATGGGCATAGGGGTATGACAATGCGCATCTAACTTAGTGAAACTGTCAAGGACATGTCTCAAGATTTAGGGGGTGATTCTAACCCTGGCGGTCGGTGATAAAGCGGCGGCCAACCCGCCAACAGGCTGGCGGTCCAAAAAATGGAATTCTGACCCTGGCGGGAACCGCCAACACAGCCCGCCACATTAACACTCCGCCCGCCGCGGCGGTACAGACAAACAGCGCGGCGGTCACCGCCAACAGGCAGGCGGCAGACAATGTACCGCCCACAGTATCATAACTCACCAATCCGCCACCTTTTCCGGGGCGGGAGCCCCGCCGATAAAAACACGGCAGAAACAGACTACGAACGGGAAAACGCTCACCTCTACGCACTCCACAAGGAAGGAGGACAGCATGGAACCCGAATTAAACATACTACCTGCTCTCGTCTCCCTGCTCATCTACCACGAGTACGAACGCCGGCGCAGACGACAACGGTGAGTACTGCACCTACGACACACGGGAGGGGGGAGGAGGAAAGCTTACGGCACACACATATGCGACCCCCACCCCCCCCAAACTATGTACACACCAATGCAGAGCAACAAGTCACAGTGACACCACCCAAACCCCCCTGATAAATGCAAAGACATAATTAAATTGTGAATAAAAATGTATGTACAAAATAGGCTCTGAAAAGTTATGGTCAACTAGCCAAAAAATCAATATCAAAATAAGTCTATATACAGTGCAATGGATAACCGAGGCAATTAGTCCTGCACATCAAAAGAAAATCGAAGTGTCCGTGGGCCAAAGTGTAACAACACAAGGGCAAAGCCCACACAGGAGACCTGAGTCCTCTGGAGAGAACACTGCAGGAGCATCTGATGAAAAAACTACAGGCACCTCAGGGGGAAGGGAAGGGGGGGGCACCACAGCCACATGAGTCCACGACGCCAGAACCACGAAGGGGCCACCATGCCTACTGTGCCATCCTGGGGAGTGCAAAGCCACAGTCTCTCAAGTCTCTACAGTAGGTGGGTTGCCCACTGTTCCATCCTGGGGAGTGCAAAGCCACAGTCTCTCAAGTCTCACAAGTGGGTGGGTTGCCCACTGTGCCATCCTGGGGAGTGCAAAGCCACAGTCTCTCAAGTCTCACAAGTGGGTGGGTTGCCCACTGTGCCATCCTGGGGAGTGCAAAGCCACAGTCTCTCAAGTCTCACAAGTGGGTGGGTTGCCCACTGTGCCATCCTGGGGAGTGCAAAGCCACAGTCTCTCAAGTGGATTACAGTCTCCACTGGTCAAGGAGGAGGCATGGTGGGCACAGTGAACCGTTAACAGTGCATGCAGGAAGGGCCCAGCGGAGCGGTGCTTGAGACGGCGGGGCCCAGCGGAGCGGTGCTTGAGACGGCGGGGCCCAGCGGAGCGGTGCTTGAGACGGCGGGGCCCAGCGGAGCGGTGCTTGAGACGGCGGGGCCCAGCGGAGCGGTGCTTGACAGGAAGGGCCCAGCGGAGCGGTGCTTGACAGGAAGGGCCCAGCAGAGCGGTGCTTGAGACGGCGGGGCCCAGCGGAGCGGTGCTCTTCTGCACGGCGGGGCCCTCTTCAGCGGTGCTCTTCTGCACGGCGGGGCCCTGTTCAGCGGTGCTCTTCTGCACGGCGGGGCCCTGTTCAGCGGTGCTCTTCTGCACGGCGGGGCCCTGTTCAGCGGTGCTCTTCTGCACGGCGGGGCCCTCTTCAGCGGTGCTCTTCTGCACGGCGGGGCCCTGTTCAGTGGTGCTCTTCTGCACGGCGGGGCCCTGTTCAGCGGTGCTCTTCTGCACGGCGGGGCCCTGTTCAGCGGTGCTCTTCTGCACGGCGGGGGCCCTCTTCAGCGGTGCTCGTCCAGTAAGTCAAGGGAGCCAGACCTGGCCTGGACTCCCTGCTCAGTCGCCCTCCGACCGTGCTGTTGCTGGACCCTTCGGTGACGGAGTCCTGGGCCCTTTGGTGTTCTCCCTAACACCCGGGATGGGGCTTGTGGGCCCCTCCTGCTCCGCGCTCCTGCTGGCTGACTTCTCCGCCCAGCTGCCCTTTCGCTCCTTAGATGGGGCTCTCGGGCCCTTGCCTCCCCTAGCTGTTGTGGCTGGTGAAGTGGGCGAACTTTGCTCCTTGGGGGCAGCCGTGTCAGTCCTCTCACGGCGGCCCTTTAGTTTCCGGGTCCTCTTGCCTGGGGGGGGGCTGGCTGTCCCCTTGCTGCTGATTGAAGTGTCACTGCTGGCAAAGGGTGGACTCCAGAACCCATGCACCACAGTGACACTCGAAGCTGGGCTGGTGGTGGCTGAGGTGCTCTTGGGACTCTTTGCAGATGGAGGGGGTGGGTCAGTGGAGGGAAAGAGGTCAAGATTAGCGAGGAAAACTTTCTTAGGACCAAGGTAAAAGGTAGGAGAAGTGGTGATGGGAGTGGAGGAAGAGGATGTGGTTGTAGGAGAGTCAGGTGTGCTGTCTTTGGGTGCAGGTGCTTGTGCTGGAGGCTGTCGTGAGGTGGATGGCTGTTGGGTGGGTGTCTGCCTGCGTTTGTGTGTCTTGGAAGAGGGGGTGACAGACACAGTGGGAGAGGACACAGGGGACGTGTAAATGGTAGTGGGGGTGGTGACTGCACGTGTGCGGACTGGACTGGAGGGTGTGCTGGTGATGGAAGCACTGGCTGATGGTGGTGTGCATGCAGGTGTGAGTGTAGACGTCACAGGGAGGGAGGAGGGAGACGAGGAGGAGGGGGACACAGAGGTGGTAGTGACTGTTGGAATGTCTGCATCTGGGTGTTGCTTGCGTGAATGCTTGTGGGTTCTGTGGTGCTTGTGTCTGGATGAGCTGCCCTTGGGTGTTGAGGTGTGTGCAGGCTGGTCTGATGGTGTGGATGGGATAGGCTGAGGAACAGGAGACAGAGACAGGCTGGAGGCCGTCAGAAGAGGAAGGCTGGAAACAGGGACAATGGCTGCCGTCAGTGCTGAGGCCAGAGCATTGAACGATCGTTGATGGGCAGCCTGACCCGAATGAATGCCCTCCAGGTAGGCATTGCTCCGATGCACCTCCCTTTCTACCCCCTGGATGGCATTCAAAAGGGTAGCCTGCCCAACAATGATGGTCTGAAGGAGGTCAATGACCTCCTCACTGAGGGCAGCAGGGGTAACAGGGGCAGGGGCTGAGGTGCCTGGGGCGAAGGAGACGCCCGCTTTCCGGGGCGAGCGGGCACGGAGCGTAGGCTGAGGGGCTGCTGGGAGGGCGGGGCTGGTGCGCTGGGTGGGCCCGGATGTTGCCGCCACCGCTAGGGAGCTCCCATCCGAGGACGTGTCGCTGTCGCTGGTGTCACCACCGGTCCCCGTTGTGGTGCTCCCCTCGCCCTCCGGATCACTGGTGCCCTTGGTGTCTGTTCCTGGTCCCACCGGGGCCTTGTGACTTGCAGCTCCCTCGTGCTCCGATGCCAATTCTCCTCCGCCTGATGATGCTAATGCACACATGCACGAGAAGATGAAGAAGAAGGGTGGGGGAGAAAAACGAAGACCACGTTGAGTGCATGCAATGTCAACACCGTTGGCGGAGAGGACAGACACAGGAGCCTCATGCACTAAGCCGCGCATTCGGGGTACACGACTCAGTACTTCTGACTAGGACAACAGGTCTAGAGATGACAAAGGCGCACATGTGTGATGCTGGACCATCGATAGCTGTACTTGTCACCCTACAGAGGTGGGGGCCGGGAGCACAGGGCCATGCCTAAAGGAGAGGACTACACTACAGAAAGCGCCCTGGCCTAATGTCACCCACAACCCTCCTCCCCCACCCAGACGCCTCCACTGCGCAGAGAGATAGCAGAATGTGCTGATACTCACCCCCTTGTGTCTGCTGTGATGTCCTCAAGCGCCCATCCAAATCAGGGTAGGCCACCGCCAGGATCCGGGACATCAGGGGGGTCAGGGTACGACTGGCACCCCTCCTAGGTTGGGAGGCCATCCCCAGCAGTGACTCGGCGGTCTTCCTGGTCCCGCGGCGGATGTCCTCCCACCTCTTGCGGCAGTGGGTGCCCCGTCTGACGTGGACCCCCAGGGCCCGGACTTCCTTGGCGATGGCACGCCAAATGTCCACTTTCTGATGGGCGCTGACCTATTTGACATGTACAGGGTGGGAAGGAAAAATCATAAATTTTCTGCATGTTAGATGCGATTGGCCCCCCCTCCCCAACCTTGCCATATGGCACATGCTCTCATCTGTCGTGCGTTGCACTCCTCATTCGCCCCCCACCCCACCAACTTACATCCACCCCACTCCACACAGGCATAGCCCATTCAATGTGCACCCAGTGTACTTACCTGTTGGTCTGGAGGACCGTAGAGTAACGCATACTTAGGGAGGACACCATCCACAAGTTTCTCCAACTCCTCAGACGTGAAGGCAGGGGCCCTCTCCCCAGTCGCAGCAGCCATTGTCACTTCCAGACCGAGGTCACAGCAGCACTTGCAGTATAGGTCCTCTCCTGTGGATGATCAGGTCTCGAGTGATTAAGCAGATAGAAAATGGCGGTCACACCCGCGGCGGTGCGTACCGCGGCGGTGCGTACCGCGACCGCCGGCGCACCTCGTCATTGGCTCCTGAAACCCATAGGCTTCAATGTTAGCCAATGCGGCTTCGTATAGCGGTCTTCAACCGCCTACCGCCACGGTGTGCCACGCCAGCGCATTGACCTCACATCCCATTGTCCCACTTCACAGGTCAGGCAGCCGCCATTTCAAGGGCCCACATGGCATAATTTGTACTGCGTCACACAGGCCTAGGCCTTGCATTGCCACACATACACGCCTTTCAATACATAGATAATCGTGTGCTGTGCATGCAGTGGTGAACGTACCTGTGATTTGCTTGACTCTGTTCTCCATGTTGTCCTTCCTAGGCACCGTCCGCTGGGACTTGCGAGGAGAAGGATGAATCCTCGCGTGTACCGACCGCTGGTGGACCTGTCGACAATGGAAGAACGCCATATCATACTACGATACCGACTTGACCGAGCCACTATACATGAACTGTGTGCCCAGCTGGAGCCAGCCCTGATGTCCCCCATCCGCCAACCCACAGGAATTCCCCCTCTAGTGCAGGTTCTGTCAGTCCTCCATTTTTTGGCAAGTGGCTCATTCCAGACAACAGTGGCCATGTCATCTGGAATGTCTCAGCCCATGTTTTCAAAAATCTTGTCTAGAGTGTTGTCTGCCCTGACGAAACACATGCGGCGCTACATTGTATTCCCTGAGGAGGTTGATTTGGCCACTGTGAAGGGTGATTTTTATGCCCTTGGACATATCCCCAACATAATTGGTGCCATTGATGGGACCCATGTGGCTTTAGTACCCCCAAAAGACGATGAGCAGGTGTACAGAAACAGGAAAAGTTACCATTCTATGAACGTCTAGGTGGTCTGTTTGGCTGACCAGTACATCTCCCATGTGAATGCCAAGTTCCCTGGGTCAGTGCATGACGCGTATGTGATGCGAAATAGCAGCATCCCTTATGTGATGGAACAGCTACAGAGACAACGTGTGTGGCTAATTGGTGACTCTGGTTACCCCAACCTGCCTTGGCTATTGACCCCAGTGAGGAATCCCCGGACCAGGGCAGAGGAACGGTACAATGAGGCCCATGGGCGAACTAGGAGGATCATTGAAAGAACCTCTGGCCTCCTGAAGGCCAGATTTAGGTGCCTGCATATGACAGGGGGATCCCTGATGTACTCACCAAAGAAGGTGTGCCAGATCATCGTGGCCTGCTGTATGCTTCACAATCTGGCATTGCAACGTCAGGTGCCTTTCCTGCAGGAGGATGGTCCAGATGGTGGTGTTGAAGCAGCTGTGGAGCCTGCGGACAGTGAAGAGGAGGAAGACGAAGAGGACGACCCAGACAACAGGGACAGAGTTATCCAACAGTATTTTCAGTAGCACACAGGTAGGAATCACCCACGACATTTAACATTTACTGAAAGCCCCCTGCATCTTTACTTTGTGTATTTCCCCCCAGTTCTTTTAAACTGATGTTTGATTTTCCCTTCCCTTTTCAGTGCTGTATGACCCACTGCGTGACTTCTGCTTGGTTAGCCCATGGACTAATGCTTATTGACATCGGTATGTTGTCATCACATAAATAACAGAACATTATTGATCAGTAATGTGTTATACATTTGTAAATAATACAGGCTGACTCCAGAATGATTTCAGTGCAATGAGTGATTTATTGGTACATGATATTAAAACGGTGATGGGTGAGGGTGGAGTTATGTCCATGGCAGAGTCCAGTTCTCGGTCGCAGAGGTGCATTGTCCATATGCCTGTGGAAGGATGGAGCAGGGGCAGTTCAAGGTTGGACAGGGTGACACTGTGGGACAGTGGAATGACATCCGGGGGGATATTAGGCTGGCGGGGGTCTTGGCATCCTACTCTGTCTTCCTTTGAGATCTCAGGTTCCTCTTGCGGGGTGGTTGTTCTTCAGCAGGAGGTGGGGTTCTGGTGGGCCGTCGTTCTGTGGGGGCCTCCTGACCACTAGCGCCGGCGGAGGTGATAGGCTGTTCCTGGCTAGTGACAGGGGCCCTTCGTGGTGCCACATGGTCCCGCAATGTGGTTTCTATCCGGTTGAGGGCCTGGACTATGGTCCCCATAGCGGTAGCGATGTTCCTGAGTTCATTGCTGAACCCCATGTACCGTTCCTCCTGCTGTGCCTGGATCTCGGTGAACCTGGCCAGTACCGTCGCCATCGTCTCCTGGGAGTGATGGTATGCTCCCATGATGGTGGTGAGGGCCTCTTGGAGAGTCGGTTCCCTGGGCCTGTCCTCCCCCCCCTGTCGCACAGCAGCCCTCCCAGTTCCCCTGTTTCCCCGGGCCTCTGTCCCCTGGACGGTGTGCCCACTACCACTGCCCCCAGGTCCCTGTTGTTGTTGGGGTGTTGGGTCAGCCTGGGTGCCCTGTAGTGGCGGACACACCGCTGATTGACGCGTCTGCGAGACAGAGGCATGGGCCCGCTGGGTGGGAGCTGTGCTTGTGTTCCCAGAGGGGGTTGGGTCTGCTGTGGCCTGTGTCTGTGTGTGGGGAACCGACTGTCCAGAGGTCCCCGATGGTCCCGGCTGGTCATCAGGTTCTAGGTCGACAGAGCTGCTGTCCTCGCTGGGGGCCTGTTCTGGGGGTGGGATGGACAAATCTGGACCCTCCGTGGCGGTGTGTTGGCGTTCGGGCCCTGCAGGGGTAAAGGAGTATGGTTATTGTTTCGGTGTGTGCCATGGCCTGCATTTTGAGTGCCCTTGGCCCCCAGTGCTGGCATTCCCTTGTGGGAGGTGTTGTGAGGGTGGTGGGGGGGGGGGTGTATGGTTATGTGCAATGGTCATGCTTTGGTGGTGGCTGTCTATGGTTTGTGTTGGCATTCAGGGGTTGGTGTTGTTTAGGGTGGGTTGTGCTGGTGAGACATTGGCAGGGAGGTTGTATGCTGGGGGGTTGAGATTGGGGGTGAGGGGGGGGATTGGCATGCTGGTGGTTGGGGGGGGGGTGAAGTAGTTGAGATTCGACTTACCAGAGTCCATTCCTCCGTGTACTCCAGCGAGGCCATCAGGATGCAGGATGTTTACCACCTCTTGCTCCCATGCTGTGAATTGGGGTGGAGTGGGTGGGGGTCCGCCGCCAGTCTTCTGCACAGCGATGTTGTGTCGCGACACCATCGAGCGCACCTTCCCCCGTAGGTCGTTCCATCGCTTTCTGATATCTTCCCGATTTCTGGGATGCTGTCCCACAGCGCTGACCCTGTCTACGATCCTTTGCCATAGCTCA
Organism: Pleurodeles waltl; assembly: GCF_031143425.1. Taxonomy (NCBI): domain Eukaryota; kingdom Metazoa; phylum Chordata; class Amphibia; order Caudata; family Salamandridae; genus Pleurodeles; species Pleurodeles waltl. The sequence goes on from NC_090437.1 coordinate 997,648,219, forward strand.
GCCTTCCTTGCTATAGTGGTGTGCTGCACCTGTGTGCCGAAGAGCTGGGGCTCAACCCTTATAATTTCCTCCACCATGACCCTGAGTTCTTGGTCCGAGAACCTGGGGTGTCTTTGGGGTACCATGGGGTGGTGTGGATGAGGTGTGGGGTGGTGTTTGTGGTGATGTGCGTGGTGATATGTGGTGATGTGTGCGTAGATGTGGTGTGGGTGATGAAGTTGGGTTCCTGTGTGTGTTGGGGTTTTTTATTGCTGTGCTCGCCCTCTCTATCTCTATCTCTCTCGCCTTCTCTCCGATTTCCAACTAGTGGGGGTTTGTGGGTGATGTGGGTGTGTGTTTTATAGTTGATTGGATGTGTGGGAGTGTTGTTTGTATGTGTCTCAGGTGTGTGTATTTCAAATTGTCCAATGTGGCTGTGTTTTGGAGCCGTGTGTGTATTTTGAGCGCGGCGGTGTGTACCGCCAATGGAATACCGCGGTTGAAAGACCGCCGCGTGGATTCGTGGCTCAGAATGGCATGGGCGTGTTTGTGTTGGCGTGACGGTGGAGGTTTGGTCATCTCCAGTTTTCCGCGGCCCGCTGATGAGGCGGCCTTCCTTGGATGTCGGATTGTTGGCGGTTTCACAGTTGGTGGTCAGAATGACCGTGGCGGTTTACCGCGGCCGCGGTGGTAGAATGGCGGACTTCTGACCGGCGGTAAGGGCCTTTTACCGCCGAGGTCAGAATGACCCCCTGTATCTTTTATCACCATGGCTCATGACAGGATAGGTGAGGGGTGACTTTTCTGCATTAACTCGTCATTTTAAGACTACTCAGGCATGTTTTCTAATATCAAGTGCAGCTGACCTATAACAATACACACCAAGACTGAGTCGTAGTACAACTGACCCATTTTTAAAGCACTTCTTCTCTAACATACCTACTCAATGACTATAAATTACAACTTTTACATGTAAATGTGTCATGTTGTGTTGTAGTCTGCTATTTTTACTATGAATTCTGGGCCTCTAGCATTCATTTACAATGGTATTAAGGAATCAACAAATGCCAATATTTAAACAACAATCTTTCTGTACATATGTACATGACATATTTCTATGTGTAAAATGTAAGTAGACCCACAAATTTCGTGAAAACCTTCTGCACTCTACAGTGTTTTATATAGATTCTGTGACTTGTCATATAGATTCACAATATGAGTGTTCAAGTTCCAACATTTATAAAAATATTGTTCTGTACTTATGGACATCACACATATATCTCTTAAATATATAACAAGAGTTACACAACCACTCACAGATCTCTGTATTTCACATAAATTGTTGTAAATCTGATAAATACATTTCCATTTTAAATTGTCTTTTTTATAATCATTTATATTTTAAATACCTGTAAAATGAGGTTGTAAGTCAACATTTTAGTTTTTCTGCTCTTAGTTGATACTTTCTAACCTCTCAGAAAAACTTACACTCTATGAAACTGCAAAATATAGCGAATCAAAAGATGCCTTCTATTTTTATCTTTCTTTACTGCAGTTTTGAATGGCTATTGTTCATTAACCCTTTCTTCACTTCTCTGACTAACTTAAGATGGTAGGCAATCTGTCATTATTCTCAAATTCTTCATGACCCTCAGTGAGGACCCCCATGTAACTTTGTGACAAATTCACAAATATTTACAGGGATCCAAAAATTTACCTAGCTTAATTTCTTTAAAACTTTACAGTTATACTTCATTTCAAATATAACTTCTCATTAGTGAAACACTTCTAGTAAAAAAAACTGAAAAGATGATTAATTTAACTTAAAAGTAGTCCTATCTCTTTAATACCCCTAACCCTAACACCCTTTTTTAGAAACTGCAAATTATTGTATAACTGAAATTCAGCAGGTGCACTTGACTCTTAGCAAATGTAACCATTTCAAAAAATACATTGCAGTTTTTTTATTTAAAACACAGTCAACCGCATGCAAATTTTCTTAGTTTCAATAATCACAACCTAATTTAAACATCTCTATATCAGAATCGCACAATGGAATTTATCCTTTTTTTCCAAACATGTCCTCCCTCCATTTTAACTGCCTTTCACTACTGAACTATCTCTTTCTTGTGCAGCCTTCTCATGTGAGGTATTCATCCTTCTCTTCACAATGCTCTGAGAGTTGATTGTGGGGCACAGCTTTGTGTTTTGGCCAAGTGAGTTTGCTAGAAAGAGTGGCATTGACATCTTTGTCAAAAGTGGAGATAAAATAATTTGGCTAGATAGGTTTAAAGTGGCATCAATTGCTTTCTTTGGCAAAACGCATTACAGATTCCCAATCCCCTCACTACATGTTTGTGCACAGTGATGACAATGATCTGGGCACATTTAGTGGGTAGGACAGGAAAGTCTAATGAAATATACCTTTGCAAAACTAATGACAATTTTGACCTCACACTAACTAGGTATTTTTTAGCATATTCCAAAGACAGAAATGAAAATGGTCTACCCAATTCTGTACAGAGATATACAAAGCCAGGAATCATTTTAATAAAACTGTTTCAGCATTCCTCAGAGACCATAACATGGGCTCAATCTACAATACCAACCCAAGCTTTGACATGGATGGAATTTATAGAAGTGATGAAGTTCACTTTACAGACAAAGACGAGAGGGTGTTTCTCACCAACTTCAAATACTGCATCCCATATTAAGTGCAGTTATCACCCTCTACACAACAAACGTATAGGCTCTTTTTAGAGCCACCCTATTTCCCAAACACTAGGTAATTTTTTTAACATCTTTTTCTCCCAGCCTTTTCAAAATGTGTGAATCCATCGCGAATATGCAAAACAAAAGCTTCCAATCTGTTGACACTACCACCACATTTTACTAGTGCTTTAATACCTATAGTACAGCACAATGAGAGCATTAATGTAAGTAGATATCTAGATCCCTCTGTCAGTGTATCTCAAAGTAGGTGTGTAAGTGTTTGAATGGGTTTGTGAGTATGTGCGTGATTGGCTGGCGTCCAGGCCCTGTTGCCAACCCTTATAACCCCCCAACCTTGTGCTGGGCACGGCCTTCGGCTGTGTGCAGTGGGGGTTGGCTTCAGGGCTTGGCCTGTGGCCAGGCCATGTGATCAACCCCTAAAACCACCCAATCCCGTGCTGTACAGGGCCTTTGGCTGTGCACAGCAGGGTTTGGCCACAGGTCCTGGCCTGCAGCCAGGACCTGAAGCCAACCCCTATAACCACCCAACCCCATGCTGAACATAGCCTTCTGGTGTGCGCAGCAGGGGTTGGCTGTAGATGCTGACCTGTGGCCTGGCCCCACAGCAAACCCCTATAACCACCCAAGTCCATGCTGCTCACAGCCTTTGGCTGTGCACAGCAGGGGTAGACTGCAAGGCCAACCCCTATAACCACTCAACCATGTGTTGTGCATCACCTTCGGCCATGTGCAGTGGCAGTTGGCCACCAAACCTGGCCCGTGGCACCCCTCCCCAGGCTGATCCCTGCTCTGGGAACCACATCCACAAGGGCCCAACATGAATAAATATTAATTTTTGGGGGGAGATGATCCCCCAATTAACCAAATCACAATGTTGGGAACTGCTGGGGGATCGTGAAGGTCCCAGCACTCCTTGCCAGCTCCCCACCTCCTGTGGGAGCTGGCATTGCTGTCACAGAGAGGGAGCTGATAAAGAGGGGCAGGGATGGCTGTTTGACAAAGCACCAGAGCTAATGGGTTAGGTGTCCATACACTGGCCCCTTTTCTTTTTTGTTACTTTTTTCTTGGTCCTGGTTGAAACCGAGTCCTAAGATGGCTACCAACAATTCTTAATTGTAGTGTTGACAGTCAGTCAGATATCTGCATGGGGACTGTCGGATCCGCAGAGGATCCGTGTTCCTAGACATCTCTTTTTTTTAAACTCTCCAAAACTACAGAACGGATGTACACCAAATTACAAAAAGCATGCTTTCGGGACCAAGATCTAGCTTTCTGCCAAATTTGGTGTAATTCTGTTTAACGGTTCGGGATGTAGTCATGTTTAAAATTTTGAAAAATCCCATTGGCATAGAATGGGAAAAAAGTGTCTTGGGACTCCATCCTTTTTCTCGGCCCCTGCTTGACAGATCATCCTGAAACTTTCTGGAAAGCAGCTGAACTGCCCAAAGTATACGTTTTGTATACGTTTTGAAGGTCCATCAAGCGGCACTAAAGTTATTGGCAAAACAAAAAACACTCCATCTATGGTTAAAAAAGAAAGTCCTAACTATAACTACCTAGTGGCAACCTCCACTACGTTACTCATGCTGAGATATGATTGGCTGAAAACACTTCAACAACAGAAGCAGTTGAAGTGTTGTCAGCGATCTTGGGACTCGGCATTGGATTGGGGTGCCGCGTGGCCCCACACTGCCTCGGGGACCACCAACCCCTGGGGCAAATGTTTACAAAAACAAAGGGGGTCCCTATGGGATTCCCGCGTCCCGGGGTCCACCACCCCCCAGGGCTAAGTTCTTGTTGTATGGGGCCTCGCAGTCCCCTTCTTGGAGTCATCGATGGCCCTGGGGATCACCACCCCACCAAGGTCTACTCCGGCTATGTCCCGGGGTACCCACCTTTGGGACATAGCTGTTTGCTGTGACTTAGCTGCAGCCCTGCAGCTACAGTCAAGCCACAGGAAACACTTTGGGTTTTGACAGCGGGCCCTTAATAGCAGGTCCTACTGTCAAAATCTGAAGTTTCATCTCTGTCCTCTGCACGGATGCAGCAAGCACGAAGCGGCTTTCAAAGGAGCTCCATGCTTGCTGAAGCATTAGCAATGCAAGGGAAGCCTTTATGGCTTCCCTTGCAGTGCCAGGTAGTCCGTAAGGGCTTTTTAATTTTTTTTTTTTTTTTTAAAGTAGGGACCCAATGGGTAGCCCTTGAGGGCTCCTTTGTGGTCCTACATAGCCTGTAAAGGGCTTTGAAATAAAAAAAAAAATTACAAAGTAAGTAATTAAATAAAAAAGTAGGGACTGTAGGGGAGCCCTTAAGGGCTCTCTCGTGGTCTCACATAGCACACAAATGGCCAAAAAAAGAAGAAAAATGTAAAATCCCCATAGCGCAGTGTGAAGGTCACAGACCTTTACACTGAGCTATGGGGGTTCGAGTCAAGCTGGACTCTTCCTTTTTTGTTTTTTAATTAAAAAAAAGTATGCTTTTTTAATAATAATAAACACATTTTTTGGTTAAATCCAACAACAATATCTTATTATAAGTATATGAGATATTAAAGCCTAACAAAAAGTATCTCTTTCTCTCTTTCTTTCTCTCTTTCTGTCTCTCTTTCAAACAATTTCTCCCACTCACACACCCACTTAGACACTTATGCACCCACCCGCAGACCCACTCAGACACTCAAGCACCCACTCACAGACCCACTCAGACACTAACACACATACTCACAGACCCACTGACACCCTCATGCAGCCATTCACAGACCTACTCAAACAGTAAGGCGCCCACTAAAACACTGATGTATGCACTTTCACACCCAGACAGGCAATCTGACAGTCACTCTCACCCCCAGATATACCCTCTCACACCCAGAGAAGCTGCAGCTAACTACCACCGTGCATGGCGAAAGGGCTGTGCACAGCCTGGGATTTAAGTGGTTAGGGGGGTGTTGGTACAGGGTCTGGCTGGAGGCCCATCCCCAGTGGAAGGAAATTGCTGTAGTCCACTAGACCACTAGGGAGTGTTATGCTCCATATAATGTTCATGCTTGAATGTTACCCCACTGTTGAAATATGGCCTACGTTTGATTTTACTTTAGTATATAAGGGCCAGACTGCTAAAGATGTAGTGTCAGGTTTGCATGACTTTTTTTCATGCATACCCAATTCAAAATCCTTGTTGGAATTTTACAAAGCAGTACAAATGGCTATTTGTGTTGCTTTGATAAAAAAACAATTAAAATGCACTGTCTTTGATTACTTTTTATCAGCGAGCATTCCATTGGTGGTTCATGGGCATTTCCATGCATCCACCATTGGTTATTGACACAAATTCATATCTACAAAGACTTGTAATCATGGATCTGTGCCAATATCCGGCACCTGCCTAAGGAGAAATATATTTTTCTTTGAGGAAGAAGCCTTAGCTTTTTATCAAGGAAGAGGCACTTTTTGTACTGAAACTAGCCTGACCATAACACAAATTACTTTGCACTTTGGCACAAGGGCCCATGCGATGGCACAAGACAGCACACAGTGCACCAGTACATAGGGAGAGCAGGACTGCAATGTTTTTAAAGGATTGGCGCAGTTTGGCTCTCCATAGGTGATACTTCACAGCAAATTTGCTTTCTGCATTACACTTAGCCTATGAAGTATGTGGTGTGTTAGACCTGTCAGCTTTAGTGTTGTCTTCCCCCAGGAATTTTGCCCTCAACCTGCTATTCTCTTGAATTTGTTTTTGTTGACCTTAGGTCTCTTTGCAATTTACCACTGCTAACCAGTGCTAAGGTGCTTGTGTTCACTCCCTCTCCCTAAAACATAGTAAAATTGGATTATATATAGGTGTCATATTTCATTTACTTATAAGTCCCTAGTAAACTGGGATACCATATACCCAGATCTTGTAAATTAAATGCTGCTGGTGGGACTGCAGCAGTTTTTCTACCACCTCCTTAAGTAGCCCCTTAAACATGCCCCAACCAGGACTGCCATTGCAGCTTTAAACTGCTAATTCATTATAATGAAATAAAATGCATTAAACTACCCTTTTATTACATATAAGTCACCCCTAGGGTAGGCCCTAGGCAGCCACTAGGGCCGGATGCATTGTAATTAAAAGGTTGGAATTGCAATTTTCAAGTTTTGTATGTCGTGGTAGTGAAAAATTCACAAGTTTATTTTCTCTACCATGAGGCCTACTTCTCTCATAGGATAAAATTGGGTTGACTTATTTTATTTAATAAGTGCGAACTTTTGATTAAGAACAGGTAGAGATTTCATGTTTGGTGTATTCTAAATCTATAATTTTGAATCCTCTTTAATAGTAAAGTCAGATGTTAGGTTGCAATTTTGAAAATGCAATTTTCCTGCCCTATTTATTTGAAGCCTACAGCCTGTTCCTGGGTTACATGAGTGAGTCGAGTTGGCATTTGGGCTTTGTTTATTCCTCCCAGACAACCACATAATAGAGGGATTAATTGTGCATGAAAGGGCCATCACTGGCAGGATGGGGGTCAGAGCGGGGCACAGCCCTACTTTCAAATCAATGGGCAATGCTCTGCCTCCACAAAAAAGCATTTCACACCACTTCCTTTTTCAGGTAGCCAGACAGGGAAAGCAGGAAACTCCAAGCACTTCAAAGGAAATTCGCTAGAAACTTCTCCTTATTAAAAAAAAAAGGCACTACGTATTAAATCACTACCCTCTAACCCACTCTTCGGGTCATTCTCTGAATCTGTGGAAAGACTCTCAGATGACTGCTTGCTGCTGTGGCCTGCTGTGTATGTCAGACGACTGCTTTCCTTGACCTCGTAGGACTGATCTGCTGCCTGAACCATGCCTTGGAAACTAAGAGCCCTGCTCTACTTCTTGAACCCAGTACTACCAGAGTGACTCCAAAGGGTTGTTGGCTAGCCTCCTGATCAGAGCTTTGGCGGCACCAGGAAAGTTTCAACCCATCTTGAACACCTTGTCCCAGCCTGAGTGAGTTCCAACCCTCCAAGTGGTGCCCCTCTAGTCCTGGATTTTGGGAAGTGATACTGAAGGTGCTCAGATAGCCAAAACCTAAAAATGTGGTGCTAAATATTCCTTTGAGACCCGAGAGCAGATTGGGACCAATCTGCTTGGCTATCCCCCCAAGTGCATCACCAGTCAGCCTGACTTTGCATCAGCTCCAATTGCATTCTTCTCTGCAGGAGGAGATTCTGTTCAGTGGTCCTTAGCAGAAGGGGAGTCTGGCCCCATGGATACCTTGTTGGCTACAGCCTCCAGTCTCACCCCATCAAAAAGAGACTTTGGGCATCATTATGACTTTGGCGGCCTTTTTGGAAGACCACCACCGTGATGGCTGTCAAAAGACCGCCATGTTGGTGGTCATCTGACCACCGTATTAAGAGTCACACACTGAAGACCGACTCTAAACAGCCACAAATCTGACATTGCCAGGACTCATGTGGGTGGGAAAGAGGCAGTTCCACCACCAGCACCGCCAGCCCAACAACTTACCACCCACCAGATTAAGACCCACAAATAAGCACAGCGGTTCTACCATGATGGAAAACCATTGGTGGTGCAAACGGCCATGCACAAAACTCACTTCAGACAGATTACAACATCCCATTGGCCAGTTTCAAAACCCCACCCCTGACACACATACACACAGCAGACATACCTACTCACTGCACTAAATAACACACCCCCACACACCCCACCATCCTTTGCGACTCAAATGACAATCGCATACACCGAGAGCAGGCAATGATTGACAGGCACCACCTTTACACTTTAGGCACACATACACATCTCACTCAGCACAGACCATACAACTGCATGAACAACACAATACACACATAATGAATACACACAATCATCACAACCGACCATCACATACAACTAAACATTCCCACCCCACCAAGCACCCTACACTGCTCCCTTGCACACACAAACCCCATGTGGTTCTAAAAATTCTGGACCCATGTAATTTACTTTGCCACAGCAGTACGATTTTAGTATCAAAAGACCGATAATGACTAGTACACTAAGCATGAGCATTTTCGCTCAATTCCAGCAGCGTTTTCACCTCGAAATCGCCATTTTCGTCCTGCACTCATGGCTCCCATATTATACACGGCAGCCATTTTTAAAAGTTGCCCTCACATAGGCTTATAATACAGTCAGATTTGATTCCAAGGACACGTACACCTTGATTGACTTTTCTCTGACCTGGGCAAGCTGGAACCATTGCCTCAGGCCAAACCTGTTTGGTCAGTCCCTCTCCCAGTGGCCGAATCAGATAGCATCAAGGTACACCATGCCATAAAACCCTTATTATCGCTCACACACCCTGCCTAATCTTGCTCACACCTGCACCTGCTCTTTTCTTCTTCTTATTTTACGAGGGGGAGGTGCCCGTTTTTATTGGGGGTCCACACTTATCTGATGTAAAATACTAGGCCTTGCCGGGTAATTTATTATGGGTTGGATGACATGAAATATGAGGTTTCATCATGACACTGTTTTTTCCTTTGTAGTGAAAACATGTGAATGACCAACCAAAATGTCAAGAATGTTTGCCTGAAGCTTAAAAAACTGTATATAAGGAAACCTGACTTTGCATTTAAACACAGTCTCCTGAGAACATACAAACCGTGCTGTTGTACTTCTAGGACGCTTGTTACTTGGCTGCAGCCAATAAATTCGATCTTTGACTTCACCTAGAAGACTCTGAGTTTCTGTGGTCTGAATCAGGAAAGTACCCGAGGTCTTTGGGTGTACCCTGGCACCGCTGGGTTACCGGATCAGTACCGGTTCTGAAAAACCCAGTACCTCACCCACCCTCACCTACGACACAACCACCACCATGTCCCAACAAAAGCACCCACACTTCACAGACGATGAGGTGAGGGTCATGGTTGATGAAATTGTCAGAGCAGAGCCTCAACTGTTCGGAGCACAGGTTTAGCAAACATCCATTGCCAGGAAAATGGAGGTATAGTGACAGGATCAACTCAGTAGGCAACCATCCACGTACAAGGGAGGACATCATGAAGAGGTGGAATGACCTACTGGGGAAGGTGCATTCCATGACATCACCTCACCAGATTGCCGTGCAGAAGTCTGGTAGTGGACCCCCATCTCCGGCCCCAGAGTTCACATCATGGGAGGAGAAGGTCTTTGACATCCTGCACCCAGAGAGCCTGACTGGAATGCCCGGAGGACTGGACTGTGGTAAGTAACTACCACTCCCTTGGGACACATTCTCCCTGTCCAACATGCTCCCATACCACCCAAAAACTCCCCAGTTCACTCAATCTCCCACTACACCTCCCACATAATCACCTAATGGCCCTCTCCTGCATGCCACACCAAAATCCAGCCCCAATGCCCACACAGTCCCTGGCAAGTGTCAGTAACAATCACTATGACTACCACAATGCACTTACCCATCTACAGCAAAACCTGCTATGACTACTCCACAGCACATCTCTTGCATGTATGACTATTGCACTAGCTACACCAACTGGATGCTTCAACTGAGGACCACTACCTGGCAATGACAGCAATGCAATGGCACTACACAATGTCAAACAAGGCCAAACACAGCAGTGTCACCAAACCTAATGGCCATCTATCCAGATCTACAACCCAGAAATGGACTGAGCATGGGCTAGAAAGTAAGAAAGTAAATCCCATGCACCTCATGCACAGAAAGGACAAGTTACCATGCATGCACACATACTGTCCTCCCACTTGGACACCATGCTGCAATGTACAGCCAACCCCACTCAAATCTAGCAAGCTTGATTTGCCGTAAGCAAACATGGCACACCTGTCATGTGAACATCACACAGGATCAGAAGTCACCCACCCATCCACCAAAAGGTACCTAGACTGATTGACACCAATCCTCAATGGAGCATGGTAGGCAAGTCACAATCCACTATCCACAATGTTTGCCATGCTGCATCTGTTATTGCCATTGCTGGGAATCATGTCAAGCCACTGTATGCATCAGACAAAGAGATAAACAATCACATGTCCACCATTTAACTCACTCCATCCACAGATACCCCGCCACTGCCCCCACTGAGAGTATACCAGAGACAGACAGCCCTCCTCAGGCTGAAGGCCCCAGTGAGGAGAACATCTCTGGATGTCTAGACATTGACAACTTACCTGGCCCACCTGGGACACCTGTTTAGTCCACCATTCCCTACCTCACCCTGTCCACATCAACCCCCCCATACCCTGTGGCATCAACAGTACAGCCCCAACTGTTCGTCCGCAAACCTGTGTCTCAAGGACAATTCAATCAATAGTATGCCCCACAGTACAGGGACCTGAATCGACCCCTCACAGCCAAGACAATGAAGGTCCTGGTGACACTGGGAATGGGCACACTGTGCCAGGGGCACAGGCACATAGGGGCAGGAGGTGTGGGAGGGAACCTGTGGGCCAGAGGACAGGACACCCAAGGGCGTTCAACTGACCAGCACACCATCTCCCAAGTCCTGGGAGCATACCAACAATCCCAGGACAGGATGGGCCAGATTATTACCATGTTGGGGGAAAACCAAAGGCTGCATAGGGAATACCACCAGGAGGACATGCAGCAGTGGCAGGCCCACAATGACCTCCATTGCAGGGATGCTCAGGGACCTCAACACCACCCTGCGTGCTTCCACTATCCACCAGCAAGCTCCTTCCACTAGCCACATCACATCTGAGCCTTCCATGTCTGCCGCAGCTAGTGGAATGGAGGCCCTGCCAGCGAAACCACAGGCCTCGAGCACCCCTCCCTCTGTAGCTGATGAACCCCCAGTGCAAACGTGGATGTCCATCCAGACATCAAGATGCCAAGACCAAATGCCACTGCTGATTTCTCCTCCTTGTGTGCCACTGTGACACCCTGTTGACTGTTCAATTACATCACTCCATTTTCCCATGGCCCTTGGTCACTGGACCTGTGCTACCTGCAGCTGTGCCACCTACCCTGATGATTACCATGACCCCACTCATCACATGTTTGTCATTGTATGCACCACAGATTGTTTGTTCACATTTTCCCTACATCCCCAATAAACACTATTGATCACAGCGACAGCATCTGTGTCTTTATTTAAAAATGAACAAATGTTTTGTCTGCAAAATGTTTATGTGGGTGTGAGCCCCTAAACCAACAGGCAGTGTAATGAACAGTAGAGGGAGGCATCCTCTGCAGGAGACACAGTACAACAGATATGTCCCAGGGCAACTGAAAGGTAGTCTCTATTCCAGGCACACACTACAGTAAATTCACTCATCCAACCTGCAAAAGAGACCATAACACAGAGTTACATCAGGATAAAGGCACGATGCCACACAAAACACATATGCAGTACGTAGTTGTCTAGCCCATTTTAGATTGCACCCGAAGTAAGGCAAAAGAGTTGACAGTTCTACATCCCCAGTCACAGGAAATACATGACAATTCACTGTAACTGCCATCTGTTATGTGCAAAACTCTATTCTGTAAACGGGTACCAGTGGCTAATGAGCATGAATGCCTCAAGCCATAGGTAGCAGAGGCATTGATTGACATAATATAGCCTGTGGATGATATAACATGAGAACAGGAGAATGCCGGACACATAGCTCAACACAGATCTGTCCATAGGAGATGTGAATCTAACACCCTGCAGTGAGTACACATGTAAGATAAGATACATGTAAACTCTGCATCTTACATTCAAGCACTCACCTCCTCCAACACGCACATAGGGAAAGGAACACAGTACAACACCACTGATGAAACTAATCAGGAGGACCATTGTCACCAATCAATGTGGATACACATCACTCGCAAATACACAGTCAGCATACATGTATGGCACTGGAAGTACTGATTGATGATCTCAGTCCTAAACTTAGCTGCACCATTCTCATCTGCTTTCTCATCACTTTCCATGTCTGCATCACCAGCCACTGGTATAGCTGCCTCGTCATCATCAACTAGCAATGGTATCTGACGTCTCAGGGCAAGATTGTGGAGAATACAGTAGGCAACTATGATCTGGCCTACCTTTTGAGGAGTGTAGAGGTGGGCACCTCCAGAGATGTCCAGGCACCTGAACCTGGCTTTCAGAAGGCCAAATTTCCTTTCAAATACACACCTCATCCTGTCGTGGCCTCATTGAAATAAAGTTGGCAGTGTACCTCACTGGTGTCTACAGCCAGGGAAGGTTAGCATAGCAAGAGTCACCTGTGTGCATAAAGGTAGGACTTGTGATGACAGCTGCTATAAGGGAGACACACATCCAAATGTATACATACCAATGAGCCAAGCCTTATCTGTGTGCAGTCATGCCATCATGTGTGAGACATTGCTATTTATCAGAAGGTAGGACTCATGCACAGATCCTGGAAACTTGGCTGTCACCTGTGCGATGTACTGGTCTGCCCGACACACCACCTGAACATTGATCGAGTAGTAGTTCTTCCTGTTCCTATACACCTGTTCTTTGGCACTGGGAGGGACCAATGCTACATAGGTGCAATCTATGGTCCCTATCCGATGTCCCATATCATAGAAGTCTGCCTTCACATTGGCCAAATCTCCATGTTGGAGGAACCTGATGAAGCTGTCCAGGTGTTTCGATAAAGCACACAGTACATCCTTTAACACAAGACTGAACATGGGCTGTGACATCCCTGCTGTCAAGCCCACTGTATTCTGAAAGGACCCAGTGGCAAGAAAGTGTAGCACTGACAGGACTTGTACTGTGGGAGGGATGGCATAAGGATTGCATATGGCAGGCAATAGATCAGGCTCCAACTGGGCACATAGATCCATGATGGTCTGACGATTCAGACAATAGGTCTGGATGATATGTCTGTCCTCCATTGTCGCAAGGTCATCTAGTGGTCAATAGACTGGTCTCAATCTCCTCATAGCAGGATGTTACACCTGACAGCCTTAGGGTGGTCATCCCCCAACTTTTTGCCTGCCTCCCCGCCACAGTTTTTGCTCGTTTTAGGACTCTGTGCACTTTACCACTGCTGTTCAGTGCTAAAGTGCATTTGCTCTCTCCCTTAAACATGGTAACATTAGTTCACTCCAAATTGGCATGTTTGATTTACTTGTAAGTCCCTAGTAAAGTGCACTGCCTGTGCCCGGGGCATATAAATCAAATGCTTCTGGTGGGCCTGCAGCAAGGATTGCGCCACCCACATAATTAGCCCCTTAGCCATGTCTCAGGCCTTCCATTGCAAGACCCCTGTGTAGAGTTTCACTGCCACTTCTACTTGGCATTTAAAAGTACTTGCCAAGCCTTACACTCCCCTTTTTTCTACATATCAGTCACCTCTAAGGCAGGCCCTATGTAACCCATGGGTCAGGGTGCTATGTAGGTAAAAGGCAGGACATATACTTGTTTGTTTTCGATGCCCTAGTAGTGGAAAACAGCAAAAATCGTTTTTCACTACTGTGAGACCTGCTCCTTTCATAAGCTAACATTAGGGCTACCCTCATATACTGTTTGAGTGGTAGATTCTGTTCAGAAAGGGGTAAACAGGTCATGTTTAGTATGACCAGAATAGTAATAGAAAATCCTTCTTATTGGTGAGGTTAGATTTTATATTACTATTTTAGAAATGCCACTTTTAGAAAGTGAGCATTTCTCTGCATTTAAAATGCATCTGTGCCTTACAGCCTGTCTCCAATCCATGCCTGGGTTGGGCTGGTTGACACTGTAGACATGCGTCCCACTGCTGACACATACCATTATGTACAAGCTGAAGCATCACTTTTCTATTCATTTCACATGCATTAGCTAAATTATGATTGCACAACATAGGCCTACTCTGCAGTGTGGGCATAAATGCATATGAAACACTTATTTAGGGACTGCAAGGGATGATATGTGCACAAAATGGCAGGCTCCTGGCCTGCTGCACAAGACAGTTGTTAGTGATCTAAGTCAGCCAGCGTATGTTGTCATGGCGGTAGGCAGTCGCAACCACTGTGCAACTTCTAATTGGTTAACATTGCTGCCTATAGATGATTGTGGCCAATGGCAATAAGTAGTGAAAAATAGAGAGGGGACCCTCCTATTTCCACTATCCCGAGGGGGACAGGGCACCGAAACACTGTGAAATCTTAAAATTCCCCCACGGGAAAACCAACCAATCACTACACACTCACACAATCAATGAATCTCTCTATTGATCAGCCTAAAAACAAAGGAATCAAAAGGTGTGAATCTTTAATAAAATCGCAAATAAAAACCCCACATCACACAATAACAAGATCAATACATCAATACTAAAACCATCAAGAAAACCAGATAAAATTCAATGGGAGGGAGACAAAAAAAGACATATATAATAGTCTATAATCTAGAACTGTCCCAATTCTGGTAGGTACAGGCCTATCGACAATTAACAGCAGTCCTTATTCGATGAGGGCCTCCTCCTACAGGTCCAGTAAGAATAGAGCGTCAATGGCAATAAGTGCCAGTGGTGATAGTCCTGTACGTGGTGGTCATGACTGCCACTTTCAGCAGCCTTTCTCACTTGACTCCTGGTACTCTTGCAAGCAAGACCTCCACGAGATGAGCTGCTGTGTCCTGTCTCTGTGAGCTATCATGCCACGTCCTGCCGGTGATAGGGCCCAGAATTCACCCCAGAAGAGCTGGTGAAGCTCCTGGACGGGGTCCTACCCCTGTATGGACAGCTCTATGGGACACCAGAGGAACAGGTGACCCAAATACCATAGTCATGTGTGATAGGGGTGTGTGTGATGGTGTAAGGGGTAAGTGTACTGGGGAGGGAGTACATGCGTGCAGGGGGCATGGAGTTGAGGCGTGTGAGCCGAGAGGATGGGCATGTGTGGGCACTTGGTGAGTCAAATGTGTATTGTCCACTGCTGTTGGTATGGGGCATGCGTACCTGACTTTCTCCTTCTGTTTGTGTCATCCATGTAGGTGAATGCCTACCAGAAAAAAAAGATCTGGTGTGCAGTCGCCAAGCAAGTGCAGACCCTCCGGGTCCACAGCCGGTAGAGCACCCACTGTTGAAAACGGTGGGAGGACCTGAGACGCTGGGCCCGGAAGACCACAGAGGCCCAGCTGGTGATGTCTTCCCAATAAGGGAGGGGTGCCCATCAGACCCTGACACCCCTAATGGCCTGCAGTTTGGCAGTTGCCTACCCTGAGTTGGATGGACGTTTGAGGGCAGCACAGCAGCCACAAGGGGTACTGACTGTATCCGGGCACTTGGCTGGGCTTAATAGGGATCATGTGTCTCACTGCAGACAAAGTGAAATTTGTTGTAATGATCCGGTGTATCGTCTATTGGAAACGGGTATTATGCACCCTGCCTGAGTACATATAGTAGATATGTTGGCATGCTCTACTGTCAGTGGAAATACATCTCCAATTTCTAGACCTCTCCATGTCTGGAATGTGGAGATGGTCAAATGACACAGCCACATGTTTGAAACCATCCTGCCTATGCTATGCATATGAGTATTAGTATCACCCTAAGCATTGAGTATGACCAGCTCCATCCATCTGCATTTGTGGGTCTGAGGTGTCAGTCCAGTCCCATCTGTGTATATGCTACTGTGTGACTCTAGTTTGATCACAGGAACTAGATACATCATGAACTGGTAATGGTGTTGACTGAATGTAGGACTGCCATTACAGTTCCACAATAGATGTCACCTTCATGGGACTTGATTATTGATTTGATAACTGTATTGCCATATAGAGGTGATATGCTGACTGAAGGGTATGTGAAGTTTGGCAAACAGGGATACTGATACATGTACAATTGATAATGTCTGGTTGCAGACATCATGCATTCCTAGGTGCAATACTTGAGGGGATGTTACCGGCAAGCCAATGGGATGGCACGAGAGGAGGTAAGTGCCTTGACAAGTCTTGTATATGTCACCATGGTATATATATGGGATGTATGACAATAGCCTAGCAATTGATATGCTACATTGCAGTGTTAATGCCTACATCATGTCCTAATGGCAAGTTGGGGGCACATCTGATGGGCTGGGACTTTTCTGCTTGTCTTGGCCAATCTGAAGTGGCAGATTAGGAGAGGTTGACCTACTGCATGTCACATGGCATGTAGATGTGAATGTGAAGGCTGCCTTTAGGGAGATTCAAATTGCACCACTAATGCGAGCGCAGAGGTCGAAGCTAACCCCTACTGAGTGCATGCCCGAGCCTCAAGCGGAAGTGGCCCGATTAGTCCAGGTGCGTCTTGCAGGAGGCCTGTAGTGTCTCACTCAATATTCATTCTTCTCCAAACCATCATACCGGTGCCACCAGCAATGTGTTAAAGGTGTGCTTGTGAGGTGAGGGGGCATCCTTAACAAAATCTGTGGCATGCTTGTGGCCCCCACCAAGGTACAATCGAGGCATGGCAGCGCTTCTGTGTCTACCTGTGGCAGCATTTCTTTTCCTTCCAGCACATTGGAGTGGCTGGAGAACTAAGTTACTATAATTATCCAACACTCACAATCCACTTACCACCACTTTGAGCAGTCAGTGAGTAAAGTTGCACCTCGTCCCCAGCCATTCATCAGCTCAACAACAAGGCCCTGAGTGCCGGATCAAACCAATTGTTTGCTTCCTTTGTCCATCATCTGTCATTTGGCACAATGAGGTCTCTCATGGTGTGCAGTGCATCAAAACCTGCTAAAGGATGGGGGCCAAAGGTAAAGGCTATTCCCACTTTTATTGATGGTCCCAGCAAGCGCACATCAGCCACTTCCAGCCCAGTGCCCAACAGACAGAAGAAGGAAAAGATTACTGGTTTCCTTAAAGCTCCCACAGGTAATCCTCCCTCTGCTTATGGCCGCTCATAAGTCAGCATGCTGGCTGAGACTTGCCCTACATCGCCAGGTTAGGCACCTTTAATCCTAAATAGGACAAAGCAACTGGAAATCCTTGCTGTTGTGCACATATATGACAAAGACCTGCGCTCTATTGGTCACCCTCCTTCGTCATCGAGGGAAACAAAATCATCCTCCAGCATGTCTCTCCACAGAGATTTCTAAATTCCCTGTGTGAACCATACCAAACTCCTCCACAGGAAAATCTCTGGATTCCTCTCCCTTATGGCAAGATCTCTTACTGCACCCATTCGAGGACAGCCAAGAAGGCCCCATTGTGCATCAGGATGTGACTATAATCTCAGGCCCCAAACACGATTACAATGTCCTGCTTTCTCCAATAAGGATCCTATGGCCAAATGAACCTGCCCATTTTAAATCTAGTCTAGAGCTTATCGCAGACTCATCCCCCTATAATGCCCACAGCAATGAAGTGTCTCTTCTTGAACTCCCCAGCAAGTTGGGGACTTCAGCACAAACGTCATCACCTCATCAGGCCCCCTCAAAGTATGTTAGGAGGATGCTCAACAACCTGGGAGCCTCAACTGACTCGGGGTACAAAGCATTAGTGCCGCTGCCCCTATGGGCACCTTTTCTAAATTCAATAGAGGTGATCTCTTTGGCCCTTTCTTATCACTCAGAAAAACGTGACCTCTAAGTCGACGTCCTCAACTCTGTGGACACGGTTGTCAGCATGGATCAAAAATTGCAAGATCTTAACAACCTTATCAAACAGGTGCAGAAGGACCCTGACACAGCATACCATTCTTGCCAATGTTCCTCTTTTTTGGATCATCTAAAAACTTTGCCGTCCATTCTGACAGAAATCTTAGCTGCCGTCAGGCTCCCAAAATCCTCTTTGGCACCAAACCCAGCCACAAAATTTGACAGTGAGAACCCTAATCAGGCAAACTATGGAGCAAGTATGCACAGGAGGTTTCATGACTTTTCTGATCCAAAATTAACTCTTGAGTGCTGCCATCCTGTAGCGCTGGATGCAGGAAATGAAGATGATGGGTCCCCTAAGCAAGGAAACACTGAGACACCACAAGAATCTCTGGTCTATAGTCCTTCACAGTGCTCCCCATCAAAACCACCCATGACCAAGAGAGAGCGCAAATGCCTCAGGAAGGCCAGGAACAACAAGCAGAATAAAGAAATAGCTCCTATACTATTGTCCCTAGGACACTCACAATCTTCAAAGGAGCTCAATGACCACCTGAAATTAAGGCCACTTTACCCGCTTTTCCAACAAAAAGAATCATACAAACTCATGCAAGCTAAAGAGCTCACATCACCACAACCTGTCCAAACAGAAAGGTAAAATATGGCCCATGCAGCTCCAGACAGTACAGACTGGACAGTAGACATAGTTACACCAGCAACCAAGGATTTAAATCTAGGTGCCTCCTCACAACAGCTCAAAGAACCAGGGCAACCAACAAATGGGCCCTTACGCAAAGCAGATCCCCTGTGTCCAGGTTCAAGTAACAACTCATCCCTCTGGCCCAGCTAATATTCAGTTATGTAACCCCAGCCAAATTCAACATTAGCTAATTCCCTCATGCCATGCAGCTATTGAAGGCCACTCAACTGAAGTAGTCGATCCTGATAACACTCGAGACCTGTCAGTAAACAATCACGCAGAACCGCCAATCCAAAGTTCAGCCTCACGCTTTGGCCAAAGATCAGCTCTCTAATCTCAACCAAGTCCAGCAGAACATAAATTCACTCTGCAATGCAGTTTTGGCAAGCCATTTAACCCAGGCTGACACTTCGGAACATCCCTGGGACTTGTCAGTAAACAACGGCCCGGAACAGCTTTCTTATCGTCCATGTAACCCCCATGGAATTCTGCCTACTGCCACCAGGAGGATCATCAATGGTACAGAGGCAGTTTGAAGCCAGAAACTCTGAGGACCGAGATGATTCCCCACTATAAGTCCAGAGGAGGGCATGACATCTTAAATAGAGCAGCCATCTTAAAGCTGGTCCGGGTGAATGCCAATCTCAACCACCTTCAATGAGATCAGTTTGAGCGTATTCAATTTAAGGTTAATTCAGTCTCACCAGGAAAAGTATCAACGGTGGTCATCTGGTCTGCTAGTAGGACTGCCACACTAGTATGTCAAAATAGGGGCAGTTTTTTTAGATGGCACATCCATGTCCCTTTCATCCAAAACAGATTCCATTCACGAGGAATGCTAAGGGGAGCAATAGGCCCTCTCGAATCGCCTCCTAATACTCCCCTGAATATTACGATTCAAAAAACAACAGCTCCAGGTGCACCCAGTTACATGAGACAAGTATATTTTGTTAGTGAACAAAGTGCCATGGGAGGGAACAAAATGGCAGTGTGAATCTCAAGCAGCCCCAACCCAAACTTATTAACCCTGTGCTCTTGGAACATAAACGGCCTAAGCAACAAGGTGGAAAAGGAAGATTTCATCAACATTTGTCAAAATATGGCATAGTGCTGTTGCAGGAAACCTGGTCGGAGCAGCCGACCTCCATCACAGGCTTTAAGGAATATCACCTTGCTGCCAAGAAACTAAAAAAGGCAGGCATAACAGCAGGTGGAATGTCAACTTACATTGGATCACATCCATTATGGCAACACGCTCCGATTGATTTGGCCCTGGCAAGAACATCATCCCACTAAAATGACCAGCTTGGGAAATAATGCTTCACGGCTTTGGAATGCAAGGGTCTGTGCAAACTTAACAGCCAGCTCCCTCAAGACCAAACAGCAGCCTTTACCAGAGTCATGAACAAGTCCTCTTCCACCCTGGATTATACCTTTGTTGACCTGGAGTTACTTTCACTGGTCACTCACTACAGTATCCTCGACAGAGTAGAGAGTGACCACTTCGGACAACCCATTGAACTCCTGTTAAATCCCCCTAAAGCGTCTCATGCTAACGATCTATTGACCACCCCAAGTGCCTACAATCTAAGGTGTTTGACATGGAAAGGATGCTGAGTCCTTAATTCATTTAACTTAACTGTGTACAACAGTATTACCCTGCTTATGATCCTCATTTGATTCACTTTTGGGAGACCTTACTTACGACACTCCGGAGTTGCTTTACAGCAACTAGAGCAGAAAATCACAAAACCACCAAGGGAGGAGCCACATGGTTTACCAATGTCCTTCTGCTGGAAAAAAGAACACTAAATAAGGCCATCAGAAAGCTCCGGCAGCATGACCCAACCTTCGGTCTTGATTTCAGACTGCATATTTGTGCCCTAAGATTACAATACAAGAACAGTATTTGGTCTGCTAAGCATTCTTACCAGACCCAAGTTTGGTTAAAGCTTCTTCATGCATGTAAAATGAAGAATAGCCACAACTTTTGGGCTGAAATCAATTCTCCTGTAAACAGGAGAACCAGCTATCATAATGTAGGAATCTTGGAAGTCGAATGGTCAACTTTTATTAAGGCAGCATTCTCAGGCAACCAGGAAGTAAGGAACACGCAGCCTGCCTCACCTACTGTGGAATGTGCTTCTTCAACTTGCCAACCCCAACCACCATTGGATACACATTGGATGCCCAAGGAACAATTGTAGTTAACCCTCAAGAAGTTGATATCAGATGGGGGCCCCGGCCCGAATGGTCTTCCCAACCATTTATTAAAGGAAGCCCAAACCTTCTGGGCATCGATCCTTACTCCTCTGTTCAATCAGGCTTTTTCTGCCAATATTATACCACCATCATGGGGAGGCAGCATTTTGCAACAAATCTGGTTCGAGAACAGACCCAACAAAGTATCTCTTAATTGCCCTGATATATGTGGAAGCCAAGATCTTTGCCTCCAACTTACTATTGGACTTGGAAGCGTGGACTTCCACTTACAATATCATCCTAAAACACAGACTTGTTTTAGGGCAGGAATGAATACCTTGATCAATCTTTTAGCTGTCTCACTTCTTGCTGGAAACGCCAAGAGAAAACACATGCTACTTTACGTCTGTTTTGTTGACTTAAAGGCCACCTTTGATAAGGTGCTGCGCCAGAAACTATGGACAAAAATGGCGAGCTGGGGTATACCAACAAACCTGCTAGATGTAATCAGACACCTACACACAGGTAACTGGATTCTGGTTAAAGTTAAAAATGGTGACAGAATCACTCAGAAGATCCCTGCATATAATGGACTAAAACAAGGGTGCAAACTCGCTTCGGCCTTATTTAACATCTATATGGCAGACCTTGACTCCAGATGAGCAGAAGTGGTAAGCAACCCCCCAAAACTAGCAAACGAACAGGTGCGCATTCTACAATATGCAGATGACATTGTGCTCTTCAGCCAAACACAGTTGGGCCTCCAGTGTTCAATTAGCAAACTGGTGGAATACCTGACCATGTAGGGTCTTGAGCTAAATCACAACAAGCCCAAAGTGATCTGTATTTCGGGCAAACATAACATCAGTCATATTAAATACAAATGGGTGGCCTCTGGCAAACATATAGTGCTGGTCAAACATTACAAATAACTTGGCGTAATGCTAGATGCATCAAAGATAATTTATTGCACATACAAGGGGTGGCTCATAAACTACATTTTGCTTTCACACAGTTACAAAAAAAGCTGGGCAGTACATCGCAGAGCTATCTTTTGCAGGTAATTAAAGCTAAATTCCTTCCATCGCTAATCTGCAGTTTAGAGCTACTTAAAGGACATGACGCCCCTCTCCTCAAACTCCTACAGTCATTGTTGTTCAAATATGATTTCCATCTACCAAAGCATACATCGCAAGCTCAGATGAGGTTGGAATTTGGACTGTTCCATCAAGTTCCGATCCGTTGGGGGCAATAATAAAAATGTGCTGGAAACTAACAGCCACCCCCGCTGACACGTTGGCTGCCCTAGGCTGGAAGGAAATGGGGCTGCAACCTGACGATAGCTCATGCTGGTCCTCTGTACTCAGATAAGCCTTGGCTAACTTAAACTTACACAAAAGGATAATGTACAGAGTGTTGAAACTTTTCAAACACTCACCCCCAGTCACAGATCTGGGTTTAATCCATCATTCTTCTGCTCACCATGCCACCCCATTTTGAACCCAGCCATATGCAAATCAGTCTTGACCCTGTTCCCCATGGGAACAGTCCAGTCTGAACTGCCAGGGCAGGTCCTCCCTGGACTGGAAACAAGCATCCTAGGACCGGTTTCAGGGTATCACCCTTCATCAGCTAGGCTAACTTGAATCCAGTGGCACAGTGAGCAAGGGACCCACGTCTAGGCATACCCTTCCCACTTAGGGCAACTTTAGCAACACAAAAGGATGATGGACGGAGTGTTGAAACTTTTCAAACACTCACCCCCAGTCACAGATCTGGGTTTAATCCATCATTCTTCTGCTCACCATGCCACCCCAGTTTGAACCCAGCCATATGCAAATCAGTCTTGACACTGTTCCCCATGGGAACAGTCCAGTCTGAACTGCCAGGTCAGGTCCTCCCTGGACCGGAAACAAGCATCCTAGGACCGGTTTCAGGGTATCACCCTTCATCAGCTAGGCTACCTTGAATCCAGTGGCATAGTGAGCAAGGGAGCCACGTCTAGGTGTACCCTTCCACTTATTGCAACTTTAGCAACACAGTTTGTGTTTGTTTGTTTGCTTAACCTAAACTTACAGGTTGCATGGGACCGCCTTTTCTCTGCTAAAAAAATGATTAACAAGGCTTCCAAACTTCATTCTTGGACAACTGACAAAGCAGACATAGCACATCAACATCATGGCTTGTCAGTCTTATATACTTATACTACCTGGCACCCCCAGCCCTACCTCACGACACATTGAGCCAGCTCGATCCAACACTCTCTTCTCCAAATCCATATGGGTGCTTTCCCATTCAAGGACTTGATCCCACCGTGGAAGCAAACACAGCCAGACCCTTCTTGCTGCCTTTGTGGATTGTCAACCAAAAGTATTTTGCACTTCTTATGTGTTTGTCCGTCGGTCCTGTCAATGAGAAATAAACTGTTACATCGCCCACCTAAAGCCCTACAAATTAGAACTTGTCGCACAGTGGTGATGCCGCTTTTAGTTGGGCACAACATTCAGCTTGCAGCCAAAGCTACTAAATTTCTCTTGCATGATAAAAACTTGCTCTCCCTATTGGTTAAGACCTAGGAGTGTCTTCTGAACTTGTCCTGAACAATCATGATTGTTTTCTGTTTCCCTTGACACTTTAAGCAATCAGCCAGCTCCGGCCCCCTCACTTCCTTAGGCTTAGGCCACTAATCCATTGGTTCAATCTTGTTTGAATTCAGAACCGAATATCTTGTTATTAATGCATATCTCAACATCCAACTAAACTAATCAGTTACATTTCTTAACTTTATGTTATAGTGGTTATACGGTGTAGTATAGTAATATTTTAACTGTTTTGTTTTGTTGTTTTGTTTTGTACTGTATATTTAACATGCAATGGTTTTAACTAGCTATGCATTAATAAATATATTGTCAATTGTCAATTGTAATGTTGAATTTTGTCTCCCCTGGCTGGCTCATGTAGTAGTGGGATGTGTAAGTGGTGTACAGGCAGTGGTGTTGGTCCATGTGTCCCTAATGCCTCATGACATTTACCATCAGAGATGTGTGTTGTCTGGGCTCTGTGACAGGTATTGTAATTTCTGGAATGGTGTTTAAGGGTGGAGTTGTCATGTTGCGCAATCTGACAGGTGTGACTACATGTGTTGTGGCATTGTAAGTAGACCATGATGTAATATGTGTGTTCCTGAAGTAAATCTGTTGTGACATTGCACTCAGTGATTGAGTATGGATGTGTCATATGTAACCCCCTAAGTCTGAATGTGAAATTCTTCACCACAACTTCATCCAAAGGCTCCCTGATGATAATGCCTTGTCTTCAGGCACTGCATGCAACCTTGCCCTCCTGAGCTTCTACCTTCTCAGAAAATGCTGATGACATTTCTTCTAAGTCCAAAGGTAAGCTCCGAACTGACCCAATCCACTCTTGTATCCGGCTGGCACTACGTCTGTCAGAATCGCCTGAACAACAGACTGGAACACTGTGGCTCCTTTATGGGGTGGAGCATGGCAACTTTAAGACTGCATGCTGCACCGCAGGAAGCAGCTCACCATTCCAGTTATTTTGCTTGGTTGGCGGCTTTGTATTGGGGCTTATCTGACAATGTGATCCCAAGATTCTTACATCCTGTTTTCCTCTGGCTCCCTGGCGTCCTCAGAGATTTTCTTGTTGCCAGATTTCCTTGTGTGGCTGTGTTCAGTTGCATCTTTGTGCTGCTAGCAGTCTTGGGACTTCTCAACCTAGAGGAAACTAAAACAACAGAGCCATTTTATGAACTACACTTGGGTATAGCGCCAAGTGCAATGTTTATTATTCATAACAAGGACATTTATATGATAATTTGACTATGAAGACTGTTTTCTGACATCTTGCTGATGAGGAACCAGCAAATAAAAAAGTACAGAGCTTTGTGAGATTATGAACCGTATCTTGAGGTGCCACAGATAGAAATCAAGAGTAATATGACATTGTTTATTTCAAATTTGAACTGCATTTAAGTTATTATTATCATGTCGTAGTTGGACTCTCACTCCTAAGTGAGACTGTTGGTTAAGCGATGACACCACTTGTGTTTGTAAGTGACTAAGCTATTCCTATAACAAGTTGTAACTGTCGGCCCAACCCTCCCAGCTCACAAGCAGTACCTCACAAAAACTCAGAAACCAAAGGTGATTTATGGCAGCCTTACGCATGGAGTCTAGATAAGACCTCGTAGAGAAGTTGTTGTGGAACAGAAGTTACCCTTTTCTATTGTTAGTAACACGACCTATGTCCAGCTTCACAATGGTAACTTCGAATATGGCCATGTAAGGTGTCTAACAGCTAGGAATTGTACCCCAATACAGATTCCAGTATTGGTTGCACTCTGGGAGTTTGACAGTGGACCCCTAGTACTGCCTTACCAGCCTTCTGAGGTTTTCCAGGCAGCCCCAGCTGCTGCCACCTCAAAGACAGGTTTCTGCTCTCCTGTTGCTTGAGCAGCTCAGGTGCAGCAAGGAAGAACAAAGGATTTCCTTTGGGAAAGGGGTGTTACACCCTTTCCCTTTGGAAACAGGTGTTACAGGCTTGAGAGGGGTAGCCTCCCAGAGCCTCCGGAAATGCTTTGAGGGGCACAGATGGTGCCCTCCTGTAATAATCCAGTCTACTCTGGTTCAGGGAACCCAGTTCCTGCTCTGGCACGAAACTGGACAAAGGAAAGAGGAGTGACCACTCCCCTGCCCACCACCAACCCAGGAGTGGTGCCCAGAGCTCCTCCAGAGTGTACCTGGGTTTTGCCATCTTGGATTCCAAGGTTGTGGGGCACTCTGGGAGCATCTGAGTGGCTAGTGCCAGCAGGTGACGTCAGAGCCCTGCACTGATAGGTGCTTACCTGGTTAGGTGACCCCTTTCAGGGCTATATAGGGTCTCTCCTCTGGGTGTTTCTGCAGATTCAGATTGCAAGACTACAGCAGACATCCTCTGCATCCTTTACTTCATCTTCCTCCGACGGAACAGCAGCTGAACTCTCCAGGAACGCTACAACTTGCAACAAAGAAGCACAGACAACTTCTGCAACCTTGTAATTTCAGCTCCTGCCAGCAACTGCAACTGTTTCCAGGTCGTGCATTCTCCGAGGACTGCCTGTCTTCAGCCTGCACCAGAAGAACCGAAGGAAACTCCGTGGAGTGGCAGAGTCACTTCCCTGCTTCAGCAGGCACCTCTCTGCAGCGACGACCAGTGGGGTTGGTCCCCTCTCCAGATGATGAGCATGGATCCGGCAACAGGGGAAGTAGACTGAAGTGAAGCCGACAGTCCCAAGGTCCAGCTGTCGAACTTTGGCGGAGGTAAGAGCTTGCCTCCCCACGCAAGACAGTACCCTGTGCACCACGTGACTTGCAGTTGCCAAAGCTTGTGTGTGACCTGCCACAAAGTTCTTCATGCACAGCACAGCTTAGGCTCCCAACACTCCATCCTGCGATGCAGAGCTTTCTGAGTGGTTCTCCGGCAGCGTGGGATCCCTTTGCGTTGTGCTGTGTGGGCCTCCATTTGCACCTGATTTGTCCCTGTGATGTGGGACTGCTGTGCATGCTGCCTGGTCTTCTGAGGGCTCTCTGAGTTACTGAGAGCCCCCTTTGCCACCCTCTCCTGGGTAGAGGCCACCAGGTCGCTCCTGGTCCCAGGCAGCACCAATTTCTGCTAACCATGAGCTTTGCATGTGCCAAGGCTTGTTGGCGGAATCCAGTTATGCAAACCAGACTGCAATCATCCATGCAGCGTGGGACATCTTCTGCACCAACCAGGAACCCCACATCTGTCTTCTTGGGTGCATAACTGACTTTGTCTTCTCACCGGTGGTTCTTCTTTTGCACCTTCATCCTGCTTAGCAGGGTCTCCTGATCTCCCTGGACTCTTCAGTGCTTCTTGGACTTGGGCATCTTCTTCCACAGGTCTTCAGGTCCCAGAATCCATCAATGGTGTCTTGCAGTCTCTTCTGGTTCCTGCATAATCTTCTATCACGACCTCTTATGTGTTTCAGGAAACTTACTGATTTATTCATGTTTTCCTGAGCTCTGGGGTGGGGTCTATGCTTCCCTTAGGTGTTTTCTTACACTCCCATCACCCCTCTACACACTACACTTGCCTTGGTGGGAAACCGACTTACGCATTCCACTATTTTAGTGTAAGGTTTGTGTTCCCACTAGGCCAATTGCAACCTACTGTGATTTTCACTATATGTACTTACCTGTTTTTGGTTACTAGTATATATATTGTGTATGTTACTTACCTCCTAAGGGAGTATAGTCTCTAAGGTATTTTTGGCAATTGTGTCACCAAAATAAAGTACCTTTGTTGTTGTAACACTGGGTATTTTCTTTCATGTGTGTGAGTACTGTGTGACTACAGTGGTATTGTAAGAGCTTTGCATGTCTCCTAGTTCAGCCTTGGCTGCTCTGCTACAGATACCTCTAGACAGCCTGGCTTCTAGAAACTGACTACATTTCACTAATAAGGAATAACTGGACCTGGTATAAGGTGTAAGCACCTTTGGCACCCACTTCAAACCAGGCCAGCTTCCTACACCACAGTCTTAGGCAGTTAATGTTATTGAATCAACTGAATCATTGAACTGCATAGTTGAAGGTATATAA
Source organism: Pleurodeles waltl (assembly GCF_031143425.1). Taxonomy (NCBI): domain Eukaryota; kingdom Metazoa; phylum Chordata; class Amphibia; order Caudata; family Salamandridae; genus Pleurodeles; species Pleurodeles waltl. Next base: position 997,676,014 of record NC_090437.1, read on the forward strand.
GCAGTGCATGTTAATTAGAGCATGAAGGAAAGCATAATCTTTACATCTATGTAGATGATTTTCTTTTCTCTGTTATATGTCTGATATCTGCAGATTCCTCGAACATTCCATGAAGCAGATCACAGCAAAGTATAGCTATGCTACTCCTGAAGTTCTGCTATATATGCATACATGAACCTAGGGGCACATAAGAGTAACTGGTATTTTCTTGTGCTTTATACAGGGAGATTACATTTTGGATCAACTCCACATTATCCCTTAGATGGAAGGGGGACTATCATGAACATAAACTACTCTTAGGTCCCTAATAGTACAGGGGAACATATATATCATTGCTTAGTAAAAATAGTCTTGTTTTAATTACAGAAGGCGATTGAGAGGAACGTGGGCTACACAGAAGTAAGGTGTACCGACACATGTTTGACGACTTCCAAATTTCTTCCGCCTCTCTTCCTCATGGAGCAGGATGGTCTTTGACTTTTGTTGGGTCTTCTTGCCCAGTTGGAAAGTTGAGATTTTTGTTCATTGCAACATTTCACTCCTGCAAAAACAATATCAGGTGAGCTCTTGACACCATTGCTTTCAGCTATATTTTTTTACTTTCACCCAGTCTTCAGCTTTTTGACGCAAAAACGGCGCAAACTTACAAAATACGATTGTATTTTGTAAGTTAGCGCCGCTTTTGCGTAAAAAAATGATGCAAATGCGGCGCTAAAAAAGTATTAATATGGCCCTAAATGTCCATGGCTGGCACTTTGATCTATTGTGTGCTAGATTGTGCGTTAAACTTTAAAAATTCGTAACTATGGTTCTACTGATTGGACATATGTTGTTTTGGTGAAAAATAATTTATTAAAATGTTCTGACTCCCACTACGTTCTTCTACACAGCAAATCCTGCCCAGCGGTCCGTCACCAAAAGGGTATCCAGCCTTGTGCAACTCTTGCTGGCTACAGCCTCCAGCTTTGTCCCGCTGGAGATTTTTGGCTTCAAAAAATTAGTCTAAGGCCAAATGTGGAAATATTCATCGCAACTTCATCGAGTGGTGCCCCAGAGATGACATCTCCTCCTCGTACAGCACCTGCAGCCTTGCCCTGCCTAACTTCTACATTCTCAGAGACTTTGTGCTGGAATCTTTTAAAGTTTAACAGTAAACGCCAACTGGGCCAAATCCATTTTTTGTGGTCCATCGCAGTCAGCTATATTTTTGAATTTAGATACGCGTATGTGCAACTAGATGCCTGTGGTTGACCCTTTGATCTTTTAGGTGTTAGTGTTTACTTTAAAATTTAAAAATTCATAAATTCAAGTTCTATGATTGGATTTTTTGTAATTTTGGTGTACTCTATTTTTCTAAATTGTCGTGGGATTTTTATTGTGTTGTGTTTTCACTTCATCATTGTTTGTGTGCTGCATTATTGCTTTATACATTGCCTCTAAGTTAAGCTTGCCTGCTTTGTGCCAGGCTTCCAGAGGGCTAAGCATAGGTTAATTTAATTACTTTTATGGTTCCCCCTGACAGGAATTGTGCCTGTTTGCTAAGCAGAGGTAACACCCCTTCAACCAACAACCCAATTTCTCACATTGTGCTGTTATGTATGTGTCATGTTGAAGTAATGCTTCATTTTTTATGTTTTTTTTCTGTCTATGGAGAAGCTGCAGAAGCATAAATGAGCTAAGTGATTTTTTTTGCTTTCAACTTTTGCAATTTGTCACAGCCATACCCCCTCCCCCCCACTGATTTGAAAGTATACTTCTGCCTTCTACGTAGGACAAAGTGTTTTGTAAGGAAGCTTTTAGTTTTAGATGGTCAGCTGAGATGGCATTTTAGTGGATGACTGCTGCCGAGGCCCTAAGTCGAGTTATGCAGGACAGATCTAAGGCAGGATCAGATACAGGCACAGCATCTGAGGGATGAGAAATTTGAGTAGAATTTGGAAGCAAATTTTCAGTCAGCAGTTTCATCAAAAGTCTGAGCAACATGGTCATGGCAGTCGTGATTTTCCTTTGCAACCACAGCAGAGAGACAGTAGCAGGGCAGACCAGTCCCAAGAGCAGGTAGGTGCAGCAGCAAGAATAGACCAAGTGCTATCTTGGCAGCTCCCCAATTTAGTGTGGGCCCCAAATTCATCCATTTACTATAGATCCTGGATGTAAAGTCGATACAGTAAAGCTTTTTTTCTATTGACTATGCCCATTTCTTTTTGGATGTTGACTTTGTTGAGGAAATTTTCCACAAAACAAATTTGTGTGCTGAACATTTTTTGAAGGGTCATGGGAGCACTCATGCCTTATTCTACAGCACACCGATGGACTCCCACTTAATTTAGTGAGTTGAAGAAATTTCTTGGCCTTATGCTCAAAATTGGAAAAGTACACTGACCAAGAGTACTCGCGTGGTGTAGGTAACACACAGATTTGCATAATTTTTTGCTACTGCTAATTTTGCATATGTCCTATCCACCAGTATGTGCCTTGCTGTGAGGGTAATGCACTTGTCATATGGCAAACTGCTATGCTAGATTTCAATGATAATTCTGCTGCATTACCCCGGGACCATCCAGACCATGAGAAGTTATTGACAATTCAGCCTTTCATGGAACAGTTGTCTTCCAGGTTTCCAGAGATTTACACTCCTGGAAAGAATATATCCATTAATGAGTTCTTCTTCCTGCACGAATGGCAGCTTTTGTTCAGGCAGTACATACTGAGCAAAAGAGCTAGCAACAAATGTACATATTATGTGAAAACTCTGCTAATTATGAATACAGTGTGGGAGTATATATAGGGAAGGAATCCACTCTAAATCCAGTGGGTTGCCCTTCCACATTAGTCAAAGCAATGACTGCTTTGAAGCTTGTCAAACCACGCCTTTACAAAGGTTATAACCTTTATGTGGACAACCTTTGTATGGAAGTAGAGCTGTTCAGCAAGTTGTACAAAGGTGGCACTGAGGCAGGCAATACAGTTCGATGTCGCCACAAGGGATTGTCACAGGTGCTTGTTTGTAAGAAGTTAGAAAAATTACAGAGCATGAGGTTGTGTTCCAGTAAACTGCTCATAGTAAAATTCTCCCATACATACGGGATGTGTACATGTTCTTTATAATTCATGATACAAGCTCTTCCATGGTCAAGGTTTGAGATAGGTTGGCTGAAACTCACAAGCTAACCTTTATCTGTGATTCCAACAAATGCATGGGGAATGGATAAGAATGACCAAGTACTCGAGCAATACAATGTGAGTTGTAAAACCTGCACATAGTGTGAGAAGCTGTTTACCCACCTGATCCAGCTAGCAAGATACAATGCGTTTGCATGCTGTTTACCATCAGACCACCACAGAAAGACTGATTCATTTCCTTGACTTTCAGTTGACTGTCAATGAAAGTCTTTCTGCTGAAGAAGCAGTAGCCTCCACTTCATCTGCTGTAAATGAGGCAACAAGGCAGTAGAATATGCAGTTTTGACCTTATTTCTGCAACAGCGAGAAAGACTCAATTATGTTGTTGTTGATAAGTTTGCTCTAAGCAAGGAAAGAGACAGGAAATGTGATGTTGCTGACCCCAGTGTCATCTAACCAGGCCTATGTTTTCCAACTTGCATTACAATGTACCATACAACACTGAAGTATTAGGAAACTGACTGAAGTGGAGCTGTCCTAGTAGAGACCTAGTATGTACCATTCAATGACTCTGCATGAAGGCATATCCTGCATGGTCCACCACTTTACTAGGCAAGAGTATTTCAAATTGTTTCCTCTAGTTGAGAAAACCTTTGGCTTCCTAATGCCATAACATTGCTCAATGATTGACACCTTTATCTGCCATCAGAATGAGGTAGATGCTTTGTTTACCATATAGCAAGTGTGTTACATTCACTGCACTGCACATAACGGTGGATAGAACTTAGCCCATTTTGTCACATTGCATCCTGTGTAGCAAAACCTAAAGCCTTCAGACGTTTTTCAAGAGCTATTTAGGGAACTTAGGCCTGTCTTCCCTAGCATGTTTACTTTTTTTTCAAAGGTAGATATGCTCACTCAGTTCAGGAAATCTAGGCCTTGTGGCATTCTTGGACACCCCCCTATCTTGCATCCACAACCTTGACAGAGTTGTATTGAGCACCGCAAGTGCACTAATGGCACATGAAAGACATGTCTTTTTGATCGTTAGGTAGCCTGTACAGAATGCATTAAAAAAGTTCACCTGGGGAGTATAGAGGATTAATAAGGACTTTAAATGAGACAGTGATGAACAGGCAGGAAAAGATTAGGCTAGGTGTGCTTTCATAACAATGTTGCAGAGGTAGAAGGCAGATAGTCAAGGTAGTAGGGATACACATGCCTTCACCTCATCTTCACCAAAGTTCTCAACTCCATTGGTGCCATACTCACCCAAACAGCTAATTATTACCTCACTCAACGAACCAGAGGACTCCAACTATACAGAATACAGCAGCGAGGTTCTTCAACTAAGAAAGTTTAGGCATGAGCCTAGAATGCTTGTGCTTTGGTGGCATGGTACTTTGCTGGGCGATATTGCGCTTACAAATACCCATAACATTATACAGAACTCTGCACCCAGCACTATACATGTGGGTCATATCAGTTGCCCGCTTGCAATGTTCATCCTCCGTCAGAATGTTGTAGACTCACAGTTCACCATGTGACAAGGGCATTACAGTCACAGCAATGCACATAACAGTGGACAGGACATATATAATGTTGTCACAGAGTACCCTATATGCCAAAATCTAAAATACATTTTGGAGATACTCCTCAGGGAACTTAAGGCATTCTTCCCCCATAATTACCTTTGTTTTAAAGGTAGATATGCTCATTCTGTTTGAGGAATCTAGGCGTTGGGGTATCCTTAGACACTCCCCAACTCACTTCAACAAACTGGAAGGAGATGGAAGGAGATTGATTTTGCACAGCGAAAGTGCTAAAGGCAAATTAAAGACATGTCTTTGTGAGCCTCATGCAATTCGTGTGGTACCCGCTAGTAAAGGTTCATTAGGCACATGTTTGGTAATGCTCAGAACTTCAACAGAGGCAGATACTTGCCAGGTTAACATGTCTGGTCTTATTTGTGTAGACACTTGCTTGTGGTTTGTTTGTAAAGAAGTTGGTTGATGACTGGGTGAGAGGTGGTTTGATTGGGGATTTCGTCCTGTGGTGTATGAATTTGATAGGCCTCTGAATGGCAGCAGTATGTTGATTTGAGTAGATTGCTGTGTTGGATTGGGCCCATGGTAGGAGGTGTGTGCATGGTGCATGAATGGTGTGCAAAGACCCTCAAATCAGTTGGTACCTTCCGTAGCTTAAGCAGTCTTGGTTTTAGTGTTCCGATACTGTGATTAGTATTTGATCTTTAAAGCTAGAACTTCTGGAGGTCCCAAAACCACTAGAAAGTTCAGTAACAACCCCTCATTTGTTGAGAACTGAACATCCAGAGGTGGCCAGGCTGTTATAATTTGCATTGATCCTGCTCACTTTCCCATAATGCCTTGCAAACATTGAAAGTCTGAATCACTTTTTTTTTCACTTTTGTGTTGGAAATTTCTGGAATCTCTTGCAGTCCATAAACTGACAACCATACAGCATTCCCTAAATTGACAACCATCCAACATTCCCACATCCCCATATAAAAGTGAAACACAATGGTCCTCATTATAAGTTTGGCGGGCAGCGGAAACTTCCCCCCAAATTCTTCCCGCCATCAGACCGCCTGTGCGGCCTGAACCCAGCCAGCCCTATTATGAGTTCACTTCAGGGCCTTAACATTGCAGCCTGCTCTAATGGAGCTGCCTGCAATGTGGTGGTCACACATTCCACTGCCCGTAATTCGGGCAGTGGAATGTGCGACGGGGCTGTGCTTGGGGTCCCCTGCACTGCCCATGCCAAGTACATGCGCGGTGCAGGGAGACCCCAGGGGCCCTCCGAGTCCCCCATTCTGCCAACCTTTTCAGGGTGGTTAAACCACCATGGACAGGCTGGCGTATGGGGACTTGTAATCCCTGGGGCAGTGCTGCCCTGGCAGGTTACAACTGCTGGGACCACTAGGATGCAGGCTGGCGGTGTCAGCGGTTGGACCATGGCAGCTCCGCTAAGGTCATAATGTCACAGTTTGACCGCCACTTTAGCAGCGGTCTGACCGTAACCATGACCCTGGCGGCCTAGTGACTGCCAGGGTCATAAGAGGCCGATTATTTGTTAGTGGATTTTGGTGCTTATCTGTGCCTCCACCCAGGTAAACTTACCAAATCTATGCATTTCTGAAAACTAGTCAACCAGTGGAATCAGGGGGTGGTGTGGCTTGTGTGGATCTCACAAGTTTTTGGTACCTAGAACCCGCTAGAGATGGCCAAGCTGAAATGGAGGAGAGAAAGGCAGAGGAAAGGAGGGCTGAGAGAGTCTTGGAGGGAAAGAAAATCCTCCTGGCTCATTAAGTGAATCTGAGATAGCTGGACCTAAAAGCTATAAACACTCTCAGGGTCCAGCAGCAGTGGTGGCACTTACAACACAGTGGCCAATGGAGACAGAAAGGTCCATATCCCTAAAGACCTGGTGTCCCCTTATGAGGTGTAGGATGATACTGACTAATGATTTTCAGCTTAGGAGGTAAGCCGGAGAATTCATAGGGTCTCAGAGGGGGATTGGAGAGCTAGTCTCTTGAAACAAATGCCCATAGGAGGGATGGGTAGCCTACTGGAATTAGAAGTAGATGAGCAGATGAGGTAAGCCCCCAAGAAAGCAATTCTTGTCACAAAATGTGGCCTTACCCCAGAAACGTGTGTCTTGGGGTTCACAAACAGTCAAAAACGATCTAACCAGTTCTGTGTGGATTTTGTTAAGTCTCTGGGAAGGCACTGAATGGTTGGATTAGGGGCATCAATGCGAATGATGTTAACGGGTATTATAACTCCTAGGAGAGCATATGCTCAGTAATTGCTTTAAAAAGTTGCACCAACACCTGACTGATAGCAGGCTCACTGCACCCTGCAAGCTTACTAAGAAGGCAGACCTCTGGGTCAGCACTAGAGGGTCCAAGATGCTACCTGGGCAGATCACCACAAGGGTATGCATGGTTTTAACCAGATGAGTTCTCCAAAGGTCCCCGAAAGAATTTTCAGGGGGAAAATTCTCAGCCCAATACTGACCACAATAAGGGAGTGTTCAATGGGAAGAAACATTCAGGTCATTTTACTGCTAAATGTTACAAGTGCCACCATTATTGGCATGTAAGTTGCTCCCAGCTGTCCAAAAAGGAAGCAGCTCCTGGGGATGGCAAGTGCAATGCTCGGGGAGAAGGTTGTCCTAGTTAGTGATGGGAGAATGCAGAGGTTATACTAGTGCCACTGGGTGATAAAGGGATGGTGTCCAAGACTCTCATGCCTTGTAACACTAAAAGGTATAGGCAGTGGGTCACCATCAGTAGACAGAGGGCAGAGGCTCTGAGAGACACAGGAGCCAGCATGGCTGCTGATAGGTGTCATCTGGTAGACTAAGAGCAAGTAATTCCCAATGTGTCCTACCGGGATGTTACAGCTGACAACCACAAGAGCCACTACCCTGTGGCCATGGCTCTCTTTGAATGATGGGGGTCTAATGGTCCTAAAGGGTAGCTGTCAATCAATGAATCAATCTATCAAACAGGATTTATAGAGTGTGGCTAATCACTTGCAAGGGTATCCAGGCACAGTGAGCCCAGCCATGTCTGTAGATTGTTTGCTTTGGAATGATACACTATCTTGAAGGAAGTATAGCTCTGCTCCCATCTGAAGATGCTAGGGTTGCCTGAGTGGGAATGCCTTACAACACACTCCATGGAAGCCTGAGAGTAAAGTTAAAAAGGACATGGAGCCTTGGAAAAGGCCCAGTTTCCTGCCAAATGGAGGAAGTGTAAAGGGCATGCCAAACCCACCCTTGATATTCCCATGGACTGTGAGGAGGCTAAACCTGAGGGGGAGGCCCCAGAACCTGCAGGGGAAGACATTGCTGCCCTGGGGACCTAACCCAATTGCCCAATTGGCAAGCAAAGGTGGGCCATCCCAGACAGACGTCTGCAAACCATAGAGCGGGTGCCCTACTTTCTAGAGCCTACAGTGGCAAGCCGAAGCCTAGGAAGCTAGTGATCTTCTGGTGATCACCTAACTTCTTGGGAAAATTATCACCTGTATGGTGAGTCTAAGGTTCCTGAGCCCGGAGCATCCCATGTCTTGGTGGTCCCCAATGATACAGGGCCTTCCTAATGGTTCTAGCTCATGACACACCCATAGAAGGACATCTGGGGCAGGCCAAATCCTTTGCAAGCTTGATTACCAACTTCTTTTGGCCCCTGGATGAGAACATCCTCAGATGAAATCTGCAGGTCTTGTCCCACCTGCCAGGCCATTGGTAGGTCCTGGGCAAAACCAGAATCCCCATTGTTTCCCATTCTCATTGTGGAAACACCATTGGAAAGGGGATGTATTAATATTTTTGAGCTTTTGGACCCCAAGACTGTGCTAGGCAACAGGTTATCCTGGTCTTAGTGAACATTGCCACCCTGTACCTCAAGGCCATTCCTCTGAGGACAGTGACGGCACCTGCAGAGGCCAGGGCACTAATGGGGATACTTACCCAAGTGGGTTTCCCCAAGGATGCTATGTCAGAACCTCATGTCTATCTACATCCCTGAAGGATGAGTGTGGGGTAACATAATAGTTCTCCACACCACACTACCTCCATACAAATGGGCTGGCTGGACGGCTCAGAAAGTCCCTGAATGGCATTATTATGAACTTTCTAGAACCCATGGGGTATAAGTAAGATGTCCTCTTGCTATGCCTTGTTTTTACTCATATGAAGATGCCTCAGACTGGTGTTCAGTCCCTTTGAACTTCTGTTTGATCAGACCATACATGGACATCTCTGTCTTGTCAAGGAGGACTGGGAGAAAGCTCCTGGAAAATCTGCCTCAGGATGTAGTGAGCTATATGTTGGCATCTGGTCTCAAATAAAGCTCTCATGAGAAGGAAAGCACAGAGAGCCTAGAGGCCAGCCATGCAGTGAGGAACCACTGGTATGAACAGAAGGCTACTTTGGCAGAGTACTAGCCTGTTCCAAAGTTGTAAGTTATAGATCCTGTGGAGGACCAGGCCTTAAAGGAGGCGAATAAGCAAAAGAGTAGATTACCTACTTGGTTGACTTCAAGACAGCCAGGAACCTCTTGAGGGTCTTGAATGTAAACTGCCTCAAAACACACATTGAGAGTTCTGAGGCACCCATGCTCCTGGTGACAGATGATGGTGTGGAGGAGTAGAGCTAACCATTCACTGATCTCCTGTCTGCCTATTTCCCTGAAGTCCTGTCTTTCTGGGTCAGTGGAAGGTGTTGTCCTCCCCAATACCATAAACCCTTAGCAAAAGAGGGACTCTCATCACTTGTTTGAGGCACTTTACCTTGCTTTTCTCACTTATGCTCAGGCTCACCAGTTGGTGTACCCATGATATTGACTCTATGGACAGCATGCGCATGAAAAACACAATTTACAGTCTGTCATATAAAGTGAGGTCCAGCACCAAGGAGAAAGTGTTCAAGATCCTGGAGTTTAAGGTGACTGAGCACTCCCACAGCCCTTGGTCCAGTCCAGTGGTTCTTGTACGCAAGGCCATCCAACTCGGTGCCACCCAAGAATTCTGGTTCTGTGTGGATTATAGAGGTCTTATCTCACTCACAAATACTGATACACAACTCATCTCCTCAGCTCCAATTAGTTGGGAGCTGACAAGCTCATGAGAGCATTTGACTTGACGTGATAATATTGGCCGATTGCCTTAACTGAGAGGGCTAAGGAAAGGTCTGCCTTCTCCACCCTGGATGGCTACTTCCAATTTCAGGTGATGACTTATGAGTTAAAGAATACCCCTGCCACCTTCCAGAAGCTGGTCAACTAGGTCCCAGATGGACTGGAGGACTTTAGTGCTTCCTATCTCGGACAACATTTCAGTCCACATCTTGTTGGGATGAGAACATGAACCACCTCTGGGCAGTGTTTCAGGACTGACAGAAGGCCAGTAAATGCCATATAGGGTGGTTTATGTTGTGTACCTGCACCACCAAGTCAGTGGGGGTAAGGTGCAGCCACTTCAGGCCAAGAAACGGACTATACTGGCTTGGGAACCCCTCAAGAGCCAGACAGAGGTGAGAGCCTCCTTGGGCCTCACCGGTTACTACAACAGATTTGTCAAGGGATACTGCACTATTGTGGCCCCATTGACAGAGCAGATGTTCAAAAAATAGCCCAAGAATGTGATCTGGAGAGAGATGAAGGAAGCCGTGTGTGCAGCATCAGTGCTCAAGGCACAGACTTCTCTAAATAATTCATTGTCCAAACAGATACATCCAAGGATGGAATAGGAGTTGTCCTCTCTCAGCTGACTGATGAGTACTTATACCAACCAATAGCCTTCCTCAGCAGGAAGCTACTCCCAGGAAACAGAGGTGGAGTTCAACCAAGAGTGAAGTCTTTGCAGTGGCCTGGATACTGAAGAATTTGAGGCCATAAATGTTTAGGACTCATTTCTGGATTCAGACAAACAACAGACCTCTCAGATGGTAAAAGCAGATGAGGGGTGAGGATCCCAAACAGTTCAGTTGGTCCATCTCCCTACAGGGATGGACTTGGGCATAGAACATAGCCCTGTAACTGACCAGGTCAATACTGATTGTCTTTCTAGGTTCTTCAACCTTAGCGATGAGAACTCCCATGGGGGTAGGTAATTTTTCCTTCTTTCAAATGAGGAGGACACATGTTAACCCTGAAATCCTTGGCATGTTATTCCCCCAAATGTTTTGCCTTCCCTCATTTACTTTGCTGAACTGGTTTTGTTGGCAGTAAGATTCTGTACACTTTACTACTGCTAACCAGTGCTAAAGTGCTTGTGCTCACTTCATAAACATTGTCAAATTGCCCTACATCTAATTGGCATGGATAATTCATGTATACGTCCCTAGTACCAAGGGCCTGTAAGTGAAATCCCACAAGTGGGACTATCACACTACTTGTGTCACCCTCCAAAGTAGACTTTTAAAACTTGACTCAGTCCTTCTACTGCCATTTGTACCCAGCAAAATAAACCTTTTGCCAGGCCTAAACCTTTCTTCCCTGACTCCATCCTCCCCATATCAGTGACTGTACCTCCAACCCCATAGCCACAGGAATGAATACAATACACAACCGTGGCTATGTAAGATATGTTCATTCAGCATCTCGATCCATGCTAAACTGGAAGCATTCAAAATAGATCCCACTAGACCTAATACTCAGAGTCTCACAACACATTCAGCCATTATACTTTACATGTGTGGCACGCTTACTGCACATATACAGACTCAGGGCCATATTTAAAAGGCCCATGGTGCAGGGCGCCACCCGAAATGGGTGGCACATTTCTGTCCTCCCCCTGTGCTGGTGAACAAATTGCTACCATGCGCCAACGCAGACATCCTTGCACCATGGTGCAAGGGTGCCTGCATTGTGGTGACGATTGTTTTTGTGCAGGAAGGGACAACTTCCTGCACAAAAACAATGAATGGAGGCGATTTTCTTCTTCTATTTCTTTGCTGAAGAGTGCAGCACACATAGAAAGAGGAAAATATGAGGAGAAATAAATATATATCTCCCAGTTGCGTCACTGTTACACCACCCCTGGGGAGGCGTAGGGCTTTAAAGCATTCCTAGGTATACAAGACATTGTAAATCGGGGAATGCATCAAAATCTATGGGTGTTGCATAGGAACACCCATGCAACACCCATGGTAAGATGCCTCCCTGAGGCAAAGTAAGGCAATGCAGCAACTTGTGCTGCATTGCTTTATTCCATATCTACAAGGCCATGTAAAGCCATGCAAAGTGGCTTTGTGTGGCCTTGAACAAATGGGTGTCCGGCCTGCATCGCCGGTGCATCACAAAAAGTGACGCACCGTTGGTGCAGGCCACTTGTAAATATAGGCCTCAACTTCAGTGCAAGGTTCTGGATTTAACTTAATAGTGTTATATAGCACAAACTCAGTTTAGGGCATAGGAGTGCTTTTAAGGAGCACCAGTTACATTATGAAAGGTCAGACGTCATCAGCTCTGACCGTAATGCCACATCCTTCGCCGTAAGCACCCATCTCCTTGACAAAGAGAAAAAGGTCTGGTCATACATTACTTATTCACAAAACACTTTATGCTGCACTATCACTCTATGTGATTCAGCCGTGGTAGAGCATAGATAGCAATCTACTGTTCACAATGATGGGATGATTGTTGCTCCCTCCAGGTCACAGAATACGTTCTAGAGTTCACACTACCTGGTACTGGTCCAGGCCTCTGTAACACGCAGAATTCGAATGATGACGGCCAATAAATAGTTAGCATTCCAGGTTCACATGAAGTCACGAACTCACAGTAGGGGTACACACCATTCGAGTAACATTTCTGTGCCACCATTTAGTTGCTTCTCCAAAGGATCATCAGAAATGGTTATACAGTAGATGGTGAAATTTTTGTGATGAATTTGTCAAGGACATTTATTGTTCTCATCCTTTATTGACCACACACTGTCCAAACCTAGGAAAAGAAAGAGATATAAATACTCTGCATCCTTTCCAAGACAAGTCAAACAATATAAAGCAGAGATGCGCCTCCTCAGCGAGTGATCTTACTTTTCTCCCCTGCAATCTGTGCAGCAGATGCATTCTGAATTATTAATGCAGGAATCATCACGGAGAGGAACAGAATGAAGACATCTTTCAACTTCATTAGAAAAAATCCTGTCTGGTATTCATGTATTGAAAACCATCTGTGAAGTTCCTCGGGGAAATGGCATTCAGCTATTCATTTGCTGAAAGACTGCATGAGCGGATACTATCAGTGCCAGTCACCGTATAAATTCATCTTGTCTGTATTCAGGAAATTCATCTCCTGAGACTTTACTCTCCAGAGACTGTAAACAAAACTTATATGAGTATTTGAAATGCCTGTATTAATTCACTGTTAAGCAATACATCCTTGCAGAGGTCTCCTCCTAGTGCAAGAGACAGGGCCTTCCATTGCCTTAGTAGTGCACAGTTCCCACCATCTAGCACCACATAAAATAATGTTCGACCGCACAATTAAGCTCCGTTTTTTTCTTGAGTAGTCAGTGCTGCTTTGCTGGCACGCAAACATTTTTTTAAAATTTCTTTTGTCAAAATGCGAATAGTTTTTTGTTACCGGATACCATCACTGACAGATGTAAATAGTGAATGGTCCTCCCCTTCTTCATTACTGCTCATTCTTTTTCAGCACAGTTAGTAGATCAGCATCTTCAGCATTTGCAAATATGAACAAATGACAATCGCATCCACATCCATCTGGAGAATCATCCAGCAAACCAAAAAAGTTAAAATAGTACGGTCACATGTCATATTGATGAAAGAAGGTTTTCAGAGCCGAGATCAGCTTTTCGCCAGGGGTGGACAAAATGGCAAAAAAATCACTGTGTTTTACACCTATTTGTAGCAATAATTAGGAGTGTTATGCGCAGTTTGGGAGATTATGTGGCCTTGCGTACAAAAGGCATGCAAGAATCCAACTGTATACTGTTACTAAAATTAGGCAGTGATCAGTGCTCATTCACGCATGTGTCTCTTGCACAAAACAGTTTCACATTTGTTAAGAGACAATTTCTGTCTGATTAACAGCCTGATTTAGAGTTTGGCGAACAGGCTACTTGCTCTATTTAAAATGTGACTGCTATCCTGTCCACTGTATTACAATCGCCATATTGGGATCATAATATCTGTCACGTTTGCAACAGAGTAACCCCCTCTGTCAAATTCTAAGTCAGGACCCAAGTCTCCCCAAGTATAAATTACACCCAAGTATAAATTACATGAAGACAAATGATGGATATCACGTTCCTCATATTACGAACCCTGAAGAATATAATGGGATCGCGATACAGTGGATGGGATATCCATCATGTTTGTGACGCAGCATTCCCCTCTGCCAAGATATAAATCAGGCACATACTTTGCAAGTCATCAATATTTGAATGTTCATGCTACAGATCATCCATACAGCCCTTTAATATATCCACTGAGTACAGCTTATTAGACATTTTTGCAATGCTGCACCAGGACTACTGCACTATAACCTGCTACCATCTCCCTAAAATGATCACGGGTATGCTGCGAAGGCTGCAAAAGCAGATATGCACAATTCATTTGAACCCAGTAATAAGTAAGAACTGTCTGGAAGTAATCTGCTGACTCCTGGTGAATTCATAACGATGATAATAATGATGATTTGTATTTATAAAACACAATCTTGAGTACACAGAATGGGTGTCCTGGAGCTAAACCGATTTGATTTACATTTACTGGAACTGCCACGCTTTCAGATGTTCATGAAGTCTCAAGTGGTTTGTTTCTAACCTTAGATTTAGGGGTAAGTTGTTCCATTCTTTATGTTCCAACATGGAAAAAGACCTACTTCCCTTTCTTTCCAGCTTAAATTTAGAAACTTTAAGAGGCCGGTGTTCTCTTGATCTCAACAGTCTTGTTGGCTGGTATGGTGCAAGCTTGCCCGAAATACTCATAAATCTACCTTGTAGAAGACACACTGAGCTAAACAGTCTGTAGTAAATTGCACTCTCCGATTCAATGAAAACCAGTGAAATTATTTCCCTGACCACATTTTTAATTTATGAGCAACAGACAAATGTACACCTTTACCCATGGCCCTGGCCAAGTTGACCAACGATAAAAGAACTAAGAGGCAACCCGGTCTTCCTGGGTACTTGGGAATATAAGTGCACAAATTCAAGAAATGGACAGACCATTACATCCCTTCAATCTCCCAACAGGGTCTCCTCTCTCCAAATTCACCTTCAAGATTTCAACCAACAAAAATACAGCGGAGATTGCTGGTGGTTGTGGACCTTGTAACTTCCAGAGCCCAATCTACCATAGAGGCCCCACCTACCTTCTCTTACGGAGATTCAGAGAAACTATGTTAATCTGAAGGGAAGTCAGTGAGACCCATTGCTTCTGTAGAATCAATATGAGCTATAAACATCAGACAGACGTTCTACTTTCCCATCATTTGACCATGAACAATCATTGTTTTTTATTTTTATGATTAGGAGGCTTTGCTCTTTGGTCATTCATTCCTATAAATTACTTCTGTGTGTTGATGTAGCATAAAACATTGAGATATGATTAAGAGTTGTGAGGTAAAAGGAGATATTTTGTTTTCTAAAGGAAATGATAAATACAAAAAAATCCAATGGCTTATTTTTCTCCCCAGTAGGCCTGTATCATGGTGGATTCTTCTCTCGGTTCTTTGCACAAATCATTGACCTGTTATTTATATTTATTTTATCAAGAGGTACCCTGTTCAAAGAAGTCAGGGCTTTAATATGGGGTCCTCATAATATCTGATACAGTATTGCGTCTCTTGTGAATTCCCAATATCATAGTGTGTGGTAAATCTTGAGTGCAGTGTTACCACAGCATTATGAGTGCACTACTGGGGAATGAGAAATAGCTGTGTAACAATGTTTTCTCTGAACAGAGTGTACAGGAAAAAGCTCAGGACTACAGCTCTGTTTGCAATCTCAATTAGAGTATTAAAACTGTACTAAGTCATTACCTCATGTACAAAACAAGTGAGTTTTATCTCAAATCTCATAATGAGGCCCTTATGGAAAGCTGGCATAAATACTTACCAGCAATCTTTAGTACCCTAATTCAGACTCCTCATCATCCCAGTGCTAACATTACGAGGTGAAGGTATTCCACACAACTGGGCCGACGGTCCCTGTGAACAAAGCTTTTTTTTATTTTTAAACCCCTGCAATAATACTCCTCCTTTCCCACTTCCTGTACATTCACAAGTACATTATTGGATGCGCAAAGGACAGGGAAGGATGGTAGTGGACTGGGAGAAAGGTGAATACAAATTGGAGTAATGAATATTACCAATAAGAAATTGTGCAATCACCCCCACATTTTATGTCCTCCTCATCCTAGTCGTATGGTTATGAAGTTTTACCAAACACAACAAATTGCATAGATGATAAATGCTGCAGAAAATATTTATAAACACTTCAACAATTACTGCATTGTCATTGTCAAAGCAGCTGACCCAAACCCACCATCAGGTAAGTCAAGCCTATGATGTTTCACAAACATAAGATGTAAAGTCCAAATCGCTGCTCAACATATTTCATAGAGAAAGGCACCATCCATCTCCGCCCAAAACACTGAAACTGCTCTTATGAATCTATCTTAGATAGATGAAAGGATCAAGGGCCAGATGTAGCAAACGTTTAGCGAGTCGCAAACGGCAAAATTTGCCATTTGCGACTCGCTAAACGCGTTTCCCAATGCAGAAATGCATATTGCGAGTCGTTACCGACTCGCAATATGCATTTCCGACTCGCAAATAGGAAGGGGTGTTCCCTTCCTATTTGCGAGTCGCATTGGGATGCAATACCATTTGCGACCGCGTACGCGGTCGCAAATGGCATCGCAGTTACCATCCACTTCAAGTGGATGGTAACCCACTCGCAAATTGGAAGGGGTCCCCATGGGACCCCTTCCAGTTTGTGACTGGACCCAAAAATATTTTTTCAGGGCAGGGAGTGGTCCAAGGGACCACTCCCTGCCCTGAAAAAATAACGAAACAAAAGGTTTCGTTTTTTTTTTAAGTGCAGCTCGTTTTCCTGTTAGGAAAACGGGCTACACTTAAAAAAAAAAAATGCTTTATTTAAAAGCAGGTCACGAACATGGAGGTCTGCTGACGTCAGCAGGCCTCCATGTTAGCGAGTGCCTATACTCGCTATGGGGCCGCAATATGCGACCCACCTCATGAATATTCATGAGGTGGGTCATTGCGACCCCATAGCCAGTCGCAGTCGGTGTCTGAGACACCGTACTGCATAGCAATTTGCGACTTGCAAATTGCGAGTCGCAGGGACTCGCAATTTGCAAGTCGCAAATTGCCAATTTGCTACATCTGGCCCCAAGTCTCTCAAGGACTTACACTCCTGTGCAGTTACTTGCTTGACCCATCTACTGATTAACTGTGATGTTGTCTTTTTACCAATATTGACTAATCCATAGCAAATAAAAAGAGTGAGATAATCTAAACTTCTTTGTTTGGTCTAGATAAACTGTCAATACCTTCTTCGCATCTAGGAATGATGGCACCTCAGAATCTGAATCAGAAAGTGCAGGCATGGCAATTTCTTGTGACAAAAATGGAAATGAGAATCAACATTAGGAACTAACTTGGGATCAAGATTTAAAACCACTCACTGTGGGAAAACATGTAAATTGGCGAAAAATGCCATCAAAGCCCCCAACTAACCTACTTTCATAGCTGACATAATCACTACTAGAAAGGCCATCCTAGCTGAAAGCTATGGCAATTCTGCTTGTTCTACAAGTTCAAATGGGTGTCGATGAAGGTCTTCTAAAACAAAATCCCTAGAAGGTACCAGTTTCTGAACCATTGACTGCTGTAAACAAAAACATTTCAACAATCTGACCACCAAAGGTGAAATTCTAGCACAATCCTCTCTAACCATACGAGCTTCAGTTATCTGCTTACTGAAGGCCCAAGGTTTATGTAGCCAAACCTTTCACAAACCCACATCTGATAAAATCAGGAATTTCAAAAGGATCCACTGTGAATGCACCTGCGTTCTTTGAAACACACCATGCATGTAAGGAATTTCAATTCTTTTTGTACAAATGTAAAATAGATGGTTTTCCAGACAACTGAATGCCAAGTGCAGCTAACTTTGAACAAGCAAAGCTTTGAAGATCTACCCATTTAAGAAGCAGGCTGTCAGCAGGAGATGAGTGATCTGTAGCAGTGGTAAGAGTGGGAACTAGAGGGAGATGATTACACTGATAGGAAATCAGCAGAGCAAACCATGGGCATCTTGTCCAGAATAGAGTACATAGTAATACACTGCTTCTCTCCTCTTTAATTTGCTGAAGTATCCTAGGGAGCAGAGGAACTGTGGAAAGGCATACAGAGTGCCCTGATACCATCAAAAAAGTGTCTACTACCCGTGTCTATGGACAACACAACTCTGAGCAGAAGACTGGAAGCATCTTGTTGTGAGGTGGCACAAATAGGTCTATTCACTGGGTCCTGAAATGTGAGCATATCCAATTGAATATGGAAGATTTTGACTTAGAGTGTCCGCTTAAAAATTCAAAGACCCCTGGATGTGGCCCATTCTCAGAGCAATTAGATGACGCTCCACCCAGGAAAAGATCAATTCAATTCCCTAGACCTTGTACCACCCTGGAAGCTGAGATAGCACATTGTGACCTGTTAGAAATGGGGTGTCTAGTTGCAGTCATTTGCACCCTGCTCTAGTAGGGACCCTCATTCTAGTAAGGGTGAGGGAGATACACAGCTCAGATAACCCCTGCTCACCCCCTTGGAAGCTTGGTACAAGCAGTCAGGCTTATCTCAGAGGCAATATGTAAAGTATGTGTACCAACACACACACAGTAACACAGTGAAAACACCACAAAAAGACTGCAAACCAGTTTAGGGAAATTGCCAATATTTATATAAATCAACAGGGACCAAAACAACAAAAATCCAACATACACAAGCAAGAAGATATGAATTTATAAAATAAAAAGAGTCTTAATCCATAGAAATCGATGAATGTGTTGTTTTAGCACAAAAGCACCTGGTATGCGTCGAAAATAAAGCCACACTGGTGAGCGTGTGTTGGAAAAGCAAGCAATGGATCGATTCCTTACTAGTAAGTGAGGCCTTGCATCAATTCTTTCTCCGCCGGGTAAGCGATGTATCTATTCTTTCCTTGCAGGGAAGGGATGCGTTGATTTCTGGGAAAGCATCCTCAGGTCCATGTGGTGAGGTTGAAGATTTTGACACCCAGAGTTGATGCGTGGAAAATCCTGATGCACTGTGTGAAGGGACGCATAGAGAAGAGGTGCTAAGTCCATTCTCCAGCTGCGAGTTGATATTTCTGATGCGCACACAGAGGTGGATGGATTTTCCCCCACAGGTTACCAGCTTCCACTTCTAAAGGCCCAGGGCCTGGATTTGGCATCACTTAGCAAGTCAGGACTCTCAGCAGATGTCCCTGAGACTTCAGAACAAGGGGCAAGCTCAGTCCAAACCCTTGGAGAAACTTCACAAGTAGGATTTAGGAAAGAAAAGTCCTGTCCTTTCATTCTCAAGGCAGAAGCAGCAGCAGCAGGCCAGCACAACAAAGCAACAGGCAGCGTGGCAGGTCCTCCTCAAGCATCAAGCTCTTCTCCGTGGCAGAGGTTCCTCTTGATCCAGAAGTAAGCTAAAGTTGTGGGGTCAGCAGTCCAATACTTATAATCATTTCTACCTTTAAAGTAGGCAAACTACAAAGGGACGTCTTTGTAGTGCACAAGACCCTGCCTCTTCCTTGCCCTGTTCCAAATACACTCAAGGGTTTTGGAGTCTCTATTGTGTGAGGGTAGGCACAGCCCTTTCAGGTGCAGGTGACAGCTCCTCCCTCCCACTCTAGCTCAGGAAGACTCATTAGGGTATGCAGGACATGCCTCAGCTCCCTTTGTGTCACTGTCTAAAGTGAATTCACAAACAGTCCAACTGTCAGTCTGACCCAGACGTGTATACAGCAGCCAAGCAGAGGCACAGAATGGTTAAGCAAGAAAATGCCCACTTTCGATAAATGGCATTTTCAATAAGACAACCTAAAAATTTTTTTTACGAAAATATATATTTTTAAATTGTGGGTTCAGAGACCCCAAATTCCAGATCTCTGTCTGCTCCCAATGGGAAACTGCACTTAAAACATATTTCAAGACAATCCCCATGTTACCCTGTGGGAGAGATATGCCTTGCAATAGTGAAAACAACTGAATTTAGCAGTATTTTATTTTCAGGACATGTAAAACACACTAGTACATGTCTTACCTTTTAAATACACTGCACCGTGCCAATGGGGCTGCCTTGGGCCTACCTTAGGGGTGACTTACAAGTAGTCAAAGAGAAGGTTAGGGCCTAGCAAGTGGGTACACTTGCCAGGTCGAATTGACAATGCACATCTGCACACACAGACACTTCAGTGGCAGATCTGAAACATGTCTACAGGGCTACTCACGTGGGTGGCACAATCAGTGCTGCAGGCCAACTAGAACTGTTTGATTTACTCACTCTCTATACACAGGGTACAAAATATTAAGGACTTACCTGTACATCAAATGTGCCAGTCAGGGAAAACCAATTACCAATATCTTTTAAACAGAGAGCACTTGCACGTTAGCACTGGTTAGCAGTGGTAAAGTGCCCAGAAAATCAAAACCAGTAAAAACAAATTGCAGCACAGGATCCAAAAACAGAACAGGATGTCAGAAACAAAAGAAACTACACGGAAACCATGCGAGGGCTGCCAGGTCTAACAAATTGTTGGTCCTCAATAAGACCTACTAAGTGAGGTGTCAAGGCCTGCAGAGCATGCCACACCACTGCCATTTCCTCCATTTGGATAAATGATAACTTTCCTACGGTGACCATGGGCCCATGAACTTTAAGTCCTCTTAGGAGGCTCCTCAACCCCACAAACTGGCATCTGTAGTTAACTGGACTACAGTTGGATACCACAATTGAACACCTACTATCAAATTGCTCTCCACCAACCACCACTGCAACTTTGGGACTATTTTGGGAGGCACTGGCACGAGGAAATCATAGTCCCTTGAAGCCAGTGATCACCAAATGAGTTGAGGTGAAATCCAGCCCATGTTGCTAGTGCAGTTGTTGCTGTTAATAGGCCCGGAGCTCTTAACCAAACACGAGCTGTATCAAATGTGTGAATCTGTCGCTGGGCTATGTTGTGTTCAATCACAGAAATTCTTGCAGTCAGCACATTGATTTCAAAGCCCAATAGCTGCAGAACTATGTTTACAGTCACCAGATTCTGTTGAGCCTTGATAAGAGAGGAAGCACAGAGCAACCAGTCACCAAGATATAGGAACGTTGTAATACCACATAATTGAAAATGTGCTACAACTGAGCTAGTACCTTGGTGAACACTTACGGAGATGTAGCTAGTCCAAAAGGAAGGGCCTGGAACTGGTAAGTTAGATCCCACAGAGCAAACCTCAGGAACATCTAGCTGGAAGGGTGAATAAGGACATGAAAGTATGTGTCCTGGAGATCTAAGGTGACCAACAAAACATTTGCTCAAAGCAAGGGAAAGATGTCTTGTAAAGAAATCCTTGTGAAGGTTTCAATGGAAAGATAGGCTTAGTCGTCCATCCACTTTGGTTACCCAGAACAGGACAGAGTAAAATCCCTGACCCTATTGATCCAAGGGAACAGGAACAACAGCTTCCTTCTTTATAAAAGAAGGCACTCCAAGTACTAGTGCTTTAGATCTTGAGCCTTCTTTTGGTTATGATGCAGACTTGAAACAATGATGTGTTTCTTGTTTGGAAAGAATTTGGTATCTATACCTTACTATTTGAAACACCCAACAGTCTGTGACATACTCTTTCTACTAAAGATAGAAGAGCTTTAATCTTGCTCCAACTGTTGAACAGACATTTACTAGACTGGTCTTGGCCACTGGAATTTTTAGGTCAGGTTTGCTATCAAACGTAGTTCCCGACTACAAGCCTGGCCAAGAAAGGGAAATGTGTGATTATCCTGAGAAATCTGAGAAATGTATTTGAACATAAAAAAAATGTCTTCATCAAACTCAGCCCAAATGATTGCAGAAACCTTTCATCTTCTGTTGCCTTACTCACTATCTCATTCAGATCAGCCCCAAACAATTTTGTCCCTGAGAATGACCTCTGGGTGGTCTCTAGTTTTCATGATTTAATTCACAACAACCTGCGGCTGGCTACTGTGGCTTCAGCTAAGGATGCAGCTGCCTATAGGGTATCAAATGAAGCATCTGAGAGACATTTGGCAACCAGTTCCATCTTACTCAGGATAACAGACGAATTCTCATTCTCCTCATTACAGTCATACAGAGCCTGAAAGTATCTAGGTAGTTGTGTATGCTAAGTGTCTGCTCTCAGCGCAAAATTAGATGCTGCTCAAGACTTTATTAAAGCAGCCTCCACTTTTCTATCCACTGCATCTGGGAAAGTAGAGTCTTCTGAGGAAAGTTTAGAGTTAGCTGTCATAGATGCAAGAATATTGACCTTTGGTGTCTGGGAAAAGTAACTTTGATTGAGAAACAGGGAAGTGGAACTTTCATCTGGATCTTTCTACTTCTTTGATACAATTTATTTAAAAATATAATGAAAATGCAGGTCGTCCGCATCATCACTGCTATACTTTGAGTAAAAACCGTCCTCCTGATGGCATTTAGCCTCAAACCCCAGTGTCTCTATAATGTAGACCAGAAGATCACGTAGTTGGGCACCACTTCATGCTGCTTGTTCTGAGACTTTCTGCCCTTGATTGTGAACAGGAAGGCGACATACGATAGAAGCGCCCTTCCTGTTTAAATAGTTGCTTGGCAATGAGCTCCATCAAGTTGCGAGAGCCCATCACCAATAAAAACAGTGCTGCCTTCTACAGTTTAACCGTTGCCCATTCGATTGCCAAAAACGGGTCAGGGCACCGCAGCATTGTTTCCGAACGACCCACCCATGAAGTGAGAGAACATTCTTCTAGCCCAGCACATGGATGTGGAGCGCATCACGATCGGTGCACAGACAATAGCACTGCACCCCACGGCAGCGATGAAAGTGCTCAAAACTATTTTAAATAGCTATAACAGGGTGGTTTACCTAATTTATTTAAGTGGGAAACAGATGCAGGAAGTGGGAGGGGAGGAGTATTTTTTCGGAGGTACATAGAAGAAAGCTTTGTGTATATGGACCTTCAATCAGGTTGCATAGATTGAGCTGCCTCATAATGTTAGGATAGGGAGGATGAGGATGTGGAATCAAGGGTTAACCACTTAGCTGCTGGGCCTTATCCCCCCCCAGTGATGAGCCCTTTTTTGGCTATTTGGGGTAGTTCACGCTTTGGCCTTCATAACTGTTTGCCACATAAGCTATGTAAGTTTGTGGGTTCCCCTGGAGGAGACCAAGAAATTAGTCAAAATACAGCAAAAAAATGGGAAAAAGTGCTGCAGAAGAAGGCTTGTGGTTTTTTCCCTGACAAAGGCATCGCCAAAGGGTTTGCGGTGCTAAAATCACCATCTTCCCAGCTTTCAGGAACAGGCAGACTTGAATCGGAAAACCACATTTTTCAACACAATTGTGGCATTTTACCCCATTTTTACTATTTTTTGTGCTTTCAGTCTTCTTCCAGTTAGTGACAGAAGTGGGTGTGAAACCAATACTGGATCCCAGAAAGCTAAACATTTTTAAAAAATAAACAAAATTCTGAACTCAGCAAGGGGTCACTTGTGTAGATCCTACAAGGTTTTCTTACAGAAAATGACAGCTGAAATAAAAAACATATTGAAATTGAGGTGAAGAAAACAGCCATTTTTCTCCACGTTTTACTCTGTAACATTTTCCTGCGATGTCAGATTTTTTAAAGCACTCAATCATTACACCTGCTGGACTCACAGAATGGGGTGAGTTGTGGTGCTCTCACCAGGTTCTCAAATAGACGTCTTGTTTACACACTGTCTTACATTAGGAATGAAAAAATGTAAAGAAAGACAAGGGGCCATAACACATGTTCTGCTATGTTGTGTTACCCCAAGTCTCCTGATAAAAATGGTACCTCACTTGCGTGGGTAGGCCTAATGCTTGTGACAGGAAACCCAACATGGACACATCACATTTTTACATTGAAATCTGACGTGTTTTTTCAAAGTGCCTTGCTGTAGATTTTGGCCTCTCGCTCAGCCGGCACCTAGGGAAACCTACCAAACCTGCACATTTTTTTAAAACTAGACGCCTAGGGGAACTCAATATGGGGTGACTTGTGGGGTTCTTACCAGGTTCCATTACCCAGAATCCTTTGCAAATCTCAACATTTAGCCAAAAAAAACACCTTTTCCTCACATTTCGGTGACAGAAAGTTCTGGAATCTGAGAGGAGCTACAAATTTCCTTCCACCCAGCATTCCCAGAAGTCTCCCAATTAAAATGCTACCTCACTTGTGTGGGTAGGCCTAGTGCCCACAACAGGAAATGCCCCAAAACACAACATGGACACATCACATTTTCCGAAAGAAAACTGACCTGTTTGTTGCAAAGTGCCTAGCTGTGGATTGTGGGCTCTAGCTCAGCCGCCACCTAGGAAAACCTAGCAAACCTAAATATTTTTGAAAACTAGACATCTAGGGGAATTCAGAATGAGGTGACTTGTGGGGTTCTCACCAGGTTCTGTTACCCAGAATCCTTAGAAAAACTAAAAATTTGACAAAAAAAACACTTTTTCCTCACATTTCGGTGATAGAAAGTTCTGGAATCTGAAGGGAGCCACAAACTTCCTTCTACCCAGAATTCCCCCATGTCTCCCAATAAAAATGGTACCTCACTTGTGTCGGTAGGCTAGTGCCTGCGACAGCAATGGATCACACAATGGCCAGTGTTAGTCCTTGCATGAGGCTACTGTTTATCCTGGAGTGATCCATTCCTGATGCAGGTAATAGGTGCAGGCACACAAGTGAGTTTGTGTTTTTATCAGGACAAGTGAAGAAACACTGGGTGGTAGGAATCTTGAGGATCAATGCACATTCCTGTAGTTTCTGTGATTAAAAAGCAAGGAAAAATAGTGTTTTTAATCAACGTTTCCCTTTTGCAGGGTATTCTGGAGAAGAAAACTTTGTGAAATCCAAATACCCCACACTTCCATGGACTGCCTTGGTTGTCTAGTTTTCAGAAATGTCTGGGTTTGGTAGGTTTCCCAAGCTTTCTGAAGGTGGGCCATAAAGCCACGTCCAGGCACCAACCTCTTTATGATCCATTCACACACCATTCATGCACAACAAACAATCCTTTCATACCGCCGCCCACGGGCCCAATCCAGCGAATCACTGCACTCACATTAACTTACAGGCTGCCAGACAAGGGCCCATCACATTCACACACCACAGAAAGGAATACGTTTTACTACATTTAACCACCTGTCAAGTAACCGCCTCCTTCTTCCTTAACATTACCAAATGCATGCGTAATGAACCTTTACTAATGACTCCCATGACAGCCACCCGAGGCTCAGGAAGACATGTTTTTCATGCACCTTTAATGCACTCACTGTGCTAAATCCAACTCCTTCCAGTTTGTGGATGCAAGTTGGGGGTGTCCAACTATGCCGTACCAAGTGATTCCTCGAACTGAGTGAGCATATCTACCTTTGAAACTAAGGGAGACATGCTGGGGAATTCTTGCGATGTTCCCTAAAGAGAAGGTCAT
The DNA here is from genome assembly GCF_031143425.1 of Pleurodeles waltl. Classification (NCBI taxonomy): domain Eukaryota; kingdom Metazoa; phylum Chordata; class Amphibia; order Caudata; family Salamandridae; genus Pleurodeles; species Pleurodeles waltl. The sequence goes on from NC_090437.1 coordinate 997,701,429, forward strand.
AGGCTATAAAAAAGGATAGTGTTTGGCACACAGATTAGTCCGTGAGAATGTAGCATATGTCCCAGCCAACATTATGTGCAGTGCTGTGACTGTAATGCACTTATCATACAGCAAACTGAACATCTACTAAGTTCTGATGGAGGATGAACATGAAAAGCAGGTCAAACAATGACCCATACATGTCATTGTCCTTTAGTGCTGGGATGGCACCAATGGGTTTGAATCCATAGCTGTAGATGATGTACATCTGTACTACCTTTACTATCTGCCTTCTACCTGTGCAATAGCCCTGTGAAGGCACACCTACCATAAGCTTTCCTTACCCATTCATGTTCTCATCAGAGTCCTGACTAATCCTGTATAATTGCCAAGTGAACCTATACTAGTTTGTGGATGCAAGCTGGGGGTGTCCGAGTGTGCCTTGGGAGGCCTATTCCTCAAAATGAGCAAGCGTATCTACCATTGAAACTAAGGCAGACATGCTGGTGAAGAAATCCTAAGCTCTCTAAAGTAAAAAGTCAAACAAATATCCAGTGGGACTCATTCACCAACACTTCTACTTTTGCTTTGAAAGTGAAGCTACAAATTGAGTTTGCACAATTTCAAACAAGTACAAATATTGATGAATATGTCTGACAGGACATTTGTTTGACTTATTACACTGGTTCTCATTGGCAATCATGGTGTTCCTTGTATAGTATACATAAGTTGTCTAACAAGCACTTCAAAATTCAGTCAGCTTTTAACATTCTGCCACACAGGGTACTCCAAGACAATGTGGAGTAATGCAGGCTAATTAAACAGAACACCTACCACATTCTGACGGTGGATATAGGTCTCAAGCAGGCCATAAGGAAGTCCATGATTTCCTGAAGTAGATGAAGTAAAAATCTCTGGCTCCTTGCCTAACAAAGCAGTGGCCCATGGACGTTCAGTATCAATGCACTGCCACTGAAAGGATTACCCAATGGCAGCTTCACCTCAGTTGATTTCCCAGAACTTTGCTTTAGAATGATAAAACGTAAAGCAATTAGGGACACAGAGGCCTGGTTGAGATGGGCTCTGGGGACAGTAATACTGATTCTCCTGCCGCTTTCCATGCTTCGAGCACACTTTACAGCTACGACATGGACGATCCTTTTTGGTGTTTTAGGAATGCTGTCAGCAAAGTGTCGCTCCTTGCAGCCTTGCCACATCCTCCAGAACATATGAGGTGGAGGCTGCTGCTGCTTCTGTAACAGCAGTGAGGCTTTCATTTACTCATGAGTGAGTCTTCCTGTGGTTGTCTGATGGTAAACAACATATGCATTGTATGTTGCCATCTGGATCAGGTGGGTAAACAGTTTCTTGTACCAACTGAGAGTTTTACGACACACATTGTTGAGGAACCTGGTTGTTCTTGTCCACTCCACCCATGTACTTATTGTAATCAAGTATACAGATGGGCTTGTGGACTTCAGCCATCTGACCCCAAACCATGATGGGGGAAGTGCTCTCATCATGAATTGTAGTGAGCACATATACATCACACCTATCAAAGAGCTTGACTACGAGCAGTTCGTTGGAACGCAATGCAGTGCTATGGGATTTCTGGAGCTTCTTGCAAACAAGCTCCTGCGGGAATCCTTTGCAGTTAAAACAGACTGTACCACAGGCCACAGTCCCAGCTTTGTAGAGCTCACTGAACAGTATAGAAATTGTCCACATGAAGGTTATGATCTTTGCGAAGAAGTGACTGGACAAGTTCCCATACAATCTTACCTGTGACCCCTAACGCGGAAGGGCAACCTACAGGGTTTAGGGTAGAGTCCTTCCCAGTATACACTCTCAAGCTCTACATATAGCCAGAACAGCTCTCACAAAGCATGTACAGCTTTATGCCATACAGAGCTCTTTTGCTCGCAATGTACTGTCTGAAAAGCAGCCGTCCTTTGTACAGGATCAAGGACTCATGTACTGCTATATTCTTTCCAGGAGTATAGATCTCTGGAAACCTGGCAGACAAATGTTCCATGACAGGCCGAATTTTGAACAACCTGTCATGGTCTGGATGGTCCCGGGGCAATACAGCAGAATTGTCATTGCTCATGTATGGTGCGAAGATGGGAGTTACCCAAACTGTGCGAGTGGTCCAGTAGGACTGCTAGGTGGATTTCTGCACTAACCCCATTTTGAGTATAAGGCCCAAAAATGTCTTCAACTACGCCAGCGAAATGGGAGTCCACTGGCATGCCCTAGAACAGAGCCCTAGAGTGCCTCCACGCTCCCTCAGAAATTGGTGTGCACGCAAATTTGTTTTCTGTACAATCTTCTGAAGGAAGTCAACATCCAAAAATAGATGGACGTAGTTGACTAGCAAAAAGTTGGCCGTATTGACTTTACATCCAGCGTCACAAACAAAAGGTGGAATTTGGGGCTGAACTAAACAGGGGGGCTGCCAAGAGAGCACTCTCTCTGTACTTGTGGCCGCATGCACCTGCTCTCTGGTTTCGGCTAACCCGATGTTGTCCTGCTTCACAGACTGTGCTTGCGAAGGGACAGCACAGCTGTCATCATCGTCTCCTTCAGAGTCACTGGAAGAGGTGTCGTCGGATGGGACTCTGCCGACTGAAAAATCACTCCCAGATTCTGCCCCATTGTCCTCTCTAGTACATGCTGTCTCAGTATCTGCTGTCTCAGTCTCTGATCTTACATCAGAGCTTCCCTCTATAACCCGAGTTAGGGCTTGAGCAGCAGTCATCCAACAAGTCGCCATCTCTGCTACTGGCTACACTGTCCCTCTAAAGTACTAGCCTACGTAGAAGGCAGATGGAGCCACAAAATTGCTTGTGGGCTTGTGTGATGTGTCCAGTAGGAAATGTCCTCACCTTACCTTCGCTTCTTCCTTGATTCTGCAGATTCTCTGAAGACTGTGAAAAACACTGAAACAGTGAAAAAAACAAAAAAGACACAGTATTACTTCACCTTACCACATACCCATCATCACAGCCTTTAGTGCTGGTAGCACCCAGTGCAACAGTGATTTTTGGTGCTGTGCCTACCAGGATCTCCTCCTCTAATTCCCTCAGTACCACCCAGCAAAAGTGTCCCTCATATCTCCATAGTCCCCCTTGCACATACATTTCATTTGTTTTAAAGCACAGGTAACTCTTGCCTTTACTAATCCACTCAGCTAAATATATATAATTGTATATCCTTTGCAGCAGAACAATAAACCATCTACGCTACTTTATGGCATCAAAACTGCCACTAGACAAAATACAGATCCATATATATCTATCTATTTATATATATATATATATATATATATATATATATATATACTTTAGTCTCCAGCCAGGCGGCCGTCATTGCCCCACCCGCGGGATTATGACCCCACCTGCCGCCATGGTCTTAGTGGCTCCCTTACCACTCCCTATAGGCACTATCATTGACAGAGAATTCCTTCCCTGTCACTGATATGGGACTCCCCCGCCCCTCTCGCCCTCCCCAGAGTCCTCCACCACCCTCCCACTCCAGACCCCCGAATATGATACACACACATTCACGCACCATCATACACATGCATACACACTCATACCCACATTCACCCACGCATGCAGACATCCATTCACACACACCTTCACACACGCTGACATACAAACACACACCCACGCATTCATACAACACAACATACACGCACACTCACACTCACAGCCATGCCTGCACACATGCATTCCACACGAGACACACCCACATGCGCACACACACACATACACCCTCACCCCCCCCACACACACAACACCACCCACCCCATCCCCTGTCAGAGCACGTGACTTACCTGCAGGAGACGGGACGGGCACTGATGCCCGCAGCAGCATCCACCAGTAGAACACTGCCAGGCCGTATCATGGGATATGATACGGTCTGCGGCGGTCTACTGGCATGGCGCTGCTGCTGGCAGCAGCGCCACCTTACCGCCGTCCGCCGCCATGGCCGCAGCCGGAATTCCGGCATCCTTCTTTTGGAATTCTGGCTACGGTCATAATATGGCGGACGGTAGGTAGCTGCGGCGACGGTGTTTTGGCGGCTGTCCCTGCGGCGATAGGCCGTCAATACCGCCAATGTCATAATAATAATGACTATAATGCCTCAGATCAACATGTTGAATACACTCCTATGTAATATTCTCCATTATCTCTACAATTACTGAATATACAATGATTTCAAATTATAAGAAAGAGCTTACCTCTCTGGGTACTAGTGGAAAGGTACACAAATCCAAAATTCATTAAGCAAATATAAAAATCTTTTATTATGCATTAGAAAACTGCCCTATCCTTCAAAACCCACATTCTTTCTTTTGAGAATTAATTTAGGACCCGATGTATAAAGCAATTTTTTGGTCACAAAAGGCAAATTTCAACATTTGCGACCGCAAAATGGCCTTGTACGATGTAACACCCCTATTTTGTGAGTTGGTATCTAGTTACCGACTTTCAAAATAGGGATTTTGACTCGCAATTAGGAAGGGGCATTCCAAGGGCAGCCCTTCCTAATTGCGGCTCTCGAGCTCACATATGATTGTTTTGTGAGCGTGAATGCAGTTGCAAATCAGTGACAGTTAACACCAATTTCAAATTGGAGTTAACCCATTCGCAAATGGGAAGAGGTCCCCATGAGACCCCTTCCCCTTTGTTAATGGAAGCAGAAATGTTTTTTCAGAGGAGACAGTGGTCCCACGGGCCAATGCCTACTCTGAAAAATAAAAAGAAAAGTTTTCATTTTTATATTTGAAATGCATCCTGTTTTTTTTAAAGATAAATGGGCTGCATTAAAAAAAATGTGTTGCGGTGGGTGTTCCCATGCAACACTCATGGATTTTGATACATCCTCAGATTAACAGGACCATGTAAGCCTGGGGATGCACCAACACCTTAGGTCTCCCCGGGGAAGAGCAGTGAGTAGAAATATGACTATTTCTCCTAATTTTAACCTCTTTCTAATGCAGCACACATAGAAAGAGAAAAAACCTTTCAGGATTATTTTTGTGCAGGAAGGTCCCCCTTCTTGCACAAAAACAATCCTGCCTACTGCACAGATACCCTGCCACCACGGTGCAAAGGTGCCTGTGTTGGGAGTAGGCCTGCCAAAAGGGCACCAGCGCAGGGGGAAAGGACAGGAATGTGCCGTTTTGGGTTAATGCAGCACATTCCTGTCCGTTCCCCTTCACGCAGGGCAGCACAGAAAGGTGACTTGCTGTTCTGCCCTGTGCCCAAAAAATTTAAATATGCCTCTGAATGTGCACTTCTGTCAATTAATGGTACGGCACTGACAGCATATGTTTTCATAAAGAGGCCCAGCGAATAGTGAAGCTTATAACAATAGGGTTTACGGGTTGCGTTGTCATCCATTTTAATCATTAACCTTTAAAATTGTTGTGGGTTTTATTGCATAAAAACTCATCATCTACATATATTTAGAATGATAAAATATAATTTACAATTTATTGAGAGAAATATGGAGCCATTAAGGAGAGTACTGTAACTTACATGTTTAAAGAGTGAATACATGGTCGCCTTTTTTAATAAACAATTTTTGGTTGATTTTCTAAACACAATATGCTTCATATTATTGCTCACTGTGCCTGCTCACTTACCTCCTCACCTTAACTTTTTCAATACCCATGCTACAGGGGATCGAAGTCACAGTAAGTCCAACACAGACTGACTCAGGATCCTGAGCCCCAGCTTGTGTCAGTGAACTTCTCCTGGTTTGCCACTGCCCGAAGATGGTGCAGCAAGGCTTTGAACCAGGACACCGAGCCTGTGGCTTGCTCTAGCTAATTTCCCTAAGGGACTGCAGCTTGTGGCCTCCAGCAGTGGCAGAGGATGTGTATGGCCTTTGCCCCCAGCCGTTTTCATTCTCTTTTTCGCTGGTAGACAGTTGATGTTACTGGTTCCCAGCTAAGACTTAAAAAGGAGGCCAAATCAATGACAAGGACAGCAAAGGAGCAAAGAAAAGGAGCATAATCTCTCCCCATCATCCCTGTGTTCACAGCTACTGCAGTAGAATAAAGGAAGACCTTTTGCCATCATGCAAAAAGTGACAGTTGTCCCACCCCGAAGTATTCTGCACATCTAGGGCTTCTAAGGGGGTTAGCCACTGTGTCACAAACACCTAAAAAACACTCACAGAGCCTATTTGATGAAGGGCTTGATAAGCAGAATCCTGTACCAGACACACCTTCTGTAGGTACATTGCTTCTCAAGGGTCTGACAGGGGAGTCAGCAAGTTCTGAAACACCAGACGTATCCACAGTTGTCACAGTGTTGCTTCTAATGTAGACCCGAAAGGGTGTTAGCCACCTGTTCCTAGCCCCAGTGTTTTCTACTGCTCTATCGCTCAGAGCTATTATGACCAACATTTAAATTCACCACATTCTATGTCACTGATTACACCACCTGGCAATTACGATCCCACCAGCCCTGCATCAAGTGTAAAACCCCTATCCCCTTCCTCAACAAAACCTGACAGCAGTATAGGGTAGAGCGGTTGTCATAATCAGAACTTTGAAACAGAATCTACTGGCGAGGCTTCCTCAGGAGCAGTCTTCAAATACCCAGTGAGTTGTTTGGATTGGGAACCATATTTTTTAAGCCCCATGATTCCAAACCTTCAGAACGATGTTTGTGGGGGTAACCAGAGAGTGGTACTCGTGGAGATTCAGTATAATATACAACCCAAACCTCCATTCACAGATAATGCCCCAGAATATGGGTTTATAGTTAAAAAAGCTGTACTAGCGTCATAGGTGAAAGACATGCACCAGGTTTTCAGAAAACTAAAATATAATCAGAACTCTATGGCCATAAAACTGTGGAAGACAGAAACCGAGAACTGACCCTTGAGGGATGTACAGAGGGAGATAATCCAAAGGGTGCAAAGGTGTACAAACGAAGTGTTGCAATCTTAGAAATCAGCCATGGAGGCTATTTCATTTTGATGGTGTCAGTGGCAACCCCTAAAATGCCAAGGTTTCAGCTCTATTAATAAACCAGTCCAAAGCCCCAAATATAAGAAGAAGGTGTAAAACACCATTACTAAAGCGCAATGGTTCTTAAAATACCTCAGGTCCAAAAAGAACTTAAAATCTAGCCGACTGGGTCTAAAAGTCCCAAATACCATGACAGCGCCCCCCTAAAAATGCAAGGGTCAGACCCCCAAACAAGAAGTTAGGAGCCAGCCGCAGGTGCTCCAGGCATATCAAGTGTTCATGGGGCAAATCTGAGAGACACTGACACGTCGATCACATATTTGGTCTAGAAGTAAATGCGCCAGCCAGGGGATCAGGGAGGCTTTCTCTAGAAAATACTCCAGAGATAGTTCAAACTGGTTGTTGGGGGCTGTCTAAAAACTGGTGGGCAGGTAAGAGATAAAGATGGGCTAGTAGGTGTCAAGCAGTGGAGGCTTTTAATCGGTAAATTAAAGAAAGCCAGAATGTTTGCTACAAGGAGGCTTAAAAATGCAGTGCCTCAGAATCAGATTCAGCCCACCCAGAATGATTCGCCGGAGAGCTCAGCATCCACTGTAGGCCACCAATCTGAGGATTCAGAGATGGTGTTTTGTAATGTAGAGAGATTTAAAGTTATGGAGCATTACAAAGAATTCAGGTTTGTTCACTTAAAACGCATGAACTCAGCTGATCAGGGTCTATTAACTATTCACCAGGCTGTACAAACTCTCATACAGCGCTTGTTGTATAAAGTGGGCCCTAATGGGAATTGCCACCCCTTGTTCATCAGACATGCAATGTATTTGAATCAGTGGAGTTTTAAAATACCTTTCTAAACTTTTAGATAGTAAAGCAGAAATCACTGCCTTTGGAACCTTCAGAATAGTCACCCTTGTTGTAAGGGTCATGAAGGGAGAGTGTCTAGACCTTTAAAGAGTATCTTTTACAATAAAGTCATTGAAAAAAAACAATGATGGTTGCTCAACTTTAATAACAACAAGACCATCACAAGTCTGGCAGCGAGCATCACGGGGTTACTAACAGATCACAGCACCAGTGACGCGTTCATGCTGTCTAGAGGGTCCCAAGCCCATGCTGTGCTTGAAATAACTCCTGATAGACTGGTTGGTTTCGGAGAACTGGGTTTGTTTGAGAATTTTTTTGATGTCACTTTGAAAGTTCTTTACTACAGCGGATCGTTGAAGTACTTCATATTTGGAGAGCCTGTGAAAAGTAAGACGATTTACATACTACATCATGTAAAGTAATTATATGGTATCTTAAAAGTGAAGGGTTTTTGGGAGCCAAGTACGTATGCCCCCATTGCGATCACATCTACAGCACACAGACAGCTCATCTCTGTGAAATGCATTGTAAAATGTGTCTAAGTGACAGCTGCATCGCAGTCCATGATCAGAAGGTGAGATGTTCTTGATTTAATCTATTCTGTCACTCACAAAACTGCTTGAGCATACACACTGGGGTTATTCAGTGCATCCCTGAAACAGACTGTTCGGTGTGCGGACGCTACACAGCACTGATCACGAATGCAAAGGTATGAAATATGCCCCGTGTTAAGGCGTCTTTTCCCAGGGGGACAAAACATGTGTTACATAACAAAAGGCCGGCCACAGACCAAAACAGAAGACTACTTAATGTTCAACATAGAGTTTACCCAAGAGACTGGAGTGCAACAGCCTAACTATATTTTTGCGCACCATCTAACTTTCAATGAAAACTGGGAGTTTGAAGGCCCTTTTTCTTTGAATGAATTCCTTAACATCTTCATGCAGTCAAAATTTAAAAGTTATACCCTGATGGCCCATAACTCAAAAGTGACACATTCTTTATTTTGCAAAGTATAATATGTGAAAAGATGCCTGTAGATCTCATCATCCTAGGCTCCAAACTGATGCTGCTTACGGCTGTAGCTTTACACATAAGGTTCATAGATACTTTGAATTTTCTACCCATGAAGTTGAGCAAGTAGACGAAAGCCTTTGGTTTTCCAGGATGTAAAGGTTATTTCCTGCACTTTTTAAAATTAAAACATGAGCTAATCAGAATTACAAGGGCCCCATGCCTCCGCCTGACAGCTATGGGTTTAAGTATATGATGCCTGAGTAAAAAGAGAGTTTTTTACAGTGGTGCAGTGAAAACCGTTGTTAGAAATGGGGTCTTTGGTTGCCAGTCAGGTTACCCCCTGTCCAAGCAAGGACCCTCACTCTAGTCAGCGTAAGTCCCACACAATCCGAATTATCCTGTGCCCACCGTCTGGTAGTTTGGCACTGAGCAGTCAGGCTTACCTTAGAAGGCAATGTGTAAAGTATTTGTGTAATAAATCATGCAATAACACAGTAGAACACCACAAAAATACACCACACAGTGTATAGAAAAATATACAATATTTATCTGATAAGATGCAGGTCAAAACGATCAAGATGCAATAAGTATAAGTTGAGGTATCACTGTAAAAATGATAATAAGTGTCTTTAGTCTTGAAAAAGCAACAAGTGTCTCTTGCAAGAACAAAGTACCTGGTTTGCATTCAAATTCTCCGCAAGGGACCGCAGAGGAGGAGATGTGTGGAAAACGGGGAGCTGTGTGTCGATTTCTCTGCCGCACACAGATGATGCGTTGTTTATTTTCCATGCAGGGAAGACTTTGCGTCGATTTCTGCCGTGCGGACTTGGATCCTCTTCAGGTTGTGGGGTTTTCGGACACCCCGGGGACGATGTGTTGAAATCCGGCACTTGCAGGACGAAGTCACAGAGGCTGCGTCGATCCGGTGGGCGATGCGTGGAAATTTCAACTGCACGGCATCGATTCCTCTCAGGAAGTCGGGCTGCGTCGTCCAGGTTCGGCTTTGCGTCGATCCAGTTGGCTGTGTGTCGAATTTACAGTCGCAACACTGGCGCTGCGTCGATCTTCTCCTTGTAAAGTCGGGCTCTGTCATTCTGGTTCGGTGTGTGGTTATTTTCTCACTGCAATGCAGGCTGTGCATCGTTTCTTGCAGGCTGTGCATCAATTTTGGCCACACAAGGAGTTCATTTGCAGGAATGAAATCTTTTTGGTCCTGAGACTTCGGAGAAGAGGAGGCAAGTCCTGTCCAAGCCCTTGGAGAGCACTTCTCAGCACAGCCAGAAAGCAGCCAAGGCAGCAGGGGAACAGCAAGGCAGCAGTCCTTCTCAGAAAGCAGTCAGGTGAGTACTTTGGGCAGCCAGGCAGTTCTTCTTCTCAAGGTGCAGTTTCTGGTTCAGGTTTCTTCCCCAGGAAGTGTCTGAGTTGGTAGGGTCAGAGACCCTGCTTAAATACCCAAATGTGCCTTTGAAGGGGGAGAGACTTCAAAGAGCGGTTTAGAAGTGCACAAGGTCCCCTTTCAGTTCCATCCTGTCTGCCAGGGTCCCAGTAAGGGGTTAGGCAGTTCTTTGTGTGAGGGCAGGCTACTGTCCTTTGACATATAAGTCTCAGGCCCTTCACCCTCCCAGCCCAGGAAGACCCATTCAATATGCAGATGTATGCCAGTGTGACTGAGCATCCTGTGTTTGGGTTTTGTCTGAGTGAATGCATGAGGGAGCTGTCAACTAAGCCAACCGGACGTGGATTGGAAGACACAGAAGGATTTAAGTGCAGATAAATGCTCACTTGCTAAAAGTGGCATTTCTAAAATAGTAATATTAAATCCAACTTCACCAGTCAGCAGGATTTTGTATTACCATTCTGGCCATACTAAATATGACCTTGTTACTCCTTTCAGATCAGAATCTACCTCTCAAACAGTATGTGAGGGTAGCCTTAATGTTAGCCTATGAAAGGGACAGGCCTCACAGCAGTGTAAAATTAATCTAGGAGTTTTACACTACCAGGACATGTAAACTACACAGGTACATGTCCTGCCTTTCACCCTGCTGCCCCATGAGCTACCTAGGGCCTACCTTAGGGGTGACCTAGATGTAGAAAAAGGGGAGTTTTAGGCTTGGCAAGTACTTTTAAATGCCAAGTCGAATTGGCAGTGAAATTACACTCACAGGCACTACAGAGGCAGGCCTGAGATATGGTTAAGGGGCTACTTAAGTGGGTAGCATAATCAGTGCTGCAGACTGTTGGAAAATGGGTTATTGGTAAGGGCAGGTAGGTACCTACACTTAGCAATAGGCCACCAACTTCCACTAAGGTCCAGTTAGGTCTCAGTAAATTAACCCCAGCTCAACCCTTGGTAGCTTGGCAACGAGCGTCAAGGCTTAACTTAGGAGACAGAGTGTAAAGCATTCAAATATCACAAAACAGTATTTAAATAAAACACAGGAAACAGTTTAAAAATCCAAAACCAATTTATCAAAATAGATTATATTTTTATCTTTAAAATGACACCAAAACGAATAAAATCGGATAAGGGGAACCGGAGATATTAATTTTTAAAGAATTATTATTTTTTTGCGCCTAGAAACAAAAAGCGCCAATCGGGTCATCTGGTTGCATCTCGACCGGGGCAAAGTCAAAGTTTAAGGCCGACCGCGATGGAGCCCTGCTCGGCTACAGGCCGCGGGAGGCCTCAGTTAAAAGTTTACCTTCACACTTAGTCTTTTTTTTCGAAGATTTTTGGACCTGCCAGTCCAATCCGACCTCCTGGAGCCCTTCTCCGGATACGCAATGCTGGAATCCTCGGTGGAGATTTTTACCTTCGGACTTAGTCGTTTTTTCGAGGTGAAAATCCTTCGACCGGGGTAAACCTGGATCTTGATCCGACATCCATGGAGCCCTCCTCGGATACGCTGGCTGGGAGGTCCCGGTCAACTTTTTACCTTCGAACTTAGGGGGTCATTCCGACCCCGGCGGGCGGCGGGAGCCGCCCGCCTGGCGGGAACCGCCGAATGACCGCACCGCGGTCAAAAGACCGCGGCGGCCATTCTGGCTTTCCCGCTGGGCCGGCGGGCGACCGCCAAAAGGCCGCCTGCAGGCCCAGCGGGAAACCCCCTGCAACAATGAAGCCGGCTCCGAATGGAGCCGTCGGAGTTGTAGGGGTGCGACGGGTGCAGTGGCACCTGTCACGATTTTCACTGTCTGCATAGCAGACAGTGAAAATCTTTGTGGGGCCCCGTTAGGGGGCCCCTGCACTGCCCATGCCAGTGGCATGGGCAGTGCAGGGGCCCCCAGGGGCCCCAAGACACCCAGTCCCACCATCCTGTTCCTGGCGGTAAAAACCGCCAGAAACAGGGTGGCGGGAAGGGGGTCGGAATCCCCATGGCGCCGGCGCGGTCAGAATGGCCCAGGAAGCACCGCCAGCCTGTTGGCGGTGCTTCCGTGGTCGTTGACCCTGGCGGTCGGTGACCGCCAGGGTCAGAATGACCCCCTTAGTCTCTTTTTCGGAGATTTTCTTCACCGGGACGAACCAGCAAATCAGGCCGGGTCGCGGTTGAGGCAAGCCGGCTAGAGTTGCTGCGGCGGGTCGGTCCCTCTATGGAGCTTTTTTACAGAAGTTGTCCAAACTTCTCCAAACTTCTGGGGCTTCTCCCAGATGTCCTTTTAAGGTTCTTTTGGGGTCCACAGCTCACCCCAAGGGTCCAGAAGTTCTGAGATGGTCCTTGGGGGTACGGACTACAACTCCCAGAATGCACCTGCGCAAACTCCTTTTTGGCCACTGGACAGTGGTCAGCTGGTCGCTTTCTTCAGGAGTTGGTGCAGGGGACTCTGGATAACAATTTTTCACCTGTAGCAAACAGGGAGTCCCTCCTTGAACCAGTTGAAGCCAGGCAAAGTCCTTCTTGTGGTGAAGCCCAAGTGTGCAGCTGGTGCAGTCCTTCTGAGTGCAGGTTCCAGGTGCAGGCCAGGGGTCCAGCAGGGCAGTCCTTCTTCTCCTTTGGTTCTTCCTTGTTGGAATCTGATGGGGATCTGAGGTGTGGGTGCAGGTCTGCCAGTTTTATCCTTGCTCCTGGGTGAAAAGCAGGGGGGTCTTGGTTCTCCAATCAGGTGCAGGGTCCTTCCTCCTGTGATGACCACTTCCTGGGAAGTGTGGCAAAAATCAATCCCAGAAGGCAACATTCTCCAAAAATCCATCATGGCTGAATCTGATTTTTGGAGGTTACATCTGGCTGAGCCCACCCACTGGTGTGGCTAAAAATCATAAACACACCCCTCTCCTGCCCTCTCCTAATCTAATCAAGGGGGCACCTAGTTGTCTGGGGTTGCAGGATGTGGGGGTGTTGCTGGTTGCTCCAAATGTCCTTCTCTGCCTTTGTAGACCAGTTTGGCAGCCCTCCCCCTTCCTGCCTCACCATCTGCTGAGGGGAGATTCCTTCCCACAGGCACATTCCTTTGTGTGAAGCCAGGACACTTCACACCTCATCAAGGCAGCTTGGCCAAGCTGCTCGAGACTGGCCAATCAGAGCACAGCAGCAAAAACAATGCAGGGCTGAAATTGGCAACTTTTCAGGTAAAGTTTAAAACACTTTACCTGAACAAGTTATATTAAATCCAACAACTGGAAGTTGTGGGATTTATTACAACAATTAATTTGATACCAAACTCTTGGTATGCATCATTTAAGGAGACTTTAAAAATTAAAATAAAGTCTCCCCATTCTAGCCTATGAAGGCCATTTACTACAATGAGGGAAAAACGAATTTGGCTGTTTTTACCTCGCCAGGGCTTATAAAACTATTTTTATAAAGTCCCTGCTTATAGTTACATGGCACCCAGCCCTAGAGGCACATAGGGCACACCTTAGGGGTGGCTTATATGTAAAAATAAGGTCGTTTAAGACTTTGGAACTACTTTTAATTCCAAAGTCGAATTTGCATATAACTTTAATTTAAAAGCAGCCAGCAAGGCAGGCCTGCCTTTAAAATGACACTGGGCATCTCAGCAGTGCTCCTATGGGTGCACCACCTATGCTGTGGTCCCTAAACTTACATGCCCTACCATATACTAGGGACTTATAGGTAGGCTAACTTAGCCAATTATAATTAGCCTAATTTGCATATCCATTTTACACAGAGCACAGGCCCTGGGACTGGTTAGCAGTACCCAGGGCACCATCAGAGTCAGGAAAACACCAGCAAAAAGTGGAAAATGGGGGAAAAAAGTTAGGGGGCCTCTGCAATCAGCCCTGTTTTCTCACACAGACCCACTAGTAGCATTTAATCTACAGGCCCTGGGCACATATAGTGCACTTTACTAGGGACTTATAAGTAAATTAATTTAGCCAATTGGGTATGATCCAATATCACAATGTTTTAAAGGAGAGAGTATATGCACTTTAGCACTGGTTAGCAGTGGTAACGTGCGCAGTCCTAAGACCAGCAAAAACAGTGTCCAAAAAGTGGAGGGAGGCAGGCAAAAAGTTAGGGATGACCTCCCTAAGGCTTCCAGGTCTAGCAACCTTGAAACACGTTTCATTTACAAATCGAGTTGAAAACTTACTGTTAGGTTGATGTAATGATCCTGAGAAAAGCTTTCAGTCTTTTCAGAGATGTTGTTGTAGAGATGACAAAACAAGAAAAGTTTTTTAAACCCAATGCTGCCAAGATGGCAAAATCCATAGAGTACATCAACCCTTTTCAGCACGTACCTCTGGCTTCCATGTGTGTGTGTATCTACAAGGACATGTTTTTACAACCTGAAAGAATAGCTCTAGTGCTTCCCCACCCTTATAACAGAAAGCAGAAGAGTTACTCTACACCCTCTATTGAATGGCTCACGTACATCTCTGAAAAGGAAAACATCTTCATCCAACATGCTTAGCAGGGTGGTGAAGACCCCAAGGCCTGTATTTCCTAGAAAGGTACGCTGTAATTAACGATGTGCCAACGGCCTTTAAATACAATAGTTGCTTTCACCGCAGTTGTCCCAGCCGCTACAAAATTCACAAGTTTAATAAGCTGTTGGGCATCAAATATGAATTATTGTATAGACGTATTCTGATAAAAGTGCAATATCTTGAAAACTGCGGTTTTGTTCTGAGAATCCTCTCGGAGCATGAGTGGCTTGATATGTTAGCATCAGATGCAGAGCTCTGCTCCTTCATTGAGAGCAAAAATGTACTTGAACCTTTTGAGCCCCGCGTTGCCTCATTTGAGAGGCGTACAAATGCTGTACAACTGCACACGGCCATGGGAGAGGGTGAAAAAATACATTACGATGATTTCATGAGTCTGTATCCACTTGTCAACAAGATGAAGTTATACTCCTTAGGACACCCCCATATCATATATAGGGATTTAAATCCCTTGATGAATACTTTGGATTGGTTACATGTCAAGTCTACCCACCCCGGCGGCTTTACTTTGCCGTACTATCGTACAGAGTCGATGGCAAGCTAATGTTACCCATATGTCGAACATGCGCTGATAGTAAAGAGACGAGCGAGTGGCAGACACTCTGGAGAGCAAAGGGTGATCACTGGGACATGTTGTACCATTGAGGTGCAGGCGACGTCGGAGAAAGGTTACAAACTTGGAAAAATACAGTTTGGCACTTTGAACGAATGACGACACAGCCCTTTTCTGAGTATATTAACTTTTTCTCAGAGATAAGCAGGAGGCATTGAACAATTCCAGAATGGTGCATTAACAAGGTCTCAATCATGAGGGTATACACTTGAAGCCTGAGTACATAGACGTCAACCCCGCCAGATGACAGATAGCTAAACTCTGCCTCAATTCCTCATGGGGATAATTCACCCAGTGTACAAACTTGTCAAACACTAACTTCAGCAGAGATCCTGATAAACTGTTTAAATATCTTTTTGGGGCATCTTATGTAGTGGCCAGTTGCAAGTTTATCGACGATGAAACCGCTGCTCTATGTTGGAAATATACAAAAGAGTACCCCACAACTTGTAACAATATAAACATCTTGATTGCTTGTTTTACACCCCCTCACACCCGTTCAGAGCTTTACAAGATGGTGGATAAACTTCAGGTTCAGTGTCTGTATCACAATACATACTCTGTTATTGTTTTAACAAACTAGGGGATGAAGATCCTCAGCTCAGTGATTATTTAGGCGATTGGACCAGCGAGCAAGGGTACGATGAGTACATCTTGAGACCCCAACGGGTGAGTAGTGTGCTTCGAAAATTTGTGATTGATTGATCCTTGAATTTACCTCTGCCGGTCCCAAAACCTACAGTTATCGTACATAGTAAGATGCAGTATGTATGAAAGTCAAATGTATCACCCTAAATGTTAAGAACACAGCCACCATCAATTTTGACACTCCAAAGGATCTGGTGAATGAACACTCTGTCTCGACTGACCGTGAAAATTATAAAACAATCATTGAAAAATAACTTAGCATTTTCCGGTCCAAAAAAATGGTGGGAATTTACAACTGTGGATTTGCATAAAACCTTGCGTATAGTGTTTGATAAAAGGGTTCTGACTGATGACTACAAAACCGTGCTATATGGTTACCAAAGGGTCATTAGAGTTTTGGCCCCGACTATTGACATTAGACTGGAGTACCTGTTCTCCTGCACTTTAGCAGGCCCCTCAAATTGTGGTAAAAGCTATTTTATAAAGAAACTATTAGAAAGTGCTCCTGGTGTTTTATTCCAAACTCATAACAATATTGTTTAACTGTATTAGTGCTGGCAAGATCTTTATACAGGACAATCCCTAAGGTTCCCGCACATCAATTTTATAGAAGGCATACCGAAAAGTCTCAACGACGATGCATTGTTACCTACACGCATTGTAAATATGGTAATTGTAGATGACCTTATGAGCGAAGTCGGGGATCACCCTGAGAAAGAGAGCAGTCGGTATATAGCTCTCAACACCTCATACCCGGTTTTATTTAAAACTCTGTGACAAACACCAGCTATCCATTATAGCTAAACAGATGTACCCTTGTAACACACAGTTCTATGAAGCCTTTAACAACGCTACAGAGAAACCCTACAGTTGCTTACTGGTAGACTTAAAACCCAATACTCTTTAAGACTTGCGGGCGGCTGTTTTTCCACATGATCTCTCCGTTACTTACATGCTTAAAGCCAAGTCCAAAGAACATTTACACTCTAGACCTTACAATACAAGGTATTGACCATATCGGTGCATCCATGCCAAAATTGAGTCCTTCTACAAATGCTAGTCACGGTCAGCCCCCAGCAAAGAAAAGCCATCCTGTGTGCGGCTTTGAACGATTTAGTGGCTGTCATTTCCGAGATATCCCTAAGCACCCTAAAAGGTAATGTCCCTATATCCGAGTGCTAATTCCATGTTTTGAAGAAGAAGTGCCACCGAATCAAGAAGCTCAGGAATAAACAGGCTTCCCTCATTTCTAGGAAGAATCTGGAAAAGCAGTCAGGAGGTTTTATAGGTTGTTTGTTGGCCATAGCTATACCCTTAGGGGCATATTTATACTCCGTTTGCGCCGAATTTGCGTCGTTTTTTTAGACGCAAATTTGACGCAAAACTAACCCCATATTTATACTTTGGCGTTAGACGCGTCTAGCGCCAAAGTTCATGGAGTTAGCGTCATTTTTTTGCGTGACCACCTTCCTTGCGTTAATGATATGCAAGGTAGGTGTTCCCGTCTTAAAAAATGACTGCGATGCATATGAGTCGTATTTATACTCCCGGGCAAAAATGACGCCCAGGAGTGGGCGGGACTAAAAAACCTGCATTTGCGCCTCTTTTTAACGCCTGGGTCAGGGCAGGCGTTAAGGGACCTGTGGGCTCAGAATGAGCCCAGAGGTGCCCTCCCCTGCCCCCAGGGACACCCCCTGCCACCCTTGCCCACCCCAGGAGGACACCCAAGGATGGAGGGACCCATCCCAGGGAAGAAAAGGTAAGTTGTGGTAAGTATTTTTTTTAATTTTCTTTGTGGCATAGGGGGGCCTGATTTGTGCCCCCCTACATGCCACTATGCCCAATGACCATGCCCAGGGGACATAAGTCACCTGGGCATGGCCATTGGGCAAGGGGGCATGACTCCTGTCTTTGCTAAGACAGGAGTCATGTTAATGGCGTCTGGGCGCCCAAAAAAAATAGCGCAAATCGGGTTAAGATGATTTTTTTGCCTCAGCCTGACTTGCCCCATTTTGGGACGCCCAAACGCCATTTTTCCCTACGCCGGCGCTGCCTGGTGTACGTCATTTTTTTTTACGCACACCTGGCAGCGCCCGTCGGCTAACGCCGGCTAATGCCATTCAATAAATACGGCGCCCGCATGGTGCTTCAGAATGGCGTTAGCCGGCGCTAATTTTTTTGGCGCAAAACTGCGTTAGCGCAGTTTTGCGACAAAAAGTATAAATATGGCCCTTAATCTCTAGCTTCCAAAGCTGAACCTGATGGAAAATGCCAAAAATATGTACTCGGTATTGCGACAGCAGCTTGAACAGTTGGGGCCATCTACAGGAGATGCCTGGGATATACAGAAAAATTAGACGCAGTTCCTGGATGCCGGGATTAAAAACATTTTGAACATACTGATTTAAAACCTTATGACAAAGCCGGTCTTTGCTTGAGTGTTCTTCAGAACTTTTTAAAATATTGCAGACAATTGAATAATGAAAAAAACAGGTTGACTTTATATGCCCCTGACTCTAAACAGCCTCCATGACCCGCTTCAACACCTCAGGAACCATCTCCACCGTCCTCAGGTGCCTTTGTTGAAAACCATTTACAAAATTTAAGTCAAAGGTACAGAGGACCCAGGAAAATGTTGCTAATTAAAATGGCAGCTTCTAAAGACTTGGCCTTGTGGAATGAGAAAGGAGAATTCCTCTACAAAGGGAAGGAGGTTTAAGGCTCTCACATGTATGACCTGGTCAAAGGTCTTATGTACCCCAAAACACTATCACTCCAAAAAGTGCATAGATGTTGGGAACCATTTCTATGAGCCACTGCAGAACTCAACATTTCTTCTATGATTGTCTGTAATGCCGAACTCCAATACCTGTTGTTTTTAAACCCAACCCTGAGATACCACCAACCCCTTTTTTCAAACTCTGCAGCTCTGCCTTAGGAACCTACTAAAACGACATTGCCTAAAATGAACATGTGGTTAAATGTCTGATGATACTTCTGACTTTTGGAACTTGTGTATATGTTATCTGTGTTTATGTGTATACTTATGCTGTAGTTAAAATATGACAAGTTTTCTTTTATTTCTTTGGTAAATGTTATCCTTGTGTGATTGTACTACAAGAGTAGCTATGTAAATAAACCTTTTAATTTTCTAACATGTTTCTGTTATCTTTTTAAAAATAATTTAAATGGGCGTGAGTACAACAGAATAAAAGATGCAGACTCTGCATTCAAAGTCTTTTTATTGTATTTATTTATTTTTGTATTATTTTATTTTAGACAGCCGCCATTACACATAAGACGTGTTACAGGCCCTTACAGTTTTGACAAACTAAGTAATATGTGTAACAGCGTTTGATATAGACCTAGAGTTTTCTTTCACATACTTCATAACAACACAATCATTGTTAACTAGATAATTCGAATATAGATGAAAAAAAATTCTAAATGTCATAACCTCTGACATTTTACTAATAAAACATATACAATGCTCCCTGCATGTGACAGCAAGAGATCCTGTACCTGTTTTCTGTTGTACTCCACCCTTGCTGCAGCCTTTTTTACATACTTGAATATAGGTCTTTTGTAAATGCTATGCTCAGAGAATGCAGCTGTGCTGTCAAACACTGAAACCTTGCTTTTATCTAAAAACAGGGCCACCCAGTGAGTTCCTTCCTTGTAGTGCAGATCTGTGTTAAAGACAAGTGTGCAGGGTCTTTCGCATCCTATTTCCCCAGGAAGGGAGCTGCTAGGAAAAACAACTAAAAAGTATTTCTTGGCATATTTATGGCAGCTTAAGAAATCCTGAATCTGAAAAGTGTCTATTTTACAATATTTTAACAATAATCAAACAAAATCTGTTGGGCGTGTTTGTGAAGATTGGTTACCCTTGGTAAATAAGCAACACGGCAACTCTAAAATAAGTTATCTTCTTTATTTCCTGTCGCCCCAGCCATCCGGTCAATCGCAACTGTCGTCGCGTCGCGTCCTCAACTCCGCTTTGATCTTGAGAGCTCCACGCTCCCTTTGACCACCACGGAGATCGCACGCGCTGTTCACAACGAAACACCTCACATCTCCCTTTTTATATTTAACAAACATTAGTGCAATATATTTTTGACCCTAGACAAAAACTGTTCTGCAAGAAATGAATTTAAATCCCCCATAACACAGTGAGAAATAATTATTTTCACCAAAACCAAATAACTAGAACAAATCACTTAGCATGTGAAGAACAAACTAACCAACATGTGGAGAACCGATAAAATAAATACAAAGTCATTCTATTGCAAATAAAGAGCAACTTGCACACTCACTCTATCGCAAATAAAGAGCAACTCGCAAACCTTAACCCATCCAACTTTTCACTCAAGTATATAGTCTTTAAGGTGCTCAGGACTGACTTTCCTCCTACTACTTCTCCTTGTTCCTTCAAACCTTTCACTTCCACCCCGGCTGTGGCTTTGAGTTCCAGACAATATTTTACTTTGGTTCATGATTTCTCTACTGGAACACGGTTCCACCACCTCTTTCATCCGCACAAGTCAGTTCAGATTCCAAATCCTGCCGTCAGAGGTTTTTATGGCATTCTTAAATACTTTGACCACTGCTAAGGGTCTTGTGAATTTTGATCCATCCATACACCCTACGGGAGCCTTTATCTTCACTATATCACCCACGGCTATGTTCACTTTGCACACCTTCTTCCTTATATCGAACTCTTGTTTTCTTTTCTCCATGAGTCTTAGTTCTCGCCATGCTGTATCTGCTAAATTAAAATCATTTTTCATCCATCCCATCCAACCTGGACATAATTAGGTGTTGGGTAACCTTCTCTTAAACAATTCAAAAGGAGATTTTCCTGTGGTAGAATGTGGTGAAAACCGATAAGCCGTGATCCTTTTCAATAGCTCTGTTCGCCAATTCAAGGTGTTCACTTTTGCCAGCTGAATGCTTTCTTTGATATATTTGTTGAAACGTTCTACTGCACCATTAGTTTCCGGATGATATACTGCTGAAATTTTGTGCGTAATGCCACATTCATTAATAAATTCCTCAAAGATCGTTGAACAAAATTGTGGCTCGTTATCAGATAACAATGACTTAGGGAAACCTTATTTCCTAAAAATCTCTTCCAGAAAGCTTTTCATACTATAAGAAGAGACATCTCGTACATTTTTGACCTCCACCCACCTGGAATATAAGTCAATTAATACAATTAAATATGGGGTAGAGTGTTCGCCTGATAAGGGGCCAACAATATCTATAGTGACTTCATCCCAGGGTTTACTCAGTAGGGTCCTACAGTACAAAGGTTCGTTACGAGTCTTCAATATTTTGTCACTCTGTGAACATTGTATGCATTCTCTGACCACTCGTTCTGCTTCTAAATCCATGCCAGGCCACCAAAAGTTTGCTCTCAAATTCTCCTTTGTTTTAACGATACCTAAATGGTTGATGAGCTTGATCCATAACCCTCTTCCTCAGGACACTTGGTGGAATCAACCTAGTACCCCTCAATAACATGTCATTTTCCACAGCCAATTCATCTTTTATCAAACTTCACACCTTACCAAGGGTACAAAATCTCCCATCTTCTAACGCCTCGCAGATCTTGCTCAGTTCAACATCTTCCTTTACCGCCTCTTTCCACTCCTGCTCAGTTATTACACCACACGTAATCTCACTCACGTCACAGAAAACTTCACAGACGTTACCCTCCTGCTACGATAAACCTTCTTCCTCACCCTCCTTAGAGTCTTCCCTCACTAATCTGGAAAGACAATCTGCACTAACATTCAATGAGCCCGGAAAATATTCCACCCTAAATTTGAAGTCCTGTAGACTGATGCTCCACCTCCTTATCCTTGCAGAGATGCGATTTAAACCTTTGCTGATGAATACTTCAACCAAAGGTTTGTGGTCAGATAACACTAGAAATTCTGTGCCCCACACAAACTGTCTAAACTTCCTGAGAGCCCAGTAAATAGCTAACAACTCCCTTTCTATCACAGAGCAATTCTTCTCAGCACCACTCAATGCTTTAGACACACAGGCAATCATAATTTTCTTTCCTTTATCCTCCTGCATCAATATAGCACCTAGCCCTTTCGCACTGGCATCAGCGACTATGACAGTCGGCCTGTCTGGCTTAAAAGCCTGTAGACAAGGGGCATTATCCAATTCTTCTTTAATTTGGATGAATTCCTTTTCGCATTCATTGAACTCTTTTTTTCTTTTTCCACAAATCTCTCAAATTTACTGTTTTCTCTGATAAATTCACTTTGTATCTCCCATAATATTCTACCATTCCTAAAAATGAACTTACTTCCTCCTTGGTTTGAGCAGTCGTTAACTGCTTTATTGTCTTGACTATCTCAGGTTTAGGCTTCACACCATCACCCGTAATCAAGTGTCCCCGATACACAACTTCTGTTAGACCAAAACGAATTTTTTTCCTCTTAAGAGTGAGACCAGCTTGGCTTAAACATCTCAACACTAATTTTACCCGTCTCCAATGCTCTTCTGCTGACTCTGCATAAATCAATACATCATCTTCATAACATTTTACACCACACACACCTTTCAAAATTTTGTGCATGATACGTTGAAACACGGAAGCTGCGGAAACCAGCCCAAAAGGCATCCTTTTGAATTTAAAAGCACCAAAAGGTGTAATGAATGCAGTCAACTCATGAGAACACTCTTCCAGTTCTACCTGGTGATACGCTGAGGTTAAATCCAGCGTGGAAAAATACTTCGCTCCCCCAAGTGTGGACACAATCTCCTCAATATTTGGAAGAGGGAATTTGTTGACTATCACCTCTTTGTTCAGGGCTTTAAGGTCCACACATAATCTGATCTCTCCACTACCCTTCCTTGCCACTACAATGGGTGCCAACCATTCCGTTGCTTCCACCCCCTCAATTATGTCCAAATCCTGTAACTTCTTGAGGTCAGACATAACCGGCTCTTGTAATGCTAGGGGAATTTTCCTCAGCTTCGCTATTATCGGTATGGCACCAGTCTTGAGCTTAATTTTATATTTGCAACCTCTTAACCATCTTAATTTCTCTGAGAATACTTCAGGAAATTCAGTGACCAATTTATTTTCTTCACCCTCTACGCACTGTACTTGCACTTGTGGTTGTGCATTGGGATTTAACACCACACCCAACAATCTTTGATGTGTCTAATTTAAGAGATTATCACCCTGATTGGACACATAAATCTTCCCAACCAAATGTCTCCCTTTCAGTTACCGCCGCCCGCCAAGCTTAAAATCAGGGCCTTAGTCTTTTTTTCGAAGATTTTCTTCAGCGGGACGAACCTGCCAGTCCAATCCGACCTCCTGGAGCCCTTCTACAGATACGCGATGCTGGAATCCTCGGTGGAGATTTTTACCTTCGGACTTAGTCGTTTTTTCGAGGTGAAAATCCTTCGACTGGGGTAAACCTGGATCTTGATCCGACGTCCATGGAGCCCTTCTCGGATACGATGGCTGGGAGGTCCCGGTCAAGTTTTTACCTTCGGACTTAGTCTCTTTTTCGGAGATTTTTCTTTACCGGGACGAACCAGCAAATCAGGCCGGGTCGCGGTTGAGGCAAGCCGGCTAGAGTTGCCGCGGCGGGTCGGTCCCTCTATGGAGCTTTTTTTACAAAAATTCTCCAAACTTCTGGGGCTTCACCCAGATGTCCTTTTAAGGTTCTTTTGGGGTCCACAGCTCACCCCAAGGGTCCAGAAGTTCTGAGATGGTCCTTGGGGGGTGCGGACTATAACTCCCAGAATGCACCTGGCGCAAACTCCTTTTTGGCCACTGGACAGTGGTCAGCTGGTCGCTTTCTTCAGGAGTTGGTGCAGGGGACTCTGGTTAGCAATTTTTCACCTGTAGCAAACAGGGAGTCCCTCCTTGAACCAGTTGAAGCCAGGCAAAGTCCTTCTTGTGGTGAAGCCCAAGTGTGCAGCTGGTGCAGTCCTTCTGAGTGCAGGTTCCAGGTGCAGGCCAGGGGTCCAGCAGGGCAGTCCTTCTTCTTATGTTGTTCTTCCTTGTTGGATGTGGTAGGGAACTGAGGTGTGGGTGCAGGTCTGCCAGTTTTATCCTTGCTCCTGGGTGAAAAGCAGGGGGGTCCTGGTTCTCCAATCCGGTGCAGGGTCCTTCCCCCTGTGATGACCACTTCCTGGGAAGTGTGGCAAAACTCAATCCCAGAAGGCAACATTCTCTAAAAATCCATCATGGCTGAATCTGATTTTTGGAGGTTACATCTGGCTGAGCCCACCCACTGGTGTGGCTAAAAATCATAAAAACACCCCTCTCCTAATTTAATCAAGGGGGCACCTAGTTGTCTGGGGTTGCAGGATGTGGGGGTGTTGCTGGTTGCTCCAAATGTCCTTCTCTGCCTTTGAAGACCAGTTTGGCAGCCCTCCCCCTTCCTGCCTCACCATCTGCTGAGGGGAGATTCCCTCCCACAGGCACATTCCTTTGTGTGAAGCCAGGCCACTTCACACCTCATCAAGGCAGCTTGGTCAAGCTGCTCAAGGCTGGCCAATCAGAGCACAGCAGCAAAAACAATGCAGGGCTGAAATTGGCAACTTTTCAGATAAAGTTTAAAACTCTTTACCTGAACAAGTTATATTAAATCCAACAACTGGAAGTTGTGGGATTTATTACAACAATTAATTTGATACCAAACTCTTGGTATGCATCATTTAAGGAGACTTTAAAAATTAAAATAAAGTCTCCCCATTCTAGCCTATGAAGGCCATTTACTACAATGAGGGAAAAACAAATTTGGCTGTTTTTACCTCACCAGGGCTTATAAAACTATTTTTATAAAGTCCCTGCTTATAGTTACATGGCACCCAGCCCTAGGGGCACATAGGGCACACCTTAGGGGTGACTTATATGTAAAAATAAGGTAGTTTAAGACTTTGGAACTACTTTTAATTCCAAAGTCGAATTTGCATATAACTTTAATTTAAAAGCAGCCAGCAAGGCAGGCCTGCCTTTAAAATGACACTGGGCACCTCAGCAGTGCACCTATGTGTGCACTACCTATGCTGTGGTCCCTAAACCTACATGCCCTACCATATACTAGGGACTTATAGGTAGGTTAACTTAGCCAATTATAATTAGCCTAATTTGCATATCCATTTTACACAGAGCACAGGCCCTGGGACTGGTTAGCAGTACCCAGGGCACCATCAGAGTCAGGAAAACACCAGCAAAAAAGTGGAAAATGGGGGTAAAAAGTTAGGGGGCCTCTACAAGCAGCCCTGTTTTCTCACAGTGTGCCTGTCACCGCACACTGTACAGACTAGGCAAATTAGATGTCAAAATATTGACGGTGTGCCTGTCATCGCGCAATGTACATGACAGGCGAGTTGATCTAGGAAATACTCAGATGTGCCTGTCACCGTTTCCAGCAGGCAGTCCGAAGTCACAGTGTCTTCTTTTATAAATGAGTTCACTTCTGTAAAACTCTGAAATTCCTGTTTAAATCCCAGTGTCTTCTTTTTTTTTCTTTTTTTTAAAACGAGTTCACTTCAGGAAAGTTCAGAAATTCCTGTTTAAATCCTCCCCTTTAAGACCGTGTCTCTTAAATATCCCTTTAAGCTGAAGGACACGCCTTTTAGAGACAATCCCTTTAAGTAAAGTCCTTCCCTTTTCGACGATCCCTTTAAGCAAATACAAGGAACCACGCCTTCTGGGAGTCAAACAGTTCTCGATCAGAGTTAATGTAACAGCCTTACTTTGAAACTGAAGACACCTGATGCCATGGAAGCCGCCAAAATCGAGACGTGGAAAGTCTTCAATGACGACACACCTGCCAAGTAAGTAAACGTTTGGCAACTGTCATTTCTTCAGTTGTTTCTTGATGATGGCCAATTCGATGATGGGGCGACAGCCACCTCGTCGCCAATGTGAAGATTGGTTACCCTTGATAAATAAGCAACAAGGCAACTCTAAAATAAGTTACCTTCTTTATTTCCTGTTGCCCCAGCCATCCGGTCCATCGCAACTGTCATCGCGTCGCGTCCTCAACTCCGCTTTGATCTCGAGAGCTCCGCGCTCCCTTCGATCACCACGGAGATCGCACGCGCTGTTCACAACCAAACACCACAGTGTTTGATCTGAATGACATTGTTGAATACAGAGAATACGACCATGTTCACATTCTCAGCCAGGGGTTTTCTAACACGTATTTCAGCTTTTAGATTACCGTTTTTGATCAAGTTATAGTGGTCGTCGTCTTCCATGTCTGGAGTCAGATCGAAGGCGAACAGAGTGTAACCAGACCCATATCCTTCTCCTCACACCAGGACTCCTGAGTCACGCAAGTGATTCCCTGTTATTGAAACCAAGCCCAGATATTCCCCTAATAAAATTAGTGTCTCCAAAGCTGAATGTGCATGGTTTTGCAGGAATCACAGCCCCCTAATGGAACAGCACTGCATAGTTGATGTTATAATCTTTGAAATTGAAGGAATTTGAGGTACAAAGACAACTAAAAGCCATGTTATCGACAGAACCTATGATGATACGTTTTGGCAGTTGCTCCAAAAATAAATGTTGCTGTTGGGTTAATCTGGTGCCAGCTAGGATGTTCATTATCTTCAGAGCTACTCTCTCAACAGCGAACGTTGCATCCGACAGCTGTAAAGCTTTGGCGTGAGCTAGTCTGATATTTGATACACTTTTACTCTCTTTACAAACAAACTAGCAAGCAGTTTATTCTGTTCTGCATCCCCGCTGATGAGACAGAAAGAATCCTTGTTGCAGTTAAGTTTGATTTTAATATCAATACCCTTAATGAGTAGTTTATCTTGGAAGAAAAGGTCTGAATGTATATGTCCGAGGAGGTCAAACAGTCTACTGCCAATGGCAAAGCTTGCTCTTTTTACAAAACCTTTATTGTTGCTGTCCAGCTCCTTGTCTTCAAAATGTGCAAAAGAATCCTTGTAGAATAGTCACACTGAAAGCTGCGTGTCTAGGGCGTTGCTGCCATAATTAAGAATACTCTCGATGTGGGCTCTGCAGGCAAAC
The DNA here is from genome assembly GCF_031143425.1 of Pleurodeles waltl. Taxonomy (NCBI): domain Eukaryota; kingdom Metazoa; phylum Chordata; class Amphibia; order Caudata; family Salamandridae; genus Pleurodeles; species Pleurodeles waltl. The sequence continues at coordinate 997,728,502 of NC_090437.1, forward strand.
ATTATCACTTTGCGTGATGAGTCTGTTGCTGAGGGTAATGTCCACCTGATTAAACATGGTTGTGATGGGGTAAGTGTTCGTTGCCACTTTAGCAGTGACCGGTATGATGGTACCATCCGCTTTTGTGATTTTACAGGTAAGATGCAGCAGAGTATTGTTGCGATCCAGAGACATATCAGTGGACCCTGACACAAAATACTCTATCAGTGCCAAAGGCATCAAAGCGGCTAGAGGTTATACTTCCATGAAAAAACTGCTCTCAATGCTGGTCTAGGTGGACTTTATAGAAATCAAGTCTAACTCTGATTTGGCATATTCTCCTGATGCGCAGTGCACGAAGGCTATGGTTTCAGGTTATTGTGTTTTAAAAAATATTTATGTTAGTGGGTGTTCTATTGTTCTTTGAGACTATCTTCCATCTTACAGATCTTCTTTTGTGAGCGCTTTTTGAAGAGCACCTCCTCTTTTTATGGGGCACCAGTAGTCCCCTACTCCTGAAAGCCCTCTGCATCCTCTTAATACTTGTGTTTGGTCTGTACATGAGTCCCTCTCCTTCTTGGGGTTGCTTGTTCATGCATTCTGTGACAACAGAAGTCACAGATCCAACCACATCCTGGGTAATGTTCGTAGCCGACACTTTAACAGGGCGTTTTGCAATTTCATAGCCTCTACTCAAGAAAGGCATGGCTCTTCTAAACTAACTACGGAAGAAATATTCAAGCTGTGCCCCGTACATAACAGGGGAGCCTTGAAAGAATGGCATCCCTCCATGCCTGGCCTGGTGTCTGTAATAGTCCCTGTACATAGTGGGGTCTCCCTATATTTTCATGATCACAATGATGACGTCTTAATATTCGCTGTCGCGGCGCAGCCTTACATGAAGTCTAACAATCACTTTCCCGTTTTTAAAGGACACCTGCTCAGACTAGATATCGAAGATCATGATCGCCATAGTGTCAAAATGTTTTTTAGAAATTCCTGCGTAGTTTGGTTTGATATACTGAATATTAACCTCTATGTTATTTCCCGCCTTCACTTGCACCCATCTTTAAAATGGTGAATAACTATCCCGACCCTCTGCGGCTGTACAATATCTGTTGCGCCGCGTGGTGCGGCGCGAGCCGAGCATTCAGCTCGCGCCGCGCAGCGCGTTCTCAGGACGCGGCGCACCCCGAGTCTTCTTTGTACAGCGCGAGGCCCCAGATATTATTTTGGGCCTCGCTCTGCCTTCTGTGGTGTCCCTGTTCTCCCCTGACCCCTCCTTACCTGTTTCTTTTTCTTTCTTCTTCTTCTTTTTCTTCTTTACTTTTTCGAGGCATTTTCTGTCCTTTCTTTATGTCTTTCCCCCTTCCCATGTTACCTTTTTCTTCCCAGCATTCCTTGGTCCCTATTTTCTATGGTTCCTGTTCTATTCTATCCTATGTTCTTTTTCCCTATCTAAAATGGTGTCTTTTTACTTCCTGTTGGTCACTTCCTGTTTCTTGGTATATAAGGGCTCTGTTTTCTCCCTTTCCTTGCGCTGCATCACTTTCTGCTCAGATTGTGTCTTCGCTCCTGATTCTTAGCCTTCGGTTCTGAATCTTTTCAATTTTACATTTACCTGCATTTTGTTCCTGTTTGATTCCTGGTTTTGTTTTCGTTTCAGGAATCCATTTTTTGGAGGTTTTTTCCCCTTTATTGGGGTTTTTTCCCTCTGGCACTAATTCTAAAGGGCACGGTCTGTTCTTGGCGTTTCCACTGCCTGCAGCACCGTGGCTACTAGAAAGAGTCGCCCCTTTCTGGGCCAAAGCCGAACCCTCAAGACCTACGCCACTAGATCTGCGGTTTCCAGGCGCCAGCAGCACGTGAGTCGTGACAGAATGCAGCGCCAAACCATTCCGACATCTTCTGATACTATGGATGACACAGTGGCGGCGGCTGCAGATCCTGATTCATCTTTTTTGACTACTATTCAACAACAAGCTCAGGAATTGCAACAATTGCGCAACGAGAATGCGGTCTTACGACAGGCTTTGGCCCTCCGCAGTGGCGATGTTCCGACTATCTCCGCCTCAACGCCTCGCTTCTCTGGTGAACCAACTAAACTGCGTGAATTCCTGGATGCATTAAAGGTTTACTTCGCCTTCAGACCTAGCCAATTCTCTCATGACAGGACAAAGGTGGGATATCTTATTAGTGCATTATCCGGTCCTGCCTTGGCCTGGGTAACCCCGATGGTGTCATCCAACGATCCAGTATTGTCGGACTATTCTGCCTTCGTGACCCGCTTCAAACAAATGTTTAGTCGCCCAGGATTGGAAGCCTCGGCAGAGGAAGCATTATGTGATATCCAGCAAGGTTCCCAGGATGTCCTCCGATATATTACACGTTTCCGTCAATTAGCGGCAGAGACCACTTGGGTGGAGCGTACCCTGGTAACTTTGTTTCGCAGAGGACTTAAGGAAGAAATTAAGGATGAATTAGTACATTCCACCAGAGTTGAAGATCTTCGTGGCCTCATGGATCATGCACTTTCTATCGAGTATCGTCTTCAAGAACGACGAATGGAGAACAGAAGGAGTAGAGGAGCATCTCAGCCAAGCTCTTCACGGATGTATCCACCTCATCCTGAGGAATCTCGTCCTCCTGCTAAGGATATAGAAGGGGAACCCATGCAAGTGGATACTGCTCGAGGGCCACTCTCTGCTAGTGAGAAGGAAGACAGACGGAAGAAGGGATTGTGCCTCTACTGTGGTTCTGCTGGTCACCTGCTTCGTACATGTCCTGTACGTCCACCTAGACCCTTGGGAAACGCCACCTCCCGTCCTCTGTAAGAAGGGAGGGGACGGGATCATCGGCTATACCTTCTATCAGCTCATTCAACGACAATACAACTTACTTGTTCGTGTTACCAGTCATATTACAACTACCTGATGGCCGCCAAGAAAGAACTATGGCATTATTGGATTGTGGTGCTAGTGGTATATACATGGATAAGACATGGGCCACTAATCTGCAAATTCCCACTCAACCCAAAGACATTCCTGAACAAGTACACACCGTGGATGGATCTTTAATATCCTCAGGTCCAGTTGATACTACGACCTTGATGTTAAATTTACAGTTTGGTAATCATCAAGAACACCTCTCTTTTGATCTCATTTCATCTCCCAACCATACCATTATTCTCGGAATTCCATGGTTTACTAGACATAACCCATATGTGAACTGGGTAACCCGGACAATTTCTTTATCCTCACAGTTTTGTCAAGAAAATTGCTTTGCTTCCGATAAATATTGGTCACCAAACAGATTAACACCTATGAAGAGTACTACGGAGTATTCCATCAACACTGTCCAAGGGGTTCCTGAACATTATTTAGAGTTCCAAGACGTGTTTCAAAAACCATCCAGACCTGTATTACCTCCACATCGAGAGTACGATTGTGCTATTCCTTTGGAACCTGGAACAGTCGTTCCCTTTGGGAGGATGTATTCTCTCACGGAACCTGAAAAGGAAGTTCTTAAGGAGTATCTGGAGGAAAATGTACAGGGTGGTCTCATTGTTCCATCATCTTCTCCAGCAGGGGCTCCTCTCTTTTTTGTACCTAAGAAGACCAAAGATCTTCGTCCTTGCATAGACTTTCGAGGCCTAAACAAGATAACTATAAAGGATCGTTATCCTTTGCCCCTCATTAAGGATATTTTAGAGGCAGTCAGAGGGGCTCAACGTTTTACCAAGTTGGATCTCCGGGGAGCTTACCACCTTTTACGTATAAAAGAAGGAGACGAGTGGAAAACAGCATTCAGGACACCGTTCGGTCATTTTGAATATAAAGTCATGCCCTTTGGTCTTACGAACGCTCCTGCTATATTTCAAAGGTTTATGGACTCAATATTTTCCGATCTCTTGAACCAGACACTCGTAATCTACTTGGACGACATCCTTATTTTTTCCAGACACCCCGAACTCCATTCTTCTCATGTGAAACAAGTCCTTCACAGACTCCGAGCACATCAACTATTCTGTAAACCCGAAAAGTGTGAGTTCGATAAGACGGAAGTCAAATATCTGGGTTATCATTTAAGTTCCACCGGCATAGCTATGGACCTAGAAAAGGTACAAGCAATTCTAGAGTGGCCTTCTCCCTCTTCTATCAAAGAAACACAATGTTTCCTAGGATTAGCAAATTTTTACCGACAGTTCATTCAAGACTTTGCTAAACAGACCAGCCATATAACCCATACCTTAAAGAAGGAAAATCTAAAACAGGGGTTTGTCTGGACCAAGGCGGCTGAAACAGCTTTTCAAGAATTAAAGAAGGCATTCACTCAAGCTCCCATCTTGAGACATCCAGATACCAATAAACAGTTTATCGTAGTTACCGATGCTTCCGAAAAAGCTATTGGAGCAGTCTTGCTTCAACTTCAAGAAGATGATGGTCTTGAACATCCTGTTTTCTATTTGTCCCATATTCTCTCTTCAGCTGAACAACATTACTCTGTACTAGAAAGAGAGTTGTTAGCTCTGAAGACAGCCTGCATCGAATGGAGACAGTTTCTGATGGGATCCAAGGAGCCTTTCGAGGCGAGAACAGATCACCGTAATCTGCAATGTCTACGTAATTTTGTATGCCAAAATAGTCGCCAGGCGCGTTGGGCCTTTTTCTTTAGTCAGTATGACTTTTACATCACCTATATTCCTGGATCTCAAAACATTCTGGCTGATGCTCTGTCTCGACGCTATCCAGATTGTACTCCTTCCCCATCTCAGTTTCTACTGGAGCCTAGTAAGATCATTGGAGTTGCTCAATCTTTTCTGGATGAGGTACAACTGGAGTATTCCAGCCTGTCTAATAGCGAAATAGAGAAATTAAGAACCTTTTTATGCAAGAAAGAAGGATTCTTTTTTCATCAGAAGCTGTTATTCCTCCCTACTAACAGAGTGCGAGACAAAGCATTACAGATGTGCCATGATTCACCGGTTGCTGGACATAGAGGTATTAAGGCCACTCAAGAACTTCTTTCGCGATCTTTCTGGTGGCCTACCTGGAAATCAGATGTCGAAAGATATGTTCAGGCTTGTCCCATATGTGCCCAAGTCAAGATTCCCCGTAGCAGACCTGCAGGATTACTACAGCCTTTGCCAGTTCCACCAACGCCATGGCATACTATTTCCACTGACTTTATGTGTTCACTTCCGCCATCAGCTGGAAACCAGGTTATCATGGTCACTGTTGATTCTTTCACTAAGATGGCCCACTTTACTGCTCTAAAGAAATTACCAACATCCCAAGAATTGAGCCAGATATTTATCGACCATATTTTCCGTCTCCATGGACTTCCACATACCATTGTGTCTGACAGGGGTCCCCAGTATATTTCCCGGTTTTGGAAACATTTTTGCAAGACACTGAATATCAATATAGCACTATCATCCGGTTTCCATCCTCAGACCAATGGACAAACTGAGCGTTTGAATCAAGGACTAGAACAATACCTTCGTTGTTTTTGTAATTCCACCCAAAGCAACTGGAACACTTATCTTCCTATTGCTGAATATTCCTACAACAATTCTGTCCATAGTGCCTCCAAGGTCACTCCCTTTTTCTGTTCCTATGGCTATCATCCGACCTCTTTTCCTACTGCTCCTCAATCTACCTCTCCTCTGCCTGCCATTACATCTTTTTCCAAACGTCTCCTGCAACTCCATAAGCTCATTAGATCTAATTTATTGCACACTAAGAGGTATATGAAGAAGATCGCTGATAAGAAACGTGGACCCACTCCTGATTATCACCCTCAGGATAAAGTCTGGCTTTCTTCCAAATTCTTGCCCTCTCGTCTTTCTCTGAATAAGTTCACGCCTCGCTATTATGGGCCTTTTCGTATTCTTCAGTTGCTCAATCCTGTCACTGTTCGTCTTCGCTTGCCTCATACTTGGAAAATTCATCCGGTCTTTCATGTATCCCAACTCAAACCTTATGTCCCTGATCCTTTCTCTCGTCAGTTTCCTTGTCCTCCTCCTGTGTTGGTGAATGATGTCCCTGAATATGAGGTTCAAGAAATTTGTGACTCTCGCCTTTTTCACCAGCGTCTTCAGTATTTGATTCACTGGAAGGGTTATCCTCTTAGTGAATGCTCTTGGGAAGATGCTTCTTCTGTTCACGCCCCTCTTTTGATTTCTCGTTTTCATCGTTTGTTTCCCTTCAAACCTGGACCTTCGGGGGGGGGACCTACTGTTGCGCCGCGTGGTGCGGCGCGAGCCGAGCATTCAGCTCGCGCCGCGCAGCGCGTTCTCAGGACGCGGCGCACCCCGAGTCTTCTTTGTACAGCGCGAGGCCCCAGATATTATTTTGGGCCTCGCTCTGCCTTCTGTGGTGTCCCTGTTCTCCCCTGACCCCTCCTTACCTGTTTCTTTTTCTTTCTTCTTCTTCTTTTTCTTCTTTACTTTTTCGAGGCATTTTCTGTCCTTTCTTTATGTCTTTCCCCCTTCCCATGTTACCTTTTTCTTCCCAGCATTCCTTGGTCCCTATTTTCTATGGTTCCTGTTCTATTCTATCCTATGTACTTTTTCCCTATCTAAAATGGTGTCTTTTTACTTCCTGTTGGTCACTTCCTGTTTCTTGGTATAGAAGGGCTCTGTTTTCTCCCTTTCCTTGCGCTGCATCACTTTCTGCTCAGATTGTGTCTTCGCTCCTGATTCTTAGCCTTCGGTTCTGAATCTTTTCAATTTTGCATTTACCTGCATTTTGTTCCTGTTTGATTCCTGGTTTTGTTTTCGTTTCAGGAATCCATTTTTTGGAGGTTTTTTCCCCTTTATTGGGGTTTTTTCCCTCTGGCACTAATTCTAAAGGGCACGGTCTGTTCTTGGCGTTTCCACTGCCTGCAGCACCGTGGCTACTAGAAAGAGTCGCCCCTTTCTGGGCCAAAGCCGAACCCTCAAGACCTACGCCACTAGATCTGCGGTTTCCAGGCGCCAGCAGCACGTGAGTCGTGACAATATCGCTATACATGTAGAGTTTATATAAACCCCCATTATTATCGGGCACGAGGGGCCTGGCTCTACAGGGCTTTTTTTATGTTGTACTGTGCCTAAAACTCTTCTTAATTTACCCATGCAGCTAAACTCTTGATTACAATTTGGAGTGTAAAGAAACAAAACACCTTCCTTCTAACGTTATCTAATACCAGCTGAATTTTCAAATAAGTTTCAGTGCCGGCTATGGATTTGTTGATGGCCTCAACCACCACCACAACGCTTTGGTAATAGCCATGAGGAGAGCCAGCCTGAATGATCAACAGGTCCTGATCACACTTTGTAGTAGATTTGGCCTCTAACTAAGTATAAGTATTCCAGGTTCTTGGGTATTGGATTTTGGTTAGGGCTGCCTCCCAGTCCCCTTCTAGGTCCACAGGTTTAGTGAGTTTCACAGTATGTTTAGAAATGTTATTGTTGGGAAGCATGTCCTTTGAAGCGTTGGATGGCAAGGTGATATAAAATGACAATGTCTCCATATTGTTGCTTGTAGAACGCACTGTACTCACACATCCTGCTGGGAGCTGGCTAGCACCCAATTGTTAAATTTATCAGGCCACCCCTCCATTTGACAAAGGCCTGTTTGCTAGCCCCGCTATCTTTCCGTATCAGAATCTTTTCAACTCTGCACACCCTTTTTGGATTGTGCGGGACTTTTTGTAACTCTTTGTTGTATAAGGCACCTGACACAGTTTCACCGTCGTAGTCCTTCATTTGTTAAATATATGCACCTTCTTTAAGCTCTACACTCTCCACCATAAATATTTCATCACTAAAAGTCTGCTGGTAGCCCTTCATAAAGACCCCTTTCAACTTTGACATGATCACCTTCTTTTAAAAGAGGCTTCTTCACGTCGTCAGTAAAACGGCTCTAGCATGCCTTTCTCCACACCTCTAAGGAATTATCAGGTGTTACCTCTACGAGAGACATTTTGATGGTTCTGTGACAACTGTTGTTATAAACATTTATAAACGCCCTTAGAACATCTACATAGCGGTATGTGTTGTAAGCCGTGAAATATCTCCACATCTTAGATTTTAGAGTTCTGTTAAAATGCTCATCACAGCCAGTTTTACCTCTGTGTGCATGACAAAATGCTAATTGTATGCTGTTTTAATAATTTCTGAAATTACTTGTTTAAAAATTATTTTTCAGCCTCTATTAGCAGTTTTTGAGAGGTTCGCCTTTCCTAAAGATGGCTTTAAAGGCTGTGGTGACACTAGTTTTATCTCTTAGCGCTTCCACAAAGGCGCACTTGGACAAAACATCTATAACCATTAATATATATCAAGCTTTGTAATTATACTTGGCTAGATCTTGAAGACTGATTACATCCACCTGCCATTTGTAATTTAGCTGTGCATTACCGATGATCGGTCTCCTCTTAAAACGCTTCCTAACTGATGTATGGAGTGAATATGCCTCTTCCCCAGATAACCACGTCTTCACCTGCAATCCATTTACAGGGTCATTTTCAACTAGAACCCTTCTAAACAGTGCTTCAGCACTTCTGAAGTTTCCAACCCCTCTTGTATCATAAGAAACCTTCCTTAATCCACCAACAGACATGTTTGTCATCCCCGCCCTCCCATAAAATGAAAGACAATTGTTTTGTTTAAGGTCATTTAATTAAAAATAGGGAATGTTGGCAACACATAAACAGGGCAAGCTTTTACAGTTTCATAGTACACAGTTTGTCGGTGTTGGTGGTGAGCTTGTGGCCTTTCACTACTTTTACATAATAAAACACAGTGTACAGCTACTACTAGGGGGCCTGCTAATAATTTGTCTCAGTGTCACAAGTTTTGAAATTTTTACAGCTATAAAGTCAACAGCTCTAGATGGGATTTCATGATCACCTCTCCTATAACTTTGTACACTTAGGATACAGACGACATTCAAAAGATTGTACAATTCTCTATTGTACAATACAAAACTGTTATTTCTGAAATAATCTTTGGTCAAGCCTTCCAAGGCGATATGTAAGCTGGTCGTTAGTGAAAGAGCTAAATCCCACACATATTGTTTGTACATGTTCCAGTATTCGTTCGTAGTAGGCAGCCACGCGTGCACAGACCAATTGGCTATGCACAATGGACTGTCACTGCAGCGTTGCAGGTGGATCACTAAGCTTCAGATAGCGGAGAGTTGCAGGTTGTATTTTGGTTATTCTTTCTTTGAGCAACAGATACATCAATCTGGCAATACATATGAATCCCGGACATAACTCAGAACCAGCTCGTGCACCGACATTCTGATGCTTTTCCTAGAAGTGAGTAAGTATGTAACGTTAAACAATACATTAATTACACTCTACAGTTGGGACTCATCATTTTTAAAACAGTTTTTGTGGGGCTAAAGAGCTGACGCATTGTCTAGTTTTAAAATAAATATTGCACATACACCTTTCTACAGCCATTTCTGCCATCTTTCTAACAAAATACATACACAAGCCTTGCATATGACCAACTTTTAAGCTCAGCTCGCAAGGGCATTGGATTTCTTTGAACAATCCATACGCCAAACTTAACAGTTTATATACTTTGTGCAGGTCTAGCAAGCCAACTACATGAAGAATTATTCTTGATTTGTATGACACATATAGACACTCATGAGCCTCCTGCTGAGGATCCTTACATTTGTGGTCATAGCAGACAATATAAAAGTCACGTTTGAAACAAGCGTTCACAACAACCGCCGTAAAGTCTTTCTCAGGCCATATGTTATCATATGGTATGCCTGGGGCTTCCTTTTCAAAATCTGTAATATTGTGTGTAAAAACACATTTATTATGAGGCTATTTGTTTTGGATTGTGGAACTTTCAGTCTGTTTTGAACAGCATAAGCAGTAAACATGTATGGAATTAACTGCTGGCAGCATCCCCTCTACCACATCGCATTTTGCCAATGCTTTCTACAGTTCAAAAAAGAAAGAAAGGCAAACTATTAGTTAACATTGTTCAATATAGCCATATATAAAGTGTAAGTAAGTGTCAATAATGATCTTTACTAACCTTGTCGTTTTCAACGGATGCAGTGGTGGCTCTGAAATCTTGAGAGTCGCTGAGTTCCATCGAGGCATAACCGGCATCAGAGTTTGCCCGGCTGATACACGATGACAGCCTCTGGAGCCGGTTTCTCTAGAAGGCCCATATCTTCATAGACAGGTGAGTTAGGAGCTATTATAGATTCTTAACCATCTTCCACTTCGTTGAAATTGCTTTCAGCCCTTGTTTCTGTACTCAAGGCTTCTCTGCTGCTGGAGCCCTTAACAAGGAATATCAATTGCAGCAAATGCTTGAGGCTCAATGATTCAAATTCCCATGCAGGGCTCTTTGCGAAAACCAGTGACATCATGACAACCCTCTTTAAAACCGCTCTGCTGCGTGAACTGCTCCATCATCGCTGGTGTCAGGCTATGATAATATTTATTGATAGTGTTCTAAACAGCAGTGGAGGACGTCTTTTTGGGGAGGTGGCTGTGTCTCTTCACAACAGAATGCTCTCTTTCTTGAGGTTGGTTCTAGGGTTTGGCATAGGCTGCTTAGGAGGCTCCTTATATGCATTCTATGCATCAAAAAGGTGGGTGTCCACTTCTATATAACCACATGGTCACATGATCTCCAGGGGCTCTGGTTCGCTTTGGCTTGTCTCATTGACCTAGCCATGTGTCTGCACCATGAGCACATAACTAGCACATGTCTAGGGTGATGTCACAACATACGTGACCCAACATGGTCACGTTATCCCACAGATGTGATGTCAGTTCCAGGGAGGGCCCCTGGGGACCCGGAAGTCCTGGTAACGGAAGTGACATCACTTCCAGAGTGGGACAGCTGTCACTTTTTGCATGATGGCAAAAGGTATCCCTTTTATCTACTCCCACAGACAGTTGTAAACAGGAAGCCTATAAGTCGTGGATAACTCGAAGCATTGCCAGAGCCTCCCTGATTGATTGCATGACTGCTTGTGCACACAAGGCATAGACCCTGCCATAGGGGATTAGGACCGAAGAAGGCCAGGAGCCAAAGGAGCGACATTGAGGGTTACTCAAGGTGCTCTAAGCAGGGAGGTGAGCTAGGAGACTGTACTCAGCTGCCTGTAAGTGTGAGCCTGATGGGCCAGGGGAGGCAACCTCTCTAGGCCTGGGCACAGGTAGTAGCACAACTCAGTGAGCTCCTGCTTGTTTCTCTCTTTTAGTGGTGGGCCTAACTTAAATTGGCCCCCACCCATGAAAATCTCTCAGCCACATTTACCTTCAGGTATGTTTTATTAGAAGGATAAGGAAAATGAGAAGGAGAAAGGGAAAGGAGAAAAGAGAAGTCAACAACAAGATATTTCTGAGTCTTGCAAAGCATTGTGTATACATTATGTGTTCCGATGGTAGCAATAACAGCAACTGATTCAATAGTAATGGCAGTGGGAAGGCTGACAGTCCCGGATTGGGGTGGCAACAGCGAGTACGACCATTGTTTTTTACCTTAAACTGGAAAGCCTCCTACATAAAGTTTTGAGACTCACAAACTAAAGACTAAAATCAGTAGAGAACAGGGCAAGCGGAGGACAAGTCTCATGGCAAGAGAAAAAAGGGACCAAGGGCTGCAGCACACACATCTTGGCAAATATACTTTACATAATGCAACTATTAAGAATCAGTCTCTTAAAGAGGCAGGCCTGGAAATGGCGGGCTTTAACCCCCGGCAGGCCAGTAGAAAAGAAAACCAAATGTACACACTTTGCACAGGTACTTTACAAGGATGAGGGAGCCCTCCAAATGACATCATCAACCCCATTAACAAGCAGTGCATGCAAGGCAAGGCAAAGTAGCGCACTACACACTTCAATACATAGACTGGCACCTGAAGGAACTCCATCGAAGGAGGCACTACGTAAACTGGAAAACCCAAATCAGAGATGCACAAGATCTTGTCCAAAATTGTGCTCAGAAGATTAAATCAATGCGATTATTGAACTCTCCTCAAGAAGTAGAGGGGACACCACCTTTGAAGTATCCATAAAAGACCCCCTCAGCACGATCATCCAGACCGAAGTGAAAAAACAAGAAGGCCAGTCTTTGACAGGCATGGACACAACATTGGACCTGCCTACCTCAACCACTGCCTCTCCTTCTAAGCACACCCCAAGCAACTCCGCTCTGCTCAACTGGCCCTCGCCACCTTACCTAGGATCCAGAAGAACAGGGATGGAGGAAGATCCTTCTCCTACCTCCTCCACAGACATGGAAGCACTGCCATTTCACCTCAGGCAGTCACCCTCTCTGGCTCAGTTCAGGAAGGATCTCAAGACTTGGCTCTTTGACTGACCCACATTCCCCTTCAGTGCCTTGAGCCCTCCGGGGGGCAAGTCGCACTCTACAAATATTTGATTGATTGATTGATTGATTGATAGCCTTGGGAAGAGCTGAAAGACAGAGGCTTTTCACCAACCAGATAACGAGCGATCATGGCTTGTGGATATGGGAAGCAACAAACTGGAAAGCACAACTCCCATTGGCAATCCTACAAAGACACATTGGTCAATGATCAGCTCTACTGGAGGGGCCCTTCAGTCACTAAACCCAGGAGGATTTAAGAAACTTATACTGGAACAAGATCACACACCTACATTACAGGTGCAAAAAGATGGAAGCTCGACTGGACAAGAGGAGAGCAGGAGAGCACCTTCATGGGAGACAGTTCAGAAGGAAATATACCATCTCCAGATACACTCCTTAACACTTTGAATTTCACATTATTGGCAGCTAGCAAAGCTCAATCATGGCATTTGCACAAATTAGAGGTCAAGGTGGGCCTAATACAGATGCTTGCATATAGAGTACTAATTCTTGACAAGAAAATAGATAAGCTTCACCAGAAGCTAGACACTCTCCCATGTAAACACATGTCTCCCAACAAGGTAGTGGACACAGAAGGCCACAATGCCATTGTAGACAAACTCTATACTTTACCTGACTTTCCCCCTACTCTAGTAAAACACCTAAAATCTAAAGGGGCCTACCCCAGTTGTGAAACAATGTATTAATAAAGCTGTCCTGTGTCAGGCAGAAACCTATACTACTGGAGGCCTTACAAGGTGCCACTCTCATCCAGAATTTGATGTGCAAAGTAGCCCAGTGGGTGAGGCTGAGGAACAAACATTGAGAGAAGAAGGTTATGAGAAAGAAGAGCAAATGTCAATTGTGACACTGAACATATCAGAGCAGTCCCCCCACAGTCATATCAGGAAAGTCAAATGCAGATGACCATGTGTATGAGAGACCTCTAGACATGTGCATTTGGAACTGTACCAAGAGGAAGAAAACACAGAAGGATCACTATCCTGATGGGAAAAGCAAAATTGTAGCATACCTTGAATTAATAAAAAGAAAGAAAAAATATTTTGAGTGCGGGAAACAATGAACAACTCAACACAGGAACAACATGTGATAATTACCCTTGATGAGAAGAGCCAAAACAGTAACCCAGGGAAAAGAACTATCTATCCCATTTTTTATCTGAAGGCACCAACAAGGAGTAAGAATACACTGGACAGTCTAGAGGATCCACTGCCTGACATCCTGTGTGCAAAAGAATCAACCACCAATGCTACTGGAGGTGCAATTGCTCAAGGTAAGCCCCCTGACTCTGATGGCTGCATGGAAGAAAACAGGGAGGCTAAAAGCGATGAATTGCACCCATCCAGAAGGATAAAGAAAGTACAACGGCAGCTTAGAAGCATCACTGAAAACCAGATGAACCACAACATACAGAAGGTGGAAAGCCCTATTGATAGTATTTGCGTTGGGCAAATGGTGACCGGGTATGAGGTCCTCCACTGTTCAACATCTACACCTGCTACATTGATCATCACATCAAAATTTAACTTGATAGGAGCATGGGATATGTCAAATAGAATAAGCATTCTATGTCTCTTAAGAAACATAACATCATTAACATAGCTCACCTCTGAGCACCTTAAGATGCTACAATTTAAAACTCTGCCCCATTGAGTCTCAAAGAATCAACTGCAACTGAGTGGATGAACATTGGAGATGTTAAAAACATAATAAAGGAAAGCAAGTGATTCAAGGAGTGGGGTTTCTTTATTAATGAGCCGGCCATTGAAAGATCTCCTCATGTGTTAACTGTTGCATTTTCCCTACCTTTCTGCCGTTTCATTTCTTCAATGGCGACGAGGGACAACAAGGAAAACGAAGGACTGGCTGTTGGACCCTGTGTGCGTGTTTTGATTGGTGTGCAGTTTTCCTTAGCTGAGGAGTGGCAGTCCTTGCAGTTTTTGCACTTCCTGGGTGTTTTCTGTTGTGAGGTTCGGGGAGCTGGATTTCGGAGGTCGTGAAAGGTTGTTTTTAGCCAGAGTGGCAACGTTTTGGGCGCTGTTGAATGGCTGGGCAGCGGGGACTGTTTAATTGTTCGCACGTGCAGTTGCAAGCTTGTGACTAGACGCTACGCAATCGTGAGCATGCGTTTCTCGTGTGCTTGTTAATCTTCATCTGGCAGAGCGGAAACAAGCTGCTGCGTCCGTGCGTGTGTGTGCGCGTCTTTGTAGGGAGGACATTTCTGGAATAGCAGGAACTAGCACTTGTGTGCATGTAGTTTCCTGTTATTCCAAGTGTATTACCTCAACAAAGTGTCGGTGATGCGCACACCTTAGTAATATAAAGTGCACCACCAACTGGCATGAATATAATGGCATAAGAACCTTTAACTGCTAACTGTGAGTACTTTGACAAACTCCAAAAGACAACGGTGACTACTTTATTTATATTAATTTTTTATTCTGACAATTGTTTATTTGTCTGAGTTAGTTATAGAATCTGTAAAAGCACCACCTATGTTTTCACAACGGCCAAGGCAACCTGCAATGCCATGGGAGGATTGGAAGGATGCATTTGAAGCATATTTAGAGGCGATTGGAGGGGACATTTTTGCCTCAAAAAAGGAAACTTGCTTTATTGAAACATAATTTAGGGATTGAAGGTCACAAGATTTTGCATAGTTTACCAGTTACTGACACCCATGATGAAGGTGATGAGGAAGAATTGTATGAAAGAGCTATCAGTGCTTTAAGTGACCATCACAGTCAAAAGTGTAATGAGGTTGAAGAAGGGCATACATTTTTTTCAAGAAGTCAATTGCCAGAAGAAAGTGCAGAGCAATATGTAGGATGTTTACGAGTTTTAGCAGCCACGTGTCAATTTAAAGATACACATGATGAGATTATTAGAGATCAATTGATCAATAAGCTAAGTAATCTTAAAATTCAGGAAACATTGTTAAGTGTACACAAACCTACATTAGAAAAAATGATAACAATTGCTAAGAGAATGGAAGATGTATATTCGTATATGTCAATTTTAAAGTCGCAAAATAAGGCATTTTCATCCCAAGTGAGTTTTTGTGAAGGGAATGTGCAGGATATGAATATTATTACAAGAAGTGAATTGAGAGCTAAACCAACTGAAAGTTTTAATAGTAGAAATACAACTCAATGTTTTGGGTGTGGAAGTTTTAAGCATATAGCTACAGAATTGCCCAGCTGTTAAGGCCAAATGTTATCATTGTACACATACAGGGCATTTTTCTAGAATGTGCAGAGCTAATATGAATGGAAATAAAAGGTATAGGAAAGAGAATTCCAAAGGTGTGGTACAAATGCTTGAAGAACAATCATCAAATGATGATGATGAGGTTTTGGTTGTATATGAAGTTGAAGATTTAGCAGCGTCTTCATCAAACATTTTCATGCAATATCAGATTTTAAATATTGATGATGTGTATAATCCACCAAAGTGTAAAATGTAAATGTTGGGAGTGTCTCTGGATATGTGGGCTGATTTGTGTTCTCCATACACCATTATTAACAAAGTCACATATGATCTTTTGCCGGGTGCATGTTTGAAGCAGACCACTATAACTCCTGTGGGTTATTGTGGAACAAAGTTATCTATGCTAGGGTGTTTTGATACAGATTTGAGTGGTACAGAAACCTGAGAGGACTTTTGGCAGCACTTCCAGCAACCCCACAGACAAAGATGCTCTCTGCTGATGAAGGGCTTACCCAGAAACACGTATCGAGAGATTTACAGCACTTGCTGCACCTACTAAGGTGAAAATTTCTAGTTTACTTTAAGGATAAAAAACAAACTTGACTGCATTTACCATGATGCACTGGGGCTAACTGCATTCTGGAGTGTGAGGCAGGGTGCTCCCTTTCTGGTTTTCCTGTTTAAAAAGGCTCCCTTGAGCCAACGAGCTGACGAGCTCTGGTTGAAGCACCTGCGTGCCAGTGAGTGGTACAGAAACCTGAGAGGACTTTTGGCAACATTTCCAGCAACCCCACAGACAAAACTGCTCTCTGCTGATGAAGGGATTACCCAGAAACACATGTCCAGAGATTTACAGCACTTACTGCACCTATTAAGGTGAAAAACTTTAGTTTACTTTAAGGATAAAAAACAGACTTGTACTGCATTTACCATGATGCACTGGGGCTGACTGCATGCTGGAGTGTGTGGAAGGGTGCTCCCTTCCTGGTTTTCCTGTTTAAAAAGGCTCCCTTGAGCCAACGAGCTGATGAGCTCTGGTTGAAGCACCTGCGTACCAGTGAGTGGTACAGAAACCTGAGAGGACTTTTGGCAGCATTTCCAGCAACCCCACAGACAAGCTGCTCTCTGCTGATGAAGGGCTTATCCAGAATCACGTGTCCAGAGATTTACAGCACTTGCTGCACCTACTAAGGTGAAAAACTTTAGTTTACTTTAAGGATAAAAAACAAACTTGTACTGCATTTACCATGATGCACTGGGGCTGACTGCATGCTGGAGTGTGAGGCAAGGTGCCCCCTTTCTGGTTTTCCTGTTTAAAAAGGTTCCCTTGGGCCAACGAGCTGACGAGCTCTGGTTGAAGCACCTGCGTGCCAGTGAGTGGTACAGAAACCTGAGAGGACTTTTGGCAGCATTTCCAGCAACCCCACAGACAAAGCTGCTATCTGCTGATGAAGGGCTTACCCAGAAACACATGTCCAGAGATTTACGGCACTTGCTGCACCTACTAAGGTGAAAAACTTTAGTTTACTTTAAGGATAAAAAACGAACTTGCACTGCATTTACCATGATGCACTGGGACTGACTGGATGCTGGAGTGTGAGGCAGGGTGCTCGCTTTCTGGTTTTCCTGTTTAAAAAGGTGAAAGGTATGTTTGGTCTGACAATTGTGAGAAGTCATTTTTAGCCATTAAAGAGAGTATTTCCATTGCACCTACTTTGAAACCATTCAACATGGAGTATAAAACTGTTCTCAGTACGGATGCTAGTGCACATGGATGGATGCCGTGCTAAAGCAACTACATCAAAGACATGAAATAATTTTTGCTTTTGCTTCGAGAACCCTGAAGCGAGCTGAAGGAAGTTATTCGGTCATTGAAAAGGAGGCTTTGGCTTGCTGGTGAGGGGGTACAACATTTTTGTCCATATTTATGGGATATACACTTTGAATTGAGGACGGATCATAAGCCCTTAGTGAATGTGTTCTCGGCAAATGGGTGGAGGAAAAGCTACACTATGTATAGCCAAATGGTTATTTAGGTTACAGGAGTTTACATTTACTGTGAAATATGTGCCGGGTAGTTGATTTGTCAGAGGATGATTCCTTCCAAGATCAAAATACAGAGGAATGGATGGTAGCTGCAGAAGATCAGTTATTTGAAGGGGCCATTACTAAGGAAGAATGTGAGAGAATTGTATAATTGGATGAAGATATGTGTAAAATCAAACAGAATGTAACTAGTGAGTGGAAGAAACAATTGGCGGATGATTCGCTTTTGGGAAAGTACAAATTAGTATGGTCAGAATTATCGGTTGTGAATATTATAGTGTAGAGAGCTGAAAGGTTGCTTGTGCCTATGTCTGTCTGAAAAAAGGTTAAAGGTTAATGATGTTATTGCATGAGGGTAATGGCGGAATGTCGGCTATGAATGGTAAAGCTCAAATGGATTTCTGGTGGCCAGGTATGGACAAGGATATAGATAGATTCGTACAGAATTGTGAAAACTGCAGAAATGGTGACACATCTTGGGTAATTAAAGAGTCACTTATACTTCCATTTAAGTTTCTAGTGGTGGTTTGGAAGAAGCTTGGTATGGACATTTGAGGTCCATTTAACTTTCCAGGCTTGAGGAATAAATTTGCCATAGTAATGATCGACCTCTTTTCCAAGTGGCCTGATGTTCATATGGTTGACGATATGAAATCGGATGATGTGATTGCTTTCTGCAGAGATATTTTTGCAAGGGAAGGTCTTCCTGAGGAAATAGTTACAGATAATGGTCCTCAATTCATCTCACAGAAAATTGAAGAATTTTTTAAGTCTCTTGATATTATACATCAAAAAACGGCACTGTATCATCCACATAAGAATGGTTTGGTTGAGAGGTTTAATAGGGTGTTGGAAGAGTGTTTACAAAGGGATGTAAAAAATGGGATGAAGTGGAAAGATGAACTTAGAAGCATGTTGTGGAGTTATAGGTGTACTCCACATTCTGTGACAGAAGAAACTCCTTTTGTATTGTTACGAGGGAGGAGACCAACCACAACGGCCTCTCAAGTATGGATGAGAAAGGAACATTAAATTAGTTGTGATTTGGAAAAAATTTCAAGGAAGATTGAAGAAAGGAAGCAGAAATACTGTGATAGAAATAACAACAAGATGAACAAATCTCCTTATTAATTGAATTGGGGAATATGTATGAGTTAGGTTGGGTACTATGGTAAGGAAGGGAGAGTCAACATTTTTCAAGGTCAAGAAAGTTTTGGAAGTTTTTGGTAATACTGTCATTTTGGAAGTAAATGCAAAATGGAATGTCAGGAGATTGGTTCTGTGTGGAAATAGATTATGTTCAAAAGAAAAGAAGAATGATGATTGTTTGGAACAAGATAATGTTAATGTTACAGACATAATAAGGATGTTGAAGAAGCCTGAAAGACAAAAGGTTCCACCTAAATGGTTGAAGGAATACTGTATGTGCAATAGATACATGAAAACTATGTATACTATGTAACAGGATGAGTTGCATTTTATTTGTATAGGAAATTCTTAGCGTACCATAACAAGAATAAGTAATGTTATTTGTGTATGTGTAGGAAAAAGTGTATATATAATAATATCTAAGTGTCATTGGGGGGAAGATGTTTTGTATGTCATGTTTGTTTTTAAAGTTATGCTTTATGACATGGGAAGAATGTTAAGGTTGGAATGGAATGTGGAAAGGGAAGGCACAAAGCACATTATCCCACTGTTTAGGAGGAGAAAATGACTGTGCAACTGTCAACCAAACAGGGAGATCAAATCAAAAGTTACTCCACAGTGGCCAATAGCCCCTGTGATCAACAAACCAACTGGGGATGGCTAATGGCTGCCTTAACACTTGAAGAGCAACATAGCACCTAGTAAAAGGAAGGGAAGTAAACACAAAGCCAGACATAGTATAAGCATAATACGTTAGAATGTAGCAGGATTGATCACATTAATGATTAGCGAGGCCCTTGATTTTCCAGGCACTGGGTACTTGCTGTGTCTGCAGGAAACCTGGACCACTGCACCAGCATCTATCCCAGGTTATCGTGCAATTCACAAGATTGCACAGAAAAAGAACCTCTTTGGAAGACATCCTGGTGATCTATCTACCTTTGTGAAGTTGGTTCTACAGTTAAAAACACGAGCGGTAAAAGCAATGAATCACAACCTGTCAGCAATTGAACTAGCAGGCCTAATGATGGATGGACAACACACATCTATCATCCTCCAACCCGCGAAAAGAGGGGAAACAAAAGGCCACTATAGACATCTGTGATGAGGTTCAGATGCTCCTCTACCAGTATCCAGGCCACAAAAGTAATCTTAGAAGGAGACTTCAACATGCGTAATCTAGGCCTCTCAGGAGAGGACTAAAAGGATGCCAATCACAGTGACCTTGAAGCCTGCACTAAACACTTGATTGGTGCATATAGGAGAAGCAAGGTAACCCAGAGGACAGACAACAGCCCACGTTGAGAAACATGTAAACTTTGAATTATGTGCTCATGACTAAACACCTGAGATCCAGATGCACGGAATACAAAATCACAAGTAAAACTGCAAGTGACCATCATCCTCTGCCAATTAAAATCAATTTGAGTTCCAATATGCATACACATGTCACACCTGTCGGCCAACCTTTGTCAGCTGAAGCTAACCCAATACAAAAAAAGGATAAAGTGGGGCCTGTTAGTAAACATATGTCTCAAAAATGGAAGGCTCTACTCAATTAATTTGTCCAAAATTCTACCTTACCAGTAAAAGATTGGTGAATCTTAATGAGAGATCTGCACACAGAATTAACTACCAATGATGACCCTCTACGAAAGCCACGTACCCATCACAGAGCAAGGACTTAGAGTTTAAACAAAGCAAAAGGAGATGCTCGAAGCATGCCATCGGGCATAGAAGGAAAATAAGGTGGACTGGCTGAAAGAAAGTTAAAAACGGGAAGGAAAAATCATGAAAAATCATTCTGGGATCTGAAACAAAAACACAGAGGAAGAAGCATATTCACACCTTACTTGAGCCATGCAAGTCACTGAAATTTTGCGAACACATAAATGTCCTTCTAAATAAAACCACTGGCAAAGACACCACAGTTTGTTCAGAAAATGGATTAGCCATGTATCCTGCACATACAAGGATGAGGAGAAACCCATTGCCACCTCTGATGTCCTATTAGGAGATGTTACAGGGATACTTAGGGAGAACCCAAATAGTTTAACCGAGATGGAAACAGTAAAAATATCACAATCAATTCACAAGGACTGTGCCCTGGGCCAAATAGCCTACTGGGAAGCATTTTTGGGAAAGACGTGGACTTTTGGGCACCCCAGGTGCACACCCTCTTTAAAGTATGCATTTCATCGTCTAGCTTTTCAGCCTCATGAAAGTCTCCATCTTGTTTCCAATCCATAAAAATGTGACAATGCATTACTTTGGAACTACAGATTAATCACCCTGTTGGATGTGGAGGTGAAAGCCTTTGCTAAAGTTCTTCTGTGGGAGTTAGAGGTTTGGGTCACAGATAAGAATATCATTCTTTACTACCAAATGGGTTTATGCCCCAAGGTATCCACAATGTATAATGCAAGCACCCTTTCATACTTGGGGCCTAATTTAAGAAAAGTGGCGCTGCACCCCTTAGCGCCCACCCTAATTCCACCATGTGTGTGCCGTATCTCAGATACAATGCTCCATGGCGGTAATTAGGGGAACTAGCATCAACATTGTTTATGCTAGTTCAGAGCTTTGCAGGTTTAGCTCCACAAATGTTGATGCTAATCCTGCAAAGCCAATTGAGGTCCATTGTAAATAATGGTGTGCCTCCTTTTAATCCCTTGCTCTGAGCAGGCGTTAAAAGTGCTGAAGCTAAATGACACGAAGATTTTTTTTTTTAATTTTTTGCACTTTTTCTTTAGCCCCTATAAAGGGGGAACACCCCCTTTTAATACGTTACGGCTTGTGTAGGCATAGTGTAGCGCAAAGGGTTACAAAGTGGTGCAATGCATGCATTGCGAACTTTGTAAATTTGGCGCAGAAATTTTGGCCTCGTTGGGCCATATTAGTGTTAAAAAATGATGCTAATGTGGAGCAAGGGGGCACTAGGGGCTCTTAAATCTGCCCCTTGGTTGACAAGGCAGCAGAAGAACATCAAACCCGCTAAATGCACGTTTCATAGGCTATAGTGCAGTCTTTGACGGCATTGACTGGAAAATCCTATGGCCTTATGTTGCTGCATGGGAGATCTAAAAAAACTCTGGCAGCAATAATAGTCTTGTATACAGACACCGGGGTCCAAGTAAAGTTAAATCAAACCCATGCACCCCAAAAATAAAATGAATAAATGTCTTAATCAAGCAGGTGTCATCACCTCAATGGTGTTCAAATTGTACACTGCAGATCTAGGCCTGGAGCTGTTAAAAAGGAATCTTTTCCCTTCAAGAATTGGGTCCCTCAAGCTGCCCATTATACAATGCACAGACTACCCCATAATATTAGATCACAAAAGTATTGGGATAAAGAGGGCACTGGCCATGTTACAACATTAAAAAAGCATTAAAAGCTAATCCCTCAAAAACCAAGGCCTTAATCTTTGGATAGAAACCGAAAAAATAACACCTGTCATGGAACCTGAGCCCCCTAAATATTTCCACAGCTTGTAAATACAGCTTGTTTAGTATCTGGCTGTTTGATTCTGACAAAACCTTTTCACAGGCAGGGGCAATTGAGGAAAAGGCTGGTAAAATGTAATTCACCCTAGCAAAACTACATTATAATTTACAGAGCCCAACAGCTGACGGGATTCGAACAGTAATCCGTGCTAAACAGCTATCGGTTCCTAACTATGGGCACCATGTTCATCCTGGAATGCTCACAAACACACTACAGCATTGTTATATTGCAGCCTACATAAAGATCTTTGGGCTCCCAAAAACAAGAAGAAAGACATTGGCGCGTTTGGCGTTTGGGCTGGTGAATATGGACCTTGAGTGCAAAAGGAATATAGTAAAATGTTATCACCAGTCATTAGGGCCAAGGATGGTTCTAAGAAAGCTGCCCCGCAGGCAGTTTTCAACAATGTAAGAAGCCCAAGGGAAAGATATTTCCACAGCACCTCACTCGCACTTAGCCTCAACACAGAAACCTTGAAAGAACCAGCCTTGTGTTCTTGCAACAGGGTCTTAGAACTTGTAAAAAGGCTGCGACCTCTGTCTAACCGTGCATAGTGCCAGTGGCGCTAGCAAGATCTGCTAAATACTTTGCCAAAATAGAAAAGCTATTGAGGGAGCATAACTGGTAATCGTTGATCCTCACAGTAGCACCAGTGCACTTTAAACAGAGTATGGCGAAACTCTCCCATCCAATCGTTGGGCGAAGATTAACCAGTCGTTTGCACCGCATGTTCCACTTTTTGTCAATTTGCATTTGCACTAACGCTTGCAATGAGCTTGTTAATCATACTTTGGCTTGCTATTCGGGACACACTTACAGTGACACCAATCATTAGTGTAAAAGGTCACTTACCTGAAGCCTATCCTGTTCTTTTGTGCCACTTTCTGTCCTCCTGAACGTGCCCGCGGAGAGACTAGAGTGAGTCTCTCTCTCCGCGGGCCCCTCCATCGGGACACACTTACAGTGACACAAATCATTAGTGTAAAAGTTCATTTATTTAGGACAGGATTTAACCAGATTACATCATTTAACTTTCAACGTATACCACAACATTAAAAGAACCCCAACATTTCAAGATTTCCTAGCTCATCTTTCTCTCTTCCAAAGCCACATTTCGCTTCCCCTCCCCTAGACACTCCCTTATTCCTTTCATGCCCTACTTGCTTCATGCATCCCCCCCACTCTGATCCTTCACCTCCTTGTTTTTCCCCTTGGAACGGTGTCCAAGACCGCATCTGGCTCACCACCCTCCCCCACCTACTGCCAACCAGCAAAACCTACTTGGGGTTTTGCTGCCCCACCCTGGAAAACAAATTTTTGAAGACACTACTGCAGCCTCAACAACTTATACTAGCTCTCTGAACCACAACGTTTCTCCCCACATCTCCCCTACCAACAACCTCAATTCTGTTAAGTAATATGCATTTTCAAACTGAGACAAGTGTACCCCGTCCGCTCTGAACAGTGCCTCATCGTGTTCCTTGATGTCCTCATGATTTAAAACTTTGATCCCTTGTGCCCAACAAAATACCCTCATGGCCCTGTTCAATTTCTTGCGAGCCAGCTCCATGGGTCCATGTTTTACTGCCCCTCTCCAAACTCGTCTGGGCACAAACTCCGTCCATACCAAACAGGTACCGTGTAACCTCTGTTTTAGGAGTTCCAGATCTCTCTGCATGTGTTGGATTAGTGTGAGTCCTGATAGCTTCACAAGATCATTTTCCCCCAGATGAATCAGCAACAAATCAGGACATCCCCAGATCGGCAGACTAGTATTAATAAACGGAAGCAGACTTCCCCACCTCATGCCACCTTTGCCCCACCAGAAAACTTCATGATGTCTGCTAGGCAGTCCCAACGCCCTGCAGTAAATCTGTTTTTCTGCAAACTTTGCTGCCCAGTGAATAAAGGAATGGCTGGCCAGCCATGTCACCATCTTGTCCTTCCGTGGGCCAGCCACACATCCTGCAAAGAAAAGAACTGTAAAGGTTGTCTCAGAACAAAAAAAAAACAACCAAAGTGTGCTTCAGCTAACTAGCCATGTAGGCTCTAAATAAAATTGAATTATGGCCTCACATAGCGCTCGCAGCATCTAGATTTCCATCTACCTATGGCCTTGATTCTAGCCCAGTCCCAGCCCAAATGGGCCGCCGCTGTAGCTGCCCCAATCCTGAATGAATGTGTGCCAAAATCCAACGGTTGCCGACCTGTCCGCTTCAGAGCCATCCTCAAAACCTGCAACAGCTGGTAGCTCCTCACACCGGGCACGCCGCCATATCACCACCTTTGTCCAGCCATACCCATTTCCCTTTCCCCAACTGATCAGTCTTGGAATGCCTGAGCCAAATCCCCAAATGATCCCCATGCATACAAACCTCCTTGACCTTCACCCTAACCCCCCTTCCAAACCCCAGCAATTCAGACACACGGAATGCTCCAAAAAACATCCAAACCATACACAAACGAAATAACGCCAATTCATACTCATCGGTGCAGCATACGGGCAGCACATGCAATAGTTCTAAAAGTAGCTCGAAAGTGATGGGCTCTCTAGCTGACCTACCCGAACCAGCCCTAACCCTGCCCCATCCTTTCAGCATCTTACCCAACAAATCATTACGCTCTGGATCGGAACCCAAAAAAAGTTTCCAGTAAAAAGAAACCCCAGCCAGTTTGCCCCCAATTGTCGCTGGAGATAAACCTTCCCCATTCAGAAAAAGCACGAAGCACAACACGCGTGAATCAAGATCCTGAGATCCTTGTGACCAAAAATTGACCAAACACAACTCGAAAGATTGAAACTCCAACCATGCCAGCCTGTAACTTCGCCGAGTGGATTCCGCTAAGGACATCTCAACCAGCCCAGTGATCATCATGCCCCCCACTCCCAAATGTCTGCCGGGACCGTAGTCTTGTTCCGCTCCGCTCCTGGGGCCAATGTGTGAAAACGTTGCCACTGTGAATGAGACAGGGAATCTGCAATCTCATTGTAAACCCTAGGTGTGTGTGCAGCTTTGAAAATAACATTTATAGACAAACAACAAAGCATAAACTGGTTCAATAAGTGCAAAACTCTGAGGTCCCAAGCTCGCTGTTTGTTGACTAACTCGACGACTGTCATTGTCCACTTGAAAAACCACTGTCCTGTTAGCTAATTCCTGCCCCCAAACTGCCAAGGCCACCAAGAGTGGAAAGATGCTCCAACCTTGCTGCAGCCATTGCGTAGGCCATTGTTCCGGGCACCACTTCCCGTCCCAGAAAATTCCGAATCCAGAAGCTCCCGCCACATCGGAAAAAATTTGGACTTGCCACACCGTATCGGTGTCAGAGAACAACATGTATACCACGTTGAAGTCTGCCAAAAAGGTTTCCCACACCTTAATGTCCTCTCTCAGACCCAATGAAGCTTGTATCCTATGATGTGGCAGCACCTCCCCCGACATGGCTAACCCCAATCGCCTGCAGAAAGTCCTTCTTCCCCTCACTACCCTGCACGCAAAATTAAGGTAGCCCAACAACTTCTGAGCAGTCCACAGGTGTATCTTGCGAAGCACCCGCACCATAGCCAGAAACTCCAGCATCTCTTTTACCTTCGGCGCCGGCAACCTAGCAATCAAAGTGTTCGCATCCAATTCTATACCCAGAAAGGTTAGGACCGACAGCGGCCCTTCTGTCTTTTCTGGAGCCAAATGTACTCCGGTCTGTTGAGCTAGTTCCTGAAAGGCTGTCAACGCCCGCCTACAGGCCCCAGAAGTGGCTGTCCCTACAAATAGAAAATCATCAAGATAGTGAGTCACCGTCCGGTGCCCGCTCTGCCTCACAAAAACCCACTGTAAGAAGGTACTGAAGGTTTCAAAAAGTGCGCAAGAGATTGCACAGCCCACGTGCAGCACCCTGTCAACATAAATGGCCCCGTCCAGCTGCATACCCAGCAGGTCAAAATCCGCTGGGTGTATTGGCAGCAGCCTGAAAGCAGACTGTATGTCGCATTTTGCCATTTCAGCCCCTCGCCCACACCCTCTGACCAACCTGATGGCATCATCAACTGATGCATAGACCATTTTGGTGTCTTCTGGTGTCTTCTGGTGTGATAAAATCATTGACAGAAGTTCCCTCTGGCCAGGACAAATGATGAATCAGACAGAACTCGCCTGGGGCCTTTTTGGGCACCACCCCCAAAGGAGATATCATTAATTGAGCACTTGGCCAATCATAAAATGGCCCTGCAATTCTCCCAAGTGACACTTCTTTCTCTAACTTGGCCCTCACCACCTGTGGCTGTTCTTTGGTGGACTGCAAGTTATCTGCCCATCTCCTACCCCAAGACCCTGATAGCCCACCAGGAAACCTTCTCGGAAACCCCACTCCAACTGACAAGCCTTATCTGAATCTGGATAACTGCGTGACCAAGCAGGATCTCCAGCCTAATTGGCGTAGGACCCTTTTGGTGCAGTAGCACCATGCATGACTCGTCCTTTGGATGCCCTCCATTGTTCAGCTGGGCTGGAGAGGGTGAAACATTGGATGACTGGATGATGACCCCCGCACTTGGAGCAGTCATGTTTAAACTAACAGGGCTGCCGTGAACAGAAATCTTTATTGAAGTTCCAACATGCCCCCGTGGTGGGCACCTGGGTCTTAGAACCCACGCCCGCCCCACCTTGGGCGGGACGGGACTGAAAAGGCTCATAAAATACGGTCAACCCACTCGCGGTAAGTGTGGACGCCGAGGATTGAGCAGAGGCCATCCATTGCATCTATAATTCTGGATCTACATCCCCCCAGGGTTTCTCAGGATTGACGCTCACCCTTGCCCTGAACTCTTCGTCATAGCTCAGCCATGCAAAACCTCCAAAATGCATCTGTGCCTTTCGTATGATATCCATGTATTTGAAAAGCGCTATGGCTCTGTCTAGGTACTTTTCACAATAAACACTGGCAAAGATCAAAAAGGCTGATGTACAATTATCCATTGTGATTGGCACTCTAGGCCTGTGTGCTAATTCCCACTCTTCTTCCTTGGATCCCTCTTTGAGTATCCCTATGTAGGAGCTTAAAAACATCCACATATTCGTGTTTCCAAATTCTTGCTTTGGTTTTGTCCGCCACGTGACCCCAAGGGCATGGCCAAACCCATGTAAGGGAGCCGTTTCTTATGGCCTCCCCCCTCTTTGTCGTCAGCCCCGTAACATCCCCTGACTTCTGAGTGGCCGTTTCCGTAACCATTATGGAAGTGGCTTCCTTAGCTTTTGTCGTGTCTCCACCTTGCCCTACCCCAACCATGGTTGTCTCAAACACTGAGCCATCCCCTACACCAATGGACTTACGTGTGCATGAACCACCCCATCATCCCACACCGACCACCATCTCCCCTTACCTCTGTCCTGAGCCCCAAAAGGCTGAGCAACCTTCTTCAAACCTCGACCCCGCGCCATCCCTAGGCGCACTCCCGTTGGCCCTTCAGCAGACCCGGTGTCCTGTAAAACAAAATCAGAAGAAGAGGTTGCGCCGCACATGCGCCCTCGCCCCCCCTTTACACTGCCCACCTCCTCCTCACGAATCTCTCCTTCTTCCCATTCATCCCCTTCTTCATCATAATCGAGCTCAACCTCATCGTCAACATCCCACTCACACCTGTTCGCGACACCAGCCTTCGGTCTCGCTGTCATCTCAGCTGTTACTTCTTGCCCCTCATGGTGTAAACCATCCATGCAATATCCACGATCCAGCTGCGTAGAGAAGGCCGCTGAAGACCCCTCTATTGCTTCAGACCAATGTGCCAGGGCCGTGTTGTGCCCCGTTGGTGTCGCCTTCCTTGTGCCAACCTCAGCTGCTGGCATTGTTCGGCCTCTCCCCACGTGGCTGTGTGCACCACTGGGGCTTCCCGCGCCGACTGACTCTCCGGCCGCACAAGCCTCCTGGCCCCTCCCTTCCTCTACGTGTGGCACCCACACCCAACTACCAGCACCTGAACCTGACCGCTGTGGCCCCCTGGCATCGAGGCCTTCCGTCGCCCTTTTTAATGGCCTGCCCCGGGCCCCTGCTTGCTCTCGGTCCTTACATAACTGGGCCCATCTTGCCTCGGTTTCTGGGACAAGCCGACGTTGCTCTCTTATCCTGGCTTCCAAGTCCCATGCTTCAGCCTGGTCCCAGCCGCCCTGGCCCTAGCTCCCTGCAAGCACCAGGCCCTCAGCCCCCCCCAGCCCCAACCTTAAGCTTCTTGCCCTGTCTGTTCACTGGCTTGGCCTTGGCAGCCCCGCCCCTGCCCTTTGCAGCGTACTTATTGCATTTTTTGACCGGGGCCCTGGGGCCCCCACTGTGGACAAGACAGGTCCAAAGGAGCCCATGCACTGCTGTGCCCAGGCATAGGCTGAACATCTGTCTCAGGGGGGGTGTCCGGGCCCTCCCCCATATCCCTAACCTTTTGGTCCCCTGGGGACCCAATTTGGGAAAAACAGGGGCATGCCTCACCCCTGGCCCCATCTGCTGCCTCGCTGGCACCAATAGAAATCCCACTTGCCTGCTCCACCTGAAAAAAGCCCCACGGACACCAAATACCGCCCCGCTCAAAGGTTGGCGCAGAAAGAGGCCAATCCCTCCCCCAACACCCCTTTTAACCACTACACCTTAGACCCTCCCCCACTTACCTGAAGCCCATCCCGTTCTTTTGCTCCACTTCCTGTCCTCCCGAACGTGCCCGCGGAGAGACTGGAGTGAGTCTCTCTCTCTGTGTGCCCCTCCATTGCACCTTTCGCTCATAGATGTCAATTCACCGACATTCCAGGGGTAGTGAAAGTGACACCACAGGCCCTTTGACCTCTATTTTCACTTACATACACACACATACATACACACAAATTCACACTTACATACACTCTCTTACATAAACGCACACAACATACATTTATTTAAAAACTTTTTTACTTACCTAAGCTTCCATGGAAGGGCATATACCAGCTAATCCCACCCTATTTGTACTACACCACTAGTGAATAATATATTATAATTAACCATTAGTGTAGTGAAAAATTGACAGAAAACAGAGAGACTGAAGCCCCATCTGATGTCCAGGAGGACCAGTTGCCCCTAAGTTCCTGGTGCTGAATTTGCCACCTCTGGTGCCAGGGGTCGCAAAGGCAGTGCCAGGGGTCGCAAAGGGTAAGCCAGGGGTCATAAATGACGTATATGCTTTTGCTATCTAAAAGAATAAAATGAAACGCTTGTATTGCACCTTATGTTATCTAAAAGTATAAAAAGAAACACTTGCATTGCATGCTGCACCGTCCAGGAATTTGCACTTGCACTGAAATTTTATACAATCTCAATGCTGATACTATGGGCTTTTTATCTCTTATGGCATCAAGTTTTACTGAAAAGTCATTCACTGTCAATATGCGAATTACGCATTACATCATAAAGATTGTCATGTATAAAACTTATTGTATTGGGTTCTGATCAACCATTAAGCATGACAGGGCATTAGGCCCGCATCTCAAATAGTTTTAGCTGTTCAAGGCAATCCCACCATTGTCCCCAAACTTTTCAGTGTTTTGCTGAGCCAACAGTGCTAGCATTGTATGCTGATCTGTGGTGAGTAGCCTTTATGAAAGACATGGGGCTCTACTGGCATGTGATTATTTGACTTGACCTTGTCTAAAGTTTTCTTTTTATAAAACTTAAGGCCTGATTTAGATTTTGGAGGTATTACCACCAGTTCACAGCGGGGGCAGTCTGAAGTCTCCATGGAGCTGACAGCAGGCCACCTGCCATAATTAGATCTATGGCAGGTCAGCCACAGTCTGCATCGACGGAGTGTAGTCCGTCGCGCCAGCTTCAATGCTGCCAATTAACACTCTGTCTCCGTCCTGATGGTGGGATCCCAGATACCCTACTTAAATAGCACAGTTGTGCTGGTGGTGTATCAGCGACTGTCTTATGATGGCAGGAGTCCATCGTGAAACTCGTTCAGTATTGCACTAAGGCAGTGGTTATTGGATGGATGCTAGCAGACCATACATGATGTACATAGAACAATTGTGAACACATGAAAAGCTCACTATAAAACACACCCCATTTCAGACCATGATCACACTGCAACAGAGCAATTTGATGCAGGCATTGCCTCTCAGGAGCCTGATTTTCTTTTTGCATTGATCTCCCTCTGTGCTTTTTGGTACTATTATTTTTTTTCATTTTCCTTTACATTTTTGGGCAATGGAATTTTTTTTCTTCACTTTTTCACTATGGCAGGGAGGAGGAATCCATGCTTCATAGAGGAAGAATTGTCTGTCATGGTGGATGAAATTATTTGAGTAGAGCCACAATTGTTTGAAACACAAGTACAGAATACAACCATATCTCAGAAAAGGCAAATGTGGCCCAGAATAATCAACAGAGTGAATTCTGTAGTCAACAATCTGCACACACAGGAAGAAATTAGGAAGAGGTGAAACAACCTATGGTGGAGAGTGCGCTCACTGGCCTGCAAGTGTCACCTGGAGGACCAGAGGACTAGTGATGCTTCTTTCAGCCCCCCATTACAACTCTATCCCCTCGAGGAGAAGGCCTTGCAGATCCCGCATCCTGAAGGCTTGACTGGAATTCCTGGTGGAGTGGAGATTGTTAAGTTGCACTTAGCAATGTTTCAACAATCTCAAATGGAGTTCTTGCACTTAGGTCAGCTGTCCAAGCAAGGATCCTCACTCTAGTCAGTGTAAAAGGGAATCACCCTAAGCTAACCACTGTTTACCCCTTAGTAGCTTGGTACGAGCAGTAGGCTTAACTTCAGAGTGCTAGGTGTAAAGTATTTGTACCAACACACACAGTAATTCAATGAAAACACTACAAAATGACACAACACAGGTTTAGAAAAATAGCAAATATTTATCTAAACAAAACAAGACCAAAATGATAAAAATCCTCAATACACAAGTCAAGTTATCACTAAAAATGCAAAAAGAGTCTTCATGTAATTTTAAACACAAAGCTAATGCTGTTAGCGTGAAAATGTACCTTGGGTGCATCAAAAATAACTCTACATGGTCGAGTGTGTGCCAGAAAGGCTTTGCGATGCGTTGATTCCACTCACGACCAAAACCTTGCTTCGTTTCTCCTTTAGTCGGGTCGGCGTGCGTCGTTTCTTCTCTCTGCAGTAGAGCGATGCGTTGATCCGTTCAGCACTCTTGGGTCCGGGCAGGCCTTGCATTGTTTTTACACGCCCAGCGGTGTTTGCGTCAGAAATTCAGCTGCACGATGGTCTGAAAACCAGGCAGCACAGATTGCGATCTCACCGGTCTCCGTCAGCGATGATGCTTGTCATTTCTCCATCCGTGGGCGTCGATCTCCCGGTCACGTTGCAGACGAGCGTCGATTTTCAGCCACAAAGCAGGCGGCGCGTCAATTTTTCAGCCGCATATCGGAGTTGCGTCGATCTTTTCCCTGCACGGCAGTCTGCGCGTGGATTTCTCACTCTTGGGCTGCCAGGTTCTCCTTTCAGGGTTCCAGGAACTAGATAGGCACCACTTGGCAGAGTAGGAGTCTCTCCAGAGACTCCAGGTGCTGGCAGAGAGAAGTCTTTGCTGTCCGTGAGACTTCAAACAACAGGAGACAAGCTCTAAATCAAGGCCTTGGAGAGTTCTTCACAAGAAGGAAGGCAACACAAAGTCAAGTCTTTGTCCTCTAGCACAGATAGAAGCAGCAACTGCAGGATAGCTCCACAAAGCACAGACACATCAGTGCAGCTCTTCTTCCTCAGCTCTTCAGCTCTTCTCCAGACAGAGGATCCTCTTGGTTTCCAGAAGTGTTCTAAAATTTGTGGTTTTGAGTGCCCTTCTTATACCCATTTTGTCCTTTGAAGTAGGCCTACTTCAAAGGAAAGTCTCTCTTGATTGTGAAATCCTGCCTTGCCCATGCCAGGCCACAGACACATACCAGGGGGCTGGAGACTGCATTGTGTGAAGGCAGGCACAGCCCTTTCAGGAGTGAGAGACCACTCCTCCTCTCCCTCCTAGCACAGATGGCTCATCAGGAAATGCAGACTACACCCCAGCGCCTTTTGTGTCACTGTCTAGTGTGAGGTGCAACTAGCCCAACTGTCAAACTGACCCAGACAGGGAATCCACAAAAAGGCAGAGTCACAGAAATAGTTTAAGCAAGAAAGTGCCCACTTTCTAAAAGTGGCATTTTTAAACACACAATCTTAAAATCAACTTTACTAAAAGATGTATTTTTAAATTGTGAGCTCAGAGACCCCAAACTCCACATGTCTATCCACTCCCAAAGGGAATCTACACTTTAATCATATTTAAAGGTAGCCCCCATGTTAACCTACGAGAGGGACACACCTTGCAACAGTAACAAATGAATTTAGCAATATTTCACTGTCAGCAGATCTAAAACACATTACTATATGTCCTATTTAACCACACACTGCATCCTGCCCTTGGGACTACCAAGGGCCTTCCTTAGGGGTGTCTTACATGTAAGAAAAGGGAAGGTTTAGGCCTGGCAAATGGGTACACTTGCCAAGTCGAATTTACAGTTTAAAACTGCACACAGACACTGTAGTGGCAGGTCTGAGACATGATTACAGAGCTACCTATGTGGGTGGCACAACCAGTGCTGCAGGCCCACTAGTAGCATTTGATTTACAGGCCCTGGGCACTGTACTAGGGACTTATTAGTAAATCAAATATGCCATTCATGGGTGACCCAATTACATACACATTTTGTGTGGGAGCACTTGCACTTTGGCACTGGTTAGCAGTGGTAAAGTGCCCAGAGTAACAAAAACAGCAAAAACAGAGCCCAGCACACATCAACAACCTGGGAAACAGAGGCAAAAAGTGAATGGAGACCACACCAAGGATGAAAAGTCTAATATATATATATATATATATATATATATATATATATATAAAAACCAGAGTCCATAAAACATCTTTTTTCATCCCAATTACTAGCATCATGGCTGCATCTCTCTCATCAACAAAAAGTATTATGTTGTGTCAGATTATGTGTTGTTCCCCATGGGTCATCCTGTGCATTTGCCTAGTTCCTTTACTTATTTTCAATGTATGTTGTTGTTCTCCAAAAAAGCAGGTTCACAACTCAATCTATTTGCACATGAAGGCATAGTGTTTGTAAGTGGTATTGTCGCCTATTCACATCAAACCCATATGTGTGTACATGTTGTACATGTGTATTTAGCTCCACAATAGTTATTGAAATAAGCATGTGTAACTCACCTTTTAACAAGTATTGTCAATGGTGTTAAAAGATGATTATAACTACCTTGAAGAACCTGTTTTTGTATCTGCAAAACAATAGTACAATGTAATGTTTCTCTTACCCCTTTTACTTTCATATATGCACATGTCTGAAAAAGGTGTGCCTTTGTCATTCACCATGTCATGCCATGTATGAAAATGTCAGTTGTTGTGTTGATGAAGCATGTTGACACCTTGTCATAGCTACACTGAATTGATGTAATTGCTCACATATTTATATCAACCAAGTATTTGTAAAGCGCAGCTCATCACCCGTACGGACATCCAGATACTAGGCAGGTCTTCACTCAAAAAGTCAGGACTTGAGCCCTTACCTTTCGGTCAGTGTAGGGAAGGTACGGAGGTGGACAGGGAAGGCGTTCTAGGCCTTGGAGGCGAGGTGGGAGAAGGAGCGCTCTCTGGAACAGCAGTAGTGGGTGTGGAGATCTGTGCTAGGGGCAGGTGTGCAGAGCGTAGGTCCATGTGGGCTTTGTGGAAATTCAGACATTCGTTCAGGGAGGTGGGTCCCTGGTCATGAATCGCTATAGGTGTGGGTGACGAGCTTGAAGTGGCATCTCTTCTGACCGGGAGGTAGTGGAGCTTTTTCAGGTGGTGGGAGATGTGGGCTCTATTGGGCAGATCGAGAATCAGTCTGGCAGCTGCATTCTGTATTGATTGTAGTCTTTGCATGAGTTAGGTGGTGGTGCCTGCATAGAATGCATTGCCATAGTCAAAACGGCTGGTGATGAGGCCAAGTCTGTTGAATCCAAGAATTGCTATCATGTGGCATGATGAATAGAAGTAGCATCCACACACAATTTACTTAGCAGTGTCCATTTGATGACCAATGCCAGTTTTTTCCATTGCATTGTACTGCAGTTTGTTTGATTTTTGTAGCCTGCTACGCCTTGGAATGGTTTAGTACTAAAATGTCCTCACTTTTGTGTTGGGTTGAGTGTCTGGTACATGTAATGTATATTTCATAAATAACATATTGCATTTCAGGACATCTCTTCAATATCACTGCTGGAAGTTGCATCAGTGTAAATCAGCCTGCATGTGTGAAATAAAGAAAATCAAAAAAAGTCCCAATCATTATATCTTTCTGAATTTTAATTTTAGGTTGCCTAATGTGTAACTGAAAACACATTTGAGGTACACACCAGATTTTAGTTTCATATTGTCTGCATTCTTTTCAGGTCCAACACCTAGAGCCAGCGGACTACCATCTGGTACTCAAGACACCTCCACACCAGGATCAGGCCTTAAGTGAAGTCTCCTCCCTGCAAGTCCTGATGATCAGGAGCAGCCTAGTCCATCTGGTCTGTCTGGGTAGACAGCTCCAGTGAGTTTCACTCTGCCCACACCTACACTTGCCACCTCAGCTGCAACCACAACTCCGGACCAGGATACACCAATCTTGTGCCCAACACGTCTGGCTGCTGGATGCCAACACTGCCTCCAGTTATGCTAGGAACTAGTGGGATGGGGCACACTGCCTCTAGGGCACAGTGTAGTAGGCATAGGGGTCATGAGAGGGAGCCTGTGGGTCAGCAAAGTGAGGCCACTGGCGTCACTGTCATCCAGGCAACCACTAACCCAGTCCTGAGAGCAGTACAACAATCCCAAGACATGATGGGCCAGGTTGTAACCAAGCTCCAGGAGAGTATGCAGGTGCAGGGGGAGCTCATAGTGTAACTCCGCAATCACAATGACAAAATGAGCTCCCTGTGTGGGGTTGCTTTTCGATATATACTACCACATGTGCAGGTTCTTTCTTGCACCACCTGCCCCTGTCTGTGGTCCTTCTATAGCTGCTCCAAATACACCAATGCCAGCCACAGACAGGGAGGACCTGCCACAAGAGGAGCCTGAATCCACACCCCAGTCCCTGCACCTGTATCCCCGTACCCAGAAGGGAAGGTCACCGGACCACCAGGAGAGGATGGCAAGACCTTCACCACCTCCTCCAAGAGATGTCGATCCTAATTGACTCCAGTGTGTGACTAGCATTCACACTGTGGACCATTTCAAGGAGATATTACCTCTTTTTGAGGAATGTTGTATTTTGTACATTGGACTACAAACATTTTTGCCTCTACCGCTAAACATTCATCCACCTTGATAGATTTTTTATTTTGTTCATTGTTTTATTGTTAGAAACACTTTTCATTTTATTCATGTCATGTAAACAATTGCTAATGACAAATAATGCAAGACTGCTCTTGCATTTATTGCGGTATTACATTTTTCATGTCTTTCTTCCACCATCATTTGCTAAATCTCATGAACTATTAGTTGTAAAGAGAAATTAGATATGACAAATAGGTAATGTGTTGTCCATTTCATTCAAATATACCAAATCAAAATCACAATGCATCAGTGTCATACATTTGAAGGTAACAAGTCTTTGACAAAATCAGAGCTGATTTTTCGAAACCATGCATAACCCCAACAGTCTGTGCAATTTAGAGGTTGACACTCCTCAACCTTGACACAATGGAAGAAATGGCATTTCTCCAAAGTCTAAATTAAATAAGCAAATATCATTGATTCATGGCACCAGCTGGAGACAGACAACCTGCCCTATCAACAAGAATAATAAATCAATAACACCAATAGTCTACATCATGGCATTTACAAAATATGAGACCACAGGACTATATCAGTACACTGTGGCAGTATCTGGAGGCATGTCACAACCAAGTCAAGTGGTGTGCTACAAAATGTTCTTGCAACTAGAATGAGACACTTCAACAGCTTCATACACTGAACACAAATTGAGGATTTATCCAATGAGAAGGGAGATCACTATGCTATGACTTGACCTATACATGTGGTTAGACTAAGTTAAGAAACGCATATTATCTTGGTGGCAATGTCCAATAGAAAACAAGTCTGATACAATCTAAGGAACTTCCATTCAATCACTGTGCAAGTTGTCTCCAAAAGCAACATTTCACTGCAAATGTCACAACTTTGAAATATAAAAATGAAGATTACATGGTGGAGGATCCTAAAACAGAATAACAAGAGTACAATTAATGTTTTCACAGAAGAAATGTGACTCAAGGAATAGGTTACGATGTTGCGTAGGTTCTCATTATGCTAATGAGGCTACTGGATTTGGGCAGCAGAATCACATGGTTTGTGGGTACTGAGTACGTTTCCATACCACATGATGTCTGTTGGCCTAATCAGGGTTCTCCGGCTAACTAGCAGTGCCTCATCTCTGGCCGAGATGATTGTGGCAACCGGGCGCATGACAAGAAAGAGTCCTCAGGGGAATCAAGGTCAATCAGATCTCATCCCTTTCTCTCAGTTACCAAAGTCTCCTGTAGGCAAAGACAACAGAGGCATAATATAGTTCAATAAGAATTCATTGAAGTAACTGCATCTTAGATTAAAAAAAACATGTATTGCAATAACTAGGATGATAAAACACAATAAAAGCAAGCAGGTGACTAAAAGAATGAAACACAAAAACAGTTCTACCATACTGTCACTAGTAGTGATCTATATTTCTCCTGCCTACACTATGGGGCTCATTATGAACACGGTTCATGCTGGCGGTCTAAACATAGACCACCACCCTCCTTGAGAACCCGCTGGCCATATAAACAACATTCCACTGGGCCAGCGGGCAAAAACAGTGCTTCCGACAGCTGGCCCAGCAGACTGCTGGGCCAAGACATTGCCGACAGCTCCACATGAAGCTGTCATCAGTGCTGCAGTGCGCCGGGTGCACCCATCGCGCAGATCACTGCCCGTAAATCGGGCAGTGACCTATTCGACGGGTGTGTGCATGGGGGCCCCTGCACTGCCCATGCCAAGTGCATGGGCAGTGCAGGGGCCCCATGGGGTCCCCAGAGCACCCCTTCCGCCAGCCTTTCCCTGGCGGGGAAAACCACCAGGGAAAGGCTGGAGGAACAAGGGTTCTCTATCCGGAGGGCAGCTCTGCTTCCAGCGCTGCACTGTCAGATAGAGAAATCCGCCATCGTCAGGCTACCTGTCAGCGGGAGCTTGGTGGTGGTGGAGGGCAGTCTGTGGCGGTCTTCCCTTGTGGTTTGTATGGCGGTCCAGACCGCCATGCCGGTGGCGATAATTTCTGCCACCGCCGGCATGGCGGGCTGGACCGCCATGTTCATAATGAGGCCCTATGTGTGAGCACAGAATAATAAGCCTAATCCGCCTTCAGGTTTCCACCTGGGAGAACATCGTCACTCATACCTGGATAACAAGCCTGTAGTCTAGAGAGACACCGTCCCCATGTGGATGACGGGTTCAGCCAACTAAGCAAGTGGCTACAGCAAAGCGATCTGCAATCAGCATACAGTCATGGCCATCTGGCTGGAATCTCTTTGGGACAAAGGGGTGTTTTTATAATAAAACAGCTGACATTCTAAGAAATGGTCTCCACATATGAGTGTGTGCTTTTCTGTGAATGTTGAAGATACAGCATACCACGTTTGTCGGCCACTCTCTCTGACTGTAGCCTTGGAGAAAGCACAAAGTGAAATAAATGTCCTACTAAGAACATAGGGCCTCATTATGACCCTGGCGGGCGGCGGAGGCCGCCCGCCAGGATCCCGCCCTCAAAATTACCGCGCCGCGGTCAAAAGACCGCGGCGGGTATTACGAGTTTTCCCCTGGGCTGGCGGGCGGTTCCAGTTAAACCGCCCGCCAGCCCAGGGGAAAACGACCTTCCCACGAGGATGCCGGCTCGTAATCGAGCCGGCGGAGTGGGAAGGTGCGACGGGTGCTACTGCACCCGTCGCGTATTTCACTGTCTGCAGGGCAGACAGTGAAATACATTTTGGGGCCCTCTTACGGGGGCCCCTGCCGTGCCCATGCCATTGGCATGGGCACGGCAGGGGCCCCCAGGGGCCCCGCGACCCCCCCTACCGCCATCCTGTTCATGGCGGCTTTCCCGCCATGAACTGGATGGCGGTAGGGGGGGTCAGAATCCTCATGGCTGCGGAGCGCGCTCCGCAGCCATGGAGGATTCCAATGAGCAGCGGAAAGTCAGCGGGAGACCGCTGACTTTCCGCTTCTGACCGCGGCTGAACCGCCGTGGTCAGAATGCTCATTGGAGCACTGCCAGCCTGTCGGCGGTGCTCCCGTGGTCGGTGGCCCTGGCGGCCACCGGCCGCCAGGGTCAGAATGACCCTCATAATGCTTTCCTAGACGGAAGGACAATGAAATAGAGAAAATAACACAGCACCGCAAATGTTGCTATTGCTAAAAAAATAAAGCAATGCTGAATAAATGTAACAGGATTAAAGTGCATAGTGGCAGGTCTAGTTAGCTAAAATAACATGTCTGAAATATGGCTAAAATAGCTATACAACAAGGAGTAGAAGTGGGCAGAATTCCGTAGAGCAGTTAAAAAACTTTGTGAGCTCCACAGAATTCTGCCAGTGAGTGGAATTGTTTGACGTCCTCGCTCACGCTATTTTTTGCACATTCAGTAAATTAATGTGCATTCTCAGGCTAAAAACATTGTGCAAAACGGCACCATGAAGTTTCCATGTGCACGGCCTTTTTGTTAATACTGTGCAAAATGGCACCATGAAGTTCCCATGTGCATGGCCTTTTTGTTTTCTCTGTTTCTCTCTGTGCATGGTGCGGGGCCTGACTTTAATCGACCCATAATCTTTTCAATCCCACCTTTTTCTAAATTGTCCACCCATCATTTTACTTTATTTCTTCAGTTTGTGTAGTTGTGTTTGTGTATTTTATATTGTTGTCATTTATCTGTGTGTTTTTGTGACTTTTTTAATACTTAATTGTTTTGTTGCTTTTGTCTTTACTTCTTTATTTATTTTTCTTCCTTCTATTTCTTATACACCCAGTGCCATGGCAGAGAAGGGCGGTATGGAGTGTGGCATCACCTGGGTAACTGTAGCTGCACACCTTGCGGATGTTGGTACCACCAACGGGTGCAGCTCAACCCATTTTTACTGAGGCAGGGGATCCAGCACTTATGTTCTGTGTGCAGCGCCACCTTGCCTCCATGCAAACAGTAGGCAGCAGGCCTTGAGTGGTTATGATCTTCGGGAGCATCAACTGCTGTGACGACGGTGCGCTGAGGTGTGTGTCCGCACACTGGGGTCATGCACACCCAGCAGCATTTGAAGCACCATTAAACGGACATAATGGACTGCGAGCAGGACCTACTCGATTTGCTGAGCATCGAGGTGTTGGGTTTGGTGAGTAAATTGTTCTTATTTGTTGCTTTTTTTCTAATACTAGTGCTGACTCTCAGAGGAAAGTTAAGTTTATGTTGCGATGAACATTATGTGATCCAGTTTGAGCTAGCCAGGTGCTCAGTCCATGCTATCTAACTGTACTTTTCGGCACAAGTTTGGGCTGATAAGAAGACATGAAGACTGAGACTCTTCCTGACAAGGATAAGATAGTGAAAGTAGTAGTAAGCAATATCAGTGAGCTAGCATTCTCTTCTTTGTGCCTTTTTTTGTATGTAGTTTATACAGTCCCAATTGCAATCTCCCATTGATGTGTAGTATGCGTTTATG
This sequence comes from Pleurodeles waltl, assembly GCF_031143425.1. Lineage (NCBI taxonomy): Eukaryota > Metazoa > Chordata > Amphibia > Caudata > Salamandridae > Pleurodeles > Pleurodeles waltl. Next base: position 997,768,595 of record NC_090437.1, read on the forward strand.
CATTGCAAAACAAGGGAGACTGAGTTGGCCCATCAAAGGTGGTTGTGAAGCAAACATCATTTGTTGCAATATGAATGCCTTAGTAGTGGAATATAGTTGCAAAACTAGTTTATTTTTAGGAAATGTGGAATAGGGCTTAGGTGTAAGAAATTTATAGGGGAACTCGAGTCGATCTGATTTAGAAAAGTAGAATGTTACTGTGCTTGTCTGTCAAAATATTTATTGGGTGTCTACCACTAATTGATTTTTTTATCTTCTTTATTTCTTACCTCAGCACCCAAGGGGAAGAAGAGTGCAAGATCTCAGTCGGGTCCGGAAGACGAGGGTGCCAGTGCCACCACCAGTGCGGCAACTGGTGGATCTGCTGGCCCCAGTAAGTTTTCCTGTTATGTTATTTCCCTAGCTTTTACCTCTCCTCATTTAGAATCATTTTTCTTTATTACTGTGCCCCCTCTACATTTTTAAAAACTTATTATTGTTTTCACTAAGCTTTGTTAAATTCTTCTCGTGCCTGCATTTTTCTACTTTCACGTTTCTGAACCTGGCTTAGTTTTTTTCTGTTTTAATATAGATTTCCCTTCTCCCCTTATATATCTTGCAGATGGGCATTGTAGGACTAAGTGGACAGACTTATAGGACAGGTACTCGACTGAGAAGATTGCATGCCCAAGTCAGCTTTTCTACGCATGTTTGTGAAGGTTTTCTTTTCCTTGTTCATGCTCAAACAGTAAAACGAGCAAGAGGCCATGGTGGCACCCCATGTTGTGAGTATATATTATTCATCTTTACAGTAGTATACCATACCAGCCCTTTCCATGACAGTGCAGAATGGCTAGAACGTAGTGTGATGATGGTTCCATTGCATTTGCCAAACAAGACCTTGCCAAATCACTATAAGTCTTCCTGGGTTAACCAAATATTCCACCCCCTCATTGTGCTTCAGTGACTTAGCTTTGCCCCTCCACTCCAAAACATTTGTGGTTGACTTAACTACCTGGCTTTTCTAACACATTTAGCCAACAAAATTCCTAAAGTGAATGATAGAAGAAGCTAGAACTTTCTTACCTCAGCACCCAAGGGGAAGAAGAGTGCAAAATCTCAGTCGGGTCCGGAAGACGAGGGTGCCAGTGCCACCACCAGTGCGGCAACTGGTGGATCTGCTGGCCCCAGTAAGTTTTCCTGTTATGTTATTTCCCTAGCTTTTACCTCTCCTCATTTAGAATCATTTTTCTTTATTACTGTGCCCCCTATACTTTTTTTTTAACTTATTATTGTTTTCACTAAGCTTTGTTAAATTCCTCTTGTGCCTGCATTTTTCTACTTTCACGTTTCTGTACCTGGCTTAGTTTTTTTCTGTTTTAATATAGATTTCCCTTCTCCCCTTATATATCTTGCAGATGGGCATTTTAGGACTAAGTGGACAGACTTATAGGACAGGTACTCTACTGAGAAAATTGCATGCCCAAGTCAGCTTTTCTACGCATGTTTGTGAAGGTTTTCTTTTCCTTGTTCATGCTCAAACAGTAAAACGAGCAAGAGTCCATGGTGGCACCCCATGTTGTGAGTATATATTATTCATCTTTACAGTAGTATACCATACCAGCCCTTTCCATGACAGTGCAGAATGGCTAGAACGTAGTGTGATGATGCTTCCATTGCATTTGCCAAATAAGACCTTGCCAAATCACCATAAGTCTTCCTGGGTTAACCAAATATTCCACCCCCTCATTGTGCTTCAGTGACTTAGCTTTGCCCCTCCACTCCAAAACATTTGTGGTTGACTTGACTACCTGGCTTTTCTAACACATTTAGCCAACAAAATTCCTAAAGTGAATGATAGAAGTAGCTAGAACTTTCTTACCTCAGCACCCAAGGGGAAGAAGAGTGCAAGATCTCAGGCGGGTCTAGAAGACGAGGGTGCCAGTGCCACCACCAGTGCGGCAACTGGTGGATCTGCTGGCCCCAGTAAGTTTTCCTGTTATGTTATTTCCCTGGCTTTTATCTCTCCTCATTTAGAATAATTGTTCTTTATTACCGTGCCCCCTCTACTTTTTTTTTTTACTTATTATTGTTTTCGCTAAGCTTTGTTAAATTCTTCTTGTGCCTGCATTTTTCTACTTTCACGTTTCTGTACCTGGCTTCGTTTTTTTCTGTTTTATTATAGATTTCCCTTCTCCCCTTATATATCTTGCAGATGGGCATTGTAGGACTAAGTGGACAGATTTACAGGACAGGTACTCTACTGAGAAGATTGCATGCCCAAGTCAGCTTTTCTACACATGTTTGTGATGGTTTTCTTTTCCTTGTTCATGCTCAAACAGTAAAACGAGCAAGAGGCCATGGTGGCACCCCATGTTGTGAGTATGTATTGTTCATCTTTACAGTAGTATACCATGCCAGCCCTTTCCATGACAGTGCAGCATGGCTAGAACATAGTGTGATGATGGTTCCATTGCATTTGCCAAACAAGACCTTGCCAAATCACCATAAGTCTTCCTGGGTTAACCAAATATTCCACCCCCTCATTGTGCTTCAGTGACTTAGCTTTGCCCCTCCACTCCAAAACATTTGTGGTTGACTTGACTACCTGGCTTTTCTAACACATTTAGCCAACAAAATTCCTAAAGTGAATGATAGAAGTAGCTAGAACTTTCTTACCTCAGCACCCAAGGGGAAGAAGAGTGCAAGATCTCAGGCGGGTCTAGAAGACGAGGGTGCCAGTGCCACCACCAGTGCGGCAACTGGTGGATCTGCTGGCCCCAGTAAGTTTTCCTGTTATGTTATTTCCCTAGCTTTTACCTCTCCTCATTTAGAATCATTTTTCTTTATTACTGTGCCCCCTCCATTTTTTTTTTTTACTTATTATTGTTTTCGCTAAGCTTTGTTAAATTCTTCTTGTGCCTGCATTTTTCTACTTTCACGTTTCTGTACCTGGCTTCGTTTTTTTCTGTTTTATTATAGATTTCCCTTCTCCCCTTATATATCTTGCAGATGGGCATTGTAGGACTAAGTGGACAGATTTACAGGACAGGTACTCTACTGAGAAGATTGCATGCCCAAGTCAGCTTTTCTTCGCATGTTTGTGATGGTTTTCTTTTCCTTGTTCATGCTCAAACAGTAAAACGAGCAAGAGGCCATGGTGGCATCCCATGTTGTGAGTATGTATTGTTCATCTTTACAGTAGTATACCATGCTAGCCCTTTCCATGACAGTGCAGCATGGCTAGAACATAGTGTGATGATGGTTCCATTGCATTTGCCAAACAAGACCTTGCCAAATCACCATAAGCCTTCCTGGGTTGGCCAAATATTCCACCCCCTTCTTGTGCTTCAGTGACTTAGCTTTGCCCCTCCACTCCAAAATATTTGTGGTTGACTTGACTACCTGGCTTTTCTAACACATTTAGCCAACAAAATTCCTAAAGTGAATGATAGAAGAAGATAGAACTGCAGTGATCTATTGCAGTTGTATTTTGTTGAATTAGTTCTTTAAAAAAACAAGGATAGGTGTATCTGTGTAATTTCTTTTCCAGCCACATTGACCACCAGTGCAGGGGCCAGTGACAGCACCAGTGCGCAAGATGTGGCATCTGTCGGCAGGGGAGAACTGGGGGCAGCAGGGACAGGCATTGGGCATATTGCTCATTTATTGAGAAATATGAATATGCTCACTGCAAGGGAGTTGCTTGTGAACTCACTGCTTTAACAGCAAGAGCAAGGGTGAATTCTTAATGGCCTCTTCTATCTGCCACTCAGCAAAACACGTATAATGAACAGATACTACAAATGATGGGTTGATGGAAAAGGGAACAAAGGATCGAAGGTTAAAAGAAAGGGTTTGTGAGAAGGTATAAGAGTGAACGAATGAGTGGGTGGATATAAGGATGCATAGGTGGGAGATAGGAAATGCACGGGTGGGTGAAAAAATGGATGAAAGGGTATATGGGTGAAAGGATGTCTTGGTGGGTGAAGGGTAGAAGTGTAAAAGGTTGTTTGGTTGGGTTAAAGGATTGGTGGATGGTAACAAATAATGCATGAGTGAATGGATGGATGGATGGATGGATGAAAGGTTGGTTGAAATGGTGGATACTGGAAATATGAGTATATGGATGGATGGATGGGCTGATATATGGATTAGATCGATTGGAATGGTGAAAGACTGGATGAGAGAATTTAAAGCTTAAATGGTGGGTATCAAAGGGTGAATAGAACAATGAAATATGAATGGATGAAAACAAGGGAGCTCTTCTGGAGAGGGATGTGAATGTTCACTTACTTTGCTTGGTTTGCTTGGTTATCAAAGCCTTGGTTCAAGGAGGGGGGTATTAAAACAAATTCTACTCCCTTAACTCATTGTAGTTGTTAAGCAAGGCTGATAGGTATCCTTCACCCATCATCATTCATTAACTCCCTGCCCATGGCATTTAGTCACCCATTCTATTATGACATAACTGCAACACGGTTCATTTCAGCAGTACAATAGTGTTGTCTGTAGACTGTGCATCTGTTTCAGTTAATGCAGCATTAACATCCCTCCTTCCCTCAGCCCCTCCCTCCCTCACAGTGCCCACTTAGTCACCTCCTAGTACTTTAATCTTTTATTGTTTCCTAAGGTCTGTCCCAGCCACCCACCAAAAAATTGAAAAATACCTTTTTGGCCTGCACCACATTTATGCACAAGTGATTTAAATTTCATGGCTTCCATAATGGATTCATGCCAATTCAAATTTTACCCTTTCGACATTCGTCAACTACAGTGAGGACTTTGTGGGTAAAAAACATGGCCCTGTGATTTGTAAATAGCCACATAAAATTCCACTGGCCTAGGGGTCCAGCAGTGTACTGCTAATGTGCCACTCTACTTTTTAAACACTTGTTTGCAGATAGCACTGTTTACAATTTGTCATATTTATTTTTCTGCTTTGCTATAGCTACCACTGGTGGACATGCTCCTACACACCAGGACATAACTCCCTGGCTGTGATGACAGAGGCTGGAGGCCATCAAAAGTGAATACCAGCAGCTGGTGGCTCTTGATGAAGAGGAGAACAAGGTTCAGGCAGCTGCCAACATGCCCCTTGGTTCGAGCCCCTCCAACCAGCCACTAGCTCCTCCAGCCTCCAAGCGCAACAACATCATCAGTGCTGCTGCCAGCAGCCTGTACGAATCCACCACTGCTGCCCTCTCTCACGTTTGGACCTCATATTCTAATGCCGCAACCTACATCACCTTGTGCGCATGGACTACCGGGTGGCATAGATAGAGGCAACCCTCAATGACGTCCAGATAGAGAATGCCCTCTTTTAACCCTTTTTAAAAAAAAAATTGGGTGGAAAGGACACTTGTTGTGGATGAAGAAAGTGGGAAAGAGAGTTGGGACTGGGTTCATTCTCTTTGGACATTTTGGCCCTCATTACAACATTGGCGGTAAATGCCGCTGACTGCTGTGCCGACGGCCACCAACATACTGTGTCCACGGCGGAAATCCGCTACAGGTATTATGACCCACACTGAGAAATTCTCCACAATACAGACACCCACACAAGTCCGCCACACCAAAGGTCAGTGATAAATTAGCGGAACCAAAACCCGCACCATCACGCCAACAGGAATACGCCCACACTATCACGACCCACGAATCAACGCGGTGGTCATTCAACCACGGTAAACCATTGGCGGTACACACTGCGACGCTCAAAATACATACACACTTACAAACACAACCACATTGGACAATTCAAAATACACACGCCTGATACACATACACACACCACACACTCACACCACTATAAAACACACACCCATAACACCCACAACCCCTTACACCGAAATCTTTTGAAGAAGCAGAGAGAGAGAAAAGCAAAAACCACACCAGCATCCAGAGGCACACAACACCATCACTCATACACCATCCACGCACAAAACACCAAACACCCCAAAACATCACCCCACACATCACATCTGACATCACCTCATACATCACTCACACCACATCATGGCACCTCAAAGACACCCCAGGTTTTCTGAGGAGGAGCTCAGGGTCATAGTGGTGGAAATAATCTGGGTAGAGCCACAGCTATTCGGATCACAGGTGCAGCAGACGTCCATTGCAAGGAAGATGAAGCTATGGCGGAGAACTGTCGACAGGGTCGATGCAGTGAGACAGCATCCAAGAACACGGGATGACATCAGGAAGAGGTGGAACGACCTACGGGGGAAGACACGTTCTGTGGTATCCAGACACCAGGTAGCCGTACAGAGGACTGGAGGTGGACCCCCACCTCCTCCCCCACAACTAACAACATGGGAGGAGCAAGTCTTGTCAATAATGCATCCTGAGGGCCTCGCAGGAGTAGCAGGAGGACTGGACTCTGGTAAGTCATATCTTTATTACTATATCCCCCCCACCCTACCTGCATGCCATCACTAACTCCTAACCCTACCCTCACCCCATCACTCCAACACCTCACATATACCCCACCATCACAACCCACCCAGCCCAATACCAAGCCCTGCATGCAACAACAATGCATGGACACCCATCACAGACCTGCATGGAGACCCATCACCAAGCATGTCAAAGAGAGAGACTCACCCAGGGCACACAATCACCACTCACACAAGGGCCAAGGCGATAGTGCAAGCACAGTAATAGAGGAAAACACACCCATTGCACAAGATGGCACACACAGATATAATAACAATGCATTTACACCCCAACAGGACCCCTACCCAACGTCACCGGACAGGATGTGCCAGTCATATCCAGTCCCCCCACAGAAGAGGCCCACAGTGATGGCAGCAGCTCTGCACGCCTGGATCAAGATGACAAGCCCGGCCCATCAGGGACCTCTGGACAGTCGGTTCGCCTGCCACAGTCCCAATCCACCACAGAACCTCCCCTCTCAGGAAACACCACCACAGCACCTACCCAGTGGGCCCATGCCACTGTACCCAGGACACAACAATCAGCAGTGTGTCCACCACTACAGGGACCCCTTGTCCAGCCTTACAGGTCAGGCAGCCATCATTTCAGGGGGGCACATGGCATAGCACCTAACTGCGTCACAGCACTATTTGACAGATATGCGGACAAACAACGACACACACGGATTTACTCACACTACTGAAAACACACTTGTGCAAAACTATGTGGTACATGACCCTCTGCTCACCATTCTCCTCCATAGGGCACATCCGCTGGGGCAGATGATGAGATGGTGTCATCCTCTGGTGTACAGACCCCTGGGGGACCTGTTGACAATGAAAGACAGACACATCATTATCACCTACAGACTTGATCATTCCACAATCCAAGAACTGTGTGCACAATTGGGGCCAGACATGATGTCAGCTATCCGCCATCCCACAGGAATACCCCCTCTGTTGCAGGTCCTGTCAGTGCTCCATTTCCTGGCAAGTAGCTCCTTTCAACTACAGTGGCCATGGCATCAGGGATGTCTCAGCCAATGTTTTCTAACGTGTTGACAAGAGTGTTGTCAGCCCTGCTGAAACACATGTGCAGCTACATCGATTTCCCCCAGGTGGGGGATTTGCCCACAGTGAAGGCTGACTTTTATGCCCAGGGACATATCCCCAACATCATAGGTGCCATTGATGGTACACATGTGGCATTTGTCCCACCCCGTAGAAATGAACAAGTATGCAGAAATCGGAAAAGCTACCATTCTATGAATGTGCAGATGGTGTGTTTTGCAGATCAGTATATCTCTCATGTGAATGCCAAGTATCCTGGCTCTGTGCATGACGCTTACATTTTGAGGAATAGCAGGATCCCTTATGTGATGGGCCAACTCCATAGGCACTGGGTGTGGCTGATAGGTGAGCCCATGGTCCCCACACAGTATGAATAGGTGTCTGGGTATGGGGTTGTCCCTAAGGGTTAGTGTGTGTCTAACAGATATCCCTCGACATTTGCAGGTGAGTCTGGTTACCCCAACCTCTCACGGCTACTGACCCCAGTGAGGAATGCCAGGACAAGGGCAGAGGAACACTACAATGAGGCACATGGGCGAACTAGGCAGATTATTGAGAGGACGTTCGGTCTCCTGAAGGCCAGATTCCAGTGCCTCCATCTAACAGGTGGCTCCCTATACTACTCACCGAAGAAGGTGTGCCAGATAATCGAGGCATGCTGCATGTTGCACAACCTGGCAAAGGTCATAAAGGGGCCGGCTTCCAGCAGGGGACAGTCACACCACCCACCCAGCAAGGCCTCGCCCAAACACCAAGTGTACAGTGCCAAGGTCTCTGCAGCAACTGTGAAGATGGGGAAGGGCCACAAGCCAGAGTGCACATAACCTCTGGGCACAATGTCACCTGGTGAGAGGCTGGTGACCACCAAATCATCAGGGATGGCAGCCACATGCACCACAGTCACGACCGCCACCTTCACCACCACCTGCAAAGCCACGTGCACTGCCACCTGCACCCCCGCTGCCACAACGTCAGTCTGCAGCATCCTCCCCAAGGATCAGCCATCCGAGGCTGCAGGAGACGGTATGGTGTTTCCATCCACCGCAACTGTCACTTGCACCACGGCCAGCACTGGCAGCATCTCCGCCGCAGCCACCGCCGCCTGCACCACCATCAGCACCGCCATATGCACATCTGATTCCACTCTGTCGGCCGTCAGCAGCATCCCCAGTGTGCAGCCGTCAGTCTGCAGGTGACGTCCTGGAGAGACAACACCTCCAGCACTGACATGAACCAGTAATTGGCAGCCTAGGTCACCGCAGGATGGAGTGGGTCTGCCTCCATGGAGTATCATGCTACCTGTTCCAGGTACATCGCAATGCTGAGACACCCAGGTGAGACAAAGTCAGCTGCCACACCCCAAGTGCTGCATCACTGGGCACAAAGCCCCCTCCAGAACCAGTGGAGAAAAATATCCACTAACCCAGTCCTTGGCAGGATGAAGCACTCTAGGCACAAAGCCCCCTCCAGAACCAGTGGAGAAAAACATCCACTAACACAGTCCTTGGCAGGATGAAGCACTGTGGGCACAAAGCCCCCCCCCCCAGAACCAGTGGAGAAGGCATACACTAGAGAGACTGTGGCTTTGCACTCCCCAGGACCAGGCAGTGGGCAACCCACCCACTTGAGAGACTTGAGAGACTGTGGCTTTCCACTCCCCAGGAGCAGGCAGTGGGCAACCCACCCACTTGACAGACTTGAGAGACTGTGGCTTTGCACTCCCCAGGAGCAAGCAGTGGGCAACCCACCCACTTGAGAGACTGTGGCTTTGCACTCCCCAGGACCAAGCAGTGGGTAACCCACCCACTTGAGAGACTTGAGAGACTGTGGCTTTGCACTCCCCAGGAGAAAGCAGTGGGCAACCCACCTACTTGACAGACTTGAGAGACTGTGGTTTTGCACTCCCCAGGACCAAGCAGTGGGCAACCCACCCACTTGAGAGACTTGAGATACTGTGGCTTTGCACTCACCAGGACCCAGCAGTGGGCATGGAGCCCTTTCGAGGAGCAGTGCATCATACCATCATCCGGCTGAGGTGCTCCCCCCCGCTTCCCCCTTAGGTACCTGTTATTTTTGTTCGACCTGATGTCCCTGCAGTGTTCTCTCCGTTTTGTGACAGGTGTCATGTGTGGGCTTCGCCCATGATTTTTTTGCCCACTGGGCCATGGATAGCTGCAAAGGACAGTGTACGGCCTCCTGTACATATTGAAAATATTTGTATATACTGGTTTTTACAATCGTTTACTTTATCTGCCTATTTCTAATATATGAAAGATTTGACTCAATTCCTTTTGTCCTTGCATGCTTCCAGGGGGTTACGGGGTGTATATGTAATGTTGTTGCATGTATTTGTGTGTATGGATTTGTGGGTGAGGGTGGGGATGGGGATGTTGCATTTTGCGTGTGTGTATCACTCTCTTTTGCCTCTTACCCTCCCCTGTGTGCTAGGTGCAGTACTCACCGTCGTCGCCGCTGCCGCATTCTTTCCACTTCGTCGTGTATTAATAGATACAGCAACATGGGCAGGACCTGTAACTCGGGCTCCATGGCGTCCTGGTTCTTCGTTGATTGTCGAGAGGTGAGTGGTTTCCCTTCTGTGTTCTGTTTCTGCCGTACTTTTGATGGTGTTGGTACCACACCTGAAAAGCTGGCGGATTGGTGCCTTGTAATAGTGTGGGTGGTACATTGTCTTCCGCCTGTCTGTTGGCGGTGACCACCGCAGTGTTTGTTGCTACCACCATGGCGGTCAGAGTGTTAAAGTGGCCATCTGTGTTGGTGATTTCCGCCGTGGTTGTGATTCCATTTTTTTATCCGCCTGCCTGTTAGCGATATTAGCGCCACTTTAACACCGACTGCCAGGGTTGTAATGAGGGCCTTTATTTGGACTTTTGTTTAACTTTGGACTTTGTTTTGTTGGACTTTGGTTGGGGACAGGGCGATTTGTTTTGGGAGAGGTGTGGGCCTGTTGTGGGCGGAAAGGGTGGGTTTTATAATTGTAAATTGTAGATGGGGAATATTGTATTTTACTTTTTTTATTCCTTAAATCTTTATTTTGGTGTTTTAGTTTGCACTGCTGTTTTTTAGCGAAGCCTATTTTTTAAATCTGCTTGCCTCTTTACCCTCTTTTACTATATTGACCACTAGTGGGTGGTTGTCAGTGCCTATTTTGCCTGCAAAAATCTAGATACATACAAACAACATCTTCAGAAGTCCTGGGCAGAAGTTTGCTGTATGGATCTCTGTGAAGTGCTGAAAAAGTTTTGCCACGTTCAGCAGAGTCCTGTGAGCAGCGGAGTGTGGTAACTCACACTGCTCAGGCTGATTTTTAGCACCAGGAGTTTGTCCTGAGCTGTAAAATCAGCACAAACAATACGATGCACAGTGCAAGGGGGTAGTGCTTCTTCCTGCAGCTTCCTTAATTCCTCAATGCGAGCAGCAGGTTTCTCAATGCGAGTGCTGTGACCGCCCACATTGGGAAATTTCACCAGGGGGTGGTCTACCATGTGATTTTTTTCACTTCCGCTCACCAACTTAATGTTGGCAAGCCGTGAGAGAGGAAAAACTCTGCTCTGCGCCACTCAGTTCAGTTAAATGCATTGCAAACACACTGTCAGCCCCAGAGAGACCCAAGATAGTATCACTCTAAGGCCCTCATTACAACATTGGTGGTAAAAGCCGCTTACCGCCGTGTAGAAGACCGCCAACACACCGCCGTGGCTGTGCAATTCCGCCACGGCCATTATGACCCACATCTCGGAACCCACCAAAATTCTGACACCTACACAAGTCCGCCACACCAAAGGTCAGTGATAAACTGGCAAAAACAAAACCTCCACCGTCACGCCAACAGAAATACGCCTACACTATCACGACACACGAATCCTCGCGGCGGTCTTTCAACTGCGGTATTCCATTGGCGGTACACACCGCTGTGCTCAAAATACACACACTTACAAAACACAGCCACATTGGACAATTCAAAATACACACACCTGAGACACATACACACACCACTCCCACACACCCAATACAATATAAAACACACACCCACATCACCCACAAACCCCTACGACCACAATTGAGAATGAAGGCCAGAGAGAGACACCACCAGCAAGTACACCAGCATCCACAGGCACATAACACCATCACCCACACAACTTCCATGCACCTCACACAACACACCACTACATATCACCACATTTATCACCACACACTCCACCCCACACATCACCTACACCACCCCATGGCACGGAAAAGACACCCCAGGTTCTCGGAGGAGGAGCTCAGGGTCATGGTGGAGGACATCGTCCGGGTAGAACCACAGCTATTTGAATCACAGGTGCAGCACACCTCAATTGCAAAGAAGATGGAGCTATGGCGAAGAATAGTGGACAGGGTCAACGCAGTGGGACAGCACCCAAGAAATCGGGAGAACATCAGGAAAAGGTGGAATGACCTACGGGGGATGGTGCGTTCTGTGGTCTCAAGACACCACCTGGCAGTTCAGCAAACTGGCGGCGGACCCCCACCTCTCACCCACAGCTAACAACATGGGAGGAGCAGGTCTTGGCGATTCTGCATCCTGAGGGCCTCGCAGGAGTAGGTGGAGGAATGGACTCTGGTAAGTCAAATCTTAACTATTACATCCCCCACCCTACCTGCATGCTATCACATACCCCTGCCCTCGCCCTCACCCCTATCACTCCAACTCCTCACAAATGTACCAATATCACAAACCACCCATCCCAACACCAAGCCCTGCATGCAACAACAAAGCATGGACACCCATCACTAAAGCATGGCCACTGCACATACCCATACACCCCCCTAAACCATCATCACACAAGGTCTCACACAGGAATGCCAGCACTGGGGTACACGGTCACCCACCCATTGCACACCATGCCACACACAGATGCAATATTCATGCCTTTCCACCCCTGCAGGACTCCTACCCAACGTCACCAGACAGGAGGGTCCAGACATGTCCACTCCACCCACAGAAGAGGCCCTCAGTGATGACAGCACCTCTGTCCAACTGGATCTAGATGACCAGCCTGGACCATCGGGGACCTCTGGACAGTCGGTTCCCCTCACACAGGCACAGGCCACCACAGACCTTCCCCCCTCTGGTCCCCCCAGGACACGTCAATCAGCTGTATGTCCACCAATACAGGGAACCCAGGCTAACCCACCACCCCAACAACAACAGGGACCTGGGGGCAGTGGCAGTGGGCACACGGTCCAGGGGACGGAGGCCCAGGAACACAGGGGAACTGGGAGGGCTGCCGTGCGACAGGGGGCGGATAGACCAAGGGAACCCACTCTCCACGAGGCCCTCTCCTCCATCATGGGAGAATACCACCACTCCCAGGAGACGATGGCAACGGTACTGGCCAAGTTTCAGGAGACCCAGCGCATGCAGGAGGAACAATATATGGGCTTCAGGGAGAAACTCAGAACCATCATCTCCACCCCAGGCACCATTGTAGGGGTGCTGAAGGAAGTACTCAACACCAGGAGGGACACTGTGGCACTACAAGGGGCCCCTGACACTAGCATGGACGATGAACTGCCCACCACCTCCGCCGGCGCTAGTGGACAGGACGCCCCGACACAGGACCACCACACCAGCACCCCACCGCCTGCAGAGGGAGAACCACCCCGCAAACGGTCCCTGAGATCTAGGAACAAGACAGAGAACGATGCCAAGACCCCGCCAAGAAATGAGACCACCCTGATTGTCATCCCACTGTCCCACTTTGTCACCCTGTCCATAATTAAACTGCCCCAGCTCCACTTCCTATACCCATATGGGCAATGCACCTGTGAGACTAATAGAGTGGACTCTGCCATGGACACTCCTCCGCCATCACCCCTCACCATTTAACTTCCCCCTCCAATATTTTGCATTTAAATAAACACACCTAAATCACGAAATTATCTGGAGTCTGTCTGTGATTTCGAAATAGTGTATTAGCAATTACAGTGACAAAAGTTTCTTGAAATAGTACTGTCAACATACCTATGTCACACAGCTCTAGTCCATGAGGAATTTAAGCAGATGACACACAGTGGGACCCACATCTGTGAAACCGCAAGGGAAAGTGACAACTCAGTGACCATACGCTGGGTGAAAACGACAGACAGGATAGAGTTAGTAGTGTAAAAGTACATGTAGTAGGCAGGAATGTATTCTCCCCTGTGTTTCACTGGAAATATTGCTGGCTCACTGAGTCCCTGTTCTGCATGTCTTCTTCCTCTGCTTCATCCTCATCACTGTCCACAGGCTCCACAGCTGCCACAACACCGCCATCTGGACCATCCTCCTGCAGAAAAGGCACCTGTCGACGCAAAGCCAAGTTGTGAAGCATACAGCAGGCCACGATGATCTGGCACACCTTCTTTGGTGAGTAGAATAGGGATCCACCTGTCATATGCAGGCACCTGAACCTCGCCTTCAGGAGGCCGAAGGTCCGCTCGATCACCCTCCTAGTTCACCCATGGGCTTCATTGTAGCGTTCCTCTGCCCTGGTCCTGGGATTCCTCACTGGGGTCAGTAGCCATGACAGGTTGGGGTACCCAGAGTCACCTGCAAATGGCGAGGGACAACTGTTAGACACACACTAACCTGGAGGGATGACCCCAGACAACCATTCCCACTGTCTTGCTTCCAGGGGCTCACCTAATAGCCACACACGGTGCCTCTGGAGTTGACCCATCACATAATGGATGCTGCTATTCCGCAGGATGTAGGTGTCATGCACTGAGCCAGGGAACATGGCATTCACATGGGAGATGTACTGGTCTGCCAAACATACCATCTGTACATTCATAGAATGATAACTCTTCCGGATCTGTACACCTGTTCACTCCTGTGGGGGGGGGGGACCAAAGCCACATGGGTCCCATCAATGGCACCTATGATGTTAGGGATATGTCCCAGGGCATAGAAATCACCTTTCACTGTAGGCAAATCCTCCACCTGAGGGAAAACGATGTAGCTCCGCATGTGTTTCAGAAGGGCAGACAACACTCTGGACAATACGTTGGAATACATAGGCTGGGACATCCCTGATGCCATGGCCACAGTTGTTTGAAAAGACCCACTTGCAAGGAAATGGAGCACTGACAGCACCTGCACTTGAGGGTGGATTCCTGTGGGATGGCAGATTGCTGACATCAGGTCAGGCTCCAACTGGGTACACAGTTCCTGGATTGTGGCACGGTCAAGCCTGTAGGTGATTATCAAATGTCGCTCCTCCATTGTCGACAGGTCCACCAACGGTCGGTACACCGGAGGATGCCGCCATCTCCTCACATGTCCCAGCGGACGATGCCTATGAAGGACAACAGCGACCACAGAGTCAAACAACTCAGAGGTACGTACCCACAGTTTACACAGAACACCAATCATACACAGAAGTTGGCCTGTATGTGCGTTGAGACGCCTAGGTATGTGTGACGCAGTTCAAAATGAGGCCATGTGGGCCCCTGAAATGGCGGCTGCCAGACCTTTAAAGTGGGATAATGGGATGTGAGGTAACTGCACTGCCGTTGTACACCGTCGCAGTAGGCGGTCGGAAACTGCGGCGCAATGTTGCATTGGTTAACATTGGACCCTATGGGTCCCAGGAGCCAATGACGATGTACGCCGGCGGTGATGGTATGCACCACCGCGGACTTGACCGCCGCGGACGTGACCGCCATTTTCTATCACTTCAATCACTCGATACCTGATCTTCGACAGGAGAGGACCTACACTGCAAGTGCTGCTGTGACCTCAGTCTGGAAGAGACAATGGCTCGTGCGTCTGGGGAAAGGGCCCCTGCATTCACATCGGAGGAGTTGGAGAAGCTCGTTGATGGGGTCCTCCCCCAGTAAACGCTACTCTATGGTCCTCCAGACAAACAGGTAAGTACACAGGGAGCATGTTGTATGGGCTATGCCTGTGTGTAGAGGGCTGGATGTAAGAAGGAAGGGGGCAGAGTGCTGCATGCATGAAAGACGGTGAGTGCATGTGCCACATGGCAAGGGTAGGGATGGGGGCCACTCACTTTGACGGTGCAGTTGGTAATGACTTCTCTTCTTCCCCTGTACATTTCATGTAGGTCAGCGCCCACCAGAAGAAAGATATTTGGCGTGCCATCGCCAAGGATGTCCGGACCCTGGGGGTCTACCACAGACGGAGCACCCACTGCCGGAAAAGATGGGAGGACGTTCGTCGCTGGAACAAGAAGACGGCGGAGGCTCAGCTGGGGATGGCCTCCCAACGTGAGGTCGAACAATGACCCCCCTGATGTTCAGGATCCTGGCGGTGGCCTACCCGGAGTTGGATGGGCGCGTGAGGGCATCATAGCAGACACAAGGGGGTGAGTACACTCTCATTAAGCTGACTTTGCGCGCAGTGGAGTTGTCTGGGTGGGGGAGGAGGGATGTGGGTTTCCTTATGCCAGGGCGAGTTCCGTAGGCTAGGCCCCTCCGTAAGGCATGGCCCAGTGGCCCCCCACCCCACCTCTGTCGAGTGCCAAGTACAGCTATTCATGCCCCTGTGTCATCTATGTGTGCAGATGTCGTCCATAGCCTTGTAGGCCATTTCCCAGGAATTGCACTGTAGAGCCCAAGAGCACGGCGTAGTGCAGGGGGCTTCTGTGTCTGTCTTGTCCGCCAACGGTAGCGGTAATCCATGCACTCAACCTGTCTTTCTTCTGTCTCCCCCCCCCCCTTTTTGTGGTCTTCCTGTTCTTGTGTGCATTAGCATCATCAGGCAGAGGAGCAGTGGCACCGGAGTACGAGGGAGCTGCATCCCACATGGCCCTGGAGGGCCACACTATGGACTCTGAATTCACCAGTGGGACGGAGGGCGAGAGGAGCTCCACGGCGGGGACAGGAGCTGAGACAAGCGACACTGACTCGTCCTCTGATGGGAGCTCCCATTTGGTGGAGGCAACATCTGTACCCCCGCATCTACAGGTACAGCCGCCACCCCCCCTACCAGCACCACCCTCCCAGCAGCCCCTCAGCCTTCGCCCTGTTCCCGCTTACCCGGGAGGGTGGGCATCACCTTCGCCCCAGGCACCTCAGGCCCTGACCCAGTCACCCCTACTGCCCTCAATGAGGAGGCCATTGACCTCCTCAGGTCACTCACTGTTGGGCAGTCTACCATTTTGAATGCCATCCAGGGTGTAGAAAGGCAGTTGCAACAAACTAATGCATTCCTGGAGGGCATTCATTCTGGTCAGGCGGCCCTTCACCGAGCTTTTCAAACTCTGGCCTCAGCACTGATGGCAGCCATTGTCCCCGTCTATAGCCTCCCCCCTCCAACTTCCTCCACCCAGACCCAATCCCCTGTACCTCTGCCTATCCCAAGCACACCATCAGACCAGCCTGCATACACCTCACCACACAAGGGAAGCTCAGGCAAACATAAGCACCACACATCCCACAGTCACTCACCCAAGCATTACACACATGCAGACACACCAACATCCACAGCCTCCACTGTGTCCCCCTCCTCATCGTCTCCCTCCTCCCTCCCAGTCTCGTCTACACACACACCTGCATGCACTACCTCTACAGCCACTACGTCCCTCACCTGCACACCCACCAGCACACCCCGCTCACGTGCAGTCACCACCCCCACTACTATTCACATGTCCCCTGTGTCCTCTCCCAGTGTGTCTGTGACACCCCCTCCCAAGATACACAAACGCAGGCACACACCCACCCAACAGCCATCCACCTCACAACAGCCTCCAGCGCATGCACCTGCACCCAAAGTCACCAAACGTACATCTCCTACTACCACCACCTCTTCCTCCACTCCCAAACCCCCTCCAGCTACCCGTCCCAGTGTGTCCAAAAGAATTTTCCTGTCCAGCCTTGACCTTTTTCCCACACCTCCCCCACCCCGTCCATCTCATAGGTCCCGAAGTAGCACCTCAGCCACAACATCTCCGGGACCAGTGGTGCCCGTAGTCACAGGTATGTGGAGTGCACCGGCCACCAGGACAGCCAGTGTGGCACGGAGCCACAGCACAGCCAGTCCCCCCCTGTGAAGCATCAGAAGTTGGCCAGTGCCCGGCGGGAGAGGGGGAAGACTCCAGCCACCAAAGCCGCTCCCAGGGGTCCCGGTGGGAGTGTGGAGTCAGCTGTTACACCTCCCAAGGTGGGGAAGGGCCACAAGAAACCCGGCGAGTCTGGGAAGAGCTGAACGGCGGAGAAGACCGCCATCATCCCCGCTGCCCAGGAGGGCCCCGCCAGCCCCAGCCCAGCTGCCCAGGAGGGCCCCGCCAGCCCCAGCCCAGCTGCCCAGGAGGGCCCTGCAAGCCCCAGCCCAGCTGCCCAGGAGGCCACCGCCAGCCCCAGCCCAGCTGCCCAGGAGGGCCCCGCCAGCCCCAGCCTAGCTGCCCAGGAGGGCCACCGCCAGCCCCAGCCCAGCTGCCCAGGAGGGCTCCGCCAGCCCCAGCCCAGCTGCCCAGGAGGCCACCGCCAGCACAAGCCCCGCTGGGCCATGAAGGACCGCCAGCACAAGCCCCGCTGGGCCATGAAGGACCGCCAGCACAAGCCCAGCTGGGCCGTGAAGGACCGCCAGCACAAGACCCGCTGGGCCATGAAGGACTGCCAGCACAAGTCCCGCTGAACAGGGCACCGCCAACTCAAGCACCGCTGAACAGTGCACCGCCAACGTAAGCACCGCTGAACAGGGCACCGCCAACTCAAGCACCGCTGAACAGGGCACCGCCAACTCAAGCACTGCTGAACAGGGCACCGCCGTCTCAAGCACCGCTGAGGCCGGGCACCGCCAACTCAAGCACCGCTGAACAGGGCACCGCCAACTCAAGCACCGCTGAACAGGGCACACCAACTCAAGCACCGCTAGCCCATGAGCAGCAGGGGCACTGACGCAACTGGGTCCGTCACGGGGTGAGTGATGCACTCTGGGCACCAGTCCCCCTCCAGAACCAGTGGAGACATGCATCCACTACCTTGTCCTTCACAGGATGAAGCACTCTGGGCACCAGTCCCCCTCCAGAACCAGTGGAGACATGCATCCATAACCTCTGTCCTTCACAGGATGAAGCACTCTGGGCACCAGTCCCCCTCCAGAACCAGTGGAAAGATCCATCCACTACCTCTGTCCTTCAAAGGATGAAGCACTCTGGGCACCAGTCCCCCTCCAGAACCAGTGGAGACTGTTATCCACTTGAGAGACTGTGGCTTTGCACTCCCCAGGATTGAACAGTGGGCGAACCACCCACTGTGTAGACTTGAGAGACTGTGGCTTTGCACTCCCCAGGATTGAACAGTGGGCAACCCACCCACTGTAGAGACTTGAGAGACTGTGGCTTTGCACTCCCCAGGATTGAACAGTGGGCAACCCACCCACTGTAGAGACTTGAGAGACTGTGGCTTTGCACTCCCCAGGATTGAAGAGTGGGCAACCCACCCACTGAAAAGACTTGAGAGACTGTGGCTTTGCACTCCCCAGGATTGTTCAGTGGGCATTGAGACCCCTCGTGGATCTGGCGTCATACACTCATCCGGCTGAGGTGCCCCCCCTTCCCTTCCCCCTGAGGTGCCTGTTGTATTTCTATCTGATGCCCCTGCAGTGTTCTCTCTGTTTTGATCGGGTATCGAGTGTATGCTTCGCCCATGCATTTTGGACCCAGTGGTCCACGGACTATAAATGGTGCAAT
Organism: Pleurodeles waltl; assembly: GCF_031143425.1. Lineage (NCBI taxonomy): Eukaryota > Metazoa > Chordata > Amphibia > Caudata > Salamandridae > Pleurodeles > Pleurodeles waltl. The sequence goes on from NC_090437.1 coordinate 997,787,790, forward strand.
ACCTGGACGTGTATTATTGGTGTATATATTTGTTTATAGTAAATATATATTTTGGAGTACTGGATTTTAATATATTTTTGTGGTTACACTAATTTCCTTTTGTCTTTGCATTCTTCTGGGGGGGTTGGGGGGGTGTAACTGTAATGTATCAACATGTATTAGTGTGTGTGTTGTAGTGGGTGAGGGTGGGGGTGGGTGTTGTGTGTGTGTGTCCCTGTTTTTTGCTTCCCCCCTCTCCTGTGTCGTAGGTGCACCACTCACCGTGGTCTTCGCCGCCGGCGTTCGTGTTCCTAGTAGAGGAGTAGGAAGACTATCGCAGGTAGAATTTGGAGTTCCGGTTCCATGGTGTCCTCGTTACTCGTGGGGTGTGTAGAGGTGAGCGTTTTTCCTTCGAAATTCCTGTTTCCGCCGTGTTTTTATCTGCGGTGAATCCGCCCCGGAAAAGGTGGCGGATTGGCCTGTCATAATAGTGTGGGCAGTACATTGTCTCCCGCCTGTCTGTTGGCGGTGACCCCCGCGCCGTTTGTTTGTACCGCCGTGGCGGTCTGAGTGTTAAAGTGGCTGTCTTTGTTGGCGGTTTCCGCCACGGTCGTAGTTGCAAATTTTTTACCGCCGGCCTGTTGTCGGTCTTATCGCCGCTTTAACACCGTCCGCCAGGGTTGTAATGACCACCTAAATGTTTTGTCTTCTTTGTTTGAAAAATACAAATTATGGAGGAGCGAAGTTAACCTACCCTGTTTTAAAAAAGACGATTGTTGTAAGAAAAATTATACTGTATTTCCCAAGTGGGTGGTGCATCTGTATACTTCTCTGAGTTGGAATGTCCGTCACTCTTGGGTGCCTGGCTGAACCTGTCTGGTAGGAAAGCTGGAGTTTGAGCTTTTACCAAGTTTAATTAATGTTGGAGAGAAGAAAGCCTGAAAAGCCTATAAAACAGTAACTGTTTTATAGAGTAAAGGAGAAGGACAGAAGGCAGTAAGGTAAGCTTCATGAGGAGTTAGGGGTGTACTAAGAAGACTCAGAGGCAGAGCAAGAACATGAAGAGGAGTTTCACATTTGAGCCAGCAATGCAGAAATACACACTCAACAGCATTTCCCAAATCAATGCACCTTTCTCCAGTCCACTGAGCTGAGTGAGTACCAGTCCTCGGAATCTTCATCCTCATCATGGTTTCTCTCTGAAGTCAATAACTTTCTTATTCTAGTTGTTGAGGTACTCCTACCCTGAGTCCTTCCGTCCTTCCGTCCTTGTCCTCCTGATTCTGAGTAACTCCTTTTCACTCCCAACCCGAGCGATATAGAAGTGGGTCTGCTATTGAAGATGAAATAGAGAAACAGAATTTTGTGTAGATTTGTGTTTGTTACCTAAAGTGACTGATCTAGTCTCTGAAGAATCAGACAAAAGGAATGGATCCTACAGGTACATTTCGCTAAGTTTGAAAGGATGATTACTCATCAGCATCCAAACATAACAAATAATCAAAATCAAGTTTATAAATTTGTTGAATACCCTCTCTCACTGTCTACCACCACTAACATTCTGAATCATCACTCACAATCACTCAATAATATATCATCCCTCATTGGTGCAATAGTTAGAAGTTACTTCTCCAAGCACGGTGGTAGATACAAAATTGTATCTCCTCTTTAATGCTAGCAATGCGTCTGTCATTGGCACAGGCAGTCTTTTAATCATTGATCTTCTGGGGCAGCCATGCTAGGTGATGCAAAAAAATAGGCAAAGGCATGTGAGGGAGGTAGGCATTGTCTCCAATTTCCTGAGGTGAATGTGGAAGCTTCTTAACTGCACACTGCTCCAATGCAGCCATATATGTGACTTAAAATGGTGGGGCAGCATAAATCTCACACATATATAATGTTTCACTAGCTACTTCTTTTGCAGAGAAAGAAGTTCAACCAAAAATAATTTAAAAGTTTAATTGTGCACTAGCATACTATTCTGGAAAGTAGTTTATCCTGAAACTCAGGTGGCTCACCCAGAAGATGGGTAGCAAACACACTTGATTCTGATCAATCATTCCCCTCCTCCTCCTGTGCTACTTCAGGAATGGTGAAACCAGGTGGTATGAAAAGTTGGTTCATTTTGATAATGTTCAATCTCTCCACATTTTCTCACTGTAACAACTGTGCCAGTTAAACTGAAAGATGCTCAGCAGACACAATGGCTAAAGAACAAGTCAAATACTTTAAAGCCAGCCTGCTGAGCTCTGGACATTGGCGGATCTTCTCATACCAATTCACCAATGGGTTTTGATCCACATGCACCTCTTTTGGTGGGCCACTTGCTCAACCGCTTTTGCCTTTGCATCTGCACTGGACTATAGACCTGCCACTTGGAGCCAAGCCAATGAAGAGGTTGTGCCCAATTCTTCTGTTGCTGTTGTGGGTGTTCATGTTGCTGGTGCTAGCAGCTGTGATGAGACAGGACTGCCCTCTCTGGAAGTTGAAGGCGACACCCCAGAACTGTAGAGAGGTACTCTAAGTTCCAGTCGTTTTTCTTCCTGGTGTCTGGCTTGCTCAACAATCCACCTCTTCTCTGTTCTTCTTGCTAGCATCCTGAGTGAAAACCTCAAAAGGGAGTAGCATCTGTTTCAGGCATTTGACTAGGCCCCATTTGCCGCATCCATGGTCATAGCTTTCTTAATTGCATCACCTCCTCTTTGAATGACATAGACCCTCATTATGAGTTTGGTGGGCGGCGGAGGCCAGAACACCGCCCGCCCTATCAGGAGTTCACCGCAGGGCTGGTGGATGGAAACAGCATTTCCACCCACCGGCCCTGCACTGAGCAGGACCTTAACATTGCCGCTGGGTTGTAATTGAGCTGGCACCAATTTGGTGGTGCGGCAGGTGCAGCAACACCTGTCGCGCTTTCCACTGCCCATAATTCGGGCAGTGGAAAGCGTGTCAGGGCTGTCCATGGGGGCCCCAGCACTACCCATGTCAAGTGCATGGGTAATATAGGGGCCCCCAAAGAGAGCCCAGTACCCCTTTTCTGCCAGCCTTTGCATGGCTGGAGGAAAGGAGACTCGTAATCACCAGGGCAGCGCTGCCAGGCTGTCGACTAGTGGCAACCTGGCGGTGCCAGTGGTCCGACCATGGTGTTTTTGCCACGGTTGTAATGTTGAGGTCAGACTGCCACTTTGGCAGCGGTCCGACCATGACCCTGGTGGTCTGGTGACCCCCAGGGTCATAACGAGGCCCCTAGTCATTGATCTGTCTGTACTGCTCAAACAGACGCTACAACATGCAAAAGGCCGAGTTCCAACGTGTTGGCACCGCCTGTATCAGGGCTTTAACTGGTACTCTGTTAGCATGCATTAGAAGAATGGCTGAAATGAGTGCAGATTTGTCTGCAGGTGGTTAGTATGTTGCTATGTCTTCTTTTTTGAGAAAGTCTTACACAAGCATGTTGATGCAGTACATCAAACACAGGACCCTGAAATAGCCGCCATCTTCCATGGCCTTGACCATGTTACCGCCACTGTCCGTGGCAACAAATGCAAACCTGCGACCTATGGGTCGCAGCCATTCAAACACCTGTTTAATTTGTCTAAGGTGTTTGCAGCTGTATGTGATTTCCCCATGGCAAAAATGGCTAGTGTTGCATGCCACCGAACACTGGATGAAGTATTGCTCAAAAGAAGAGGCCATTGGCCAGTCCAGTTTTAAGGTCCATGTACATCACAGTGCCCACACATGGTTTCTTTGTCAGGGAAACCTCCACAAAAAGTGGCATCAAGCTGGCAGGCAGGCACCTCAGGGATCATCCTTGGGGGTATTGGATTTGGGAGGGGTAGATTAGGTTTGGGTTTGGGAGGGGGTAGACTGTTTCTGAGGATGGGTGGGCTTCTTCTTTGGAGGGAGAGAGGTATGCATGCAGTGGAGCAGGTGTGACAGGGGAGGACTTGGAGGTTGACGGGATGGTTTGGGATGCTATTTGGGTCCTCTTGGATTTGGGAGGGGGGTGGAGGCAACAGGAGAAAGGGCACGTTCAAATTGGAAACTCTCCTTTGGAACCCGGGATGGTCATCAGATGGAGTTGAGGATTTGGAAGTTGAGGGAGTGGTTATCTGGTGTTTTGTTGTAGATGTTTTAGGTATGTGCATATGGGAGGTATGCTTTTGTGTGGGAGGTAACTGTTGCATGTGTAAGTGTGGGCGTTTGCGTGTCTTGGGGGCTGGGAGGTGGAGGTGCTGGGTGATGGAGTGGTGGATGTACATGTGTCTGCTGTGGTGGTGTTTGCAGGTTTGATGATGTGGTGGATGTCTGTGTGTCTGTTGAAGTGGTGTCTGTGGGTAAAATGGATGTGGTGGATGTTTCAGTGTCTGTTGGGGTGGTGGCTGCAGGTATAGTGGGTGTGATTTATGTGTCACAGGGTGTTGCGGTGGTGTCTGTGAGTATGCTGTGTGTGGGTCGGTGGGGGTGTCTGCTGCAGTGGTGGATGATATGGTGTTTGGGGTTGCATGCCGGTGTGTCTTGTGGTGTTTATGTGTGCTGCTTGTGTATGTTAAGGTGGGTGTGTGTGGGTGTATCTGTGTCCTTGGGATAGGTAGGGGAGTGGGTGATTTTAATTGGGAAGAGGGAGGTGGAGGGGGGCGGAATGTGGGGGGTGACTGGCTGCCATCAGTGAGGAAGCCAGAGACTGAAAAGATCTCTGAAGGCTAGACATGGCAATATAAATGTACTGGTCTGCTGAAGTTGGCTGGCCAACCCCTGGATGGCATTCCAAATGGCAGTCTGACCCACAGAGAAATTCCTCAGGAGGTCAATGGCCTCCTCACTTAGGGTAGCAGGGGCAACAGCGGCTAGAACACCGGTGCCTGCAGCAAAGGAGACACCCACCCTCTTGGGTGAGCAGGCACAGCCAACTGGGTGGAGAACAACAAGGAGGGAGGCAATAGAACTGGGGGAGGCAGACAAAGATGGTACAGGAGAAGGTCCCAATGGGTCCTCCATCACTAAGGAGTGGACACTGGAGGTAGAATCCGATGATGAGGCTGTAGATTTGGTCTCCTCCATGGCACTCCCCTCACCCTCTCGCCACTGGGTCCCTCTGTGTCGGTGGTGTCTTGATTGGAGATACCATGGCCAGATGCTTTCTCACTTGATTGTGCCCTGTCTCCTTCAATTGGCTAGGCTGATGCTGAAAATACAAAGAGGAAGAGGGTCACCACATGTCTCTGAAAACACTTGAACAACAGCTGTGAGTAGCAAACATTACCATGCATCAAGTAGGCCCCAGCAACAAACTACATCAAAGTTGCTCCCAGTGGCGGCAACTGAAAATCTCAAGGGGAGGGCCGGATGAGGTAGGACGGGGATGGGAGGAATAAAATAAGAATTTTAAAAAACATACCTGTTCCTGCTGCCGCCAGCCGCCTCACTCCTCTCACAATGATGATTGTGTCCCAGCAGTCCCTGTGGCACCAGGACAGGCTCCCCAAGCAATCCGTTGCTGCTCTCATGCTATAGCTAGCTAGCAGTGCCAGGATTGGTCTGAGTGGCTTGGTCTGCTGCTCAGACAGTGTAGTGGAGTCTGTGCAGTTTCTCCAACCCAGCTGTGCAACACAGCCGAGTTGGAGAAACCTAAGTGCACGTCAGTTTGGCTGCCCTAAGATGGCCAGCCAAACTGACAAGCGCACTTAGTGCACTCACTCCACTCCTCCTCCTCCCCTCGCCCAAGGCCCACCCCCACCCCCACCCCCACCCCCACCCTTCCCTGCACATGCTGGCCGAGCCAGCAGCTGACAAATAGAACAATAGTAAAATATTGTTTTATTTTTCAGCTGATGGCTCTTAGCCAATGGGACAACGCTCCTTCGCTATTGCGAAGGGGCCACTCCTGGTGGCTCCTACATGTACCATATGATATGCATGCATGCCATCTGAACTGTCAACAGTTGCCCACAGGAAAATCAGGGTCTCAGACAACTAAATTTGCATGTCTGGAGTTGTATAATCACAGTAACCATTGAACAACCACATTACCTTCAATGCTTTGCTTCATGGAGCATACCTCAGTTGTCTGTTGTCATACAATAGTTGCCCAATATCAGCTTTAGTCTTTCAGATCCCACAAAAGGTCATGCACACGTCTCTTTGGCACATGCATAGTAACACAACAATGTGAAATGATGCTTCCAGAACATGCCATGTTGCTGACAACAGTACAGTAGCATGGAGAAAGTTAGAGAATTACTTATGTCACACTTGAAACATAGCAACAATGCACACTTCATCCAGTGAAATTTGTCCCAATCGAGTCATGGAAGTAGTACTAATATTGCTCAGATATGCCACACAATTGGCAGGGAAATGTACACTGTAAACATAATTTTCAAATTGACAGGGAAATATGCCCCTAAAATTCACAACATACTGAATCAGCAAGCCCCAGGGAAATCACCACTAATGTGTGGCACCCCTAAAAATGACAAAACTCTGATTGCATCAGTAGATGCCATTAGTTTGTTGTATGTTGGAGAGCACGGGATTTGGTGGTACATGTAGAAGGACCTCAAAATGTTGCCCAATGGGAAGGTATATCACTGTCTCCATTTTGGTCCTGCAATCCCAGATGTCTGTGAATGAATGGTTGTAACCAACCACATGTGATTCCAACATGACTGCAAGTCACTCCATGATACATGCCAATGCTCAGCTAGCAAACCTTTGCCATTATATATGTGCAGTGTATTTTGCTACATGATGCTACATCAATAGCATGGAAATGCACATAGCGGTGAAAACATCTAGTCATACACATCTTGTACCTCATTGCGACTGCAATTGTACATGCCAAATGACATGCACTGATGGGTGAGGGTCTGTGTCAGATAACAATCAATGGTGACACTCTCCTGTCGGTGGCACCACATGAAATGTAGCACCATTGCAAATGTCCCATTCCACACACATTTAGGCATGCCAATTTGTCTGAGGGAATAGAGAAATCATCCCATTAACAAAGATAGACCATGCATGACACATCAGTGTACACATTTTGTCAAAATAGAAATGGACACATGCTAACATGCAGGCTCAAGGAATGTTGGCAGCCATATTGGCACACAAATTATGGCAATGGACATTCCCCACTTACCAAGGGAAAGTAAAGATCTGTAGATGCACCCACAGACCAATGTAAGCTCTTTCACATGTATGATGACCACCATCACATTACAGACAGTAGTGAAACACTAGCACCATTCACACACTGAAGACAAGTAGCCCCTGGGTGACAGATGCAAAGATACCAAGTTGACCAGACACATGGCTGAGGACAGTGACCCATCCCTTCCTTACTTTGGCCTGAAACACTGAGGAGTAGTTGTCTGCTGCATAGAATTTACAAATATTACATGATTGATCAATGTACACAGCCATGTGTTGTCCCTAGATAGCAAAGTTCTTGTGGATTGTACACAGCTGTGTCCTTTGTCCCTAGGCGAATAGGAAAGGAACATCAGTATGCACCACATGACATATCTCCACAAACAGTCACTCATCTACTGTGTCACACATCACTCATCCCTAATCACCAGAAGGAAATGTCAGAACCTAACACATTAACTTGGCAGCGTGACAGGCAGGAATATGCCCTGTATTCGCCCCCTTGGTGTTGCTGTGGTCCCCTTAAATGCCCATCAATGTCTGGGTACCCCACCACTAGGCTGTGGACCATTAGGGGGTCATGGTCTGACGGGCACCCGGTTCACGTTCGTAGGATAGCCCCAGCTGGACCTCTGCAATCTTTTAGGCCCAACGTCTCAGTTCCTCCTACCTCTTGCGACAGTGGGCACTCTGCTGGCTGTGGACTTCCAGAGTCCCCACCTTCTATGTAATGGCTCTCCATATTTCCTTCTTCTGATGGGCATTTACCTGCATGGATGCAAGAGACAAATCAAGAGATTACAATCACAAATCTTTTGCACAAATGGTTGAGTCACACACATGTCAGAAAAACCTAGCTAGAATTCTTCTCTTTGTTAACACACCACACGTGTAAAGCCCACAAGCAAATAAGTACAGGGACATGACTACAGACATTTATATCAATCTGCAGACTAACCCACTACCCTGCTCAGGGCCTACAATAACTACTGACATCTGGTAGCCCATGGTCCAGCCACATGTACTGTGATGTGCGCCACAAAGAAACACTACACACATATGTGGCTTCTGAAGGGTATGCACTTAGTCCTGATTAGACCAACAAATTCCACCCTCTGCAATATTGACTCACTGTATAAAGACACTAAGGGCAACTTCCATAGTAGACATTTCACCTTTATACTTGAGTGACAATGAAGGGGCTGGCTTGGTGGGAACAGCAAGTCTGCTCCTTGTGCATGTGTGGACATATGGCCTACCGAAGTCAAACTCATACCACTTCAGGGGGTGGGTCTGTAGCATATACCTGTAACATAGAATACTCATTTTGACATATGTATCTAACCTTCAAAGATGGCATCCAACAATCAAAGGTATACATTGTACAATGTCAGCTATGTAACCAAGTTACTGAGTCACATACCATGGCCTCCCAGGAATCAACACACCGTCTGCACTGAGGGAGTATCATAAGTGCAAAACGCCTGTCCAGGACAAATATGACTTCTGCAAAGGTGACAACAGAGATGTGAGAGTAAGGGAACTGTCATGAGTTAAAGACACACATTGACAATGAGGCAAAATGTACATGTGGCCTAGTTCAGAGATGTACCTCAGTACTCATACCTGTTCTAGATAATGGACTGAAGCGTTCATGGCACATTTTGCCACTAGAGCATCATATTGCCCACATGACAGGATCTGCTTGTATACAGGGAGTGGGCAAGGTGCCAGAGTTGCATAGCCACAGTGACTCTCACACAGCCTAGATTAGGTCCCATACTGGGAGATACAAATGACAGGCCCTGGTCTCTGTAGGCAGAGCATAATGAACCTACAAGACACTTACATTTCCATCACTTCTAAGCTTGACAGTCATGCAGCCATCAGCAAGTTGGCATGTGGTTTGTGTGGCAAGCTGGAGGGCAGAGTGCATCAGGAAGTGGATTCCAGACAACAGTTTGTCAAGGACAGATGTGGGTTGGAAGATCTGTGGTACTATACACATTGCTTCAAAGATCCGCATATGACTACATGACTCGATCTGTCATGCACCTACATGTTGCCAAAACCTTATAACAATCATGAAGAAGGAGATGTCAATGGATGGCAGGAAAGTCTCCTTACCTAGTTATATGCCTCCAACACATGGAGGATCTTGGACCTCACACACCTCACACAACACAATGTGACTGAGCTTAACATGTAGTACTGCCCATCAATAGCTGCACAATGTGCATCCCATTGATGCCACACAGACTGCAATGACAGGCACACAATGGCAAACAAGGGCACATATCATCCTGTGAGACGGGAAAAGATGGTGTTGAACAGAATCAGTTGTGCCTATGAGAATCTTACCTGCTCCTCTGGTGAGGCATAGACCTGTCCAAAAAAGGGGTACAACCTCGTCAACAAGCCTCTGCAGTTCCTCCAGAGACAAGGCAGAGGACCTGTCACCTGCTAGACATGGCATGATTGCTCCCAGAGGCAGCACAAAGCAGCTCATGCAGTGGCAGCAGAGTCAGGAGTCAAGTGAGTGAATGTGCACAACATGGCCGTCATGTCCACTGCGTATGCGGTCATCACCGCCAGCAGACACAGTCATTGGTCCACGACTGCCGCAGGCAGAAACGCTGGCCTAATGCTGGGTCCACCACGGTTGGGAATGACCACTTCCCTGAGGACTTCCGCCGGCAGTCACAGGTGGGTCCTTATATCCAGTGGAGTAGCTCAGACAGCTACCATTTTGGAGGCATGAAATACTGTCTGTGGCTTTGTAAACTGTATCACACCTACAAAAATGCATTGTGGCATTGCAAATATCCTTATTCTGTATTTTCATGTAGGTCCTTCTACACAACCACCAGTGTAGCATGTTGCAGGGCACAGGTGGCAATTGACGGCAGTGCACGGTCCACCCCTGCCGACGGTCATTTTTGCTGATGGACAATACAGGCACATTTTGAGGGACAATTGTGTAGCAGATAGTTGTGTTTCATTCACATCCATGATGTAAACACATTTGTTGACAACGTTGTGGGTCACATATGACCTTGTGTAGTTGCAGCTGTGCTGTACTGGATGCCATGTCTATATATATTCAGAAATGTTTTGTCACATGACATTATTGGTATGCATAATTTATGTTTCTGTGGACACACTGACTAATGTAACAAATCATGTCTTTTCACACCTGGGAGAGGGAGGAGGCAATAAACTCCTGTCTACCGTTCACTGCCAGACCTTCAGACGATGGAGCAACAACATATAATTATGTTATACTCTCTGGATAGGCAAACAATAGTGGGCTGATGCCATCAATTGGAGCCAGATCTGATGCCAGCTATTAGTTAGCCAACCTGCATACCACCCATTGTACAAGTCATGTCAGTTGTGTACTTCATGACCACAGGATCCTTCCAGCATACAGTGGCCCTATCTGATGGTATTTCCCAATCTGTGTTCAGTCTGGTGTTGAAGAATTCCCTCTCAGCAATGATGAAACACATTGACAGCTGTTAGAGTTGGCATCCTTGGTGTGGTCTCCCCTAACTTTTTGCCTCTGTTTCCCAGGTTGTTGATGTGTGCTGGACTCCGTTTATGTTATTTTTGATACTCTGGGCACTGGTTTTCCTGCTATCCAGTGGTAAAGTGCAAGTGTTCCTATGTAAATTGTGTGTGTAATTGGCTTTTCATGATTGGCATATCTGATCTACTACTAAGTCCCTAGTACAGTGCACTAGAGGTGCCCAGGGCCTGTAGATCAAATGCTACTAGTGGACCTTAAGCACTGATTGTGCCACCCACATTTGTAGCCCTGTAAGCATGTCTCAGACCTGCCACTGCAGTGTCTGTGTGTAGTCTTGCACTGCCAATTCGACTTGGCAAGTGTACCCAGGCCTAGACCTTCCCTTTTTATACATGTAAGGTACCCTCGCGTAGGCCCTAGGTAGCCCCATGGGCAGGGTGCAGTGTATGTTAAAGGTGGGACATGTACTTATGTGTTTTACAGTGAAATTCTGCAAAATTCGTTTTTCACTGTTGCAAGGCCTGTCTCTCTCATAGGTTAACATGTGGGCTGCCTTTAAATGTCATTAAAGTGCAGATTCCTTTTGGGAGCAGATAGAAATATGGAGTTTAGGGTGTCTGAGCTCACAATTTAAAATACATATTTTAGTGAAGTTTGTTTTTAGATTGTGTGTTTGAAAATGGCACTTTTGGAAAGGAGGCATTTTCTTGCTACATTCTGTAACTCTGCTTGTTTGTGGATTCCCTGTCTGGGTCAGTTTGACAGTTGTTATGTTTCCACATCCCTCTAGACAGTGACACAAAGGGGCTGGAGTGTAACCTGCATATCCTGATGAGTCATCTGTGCTGGGAGGGAGGGAGGATTGGTAGCTCACACCTGAATGGGCTGTGCCTGTCCTCACACAATGTAGTTTCCAACACCCTGGTGCGTGGCTGGGGCCTGGCCTCGACAAGAAAGAATCTTGCAAACACTTGAGACTTTACTTTGACATTTGCCAACTTCAAAGGCAGAAAGGAGTATAAGTTTTGGACCTAAAACCCCAGACTTTGGATTACTTCAAGGAGTCAAGAGGAACCTCTGTCTGGAGAAGAACTGAAGAGCTGAGGAGAAGTGCTTCTCTGGCCTGTGACTGTTCTGTGTTGGGCTATCCTGCAATTGCTACTTCTTCCTGTGCAAGGGGACAGAGACTGGACTTTGTTGCATTCCTGCTTGAGAGGTGACTCCAAGGTCTTGGAGTAGAGCTTGCCTCCTGTTTTGAAGCCTCAGGGACAGAAAAGGCTTCACCAACCAGACCAGTGCTGTGGACTCTAGCTTGCCAGAGGGTGCTATTCCAGTTTCTGGACCCCTGGAAGTGAATTCCTAGAGAAAAAACAGTCTAGCTCCGTGTGACTGTGCAATGGACGCCGCTGCCGAACCGTGATGCTGCTTGCCTCAAGGCCGTGGACCTCACGGAGTGCAATGAATCGGATGACCGTATGAGCTGACGCCGCTACCCCAGAACCCCGATGCCGCCTGCCCCGAGGCCGTGGACCTCGTCTAATTCTGACAAACCTGTAGGCCTCACATCGCTGCAACCGCTGATCCCGCCAACTTCGCTGACACCAGAGTGTCATAAGTCCAATGTCAGGACTGTGGCCCTGTGATGTCATCGCGATCCTTTGAGGTTTCCCCGCAGCATCGTGACTCCACCGGACTTTGCATCTGCTGGAACCAAGGGACCGACTTCGCATCTGACGCCACTTCACCTCCACCACCCTGTAGTGAGGACTCGACTCCGCTGTGCAGTGCCAATGTCCTTCAGCCCCGTGGCACCAGAACTGATGCCGCATCGGATCCAGCAATGACACTCTCCCCAACTCCGTGCATCAGTACCGACCGCCGCGGTCAGCAATGGGAACCACCAGCAACAAATGCACACACTGGCTGATTTGAAAAGCACACACCTGACACACATCCACACCACTATAAAACACACTCATATACACCCCACAATCCTCTTCTACGCCAATAGCACAACACATATTGACACTCCAACATGCATACACTGAACAAACCATCACACAAGTCGCACACACCACCACAAACCACATTCCCAACCACACAACAGCACTGTCACCAACTCACCTACAACACACCACCCACGACACACACCGTGGCACCCCCCTGAGCACCCCCGCTTTACCGGCAGGGAGCTAAGGACCATGGTGGATGAGATACCCATAGTCGAGCCACAGCTATTCCAGGCACAGGAGCAGCAGACGCCCTTGGCCAAGAAGATGGAGCTATGGCAGAGGATCGTCAACAAGGTCAACGCAGTGGGAACCCATCCACACACAAAGGATGACATCAGGAAGAGATGGAATGACCTGTGGGGGAAGTTGCGCTCCATGGCATCATGACACAACTTTGCGGAAGAGAAGACTGGTGGTGGTCCCCCCTCCTCCTCCTGAATACACCAACTGAGAGGAGAAGGTCTTGCATATCCTGCACCTGGTGGGCCTCACTGGACTCCCTGGAGGACTGACTTGGATAAGTCAACAACAATACCCTGACAGTCACCACACCTGTAATGCATGTATTACCCCTTCCCTCTCACTACCACCGTGCCCTCATCCCCTACCCAGCCCACAACACCCAGACTATCCATGTTTCCAGCATGCCCACCTCCCCCATACAAATCCCTATCCTGCCCCCTGTGCACAGTCACCAAACCATGTATGTAATGTCAGGAGCACTGCAACACCCAGAATGCACCGCCACCCCCTTATTAAATGCATCAAAAAGAACACAAAGGGACCCTGCATGCTACTACATGGGAATATAGCCACCAATTACTGCTGAGCACTGCTGCAAGGGACAAGAAAGTGCAGGACACCTACATCTCTATTCTCTCACACACAGGTGCCACCACTCATGCCTCCCAGACGGAGACGTCAAGGAGTGCCAGTCCTCCACCTGAAAATGAAGGTCCCACTCAGGAGAGTGCAGAGGGATGTCTGGACAGAGAGGAAATCCCTGGCCCATCCCACAGTCCTGGACAGTCACCTTCCAGAAGCCCCACCCAGGACACCAATGACACCCCTAACACTCAGCCACCACCATCAGCTCTGGCCCAACGCCCCCACACCAGTGTCTCCAGGCCACGGACTGGCTGACCACATGTACAGAGGCCCAAGTCTCCACCCACCACCAGGCAGGATGATGAAGGACACAGTGCATGTGGGAGTGCCAAACCTGTGCAGGGGACACAGGCACAGGGGGCTAGGGCCAGTGGGAGGGTATCATTTGCCCAGGGGGGTGGCCCAAGGAGGTATGCTGCCACCCAGGAGGTCATTGCTGAGGTCCTGGGAGAATATCACCATTCCCAGGACAGAATGGGCCAGATCCTGGCCACATTGAACCAGAATCAGAGGCTGCAGGTAGTACACCACCAGGAGGCCTTAGACCAATGGAAACAGCTCAATGCCACCATGGCCTCCATTGCAGGGGTGCCGCAGCACCAGACCAACATCCAGCCTGAGTCCTCCACCCACACGCATGCCTCTTGCACTAGCCAGGACGCTGCCCTGCCGTCAACATCTGCAGCAGCTATTGGAGTGGTGGCAATGCCAGAGGACTCCCAGGGCACCAGCACCCCTTCCCCTGCAGCCCAGGTACACCCTTGCAAATGTGGCCTCAGACCCAGACAACCCAGTCAAACACCAGCCAAGACCAAACCTACCACCAGGAATTGACTCTGCCCTGAACTGTCTCCCTTGTGTGCCACTGCCATTTCACCATCTTCCAGTGGCCCCATGGACTTTGCCCCTGTGCTACTAACAGCTGTGGAAATGTACCTGAGTATATTGTTCACCATGTGCCCACTCCCTTCCACTGTCCCATCACTCATGTATGTTTTATCTTCAAATATATACACTTGTACACACAAAAAAATCTGTCCTCATCTAATGTCAGCAAGCAAATGTTAATGTGTATATTTTAGTCAGTTTTGATCATAATGCTGCTTTAATTGCAGGAGGGGGCCTAACAGACTGTTGTGTTTGAAGTATGTCCCACTGTACATTCCATTGCTGTAACACACATCTGTTTCTTCAGTCATAGAGTTGCAACGTCACTGGTAAGGGACACCGCAGCACTTAGTACATAAGTCACCCTGAAATAATGCAGGAAACCCATTTTACGAAATGTACCTCAGACTCACTGCAAGTATAGCCGGATTAGCTGGGTTCTGGAGTTGATGTCTTCCCCCTCTTCTTCTTCATCACTCTCAGCCATCCGGCTATACTTCCATCCTCTGAAGTGGCAGGGGTGGTTGGACAGCATCCTCCTCTTCTAGAAGTGGGATAGCTTTCCTCACACCACGTTGTGTGGCATGCAGCAGGCCACCACTATCTGACACACCTTGTCAGGGCCATGGCACAGGGATCCTCAAGAGAGATGCAGGCAACAAAATCTTGCCTTCAGAAGTCATGTGGTCCGCTCTATCACCCTCCTAATGCAACCATGTGCTTCATTATAACGTATTTCATGATATCTCCTGGAATTTCTCATAGGTGTCAGGAGCCATTGCATGTTTGGGTAGCCAGAATCCCCTGGTAAAGTGGGTAAAAGAGGGTTAATAAACTCACTTCCTACTTGCATGCAGCCTGCCTGCCAGGTATGTCACTAGTACAGTATCATACACACTCACCTATGAGCCAAGCTTTGTCCCCCTGTAGCTGTCCTATCATGTGTGGCACACTGCTGTTTCTCAAGACATAGGAATCATGGACTGACCCTAGGAACCTTGCATTGACATGAGAGATGTACTGATCAGCAAAACACACCAACTGGACATTCATGGAAAGAAGGTTTTTATGATTTCTGAACACCTGTTCATTTACTCTTGTATGAGGGCTATGTGCGTACCATCAATGGAACCTATTACATTGGGGATATTTGCAAAAGCATAGAATCCTGATTTGATGGTGGTGAGATAAGCCCTATGGGGGAACTGTACATAACATTGCAGGTGTTGCACGAATGCATTAAAAAATTTGGACAAAATGTGGCTGAGAAACACCGGATGCCATGCCCACTGTCACTTAGAATGAGCCTGTGACAAATGTTTTTAGCACAGATTGAACCTGCATAGTGGTAGGTATGGCATGGGGATTCCTATTCGCTGGCATTAGAACAGGCTCCATTTGTGCGCAGAGTTCCAGGATTGTGGCTCGATTCAGGCAGTAAGGGATGATGATGTGACATTCCTCTATGGTGGCTAGACCTACCAGGGGTCTGTAAACAGATGGGGCCCTTCTCGCCACATGGATCTGTACCTATGGGGGAGGAAGAGAGACACATTGAGTTGGGACACACATTTCCATAACAAGGTCCCACTATTCATGTTATACATGCAACACATTTGTCCCTCACACAGACACAAAGAACGTGTTAATCCTGTCAGGGCAATGTGTGGTGAGGTGTGTATGTTTTATTGCATTACAGTGTAGGCACAATTCCCAACATGATTCCATGAGGAGGACCAGTAATCATAACAGTACTAGACGAAGGGGAGATGGACTAGGACCCAGGCCAGACAATAAAGGCGTGGTGGAGTCAAAATGTCAGCCCCCTGCCCTACAGGTAGTGAGGTGTAGAAAGTGACCTCATTCCGCTGACGTTAGTCGTCATGGTGGTATGCTGTGTTCACCACCGTGCACCTGATCATTGGATAACATTGTTGTCAATGGGGAAGCAGGGCCAATCATGATCACCGCCAGCGGTGACAGTGCACACCTCTGCGGGATATATAGCCATATTGCCATGCCCCTGACACTTGACTCCTGTACCTCGAGTAGGAAAGAACTCCAATGTGTGTGCTGCTGTGGCCTGCCACTGGTCCTTGAGATGGCACATGCTACAGGGAAATAGGCCCAGGCCTCCATCATGGTGGAGCTGGAGAAGCTGGTAGACGGAGTCCTACCCCTGTATGCACAGCTGTATGGGGGACCATAGGCCAGAGGAACAGGTGAGTTACTATTTGTCCTCCTTGAATGTATGTGAATGTGGCGGATGCTTGTAGGCATTTTTGTTGGCTGTGTGAATGCTTACCCGTCTGGCAGTTTTGGGCTTGCTATTGTCTATATGTATGTATTCATGGGCTATGTCAGGTTGTACTGGCATGGCATTTGTGTATGGGGCACCCACACTGACATCTGTTTCTTTACTGTGTGTGTCCCATGCAGGTCAGCGCCCATCAGAAGAAAGGATTATGGCAAGCCATCGCCAAGGAAGTGCGGACCCTGGGGGTCTACAACGGGTGGAGCACCCACTGCAGGAAGTGATGGGAGGACCTGAGGCACTGGGCCAGGAGGACCGGAGAGGCCCACCTGGGGACAGCCTCCCAACAAAGGAGGGGTGCATGTCAGAACCTAACCCCCTTAATGACCCACATTCTGGCGGTGGCCTATCCGGATTTGGATGGGCACTTGAAGGCAGCACAGGAGCCACAAGGGGGTGAGTACCAACCCTGTTGTGATGCTACTATGATGAGTGAAGTTAGTTGTTATGGGGTGCATTCATTGTGGTGCCAGGCCCATGGACAGGTGTGTCCCTGCAGTCCTTCCCCTCTAAGTCTGGGGGATAGTGTCCTTAGGTAGATATGGCTGGGAATGTAGGCCTATGAGGAGTCCCTTGTTTGGGATATTGGTTTAATGTGGCCTCATGGATTTGCAGATTTCTTGTCTTGCCAATGCCTCTCATTGTTTCCCATTGCAAAGTGTAGCATATTAGAGGGCCAGGATGGTAAAGTGTTGTCCTGTGGGATCATGCCTAACAGTCAGAGGCACATTCATATAGTATAGTGTGTCTGCTGAGAGTTGGAGCCTGAGATGGGTGGGAGTGTATGTGTTCCAACATTAATATTTTTCCTGGAATTAACATATGTCTTTCTTCTTTTGACCCCCGTGCTCTTGTGTCCTTGTGTACTTTAGCATCATCTGGCGAGTGTCGAGACAGGCCACTCACCTGAAAAGCAGGATGTCTGCAGGGGCGATGGTATGCCCCGACCTCCTGGAACACCTCTCGGCACTTCCTGGTCGACACAGAAACCCCCGCAGGTGTCCCAAAAGGAAAGGGGAGTGGAAGAGAAAGAGACGAAACACTGCCACATCTTGCCAGTCCAGCCAGGTACCCTGTATCTTCGGGGAGGCAGGTCGTTGTTGACAGAGTGATAGCGGAGTTAGTGCACTCAACTTCCTTGAAGCTGAATCTCTCTTTCTGATATGGGCACGGGAGCGTTAGAAGAACACCGGGATGCTCCAGCACTTTTCTTGGATAATAATATCTGTTGGCACAATTACTAACACTGCATTACCAAAAACCCAAACTGAGTACCATAACAATAAGTACTGTAACACTAGGGCTGGCTTCACAGAGATTCACTGTTGCACACTACAATTAGAACTGTGGTTGCAATTATCATGCACAAGAAAGACAAACAAGGGCATTAATTATATCACATATAACTTTCCTGCATGCATAGGGTTAAACTAAAAGGAACAAAAACAATCCAAGAAATACAAATGTCCACTCTGGGTTTAAACAGTTAGGGTGGCAGAGTTTGGTTTGGTTTCACTGTGTGTGTGAAAAACCCTTCAGAAGCAAATTCCTCAAACCTGAAACACATGCATGAATGACAATTTAAATCCAAGAGTTATGCTATTAGAGAAAGAAAAGTCACGTAAATGCTCTTTTAAAATGTCACTGTCACTTTTTGTAGTACTTGATCTCAAGCAGATTTCCTGAAGCACATTTAGGCAAGTAACTACAATAATAATGTAGAATGTTCAGAAATTCACTTGTCTCTTAAAGATAAGCACTCTGAAACACACCAGCTGTTCTAGGAAAGCACACCGCTCAAAGAACAAACTCCCTGGAGAATACTAGTCACTTAGCTGCAGTCTTTTCCGGAGCGCTGGAGGAATGCCTGGTGTCAGCTGGTTCAGGAACGAAGGAAAGAATTGCCTCAAAAGTCCTTAATACGAGAATGACAGCAGGGGCTGGACTGCCAAATCAGATGCTGAGATCAGGAATCAAAACAAAGCCAAGCAGGGAGGCATGCTTGACTCTGCTATTTATAGCCAATCAGGAAATCAGTTGAGTTTCCACATGTGGATGAGTCACCAAACCCAATTATAAGCACATGTCTACACCACACCCAATTAGAAGCACATGTCTACACATGCTCACATTAGCAAACAAGCATTGATAATACCAGTTGCCGCCTACTGCCGTGCTGACGGCCGCCAACATACTGTGACCGTGACGGTATTCCACTACGAGTATTATGACCCACACAGAGAAATCCGCCACAATACATACACCCACACAAATCCACCAGACCAAAGGTCAGTGATAAACCGGCGATCGCCAAATCCACAACGTTACGCCAACAGGAATATCCCCACAGTATCACGACCCACGAATCACCACAGCGGTCTTTCAATCGCGGTAAACCATTGGCGGTACATACCGACGTGCTCAAAATACACACACATTTACAAAACACCACCACATTGGACAATTCAAACTACACACACCAGACACACATACACACACCACACACTCATATCGCTATAAAACACACACCCACATTACCCACAACCCTTTCAATGAACAAAAGACTACCTATACAGTACAGAGAGACACAAGCCAGGAGCACCCACTCAATCAGAGCCATAGAACACCATCACCCATACACCATCCACGCACCTTACAGCATAACCCCAACACATCACCCCACACATCATCCCACACATCCTCACACATATCACACACAGCACATCCATGGCACCCCAAAGACACACCAGGTTTTCTGAGGAGGAACTAAGGGTCATGGAGGAGGAAATCATCTGGGTAGAGCCACAGCTATTTGGATCACGGGTGCAGCAGACAACCATTGCAAGGAAGATGGTGTAATGGCGGCAATCGTGGACAGGGTCAACGCTGTAGGACAGCAACCCAGAACAAGGGATGACATCAGGAAGAGGTGGAACGACCTACGGGGGAAGGTGCGTTCCGTACTTGCAAGACACCAGGTAGCTGTACAGAGGACTGGTGGTGGACCCCCACCTCCTCCCCCACAACTAACAACATGGGAGGAGCAAGTCTTGGCAATCATGCATCTTGAGGGCCGCGCAGGAGTAGCAGGAGGACTGGACTCTGGTAAGTTAAAATCTTTACTACTTTATCCCCCCACCCTACCTGCATGCCATCACAAACTCCTATCCCTACCCTCAGCCCCCTCACTCCACCACCTCACAAATACCCCACCATCACAACCCACCCATCCCAATACCAAGCCCTGCATGCAACACCAGAGCATGGACCCCCAACACAGACCTGCATGGACATTCATCACCACAGCATGCCCAGTAGAGAGACTCACTCAGCCCACAAAATCACCACTCACACAAGGCAAAGCTGACAGGGAAATCACAACCATACAGGGAAACACACCCATGCACAAGATGGCACATGCAGACACAACAACACTGCATTTTCATCCCCACAGGACCCCTACTCAACGTCACCGGAGAGGAGGTGCCAGCTACATCCAGTCCCCCCCCGAAGAGGCCCACAGTGACAACACCAGATATGCATGCCTGGATCAGGATGACCAACCTGGCCCATCAGGGACCTCTGGACAGTCAGGTACCCAGCCACAGTCCCAACCCACCACAGAGCCTCCCCACTGAGGAAACACCACCACAGCACCCACCCAGCGGGCCCATGCCACAGTCCCCAGGACACATCAATCAGCAGTGTGTCCACCACTACAGGGATCCCAGGCAACCCCACAAACCCAGGACGATCAGGGACCTGGGGTCAGTGGCAGTGGGCACACGGTTCAGGGGACAGAGGCACAGGACAACGGGGAAGCTGGGAGGACTGCTGTGCGACAGGGGGAGGGCAGGCCCAGGGAACCCACTCTCCACGAGGCAATCTCCAACATCCTGGGAGCATACCACCATTCCCAGGAGATGATGGACCAGATACTGGCCATGTTGCAGGAGACCCAGCGGCTGCAGGAGGGACAGTACCTGGGGATCAGGGAGGATCTAACTAACTGACATCTACACCATCCTGGTCACCATTGCAGGGGTGCTTGCTGACATGGCCAAGACCATGAGGGAGGCAGTGGCACAACAACGGGCCCCTGATACTAGCCAAACTGATGAACAGCCTTCCACCTCCGCTGGCGCTAGTGGACAGGAGGCCCCGCCACAGGACCAACAGGCCACCAGCACCCCAACCCCTGCAGAAGGCAAACCATCCCGCAAACGGTCCCTGCTATCCAGGCAGAAGCCAGAGAACATTGCCAAGACCCCCGCCAGGAAATAAGACTCTCCTGATTGTCACCTTCTGTCCCACTGTGTCGCCCTGTCCACCTAGAACTGCCATTACTCCCCTTCCTATGCCCCATTGGACAATGCACCTGTGATACCAAGAGACTGGATTCCACCATGGACTTTCCTCCACCATCACCCCAGCCCATTGCACATTCCCCTCTACTTATGAGCACTTAAATAAACACCCTTGGAACAAATACTCTTCTGGAGTCTGTCAAATGATTCACAAATGTATTAGTACAACATTATCAAAGCATTGCAACTCAAATGTACAATGAAATATACTTTGGAATGACCTTTGGTGGGCAGCAGTACACATAGCCGGAGCCAGAGTGGGGCACAGAGATCTGAAAATAGAGATGCCAAAGGGTACAGTTAGTGGCCATACACATAGGGAAATCAGGCTGCCATGTTCAATGTCCAACAGAAAAATGAAATGTAAAGAGAAGTTACAGTGTCTTACCTCTGTGTCACTGGAAGTACTGCTGAATAATATCTCTTCCTCACTGTCCACAGGCTCCACCGCTGCCACAAGACCATCTCTAGGCAAATCCTCCTGCAGAAAAGGCACCTGGCGTCTCAAGGCCAGGTAGTACAACATGCAACATGCAACATGCAATGATGATCTGTCACGCCTTCGTGGGTGAGTAGTACAGGGAGCCACCTGTCAGATGGAGGCTCCGGAACCTGGCCTTCAGGAGGCCAAAGGTCCTTCAATGATCCTCCTTGTACACCCATGTGCCTCATTGTAACGTTCCTCTGCCTTTATCCTGGCGGGGTCAGTAGCCATGAAAGGTTGGGGTAACCAGAGTCACCTGCAAATATCGAGGAACAACTGTTAGACACACACTAACCCTTAGAGACAACCCCATGCTCAGACACCAAGATATACTGGGTGGGGACCTTGGGCTCACCTATTAGCCACACCCGGTGCCTCTGGAGTTGCTCCATCACATATGGAATGCTGCTATTCCTCAAGATAAAGGCGTCATGCACAGAGCCAGGATATTTGGCGTTCACATGGGAGATGTACTGGTCAGCCAAAAACACCATCTGCCCATTCAGAGAGTGATCGTTTTTTCTATTCCTGAAAACTTGTTCATTTCTCCGGGGGTGGGGGGACAAATGCCACATCTGTACCATCAATGGCACCAATTATGTTGGGGATATGACCCAGGACATAAAAGTCAGCTTTCACTGTGGCCAAATCCTCCACCTGGGGGAACACGATATAGCTGCCAATGTGTTTCAGCAGGGCAGACAACACTCTGGTCAACACGTTGGAGAACATTGGCTGAGACATCCCTGATGCCATAGCCACTGTTGTTTGGAAGGAACCACTTGCCAGGAAATGGAGCACTGACAGGACCTGCACTAGAGGGGGGATACCTGTGGGCTGGCGGATAGTTGACATCAGGTCTGTCTCCAATTGGGCACACAGTTCTTGGATTGTGGCCCGATCAAGTCTGTAATGATAATGTGTCTGTCCTCCATTGTCGCAAGGTCCACCAGGGGTCTGTAACCGGGGGATGCTGCCATCTCATTTTCAGCCTCTGCGGTTGAAGTCTATGGAAGAGAACGGTGAGCCGAGGGTCAGATTCCCTCATCTATTGCACTAATGATGATTTGTTTACTTTACACAACTAAAAATGGAAGCCGACTGTCAATTGCAGTGTCAATGTCTGCTGTGACGCAGTTAGGTGCCATGCCCTGTGCCCTCCTGAAATGGCAGATGCCTGACCTGTGAGGAGGGACGAGTGGAAATGAGGTAATTGCGCTGGCGTTTTGCGACATCGCGGTAGGCGGTCGAAGACCACTGCGCAACTTCACATTGGTTATCATTGGGCCCTATGGGCTCAGGAGCCAATGGCGATGTACACTGGCAGTGACGTAAGCACCGCCGCGGACGTGACCGCATTTTCTATCTATCCACTCACTTGCTACCTGACCTTCAACAGGAAAGAACCTACACTGCAAGTGCTGCTGTGACCTGTGTCTGGAAGCGACAATGGCTCATGTGTCTGGGGAAAGGGCCCCTGCCTTCACTGTGGAGGAGTTGGAGAAACTGGTGGATGGGGTCCTACCCCAGTACATGTTACTCTACGGTCCTCCAGACAAACAGGTGAGTACACTGTAAGCATGATGCGTGGGCCATGAATGTATGGAATTCTGTGTATGTAAGCCACATGGTCGGGGCAGAGGCGTCCTGGCCACAGTGCAGCATGTAAGGTGTGCAATGTATGTGCGTCAGGGGATGGGAGGGATTTGGTGGGCCATGAGCCTGACGGTCCTGACGGTTGACTAATTCCCTTATCTGCTGTCTTTTCCCTGCAGGTCAGCGCCCACCAGAAGAAGGGTATTTGGCGTGCCATCACCAAGGAGGTGCGGACCCTGGGGGTCTTTGACAGGCAGAGCACCCACTGCCGCAAGAGGTGGGAGGACCTGCGCCGCTGGGCAAAGGAGACGGCGGAGGCCCAGCTGGGGCTGGCCTCCGAACGAGGAAGGGGTGCCTGTCATACCATGACCCCCCTGATGTTCCGCATCCTGGCAGTGGTCTATCCGGAGTTGGATGGGCGCTTGAAGGCATCAAAGCAGCCACAAGGGGGTGAGTACAGATACTGACTCCTGACTTTGCGTGCGTTAAGAAGTACCTGGGTGGGGGATGTGGCATATGGGTGCCCCTAGGCAAAGGCGAAAATGCCAGGGTAGTTCCCTTGTTGGGCATGCTCTGAAGCAATCCTACTCCAATACTGTTAGTGGGCATCTACTACTGGGCAGGGTCCTGTGGGTTTCTGGTGTGCAGCTGATGGTGTTAGGCATTGTACCCCATGAGCTGGTGACTATCTTAGTAACTGGTTGGGCATGGCCTAGTGCATAGGGCTGCTCCCTGTGTGTTGTGTCCACCAAAGGTAGTGGTGATGCTGGCATTGGCCAAGTGTATCCTCTGTCCCTTCCCCCCCTTTTTGTTTTGTCACCCTGTCTCTGTGTGCATTAGCATCATCTGGCGGAGGCGCAGATGCACCGGCGAAGGAGTGAGCTGCATCCCACATGGGCCTGGAGGCCGAATCCACCAAGGGTGAGGGCACCAGTGGGACGGAGGGCGAGGGGACCACCACGAAGGGGACAGGAGGGGAGACCACAGACAGCGACTCCTCCTCCGATGGAAGCTCCTTGACGGTGGCGGACACCTGTGTGCCCCCCCAACAACAGGTACAGCCGCCACCCACCATACCAGCACCGCCCTCCCAGCAGCCCCTCAGCGTGTTTTACCGTGCCAGCTCACCCAGGAGGGTGGGCATCTCTTTTGCCCCAGGCACTTCAGGCCCTGCCCCAGTCAGCCCTGCTGCCCTCAGTGAGGAGGCTATTGACCTCCTGAGATCCCTCTCTGTTGGGTAGACAACCATTCTGAATGCCATCCAGGGTGTCAAGAGGCATTTGCAACAAACAAATGCATACCTGGAGGGCATTCACTCTGGTGTGGCAGCCCAACAGAGAGCATTTCAGGCTCTTGCCTCGGCACTGATGGCAGTCATTATCCCTGTGTCTAGCCTCCCCCTCCAACTTCCTCTACCTAGTCCCAATCCCCACAACCCCAGCCTATCCCAATCACACATTCAGACCAGCAATCACCCAAATCAACACACAGAAGTGGTTCAGGCAAACACAAGCACCACACATCATCCCACAGACACTCACACAAGCATTATCCCTATGCAGACACACCAACATCTACTGCCTCCACTGTGTCCCCCTCCTCCTCCTCATCTACCTCCCTCCCAGTATCGTCTCCACTCACACCTGCATGCACTACATCCTCATCCACTACCTCCATCACCAGCACGCCCATCACTACTCACCCCTCACTGGCAGTCACCACCCCCACATCCATTCACATGCCCCCTGTGTCCTCTCCCAGTGTGTCTGTGACCCCTCCTCCCAAAGTACCCAAACGCAAGCACCCACCCACTCAACAGCCATCCACCTCACAACAGCATCCAGCCCATGCACCTTCACCCAAACTCAGCAGACAGACACCTCCCACCACCACTCCTTCTTCCTCCACTCCCAAACCCTCTCCCTTTTCCCTCCCCAGTGTGTCTAAAAAGCTTTTCCTGGCAAACATTGCCCTGTTCCCTACCCATCCCCCCGTCCTTCCCCTCGGGCCAGGGTGTCCCAAACCCGGGCCAGCAGCTCAGTCACCAAGTCGGCGTCCGCTGTGGTACCTCCAACTCCCATAGGCTCAAAGGGGACACCCGTCAGGCCAGCCAGTGTTTCACCAACCCCTGCAAAGAACCAAGGGCCAGATGTAGCAAGTCGGCAATTTGCGACTTGCAAATTGCGAGTCCCTGCGACTCGCAATTTGCAAGTCGCAAATTGCTATGCAGTACGGTGTCTCAGACACCGACTGCGACTCGCAATGGGGTCGCAATGACCCACCTCATGAATATTCATGAGGTGGGTTGCAAATTGCGGCCCCATTGCGAGTATAGGCACTCGCTAACATGGAGGCCTGCTGTCGTCAGCAGACCTCCATGTTCGCGACCTGCTTTTCAATAAAGCAGTTTTTTTTTTTTTTGAAGTGTAGCCCGTTTTCCTAACAGGAAAACGAGCTGCACTTCAAAAAAAACGAAACCTTTAGTTTCGGGTTTTTTTCAGGGCAGGGAGTGGTCCCTTGGACCACTCCCTGCCCTGAAAAAATAATTTGGGGTCCAGTCACAAACTGGAAAGGGTCCCATGGGGACCCCTTCCAATTTGCGAGTGGGTTACCATCCACTTGAAGTGGATGGTAACTGCGACTCCATTTGCGACCGCGTACGCGGTCGCAAATGGAATTGCATCCCACTGCGAGTAGCAAATAGGAAGGGAACACCCCTTCCTATTTGCGAGTCGGAAATGCATTTTGCGAGTCGGAGCCGACTCGCAAAATGCATTTCTGAATGGCAAAGTGGCTTTTGCGCCTCGCAAACGGCGATTTTCGCTGTTTTCGAGGCGCAAACACTTTGCTACATCTGGCCCCAAATCATTCCACTACCTACCAAGGTGAAGAAGGGGAAGACATGCAGTAAGGGCAAGGAGCATGACCCACCCAGCAAGGCCTCCTCCAAAACTCCAGCTGCCAGAGCCAAGGTCACTACAGCATCTGCCAAGGTGAGGAAGGGGCAGAAAACCCAAGGCAAGGCACTTCAGCCATCGGAGGCTGCAGGTGAAGGCCTGGTGTCCACCAGCAGAACCGGTAGCCCCACCCCCTGCACCACAGCCAGCACCTCCAGCAGCCCCGCCGCAAGCACCGCCACCTGCACTGCCACCTGCACCGCCGATGCCACCACTACCTTCAGCAGCAGCATCCCCAGTGGGCAGCTGTCCGAGGCTGCAGGAAAAGGGCTGGGGCCTACCTCCACCACTGGCAGCACTGGCACCAGCACCACAGCCAGCACCGCCAGCAGCCCCGCCGCAAGCACCGCGACCTGCTCCGCTGACAGTAGGACCACTACCAGCAGCAGCATCTCCAGTGGTCAGCTGTCCGAGGCTGCAGGAGGCTGGCTGGAGTCTCCCACCACCAGTGGCAGCACCCCCAAAAGGCCCGCCACTACCACCAGTTAGCAGCCTTAGGCGCCGCAGCATGGAGTCTAGCCCTGACTCCATGGACAATCATGCAACGTAGTCTCTGGAAATCCCGTGCCTCAGACACCCAGGTGAGGGAATGTGAACTGCCACAGCCCAAGTGCTGTATCACTCGGCACTAGGCCCCCTCCAGAACTAGTGGAGAAAGGCATCCACTCACCCCCTCCTTGGCAGGATGAAGCTCAATGGGCACAAGGCCCCCTCCAAAACCAATGGAGAAAGGCATCCACTCACCCCCTCCTTGGCAGGATGAAGCAGAATGGGCACTAGGCCCACTCCAGAACCAGTGGAGAAAGGCATCTACTCACCCCCTCCTTGGCAGGATGAAGCAGAATGGGCACAAGGCCCCTCCAGAATCAGTGGAGAAAGGCATCCACTCACCCTTTCCTTGGCAGGATGAAGCTCAATGGGCACAAGGCCCCCTCCAAAACCAATGGAGAAAGGCATCCACTCACCCCCTTTTTGGCAGGATGAATCAGAATGGGCACAAGGCCCACTCCAGAACCAGTGGAGAAAGGCATCCACTCACCCCCTCCTTGGTAGGATGAAGCAGAATGGGCACAAGGCCCCCTCCAAAATCAATGGAGAAAGGCATCCACTCACCCTTTCCTTGGCAGGATGAAGCAGAATGGGCACAAGGCCCCCTAAAGAACCAGTGGATAAAGGCATCCACTTGAGAGACTGTGGCTTTGCACTCCCCAGGACCAAGCAGTGGGCAAAGCACCCACTTGAGAGGCTGTGGCTTTGCACTCCCCAGGACCAAGCAGCGGGACCAAGCAGTGGGCAAAGCACCCACTTGAGAGACTGTGGCTTTGCACTCCCCAGGAACAAGCAGTGGGCAAAGCACCCACTTGAGAGACTGTGGCTTTGCACTTCCCAGGACCAAGCAGTGGGCATAGAGCCCCCTTGAGGAGCAGTGGCGTTATTCCATTTTCCAGCTGAGGTGTCCCCCTTCCCAATTCCACTGAGGTGCCTGTGTGTTTTCAGCCTGATGCCCCTGCAGTGTTCTCTCCGTATTGAGGCAGGAGTCAAATGTGGGCTTGGCCCATGATTTTTGGCCCAGTGGTCCACGGTCATTTGGAAGGGACAATGTACGGCCTAATGTACATGTTGTATGTTTTTGTAGATACTGTTTTAATTATCGTTACGTGAATCTGCCTATTTCTATAATTACACTGATTTAACTCTATTCCTTTTGTCCTTGAGTTCTTCCAGGGGGTGACGGGGTTTACATGTATTGTTGCTGCATGTGTTTGTGTGTATGGTGTTGTGGGTGAGGGTGGGGGTGTTGCGTTTTGCATGTGTGTATCACTCTCGTTTCCTTCATCCCTCCCCTGTCTCCTAGGTGCAGTACTCACTGTGGTAGTCGCCACCATCTTTCGTATTTTTGGTAAATGAGAAGGTAGACCATCATGAGCCGGACCTGTAACTCGGGCTCCATGGCGTCCTGGTTCTTCGTTGAGTGTCGAGAGGTGAGTGGTTTCCCTTCCAAACACTGTTTCCGCCATGCTTTTGATGGCGTTGGTACAGCCCCGGAAAAGCTGGTGGTTTGATGGGTTGTGATGGGGTGGGCGGTACATTGTCTGTCACCTGTCTGTTGGCGTTGAGCGCCGCGGTGTTTGTTGCTACCGCCGTGGCAGTCAGAGTGTTAAAGTGGCTGTCTGTGTTGGCTTTTTACGGCGTGGTCGTGATCCCAATTTCTTTACCGCCGGCCTGTTGCCGGTATTACTGCTGCTTTAACACCGACCGCCAGGGTTGTAATGAGGGCCTATGTTTACTTAGAAACATGAAAGTTTAACCAAGAACAGAGATATGATTTAACCCTAATCCCTGGGGATGCTGACAGATAACGCAGGAGGCCCCTTGGGGATTCCTGACAACGAGGGAGCTGAGGCACCAGCGAGTAGGGATGCTGCAGCCCACGGGACCCAGGAGGCAGAATCCACCGACACCAAGGGTACCAGTGGGTTGGAGGGCGAGGGGAGTACCACTGTGGAGGAGACTACCACTGAAGGTAGTGACTCCGACACCTCCTCCGATGGCAGCTCCCTGGTGGTGGTGGACCCTACTGGGCCCACCCATTCTTTGCCATCTTCCACCACCCCCATACCATCACTGCCCTCCCAGTAGCTCCTCACCGAGTTGCCCGTGCCCGCTCACCCAGTAGGGTGGGCTTCTCCTTCGCCCCAGGCACCTCTTCCCCTGCCCCAGTCAGCCCTTCTGCCCTCACTGAGGAGGCTATTGACCTCCTGAGAACCATCTCTGTGAGGCAGACAACCATTGTGAATGCCATCCAGGGGCTGGTATCCCAGATGCATCAATGCAATTCATACCTGGAAGGCATTCAAGTGCCTTGTCTGGCCTACAGAGAACTTTTCAGGCTCCCCCTCCTCTTTGATGGCAGCCAGTGCACCTAGTCTTTCCGTCCCTCCTCCCACCACCTCTACACCTTCCAGCACCCCACTCCCTTCACCAATTCCAAGCACACATACAGACAGCTATCCACCCAAATCAACACACATGAAGCACACAGAGAAACACAAGCACCACACATCCCACAACATGCAGTCACACACCCAACATACCAAGGCAGACACACCAACATCCACCTCCACCACTGTGTCCACCCACCCTCCTTCCAAAACACACAAACGCTCACACTCATCCACGCCACATACATCCACCACACATAAGCATACTAAACAGGCACCTGCATCCAAGTACAGCACACTTACACATCATACTACCACTCCCTCTACATCCACTCCCAAACCTGTCTCCAAAACCCCTCCTGCTGCACCTAGAAAGCTTTTCATCTCCCGTGTTCACCTGTTTGAACCCACTGGCCCACTCCGTCTTATCCCTAAATGTTCCCTTGGGCTCACCAAGTCTACTCCTTCCTCTTCAAAGTCCTCCCCAGTCTGCCTTTCCCATTCCTGTGCCCCTTCCCCAGGGAGGAAGAAGGCCCGTGTTGCCCCTGGTCGCTCTGCCACACACCGATCCAGGCCCACTCCTCCTCCTTCCAAGGGCAAGCCTAAACTCTCTCTACATCCAGAACCTACTCCCAAGCCCCACTTCCAAACCATGTGGCCCATGGAAGAACACAAGGGCCAGTTGAGCAGGCTTTTGGGCTCCTAAATGCCAGATTTAGGTGCATGGACAAGACTGGTGAAGCCCTCCTCTACTCACTCTGGAAAGTGTGTCAGATCACTGTGGCATACTGCATACTCCACAACCTAGACCTGCGGAGGAATATCCCATACATTCTAGAGGAGGGGGAGCCTGCAGTGTCACAGGGTGAAACTCCTGAAATGCCACGTGAGGATGACAGTGGTAAAGAGGAAGGTGCTGAGTTGCGAGAAGATCTCATCAACAGCTACTTTTCATGAGTGTAAGCATGTCATGTGATGTTATGACTGTAACTGTACAATGAACTGTAGTTTTGAGAATGTGTGGAGTTAAGCGTTTTGGAAATAGCTAGGGAGCTGATACTCAGCAATCTTCAACCAAAATCTGAATGGATTTTGACACATCCCCACCTTGATTATGTTGCTCAGTTTCTGTCAGTTTCCTTGTAAAGTACTGCTTTCCAGTTGCTTGCTATGTGACTTGGGCCATTGTGCTGGTGGTTGGAATAAGAGTGACAGGGCATACTGGGATTTGCAGTCAGGTCACTCCCTCTACTTCCCAAAGCTGAGCAAATGGAATCCTCCCAGGTGAGGGCATTTCTATTGAGAGTTGAGGAACAGGGTCTACTGGTCTCATGTTTGAAGTTAGTAACATAGGGCCTCCTGGGATCTCTATTCCAATCAGTCCCTCTCCTTGACACACTCTACCATTGTTTTCCCCCCAGGTGAGTAAACTTCATTTATGAGTTGATATGCAGGTATATGTGGTCACAGGCACACTGATCTGGTGTATGGGGTTACAGAAATAGGGCCTATTGGGAGGTGTAGTAAGGTCACTCCCTCTACTTCACACAGTAGACAAATGGAATCCCCCAAGTGAGTAAACCTCATTTGTGACTTGATACACTGGTATACTTGGTCACAAGCACAATGGTCTGGTGTTTGTAGTTGGTGAGGCAGGGCTTCTGGTGAGCTGTAGTCCAGTCAGTCCCTTTCTTCCACACACTCTACAAATGTTCTCTCCCCAGGTGAGCAAACTTAATTTGTGAGTTGATACACAGGTGTATTTGGTCACAGGCACACTGGTCCGGTGTTTGTAGTTGGTAAGACAGGGTCTCCTGGAAGCTGTAGTCCAATCAGTCGCTCTCCTCCACACACTCCACCAATGTTCTTCCCCTAGGTGAGTAACTTCATCTGTGAGTTGAAACACAGGTGTATTTGGCCATAGACACACTAGTCTGGTCTTTGTAGTTGGTGCGACAGGGTCTCCTGGGAGCTGTAGTCCACTGGGTGCCTCTCCTCCAAACACTCTTCCAGTGCTCTCCCCCAAGTGAGTACACATTACTTCTGAGTTGATATATAGGTGTATTTGGTCACAGGCAGACTGGTCTGGTGTTTGGGGTTACAGAAACAGGGCCTATTGAGAGCTGTAGTCAGGTCATTCCATCTACTTCACACAGTAGACAAATGGTATCCCCCAGGTGAGTAAATTTCATTTGTGAGTTGATACACAGGTGTATTTGGTCACAGGCACACTGGTCTGGTATTTGTAGTTGGTGAGAC
The DNA here is from genome assembly GCF_031143425.1 of Pleurodeles waltl. Taxonomy (NCBI): domain Eukaryota; kingdom Metazoa; phylum Chordata; class Amphibia; order Caudata; family Salamandridae; genus Pleurodeles; species Pleurodeles waltl. Next base: position 997,819,166 of record NC_090437.1, read on the forward strand.
AGTGCCTCTTGGGAGCTATTGGCCAGTCAGTCCCTCTCCTCCACACACTCTACCAATGTTCTCTCCCAGGTGAGTAAACTTAGTTTGTGTGTTAATACACAGTTGTGTTTGGTCACAGGCACACTGGTCTGGTGTTTGGGATTACAGAAACAAGGACTATTGGGAGCTGTAGTCAGGTCAAACCCTTTACTTCACACAGTAGACAAATGGTATCCCCCCAGGTGAGTAAACTTAATTTGTGAGTTGATATGGAAGTATATTTGGTCACAGGCACACTGGTCTGGTGAATGTAGTTACAGGAACAGTGTCTGCTGGGAGTTGCAGCTACGTCACTCTCGCTACTACACACACTATAAAAATTTGGGGTATTACGTATCTGTATGCAGTCTGCACTTAAGGTTTGGGAATACACTTACATGTTGTATATTGTAAAACGTACAGGCCCCATTTGTACTAATGAGGTGATGGACCATAATAGCTGTGATGTTGGGTCCAAAAATACAGGTTGACAGTGTGAGCACCCAGATGCTCTGGGTATTGAATGTTGATGTGGTACATGAACAAGAGAGTGGCAAAAGGTGAGCTATGATCATGCATAACATGGCATTTTTGTAACATTTTGCAGGATGGCCCAGACCTTCTCCCCCCAGGGAAAGATATGTAATGGGGTACTGTGAAGGCCGCCACCAGTTTTTTTAGCCTGCAGATGGTGCCTGGAGACCAGGGAACGCACCTTCCCTCAAGGTCGTTCCATCTCTTCCTTTGAATGCAAGGTGGTGCATACAGCATTCATTCTGTTGACTAACCTGTCCCACATTTCCATTCTTATACTAAGAGGAGTATACAGAACTTGGTATCCAAACAAGTGGGGTTCTACTCTAATGATTTCATCCACTATGACGTTTAACTCATCCTCTGAAAAACATGTGTTATGGGAACATGACTCAAACGGGCACATCACATCTGGGGAATGTATGCTATGGGACAATAAACGGTGCCCCAGAGGGACCAAGTCCCAAACAATCAGCAGTCCTGCTCCAATGCTAGAGGACGTAGAGCACAACGATTGGCAAGTGGGATCAGACAGCTTTGCTGTAAATGCGGAAAAGGGGGAGGAAGCACAGGAGGGGAGAGAAAGGATCTGAGAACCGAAGCGAACGGAAGCGAGAAAATGGAGCAACAGGAATTTAGGATGTGTGGAGTGCAGAGCCGGGAAGTGACCAAAGAAGAACATCCTCCCAGCTTCAAGTGGACAAGGAGAATGCACTTACCAGCCGCATCCCCGGAGGGATGTGGCTCTCCACGGTATGTGACAGTATATGTGGCCAGAGCGGCTGGTTACAGGTTGGGAGGAGAGGAGGGAGGAAGGTAATGAGGTGTGTAGCATCAGCAAGGATTTTCCTTCTTTCCCTATGTTCACTCGTAAAACCAGTGGTAAGCACCTAAATAGCATACATATAAGCAGCATATGTTTGAAGGTGTTACTGAGGCACAAAGAGGTAGATGAACTAAAATCCTGCACCATGACCCCTACCCAGCACTGCCCTCTGCACTACCTCATCCCCATATTTGAAGAGAGAGAACCCAGACATCCACTTGCCCACTGTTAAACCTTTTTCTGAAGTATTGGGAGCCGTCCGGTGAGTCCTGTGCCACCTACAAAAAGAGAACAAAGAAGAGGTCAGTAAAACCCAACCATTAAAGACATTCCTGGACCTAAGAGGAAGAAAGACACCAAAGACAACATAAGATAATATAAGGAATGAACACAAATCCAGCAAAGAAACAACCACGTTTTCCTGGTCATTTTTGGTTTTAAACATTTGGAAAGTAATTAGCGACTGTCATCTCCTATACATTACCCCGGTACAGTGACATGGTGGGAAAAAAATGGTGACAGTGACTTAATAAACTGGGGAAGTGCAAAAGGGCGTGAATTGACAAGAGTGTGTACAGGGTGTTCTTTTGGATGGTGCCAAAAAGGATGGTGGTGCCTAGGACATGGACAGATGGGAAATTGATGCTGAGTGTTATTAGTCATGCAGTGGAGATGCAAAGGATTGTAGTCTGTGAAGTTTTATAGTGACCTTTGCAGGTGTGTCCCCTGTGGAAATGTGTGTCAGCTGTGTTGTTTTCAAAATAATCCAACATGCACTTGACTTACTCTGCAGACTGCAAACCACCATGGTTCAGACCACCATTGGCTGTCTACCGTGGAGGGACCGCCGCGGCGAGTGTGAGCTTAAGCTTGGTGGTTTGTTGCGGGACTGACGGCGCAGGTGGTCAGACCGCCTTTCTCCAGGCTGCTGCACCGCTGGTGGTCTGCCATTTTTTGCTTGGCGGTCCTGGCTGTGTGACTTGTAATAGGGTGGTTCGAAAGACCGCCAACATGGAGGTCTTTTCAGGACCACCAACATGGTGGTCTGGCGGACTAACTACCTAAGTGTTGCAGGAGGTCTAACTTTAAGAAAATGAAAGTTCTAGAAGTTGCGTGGAATGAAGATGATTCTTCATGTGAGGAGATTATTCGACAGGGCATGGACTTGCTAGCACGCCTCGTCCTTAGTAAGTAAACTTACAAGGGGACGTGTATAGGTCGATGAACCTTTTGAATTGCATGGAGTATCCTAATCATGCAGTGAGTACTGAACCAATAATCAACATCAATAGATCAATATCAAGCACTTAAGGAACCAAAATGAAAAATCATATTAATCAGAAATAACCATCACTCATGGAAAAGGTTAATAATTTGTATTCCCTATTGATTACAATTATAATCAATTGTTAATTTAGCCTTTTATTAATCAATCATTATTAATTCATCAAAGAAAACATTTTTTTCTCCAAAGAAAAACATAAGCAACAATGCAAATCATAAGTCAGTAAATATCAGCATTAATGGAGTAGTTCAGCAATTCAATTCGTCTGTCATTTGTCACCGTCAGTGTCTCCCCTGTCAGCCTACCTAACCAAGATGAGCATCAGCATGTGGGTCTTCATGCGAAAACAATTTAGATGAAACATTAATTTGGAAAAAATATATCTAAAGAGAGAAAATCTATTCAGAAACAGTGCAGTTGGCACCTAGAAGGAAAGGCACAAAATTGTCAGTCACATTTTCATAGCTACCTATCCAGGATGGATCAGCATTGAGTCAGTCTTCATCCCCAGGTCATCAGTGGTCAGCCACGTATCAGGCTCACAGAGTATAAGCCCAATTATCAGCACTTCGGACAGCGTCTCCTGACGTCCTCAACTTTCTCCTCGCAGTTCTGATTTCGCTCCCATTGTCATGACTTTTTATTAGGGTCTCACAGTCCATCCCACTAATTGCTAATTGGTCAGTCTGTCGGGAGTTATGATTCTAACCTATAGTTTTTGTTTACAAAATCTTTAATTTTGCATAGGCTTTGTGTCCCATAATATTGATTGGTACTTCTTGTGATGAGAACATCATCCGGCTCTTCAGGTAACGAAATTGTTGCATACGAGTCATTAGTCAGTGCCTCTATTGTTCAAGTCCTGGGAAAGTACATTTGGCCTACACTACACATAATTGTATCAAATTGTCTTTATCATCTTCTGTCCGCTGGTGCATCGCTGAATGTTCTAGCTGCGCCGTCTGAACTCTGAAAAGTTTAAGGGTCCTCCTTTCAGTTTCCAGTCCTCGCGAAGTTTTTTTCGGAGTCTCCACGTTATGAGCAAGCAAGGCCCAGCGAAACCAGGCCTTTAGTCCGGCTAATTTAAGAATATGAATTAACATGAAACATAGGTTATACAGCCAGTTATGATATATTAATACGTTTTCCTATACATTTTCCCATTATTTAGCATCTGTTAATACGCATGGTGACCACTCTCCGAGGTCACATTTTCGACTATACACATTATTTTCTAATATTCATTTCTCTATGTATTTTTCTCATTAATAAACACACATTAATCATTAGAAATGTCTTCAATTAGCATATCTGCTCCATCAGTCCCTCCTCTTTATGACTAAATATGTCATCACACCTTTCTTGTCAACACTTTACAAATTTGTCTCAGATGTATTTTGCCTTCTTCTTGAATTTTCCCCATAAATTTGTCTCCTAGGTGGTTCTTCCCTCCTCTGATCATTTTTACCTTTCCTTAATGTTTTCCTTTGCCATCATTTGCATGTACCCCATAATCCTAATATGGAAACAATCACAATTAATATTCCCTGGACAATTTTCCATAATACCCCATTCCAAATTTGACTAAACCAATTTCCCACAGAGGCAAATCCATTTCCAACCTTCTCGCAAACCCTTGGTTCTTTTAATTCTTTCATATCCTTGCTTGAATTAGCTAAATTAGTAAGTAAGTCTCTTATCTCTTTATCATTCTCAGGTATGAAAGAGCAACTCGTTGCCTAGCATTAATCATTTTACAGACTCCGCCGTTTTTCGCTAAAATTATGTCTAAAGCAAGCCTATGTTGAAGCTCTATCCACAGCCAATTCAATATTTAACAGGAGTATTGCCCCTGTAAAATTTGTCAGAATATTATCCACAATAGTAGACAACTTTTGTATCTTGTTTGCATTCAAAATAACTCCTAAAGAAAGAATTATTGCCACAAAAATATCTCCCACAATTGAAGAAGAGGTTTCCCTCCTCTGTCGCACATGATGTAATTCAGTCACTTTCGGTATTTTCTTTAGATCATCTATCTGATAAATCTTAGGGAAAACTATCCCTAAATAGCATGTCCCATACCATCCTCTAGGAAGACGGTAATAAGCATTAGGTCCACAAATATAATAAATTCCAGGAATCACAGGGTCCTCACCATTCAGCATAAAAGTCCATTTACTCTGAAACAAAAAAAACATGCCTACATTTACTCGTCCCCACAAATAATGTGCCAGTGTGTGATTTTGGCCTATATATACAAAGCTTCCCCATGTGTAATGCATCTAAAGCTAATCTCCCTTGTGTTTTAATAGCAGTGTAAGCATAGTCATTTTTATCAGTCCTTTTCTCCAGCCCTTTTTCTAATTTCTCCTTTAATGCCTTCCTTCTATCATCAGTATGCACTATAAAGCTCTTTTCCAATGGGGTTAATAAGCAGGTCCGATTATTATTTCATAAGCAATTCCAAAAGTTAGTGTTGGCTCAAAGAATCTTCTAACTAATACTATATCATGTTCCTTAGCTATTTTACTCAAGTATCTTATAATAGGAACAAAGGAAAATACAACTTCATGATTTGAGTAGAAATATTGAATATACTCTTGCTTATAGAATCTGGTTAGTAGCAGACGACATGTTATGCCATAAATTAGAGGCAGACTATGGTACGTAACCCCTTCTTCCACAGAGGAAGGAAGTTGCATACACACAAGACAATTCTTTGCATCCATTGTCTCCACATACTCACTCAATAACCAATAGAAAACATTAGAAGAAAGCTCTCCTCGTGCATTAGTATGGTCATGCAAATATTTTTAATCTAGCTTGAACCTCTCTAAAGCTGTTAGTGTAGTAGTCTCATGAACAGGAGTAATAGCAGCTTCTTTTATCTCATGAATATACATACCCACAATCATTATTATAAACATTATTCCACACATAATTGCCACTCCAAAACACAAATATCTATAATATCTAATAGTTCTAACATTATTATTTAATTCAGCCATGATCTGTAAAGAATCAGAAAGCAGAAATAACTCTTAGATAAGGTGCAACAGGAATAAACAAGATACATTTTTTTTAAATATGCTTATTTCTCACAACTCAATTTCATACACAGGAACCCCTTTCTTCCTTTGTCAAAATCAGTTAGCAGCTTGTCTCATCCAGGTTTCAAATGTCATATAAGGTTATCAATGTTTTTTCCGGTTTTTATTTCAACAATCTCTTTTTAAATTCTCCTTCAGATTAGCTTGACAACTCAGTCTATTGATTTCCTTCAGGTTGCATCAAAGTACGAATTCAGAACTTCTCTGTCAAAGCAAAAGGACTAATCATCTGTCCTACCTCTGGTCTTAGACCTTCAACAAACCTGAACACGAAATGCAACATGTCTTTGGGCTCAATTGCTTCCTTACCACTGTACTCCTTGAATGCTTTCAACAATCTTTCATAGTAAGTGTGTATTGATTCTTTAGACTCTTGGCCCGTTCTTTCAATGTTTTTGGGAGAAATTCTTGTCTTCAGGAACTCAATCACCTTATAATAATTTTTCATTACCTTGGGTGAAGGCGCACCTGTTACTTTATCCCTTTACGGTTCACTTGTTGGCCAGTCTACTGCTCTCTTACACTCAACCGATAAATCTGCCCGCACCACTATTTCCTATAGCGTGTTCAAGTCTTCCCACAAACATTTGGAAAGCTTCACAAACCTCTCTGTCTGTTGATACCATTTAACTGGATTTTCTCTCAATTTTGCATAATCATTTGTAAATGACAACATGTCACTCCTGTGCCATGGGACATGAACAAACTGCCCTCCTGGAATTTCTCTCATTGGAAGCATCTTGACTGATTCCCCTTTTCAAACACCTTCCGCCCCTTCTTGGGAATCCCGTTTTCGTTTATCTTTTTTCCCACTTCTCTAATTCTCGCTAAATCTGCGCACTCTGCAGCAGTTCTCTCAGGTGTGCTTTCATTCCTGATGACCTCATATGTTCGAAATCCTTTGCTTCAAAATCTAACTTGTAGCTGTATTTCAAATGCTTCCTCTTCTCAATGTCAATGTCATGTTTTTCTGCTAATTCAGCTAGCTTCTGATGTATTTTACTCACTTCTCTTGTAAACTTTGGGCATAAATACCTCAGCTTTTCTTCTGTGTAAGATTCTAATCTGTTTACACCTATTGTTCCCTCAACTAACTCAGTGGCTTCTATATTCAACCTAACGTGATTTATTTGATCCTCACCCTTGGATGCATTCTGAGGAGTGTTTAGACTGTCTAACCATTCACTTAATTGCTGAGCTGATAATCCCTGTAATTAAATGTTATTTGCATTTGGCATTGGTAGCTGTTGTACCTCTGCACCTGAAGTTTGCAGTGTCAGAAGTCTCAGACTCTGACTCGCATTCTGGCCATTCACTGCATCTGGAAGTGCTACAGGTGGACTAAGATCCATTAGAGGTCTAGATCCATGGAACGTTTGTCCGGCAGATGACATTAGCTGCGCAGGATCGCTCACCCCCCTCCTTACGAGGCTCTGAGATACTTCATTATGCTCTCCTGCATCTGACTTCTTTTGTGCAAATAAGGGTGCCACTGGACCAACAGTAATTGATAGCGATATTGCATCTGGAGCTGCTCTAGCACTTGCACCTTGTGGTAATGTTACCCCCATTGCCTGATTCATCACTGGTGTGAGATCTGATTGTGTTCCTGTCAGTGGTGTAAACTTTAGTAGACCCTGCGCCTGGGCTGAAGGCAGCAACATTGGTGTCGGATCTGTCTGAATCAATATTGGCTTCGGAAGCACCAGCTCCCTCTGCACCATGATGTTCGAGACTGTTTCAAGAACTGGCACATTTGGATAAATTCGCTGCACTGAAGGTGGATGTATCTGCGCTTGAACCACAGTACTAGTTCCTGCATTAGGTGTACTCTGTACTACCCCTGGTAATTGTCCGCCTTCTGCCTGTACAGCTCCCTCGGCTCCCTCGGCTTATGCCGGAGCAGCTGTAGGGGCAGTAGCATTAGTGCCTTGGCCCCCCGCATAAGTTGTTGAGGTGGAGGTATATCTATCAACAACTGTGTAATGAGATCCTCAACATCAGAAGCATCATCATCCAGATAAGACTTTCTCCTTTTCTTTTTCCCGCCACTCTCGTCCTCTTTGGCCCTATTCTTATTCTCTGCCTCATCTTCCTCTGCAATAGCAGGGAACAATTTAACCTCCTGTAGTGTCGCCATTCTCCATCTCTTTTGCTCCCAATCCCATCTAGCTTCAGCTAAAGATTTTTCTACTCGCTTCATCCTCCTCTTAAATTTCATCTCTTGTTGCTTTCTGGCCACTAGCTCTCAAATTGTTAAAGCTTCAAACTGTGCTGGTCTGGGTAATGTCTTCATGTCGTATAATAACATTTGCAATTGATCCAAAATTCTCAAATTAAACGTTCCATGCTCCGGAAACGCCAAAGACCCTTGATTTTTAGTTAACTTGCACCATTGCTTCAACCATAGACACGATGCTACACCTTGCTCCGCAATCACAATATAAGCCGAAGAATCCTCTAGTGGGGTCCACTCCCCCACTGATGCCTTAATGTAAGTATCGCCCTTGATCGCACTCTTAAATGCCTTGAAAAACTTAATTTTGCCTGTTTTGTTTGCTTTTACTTCAATAATGAAATTACTTTTACTCCCAAGATTCCTTTCACCTGCTTACTCAACCAATTGCCTCTTATGGACAGCAGCCAACCCGGTTGTGGATCTTCTCACTAAGCAACCTATCCCAGCGCAGCACATTCTGACATCACGCTCACACACAGCGGCTGACAAAGTCTTGCAGCTCGTCCTCCTTAACTCGATTCACACAACTAATGTAAATTATTGCGAGCACTTACCAAAAAACCCAATAACTTAAAATAAACCTGCTTGTTTACTACAGGAAGGGACACATTCACTACAGAGACCTTACAGATTTTCACTAATGGCTCTCTTGGCTCATATAGCTATTCCTCTTTCTCAGTCTCTGACATTTGCAAGCAAAATTCGACCTGCAAATTTTACTCTCATCTGATCAATGGGTCTGTTTTGGTGCATATAGAACTCGCCAAATCTCAATCGAAAATTTCTTCCACCCAATTATCACACTCACCGACTTGTTGACCATCCCCGATCAACCTATAAACCAGACAGATTCCAACATATAACCAAGTGTCTCCTACACTTGTCAATATACTTTGGAGTCTTAGACCACACAGTGTCCATACATCACCAACAACCATGTGGATAATTTTTTAGCACAAAGCGCCACACACATGTGAAGTTCGATGACTTCCCTACTCTCATACTAAGGAGTACGCACACTCCTACTAACCTCAATTGGAGTACTCAGATTCCCTACTATACCTCACATACCTCACAATGCACCTGCGATTTGCTTAAGCCTGTGCAAGCACAACCTACCACTTTCACACTAGCTCAAAATTCACCAAGAACAACCCAACTTACTAACAAGATCCAGGATCTGGGAACGTCATTTCTGGGCTTAAGGGGACATCATCTTTGCTACCATTACCATTTAAGTAAAGTAAAATTCAAATCTCATAAAATACAAACAACTAACCCTAACTATACTAGTAGCATAACCAATAATTACTGCATAACTAGTTCTCCAAAGAAACTAACCATCAAGCTGCTACCAAAAACTGCTAGCGCGCCCGGTCCTTAGTAAGTAAACTTACAAGGGGATGCGTATTGGTCAATAAACCTTGTGAATCGCATGGATTATCCTAATCATGCAGTGAGTACTGAACTAATAATCAACATCAGTAGATCAATATCAACCACTTACGGAACCAAAAAGAAAAAACATATTGATCAGAAATATCCACCACTCATGGAAAAGTATAATAATTTGTATTCCGTATTGATTACAATTCCAATCAATTGTTAATTTAGACTTTTATTAATCAATCTTTATTAATTCCTCAAAGAAAACATTTTTTCTCCAAAGAAAAACATAAGCAACAATGCAAATCATAAGCCAGTGAATATCAGCATTGTTGGAAATGGCCCTTTTAGCAGGGTCATCCCCAGTCTGTTTGCCTCCTGCCTCCTATGCTTTCTGACCTGCTGCTGTTGGCTTTTTAACTCTGAGCACTTTACCACTGCTAACCAGTGCTAAAGTGCATATGCTTTCTGTGTAAATTGTATGTAATTGGTTTATCCATGACTGGCATATTTGATTTACTAGTAAGTCCCTAATAAAGTGCACTACTGGTGCCAGGGCCTATAAATCAAATGCTACTAGTCGGCCTGCCGCACTGGTTGTGCCACCCACATAAGTAGCTCTGTAATCATGTCTCAGACTTGACACTGCAGTGTGTGTGTGTGTGTGTGTAGTTTTTTAACTGTAAATTCCACTTGGCAAGTGTACCCACTTGCCAGGCCTAAACCTTCCCTTTTCTTACATGTCAGGCACCCCTAAGGTATGCCCTAGGTAGCCCCAAGGGCAGGGTGCAGTGTATGTTTAAGGTAGGACATATAGTAATATGTTTTATATGTCCTAACAGTGAAATATTGCTAAATTCATTTTTCACTGTTGCCAGGCCTGTTCCTCTCATAGGTTAACATGGGGGATACCTTTAAATCTGATTAAAGTGTAGATTCCCTTTGGGAGCGGATGAACATGTGGAGTTTGGGGTCTCTGAGCTCACAATTTAAAAACACATCTTTTAGTAAAGTTGGTTTTAAGATTGTGTGTTTGAAAATGCCACTTTTAGAAAGTGAACATTTTCTTGCTTATACCATGTCTGTGATTCTGCCTGTTTGTGGATTCCCTGTCTGGGTCAGCTTGACAGTTGGGCTCGTTGCACCTCACACTAGACAGTGACACAATGGGAGCTGCGGTGTGGCCTGCATATCCTGATGAGCCATCTGTGCTAGGAGGGAGGGTAGGAGTGGTCACTCACACCTGAAGGGGCTGTGCCTGCCCTCACACAATGCAGTCTCCGACCCCGTGGTGAGTGTCTGGGGCCTGGCCTGGGCAAGGCAGGATTTCACATTCAGAAGAGACTTTACTTTGAAGTAGGCCTACTTCAAAGGATAAATTGGGTATAAGAAGGGCACCCAAAACCACAGACTTTAGAACACTTCTGGAAACAAGAGGAACCTCTTCCTGGAGAAGAGCTGAAGAGCTGAGGAGAATTGCTGCCCTGCCTGTGACTGTGCTTTGTGGAGCTATCCTGCAGTTGCTGCTTCTGCCAGAGTAAGAGGGCAAAGACTGGACTTTGTGTGCCTTCCATCTAGTGAAGAAATCTCCAAGGGCTTGATTTAGAGCTTGTCTCCTGTTGTTTGAAGTCTCAGGGACAGCAAAGACTTCTCTCTGCCAGCACCTGGAGTCTCTGGAGAGACTCCTGCTCTGACAAGTGGTGCCCTATCCAGTCCCTGGGCCCTTGAAAGGAAAGCTGGTGGAAATCCAAGGAAATCGACTTCGAACGACTTCGGACTGACGCCGCTGCTGAATCCGGTGACGCGCCTGCAACCGACTCTGTGATCTTCGCTGGAACACGCTGACCTTCGCAGGCCCGACGCTGCTGCAGCCCCGCTGAAGTCCGCGACTCCGTGGAAGTCGCCGCACCACGTTGTGACCGATGCCTCTCGAATTGCGCAAATTCAACGGTTCGCACTGACGCCGCGATCCCCGACTTCACGCATCGACTTGTTTTCACTCCTCACCAAAGGTACTGTACTTGGAGGTCTACGCGACTCCGTGTCCGGTGCTGCTGGTGTCGGCTTGTTTGGAACAACTCTGTCACGACGCCGTGTTACCACCTCATCGAAGCATTTTGTGTTTCAAAGTGCTATTTTTGAGTTTAATCTTTAAAAATTCATAACTTGACGTGTATGTCGGATTTTTGTCATTTTGGTCTTGTTTTGTGTAGATAAATATTTTCTATTTTTCCAAACTGGTGTTGTGTCATTTTGTAGTGTTTTCATTAAGTTACTGTGTGTGATGCCACAAATAATTTACACCTAGCACTCTGAAGTTAAGCCTACTGCTCTGCCAAGCTACCAAGGGGTTAAGCAGGGGTTAGCTGAAGAAGATTCTCTTTTACCCTGACTATAGTGAGGGTCCTTGCTTGAATAGGGGGTAACCTGACTGTCAACCAAAGACCCCATTTCTAACATTGGTGGCAGCGGTGGGATTTGGTCTTGATTTGTACTTGACATACAGTGATTAAGTGTACACTACTGTTTTGATCTCAGACCACTCCGTGAACACATACTACTTGTTTGGTGATCTTTCATTTTTCTCTTTGGGACTCCTTTTTGTTCTACTTTCATGATTTTTCTGATCCCTTGACGGATTCTTTTTACTTCATTGGGAACTTGTTTTCTGCCGCTGGAACTTTGCACTTGTTGCCATCATGTCTCAATCTGGAGATGCAACAGCTGGAGCTGTGTTTGAATTAGGGAAACTGAAGAGGTACTCAGTTGCTCAATTGAATCAGTTCTGTGAAGATCTTGCCTGTCCCATTAAGAGCTCCGCCGGGACGGGGGAGCTGCAAGAGGTATTGAGGGCCTGGGTGACAGCCAAGGAAGCTGGGTGGCACACAGAAGATATGGATGGGAAAGTGCAGAGTCTACACCGTGGTGTAGTAGAAGTACCTGTTACACCTGGGGGGAGGGTCTCAGGAGTGGTAGCAGTAGGTCCTCTAAGGGTCTGACTCCTATAGATGTGCAGGACAGACAGGCAGAAAGGGCTCACTGGTTGGAGGCAGAAAAGTTGAAAAGTTGAGGATGCAAAGGGAGTATGATGAGTGGAAAAGGGACTTTGAGATAGAAACTATGATTTTGGCTTATGAGCTAAAACTGGAAGAGCTGGCAGTCAGGAGGGCTGAGTCCAGCTGGAATGGTGGCAGCAACAAATTTATATCCAGTGCTGCTGAAGAAGTGCACATGCCCAGAGATGTGGTGCCCTACTTGAAGGAGGGGGTTAACACACGCCAGGAGGTTCAGGGGTATAAGGTAGCTCCAGTGATGCACATGGTCCCTAAGGTGGATTGGGGAACTGGCATGGATAGTCATATTCCTACTGGTGGGAAGGACACTCTACTGACTCTAGGTGAGAGTGACAGGGAGAGGGGTTCCCCCCAGGTTGAAGTCCTGGTTATGGAGTGTAAACACATCCCAGAAGAGTGTGAGTTGAGTGTCAGGGACAGTTAGGTACTGTCTCACCAGTCTCAGGAGGGTGATGTGGGGTGCTTTTTCAAGGCTAAGTCACTGGATGGTTGGGTGAAGGGTACTTTGGTTAATTCATGTGAGGGGCTGAGTGATGCAATTGCTGGAGAGCATATGTCTAGTCCTTATTTTCTAGAGCTACACCAACACCCAGTGGAGTGTGAGTTCTCTGACCCCAGGGAACTTACACTGGAGGCAGACCTTTGGGTGAGTACCAGAGAGTCTGAAGAGGCATTGGGGGGTGCTCCTGAGAGGAGTGGTCTAGGTAGTTCTCAACCAGGTGGGGTAGGGAATGATTGTAGTGTCCCAGGTAGGTCCCGGTGTAGTGTGATGGGTGAGGGACCCCATGTCCAGTCTCAGAGGAGAGGGAATGGGGATGGGTTGAGGCCCAAGGTGCCCGAGATCCAGTCCCAGGTCCTGGAGGGTTCCATGAGGGAACACCAGGAGGGGAGCCTAGCCTGTACCTTAGAGCCATCTGTTGAGGGAGACACCACAGTATCAGGAGAACTTGGGGGGGCGGCTCTAGCCAGCGTCCCACCAGTTCTGGTGTCTGGCAGTACCACTCCCAGTGAGGGGGTGCAGAAGTCCAGACAGAGGGTTGAGAGGGGGTTGCGGACCCCAGTGGAGAACCTGGAGGGTCAGGGGTCAGCTCTGAGAGCAGAGCCCCCCAGGAATGACCTTGGTGAGACCATTTCTGGGATGGGGGAATCCAGACTCTGCCAGATGGGCAGGGATCAGGAGACCTGCGCCAGCCCGACTCTTGTGTGGGCCTTGGGGACGGTGTGTCCCCTGAGGGGGGTAAGTGTGCCCCCCTGGAATTCCTGGTGTGCCAGGCAATGGTTCAACCGCAGGGTGGTGACTCTGGGTTAGATAACCAGGTTCAGAGGGTAAACTCTACCTGGTGGGGGGTAGTTATGCCCCCCAGAAAGTCCTGGGTTGCCAGGCGGTGGTCCAGTCTGTTGGTACAGACCCTGGACTGGAGGATCAGGTGCAGGGGGTAAACTCTGACCTTAAGGGGGTGTGGTTTTCCCAATCACCCTCTCTGGGGTGATTTCAAGGGGTACTCTCCCTGAGAGTAAGGGCAGGGGGGAGAGAGAGACTTACCCCTAACCCCAGTGCAATCTAAGGGTACAGATCCTGGATTGGAAGGTCGGGTTCAGGACGTCCCCCCTGACCTGGAGGAAGGGGCTACTGCTAACAGTGCCCCTACCATGTTGCCTTCTGAGGGGGGCACTCCTAGTTGGGGGGTGCAGGACCCCAGAAGGGAGGGCAGGGGGAGGGAAGCCTCACCCCTGGCCCTGGTCCAACCTGAAGGTACAGGCCCCAGGTTGGAGGACCAGTTGCAGGTTAACAACCCTGCACTGGTGGAAGAATTGTGCAGGACTGCTTCTACAAGCACCCTGACAATTTTTGACTCTGGGGTTTCCGATCCTGGAGGGAGGGTACAGAGCCCCAGAGGGGAGGACCAGGGTCAGGTTGTCATACCTGACCTGGTGGAAGGGAGAGTGGTCAAAGGGTGCCAGGCGCCTGGGGCTACCGCCCCTCACTCTCCACAGTCACAGTGGTTGGAGAGGCCTGAGGTCGGGCTCTCATCCCTGACAGTTGTCAGGGGTCACTGTGGCTTGCTGTCCTGGTGGACAGAATTGCCCCTGGGGGAGGACAAGAGTCACACCCCGGGGGTGGAGTAGGCAACACCACTGTGTTGGCCCTGGTGGTGCTATCTGCCCATTGGGACACATCTGTGAGCAAAGTAAGGTTAGGTGCTGCACAGATAGTATCTGCAGATGTGGAGAAGGGTTCCCCATGGGTTAGCTTACTGGGCCCTGACAGTATGGACAGAGGGATCCAACTGGAGTCAGGAATGCGTAGAACTGGAACATGCCCCTGCTGTTGTGGGCCTTTGTCCCTGTTCTATCGCCCCAATCAGGGAATTACATCAAGGTATTGATTGTTCTCCCCTGGCTTTAGGCTGGTAGGGGGTTGTGTTGGAAATGGCCCTTTTTGCAGGGTCATCCCCAGTCTGTTTGCCTCCTGCCTCATATTTTTTCTGACCGGCTGCTGTTGGCTTTTGAACTCTGAGCACTTTTCCACTGCTAACCAGTGCTAAAGTGCATATGCTCTCTGTATATATTGTATGCAATTGGTTTATCCATGATTGGCATATTTGATTTACTAGTAAGTCCCTAATAAAGCGCACTACTGGTGCCAGGGCCTGTAAATCAGATGCTACTAGTGGGCCTGCAGCACTGGTTGTGCCACCCACATAAGTAGCTCTGTAATCATGTCTCAGACCTGACACTGCAATATGTGTGTGTGTGTGTGTGTGTGTGTGTGTGTGTGTGTGTGTAGTTTTTTAAGTGTAAATTCGACTTGGCATGTGTACCCACTTGCCAGGCCGAAACCTTCCCTTTTCTTACATGTCAAGCACCCCTAAGGTATGCCCTAGGTAGCCCCAATGGCAGGGTGCAGTGTATGTTTAAGGTAGGACATATAGGGGGTTAATTCAACTTTGGAGGAAGTGGTAATCCGTTCCAAAAGTGACGGTAAAGTGACGGATATACCACCAGCCGTATTACGAGTCCATTATATCCTATGGAACTCGTAATACGGCTGGTGGTAAATCCGTCACATTTGGGACAGATTACCACATCCTCCAAAGTTGGAATAATCCCCATAGTAATGTGTTTTATATGTCCTGACAGTAAAATATTGCTAAATTAGTTTTTCACTGTTGCAAGGCCTGTTCCTCTCATAGGTTAACATGGGGGATACCTTTAAATCTGATTAAAGTGTAGATTCCCTTTGGGAGCGGATGGACATGTGGAGTTTGGGGTCTCTGAGCTCACAATTTAAAAATACATCTTTTAGTAAAGTTGATTTTAAGATTGTGCGTTTGAAAATGCCACTTTTAGAAAGTGAGTATTTTCTTGCCTATACCATTTCTGTGACTCTGCCTGTTTGTGGATTCCCTGTCTGGGTCAGTTTGACAGTTGGGCTGGTTGCACCTCACACTAGACAGTGACACAAAAGGAGCTGGGGTGTAGTCTGCATTTCCTGATGAGCCATCTGTGCTAGGAGGAAGGGAAGGAGTTGTCACTTACACCTGAAAGGGCTGTGCCTGTCCTCACACAATGCAGTCTCCGACCCTGTCGTGAGTGTCTGGGGCCTGCCCTGGGCAAGGCAGGATTTCACATTCAGAAGAGACTTTACTTTGAAGTAGGCCTACTTCAAAGGAGAAATTGGGTATAAGAAGGGCAGCCAAAACGACAGACTTTAGAACACTTCAGGAAACAAGAGGGACCTCTGCCTGGAGAAGAGCTGAAGAGCTGAGGAGAAGTGCTGCCCTGCCTGTGACTGTGCTTTGTGGAGCTATCCTGCAGTTGCTGCTTCTGCCAGAGTAAGAGGGCAAAGACTGGACTTTGTGTGCCTTCCATCTTGTGAAGAAATCTCCAAGGGCTTGATTTAGAGCTTGTCTCCTGTTGTTTGAAGTCTCAGGGACAGCAAAGACTTCTCTCTGCCAGCACCTGGAGTCTCTGGAGAGACTCCTGATCTGACAAGTGGTGCCCTATCCAGTCCCTGGGCCCTTGAAAGGAAAGCTGGTGGAAATCCAAGGAAATCGACTTCGGACGACTTCGGACTGACGCCGCTGCTGAATCCGGTGACGCGCCTGCAACCGACTCTGTGATCTTCGCTGGAACACGCTGACCTTCGCAGGCCCGACGCTGCTGCAGCCCCGCTGAAGTCCGCGACTCCGTGGAAGTCGCCGCACCACGTTGTGACCGATGCCTCTCGAATTGCGCAAATTCAACGGTTCGCACTGGCGCCGCGATCCCCGACTTCACGCATCGACTTGTTTTCACTCCTCACCAAAGGTACTGTACTTGGAGGTCTACGCGACTCCGTGTCCGGTGCCGCTGGTGTCGGCTTGTTTGGAACAACTCTGTCACGACGCCGTGTTACCACCTCATCGAAGCATTTTGTGTTTCTAAGTGCTATTTTTGAGTTTAATCTTTAAAAATTCATAACTTGACGTGTATGTCGGATTTTTGTCATTTTGGTCTTGTTTTGTGTAGATAAATATTTTCTATTTTTCCAAACTGGTGTTGTGTCATTTTGTAGTGTTTTCATTAAATTACTGTGTGTGATGCCACAAATAATTTACACCTAGCACTCTGAAGTTAAGCCTACTGCTCTGCCAAGCTACCAAGGGGTTAAGCAGGGGTTAGCTGAAGAAGATTCTCTTTTACCCTGACTATAGTGAGGGTCCTTGCTTGAACAGGGGGTAACCTGACTGTCAACCAAAGACCCCATTTCTAACATTGGTGGCAGCGGTGGGATTTGGTCTTGATTTGTACTTGACATACAGTGATTAAGTGTACACTACTGTTTTGATCTCAGACCACTCCGTGAACACATACTACTTGTTTGGTGATCTTTCATTTTTCTCTTTGGGACTCCTTTTTGTTCTACTTTCATGATTTTTCTGATCCCTTGACGGATTCTTTTTACTTCATTGGGAACTTGTTTTCTGCCGCTGGAACTTTGCACTTGTTGCCATCATGTCTCAATCTGGAGATGCAACAGCTGGAGCTGTGTTTGAATTAGGGAAACTGAAGAGGTACTCAGTTGCTCAATTGAAACAGTTCTGTGAAGATCTTGCCTGTCCCATTAAGAGCTCCGCCAGGACGGGGGAGCTGCAAGAGGTATTGAGGGCCTGGGTGACAGCCAAGGAAGCTGGGTGGCACACAGAAGATATGGATGGGAAAGTGCAGAGTCTACACCGTGGTGTAGTAGAAGTACCTGTTACACCTGGGGGGAGGGTCTCAGGAGTGGTAGCAGTAGGTCCTCTAAGGGTCTGACTCCTATAGATGTGCAGGACAGACAGGCAGAAAGGGCTCACTGGTTGGAGGCAGAAAAGTTGAAAAGTTGAGGATGCAAAGGGAGTATGATGAGTGGAAAAGGGACTTTGAGATAGAAACTATGATTTTGGCTTATGAGCTAAAACTGGAAGAGCTGGCAGTCAGGAGGGCTGAGTCCAGCTGGAATGGTGGCAGCAACAAATTTATATCCAGTGCTGCTGAAGAAGTGCACATGCCCAGAGATGTGGTGCCCTACTTGAAGGAGGGGGTTAACACACGCCAGGAGGTTCAGGGGTATAAGGTAGCTCCAGTGATGCACATGGTCCCTAAGGTGGATTGGGGAACTGGCATGGATAGTCATATTCCTACTGGTGGGAAGGACACTCTACTGACTCTAGGTGAGACCCACTTGCCAGGCCGAAACCTTCCCTTTTCTTACATGTCAAGCACCCCTAAGGTATGCCCTAGGTAGCCCCAATGGCAGGGTGCAGTGTATGTTTAAGGTAGGACATATAGGGGGTTATTCCAACTTTGGAGGAAGTGGTAATCCGTCCCAAAAGTGACGGTAAAGTGACGGATATACCACCAGCCGTATTACGAGTCCATTATATCCTATTGAACTCGTAATACGGCTGGTGGTAAATCCGTCACATTTGGGACAGATTACCACATCCTCCAAAGTTGGAATAACCCCCATAGTAATGTGTTTTATATGTCCTGACAGTAAAATATTGCTAAATTAGTTTTTCACTGTTGCAAGGCCTGTTCCTCTCATAGGTTAACATGGGGGATACCTTTAAATCTGAATAAAGTGTAGATTCCCTTTGGGAGCGGATGGACATGTGGAGTTTGGGGTCTCTGAGCTCACAATTTAAAAACACATCTTTTAGTAAAGTTGATTTTAAGATTGTGCGTTTGAAAATGCCACTTTTAGAAAGTGAGTATTTTCTTGCCTATACCATTTCTGTGACTCTGCCTGTTTGTGGATTCCCTGTCTGGGTCAGTTTGACAGTTGGGCTGGTTGCACCTCACACTAGACAGTGACACAAAAGGAGCTGGGGTGTAGTCTGCATTTCCTGATGAGCCATCTGTGCTAGGAGGAAGGGAAGGAGTTGTCACTTACACCTGAAAGGGCTGTGCCTGTCCTCACACAATGCAGTCTCCGACCCTGTCGTGAGTGTCTGGGGCCTGTCCTGGGCAAGGCAGGATTTCACATTCAGAAGAGACTTTACTTTGAAGTAGGCCTACTTCAAAGGAGAAATTGGGTATAAGAAGGGCAGCCAAAACGACAGACTTTAGAACACTTCAGGAAACAAGAGGGACCTCTGCCTGGAGAAGAGCTGAAGAGCTGAGGAGAAGTGCTGCCCTGCCTGTGACTGTGCTTTGTGGAGCTATCCTGCAGTTGCTGCTTCTGCCAGAGTAAGAGGGCAAAGACTGGACTTTGTGTGCCTTCCATCTTGTGAAGAAATCTCCAAGGGCTTGATTTAGAGCTTGCCTCCTGTTGTTTGAAGTCTCGGGGACAGCAAAGACTTCTCTCTGCCAGCACCTGGAGTCTCTGGAGAGACTCCTGCTCTGACAAGTGGTGCCTTATCCAGTCCCTGGGCCCTTGAAAGGAAAGCTGGTGGAAATCCAAGGAAATCGACTTTGGACCGACGTCGCTGCTGAATCCGATGATGACGCCTGTAACCGACTCCGTGATCTTCGCTGGAACGCGATGACCTTCGCAGGCCCGATGCCGCTGCAGCCCCGCTAATGTCCGCAACTCTGTGGAAGTCGCCACACCATGCTGTGACCAATGCCACTCGAAGTGCGTGGATTCAACATTTTGCACAGACGCCGCAATCCCCAACTTTGCGCATCGACTTGTTTTCACTCCTCACCAAAGATACTGTACTTGGGGGTCTACGCGACTCCGTGTCCGGCGCCGCTGGTGTCGGCTTGTGGGAACGACTCTGTCACGACGCCGTGTCAACACCTCATCTAAGCATTTTCAGTTTCTAAGCGCTATTTTTGAGTTTAATCTTTAAAAAATCATAACTTGACTTGTCTATGTCGGATGTTTGTCGTTTTGGTCTTGTTTTGTTTAGATAAATATTTCCTATTGTTCTACACTGGTGTTTTGTCATTTTGTAGTGTTTTCAATAAGTTACTGTGTGTGTTGGTACAAATACTTTACACCTAGAGCTACGAAGTTAAGCCTACTGCTCTGCCAAGCTATCAAGGGGGTAAGCAGGGGTTAGCTGAGGGTGATTCTCTTTTACCCTGACTAGAGTGAGGGTCCTTGCTTGAACAGGGGGTAACCTGACTGTCAACCAAAGACCCCATTTCTAACAAGCATTAATGGAGTAATTCAGCAATTCAATTTGTTAGTCATTTGTCACCATCAACGTCTCCCCTGTCAGCCTACCTAACCAAGATTAGCATCAGCATGTGGGTCTTGATGCGAAAACAATTTAGATGTAACATTAATTTGGAAAAAATCTATCTAAAGAGAGAACATCTATTCAGAAACAGTGCAGTTGGCACCTAGAAGGAAAGGCACAAAATTGTCAGTCACATTTTCATAGCTACCTACCCAGGATGGATCAGCAACGAGTCAGTCTTCGTCCCCAGGTCATCAGTGGTCATCTACTTTTCAGGCTCACAGAGTATAAGCCCAATTATCAGCATTTCGGACAGCGTCTCCTGACGTCCTCAACTTTCTCCTCACAGTTCTGATTTCGCTCCCCTTGTCATGACTTTTTATTAGGGTCTCCCAGTCCATCACTCTAATTGCTAATTGGTCAGTCTGTCAGGAGTTTTGATTCTAACCTATAGCTTTTGTTTACCACATCTTTAATTTTACATAGGCTTCGTGTCCCATAAAATTGATTAGTTGTTCTTGCGATGAGAACATCACCCGGCTCTTCAGGTAACAAAATTGTTGCATACGTGTCTTTAGTCAGTGCCTCTATTGTTCAAGTCCTGGGAAAGTACATTTAGCCTACACTCACATAATTGTATCAAATTGTCTTTATCATCTCCTGTCCGCTGGTACATCGCAGAATGTTCTAGCTGCGCCGTCTGAACTCTGAACAGTTCAAGGTCCCTCATTCCAGTTACCAGTCCTAGCAAAGTTTTTTTTCGGAGTCTCCACGTTATGAGCAAGCATGGATCAATGAAACCAGACCTTTAGTCTGGCTAATTTAAGAATATTAATTAACATAAAACATAGGTTATACAGCCAGTTATGATATATTAATATGTTTTCATATACATTTTCCCATTATTTAGCATCTATTAATACACATGGTGACCACTCTCTCAGGGCACATTTTCGATTACATACATTATTTTCTAATATTAATTTCTCTATGCATTTTTCTCATTAATAAACACACATTAATCATTAGAAATTTCTTCAATTAGCATATCTGCTCCATCAGACTGCATCAGTGGACCCAAGGAGACTGTGCAAATTAAAGGGGAGTCAGTCTCCATATTGTTTGATTCTGGAGCAAAGATAACATTGATTTACAGAGATATGTTCAAAAACATTTGGTGGGTAAGGTCAAGTTGTTTAAGCCTGACATCTGGCCGAAATGCTATGGTGGGGAACCTATCACGTTCCTAGGTTTTTTCAATTGATCTACACCATTCAAGGACAGGCTAACAATAGGAAAAATTGATGTCTCCATGAGGAGTGGCTCTCTCATTAGTTGATTTCACCAAAGGGATTAGATGGTATATCTTGACCCCAATGGGAATCCCTCAGTAAGACTCAAACAAGTAGAACAAGTTGAAACTGTAAAGAATAGTAGGCCACAGTATGTACAAGAATGTCCTGAGGAATTCCATGAAAAACTAGTCTGTTTGAAGATTTACATACACAAGATGAAAATAAAAGGGTGACATTGGTGGTGAGCAAGATGAGGGATATACCAATGATGATCAAAGAGAAGATGAAAACTGAGTTGGAGATATTGATAGAGACTGGTATAATTAAGGATATGGAGGCCACAGAATGGCTTGCTCCGGTAGTCATGGCAAAGTAAGCCAATAGTGATGTCCATCTCTGTGTGGACTCACGGGAGCTGAACAAATGTGTAATAGTTGACCATTGTCCCTTGGCAATCATAAATGAGATGCTATCCATGCTAAAGGGGAAAGGTTTTAAATGTCTTTTGATTTAACCTCTGCTTACTGTTAGATGAGGTTACAGAAAGACTCACAAGAATTGAAAGCTTTTATCACCCCTTTTAGTTCGTATAAGTTCATCTGCATGCCATTTGTCCTGATTTCAGTGGCAATGGTATTTCAATGAGTGATGTAAGGTGCACAGAAAGGTGTGTGGGGCATCAAGATCTATCTGGATGATATTCTGGTGTATTGGGTGAATGACGATAAGCACAATGAACATGTGCATGAGGTACTCCAGAGGCTGAAAGTGAGTGGTTTAATGTTAAAGGCAGAGAAGTGTCAGTTCAACTTAAATGAAATCAATTACTTGGAACATAAAATAACTTCAGAGCGCATTGAACCTACAAATATGTTGGTAGATACCATTGACAATCTAGTTAGTCCAGCATCCAAGGACGAGGTGGTTATATTCCTGGGTATGACAGCGTACTATAATAAATGTAACTTTGCAGAAAAGGCAAAAAAATGCAATTATTAGTGAAAAGGGATATTACATGGAGTCAGGCATTTGAGAGATAATTCCTGTTTACAAAGTTTTGAGCCTGGTCAAGGAACTGTTGTAATGCCAGATGCCGGTGCGAAAGGGCTTGGAGCAGTTTTTTAAAAGTTTTTTTTTAAGGTTTTATTGTGAACATTGCAATACCGTACAAAACCCAAATGGGATCGAAGTCCCAGCATTTGCAAACAATTGTATACAATGAATCAGAGAATTGGGAGAACGGATGGGACAATGAGATATTGTCAATCGTGGTTTTAGAAAAATATATTGTACTGATCAAGTCAAACGGGAAAAGGGAAGGGGGTAAGAGGAAAGGTGTAGATAGAAGTAAAAGATATGAGATGGGACATAAACAAAATGTCATGTTATAAGACCCTCGGGTAGGGGTAAGAGATGGTAGGGAGGATAAACAAATAACCAAGCGAGCCGGGTGGCGAGAGCATGAGTACCGAGTCATCTGGCCCCCTAGAGGTAGAGGGCAGGCTCTGTACCGTGTCGACACCTGGATTGGGAACAGGTCATGGGGCGCATGGACAGTGGGGTGTCCATGCCAGGCCGGGTATCTGTGCCTTGAGGGTTGTAGCGTCAGACGATAGTATACCCTAGGGTAGTGCATTTGTCAAAAGAATCGCACAATCAGAAGAGTGGGGCTTAGATCTTTTGTCTTCACTTGGCCAGCTTCTGCTTAGTACAAGTGTCCTACCAGTGGCTCGGAAAGGTGAGACTGCAAAAGGAGTCTGCTAAAGGAAATAGGAGGGACCAATATTTAGTCTCTGGTAAAGTTGGGAAAAAGAAAGAGAAGGGAAGTAGGGGGTAACTGGTGAGGAGGGAAGAGAAGGGCGAAAAAGAAAAAGAAAAAGAAGGGGGGAGTAGGAAAGGGAAGGGGGAAGAGAGGGGGAGGGAAGTAGGGGAGGGGGGAAGGGGCTTATGGTTTCTGTTGGTCTACGGTCGTCCCCCAGCCAGGAAGGGGGACCACACCTAGGTAAATATTTGAGCTTGGTCTTGCAGGTTGTAGATGATTCTTTCATGCGTGGCCGTGTGGGTCATGGCTATGATCCATTCTTCCGGGGTTGGAGAGATCTCCGACCGCCAGTGGCGGAGTATGCAGATTCTTGCAGTGGCTAGTGCTATATGCAGCACTTTTTGTGCGGTCTGGAGAGGTCTGGGAGGGAGGTCGTGTCTTGTAGAAGTATAAGAGAGGGGGGGCGGTGATGGGAGTAACATAGATTCGGCCAGGGTGGAGCTCACAACATCCCACAGTGGTCGGACCGTTGGGCAGTCAATTAAGATATGATTTAGGTCACAGTATGTCTCTGGACATCTCCAACACTGCGCATGCGGGAGGAGTCCTGTCCTATGCAATTTCGCTGGGGACCAGTACCAGTCGTGTAAGACCTTAAAGAGGCAGAACTTTAATCCTGCCTCACGGGTACCTCTGTCCAGAGCTTCTAGAACGTCTTCCCAGTCATCTGGGTCTAAGGGCTGTTGTAACCAGGTTTGCCATTGTAGGCGTAGCTTATCTAGGAGAGGTTGGGAGTAGAGCTGTTGGGTGATTAGGTCATAAAGACCTGCCATAACTCCCTTATGTTGTCCCCACTGCTGTAGGTAGGCCACTATGGGTGAGGATTGAGACCCCCGTCGGGTAGCATCGGTCCCTTGGGAGATACAATGCTTAAGTTGTAAGTATCTCCATTCTTGGCTCGGCTGAACACCAAATTCCTCCCGTAACCTCTGGATCTGAGAGAGAGTGTGGATGCCAACCCCCCTCCACTGTGACCAATTGTGCACTTCACCACCTATCCGAAGTCCACTATTGTGCCACAGGGGCACCTGGGCGTGAATGAGGGGATGGACCCCAATCAATCGGTGCACCCTTCGCCAGGCTGCTCTGGTCGCCTTCAAGATAGGGTTCACCAAGTTGACAGATGGGAGGTTGTCGGGGTAAGGCCCCCAAGTCCCTCATTCGCGGATAGCAGCCGCCTTTCCACTGCGATCCACTGTGGCGGGTTGGGCGCTTTGGACAAAGTGTGGGACAGTTGTGATAGCTGTAGTGCTAATGAATTGTGCTCCACCGACGGAAGCCCCATGCCCCCATGGGAGCGGTGGGCTAGGAGCTTGGCAGGCGATAGTCGTAGTCACATAGGATCCCATACAAACGATCTGATGAGTGCATCGCTGGGGACGTAGCTATCTGAAGATATCTGACAAGGAAAGTACCGGGCATTACCAAAGACAATATCTGAAAGTCAATAGGAGTTCTGTCTCAAGTGTGGAAATTTGAATATTAGGTAGGTGTGCTCAAGGTTGCTGTGCTCTTTCTCATTTGTAGTCTTGCTGGAGAAGTCAGCAGCCTGGGCTGCCTTGCAGCATTGTAGGTGTTTCTATATATGTTCAGTGAGCCAACAGTCATGGTTGTGAAAAAAATCCCTCTTTCTCTGTGATCATTCCCATATTCTGCTGGCTGGTAGTGCAGTTTTTTAAATACAATAGGTAAATTGTGGATATACCTTCAGGGAGTGTAAGGCCAGTTATGAGGGGGGAGGATCGAATAGCTGCAGCCAGAGGCTCCATTGCCAGTAGGAACAAGAGGGGGGAAAGGGGACAGCCCTGTTGTGTACCTCTACGGATAGGGAAGGGGTCAGAGAGGAAACCCCCACAATTGACTCTTGCCGATGGCTGGTCATAAAGTAGCCGCACCATTGAGATAAATTTGTCTCCCAGACCAAATCTCTCTAAGGCCGTAAACAGGTAGGGCCATTCCATGCGATCAAAACCCTTTTTGATGTCTAAGCACAGGGCTAACGCCGACTCCGGTGAGTCCCTCGAGGTCCATAAGGTATGGCATAAGGTACGCAAATGGTTCCTAGAGGTGCGGCAAGGTACAAACCCCACTTGTGTATGGTGGATTAAGGACGATATAACTTTGTGCAGTCTATTTGCCAGGACACTTGCTAGAATTTTGATATCGCCGTTTAGAAGAGATATGGGCCGATAACTGCCATACAGCAGGGGGTCCCTCCCGGGTTTTGGTATGATGGCTATTGTGGTGTTATTGGATATTGCACCTAGTGTCTGTGTTGATCAGGCTTCATTTAGGGCCTCGTGTAGAATATCTATCGCCTCTTTCCCTACCCATTTATAAAATTCCGCTGGGAATCCATCCTCCCCAGGCGAGGTCGGAGATGACTGTGGGGGTGATTCTTACCTTGCCGCCCGCCAAAGTACCCCCGCCAGAACACCGCACCGCGGTCGTCAGACCGCTGCGGTGATTCTGGGTTTTCCACCGGGCTGGCGGGCGACCGCCAAAAGGCCGCCCGCCAGCCCAGTGGAAAACAACCTTCCCACGAGGACGCCGGCTCTGAATGGAGCCGGCGGAGTGGGAAGGTGAGACGGGTGCAGTGGCACCCGTCGCGTATTTCAGTGTCTGCAAATACTTACGGGGGCCCCACGACACCCCATACCGCCATCCTGTTCCTGGCGGGTGAACCGCCAGGAACAGGATGGCGGTATGGGGTGTCAGAATCCTCCATGGCGGCGTAGCGAGCTGCGCCGCCATGGAGGATTCATTTGGGCAGCGGAAAACCGGCGGGAGACCGCCGGTTTTCCACATCTGACCGCGGCCAAACCGCCGCGGTCAGAATGCCCTGCAGGGGACCGCCAGCCTGTTGGCGGTGCTCCCGCCAACCCTGGCCCCGGCGGTCCATGACCGCCGGGGTCAGAATGACCCCCTCTGTCTAATTCCTGTCTGCTTATTTCCCCTTCTAAGAGACTGCGACCCTCATCTGACAGGGAGGGTAAATCAAGGCCTTCTAAAAAGGCTGCAGCCTGCACCGGACTGGATGTTATTTCTGGCGTGTAAAGGTGCCTGTAAAATGACGCAAATTCATTTGCAATAGCTTGCGGCTGTGTTAGTATTTCCCCAGAGGAAGCGCGGATGGCCGGTATAGCAAGAGCAGCTGTTCTTTGGCGGAGCTGGGCTGCCAGCAAGCGCCCGCTTTCTTGCCTTGTTCTTAGTGTCTCCCTTGTAATCTCTGTAGGGCATATTCGACCTGCGTAGTATATAGCTCATTAAGGGCCTTTTGGGCACGCTCTAAATGTTGGCATCCTGATCGGGAGGGATGTGCGGTATATTGCCTAGTGAGGCGACGGATATCGAGTTCTAGTGCCGCCTGCTGTTCTTTTCTGTCTTTGTTCACCAGGCCAGCGTCCTGCATGAGTTGTCCCCTTATCGAAGCCTTGGCTGCGGCCCACATGATGCAGCTAGATTCAACAGTACCTAAATTATCTTGGGCAAAGGTGGCTGCATGGTTCTGAAGTTGTAACTTACCGTGGAGGGATCGGTAGCGGTGGGCTGCAAATTTCCAGGGTTTGCGGCCCGGAGATACTAGGCCTAATTGGGTGGCTACACTGATTGGGGAATGGTCTGACAGACCGCCTTCTAATATGCTGTTATCGTGGGTGTGGGTTACGAGGCTGTGGGATAGAAGAAAGTAGTCGAGTCGGGATTGGGTGCCATGTACCGGCGAGATGAAGGTAAATTCTCTTTCTGTCGGGTGGGTCAGCCTCCAGTGATCTACTAGTCCGTTGTCCGAAAGGACGTCGGTCTGTAGGGCTCTGTCTGCATTATTACTTACGTCCAGGGGTCCCGTTCTGTCCAGTACCGCGTCCCTAGCTATGTTCCAGTCACCCCCTATTGCATAGCGAGATGCTCCTATCTCAGTCAGAAGACGATTGATTTGTAGGAAGAAGAAGCGTTTGGGACCTGTCGGTGCGTAAACGGAGCCCACGCATAGTGAGGAGTCACCTATCTTTAGCTTGGCAAATACGTAGCGGCCCTCAGGGTCAATCCATGATTTGGTGACCATATGAGGGAGGGTTGTACGCAGCAATAATGCCACCCCACATTTTCTCGGGGTGTTCTCCGTACTGGGTAAGGGTGGGCTGCAGCTAAATAGGACGGTACCGACCCTGTCACGTCGTAGTTTATCGGATTCTAGTCTGTCCAGGTGTGTCTCTTGTAAGAGGGTAATGTCGGCCTGTTTGTTGTTAAGATAAGACAGAACTTTTTTCCGTTTTATGAAGTGAGTGAGGCCGTTTACATTCCATGATATGATCCGTAGAGGTACCGCTGGTGCCTTGTTTGAATTAGACATCCCGGCTCCTTAAGGAAACTGACCCGAGGGTGTGGGCACTAAGGGCAGGGCAGGGGAGGATGGGGAGGGGTAGAGGGGGGAGAGAGATAGGGACTTGACTAGGAGTCTAGAAGCGGGGTAGAAGGAGGGTAAGGCGGGGGAGGAGGAAGCAATAGATATATAGGGTGATAAGAGAGGGGAAGGAAAAGGGAAAGGGAAAGGTGTCTGCAGAGAAAGGAGCAAGTGAGCAAGGCTGAAAAAGAGAAGGAAGACTAGAAAAGCAAAAAGGGAAGGAAAGGAAATCAGGACTAGGGTCCTGGCGTTCTCGAACTGTAACCTGCGGGTCTATAACCCAGGCCAATTGAGCCCCAGGGCCCGGACAGTGGGCCCGCACCGAGGAAGGCAGCGCACGCGCTGCGCCCAGGCCCTCCTGCACTGATTCTTCCATCTGCGTGTGGGTCTGGGCGACACGGGAAGGATATGAGAGACACAAGGGAGGGGAGGAATTGTGTGGGAATTGTGTAGAGGGCATATGTGGCTCCCATGGTAGCTTAGATCCAGGAGCATGATAATATTGTGCCTTTAGAAAGGGAGGGGGGAAGGGGAGAGAGGGAGTGAATCTGCAAGGTTTGTAGACAATAGGATAGCCGTGGGGGCGGTGTTTATTAAGTTTATCTAAAGTAGTACACTGCTTCTGTTCGCTAGGCAGTTGCGACTATACTCTACTCTATGCTACTCTACTTCCCTCAGTGGGCCTTCCACAGCACTCATTGAAAACAAACCGAGCCAAGACGAATTGATGGGAAATGGGGACAGTGGAACAGTACTAACCGTACCAAGGGGGGGTATGTGACTGAAAGAAGGAAGTGGGGGTGGTTTCTGAGTCTCCAAGAGAAGAGAGAATAAGAAAGGATGCACAAAAACAGGTGATAATAAGCAAAAAAAATCAAAAACGGTCAGAGACAACAGCAACACTAATCGGGGCTGATCAGAGATAAAGACCCGCAGTATTAGAATGTCTTATGAGTTACCAAGATCAAGTACTCATCTCTCCTTTTGGTCTTCTCCGCCACAGGATCTCTTTGGCACGTCCGTGATAGCCCAAGGTTTATGATGATGAGTACTCCAAGGGCGCTAGTGTTCGATCGACCTCAGGTGGGGCCACTGTGGGCTTCAGAGGGGATCGGGATTTATCTCTGTCCGACAACTGAGTGTACATCGCCACCGCCTGAAGTACTTGGCCCCTGTCGTCGTAGCTTTTTGTGAGTCTCTCTAGGTCTCTTCCCCTGGTTTGGGGATCCATGGTTGCTCTTCCCTCCGGCTCAGATGCTGTTTCTGGATGGCTGGCTCCCAAGGATAGGCCCCGTGTGTCCTGGGGGGTCTGGGTTGTTGTTTCCATGGATTGTGTCTGGTCTTGAAGTCTCTCTAGGAATATTCTCAAGTCCTCCGGGTTGTAAAAGGTCTATGATTCACTGTTCTTAGTGATCCACATCCTGGCCGGTTCAAACAGATCAAATTTCACATCTAAGTGGCGGAGGCGAGGGCGGAGGGAAAGGAAAGCTCTCCTTCAATCTGCAGTCTCTTTGGAAAAATCAGCTGAGAGTCGGATTTCCAGGGTGGCCAGCCGAAGTGGGCCTTGCGTTCGGGCTGCCTGCAGTAGTTGCGAGCCTGCCCATGGCACAGTAGACAGGCTATGATTGGGCGAGGGCGGCCCTTTCCGTCTTGTCTCTTTGGGCCAAGCCTGTGCACCCTTTCAAATTCCAGAGGAGGATTGAATGTTATATCTGATAGCTTGGAGAGTGTGTCCGGGAGGTAAGAGAGTCCTCTATGCCTTCTGGAAATTCAAGAAGGCGGATATTGTTCCTGCGGCTCCTATCCTCCAAATCAGTCAGTTTGCTACGGCGGTGCAGGAGTTCTTGGTCTCTGTCGGTCCAGGAAGCTACTTGGGTTTCCACTGTTGTCACCCGTTGATCTAGCCCAGAGATTTGCGACTGGAAACCCGCTATCTCCAGGCGCATAGACCTTGTCTCTGCAGTCAGCACCAATACAGCACTGTCCATACCCTCCAGTTTGCTTCCCACAGCCGATATCTCCTGCAGTACACGGTCCATTGACACACCTTGCGTGTCCTCTGCCATGTTGCTGTTGATGTGGGGGTGGGGTGGAGGGTCCTCCGCAGGAGGATGTTTCTGTTGACGCAGGTCTTCAGAAAAGAGTAGTTGGCGGGCTGGTTTACCCAATGATTTGCCCGTCGTCTTACCCCTGGGCATTGCAGGTTCCCCCGCGCTGGCAGGAATCCGAAGGGTACTCGTCCTTGACGTGGCAGATGTAGGGAGCGTGATAAGTGTTGGAAATGTAGAGAGAGGGGGGGTGCCAGGTGGTCGGCAAGTTCAAGTGGATACTTCTTTGTCTCACAGGACGACCTCAGAAGACTGACATTCGGATGCTTGGACAGAGTGTGGAACCGGGTTTTAGGTGCAGTCTCAGGTAGTCCCTGGTAATCTCTCACATTTTTAAGAGAGGGAGAGGGACAGTGTAGTAATTCCTCCGGACGGACATTGATGAGAAGGCTACTTGTCGCTCATCGTCCCCAGCCTCAGCAAAGAAGTCCGTAGGGAAGAAGAAGGAGTAGGAGTGTAGGTGGGGTGCGCCCCCTAGGTCGAGTCTCCTGGGTGTTCAAAGGCCCAGCTGTTGGTGTTGCCCCCTTTCCCCTTTCTTTCCTCCTTCCCTTGTTATTTATTTCTACTCGACTCTCTTTTTTGTTTTCTTTTTTCCTTCTTTTTTATTTTTTTTATTTTTCCTTCTATCTTTTTTCTTGTTTCTTGTTTTCTTCTTCCTTTCTCCTCTCTGTAGGCCTCCACTCTGAAAGGAGGTAGAGGAGCAGGTACAGCAAGGGCCACAACTCGGGTCTCTGCGATGCCCTCACTCGACCAGTTACAGCATTGTGTGTGTGTCAGGGGCCCTCAAGGAGGGGGGCTCCATGGCTCGTAGGTGTTTCCAGGTCCGTCTCCGCAAGTCGCCCCGGCCCCACCGGTGCCCCCGCGCGTGAAGGAGTTTCAAGGTTCCCAGCTGGGTTGTGAGGGCAGGCGCGAATGTTCCTGGGCGCCCGCCACCCCGGGGGTTCACAAAAGGAGGAAGCCCGCCTCCAGGACCGGATCTCCCAGCCAATCGAGGCCGCGGCTTGTCAGTTCGGAGCGGGCCTCTGGTGCTTCCTCCGCTCTCCCCGTCACCTCGGGGAGAGCGAGCGTCCTCCGGCCAGGTCCGTGGCTCCTCCGTGCCACAGTCCGCAGCACACAGCTTGGCAGTAAGTGGGAGGGGGGCAGGGGTGGGCGGGGAGGGTTTCCGAATGCCCGGCGCCCTCAAAGTCTGCTGCAGAGGGAGGCGTGCCTCTCGGGTTTGGCCACCCTCTCACTCGAGGCCGCGGCTTACCATCTCGCCGCAGGCCTCAATCTTGTCCTCCGCTCTCCTCGGCTGCTCAGGGGAGAGCGCGCATCCTCCTCTCAAACTTTCAGCTCTCCCGTGCCGCCGATCCCCAGCGCCCGGTCCAGCGATGGTTGGGAGGCCCTCGGTGCGCCCCCGGTGGCGCCATCCTCGCCACACGGCCCGCCGCCTAGCGTAGCTCATCTCCTAGGCAGCCATCGCTGATCGTGGCCAAACCACGCCCCCTTGGAGCAGTTTTACTGCAGAAACATAATGGTGGGGAGAGGACAATCTTTTCATTTCAAGAGAGATAAAGGAGGCAGAGTTGAATTACTCTTTCATTGCGAAGGAACCATTGGTAGTATTTTGGGCAGAACAGAAGTTAAGGAAGTTTGTCTGGGGCAGCAAGTTTCAAGTAAAAACAGACCATAGGCCTCTCAAAGTGATTTTTGAGAAAAAGGAGCCAGATGTTGTGCCTGGGAGAATTAGACACTGGGTTGTTGCCTTGCAGGAGTTTCAATTTGTTGTGTTGTACGCACCTGGAGTGTAGAATAATGTAGCGGATTGGTGTTTGCGATTGGTGGACAAAGTTGGTGCTGCTGAGCAAGAAAACAGGATGACTTGGAGGCATGTTTGATCAGAGAAGTAATTAAGAAAGAAGAAGGGTGAAAGAATTAAGAAAGGATGATGTGATGCAGCAAGTGATAAATAAAATCAAGAAAGAGTGGAGTTGGCAGGGGAAGAATCATGACCAATTGCGAGGATTTTGAAAACAGGGAGAACTGGTTTTGAAAGGGACCATGTTAGTTCTCCCAATATCTTCAAGAGAAGAACTAAAATCTTTAGCTCATGAGAGTCATCCAGTAATATTTAAAAAAAGAGAGACTCATGCTAATGTATTGGTGGGTGGGAATGGATATTCAGGTCGAGAGATGTGTAGAAGAATGCACAGGAGTGGCAATGCTGATAAAATGCTCAAATGCAGAGTTCAACCGACGAAGATGAAAGAACTACGGAAAGGACCTTGGCAAGAGATGGCTATGGACATTTTAGGCCTGATAAGACACTCTAATACAGACAAAAATATAACAGTTTTAATTGAAATGTGTTCAAGGTGGCTTGAGGTGGGAATAACTAACTCAGTGGAAACACATGATGTGCCACATGTTCTGAAACATGTGCTTGAAATAGAGAGGTTTCCAACCTTCATTGTAACCACCAACGGGGTACAACTTGTGTCTGATATGAAGGAGTATCTCGGGGACAGAGGCCTCAAGTAAAGAATTTCAGCACTATCCCATACCGAGATGAATGGCATGGTGGAGAGACTGAATAGAAACACAAATTGCAGGCTACCTCATGAATATTCATGAGGTAGATCAGTTGCAACCCCATTGGGAATCGCTAAATGTGTCAAGGACATAATAGTACATAGGTGTTTGCGAATTTCCTAATAGTGAATTGCAAAGATTCCCTATTAGAAACAAACTCACAAAATGAAACCTACATACATGGGGCCACTACGGTGTTAAAGTTGCAATTAGATGGCTTATAGTTTGCTGCAGAATACCACCATAACATAACTCAAATGAATGAACTTATGTTTCTGTGGATGTGAATTACACGCATGGCTATATCAAAGAGGAGCATTCTCTTCGTTGAGGGATAATTGCATTCCCACCTGGAACTGTACTAAATTGCAAGACGATTAATCATGAGCTTTACATATCTAATTCTGTTCATTAATAAAATGTCAAAACTATGTTGTTTTCTTTCTTCTATTTATATCTGAACAAGAATAAATAAGTAACTTCAGTTTTGCTTATTCATCGCTGTTTCTAGTATCGTAAAAACATGATTAGGTTGGATGAACATAAAGAGACTTAGGTAATGAAGTATTCATCAGACAAAGGACATTACTTAAACATTATTAGTTTGCTGAAGATGCGTTTGTGTAAAAGACAATGATAGTCAGGATGTTTGACTTTGTTCATAGTATACCTGTAAACCATGATAATTTATTCCGAAAGCTTTTCAGATTAACTGTTTTACCAATAATGTTATCAAGGATTTCCTAAACAGATTGATGCCTATGAATGTTTGATGAACAGCAAGCAATTACCAACTACTTCAAATCAATTGCCGCGCTAATTCCGTGACTCTGGGAAGTACAGTCAAAATCAATGACCGTCTGACACTTTAAATTATATTCCCGAGCAGCTCATAGCAGTCATTCAGAGCGAGAAACTTTATAAAAAATTGCAGTGGAAGAAAACAATTCTGCGCCAACACCACACAGCCATCTTGCAGCATTCATGCAGGACGCTCAGAAGCTGTAATTGTGCGTGTTTTCGACACAATTCGCCAAAGTGCTATATTCAGTAATCGGTAGCGAAAACTTGGAATCAAGTCATGATATAAAGGCGCTGTCCCTCCCAACTTGGGTTTGTTAGTATATGATGAAAATGTTTTGGGGATTTTCAAAAATCGTTCTTTGATGTTGTTTGGCTAAAGTGATGCCATTCAATAACAAAATAAGTAAATTATTTGTATAACATTCATGTTGGCATATTTGTTAGAAAGGGTTCCAGGAGAACAGTCTGTGCCATGCTGCCCAACCTACAGAACCATAGTACTGTACCGCACATAGCAGCCATTATTTAATGTTTCTTTTTCATTGGCCGATGTTAATCTTAAAATTATTTGAAAGGCACTACTCAACCAGGGACCACATAGCTCAACGTCATAAAAAACTAATATTTTCTCGTAGCCTGATTCTAGTGCAAAGTAGATCTTTTAGAAGTTACAGCATAACTCCTATTAATGTATGTCAAAGGCTGAAAGGATGCGTTTGAATAATTAAATAAACGAATGTGTACTATCAAGCCGCTGGTGCATGGCAATTGATAAATACATGATTCAAGCTTCATAATAATAAGGCATTAAAAATAATGCTTTGCAGCAAGGTTTCCAGCAGATATAGGGCCCAAAGACTGCCAATGCCGCGGTGGCAGTCGGACTGACGTGGTTGTGGAGGTCTGTCTGTCACATTACGAGGATGGTGGACAGACCTGCCAACCTACCGCCATCCCTGCCAGGATCTTCAACCTCGACAGGCTGATGATGGGTACAGGTTGTAATCAGCCAGAGTTGCGCTGAATGCAGCGCCACCCTGCTGATTACAACTTGTTGTCTGCCAGTCTTTTCAAACCATGTCCATGAAAAGGCTGGTGGAGAACAGGTGCAGAGGACATGCCCGTGGCATGGCCACTGAAGGCGACCTCCTGCCCAGCCCCCTTGAAATGCACACTTTCTGCTGCGCAGACAGTGTGTATTTTAAGGGTACTGGTGCCTCCTGGTGTGGCAGCATTGACGCCAGCTCAATTATGAGCTGGCGACAATGCTGTTGCCACTTTCCCGCGGGGCTAACTGGCAGAAATTTTGATTTCCACCAGTCAGCCCAGTGAGAAAGTCTTAATGGGGCCGGCAGTGAGGTCGCCATCATGGTGGCAACCACCCCGCCTGGAGTCTGGCTGACGGATGTTCCTGTCTGCTGAACTCGGAATTGGGTCCTACATGTGCAAAACATTGACCAATGAACAATAGAGCAGTACAAGAACGAATATAGGGGATGAATCAGATGGTGGAACGCTATCATTATTCCTAAAATAACTGGAATAGAAGTTCAAGAATAGCTCAATGAATTGGGCCATGTTGAAATTTTGCTCACATAGCATCTTCTTAGTCTTTAAAATGATTATGAGAGACAACAATACCTGCATTCTATGAGAGCAACTGACATACGGATGTAAGAACTGAATGACTACAAATATTTGATAGGGTCTATCAAAAAGTTTAGGACTGTGCAAAGTCTTGGAAACATTAGCTATTTCTAAACAAATAATAAGACAATAGCGCAGGTTATGAAGTTCCAATGAGTTAGATGTTTGCATGAAAATCAGTAGGCTCATTTAAAAGGTGCTTTTGCTGCAGTTGCATCATTTTGCTTGATGCAGCAGCAGTGCTCAGTTTGCTCCAAATTAACAATGCAACGCATTTGGCCAAATGGGTCAGATTTCTTGGCCCTGCATCAGAAAAACCTGCATAGGAACCGGCTGTGTCACTCTGTTTAAAATGTATGTAGAGTTGGCATTCCAGCCGAAAAAGTCAACTGACACAATAATATTTACAAGATTGTCATTGTGTGAAGCTTCTTCAATAGGAATCATGCATAGCTTGCAATGCATCAGAATTCCTGTGTCTCCAAAACCCAAGCATAGGAACTGATAGTGTCTTTGAAACTGGAATCTGACCATTTGACGTCGCTTCACACTCTGTTTTTCACATCCCCACTAGTTGTGGTAGATCTACACATAGACCAGTCATGTTGTAGGACCTCTTGACCTCTTGACCAACCATGGCACCTCTGATTCCATCATCCACTGTAGCAAGACTATGTGGCGTTGTGTACATTTTGCAAGTGACAGGCCAGGATTGTCACTTCTCCATGGAGGAAGGGGTTCCCAAGTCCAGGCCAGGGTACTCCAAAGGACAGCAGGTAAGTACACACATAAGGTAGGCAATACGTGTATTGCCACTTCACACTCCAGCATATGCTTGTATTCACTTCCATTATGCTGTCCCTCACTATGTTACACATGCTCAGGCCTCTACATACACATAAGTAGACTATGCCCACTGTAATGTCACACATACACATACTGCATACCTTACCGCCTATATTCAGGACCAAAGTAAAAATGTAGAAGGTGATATTTCACCATTTTACAGTCTCTTACATTGGTCCTCACACAATAGGCTCCTTATGTCAATCTAAACTGACGCATTGCCTCAGATTCTTGATGCATTGCTGAAGTTGCATCAGTTCTGACACCAACTTCAGCAATGCATCACTTTTTGAGTGGATGCATTGTAGCATGCTTCCCTCGGATGCGTCAGCATTTCTGGCACAACCTGGGACCCTATGCCATGGTGCACCGTATTGTAAATACAATGCATCCATGGCGTTGTAAGATTTCTTGCCACAGCGCAACTACTTTTGATGCATCGCTTCTGCAACACAGCACTGCTTCATGAGGACCCAGGTCTTTTTCAAGCGTTTGGTCTGTTGGTGTAATTTGTGTTGAGTTACTTGAGAAGAAAACCCAAGCATGGTATGCCCTTGTCCACACAATGCTCACAAGTTTCAGGTGCAATGGATTTTCAAAGTACTAATGAGAAACACTAAACCATGAAAAAACTAAGGTAGGTATGCGCTTCATTACAAAATGCGTGTTAGTTATCACTGCCATCCAACACTCATTGGAGAAAACTACAAATGTTTGCCAATATGGGGAAAGAGGAAAGCTATGTATGCACCAATAATCAGGAGCTCTGACAGACTACACTTTTGTAATAAAATCTTTGGGCCTAATTATGAGTCTGGCAGTCACAAGACCGCCAGAATTTCGATGGCAGTCTGGACCGCCGCTGCTGCTACTGTCCGACCTCCACATTACTACCCTGGCAGTCAGACCACCAGGGTACCTCCGTCTCCGCCAAGATCGGTGATCCCGACCGGCTGACAACAGGTGTAGGTTGCAGTCAGCCAGGGCAACACACCACACAGCGTCGCCCTGCTGATTACGATCTGGTTCTCTAAAGGCTGGCAGAGAACAAGCGCAGAGGGCTGAGGGGGGCCCCTGCACTGCCCATGCCCATGGCATGGGCCGTGCAAGGGTCCCCCTGCCCAGCACTCTCGTAATGTGCACTGTCTGCTGTGCAGGTGCCCCTGTGGGTGGCAGCATTGCCGCCGTCTCGATTATGAGCCGGTAACAATGCTGCCGCCACTTTTCCAGCCCATTAGCCCAGCAGGAAAGTCATAATGGGGTCACCAGGATGGTCTCCACTACAGTGGAGGCCACCTTGTGGGGAGTTTGGCAGACAAGTCGCCAAACCCATAATCAGGTCCTTTGTGCTTCCCCTGAAATAACTGCAACAAAGGTCAATATTCCATTGTCTGATGCCCATGGCCTAGCCATAATAGAATTGAGGTATTGGTATAACTTCCTTAATTCTGAGTTATCTTTTTGTTTTAATCATGACTGCAGATGGTAATGGCTGTTGAATTGAAACAGCACTCTTTGGGCTCCTAGTTATTTTCTTCAGTAAATCAGATTCATATAATACTACTATTTTTTTTTAACTAATGTTAATGTTAATCCTATGTTTTTTCAACCCACTTTTTGTGTTTTACAATTCTGAGTTATCTTTTTGTTTTAATAATGACTGCAGATGGTAATGGCTGTTGAATTGAAACAGCACTCTTTGGGTTCCTAGTTATTTTCTTCAGTAAATCAGATTCATATAATACTACTATTTTTTTTTACTAATGTAATGTTAATCCTATGTTTTTTCAACCCACTTTTGGTGTATTACAATGACACATTTGAATATTTCAGATTGTGGACTTTGATAAATAGTTGTCACTAAAGTAAGTCTCCTCACTATTGTATAAATTTAAGTCCCAGATGCTGGGTGGCATTGTTCAGCCTCCATCTCCTACCTCTAAAATCACTTATAGATTTGCAGACATTATAAGATTCCCCTTACCTTGTGGTCAGTACCTGATGATTGGAAGGTTGGAACTACAGACCATTGTGATGACTGGGACATGGCAGCAGTGATTCTACTGAATTTACATGCTTCGTTTAACAGAATAGATCATAACATTCTCTTTTCAATACTCAGGGAAGTAAATGCTTTCATCCTTTCTTAAACATCTTTTAGTCTTCTACCTGTCCTCTTTAATAATCCCATGCATTTTATTTTCAGTGTAGATTGTCTCAGAGTTCATGTCTGTAGCCATCTAAGTCCCTATTCTGTTGAACATTTATGTTAAACTTCTATTGCAGTTCATTAGGTTGTTTGGATGCCATAGTGTGACTTACACAGATTATACCTAATTTATTGGGTACTTTGGCTATCTCACCACCAGATCTATTTCTAATCTAAAAGGCAATCCTTTTAGCATCTAGCACTGAGTAAGTAAGTACCAATTTTTTTTTTTTAAAAACCTTCTACTTAGACTACTACTACTGCCATAAATCACTCTTGTCTTCTGTACTTCCTTGCTTTGGACAAAACATCAGAAAATAAAATATGTCATGCTACACATATATCATTGCAGGGATATCAAGATGTCCATTACATAAGTATCGAGGGTAAGAATATTATTTTTAGTGTTGTTAATAAAATAGATAGTAAACAAAAATATAATTAAATAATAGTGTTTTGTAGGTTAATTTTAGTTGAAAACATTTGTTATTATACGTAGTTATGACAAAAAGTTATTTTATTTCATGTTATTTTGCATTTTTCTCAATTTAGTAGTTGAATGAATATTTTTACAATTTTTAGAAGTGGGATGTTGAGTTTATAGGAGAAAAGGAAGGATATTTTAAATTTATGATTCTTTTCTTTTTTTATTATTTTAATATTCTTTTGAAAATGAAAAAGTTGTAAACATACGTTTTGGATTGTATTAGATTTTAAAATGTTTAGAATTGTAAGACAATTATTTAAAAAAAATCTAAGTTTGAATGTTTAAATATTTACGATTATGCATTATTTCTACATTTATTGGATAGATTATGTACATTTGCATTATTTTAACAATGTTATATATTAAATTTTAAATACGTTTGTTTTTTTAAAATTATTTTCTCATGTTGGTGTTTCATATGCAATCTTTTTTGTGTTTTATTATTAATTCTATTTTTGACATATGTATTAATGTTTTGGGTTGATATGAGATAAATGTTGTTATTATATAAATTGATTACAAAAATTAAAAAGCTATTTTGTATTTTACAATATTGTTACATTTTGAGATGTTATGGTAGAATTTGTTTTCATTTAAATACATTTTTAAAATAATGCACACAATTATTATATTTAATTTATAAACAGTAAATTATTATATTGTAATAGAATTCTAAATAATATTTAGTTTTAAACTACTGCATGTTCCTTGTGGATACATTTCATATGCTTCTTGAATCAATAATAAATGATATATTTAAGAAAATAATTATTAATTTAAAGTTTAAACATTATTTGAGGTTTGTTTTAATTGTTATGGTATATTTGTATTTAAGTTGGATTAAATAAACCATGGTCTTTTAAAATACATTTTTAAAATATTATGTTTTAGTTATGCATTTTATAATTTAATATTTATTTTTTCCATTTGTAATGTTTTTTTATTTATAATTTTAATTCACATGTAAGGTGTTTGTGGTAAAACTTTATATTTTTTTTTTATATTTATTTGCTAGGTATTAGTAGAAAATAGTAATTTTTTATGTGGACTAAAATTAACTGTTATCTACTAATACGTAACAAATAAATATTAAAAAAATATATAATATAAAGTTATAATTTGTACATCTAACCCCTTTAGAGTACCACACATTCACAAAAATGTTTTAGTTGAGAGAATGGAATAGTAAATCTAACCCCTTCAGTGTCTAACACCTTTCCCAAAGTTATTTATCTTGGAGACGGAGCAGTAAATAAAACCCTTTAGGGTACAATACCT
This sequence comes from Pleurodeles waltl, assembly GCF_031143425.1. NCBI lineage: Eukaryota > Metazoa > Chordata > Amphibia > Caudata > Salamandridae > Pleurodeles > Pleurodeles waltl. The sequence continues at coordinate 997,858,771 of NC_090437.1, forward strand.
TCATTAAAATGGTTTAGATTGAAGTGGAATACATCCAACCCCTTTAGTTTACAATGAAGTGGGAAGAGTGGGAATAGTAAACGTAAATCTTTTAGTGTCCAACATCTTCCTAAAATGGTTTGCAAAAACTAATTTTATTAGAGTGGGCATAGTAAATCTAACCCATTTAGTGCCCAACACCTTCCCCCAGTTGGTTTAGAATTTAGAGGGAATAGTAAAGCCACCCTCTTCTGTGCCCACCACCTTCCCCAGAATGATTTAGGGCTTTTTTACTATTTTGGTGTGGTGGTCTGAAAAAGACCACCATGCAGGCGGTCCCTAGACTGCCGTAGTATGAGTTATAAATGCTGCCAGCGGCACATTGGCTTGGATATAGGTGGTCCAACCTCTGGTGCAGTCAGCACCATGGCCAACCACTGAGCATATTACAAACACATAGTCACCGTGGCAGTCCCTTCACAGGGGTCAGCCAATTGCGGTTGACAACTGCAGTTCGCAGTCAGCAAAGTAACAGACAATTGCACATTGGATGAATTGAATAACAACACAGCTGACACACATTGGCCAAATGGGCACATCTGCAAAGGACACTATAAAACACACCCCATCACAGATCACTATCCTTTGCATTTCCACTGCAGGACATCTAGACAGACCACACATTTCGTCATCCATTATTTTCAAAAGGCAGCCCTTTTTTCACCATCCCATTTTACACCCTTCATACACATATTCTATTTTTCCCACTATTCGCTTGGCTTGTTTAGTTAGTCACAATTACACACTTTAATTTCCAGCAATGTGCTGGTCCAAAAACCCACGATTTTCAGATGATGAGTTGAGAGTCATGGTGGATGAAATCATCAGAGTAGGACCACAAGTGTTTGGAGCCCAAGTCCAGCACACTCCACTCAGTAGGAAAATGGAAATGTGGGACAGGGTAGTCAACAGAGTTGATGCTGTAGGCACCGCCCTGCACACAAAAGACATTAGGAAGAGGTGGAGTGACCTCAGTGGCAAAGTACATTTCCTGGAGTCTGGTAAATTACAACAAAACAGTAACTCCAACCACCAGCACAGTGGTCACCTTTCTATATACCCCTGTTTGTGAGCTCCCAATTGAAGTGTGCTTACCGGGGGAGGGGGGTACCACTTGTCAAGTGCTGGGGAGTAGAGAGGGTGACCTGACTGAAATTACAAGCACGCCCTTTTTCAGTGACTCCAACCACCTGCACAGTGGTCACTTGTCTAAATAACCCTGTTTGTGAACTCACAACTGAAGTGTACTCACATGGGAGTAAGCAAGATACAGATCATTCTCAGATCAAAGACATGTCTGCCTACCTAGCTCTATCTTGACTTGCTAAGCCAAGATGAAACTATTTAGAATAGGAATGCCACCCAACCCAGTGTGTACCACCAGTATTTCTAAGGCTTTAAGCTGCATCACCAGATTGGTAACAGCAGTAGACACATTGACACAGCACTGTGCACATGATGACTCCAGTCACAAATACAGCAAAGTCCTGGGTCTGCCTACATCCTACTCAAATAGGCCTCCAAATGGTCAAAGTCATACCTTGCCTCTCCACTGTGTTGGCTATTCTGTTGGTAAAATGTCAGTTTCAGGCCATCCACCAAAGTACAATTGATCGGCACATTTCATTAGCTGCTTGAGTCAAATTGGGTTGGCATGCTTCACACATGTCATGTCAAATCACCCAAAACCATGTTTACTTTGCACAATTGGATTACATACAACGTAACTTTGTCAAGGTCTCCGCTTTCTGTAACTCTAAAATTATGGAGGTAGATGTCACAATTTAACCAGTAACAATGCATGTTTTACATAAACAGGTTGCCCTGCTGCTGGGCACACGGAGGCTATGGAGAAGACTACCACTACCCCCTGGATGAAGCCCCCAGTGATGACAACACTCCTGGCTTTCTAGACATGGAGGACAGTTCTAGCCCATCTGAGTGACCTGGTCAGCGAGCAACAGTGACCCTCACTGTGGTCACAACACCATCTCCCAGCTCTGTTCCATCAACATCACAGGAAACCATGTCCCTAGCACAGTGTCCCTAGTACAGTGTCCACCATCTTGTGCCCCCAGTCCTGGATCCTGAGTTGCAGCACAACACTTCAGATAATTAGGGACCAGGAACAAGTTGGAGGGGATACACTGTGGTAGGGCACAGGCCCATGGGGGTACGGTGCATGGAAGGGATGCCTTGGGTAAGCGGGGTGAGGCCACTGGGGCTGCTCTTGGCCAGGACATCATCAGCCACGACTTGGGGGTCTATAAGGAGTCCCAAGGCATGATGGGCCAGGTGTTGACCGAACTCCTGGAAATCAAGCAGCTATAAAGGGACATCCATAGGGACATGCATGAACAGATGGAGGCCCACAATTTCAACATGGAATCCCTAAAAGGGGTGTTGAGGGACATACACACCACTTTGAGAAGGGCTTTTCAAAACTAGTCTACCCCTTCCTTTGGCTCATCAACATCAGGCCCATCATCATCGGCACCACCCACTGGAAGGAAGGCCCTGCCATAGTTACAACCAGCCACAGACACTGCTGTCTCTGTAGCAGCTAATCCCCCTGCAAACAGGGACGCCCAGCAAAGAATCCAGGGGGTGTAGGTGGTAAGATACCCACCACTGCCCTCAGCAACCATCTTCCTTAGGGGCCTCCTTTGTGTGTTGCACATTCACTATGTGGACTGATCCTGTATTACCTTCTGTTAGAAATGGGGTCTTTGTTTGGCAGTCAGGTTACCCCTTGTCCACGCAAGGGCCCTCACTCTAGTCAGGGTAAGTCACACACAATCCAAATTATCCTGTGCCCACCCTCTGGTAGCTTGGCACTGAGCAGTCAGGCTTAACTTAGAAGGCAATGTGTAAAGTATTTGTGCAATAATCATACAATAACACCATATAACACCACAAACATACACCACACAGTGTTTAGAAGAATATATAATATGTATCTGGATATTTGCAGGTCAAAACGTTAAAAGATGCAATAAGAAATTGTAAAGATATCACTGGAAAGTGATATGAAGCGTCTTAAGTCTTTAAAAAGCAAACAAAGGGGGTCATTCTAACCCCCGCGGGTGGCGGAAGCCGCCCGCCTGGCGGGAACCGCCAGAATACCGTACCGCGGTCAAATGACCGCGGCGGTCATTCTGACTTTCCCGCTGGGCGGGCGGGCGACCGCCAAAAGGCCGCCCGCCCGCCCAGCAGGAAAGGCACAGCAACGATGAAGCCGGCTCCGAATGGAGCCGGTGGAGTTGCTGGTGTGCGACGGGTGCAGTGGCACCCGTCGCGATTTTCAGTGTCTGCTAGGCAGACACTGAAAATTATTATGGGGCCCTGTTAGGGGGCCCCTGCACTGCCCATGCCTATGGCATGGGCAGTGCAGGGGCCCCCAGGGGCCTCACAACACCCGTTCCCGCCATCCTGTTCCTGGCGTTTTTTACCGCCAGGACCAGCATGGCAGGAAGGGGGTCGGAATCCCCATGGCGGTGCTGCGAGCAGCGCCGCTAATGGAGGATTCTTTGGGGCAGGGGTAAACCGGCGGGAAACCGGCGGTTGCCCTTTTCTGACCGCGGCTTTACCGCTGCGGTCAGAATTGCCCATGAAGCACCGCCAGCCTGTTGGCGGTGCTTCCGCGGCACTCTGCCCTGGCGGTTTTTAACCGCCAGGGTCAGAATGACCGCCAAAGTCTCCTTCAAGCACAAAGTACCTGGTTTGGAGTAAAAAATCTCCGCAAGGGTCCACACAGGAGGAGATGCGTGGAAAAATGGTGTGTGTGTCGGTTTCGGCCCCATACACACAGACTTGCGTCGTTATTTTTCACGTGGGGAAGACGTTGCGTCGATTTCCAGCACGCGGGCAGGTCTCCTCTGTGGGTCGCGGGGTTTCAGACGCCCCGGGGTCTGTGCGTGGAATCCTGGGCTTGTTGTCCGGCTGCGTGTCGTTCCGGTGGGCGATGCGTTGAATTTTCTTCCTCACGGAAGTCGGGCGGCATTGTCTAGGCGGGCCGTGCATCGAAGTTCCGGTCGCACCGCAGGCGCTGCGTCGATCTTTTCCTTGCGAAGTCGAGCGGCTTCGTCCCGGGTCGGCGTGCAGTGAATTTTTCACCGCGGAGCAAGCTGTGCGTCAAATTTTTCGGCGCACAAGGAATCCAGTTGAAAGAAAGAAGTCTTTTTGGTCCTGGGACTTCAGGGAACAGGAGGCAAGCTCTATCCAAGCCCTTGGAGAGCACTTCTGCAGCAAGGCAAGAGTTCAGCAAGGCAGCAGGGCAACAGCAAGCCAACAGTCCTCTGTAGAAAGCAGTCAGGTTAGTCCTTTGGGCAGCCAGGCAGCTCTTCTTGGCAGGATGCAGGTTCTGGTTACAAGTTTTCTTCTCCAGGAAGTGTCTGAGGTGGTAGGGCAGAGGCACTGTTTCATACCCAAATGTGCCTTTGAAGTGGGGGAGACTTCAAAGAGTGGCTTAGAAGTGCACCAGCTCCCCTTTCAGCTCAATCCTGTCTGCCAAGGTCCCAGTAGGGGGTGTGCCAGTCCTTTGTGTGAGGGCAGGCCCTCCACCCTCCCAGCCCAGGAAGACCCATTCAAAATGTAGATGTATTCAAGTGAGGCTGAGTACCCTGTGTTTGGGGTGTGTCTGAGTGAATGCACAAGGAGCTGTCAACTAAACCCAGCCAGACGTGGATTGTAAGGCACAGAAAGATTTAAGTGCAGAGAAATGCTCACTTTCAAAGAGTGGCATTTCTAAAATAGTATTATTAAATCCAACTTCACCAGTCAGCAGGATTTTGTATTACCATTCTGGCCATACTAAATATGACCTTCCTACTCCTTTCAGATCAGCAGCTACCACTTCAACAATGTATGAGGGCAGCCCTAATGTTAGCCTATGAAGGGAGCAGTCCCCACAGTAGTGTAAAAACAAATTTAGGAGTTTTATACTACCAGGACATGTAAACTACACAGGTACATGTCCTGCCTTTTACCCACACAGCACCCTGCTCTTGGGGTTACCTAGGGCACACATTAGAGGTGACTTAGATGTAGAAAAAGGGGAGTTTTAGGCTTGGCAAGTACTTTTAAATGCCAAGTCGAAGTGGCAGTGAAACTGCACACACAGGCCTTGCAATGGCAGGCCTGAGACAAGGTTAAGGGGCTACTTAAGTGGGTGGCACAACCAGTGCTGCAGGCCCACTCGTAGCATTTAATCTACAGGTCCTAGGCACATATAGTGCACTCTACTAGGGACTTATAAGTAATGGGTGTGATCCAATGTTACCATGTTTAAAGGGAGAGAGCATATGCACTTTAGCACTGGTTAGCAGTGGTAAAGTGCGCAGAGTCTAGAAACCAGCAAAAACAGTGTCCAAAAAGTGGAGGGAGGCAGGCAAAAAGTTAGGGGAGACCACCCTAATGCTGTCAGGTCTAACACCTTCCATTTCCAATTAAAGAAGTACTCTGGACATCCAATGGTGTGGCATCTATTCCAATGATTTCATTCACCATGACTGACCCCTTCACATAATTTTTTGGGTTGATTCCTGTAATGTATATTTCTGTTAGTCATAGCTTCACAATAAAATCACCCATAACTGATTCATTGTCTGCTGATTTTTCTTATATATTCCACCATGTAGATATGTAGACCATGTGAATCATACGATGATGATCCGAGGTATTGGTTAAAGTTGGGATATGTTGCATGTACACAGTTTCCAGCTAAGGAGTACAACCATCTCACACAAACACATGCATACAAGTGTCTGGTCAAACTAAAAAATGTATTACAGTGTTCAGCACATAGGCTGTGAATATGTCAGAACTATTGGAAATCATAAATGATTGACTCGTAGTAAGTGAGTAAATGAAAATATTTACAGGCACAGACCTCAGACCATAGAAGGAAGGGATTTGTCAAACATTGTCCTGTAGAATAGGTAAACATTGAAGTAGTTAAAGTCATCATCTTGAGCCTTATCACATACCACACCATAGTAATTCAACATCACATTCTCCAAGATAGAGACAGATGGCAGTACAACAGTGCCTGATCACAGGGCCATTATAATCCAATGCTAATGCATCAGGTGGTATGACACAAACATATGTCAGTGTTGTGGCACAGGCACTGTGGCCTACAATAATGAAACACATCTACAGCTATAAACAGGGCATACAAAAGAGTGTTTAGCCAATGTGAAGGGAAAATGACTTGGTCATAAGCTAGGATTACACATTTTATGACCACATGATGAAACACATGATGCATCAGGCCCACCACAGGACACAAAATAGGTCCAATTGGCACTTCTGACCTTCCATCCAAAAACAGTGCAAGCAGTCTTAGCACAGGTCTCAAACACCCAAACTAGGTGACTTACATTACCTGGACCATTCCATGTCCACTTCGTATGTCGGAACAGCCTCACATACCTGCCAATGTCACAACTCTGAAATGCCCACCTGAATATGTCATGGTGAAGGCACCTGTACAAAGAAGAAAGCAAGGAGTATAGGCTTGAAACCATACATATGACACAAGTCACATAGCAAGCATCTGGAAAACAAAGTACATTGTAAGGAATATGACACAAACATAGCAACATCATCAAGGTGGGGATGTGTCAAAAGCTATCTTATCAATCAGCCTTTGGCTCATTTTTGCAGAGTATCAGCTCCCTAGCTGTTTCAAAAACACTAAACACACATTTTGACAACTGCAGTTCATTTTAGAGTCACAGTCATAACATCACATGACATACTCACACTCATGATAAATAGCTGTGGATGAGATCTTCTTGCAAGGCAGCTCCTTCCTCTTCACCACTGTCACCTTCAGTGGATATTTCAGGATTCTCACCCAGTGGCACTTCACGCTCCCCCTCCTCTGGGATGTATGGGATATTCCTCCACAGGGCAATGTTGTGGAGCATGCAACATGCCACAGTGATCTGACAAACTTTCCGGGGTAAGTAGAGGAGGGCTCCACCAGTCCTGTCCAGACAGAGAAATCTGGCCTTCAGGAGCCCAAAAGCCTGCTCCACTGTCTGCTGTGTTCTTCCATGGGCCTCATTGAAGTGTACTTCACATGGCATAGTTGGATTCCTCAGTGGCGTCAATAACCAAGGACGGTTTGGATATGTTGAGTCTCCAGTAAAGGCATGGGACATAAGTACAACAATTAGTCACTCACTTTATGATTGTAGCACCTGACATTGCTCACACACAATCAGGACAGGCATGACTTACCAACCAGGCAGGCCCTCTCTGGTTGCATTTATGACATCAGCTGGGGTATGGTGCTGTCTCGCCTTATAAAGAAATCATGGTCTGATTCTGGAAAATGGGCACACACATTTGAGAAGTAAAGATCTGACAAACAGACAACTTGCAGGTTGAAAGATTGGAAGTTTTTTCTGTTGTGATAGACTTGTTCAGTGGCCTTTGGTAGCACCAAACCATAGAAGGCAGCCTTCACATTGGCCAATCCTCACTTCAGGGGAACCTGATATAGCTGTCAATGTTTTTCAATTTTACTGATAGGAAATATGTCAGCACCAGACTGAACATTGAATGGGACATACCAGTAGAAAGGGCCAGTGTATGTTGGAAGGACCCTATGGCCAGGAAGTGCAATACTGAAATGACTGGTACAATGGGTGGTATGCAGTTTGGATTACTGTTAGCTGGCATCAGATCTGACTCTACCTGATGGCATAAATCCACTTTTGTTTGCCTATTCAGATGATTCTGCTGGATGATGTGACATTCCTCCATGATCTGAAGGTCTGTCATTGGACGGTGAACAGGTGGTTGTAGCATCCTCCCTCTCCCAGGGTACCTATGTGTGAGAAGACATTATTTGAAACACTAATCACTGTGTCCACAGCAACATACATGATGCATGCCAGCAATATCATGTTACAAAGCATTTCTGACTGAATAGACATGACACCACAGCTGGCAACTACACAAGGGTCAAACTTGACTCCCATGGTTGTCAACACATGTTTCCACAACATGGATTCAGGTGACACCCAATTATCTGCTACACAATTGCCACTTGAAATATGACTGTATTTACTGACCACCAAAAATACTGTCAGTGGTGGTGGCCCATGCACCGCCATCAAATGACATCTGTGCCCTGCAACACACTACACTGGCGGTTGTGTAGTCGGACTTACGCAACAAGACAGTTTGAGGATGTTTGTAATGATATTAAACACATTGTTGTTGTGATGCATTTTACAGGGCCATATACAGTTTTTCAAACTGCCAAAATGGCAGATGCCTGACATACTCGACTGGACATCAGGAACTGCCCGTGGCAGCCATCGGAAGTCGTCCACACAGTAGGCGATTCCAACAGCAGCGTACATAGCCATAGACTAAAGTTGTTGCTTATGGCAGTCGTGGCCCAATAACTGCGTCCATCGGCGATGATGACAGCATACGTGGCAGATGTGTACGCCTTGTTGCGTATAAACATTCACTTGACTCCTGACACTGCTGCCAGCAACACCTCAGCCACTTCAGCTGCTGTGTGACATCTCTGGAAGCAATCATGCCATGCCCAGCAGGTGAAAGGGCCTCTGCCTTCGATCCTCAGGGGCTGGAGAGGCTTGTGAGTGAGGTCCTTCCCCTGTATGGACAGCTCTATGGTTCAGAGGTAAGTACCTCATTGGCACAATTGACTCTGATCCACACCATCCTTTCCCTCCTCACAGTCTACAATGATCCCCTGTGTGTCAGTTAGTCTTCTAATGTGCCTGTTGGTGCAGTCTGTGTGGTATCAATGGGATGTGCATGGTGCAGGTATGGATAACCAGTACTATATGTTGTGTTCATTCACATTGTGTTGTGTGATGTTTTTTGGGGTCCTAGATTCTCCTTGTGTTGGATGTACATAACTAGGTAAGGAAACTTTATTGCCATCCAATGACATTTCTTTGTTTATGATGGTTGTCAATGTTAGACAACATGTATGTGCACGACAGCATGAGCTGTGTATGCATTTTGTCTGGGTCATTTGAGGATCTTGCAAGCAATGTGCATTGTGCCTCAGATCTTTCATAAAAAATCTGGATTTCCAAACTGTTGTCTGGAAGGCATATCATGACTCACTGTGCCCTTCAGGTTGCCACACAAGCCACTAGCCACATTGCTGGTGGCCACATGATGTACTGTCATGCATGGAAGAGATGGAAATGTGAGTGTCAAGTAGGTTCCGTTGGGTCAGCCTGCAGTACCAGGGCATGTCAAATGTATCTCTCAGTATGGGACATAGTCTGGGCTGTGGGAGAGTCACTGTGGCTATGCAACGGTGGCACTGTGCCCACTCCCTGTACGCATGTCATTTGGCTCTACTAGTGTTTGTCCCTGAGATATATGAAGGGCCAGTTCCAATGCAAATGTTGTTTTAGGGGCCTGTGCAAAGTGTAATGTGCCACAATTCAGCATCCTTCCATGAGTGCTCCTGATGCCCCCATTCCTATGGTGTAGGTATTGTTTGCATTGTGAGCTTTGGATGTTTGTCTTTCAAAATATTGTGCATTCCATTCATTTTCCATTGTGTTGCAATGTGAGTGATGTGTGGGTCTATTGCAGGGCTGTTTCATGGGAGGGGTATTTGTGTCTTCAATCTGACAACAGTCCATGTCATATGTGCAATGTAAAGGAGTCAGTAGAATGATGTGTGATGTTGTGCTGCTGTTGTGTGACACAATGTTCTATACACTTCACTGCCCCTGTGCCTATGAAGAACAGGCATGTGATTTTGTAGAGTGTAGCAGTGCACTGTCAATGACATTTAATGGCTGCCTATTTGTCATTCATTGAGAATGACTTTGACCTAATGAGTGTACTTGGTACACTTAGCGTGACCCCCATATCATGAGGATGACAGAGCGACGATCTGTTGTTCCACTTAATGACACAGGTAGGTGTTTTCTATTACTGTCAGTTGCATCCATGCCGGTGTGAATTTTGGGATCCATCGATGAGCAGAGGCAGCGGCAGGACATATGTGATGGGCTCCATGGCGGCACAGGATGTGTAACGTTGCCTGTAGGTGAGTTGCTTCCTTTATACTCTCCATTCCTACCTGCTAGGATGTGCTGGTTGAACCACCATGGTAACGTTAGCAGTGTGCAACATCCTAATGTGTCAGTCAGAAACACTGTCTCCATCGCCCTTTTTAGCCTACCTCGCCACCATAGTGACAGACGTTGCCTGGCTGTGCCGGCGGGAACCCAGCAGTCTTTCCTTTAGGGGACCGCCAATGTCATGATACAGTGGTCCGACCGCCAAGGCGATGGCGGTCAGACAGCCACCGCCGCCATGGGGGTGCACAAACCCGCAAACTTGTAATCAGGCCCTAAGTTTGGAGTGGGAAGGGTAAATATAACCCTCTTAGAGTAGAGTAGTAAATCTAACCTATTTAGTGTCCAACTCCTTCCCCCCACTGGCTTAGATTGGAGTGGAAAAAGTAAGTCTAACCCTTTAGTGTTCAACACCTTTCCTAAAGTGGAGTATATTGGACTACGAACACTAAATGTAACCCCTTTTGTGTCCAATACAGTTCCCAAAATGGTTTACTTTGGAGTGGGAATATTAAATTTAAACCACTTAGGCCCTCTTTCCAACATTGGCAGTAAATCCAGCTTACCGCCGTGCAGAAGACCGCCAACACACCGCTGCGGTGGTGGAATTCCACTACAGCTATTACGACCCACAGGACGGAATCTGCCAATATCCAGACACCCACACACGTCTGCCACACCAAAGGTCAGTGATAAACTAGCGATAACAAAACCGACACCGTCATGCCAACAGGAATACGCCCACACTATCACGACCCACAAATCCACGCGGCGGTCTTTCAACCACGGTATTCTATTGGCGGTACACACCGCCGCGCTCAAAATACACACACATTTCCAAAACACAACCACATTGGACAATTCGAAATACACACACCTGATACACATACACACCACCCCCACACACCCAATCCAATATAAAACACACACCCACATCACCCACAAACCCTTACTACCAAAAATTCAGAAATAAGCACAGACAGAGACACCACCATCAACAATACTAGCATCCACAGGCACACAACACCATCACTCACACAACATCCAAGCACCTCAAACAACACACACAAACACATCCCCACACACATCACAACACACACCACCCCACACATCACCCACACCACACCATGGCCCCGCAAAGACACCCCAGGTTCTCTGAGGAGGAGCTCAGGGTCATGGTGGAGGAAATCATCCGGGTAGAGCCAGAGCTATTCGGATCAAAGGAGCAGCACACCTCCATAGCTAGGAAGATGGAGCTATGGCGCAGAATCATAGACAGGGTCAACGCAGTGGGACAGCATCCAAGAACACGGGATTACATCAGAAAGAGATGGAACGTCCTACGGGGGAAGGTGCGTTCCATGGTCTCAAGACACCAGATTGCAGTTCAGAGGACTGGCGGCGGACCCCCACCTCCTCCCTCACAACTAACAACATGGGAGGAGCAGGTCTTGGCTATACTGCATACTGAGGGCCTCACAGGAGTAGCAGGAGGAATGGACTCTGGTAAGTACAATCTTAACTATTGCATCCCCCACCCTACCTGCATACTATCACATACCCCACCATCACCCTCACCCCCATCACTCCAACACCTCACATATGCCCCACTATCACAACCCACCCATCCCAATACCAAGCTCTGCATGCAACAACAAAGCATGGACACCCATCATCAAAGCATGTCCACTAAAGATACCCACACACACCCCAAACCAATTATCACACAAGGTCCTACACAAGAATGCAAGCACTGGAGTACAGGGTCACCCACCCATTGCACACGATGGCACACACAGATGCAACAATCATGCCTTTACACCCCTGCAGGACCCCTACCCAACGTCACCGGACAGGAGGTTCCAGACATGTCCACTCCCCCCACAGAAGAGGCCCACAGTGATGACAGCAGCTCTGTCCAACTGGATCAAGATGACCAGCCCGGCCCATCTGGGACCTCGGGACAGTCGGTTCCCCTCACACTGGCACATGCCACCATAGACCCTCCCCCCTCAGGAAACACCAGCACAGCACCCACCCAGTGGGCCCATCCCTCTGTCCCCAGGACACATCAAGCAGCAGTGTGTCCACCACTACAGGTAACCCAGGCAAACCCACCACCCCAAGAAAATCAGGGGACCTGGGGACAGTGGGCACACGGTTCAGGGGACAGAGACACAGGAAACAGGGGAACTGGGAGGACTGCTGTGCGACAGGGGGAGGACAGGCCCAGGGAACCCACTCTCCACGAGGCCCTCTCCAACATCATGGGAGCGTACCATCATTCCCAGGAGACTATGGCAATGGTACTGGCCAAATTTCAGGAGACCCAGCGGCTGCAGGAGGAACAGTATTTTGGGATCAGGGAGGAACTCAAGTCCATCAACACCACCCTGGTCACCATTGTGGGGGTGCTGAAGGACCTTGTGAACACCAGGAGGGACACTGTGGCACAACAAGGGGCCCCTGACACTAGCCTGGATGATGAACAGCCCACCACCTCTGCCGGCGCTAGTGGACAGGAGGCACCGCCACAGAACCACGACACCAGCACCCCACCCCCTGCAGGTGGAGAACCACCCCTCAAACGGTCCCTGAGATCCAGGACAAAGACAGAGAACAATGCCAAGACCCCAGCCAGGAAATGAGACCACCCTGAATGTCATCCTTCTGTCCCACTCGTCACCCTGTCCATCCATCAACTGCCCTAGCTCCACTTCCTATGCCTCTTTGGACAATGCACCTGTGAAACAAATAGACTGGATTCTGCCATGGACAATCCTCCACCATCACCCCTGCCCATTTTACAACCCCCTCCACTATTTTGCACTGAAATAAACACCCTTGAATCACAAAACAAGCTGGAGTCAGTCTGTGCTTTCACAAATGTGTGTTTGCAATAACTAAGGAAAATAGCAATGTCGATTGTATTGTCAACATACCTATATCACATAGCTCTAGTCCATGAGGTAATATAGCAGAGGTCACACAGTGGGACCCACATCTGTGAAATGGAAAGGCAAAGTGACAAGTCAGGGTCCATACACTGGGTTAAAGTGACAGACATATGATAGGTCTAACAATTGTATCAGATGTGTGAGCCAGTGACATCTTCTTACCTGTGTCTCACTGGAAGTATTGCTGGATAACGTTGTTTCTGTTGTCGATATCCTCTTCTTCTGCCTCCTCTTCTTCACTGTCCACAGGCTCCACAGCTGCCAAAAGACCTCCTTCTGGACCATCCTCCTGCAGAAAAGGCACCTGTTGTCGCAAAGCCAGGTTATGCAGCATACAGCAGGCCCGATGATCTGGCACACCTTCTTTGGTGAGTAGTAGAGAGAACCAACTGTCATAAGGAGGCACCGGAACCTGGCCTTCAGGAGGCCGAAGGTTCTTTCTATAATCCTCCTAGTTCACCCATGTGCCTCATTGTAGCGTTCCTCTGCCCTTGTCCTGGGATTCCTCACTGGGGTCAGTAGCCATGACAGGTTGGGGTACCCAGAGTCACCTGCAAATGTCGAGGGACAACTGTTAGACACACACTAAACCTTAGGGACAACCCCAGACAACTATTCACACGGTATAGGGTCCTTGTCCTCACCTATTAGCCACACACGGTGCCTCTGGAGTTGCCCCATCACATAAGGGATGCTGCTATGCCTCAGAATGTAAGCGTCATGCACTGAGCCTGGAAACTTGACATTCACATGGGAGATGTACTGGTCGGCCAAACAGAACATCTGCACATTCATTGAATGGTAGCTCTTCCGGTTTCTGTACACCTGTTCATTCCTGCGGGGGTACCAAGGCCACATGTGTCCCATCAATGGCACCTATGATGTTGGGGATACGTCCCAGGGCATAGAAGTCACCTTTCACTGTAGGCAAATCCTCCACCTTAGGGAAAATGATGTAGCTGTGCATGTGTTTAAGCAGGGCAGACAACACTCTGGACAACACGTTTCAGAACATTGGCTGGGACATCCCTGATGCAATGGCCACCGTTGTTTGAAAAGACCCACTTGCCAGGAAATGGAGTACTGACAGGATCTACACTAGAGGGGGGATTCCTGTGGGATGGCGGATAGCTGACATCAGGTCTGGCTCCAACTGGGCACACAGTTCATGGATTGTTGCACGATCAAGTCTGTAGGTGACTATTACATGTCTCTCTTCCATTGTCAACAGGTCCACCAGTGGTCTGTACACCGGAGGATGCCGCCATCTCCTCACCTGCCCCAGCGGACGTGCCCTATGGACGAGAACAGCAAGCAGAGTCAGCCAACACTGAGGTATTAAAAAAATAATTATTGCACACATTTGTCAATCCGCAATGTGTCTGTCACTGTGTGTATGCAAGGCCTAGATAGGTGTGATGCATTTAAAATTAATGCCATGTGGCCCCCTGAAATGGCGGCTGCCTGACCTGTAAGGTGGGACATGGAGATATGAGGTAACTGCGCTGGCGTTTTATACCGTTGCGGTAGGCGGTCGAAGAATGCAGCGCAATCCTGCATTGGTTAACATTGGGCCCTATGGGTCCCAGGACTCAATGATGATGTACGCCGGCGGTGACGGTATGCAGCGCCGCGGATGTGACCTCCATTTTCTGTCTGTTCACTCACTTGATAACTGACCTTTGACAGGAGAGGACCTACACTGTAAGTGCTGCTGTGACCTCAGTCTGGAAGCGACAATGGCTCATGTGCCTGGGGAAAGGGCCCCTGCCTTCACTTCGGAGGAGTTGGTGAAGTTAGTGGATGGGGTCCTCCCCCAGTACACGCTACCCTACAGTCCTCCAGACAAACAGGTGAGTACACTGTGAGCATGCTGTATGGGCAATGCCTGTTTGGAGTGGTGTGGATGGAAGATCCGGGGGGGGATGAGGCCTGCATGAGTGGACGGTGAGTGTATGTGCGTCAGGGCAAGGGTGGGAATGTCGGTCAATAACTGTGACGGTCCAGACGGTTACAGATTATCCTTTTCTCCTGTACTATTCCTCTAGGTCAGCGCCCGCCAGAAGAAGGATATTTGGCGTGCCATCGCCAAGGACGTCCGGACCCTGGGGGTCCACCAAAGACAGAGCACCCACTGCTGTAAAAGATAGGAGGACATTCGCCGCTGGAGCAAGAAGGCGGCGGAGGCCCAGCTGGGGATGGCCTCCCAACGTGGGAGGGGTGCCCGTCGCACCATGACCCCCCGATGTTCCGGATCCTGGTGGAGGCCTATCCAGAGTTAGATGGGCACTTGAGGGCATCACAGCAGCCACAAGGGGGTGAGTACAGTCACATCCAACTGACTCTGCGCGCATTATGAGGTGTCTGGGTGGGGGAGGTGGGCTGTGGGTTCCCCTAGGCAATGGCGATCTTGGTAGGCAAGGTCCGTTCGTGAGGCAGGCTATGTGGCAACCCCAACCCCACAAGTGGTAAGAGCCAACTACACCTAGTCAGGCTCCTGTGACTTCCATGTGTACAGCAATTGTACCCCATGTCCCTGTGATTAATTAGGGAACTCTAAGTGCATGGCATAGTGCAGAGGGCTGCTGTGTCTGTAGTGTCCGCCAACAGTAGCGGTATTGCATGCACTGAACATGTCTTTCTTCTGTCTGCCCCCCCCCCTTTTTGTGGTCTCCCTGTTCTTGTGTGCATTAGCATCATCAGGCGGAGGAGAAGTGGCACCAGAGCAGGAGGGAGCTGCATCCCACATGGCCCTGGAGGGCGAGACAATGGAGTCTGAAGCCACCAGTGGGACGGAGGGCGAGGGGAGCTCCACTGCGGGACAGGAGGTGACATCAGCGACAGCGACTCTTCCTCTGATGGGAGCTCCCTTGTGGTGGCGGGCCCCTCTGTGCCCCCCGCATCAACAGGTAAAGCCGCCACCCCCCTAGCAGCACTGCCCTCCCAGCAGCACCTTAGCGTGTGTCCCGTGGCCGCTCACCCAGGAGGGTGGGCATCTCCTTCACCCCAGGCCCCTCAGGCCCTGCCCAAGTCAGCCCTGCTGCCCTCAGTGAGGAGGCTATTGACCTCCTGAGATCCCTCACTGTTGGGCAGTATACCATTCTGAATGCCATCCAGGGTGTTGAGAGGCATTTGCAACAAACAAATGTATACCTGAATGGCATTCATTCTGGCCAGGCAGCCCAACAGAGAGCATTTCAGGCTCTGGCCTCCGCACTGATGGCAGCCATTGTCCCTGTGTCCAGCCTCCCCCCTCCAACTTCCTCCACCCAGACCCAATCCCCTGTACCTCAGCCTATACTAAGCACACCATCATGCACACACCTCAACACACAAGGGTGACTCTGGCAAACATAAGCACCACACATCCCACAGGCACTCACACAAGCATCATACCCATGCACACATACCAACATCCACTGCCTCCACTGTGTCCCCCTCCTCCACGTCGTCCTCCTCCCTCCTTGTCTCTTCTCCACTCACACCTGCATGCACTACATCTTCACCTACTACCTCCATCACCAGCACGCCCATCACCACACACCTCTCACGTGCACTCACCACCCCCACTACCATTCACACATCCCCTGTGTCCTCTACCAGTGTGTCTGTGAGCCCTCCTTCAAAAGTACACAAACGCAGCCATCCACCTCACAACAGCCTCCAGCCCATGCACCTTCAAACAAAGTCAGCAAACGTACACCTCCTACATCCACCACCTCTTCCTCCACTCCCAACCCCCCTCCATCTACCCATCCCAGTGTGTCTAAAAAGCTTTTCCTATCTAATGTTGACCTCTTCCCTACACCTCGCCCCGTCCGTCCCCTAGGGCCCGCCTTTCTAGGTCCCAAACCAGCACCTCAGCCACCACATCACCGGGCACAGTGGTGCCAGCAACTGCGGGCTTTTGGAGTGAGCCAAGCAACAGGGCTGCCAGGGTTCCACGGAGCGAGGGCAAGGACATTCTGCCACCTCCAAAAGTAAAAAAGTTGCCCACATCCCAGAGGGAGAAGGCAAAAACACCTGCCACCAAGGGTTCAGGCAAAACAAAAGTGGATAGTGGCAAGACAGCTGCGCCACCATCCAAGGTGGGGAAGGGCGAGAAAATCAAGGGCAGGTCCACGTCGACGCCAACCTGCACGGCGGACAAGACAGCCACCAGCACCACCACCTGCACTGCCACGTGCACCGCCACCAGCACCGCAGTCACTGAACCCGCCACCAGCACCACAGTCACTGAGCCAGCCACCAGCACCGCAGTCACTGAGCCCTCCACCAGCACCGATGCCACAGAGCCCGCTGCCAGCACCGCCGCCACAAAGACCACCGCCAGCACTGCCGCCACAAACACCGCCGCCAGCACCGATGCCACAGAGTCTGCCACCAGCACCAATGCCACAGAGTCCGCCGCAAGCACCGCCGCTACTGACTCCGCCGCCAGCACCAATGCCACTGAGGCAGCCGCAAGCACCGCCGCTACTGACACTGCCGCCAGCACCGCCAGCAGCCCCGCGACATCCTGAGCCAGTGGCACCACCGCAGAAATGGCTGCCATCCCAATGGTCAGCAGTCCGAGGCTGGTGGTCAGTTCCAGGAGCCTGGGCAGCTTGCATGTTGCACCTCCGTCAGTGGAGTATCACATCCACTAGCTCAGTCCTGGGCAGGATGAATCACTCTGGGCACCAAGCCCCCTCCAGAACCAGTGGAGTATCACATCCACTACCTCAGTCCTTGACAGGATGAAGCACTCTGGGCACCAAGCCCCCTCCAGAACCAGTGGAGAAAGGCATCCACTACCTCAGTCCTTGGCAGAATGAAGCACTTTGGGCACCAAGCCCCCTCCAGAACCAGTGGAGTATCACATCCACTACCTCAGTCCTTGGCAGGATGAAGCACTCTGGGCACCAATCCCCCTCCAGAACCAGGGGAGTATCACATCCACTACCTCACTCCTTGGCAGGATGAAGCACTCTGGGCACCAAGCCCCCTCCAGAACCAGTGGAGTATCACATCCACTACCTCAGTCCTTGGCAGGATGAAGCACTCTGGGCACTAAGCCCCCTCCAGAACCATTGGAGACTGTTATCCACTTGAGAGACTGTGGCTTTGCACTCCCCAGGATAGAGCAGTGGGCAAACCACCCACTGGAGAGACTTGAGAGACTGTGGCTTTGCACTCCCCAGGATAGAGCAGTGGGCAACCTACCCACTGGAGAGACTTGAGAGACTGTGGCTTTGCACTCCCCAGGATAGAGCAGTAGGCAAACCACTCACTGGAGAGACTTGAGAGACTGTGGCTTTGCACGCCCCAGGATACATCAATGGGCATGGAGCCCCCTCGTGGAGCAGTGGAATCGTGCACTCATCCGGCTGAGGTGCCCCACTTCCCTTCCCCCTGAGGTGCCTGTTTCATTTCGATCTGATGCCCCTGCAGTATTCTCTCCGTTTGATGTCTGGTATCGAGTGTGGGCCTCGCCCATGCAGTTTGGGCCCAGTGTTCCACGGACTATGAATGGTGCACTATCCGGACTTGTGTAGTTGGTGTACATAATTGTTTATACTGTATTTCAAGTTTTGACTAATGGATTTTTATCTATTACAATCGTTCAACTCATTTCCTTTTGTCCTTGCGTTCTTCCGGGGGGGGGGGGTAGAGGGGTGTAAATGTACTGTTGCAGCATTGATTTCTGTCTATGTTGTAGTGGGTGAGGGTGGGGTGGGGGTTTTGCGTGTTGCGTGTGTGTCACTCTCTTTTCCCTCCCCCCTCCCCTGTGTTGTAGGTGCAGTACTCACCGTGGTTGTTGCCGCTGTCTTTTGTGCTCCTGGTAGAGGAGCAGGAATACAATTGCAGGGAGTATTTGGAGTTCTGGCTCCATGGCGTCCCGGTTCCTCGTGGAATGTGTAGAGGTGAGTGTTTTCCCTTCCAAGTCCTGTTTCCGCCATGTTTTTGTTCGCGTTGGTTCTGCCCCGGAAAAGGTGGCGGATTGGCCTCTCATAATAGTGTGGGCAGTACATTGTCTTCCGCCTGTCTGTTGGCAGTGACCGCCAAGCTGTTTGTTTGTACCGCCGTGATGGTCGGAGTGTTAAAGTGGCTGTCTACGTTGGCGGTTTCCGCCATGATCGTGATTCTATTTTTTTTACCGTCGGCCTGTTGGCGGTCTTACCGCAGCTTTAACACTGACCACCAGGGTTGTAATGAGGGCCTTAGTGTCCAACATCTCTTTGAAAATGAATTATATTGGAGCAAGAATAGTAATCGAACCCCTGTAGTACCTATCACCTTCTCCGAAGGGCTTTAGACTGGAGTGGGAATAGTAAATCTAACCTCTTGAGAGCCGAACATGTTTCCCACAATGTTTAGGCTGGAGTGGGATTAGATTATTTTCCATATTGGTCTAGATTGGACTGGGAATAGCAAATCTAACTGCCTTTGTGTCCAACATCTTCCCCAAAATTGTTGAGATTGGAGTTAAAATAGTGAATCTGACCCCCTTAGTGTCCACCATAGATTGGCGTGAGAATAGTAAATATGACCATTTTAGTTTCCAAAACCTTTCCCCAAATTTATTAGATTCAAGTGTGAATAGTAGATGTAATACCTTTAGTATCCAACATTTAAGTAAACAAGTCATATTTTTTTCACAATTTTTTTTTCTTCATATTTTAATTAATGTATGTGTTTATATTTATCCTAACATATTTACTTTTTTCAATTAAAAAAAGTATCATTATAGTGGTGCAACATTTATTACACTTTTTTCTTAAAATTAAGATACTTACGGCCTCCTTACGACTTTGGCGGTTTGACGGTAAGACCGCCGCAGCTGCCAAAAGACCGCCATGTTGGCAGTCATCTGACCGCCACATTAAGAGATACGCAGCTCCGCCAGCCCGACAAAATTCAACCGATCTAATTATGATTCTCAAATCACGAGAGCGGGTTTTCCTTGGTGGAAAACCATCGGCAGTGCGAACTGCGGTGGTCTGAAGTCACAACAGTCAGAACACCACTCCACATTGGTCAGTTCAAATACCCCATACCTGACACACATTCACACACCCAACACACTGGCACACTGCAGTATAAAAAAAAAAACTACACAGCCAACAATCTTTTGCAACTAGAATGCCACTCACATCCAAAGTGTAGGATACACCAAATGATAAAGCAAACAAACAATAAGTACCCGTACACATTACATTCAGCACACATCCCAAATTTGAACAACAGACACAACACACAATTTACAAACCCACACAACACACAACAGTCACCCAGTCACATTACAGCACACACACCTAATCACAAACATCATTCATCCTTCTATTCACTACCTCACCATCTTTAGCACCACTGCAATGTCCCCATGCAAACATCTACGTTTCACTGATGATGAGTTGAGGGTCATGGTGCACAAACTTTTCAGGGTAGAGCCATATCTATTCAGAACACAGGTCCAGCAAACGTCAATAGCCAGGAAAATGGAGTTGTGGCAAAGGATAGTCAACAGTAAAAAATGACTGACAGTAAGAAACAGGAAACAATGACTACATGTCCACCCATGGACATGTTATCAAATTATAATTTCTCTGATGTCCCTTACTTCTTGGGCTATCAGAGAAGTTTGGCCATGACAGAGACATAGTAGTTTCCGCCATCGCCAAACTGAAGGTCTACCCACATTTAAATTGGGGGGCATTTTTGATGTTGGCCCTATGTATAAGCCATCATTGTAGCAACATATAAATCTCCATCTAAGTCTGATGGTGAAGCTTTTCACTGGAATAAACCTGACCCCTACATCCGACCCTTTATCCAACTCGGGTGTCCTTAACTTTTGACTTTTTCCAGTCAAGACCAATCAGATGGAAACCATTGGCACTTAATCCTTTTCGGCCCTATTTATATTCATATCTACTGATTTTTACTGATTTCAAATTAATTTCTACAGATTTTTTTTCCATTTGATGTAATTTTGTTTACTAACATTCGCTCTCTTTTTCTGTATTAGTTTGGGTTTTTTCCTGTGTTTTGTTTTCACTTTATTACTGTTGAGGTACTACATAACATTTTTACTCATTGCCTCTAAGTTAAGCTTGTCTACTTTTGTCCCAATCTACAAGAGGGCTAAGTACAGGTTTATTTACTGAATTTTGTGGCTTATGTTGATAAGGATTGAACTTGTTGTATGACGTGACCTTCCTCGCTGAGAACACATCTCCCAAAACCGACCCTCCACTGGCTACCGGTCGATAAGTGAATCACCTTCAAGCTTCTCGCCTACACATATACGAGGCCATACACAGCACAGGACTAGCGTACCTGAACCACCTCGTCTCCTTCCACACCTCGCCCGATCCCTACACTCTGCCCAGATGGCCCTGGCCAACATACCTCGCATCCACAAAACCACCGCCAGAGGACGATCTTTTACCTACACTGCAGCGAAGAGCTGGAACAACCTCTGCCTGTACCTCAGACAAAAGCCCGTTGCTCACCATCTTCAGGAAGAACCTCAAGACTTGGCTCTTTGGATGAGGCCCTTCCTCTCCCCCCCCACCCCCCCCCAGTGCCTTGAGACCCTCATGGGTGAGGAGCCGCGCTTTACAAATACTGATTGATTGATTGATATATCTTGCATGCTCACTCATCACCTTTCCCACCCCAATGATCAAACTGCCCACCACCCCTGTCCAAATCTCGAAATACTATTCACTGCCATGCCACATGTCAAGTACACTCACCTTGTGCCATGTGAAGTTCTGGGAACTGATAGCACTAATAACCAGAATCATGCACTAAACGTGAAATGTCTTGAATGTGAAACTAACAATCAAAGCAAACCAAACTGAATGGCCAGCCATGTAACAGTTAATGGCAATGACAGCTATGCAATGGCCCACTACCAGTACCATTACAAGCAAATCACAGCTACAGCTGTGACCTATACCATAATGGGCTCAGAGAAAAGTATCCCTAATAATGTCGTATACTCACCTAGGGGGACACCTAAATGGCAAACTGTATGCACTTGCAGTGCATTGAGACAGAGGGCCAGGGAAAATTGTAAAACAAATTTTGTGTGCTAGCTCTGACACCATTGTGTATTGTTCTGCTACTAGTTGGCTCAATGATGCCATTCACCTTGCTAGGAGAGAAATGTACTTTGTCATGTATGCACTCAGACAAGATATAAGGGCATTTCAAGCCATTTAAACACCAGCATAGTCCAAGAGCATGGAGCATGCTATATGCAATTGCAAATTTCTGTGTCACACATTCCACTCACCCAGATTAAGTAGCAGCTGTCATTGCCATGACAGGGGATCATGTAAAGGCGGTGTTTGCATCTCACATACCAATTTTAGTTGTCTAATTGAAACATCACTTGTTGCTTCAAATACACCAACTGTGTGTTCTACTTCTCCTACAGGTAATCTTGACATCCCCAACATGGAGAGGATTCCAGAGACAGGCACTACCCCTCTGGAGGATGGCCCCAGTGAGGAAAACAGCCCTGGATGTCTGGACACTGAGGACAAAGCTGGCCCATCAGGGATACCTAGTCAGTCAACAACTGTCAACCTCACCCTGCCCACAACGACTCCCTCCTCCCAGCCCTGTTACAACTACATCACACTCAACCATTCACCACCAAACCTGTGTCCCAATGACAGTCTCTTCCATCATGTGCTCCCAGTACAGGTGCCTGAGTCTCCTCATAGAACCCCTGACAATAAGGGTCCTGCCACCCGTAGGAGTGGGCACACTGTGCAAGGGGCACAGGTACGTGGGGGTAGAGTGCGTGGGAGGGATGGTGTGGGCCAGAGGATGGGGGCCCCAAGGAACACAACTGACCAGGAGACCATCTCCCTAGTCTTGGGAGCCTATCAAAACTCCAAAGGCATGATGAGCCAGGTACTGATCATGATGGGGGAAATCAGACTGCTTCAGGCGGACACCCACCAGGAGGCCATGTAGCAGTGGCAGGCACAAAATGCCATCCTGGCTTCCATTGCTGGGGTACTGAAGGACATCAGCACCTCCCTGAGTAGCTTTGGCAACCAACATCAGTCCTCTCCCACTAGCCATAAGACATCAGGCCCCTCAAAATCTGTGTCCGCTAGTGGAATTGAGGTCCTGCCATGGAAAGGAAATGCCTCAGACACTCCACCCTCTGTAGCAGAAGAACCTCCCACCCCGCAAACGTGGTTGTCCACTCAGAGATCCAGGAGGAGCAGATGCCAAGACCAAACCCACTGCCAGGAAGTGAACCTCTCCTGATAGATTCCCCTTGTTCGTGACCGATACACCCTGCTGACTGTTCTGACACCTGACTCAATTTTCCTATGGTGCGAGAACACTTGACTTGTGTTTCCAAATGGTGTAGCAGCTACCCTGATGATTTCATCCAGCATGACCGAACCCTTCACTGTTATTTTCATTTCATTTTTGTTTCAATTCACTCATTTTGTTGTTCATTCTCCAAGAAATACCACTTAATTAAAGATTAAGGGGGTGATTTTAACCTTGGCGGACGGCAGAGGCCGTCCGCCAAGGTACCGCCGTGAAATGACCGCACCGCGGTCAAAAGACCGCGGCGGCCATTTAAACATTTCCTCTGGGCCGGCGGGCGCTCTCCGAAAGAGCGCCCGCCGGCCCAGAGGAAATGCCCCTGCAACGAGGACGCCGGCTCAGAATTGAGCCGGCGTAGTTGCAGGGGTGCGACGGGTGCAGTTGCACCCGTCGCGTATTTCAGTGTCTGCAAGGCAGACACTGAAATACTTTGCGGGGCCCTCTTACAGGGGCCCCTGCCGTGCCCATGCCATTGGCATGGGCACGGCAGGGGCCCCCAGGGGCCCCGCGGCACCCCCTACCGCCATCCTGTTCATGGCGGGTTTCCCGCCATGAACAGGATGGCGGTAGGGGCTGTCAGAATCCTCATGGCGGCGGAGCGCGCTCCGCCGCCATGAAGGATTCCCCCGAGCAGCGGTAAGTCGGCGGGAGCCCGCCGACTTGCCGCTTCTGACCGCGGCTGAACCGCCGCGGTCAGAATGCTCGTGGGAGCACCGCCAGCCTGTTGGCGGTGCTCCCGTGGTCGGTGGCCCTGGCGGCCACCGGCCGCCAGGGTCAGAATGACCCCCTAAGTGTCATGTATCAACCATAAACAATTGACATGTGTGAAAACTATTGTACCGAAATGTTCCTCTCCAATGTTATACCTCTGTAATGGTCATCACATATGTACTGGACAACCAGGATACACATTGCATTGGTATTGTAACATATACATGACACAAGCCATCTATATTGTACAACTCCACATATTTATTAGGAGAATGGCAATCAGCACATTGTGAAGTAATGCTGTGGACCTAAGTGTTTCAGCAAGGTGCCATACACTGCCAACCCACACAATACTAAAGATATGGACATGTCACTCTATCACCATCCCAGGAGGCAGACAGATTGATTCAATGTATCATTAGTTAAAGCCTTATCACATCCCCATACCTCATCCTCCCAAATCACTATACACCATCAAACAGACAGAGGTCAGTATTAAGGTCTCCAGTCATAGAACCCTCCACTTACCATGCAGGCTTACCACTCACCTATGTCAGTCTTCAGACACATGCACATTGGTCTGCATTGAGGAAACACACTGATAGCTATGCACAAGTTAGGTCACATACAACACAAACCATAATGATGGTTGAGGATTTGGATTCCACATTGTGACATGTGTCAGACACAAATGGATATACACATGCCACCATTTGAACCACCTCCAATACAAAACAGGTCTAGTTTGTGGAAAAGGACACTTCCAAACCACTGTCTTGACAGTCTAGGCATAGAATTCACACACCACAAATCTGATGCAAAACAGTACCTGGTATAATCCATGTCCACTGCTCATGTCAGACTGCAAATCCCATCTGCCTGTGACACTGTCTGACAATGCCAAATGGCGAGGGGTCAAACAGCCAATCTGCAAACATGTGATTGGCAACGATAAGGTATAGGCCAGAGTGGAACATAAACATCCAATTGTCTATGCATAACTACAAAAGGTACTGTGCATTTGCTGAACAATAGACCATGTACATTACACTTTTGTACTCAACTCGAAGGAACATCCAGCATGCATATCTGAGTCATGAGCTTTGGAACCACTTAAGACCACACTGATGGTGGCAAGAAGCACATTACATGGCATGCATTACCTCAACAATGCCCCATGGAATCTCATTAGTAACATCACATCATATACCTTGAGTCAGTTGAAGTACTGATTGATGACATCTGCCCTGATGTCTCTAGCTTCTTTCTCATCATGCTCATGCTCACTTGGCATATCTGCACTCCCACCCACAGGATCTGCAGGCTCCCCCTCATCTGGCATGAATGGTATCTGACATCTCAGCACAAGGTTGTGGAGCAGACAGCAACAACAATTATTTGACATACCTTGTAGGGTGAGTAGAGAAGGGATCCTCCAGATTTGTCTATGCAACAAAGTCTTGCCTTTAGAAGCTCAAACGTCCACTCCATGACATGCCTTGTCCTTCCGTGGGGCTCATTGAAGCGGACTTCCCCTGGCATTGTTGGATACCTTACGGGTGTCAATAACCAAGGACAGTTAGACAGCCAGAGTCCCCTGTAAGGTATAGTTACAACAATCCAAACTTTTATCTTGGACATCTACATACATAATAACAGGAAAAAAGGGACAGACACACATGACATACATGACTTACCAACAGCCAGGCCCTCTCTGTGTATAGTCCCATCATCAGCAATGGGATATTGTTGTTCCACATGATGAAGGAATCATGGACTGATCCTGGATACCTTGCACAAACTTGTGAGATGTGGAGGTCAGCCAAACAGACCACTTGGAGGTTTATGGAGTAGAAGTTTTTCCTGTTCCTACATACCTTTATATTTATACTTGGGGGAACCAAGGCTACATGGGTTCCATCTATGGCTCAAACAACACGTGGAATGTTTCCCAAAGCATAGAAATCAGCCTTCACATGGGCCAGCTCCTCACATTGGTGAAATCCGATGTAGATCTCCAGGTGTTTTAACAGTGCAGACAGTACAGCCTTTAAAAACAGGCTGAATGTGGGATGAGACATCCCTGCAGTAAGGGCCACTGTATTCTGAAAGGACCCAGAAGCCAGGAAGTGAAGCACTGACATTACTTGAATGATGAGAGGTATGCTATTGGGATTGCGAATGGCAGTTATCAGATCTGGCTCCAACTGATGACATAGATTCATAATTGTTTGCCTATCTAGGTGATCTATTTGGATTACATGTCTTGCCTCCTGGGTCTGCAGGTCTGCTAGTGGACAGTACACTGGAGGGTGTCTTGCTTTCCGCAGGCCTGGGTAACTATGTGGGAAAGCACCAGAATGAATGTGAATGAAACATGTGTAAACAACATTCTCCTCTTGTCTATGTCATCCATGCAGGTCAACGTCCATCAGAAAAAGGGGATCTGGTGATGCCTAATATTCCTGAGGTTTCTAAGGAGTGTCAAATTACTGTGAGGCTGTGATCTAAATCTGACATTTCACATGCCACACTTACTCAGATCTGTTAGGAGGTGTCCTCATTAGTAAGCGAGTACTAAACATTGGCACATGTGATGTTTCCTCAGATTGGACATCCTGCATGTACTAAACCATTTCCCTACTCCTCTTCTCCCCCTTGAAACCCCTAAAGGCTCGGTTTCCCTCCCCAGGCCAGTCCCTTTCACCTCCAAGGCTTACCCTACCCCCTGCAAGTACCCATGCCCCTACTGCGCCAAGAAGTCCACCCCTCCCAAGAGAACCCAACCCTCCTCTAATCCTAGACCTAAACCCCCCTCCCAAGCCCAATCCCAAAGCACCCCATCCAAAGCCTAGGCCCAAACCATCCCTCTGCCCTCCCCTGATAATCCCTGAGATGCCTGCCTGCCCCCTTGATGCCCCTACCTGTGGAGGTACCATGGCAGCCAGGAGTCAAGTTCTGGGACCACTGACTTGCATTGTGTGCATGTTGCATATTTTCCAATTGTACTGGCCTATGGCCTTGGACATTTCTATAATATTTCTTATTTTTAATACATATTTGGACCAACCAGTTGTTGGTTTCGACGTTACATATTTGTCCTGCATTTCTTTCCTTAGGGAAGACTTGCTCATGGCTGACATTGTTTCAGTGTGAATATTTGTGTGTAAGTGGTGCTTGTGCTACCTGTTTTGTCTGGGCAGCATGTGAGGTTGTGTGCAGTGCTTTTGTCCCCAGTGACGGGTGTCCGTTGTGTGATGGGCATGTATATGTTGGGGACATGTTGTTGTCATGGTATTGAGTGGTGTTTGTGTTGACATGTTTGTTACAATGTTGTGTGGCTTTGTGTGCTTTGACTGTGTGTGGATGATCCATGGTATGTCAGATATGATGTGTGTGTGCTTGCTGTGTATGTTGATTGCTAGATTGTATGGTTGTGTTATTGTGTGTGTTCATTCCCTGTTGGTGGTACGTTGTGTTGTATGTGTGATTTGTCACTGGGTAGTGGCTATTGTGGGTGCTTGTCAATGCATTGATAGTGTTGTGGTTGTAGTGCTGTTGTGACGTGCTGTGGTGTTGTATGTTATTTTGTATGACTGGGTCTGTGCTGTTTTTCTGGGAGCTGGTGTGTGTTTTTGACGTGTGTGTCTTTGTGTAATGGCTGTAGTGTGTGTACTGTGTATATACACGGGTGCGCACGTAGTTGTCTGTGAGTGTGCGTCTTAGTGTCAGGTTACATGTGTGTGTGTGTCACCCTTGCTCCGCATTCCCAAAGTTATGTTGTGTGAGCAGTGATAGGTAAGTGTGTGTACGTATGGTTGTTAAAGTTGTGCTTGTCTCCCCAGATGCATGGATCCATACGGGAAAGCTGCCCAGCAACTCAGATCCCGGCCTGTAACAAGAAAAGAAGAAAAAAGCCCTCCTAAACCCCTGGTCTGCACCAAGAAGGACTGCCCTCACAAGGAGTGCACCTGCTGCACACTCTGGACTTCACAAAAGAGGACTTTGCCTGGCTTCTAAATGATTCAGAAGTTGACTCCCTGGAGTGAAAGGTATAAAGGAGCTTCCAAAAGTCACCTACATTAACTCCTGCCAGAAGAGCCCAGATGGACAGCGTTCAGTGGACTTTTAAGGATTTAGCCAGGTGCATTGTGGGAATTGTTGTCCCAGCATACCAAGGAGCAACTCAGAGATTATGGAAACTTTAATAGGTTTTGTGGACCCCCAAAGGCCCAAAAAAAAACAACTGGAGAAGAATGACTGTTATGCTGGACCCTGGACTGCACAAGAGAAGACTGTCTTAAAGGATAAGGAGTCAGTTGACTCCCTGATCATCAACAGGTAGAAAAGTTCTGGCAGAGCTACCTGCAACATCAACAGCAAAGACAACTCCAGCTTACAAGCTTTACCTTGATTTTACTTGGATTGACGAGGTTCACTGTGGGAGTTGTAGTTCGAGACCCCAAAGAAGCAAATCAGAGCTTCTGAATCCTTGGCTGGTGCTGTGGACCACTTTCCTGCATCAAGAAACACATCTGTAAGTAAGATTAGAAGAATTACATTGCGGGTGGCCAGAAAACTTGACTTTGTTACGGTCCAGCACAACCTTTTTTAACCCTTTGAGCGATATTTGCTACTAAGCGCTAGTTCTACTTTTAATCTTTAATAATTCATATCTTCTGTTCCTCACATTTGAATTTTGTCATTTCGGTTTCATTTTGTTCAGAAACTTGGTGTGTGATTGTTATTGCGTTTTGCATCTTACTTGTTTAATGTATTGTTGTTTTCAAATGCTTTACACATCTGTCTCCTAAGTTAAGTTTTCCTGCTTGCAGCCAAGCAACCACGGGTTGAGCAAGGATTAATTTATTGAGACTTTGACTGGATCTTATGTGTGACTGTGGCCTTATTGCTAGCTGTATGTACCTATCTACATCTACTAATACTCCACCTTTCAACAAGTATTAGAGTATTCTATTTTTTATTTGTTAATGTTCTTTTATCACTATATCTTTTTTACTGATTTATAAAAAGTTTAATCTTTATTTTAAAATGGTTTACTTTATCGTAGTGATTTACTTTGTTGAGCTGTACTGGTTAGTACATAGATAGGTGGGTGATTTATAAGAAGGATTTTGCTTTTACTTCTAAGTAGTGTACTCCTTTTTTATTAGTAAGGATACTCACTTTACATTTTAGCATTTCATACATTTTACTAGTGCATTTATGTCAGAGTCACCAGATCCTGGGGGTCTCCGCACATTCCCAACATGTCCACCACAAGACAGCTCCAATACTCTGATTAGAATGTCACAGAGTCTAAGAGAGTCCAAGTGGGGAAAAGGGGATTAGGTAGGGAACAGCTGGGAAGGGGACCTGTAGGAAGCAAAAGGTTAAACAACACAACAACAGAATAAAATCACATTTAGGTTCCTAAATACTCTGTTGAATTTAGGGTTCAATGATACTCGGAACATGAAATAACACTCTGCTGAATCTAGAGTTCTATGATACTCGCAACATGAAATAACACTCTGTTGAGTCTAGAGTTCAATGATGCTCGAAAGATGAAATAACACTCTGTTGAGTCTAGAGTTCAATGATACTCGGAACATGAAATAACACTCTGTTGAATCTAGAGTTCTATGATACTCGGAACATGAAATAACACTCTGTTGAGTCTAGAGTTCTGTGACACTTGGAACATGAAATAACACTCTGTTGAGTCTAGAGTTCAATGATACTCGGAACACGAAATACCACTCTGTTAAATCTAGAGTTCTATGATACTCGGAACATGAAATAACACTCTGTTGAGTCTAGAGTTCAATGATACTCGGAACATGAAATAACACTTAGACTGAATGAACATGAATGGCCTAGCACTAGACTTTAACTAGACCTCAAGAACTCTGGATACCTGGAATAAAATCAAGGATGATTAATGCAATGTTTCATAAAAGCCTTTTCATAACATGTCATGTAATGTCTAGAAATACAAGAACCTTCTAGAGTATAGCTTCAGAACAAACACTGCCATATTTAACATGAGGACTAAAGGCTGTCTGAAAACCATCCCTGGAAAACAATTGGAATTATGCTAGGAACTTAATATGCACAAGAACGTCACATCTATGATTTGTCATCTTCACAAAAGAAATGTGTGCACATTAAAGAACATTACACTTCAGACTTTTTGTATGGCCATGAAATGATTGCACAAACTGTTTCCGATCTGGGAATCAAGTTTTACATGAGGGAAATGAATCGTGCACTCTGCCGATTCCAACAGGAATATGTAAATGTCTTGAAATGATCGCACAACCAATTTGACGATCTGAACACCAAGTTTGTCATGCAAGAAATGAATCGTGCACACTTCCGATTCTAACCAGGATATGTAAATGCCATGAAATCATTGCGCAAGCCTTTGCCGATCCGAACACCAAGGTTGTCATGCAAGAAATGAATCGCGCACACTGCCGATTCTAACCAGGATATGTAAATGCCATGAAATGATCGCGCAAGCCTTTGCCGATCCGAACACCAAGGTTGTCATGCAAGAAATGAACGCGCACACTGCCGATTCTAACCAGGATATGTAAATGCCACAAAATGATCGTGCAAGCCTTTGCCGATCTGAACACCAAGGTTTGTAATGCAAGAAATG
Source organism: Pleurodeles waltl (assembly GCF_031143425.1). Lineage (NCBI taxonomy): Eukaryota > Metazoa > Chordata > Amphibia > Caudata > Salamandridae > Pleurodeles > Pleurodeles waltl. The sequence goes on from NC_090437.1 coordinate 997,889,610, forward strand.
AATCGCACGCACAGCCGATTCTAACCAGAATATGTAAATGCCATGAAATGATCGCGCAAGCCTTTGCCGATCCGTACACCAGGTTTGTCATGCAAGAAATGAATTGCGTGCTCAGCCGATTCGAACAAAGTATGCAAATGCCATGAAAAGATTGTGCAAAACCTTTGCCGATCCGTGCACCAGGGTTGTCATGCAAGAAATGAATTGTGCGCTCAGCCGATTCGAACAAAGTATGCAGATGCCATGAAACGATCGTGCAAACCTTTGCCGATCCGAATAGCAAGATTAACATCAAAGCAATGCTTTGCGTACTCTGAAAGTTTTCAAGAATAGGCCCAAGAATTCAAGAGTCTTTTTAGAGCGGTGTTGGGGGCCCAGCCCGACCACCGTCTTACCACCCTGCTCTAGGATCACCAAGATAATGCCGTGCAGACCTGGAACTTCAAAGTAGGCCTCCGGAACAGGAGCTCAGGAAATTGCTGCTGCTCTGTACTGGGACCTCTGAATAGTGAGCACGTGGAGCTGGGCTGGCTCCCTTATATAGAGTCTGGCCCAGCCCACAAACCACACCCAGTCATGCTGCAGAGAAAACTTCTAGAAGGTCCCAGAAAGGGACCACACCCTAACACACTCAATTAGTCTGCAGCTCTTGCAATTGAACCAATATTGCAAACATCATTAATAGTGTTTTTCAAGGTTAAAGTCTGCAATGCAAAAAGTTGACAAACTGCATATAAACACAATGCATGAATTATGCTCTTGCATAAAGACTGGGTTTTTGCATTTTCGTCACCCGTAGAGCGCGCACTGTCCTGATGTTGACAATTTACATATTTTAGGTTTGAATTGGTTATCTGACTGCTCTATTCTGTTGGTAGCTTTGTTATTTTTAGAGGGTTTCTATGAATTTGTGTAGTGTTGGTTGGAATCTTCCTAGTGGGGATTGGAAGGCATTGTGCCTTCCTTCTACGGTAGTGTTGGTTTTAGTTTATTGAGCCATGATGCTCTTGTAGATATTCCACCATGATATTTGGACTTTGGGTTTGTGTCTGTACCCAGAGCAGTGGAGTTCGCCAACCTGTCTCTTCAATTAGTCTATTAGAAGACTTCATTTTTGTTGTTTTTGTTGTGAAGACTGGCCTTCTATAAGCATGTTAAAATGGTTTGCTACCCCATGCTACAGGGACATATGATATTGCAATTATTCTTTTAATTTCAAAGGCAAAGTGGCTAGTTATTGCATAGTTCACACATAGTGTGGATGTTAGGAGATGTCTCCAAATACTTTGATTAAAGTGGTATGTCTACATGTGGGTATAGCTTAAGTATTGTTTGTATCATTGCCAGTTGAAAGTAAATTATAGTTTTATGTAGGAAGTATTAGTTTTTATTTTGATGTGATTTAATAGTTCATAGTAAGTATTAGTTTGTTTGTTAGACAGTAGTGCATAAATGAGGAATGTTTTAGTGTTTTGAGATTCACCATGTTTTGTGCATATCTGTGAAAATGGTCTAGGGCACATTTTGAAACCTCTGTCCATCATCCATATTTCACATTAGGGTTGTCTTAACCGCTTAGGTGCGGGCGTCGGCCACTGGCCGACGCCCACACACCCTCCCTGGTGCGGGTCACGACCAGTGGCCGACACCAGGAAGGGTATCAATAAATCCTCGGGTGCGTCGCACCCGAGGATTTATTATTTTTTTTAAACCCCCCCCGGGAGACACGGAAGCTTCCGTGTCTCCCCCCGCCCCCCCCACCCGCCCCTTTGTGACGTCAGCGCGCCTCGCGGCGCGCTGACGTTGCAAAGGTGTTTTCCCCATCAAAGCAGGAAGCAGCCTTGCGGCCGCTTCCTGCTTTGATGGGGAAAACGGCCTTTCTCACGTTCGGGAAGGCCTCGTAAGAAAGGGGAGTGTCTCCCCTTTCTTACGAGGCCTTCCTGAAAGTGTTTCCTGGCCCCCGATCGCAGCGCCTCCTTTCCTGAAAACGGGCCGCCCCCCCCGGGGGCATAATTAATAAAAAAAAAAAAGGTAGGTGCCCCCTGGGGGGAGGTGGGGGGGGCAATCGCGCCCCCCCCCCCCCCGGGGATTGTTTTTAAAAAAAATAAAAATAAATAAAAAAATAAAAAAAATGACAGGGGGTCGCCCGTGGGCAGGGTGACCCCTGTGGGGGCAATTTTTGTTTTAGATGTTGTAGGGTTTCCCTGGGGGCCATTTTGGCCCCCAAGGAAACCATACAACAACTAAAAAAAATAGATCCATATATAGATCTATATTTATATATCTATGTAGATAGATATATCTATGTACATGGATATATCTATAGATATATCCATGTACATAGATATATATATATATATATATATAGAGGTAGATCTATATATACCAAAGAGATTTATAAAGTGTGCTACTCACCTGTGAGGGTCTCAAGGCGCTTGGGGGGGGCGGGGGGAGGGAAAGGGGCTGGGAGGTTCACTGTTCGAAAAGCCAGGTTTTGAGGCCCTTCCTGAAAAGAAGTAGGTTTTGGGTCTTGCGAAGGTGGGTTGTGAGGGCGTTCCAGGTTTTGGGTGCAAGGTAGGAGAAGGATCTGCCCCCGGTGGTGGTGTGTTTGATGCGGGGGACAGAGGCGAGAGAGGTGTCAGCTGAGCGGACGTTTCGTGTGGGGGTGTGGAAGGTGACTCTCGTTGAGGTAGGCAGGGCCTGTGTTGTGGAGTGATTTGTGTGCGAGGATGAGGATCTTGAAGGTGATCCTTTTGTCAATGGGGAGCCAGTGGAGGGATTTGAGGTGTGGAGAGATGTGTTCGTGTCGGCGGAGGTCGAGGATGAGTCGTGCTGCTGAGTTCTAGATGCGTGTAGTTTGCGCTTGAGTTTTAGAGTGGTGCCGGCGTAGAGGGCGTTTCCGTAATCAAGCCTGCTGCTGATGTGTGCGTGAGTGACAGTTTTTCTGGTCTCTGTGGGGATCCATTTGAATGTTTTTCAGTATACGGAGTGTGTTGAAGCATGAGGAGGTGAGAGCGTTGATTTGTTGGGTCATCGAGAGGGAGGAGTCTAGGATGATGCTGAGGTTGCGTGCGTGGTTGGCGGGGGTGGGTGCAGGGCCTAGCGTGGTGGGCCACCATGAGGGGTCCCAGGTGTTTTTGTGTGGGCCAAAGAGGATTATTTCGGTTTTGCTTGAGTTGAGTTTCAGGTGATTGGCTGTCATATATATATCACTTTTGTCAATATGTGTGTGGTTTCCCTGGGGGGAAAAGGGTCCGACTTGTCTAGTGGCAGTTTTAGTGCCATAAAGAAGCGCAGAAGGTTTATATGCCTACTGCAAAGAGCAAATCTGTATTTTATGTAAATAGCTGAGTACATTAGCAAAGTCTATGGAGAGATGAAGGGCACTTTTGCTGGGTGGTAATGAGGGAATCCGAGGAGGAGGGAGTGGGAGCACCAATAATGATTGTTGGACTGGGCGCAGGAGGTGCTAAAGACTGTGACGAATGGTATGTGACAAGGTGTTTTTTGAGTGTCTTGAAAGTACGTGCTGATTGAGGGAAGAAGCGCAGGTAAGGTGGCCTCTACTGTTGCACGTATCTCACACACCATCGATTTTGTGACTGTCTACGTAGGCTAGTGTAGGCTAGCTAGAGCAACAGTTTAGCCAATAGCAGAGATGGCATCTTGATGGATGACTGCTGCCTACACTCGGGTTATAGAGGACCGCTCTGACATAGGATCAGAGACTGAGACATCAGATACTGAGACAGCATCTGAGGGATAGGACAATGGCGCAGACTCTGGGAGTGATTTTTCAGTCAGAGGAGTCCCATTCGATAACTCCTCTTCCAGTACATTATGAGGGAGGTGATGAGGACAGTCCTGCTGTCCCTTCGCAAGCTGTTTGTGCAACTGGGTAATAGTGGGTTAGGCCAACCCAGAGAGCAGGTGAATGCGGCGGCAAGCAGAGAGAGAGAGTGCTCTCTTGGGAGCTCCCCAATTTAGTTCAGCCCCAAATTCCACCACCCAAATCATATTGTGGAGACATCAAAATTATCCATGGCAAAACAAACTGGTTTTGTAAGGCAGGCACCTGTGTTTTTGGTCCTGGATTCGGCGGCCATATAGAGAAACACACTAAACCCACACATTTCTGGAAACTAGACATTCGGGGGAGTCCACAGAGGTGTGACTTGTGTGGCTTCCCCAAAGTTTTCTTACCCAGAATACCCTGCAAAGCTGAAATGTTGAAAAAAAACTCAATTTTTCTCGCATTTCTGTCACACAAACTACAGGAATATGCTGGGATCCACAATATTCCTACCACCCAGTGACTCCTCACCTGTCCTGATAAAAACACTACCCCACTTGAGTGCCTACACCTAGTGTCTGTGTCAGGAATGGATCACCCCAGGGTCAACAGCTGCCTCACGTAAGGACCAACATTGACCGTTGTGTGATCTATTCCTGTCGCAGGCACCAGGCCTAACCACACAAGTGAGGTATCATTTTTATCGGGAGGGTTGGGGGAACGCTGGGTGGAAGGAAATTTGTGGCTCCTCTCAGATTCCAGAACTTTCTGTCACCGAAATGTGAGGAAAACTTGTTTTTTTAGCCACTTTTTGAGGTTTGCAAAGGATTCTGGGTAACAGAACCTGGTCAGAGCCCCGCGAGTCACCCCATCTTGGATTCCCCTAGGTCTCTAGTTTTCAAAAATGTACAGGTTTGGTAGGTTTCCCTAGGTGCCGGCTGAGCTAGAGGCCAAAATCTACAGGTAGGCACTTTGCAAAAAACAGCTCTGTTTTCTGTGATGTGTCCACGTTGTGTTTTGGGGCATTTCCTGTCGCGGGCGCTAGGCCTACCCACACAAGTGAGGTATCATTTTTATCGGGAGACCTGGGGGGACGCTGGGTGGAAGGAAATTTGAGGCTCCTCTCCGATTCCAGAACTTTCTGTCACCGAAATGTGAGGAAAACTTGTTTTTTTAGCCACTTTTTGAGGTTTGCAAAGGATTCTGGGTAACAGAACCTGGTCAGAGCCCCGCGAGTCACCCCATCTTGGATTCCCCTAGGTCTCTAGTTTTCATAAATGTACAGGTTTGGTAGGTTTCCCTAGTTGCCGCCTGAGCTAGAGGCCAAAATCTCAGGTAGGCACTTTGCAAAAAACAGCTCTGTTTTCTGTGATGTGTCCACGTTGTGTTTTGGGGCATTTCCTGTCGCGGGCGCTAGGCCTACCCACACAAGTGAGGTATCATTTTTATCGGGAGACTTGGGGGGACGCTGGGTGGAAGGAAATTGGAGGCTCCTCTCAGATTCCAGAACTTTCTGTCACCGAAATGTGAGGAAAACTTGTTTTTTTAGCCACTTTTTGAGGTTTGCAAAGGATTCTGGGTAACAGAACCTGGTCAGAGCCCCGTGAGTCACCCCATCTTGGATTCCCCTAGGTCTCTAGTTTTCAAAAATGTACAGGTTTGGTAGGTTTCCCTAGGTGCCGGCTGAGCTAGAGGCCAAAATCTCAGGTAGGCACTTTGCAAAAAACAGCTCTGTTTTCTGTGATGTGTCCACGTTGTGTTTTGGGGCATTTCCTGTCGCGGGCGCTAGGCCTACCCACACAAGTGAGGTATCATTTTTATCGGGAGACTTGGGGGGACGCTGGGTGGAAGGAAATTGGAGGCTCCTCTCAGATTCCAGAACTTTCTGTCACCGAAATGTGAGGAAAACTTGTTTTTTTAGCCACTTTTTGAGGTTTGCAAAGGATTCTGGGTAACAGAACCTGGTCAGAGCCCCGTGAGTCACCCCATCTTGGATTCCCCTAGGTCTCTAGTTTTCAAAAATGTACAGGTTTGGTAGGTTTCCCTAGGTGCCGGCTGAGCTAGAGGCCATAATCTACAGGTAGGCACTTTGCAAAAAAACAGCTCTGTATTTTGTGAAAAAATGGGATGTGTCCACGTTGTGTTTTGGGGCATTTCCTGTCGCGGGCGCTAGGCCTACCCACACAAGTGAGGTATCATTTTTATCAGGAGACTTGGGGGAACATAGAATAGCAAAACAAGTGTTATTGCCCCTTATCTTTCTCTACATTTTTTCCTTCCAAATATAAGAGAGTGTGTAAAAAAGACGTCTATTTGAGAAATACCCTGCAATTCACATGCTAGTATGGGCACCTCGGAATTCAAAGATGTGCAAATAACCACTGCTCCTCAAAACCTTATCTTGATCCCATTTTGGAAATGCAAAGGTTTTCTTGATACCTCTTTTTCACTCCTCATATTTCAGCAAATGAATTGCTGTATACCCAGTATAGAATGAAAACCAACTGCAGGGTGCACCTCATTTATTGGCTCTGGGTACCTAGGGTTCTTGATGAACCTATAAGCCCTTTATAACCCCGCAACCAGAAGAGTCCAGCAGACAAAACGGTATATTGCTTTCAGAAATCTGACATCGCAGGAAAAAGTTACAGAGTAAAACATAAAGAAAAATGGCTGTTGTTTTCAGCTCAATTTCAATATTTTTTTATTTCAGCTGTTATTTTCTGTAGGAAAACCTTGTAGGATCTACACAAATGACCCCTTGCTGAATTCAGAATTTTGTCTAGTTTTCAGAAATGTTTAGCTTTCCGGGATCCAGCATTGGTTTCACACCCATTCCTGTCACTAACTGGAAGGAGGTTGAAAGCACCAAAAATAGTAAAAATGGGGTATGTCCCAGTAAAATGCCAAATTTGTGTTGGAAAATGTGGTTTTCTGATTCAAGTCTGCCCGTTCCTGAAAGGTGGGAAGATAGTGATTTCAGCACCAGAAACCCTTTGTTGATGGCATTTTCAGGGAAAAAACCACAAGCCTTCTTCGGCGGCCCTTTTTTCCATTTTTTTTGGAAAAAACTAAATTTTCACTGTATTTTGGCTATTTTCTTGGTCTCCTCCAGGGTAAACCACAAACTCTGGGTACCATTAGAATCCCTAGGATGTTGGAAAAAAAGGACGCAAATTTGGCGTGGTTAGCTTATGTGGACAAAAAGTTATGAAGCCCTAAGCGCGAACTACCCCAAATAGCCAAAAAAGGGCTCAGCACTGGGGGGGAAAAGGCCCAGCAGCTAAGGGGTTAATAGATTATTTGCAGCAGCAAACATAATTATTCTTTTGTCATTTTTGGGTTGTCATGCAAGAGGTCGGGTTCATTGGTTGTTTAGTGCTCAATTGTTCAGGGATTTCAATGTCTTAGTATTTTCTAGGGGCATCAGGAGTTTGGACAATTATTAACTGAGACAATAGTCCCTATATAAATAAATATCAATGATTGTTTCAAACATTTCATGAGTTAAGGAAAAAAGGCCAAAACTTGTACATTGCTTACTCAGATCTAATATTCCAAATGCAATTATATTATTCAAAACTAAAGAATAAAAAGTGCTCAGTGCTCCAAACGGAGGTGAATGGGCACTGTGATAGAGTATGTTCAAGTGCATCATACACTAAAACATATTTTTTCACAGTGCATCCCACTTTTAAGCACCTTTAAACATTCAGGGACATATTTAAGGGCCCGCACACCATCTATCAACATTTTATTGATGCTAATGTTTCGGTAGATGGCCAAAATCCCTGTGCCATATTTACAAACTGGCACAATTCATGCATTGTGCCACTTTGTAACCCTTTGCACTACATTATGCCTGTGCCAAGCATAACTTATGCAAAGGGGACGTTCCCCCATTTTTTTGTCACTTTTAATGCCTTCTCAGAGCAGGTATTAAAAGGGGGCACACCATTGAATACAATGGGCCCCTATTTATTCTGCAGGAGTACGGGCAACATTTTGGAGCTACTCCTGCAGAGTACATCAATAGCGTCAATAAAAATTATGCTATTGCCCCCTACCCTGCACCATGGTGCGGGCGCACACATGGTGGCGGTAGGGGATTGCTAAGGGGTGCAAGGAAAGTGGCATTGCACTGGGTGCAGCACCACTTTCCTTAAATCTGCCCTTCATTGTCTCAAACTATCATTGACATTTCTTTATATAGAGGGTATAAAGGACACACAGATGTAGCTGCAGGGATTGATGATCATAAATACTGCAGGCTACACAAAAGAACAGTCTCAAGGAGCTGGCATCAGTTTGCAACTTTCCCACATCAATGACAGTTTCAAAAACATTAATAATTCCATAACCAATTTTCAACATAGAAAGGAAAGTAAAATAAGCTTGTTCATTAACATCATGATTGTCTTCAATAAAATATTGTCACTGTTAAAAGTGTCACACCAAACCTTTGCCAGGAATAGAACTACAGCCATTAACAACCTACGGGATCAATCTGTGATGTCTCCTCAACACTGACACATTCTTCTGTGTGCTCGCTCTCCAAAAACATCACAGAGTTTGAGGAGTCATCAGGGGATTATGCACAGGATATACACTGAAATTTGAAATAATGAAGGCATCAATGTGGATGTTTTACTCCACAATCTTCTTAGTTCTATGATTGTGATTATGTCAATGTCTTAGCCCAGTAATGATTTTGCAATTCAGAAGAGCAGTCATGATTATTGGGAGTTTACTTCTTTTTAAAGAATTTTAGTTTTATGCAATTTTACCCAGAAAGCTAACACATACTTGGTAAAGTTGAGCTTCCATGTACCCTCTGTTAGTGTGATCTTTCTCTCAAAATGTGTATCTTCCTACATTTACTGTTTTAAAAAAACATATGAACAGAAATCAGGTTATTTGTTGAGATGGTAGAACCCCTACTCAAGCAACAATTCCAATCCCAGTATGGGTGAACCACAAAATGTCCCTAAATTACCCTTGAACAACCTCTGATATCTAGCCACAAAAGCAGACAGACTTTGCTTAGAGGCAATGTGCAAAGTACCCATGAACCATACACACAGTAATAAAGTGAAAGCACAACACAAGAAAAATCCCAAACTAATTTAGAAAACATGAATACACTTTCATAAATAAAATGACATCAGAACAACAAAAAACCAATCAGAAGAACTGGAGAGATTCATTTTTGAAGCTTTCAGTTAAAATAGCACCTAAAAGCACAAAGGACCACTTTTGGTTATCTAGTCATATTAGCCTCGGGAAAAGTCCCAACCTGAGGCTGACTGTGATGGATGCAGGGACCAGGTTAGTCCTGCTTGAAAAATACCTTCTCAAGTTGGGCGTGGAGTTCCGTTCACATTAGAGGTGGTCATAGACTCACAAGTAAATCACATGTGTTAATAAACTGTACTCCAATTTAACCATGTTTGAAGGACAGAGTATAAACACTTTACCCCTGGTTAGCAGGGAAAACTGAAAAAAGTGAAAAAGAGACACAAACGGGCTCAGCAACAAAAAACAAATATCTGGCTGTGACCCTGCTAAAAGGATCAGATCCAACCACATGCATTTATTAATTCATAATAAAAACATTCTTTGTCCAATACAACATTTTAAAATGTCCAATATATTTTGTCTGTATAGTTCCTTCTTTATGACGATTTTCATATCAAAACTATGCATTTGTACACATTGATCAATAAAATGAAAATATGGAAGATTTTTATATGTAAATTTAGATAACACTATTTAGACAGTTATAGCAATACCCAGTTCACCCATTGCAACATATATAGATTCAAAAAAGTCTGGCCAGTTCAGGCCTCACACATAAAAACTAGTTCAAATACATAAAGTTTGGACCAGGCCTGTGCAAGTTGCATAAAAAAGAATAATGTTTCATGTAAGCAACCAATACTAATAGATTGCAGTATAAGTGACTTCCTTAGTTCTCAATCAATATTATTGTGTTATGTGTGTATATCTGGCAGCTGGGTGTACGAAGTTACTCATGTACAGATACTCCTCAATCATTCCCTCTCAACAGGCAACCAAATTTCGAAGCACTTTCAGATGCGTTTAAATGTCTAAAATACCTGTGTGAAGTTCCATTACCTCAGTAAAGATGGCTATCTCACTTGATACAAAACAGTCATCTAAGTACTCAACACAACAATCCCTTGCTTTCAAATGTATGAAGAAACAATAACAACAATTGTGATATTGTTGTGCAAATATATAATATATTTGGACTGGAGAAATGTTTCCACTGTTCTGAACTGTACACTTTGTATGAGTGTGTTTTCATTTCATACATTAGTTAAACTCATTCATAAATAATATGCATGTCACAGACACCTTACAAACAAATATTAATATATTTAAATGAGTAACCTGGTACATATTGGAAGGAAATTTGTTATTAGCTGGGGAGTATGTCAGTCCTACCCATGTAATAAGTCCCACAATTCTGTTAGCGTCGGGCCTAAGAATGTGGAAGTAACCTGACTTAGAAATAATACCATGTCTTTTCATGATTTCTGTTAGACTTTTCATCCTTGGCATAGTCTCCCTCAACTTTTTGCCTCTGTTTCCCAGGTTGTTGATGTATGCTGGACTCTGTTTTTGCCGTTTTTGTTACTCTGGGCACTTTACCACTGCTAGCTAGTGTTAAAGTGCAAGTGCTCCTATTCAAAATGTGTATGTAATTGGATCATCCATGATTGGCATATCTGATTTACTGGCAAGTCCCTAGTACTGTGCACTGAGGTGCCCAGGGCCTGTAAATCCAAAGCTACTAGTGGGCCTGCAGCACTGGCTGTGCCACCCACATTAGTAGCCCTGCAACCATGTCTCAGACCTGCCACTGCAGTGTCTATGTGTGCAGTTTTAAACTGCCACTTCGACTTGGCAAGTGTACCCACTTGCCAGGCCTAAACCTTCCCTTTTCGTACATGTAAGACACCTCTAAGGTAGGCCCTAGGTAGCCCCATGGGCAGGGTGTAGTGTATGTTTAAAGTAGGACATATACTAATGTGTTTTATATGACCTGACAGTGAAATACTGCTAAATTTGGTTTTCACTGTTGCAAGGCCTGTCCCTCTCATAGGTTAACACGGGGGCAGCTTATCAATATGATTAAAGTGTAGATTCCCATTGGGAGTGGACAGATATATGGAGTTTGGGGTCTCTGAGCTCACAATTTAAGAATACATCTTTTAGTAAAGTTGATTTTAAGATTGTGTTTTTGAAAATGCCACTTGCAGAAAGTGAGCATTTTCTTGCTTAAAACATTCTGTGGCTCTACCTCTTTGTGGATTCCCTGTCTGGGTCAGTTTCACAGTTGGGCTGTTTGCACCTCTCTCTAGACAGTGACACAAAGGGAGCTGGGGTGTAGCCTGCATATCCTGATGAGTCATCTGTGCTAGGAGGGAGGGGAGGAGTGGTCACTCACACCTGAAAGGGCTGTGCGTGCCCTCACATAATGCAGTCTCCAAGCCCCTGGTGAGTTCTGGGTCCTGGCCTGGGCAATGCAGGATTTCACAAACAAGAGAGACTTTCCTTTGAAGTAAGCCTACTTCAAAGAGCAAAATGGGTATGAGAAGGGCACTCAAAACCATAGACTTTAGATCACTTCTGGAAACCAAGAGGAACTTCTGCCTGGAGAAGAGCTGAAGAGCTGAGGAAGAAGAGCTTCCCTGCTGTGACTGTGCTTTGTGGAGCCATCCTGCAGTTGCTGCTCCTGCCTGTGCTAGAGGACAAAGACTAGACTTTGTGTGCCTTCCTGCTTGCGAAGAACTTTCTAAGGGCTTGAAACTGAGCTTGCCTCCTGTTGTTCAAGTCTCAGGGACAGCAAAGACTTTTCTCTGCCAGCACCTGGAGCCTCTGCTTAGACTCCTACTCTGCCAAATGGTGCCCATCCAGTTCCTGGGACCGTGAAAGGAGAAGCTGGAAGAACAAGAGTGAGAAATCCACGCACAGACCGCCGTGTGGGAAAAAGATCGACGCAACTGAAAAATGTACTCACCACTGGCTTTGTGGCTGAAATCAACGCTCGCCTGCAGTGCGGCTGGAAGATCGATGGCTGCGGCTGGAGAAACGACGCGCAGCATCGCTGACAGAGACGGGTGAGATCGCAAACCGTGCTGCATGGTTTTCGAGTCATCATGCAGCAGGATTTCCGCCGTAAACATTGCTGGGTGTATAACAACTACGCAAGGCCTGCCCGGACATGAGAGTGCTGTTCGGATCAACGCATCACTCTCCTGCAGAGAGAATAAACGACGCAAGGTCGACCCGACTAAAGGAGAAACTACGCAAGGTCTCGTTCGAGAGTGATATTGATGCATTGCAAGCCCCTTTTGACACACACTCGCCTGTGCGGGTTATTTTTGATGCGCCCAGGTACATGTCCACGCTAACAGCGTTAGCGTTGTGTTTAAAATTACATGAAGATTCTTTTTGGTTTTTAATTGATAACTTGACTTGTGTATTCTGGATTTTTGGCATTTTGGTCTTGTGTTGTTTAGATAAATATTCTCTATTTGTCTAAACCTGTGTTGTGTCATTTTGTAGTGTTTTCATTTAATTACGGTGTGTGTTGGCACAAATACTTTACACCTAGCACTCTGAAGTTAAGACTGCCTGTTTGTGCCAAGCTACCAAGGGGGTGAGCGGGTGTTAACTGAGGGTGATTCTCTCTTACCCTGACTAGAGTGAGGGTCCTTGCTTGGACAGGGGGTAACCTGACTGCCAACCAAAGACCCCATTTCTAACAATTTCTAATTGCATGGAAGCTAAGATTCCCTAAAAACAGTCATATGCTAACCAGGAATACTCGAGATCGATTATGCATGTAATGTTTTATGTCTGGTTGAGAATTTAATTATTCACATCTGAGGGTATATCCAGAATGAATCAGTTGACAAGAAGCAAAAGAAAACCTGGTATGCACACCACGCTGACTTACCTGCTATACGAGATCTATAAATACTCACCAAGGACGAATACACTACTATCTATTCTTTTCCCAAGATTCCAGGACCATTTCTCAGAAATCACCAGAGAGAGGGAGCCCCAAAGGCAGGAAAGAGGTCACATATAGGTTTTTGAGACTCCATTGGCTAGTAAAAATGAAAGGGCGAAAGAAGTAACAAGTAGTAAGATTGCTCTTTTTCTCCTTACAGATGACTAAGGAAATAGATCACCCAAAGCTGAGAAGATAAACTCCCAGTGGAAGGAGAACATCACGTCATACACTTGTCTTTCTCTCTTGTCATCCTATCCTCTTTTCCCCCTTCAAACCTCAGTTTGGCCGTGTTCTTTCTTGGACAGGGCTTGGGCGCAGCGGAGGATCTTGGGGCCAGTATCTTGATCTATATCTTTCCAGAGGGGAAAAACAGTTCAGTAAGTGGCACTGGAGCTTGACAGTTAGGTCAAACACAGTTTCAATAATTTACACTGGAGTTCAAATCCTGGTAGTAATGGCACAGAGAAAACAGTCTTAGTTTAGGAAAATGTGTCAAATACTTATCAACACTCAAACAGTTGAAAAGTCCAAATAAAGGACATTAAAAACCAACACTTGATTTCTAAAAATTTGTAAAAATGTATTAAGAAAAATAATGCCAAACAATCCTAAATCTGAATTTGTTAAATTTTAAAGCAAAAAACATCAAGGAAACTAAATTGACCATTGGAAATTGCGGTTCAAGTTTGACTGTAACCTAAGCACAATTTTACCGTAACTGGGAAGGAGTGGACGCTGGATACAATAAGATTTTACCTTCTGCCTTAGTTTTCTTTGTGGAAATCAAACTTTCCAGTAGGACAAGGCTGAAGGCTGCATCTGACAAAGTCCTCTCAGATCTGTATAGCTGCTTGACGAAATCATTAAAGCTGTTGCTTTTGTCAGGAAAAGCTCTGAGATGGAAAATTTAAATTCATAGCTTCCAAATTCTTCTCCTTGAATATTTTCTGCACCTTTCCCTGTTCAAACTTTCTACCTCTGACTTTTTTGAAGTTCAAGGTCTTCCAGCGGGACAAGCCTGCAGCTGTATCTGACAAAGTCCTCTCAAATTTGTTAACCTTGCCAGGATGTTCCTCTGAAGCTTTAGAGGTATCAGGAATCTAAACAATAAACCACAACTTTTCATACTTTCTGAGGTAATTCTTTATAGACACATCTAAAGTTCCCAGAGCAAGGTCTATTCAAGTTCAAATATAATTTCTCTATTGGTCACTGTAGGAAAAAGATATCCTTTAGTCACACAGGAGATTAGTCAGCTGGGCCTTCGAGTCAACTTTTTTTTTTAAGAACCATGTAAGTTTTTATTGATTTTTACACAAAACACAACAAAACAAGCAAAAGAGACTGCAGTCCATCAAGCCATCAAAGCCATCAGATTTGCTACCAAACATTCAACATTCAGCCACCACCGGCATCCAATCCATGGTAAGCCCACCACCGGCCCTGGGTCTTCTCATACTTGCAGAGGCAGCCCTGGGCCTCATAGGTGGGCCATTCCTGCTGAGCACACCAATCCACCCCCTCTCCACCACTCTGCCATTGTTGAAGTGGTTAGAGACCTCCATTTTTGACTGATGTATTGCTTGGTTACTGACATCGCCACCCCAATGAAAATGCACTCCATCCAAGGCCCACACACATCTTCCAGCAACCTCCACAACACAACCCTGGGTGTAAGATCCAGGCTGCGACTCAGAATTTCAGAAATCTCCCTCCCAATGCATTCTCAGAAGGGAACTAGTCCTGGGGAATACTAGACTACGTGTGGCAGAAGTCTACAGCAAGCAAGGAACATCTGGCACTGTTTTCCTAGTAAGCCCTGCCTGACAGTGACGCTGCGGGGGTCATATACGTAGCACGCAAATAATTTAGTTGGAGCACCCGAAGGTGTGTAAAAATTACCAGCTCTTGGAGGGCCATTCTAGCCTCAAAAAAGTCTGTATCCTCAAGGTGCCCCACCCAGGCCTCCCACCTCCACTGCAATATTGAGAAGTAGTCTGGGGCATTGACAACTAGAGGTTAGTAAATCAAAGAAATAGCCTTCCCCAGCACAGTTTAGCTTTGAGGGGACTAGACTATGGGAGCTGCATGTCACGGGGAATATTGGAATGTTGTAGATGCAGATACTTATGAAACTGGATGTGAGAAAGTTGATAACACTCCTGCAACTCCTGAAATGCCTGCACATGAGTCCCCACCAAAACTTCCTTATGATGAGTGATTCCAATACTGTCTCATCGCACAAAGCCATTCAGACCCACCGTATGGTGTAGCCACGTTGCCTGCCACAGGGTGGATCTGCCCAGTAAGTCGATGCTTCCAGTCCAAACAATAGAGTGCCGCCCTCCAGCACAGCAGTGTCACCCGGGTTAACTCAGGAGGGAATCTGGGAATCGGGGTCCCCTAGAGTTGCCTGGAGCTAACTTATTAGATATAGGTTACAGTCAGCAGGTCCAGTCCTTTTCTGCTGTACCACAGACCAGAAAGTGGTGTGAGGTGATATGTGTGCTCAGTTCACTAGACAATGAAGGGGATGCCTCCTGGACACTCTCTAACCAATGGGCAAAACTTCACAAGGGCAAACACTCTAATTTTGGTAGCAAATCTGATTTACCTCACAGCATACTAACTCATTACTCACAGCAAAATCGATAAAAGCATAATGTTTGTACACTCTCTAACCAATGGGCAAAAACTTCACAAGGGCAAACACTCTCATTTTGGTAGCAAATCTGATTTACATCACAGCATACTAACTCATTACTCACAGCAAAATCGATAAAAGCATAATGTTTTTGCCCCTGGGTCAAGATTGTATCACTCAAACACCCAAAACCGGTTCTAGGCCAGCTCCCTCCTCTACTGAGACTAAAGGTATGAGGCTAAGTTTGCTATTCTATTTTCCTTATTACTAAACTATACGAGAACAGGTCTTCTCCAGTCCCTTTTTATTAGTCAAGTCACTAAAGGCTCCTAAACAGCCCTGTTTCTGATAAGCTGGTTAACATTCCTTCACACGCCATCCTGCAAAGCCCAGGCGTTTGTCTCTGCTCTGAGAGCAGTATTTAACATTTTAGTAAATTAGCACTGATAGACCATCTGAAGGCAAGATTATTTTCCTCCTTTTTTTCTCAACAATCTAACTTCACCATTGAATTGGATTTGTAATAAATATAATAAACAGTGATTGGCCCATCCTTGTTGTTTATTCCAGACCAAAGATACAGAATGAGCACCTTAACTGCACTTTAACTTTTTCTTCATATGTTCAACTACAACCTTAACAGTGAAAATAGCCTCTATTGAGATAGTCACTGTTAGAAATAGGGTCATTGGTTGGCAGTCTGGTTACCCACTGTCCAAGCAAGGACCCTCACTCTAGTCAGGGTAAAGGAGAATCACCATCAGTTAACCCCTGCTCGCCTCCTTGGTAGCTTGGTACAAGCAGGAAGGCTTAATTTCAGAAGCAATATATAAAGTATCTGTACCAACATACACAGTAATACAGTGAAAACACTACAAAATGTACACCACACCAGTTTAGAAAAAAAGGTAATATTTATTTAAATTAAACAAGACCAAAACTACAAACATCCAACATACACAAGTTAAAATTTGAATTTTCAAAAGAATAAAGAGGTCACTATGACCCCGGTGGTCGGTGTAATAGTGGCTGCGGTATCGCCAACAGGCTGGCGGTACATACCACTATATTATGACATTGGCAGTTTGGCAAAAGCCAAACCGCCAATATTCCACACCGACCGCCACAGCGGTAACGACCGTCGGGCTGGATACTGCAGTCTCCAGCCCGTCGGCCGTCACTAGGCCACCCACTGTAATATGACCCCGCCCACTGCCATGGTTTCTGTGGCTTTTTTACCACCACAAAAACCATGGCGGTAGGCACTATCAGTGCCAGGGAATTCCTTCCCTGGCACTCATAGGGGTCCCCCGCCCCCTCCCCAGAGTCCTCCCCCTTCCGACACCCCGACATACACACACCTACATGCACAGACAGACACACGTATAACCACATTCACCCACGCATGCATACATCCATGCACACACCCATCCACACACACTGACATATGTATAAGCACACACGCTTTCACACATCACAACGTACACACACACTCACATCCTTTCATGCACACACACATTCCACACACACCACACCCGCATGCAAAGCACACAGACACAAACAAACACACACCCCCCACACACACACACAACACCCCCCACCTCCCACCCCTGTTGGAGCACCCGAATTACAGGGGGTTCTCCGGCAAGAGACGGGATGCTGCGCTGCTGCCAGCAGAACACCGGCCAGGCCGTATCATGGATCATGATACGTTTGGTGGCGGTCTACTGGCGTGGCACTGCTGCTGGCAGCAGTGCCACCTTACCGCCGTCTGCCGCCATGACCGAGGCCGGAATTCTGCTAGCCTTCTGTCGACAGTCTTTTGGCGCCCGTCGACATGGCGGTAGGCGGAGTTTACTGCCTATGTCATAATGAGTGGCAAAGAGTCTTACACCATAGAAAATAATGGAAATGATGATTTTGCACAAAGTTCCTGGTTAGTGTCAAAATAAACTGCGTGCGGGAGTGTGTGTTGGAAAAGTATGTGAAGGATGTATTACTTCCTCGCAAGGGAGGCTGTGCGTAATTTCTTTTCCAGTCGGGTGGGTGATGTGTCGCTTTTCTCCCTCGCAATAGAGTGATGCATCAATTTCGGGACAGGGCATCTCGAATCTGCGCAGAGTCAGGTTGATATGATGCCCAGGGATGATGCATGGAAAAACTTGCCGCTCGGTGTTAGAAGACTGCACTAAGTGTGGTTTGTGTTATCGGCTGCAGCAAGCGGGTGTTATGTGTCATTTCTCCAGCCACAATGCATCGATCTCCCAGCTGCGATGCAGGTGGAGTGTTGATTTTAGCTGCCAAGCCAGCAGCGCATCATTTATCAGCCGTGTTGCAGATAGTGTGTCAAAAATGTCCCCGCATGATGCTCTGTGCTTGGATTTTCAGCTCTTAAACCAACTTCACCTTTCAAGGGCCCAGAGACTGGATAGAGCATCATTTGGCAGGGCAAGAGTCTCAGAAGAGAGTCCAGCTGTTAGCAGAGGAAGTCTTTGATGGCCCTGGGACTTCAAAACACAAGGCAAGCTCATCCCAAGCCCTTGGAGATTTCTTCACAAGAAGGAATGCAAAACAAAGTCCAGTCTTTGTCCCCTTTCACAGACAGAAGCAGCAACTGTAGGATAGCCCAACAAAACATAGTCACAGACAGGGGCAGCACTTTTCCTCAGCTCTTCAGCTCTTCTCCTTGGCAGAGGTTACTCTTGGTTCCAGAAGTGATCTAATTTTCAGGGGTTTTGGGTCCAATTCGAAAACCCCTTTCTGCCTTTGAAGTAGGCTTACTTAAAAAGAAAGTCTCTGTTGTTCACCAGATCCTGTCTAGCCCAGACCAGGCCCCTGACACAAACCAGGGGGTTGAAGACTGCATTGTGAGAGGGCAGGCACAGTTCATTCAGGTAAGTGACCACTCCTCCCTCCACTCTAGCGCAGATGGCTCATCAAGATATTCAGGCTACACCCCAGCTCCCTTTGTCTCACTGTCTAAAGGGGATTCACAAACAGCCCAACTGTCAAACTGACCTAGACAGGCAATCCACAAACAGGCAGAGTCACAGAATGATTTAAGCATGAAAATGCCTGCATTCTAAAAGTGGCATTTTCAAACTAACAATCCAGAAACCAACTTAACAAAAAGATGTATTTTGAAATTGTGAGTTCAGAGACCCCAAACTCCATAGTTATATATATTCTCAAAGGGAATCTGCACTTTAATAATACTTAAAGGCGGCCTTCAGGTTTACCCATGAGTGAGATAGGCCTTGCAACAGTGAAGTGTGAATTTAGCAGTATTTCAATGTTAGGACATGTAACACACATCAGTATATGTCCCACCTTTAAAACACACTGCACCCTGCCCATGGGGCTACCTTGGGCCTAAATTAGGGGTGCCTTACATGTATGAAAAGTGAAGGTTTAGGCCTGGCAAGTGGGTTTATTTGTCAAGTCAAAATGGAAGTTTAAAATTGCACACACAGACATTGCACATTCCTGCACATAAATAATCATTAAATAAGGACAATTTACTACTTCTATGTATAGAAGTAACAACAAATCACCATTATTGATTGGTTATGTACAGGAAGGTGTCCTTTCCTGCACATAAACAGTCATTCACTGTAAAGGAGACAGCCTTGCAGTATGGTGCAAGGGTGCCAGCGTGTTCGCTAGTGTAGGAGGCTGGCCTGGTTTGTACTGGGCACCTTCAGTATTTACACCTTATACCAGGTCCAGTTATCCCTTATTAGTGAAGTAGTAGTATTCTAGCATCCTAGTCTGATAGAGGTAGCTATAGCAGAGCAACTTAGGCTGCACTAGGAGACATGCAAAGCTCATGCAATACCACTTATATCTACACAGTACTTCTACGCAAGTAAAGACAATACTCAGTGTTACCAAAAATAAAGGTAGTTTATTTGGGTGACACAGTTCCAAAAATATCTTAGAGGCAATACACCTTCTGGAGGTAAGTATTATACACAATATATGCACTAGACACCAAAATAAGGTAAGTAATTAGACATAGGATAGTGCAAACAATAGGAAATGCTATAGAATGCAATGGGAGAAAATAGGTCTACGGGCAACACAAACCATATACTAAGAAAGAGGAATGTGAATTACGAATTCCCCCCTAGACAAGTGTAGTGTGTGCAGAATCACTGGGAGACTAAGACTACAGTAAATGTAAGTAAATTACCCCACCCCAGTGCCCAAAAAAGCAGAAGCAGGGTACTTCAAGTTTCCTTAGGACACACTACACCTCGTGATTGGAATTATTGCAATAACCAACCAAGTCTGAAAACAACAACTGCTGGATTCCTGGACCTGAAGACCTGCAAAAGAAGGGGACCAAGTCCAGAAGTCGAAAGAAGTTCCAGGAAGGACAGGAGCCCCTGCCAACCCAGAAGAGGGTGCAACAGTAGAGTCCCTGGTTGGATGAAGACTGCAGAAATGCACCCAAGAAGATGCCAGCGGGTTCCTGCGAGATTCAATGGATGTCCAACGATGTGAACGTCGATGCAGACATGATTTCGTGTTATAAGTCTTCAACAAGCCTTGGTTATGACAAAGTTGCATTTTGCACCAAAATGGTGCTGGCTGGACCCAGGAGCAACCTGGGGCCCTCAACTCTATGTGAGGAGGAAGAGGGTGCTCTCAGCACTTTAGAGAGCTCTCAGGAAATCAGACAGCACCCACAGGAGTCCCAGGACACGGGGACAAAGAAGGGGCAAAATGTGGTTGGTGCAGCACTACAAAGAAGGGTCCCACGCCGCCGGAGGTCAACTCAGCGAGTTGAGCATCGCAGGATGGAGTGCTGGGGACTTGGGCCAGGCTGTGCATGAAGGAATTTTGCAAATAGTGCACAGAGGCCTCAGGAGGTGAAGCAGATGTGGTGCAGAGGGGTACTGTCGCTCTCAGGGAAGACAAGGTCTTCCCTCCTCCAAATTGTGTCAGCAGGACCTCAGGACAGTCTGTGTCAATGGGGTCTACACTCTGTGTTCCAAGAAGAACGCTCCTTGCTGTGAGAGGAGTCCAAGAGTACCAGTCGTCGACTTAGAAGGCGCCTGGGTGAGCAGGGGAGTAAATCCGTCACCCCACGGGAGATTTCTTCAGGCCTTCTGGTGCAGGATGAGGACAGGGAGTCCTCAGAGCATGCACACTGTGGAAACTGTTGCAGTTGCTGGCTGGAGCTGAAGTTGCAGAAGAAAAGTATCCCTTGTGGATACTTTGTTGCTGTTACAGCAGTTCCTGGAGCAGGCTGCGGTTTCTTGATCCATATCTTGGAGCCAGTATCTTGATCCATATCTTTCCAGAGGGGAAAAACAGTTCAGTAAGTGGCACTGGAGCTTGACAGTTAGGTCAAACACAGTTTCAATAATTTACACTGGAGTTCAAATCCTGGTAGTAATGGCACAGAGAAAACAGTCATAGTTTAGGAAAATGTGTCAAATACTTATCAACACTCAAACAGTTGAAAAGTCCAAATAAAGGACATTAAAAACCAACACTTGATTTCTAAAAATTTGTAAAAATGTATTAAGAAAAATAATGCCAAACAATCCTAAATCTGAATTTGTTAAATTTTAAAGCAAAAAACATCAAGGAAACTAAATTGACCATTGGAAATTGCGGTTCAAGTTTGACTGTAACCTAAGCACAATTTTACCGTAACTGGGAAGGAGTGGACGCTGGATACAATAAGATTTTACCTTCTGCCTTAGTTTTCTTTGTGGAAATCAAACTTTCCAGTAGGACAAGGCTGAAGGCTGCATCTGACAAAATCCTCTCAGATCTGTATAGCTGCTTGATGAAATCATTAAAGCTGTTGCTTTTGTCAGGAAAAGCTCTGAGATGGAAAATTTAAATTCATAGCTTCCAAATTCTTCTCCTTGAATATTTTCTGCACCTTTCCCTGTTCAAACTTTCTACCTCTGACTTTTTTGAAGTTCAAGGTCTTCCAGCGGGACAAGCCTGTAGCTGTATCTGACAAAGTCCTCTCAAATTTGTTAACCTTGCCAGGATGTTCCTCTGAAGCTTTAGAGGTATCAGGAATCTAAACAATAAACCACAACTTTTCATACTTTCTGAGGTAATTCTTTATAGACACATCTAAAGTTCCCAGAGTAAGGTCCATTCAAGTTCAAATATAATTTCTCTATTGGTCACTGTAGGAAAAAGATATCCTTTAGTCACACAGGAGATTAGTCAGCTGGCCCTTCGAGTCAACTTTTTTTTTTAAGAACCATGTAAGTTTTTATTGATTTTTACACAAAACACAACAAAACAAGCAAAAGAGACTGCAGTCCATCAAGCCATCAAAGCCATCAGATTTGCTACCAAACATTCAACATTCAGCCACCACCGGCATCCAATCCATGGTAAGCCCACCACCGGCCCTGGGTCTTCTCATACTTGCAGAGGCAGCCCTGGGCCTCATAGGTGGGCCATTCCTGCTGAGCACACCAATCCACCCCCTCTCCACCACTCTGCCATTGTTGAAGTGGTTAGAGACCTCCATTTTTGACTGATGTATTGCTTGGTTACTGACATCGCCACCCCAATGAAAATGCACTCCATCCAAGGCCCACACACATCTTCCAGCAACCTCCACAACACAACACTGGGTGTAAGATCCAGGCTGCGACTCAGAATTTCAGAAATCTCCCTCCCAATGCATTCTCAGATGGGAACTAGTCCTTTGGAATACTAGACTACGTGTGGCAGAAGTCTACAGCAAGCAAGGAACATCTGGCACTGTTTTCCTAGTAAGCCCTGCCTGACAGTGACGCTGCGGGGGTCCTATACGTAGCACGCAAATAATTTAGTTGGAGCACCCGAAGGTGTGTAAAAATTACCAGCTCTTGGAGGGCCATTCTAGCCTCAAAAAAGTCTGTATCCTCAAGGTGCCCCACCCAGGCCTCCCACCTCCACTGCAATATTGAGAAGTAGTCTGGGGCATTGACAACTAGAGGTTAGTAAATCAAAGAAATAGCCTTCCCCAGCACAGTTTAGCTTTGAGGGGACTAGACTATGGGAGCTGCATGTCACGGGGAATATTGGAATGTTGTAGATGCAGATACTTATGAAACTGGATGTGAGAAAGTTGATAACACTCCTGCAACTCCTGAAATGCCTGCACATGAGTCCCCACCAAAACTTCCTTATGATGAGTGATTCCAATACTGTCTCATCGCACAAAGCCATTCAGACCCACAGTATGGTGTAGCCACTTTGCCTGCCACAGGGTGGATCTGCCCAGTAAGTCGATGCTTCCAGTCCAAACAATAGAGTGCCGCCCTCCAGCACAGCAGTGTCACCCGGGTTAACTCAGGAGGGGATCTGGGAATCGGGGTCCCCTAGAGTTGCCTGGAGCTAACTTATTAGATATAGGTTACAGTCAGCAGGTCCAGTCCTCTTCTGCTGTACCACAGACCAGAAAGTGGTGTGAGGTGATATGTGTGCTCAGTTCACTAGACAATGAAGGGGATGCCTCCTGGACACTCTCTAACCAATGGGCAAAAACTTCACAAGGGCAAACACTCTAATTTTGGTAGCAAATCTGATTTACCTCACAGCATACTAACTCATTACTCACAGCAAAATCGATAAAAGCATAATGTTTGTACACTCTCTAACCAATGGGCAAAAACTTCACAAGGGCAAACACTCTCATTTTGGTAGCAAATCTGATTTACATCACAGCATACTAACTCATTACTCACAGCAAAATCGATAAAAGCATAATGTTTTTGCCCCTGGGTCAAGATTGTATCACTCAAACACCCAAAACCGGTTCTAGGCCAGCTCCCTCCTCTACTGAGACTAAAGGTAGGAGGCTAAGTTTGCTATTCTATTTTCCTTATTACTAAACTATACGAGAACAGGTCTTCTCCAGTCCCTTTTTATTAGTCAAGTCACTAAAGGCTCCTAAACAGCCCTGTTTCTGATAAGCTGGTTAACATTCCATCACACGCCATCCTGCAAAGCCCAGGCATTTGTCTCTGCTCTGAGAGCAGTATTTAACATTTTAATAAATTAGCACTGATAGACCATCTGAAGGCAAGATTATTTTCCTCCTTTTTTTCTCAACAATCTAACTTCACCATTGAATTGGATTTGTAATAAATATAATAAACAGTGATTGGCCCATCCTTGTTGTTTATTCCAGACCAAAGATACAGAATGAGCACCGTAACTGCACTTTAACTTTTTCTTCATATGTTCAACTACAACCTTAACAGTGAAAATAGCCTCTATTGAGGTAGTCACTGTTAGAAATAGGGTCATTGGTTGGCAGTCTGGTTACCCACTGTCCAAGCAAGGACCCTCACTCTAGTCAGGGTAAAGGAGAATCACCATCAGTTAACCCCTGCTCGCCTCCTTGGTAGCTTGGTACAAGCAGGAAGGCTTAATTTCAGAAGCAATGTATAAAGTATCTGTACCAACATACACAGTAATACAGTGAAAACACTACAAAATGTACACCACACCAGTTTAGAAAAAAAGGTAATATTTATTTAAATTAAACAAGGCCAAAACTACAAACATCCAACATACACAAGTTAAAATATGAATTTTCAAAAGAATAAAGAGGTCACTATGACCCCGGTGGTCGGTGTAATAGTGGCTGCGGTATCGCCAACAGGCTGGCGGTACATACCACTATATTATGACATTGGCAGTTTGGCAAAAGCCAAACCGCCAATATTCCACACCGACCGCCACAGCGGTAACGACCGTCGGGCTGGAGACTGCAGTCTCCAGCCCGTCGGCCGTCACTAGGCCACCCACTGTAATATGACCCCGCCCACTGCCATGGTTTCTGTGGCTTTTTTACCACCACAAAAACCATGGCGGTAGGCACTATCAGTGCCAGGGAATTCCTTCCCTGGCACTCATAGGGGTCTCCCCGCCCCCTCCCCAGAGTCCTCCCCCATCCGACACCCCGACATACACACACCTACATGCACAGACAGACACACGTATAACCACATTCACCCACGCATGCATACATCCATGCACATACACATCCACACACACTGACATATGTATAAGCACACACGCTTTCACACATCACAACGTACACACACACTCACATCCTTTCATGCACACACACATTCCACACACACCACACCCGCATGCAAAGCACACAGACACAAACAAACACCCCCCCCACACACACACACATAACACCCCCCACCTCCCTCCCCTGTTGGAGCACCCGACTTACAGGGGGTTCTCTGGCAAGAGACGGGATGCTGCGCTGCTGCCAGCAGAACACCGGCCAGGCCGTATCATGGATCATGATACGTTTGGCGGCGGTCTACTGGCGTGGCACTGCTGCTGGCAGCAGTGCCACCTTACCGCCGTCTGCCGCCATGACCGAGGCCGGAATTCTGCTAGCCTTCTGTCGACAGTCTTTTGGCGCCCGTCGACATGGCGGTAGGCGGAGTTTACTGCCTATGTCATAATGAGTGTCGAAGAGTCTTACACCATAGAAAATAATGGAAATGATGATTTTGCACAAAGTTCCTGGTTAGTGTCAAAATAAACTGCGTGGGGGAGTGTGTGTTGGAAAAGGATGTGAAGGATGTATTACTTCCTCGCAAGGGAGGCTGTGCGTAATTTCTTTTCCAGTCGGGTGGGTGATGTGTCATTTTTCTCCCTCGCAATAGAGTGATGCATCAATTTCGGGACAGGGCATCTCGAATCTGCGCAGAGTCAGGTTGATATGATGCCCAGGGATGATGCATGGAAAAACTTGCCGCTCGGTTTTAGAAGACTGCACTAAGTGTGGTTTGTGTTATCGGCTGCAGCAAGCGGGTGTTATGTGTCGTTTCTCCAGCCACAATGCATCGATCTCCCAGCTGCGATGCAGGTGGAGTGTTGATTTTAGCTGCCAAGCCAGCAGCGCATCATTTATCAGCCGTGTTGCAGATAGTGTGTCAAAAATGTCCCCGCATGATGCTCTGTGCTTGGATTTTCAGCTCTTAAACCAACTTCACCTTTCAAGGGCCCAGAGACTGGATAGAGCATCATTTGGCAGGGCAAGAGTCTCAGAAGAGAGTCCAGATGTTAGCAGAGGAAGTCTTTGATGGCCCTGGGACTTCAAAACACAAGGCAAGCTCAACCCAAGCCCTTGGAGATTTCTTCACAAGAAAGAATGCAAAACAAAGTCCAGTCTTTGTCCCCTTTCACAGACAGAAGCAGCAACTGTAGGATAGCCCAACAAAGCATAGTCACAGACAGGGGCAGCACTTTTCCTCAGCTCTTCAGCTCTTCTCCTTGTCAGAGGTTACTCTTGGTTCCAGAAGTGATCTAATTTTCAGGGGTTTTGGGTCCAATTCGAAAACCCCTTTCTGCCTTTGAAGTAGGCTTACTTAAAAAGAAAGTCTCTGTTGTTCACCAGATCCTGTCTAGCCCAGACCAGGCCCCTGACACAAACCAGGGGGTTGAAGACTGCATTGTGAGAGGGCAGGCACAGTTCATTCAGGTAAGTGATCACTCCTCCCTCCACTCTAGCGCAGATGGCTCATCAAGATATTCAGGCTACACCCCAGCTCCCTTTGTCTCACTGTCTAAAGGGGATTCACAAACAGCCCAACTGTCAAACTGACCTAGACAGGCAATCCACAAACAGGCAGAGTCACAGAACGATTTAAGCATGAAAATGCCTGCATTCTAAAAGTGGCATTTTCAAACTAACAATCCAGAAACCAACTTAACAAAAAGATGTATTTTTAAATTGTGAGTTCAGAGACCCCAAACTCCATAGTTATATATATTCTCAAAGGGAATCTGCACTTTAATAATACTTAAAGGCGGCCTTCAGGTTTACCCATGAGTGAGATAGGACTTGCAACAGTGAAGTGTGAATTTAGCAGTATTTCACTGTTAGGACATGTAACACACATCAGTATATGTCCCACCTTTAACACACACTGCACCCTGCCCATGGGGCTACCTTGGGCCTAAATTAGGGGTGCCTTACATGTATGAAAAGTGAAGGTTTAGGCCTGGCAAGTGGGTTTACTTGTCAAGTCAAAATGGAAGTTTAAAATTGCACACACAGACATTGCACATTCCTGCACATAAATAATCATTAAATAAGGACAATTTACTACTTCTATGCATAGAAGTAACAACAAATCACCGTTATTGATTGGTTATGTACAGGAAGGTGTCCTTTCCTGCACATAAACAGTCATTCACTGTAAAGCAGACAGCCTTGCAGTATGGTGCAAGGGTGCCAGCGTGTTCGCTAGTGTAGGAGGCTGGCCTGGTTTGTACTGGGCACCTTCAGTATTTACACCTTATACCAGGTCCAGTTATCCCTTATTAGTGAAGTAGTAGTATTCTAGCATCCTAGTCTGATAGAGGTAGCTATAGCAGAGCAACTTAGGCTGCACTAGGAGACATGCAAAGCTCATGCAATACCACCTATATTTACACAGTACTTCTACGCAAGTAAAGACAATACTCAGTGTTACCAAAAATAAAGGTAGTTTATTTGGGTGACACAGTTCCAAAAATATCTTAGAGGCAATACACCTTCTGGAGGTAAGTATTATACACAATATATGCACTAGACACCAAAATAAGGTAAGTAATTAGACATAGGATAGTGCAAACAATAGGAAATGCTATAGAATGCAATGGGAGAAAATAGGTCTACGGGCAACACAAACCATATACTAAGAAAGAGGAATGTGAATTACGAATTCCCCCCTAGACAAGTGTAGTGTGTGCAGAATCGCTGGGAGACTAAGACTACAGTAAATGTAAGTAAATTACCCCACCCCAGTGCCCAAAAAAGCAGAAGCAGGGTACTTCAAGTTTCCTTAGGACACACTACACCTCGTGATTGGAATTATTGCAATAACCAACCAAGTCTGAAAACAACAACTGCTGGATTCCTGGACCTGAAGACCTGCAAAAGAAGGGGACCAAGTCCAGAAGTCGAAAGAAGTTCCAGCAAGGACAGGAGCCCCTGCCAACCCAGAAGAGGGTGCAACAGAAGAGTCCCTGGTTGGATGAAGACTGCAGAAATGCACCCAAGAAGATGCCAGCGGGTTCCTGCGAGATTCAATGGATGTCCAACGATGTGAACGTCGATGCAGACATGATTTCGTGTTATAAGTCTTCAACAAGCCTTGGTTATGACAAAGTTGCATTTTGCACCAAAATGGTGCTGGCTGGACCCAGGAGCAACCTGGGGCCCTCAACTCTATGTGAGGAGGAAGAGGGTGCTCTCAGCACTTTAGAGAGCTCTCAGGAAATCAGGCAGCACCCACAGGAGTCCCAGGACACGGGGACAAAGAAGGTGCAAAATGTGGTTGGTGCAGCACTACAAAGAAGGGTCCACGCCGCCGGAGGTCAACTCAGCGAGTTGAGCATCGCAGGATGGAGTGCTGGGGACTTGGGCCAGGCTGTGCATGAAGGAATTTTGCAAATAGTGCACAGAGGCCTCAGGAGGTGAAGCAGATGCGGTGCAGAGGGGTACTGTCGCTCTCAGTGAAGACAAGGTCTTCCCTCCTCCAAATTGTGTCAGCAGGACCTCAGGACAGTCTGTGTCAATGGGGTCTACACTCTGTGTTCCAAGAAGAACGCTCCTTGCTGTGAGAGGAGTCCAAGAGTACCAGTCGTCGACTTAGAAGGCGCCTGGGTGAGCAGGGGAGTAAATCCGTCACCCCACGGGAGATTTCTTCAGTCCTTCTGGTGCAGGATGAGGACAGGGAGTCCTCAGAGCATGCACACTGTGGAAACTGTTGCAGTTGCTGGCTGGAGCTGAAGTTGCAGAAGAAAAGTATCCCTTGTGGATACTTTGTTGCTGTTACAGCAGTTCCTGGAGCAGGCTGCGGTAGATCCGAGGTCAGAGAATGAAGTAGTAGTTGCAGAAGATTCCTGCTGGAAACTTGCAAGTAGAATCTGATCAGAACCCGTAGGAAAGACTGTAATTAGCCCTTAGAGGGGAATTGGCGACCTTATCAGGTAAGGACCTATCAGGAGGGGTCTCTGATGTCACCTGCTGGCACTGGCCACTCAGAGCCCTCCTGAGTGCCCCCACAACTTGCAAAGCAAGATGGCTGAAGTCTGGGACACACTAGAGTAGCTCTGAGCACCACCCCTAGGGTGGTGATGGACATGGGAGTGGTCACTCCCCTTTCCTTTGTCCAGTTTCGTGCCACAGCAGGGGACAAGGGGTCCCTGAACCGGTGTAGACTGGCTTATGCAAAGAGGGCACCATCTGTGCCCTTCAAAGCATTTCCAGAGGCTGGTGTAGGCTACGCCTCCCCAGCCTGTAACACCTATTTCCAAAGGGAGAGAGTGTAACACCCTGCTCTCAGAGGAAATGCTTTCTTCTGCCTTCCTGGGACTGAGCTGCTCAGACCCCAGTAGGGCAGAACCCTGTCTGTGAGGTGGCAGCAGCTGCAGTGCAAGCCTCAGAGAGCTGGTTTGGCAGTACTGGGGATCCATAGTGGAGCCCCCAGGATGCATGGAATTGGCTCCCCAATAACAGATTTGGAATGGGGGGACAAATCCATATTCAGAGTTACCATTGTGAAGCTACATATAGGTATTGACCTATATGTAGTGCACGCGTGTAATGGTGTCCCGCACTCACAAAGTCCCAGGAAATGGCCTTGAACTATGTGGGGGCACCTTTGCTAGTGCAAGGGTGCCCTCACACTTAGTAACTTTGTACCTAACCTTCCGCAAGTGAAGGTTAGACATATAGGTGACTTATAAGTTACTTAAGTGCAGTGAAAATGGCTGTGAAATAACATGTGTTTTTTCACGCAGGCTGCAGTGGCAGTCCTGTGAAAGGATTTATCTGAGCTCCTTATGGGTGGCAAAAGAAATGCTGCAGCCCATAATGATCTCCTGGAACCCCAATGCCCTGGGTACCTAGGTACCATGTACTGGGGACTTATAAGGGGGGTGCAGTGTGTAGGAAAGTAGCCTCTTTCTAGCATGGTTACCCCCACTTTTGGCCGGTTTGTGAGTGTGTGTCAGTGTGTTTTTACTTTGTCACTGGGATCCTGCTAAGCAGGAACCCAGTGATCATAGATAAAAACGTATATGTAAGTATGTTTTGCCTGTCTCACTGGGACCTTGCTAGCCAGGACCCCTGTGCTCATAGTTTGTGGCCTAATGTATGTGTTGTCAGTAGTGCTTGACTGTGTCATTGAGGCTCTGCTAACCAGAACCTCAGTGCTTATGCCCTCTCTACTTTTAAATTTGTCACTATAGGCTAGTGACTTTATTTACCAATTTTGATTGGCACACTGGACCCCCGCTTATAAGTCCCTAGTTTATGGTACCTAGGTACCCAGGGCATTGGGGTTCCAGGAGATCCATATGGGCTGCAGCATTTCTTTTGCCACCCATAGGGAGTTCAGAAAAACCCTTGCACAGTCCTGCCATTGCAGCCTGCGTGAAATAACACACACAATATTTCACAGCCATTTTCACTGGACTTAAGTAATTTATTAGTAACCTATATGTCTAACCTTCACTTGCTGAAGGTTAGGTGCAAAGTTACTAAGTGTGATGGCACCCTTGCAGTAGCAAAGGTGCCCCCACATAGTTCAGGGCCATTTCCCTGGACTTTGTGAGTATGGGGACACCATTACATGCATGCACTACATATAGGTCAATACCTATATGTAGCTTCAAAATGGTAACTCTGGTTATGGCCATGTGACACGTCTAAGATCATGGAATTGTCCCCCCATTGCAAATCTGATATTGGGGAGCTAATTCCTTGCATCCTGAGGGCTCCACTATGGACCCCCAGTACTGCCAATTCAGCTCTCTGAGGCTTGCACTGCAGCTACAGCTGCTGCCACCTCACAGACAGGGTTCTGCCCTACTGGGGCTAGGCGGCCCCAACCCAGGAAGGCAGAACAAAGCATTTCCCCTGAGAGCAGGGTGTTACACCCTCTCCCTTTGGAAATAGGTGTTACAGGGTGGGGAGGGGTAACCTCCCCCAGCCTCTGGAAATGTTTTGAAGGGCACAGATGGTGCCCTCCTTGCATAAACCAGTCTACACTGGTTCAGGGACCCCTTCTTCCCTGCTGGTGCAAAACTGGACAAAGGAAAGGGGAGTGACCACTCCCCTGTCCATCACCTTCCCAGGGGTGGTGCCCAGAGCTCCTCCAGTGTGTACCAGACTTTAGCCATCTTGCTTTGCAAGGTGTGGGGGCACTCTGGAGGCCTCTGAGTGGCCAGTGCCAGCAGGTGACATCAGAGACCCCTCCAGATAGGTTCTTAGCTGATAAGGTAGCCAATCCCCCTCTCAAGGCTATATGGGGTCTCTCCTGTGGGTTCTCTTCAGATTCTGCTTGCAAGTTTCCTTCGGGAATCATCTGCAACAACTTCAGCATCCTGTGACCTCGGATCAACCGCAGCCTGCTCCAAGAAATGCTGTAACTGCAACAAAGTATCCACAAGAGATACTTTTCTTCAGCAACCTCAGCTCCAAGTCAGCAACTGCAACAGTTTCCATGGTGTGCACGCTCTGAGGACTTCCTGTCTTCATCCTGCACCAGAAGGACTGAAGAAATCTCATGTGGGATGACGGTGTCACTCCCCTGCTCCAGCAGGCACCTTCCAAGACGACAACTGGTACCCTTGGACTCCTCTTACAGTAATGAGCATGCTCCTAAGGACACAGAGGGTGGGCATCATTGACATAGGCTGTCCTGAGGTCCTGCTGACGCAATTTGGAGGATGTAAGAACTTGCCTTCCCTGAAAGCAATGGTACCCCTGTGTACTGTGTCTTCTTCACCTCCTGAGGCCTCTGTGCACTATTTGCAAAATTCCTCATGCACAGTCTGGGCCAGGTCCCCAGCAGTCCATCCTGTGATGCTCAACTCGCTGAGTTGTTCCCCGGCAGTGTGGGACCTTCCTTTGTTGTGCTGCATCAACCATGTTTTGCACCTCCTTTGTCCCCATGTCCTGGGACCTCCGGGGGTGCTGGCTGGCATCCTGAGGGCTCTCCAAAGAGCTGAGAGCTCCCTCTTCCTCCTCACATAGAGTTGAGGCCCCCAGGTCCCTCCTGGGTCCATCCAGTGCCATTTTGATGCAAAATGCACTTTTGTCGTAGCCAAGGCCTGTTGGTGGCTTCCAACACAAAATCACATCTGTAACGATCTTCACGTCATGGGACATCCTTTGCATCATGCAGGAACCCACTGGCATATTCCTAGGGTTGATTTCTGCAGTCTTCGACTAACCGTGGAATCTTCTTTTGCACCCTCTTATGGGTTGGCAGGGGCTCCTGTCCTTCCTGGAACTTCGTTCGACTTCTGGACTTGGTCCCCTTCCTTTGCAGGTCTTCAGGTCCAGGAATCCAGCAGTTGTTCTTTGCAGACTTGGTTGGCTGCTGCAAAATCCCAATCACGAGGTGTAGTGTGTCCTAAAGAAACTTGCAGTACTTTACTCCTGCTTTTCTGGGCTCTGGGGTGGGGTAATTTACTTACCTTTACTGTATTCTTACTCTCCAAGTGATTCTGCTCACACTACACTTGTCTAGGGGGTAATTAGTGATTTGCATTCCACTTTCTTAGTATATGGTTTGTGTTGCCCCTAGACCTATTTTCTCCCATTGCAATCTGTAGCATTTCCTATTGTTTGCATTGTCTATGACTATTTACTTATCTAATTGTGGTGTCTAGTGTATATATTGTGTGTAATACTTACCTCCAGAAGGAGTATTGTCTCTAAGATATTCTTAGTACTATATCACCCAAATAAATACCTTTATTTTTGGTAACACTGAGTATTGTCTTTACTTGTGTATAAGTACTGTGTAACTATAAGTGGTATTGCAGGAGCTTGACATGTCTCCCAGTTCAGCCTAAGCTGCTCTGCTATAGCTAGCTCTATCAGCCTAAGCTGCTAGAACACTACTACATTTCACTAATAAGGTATAATTGGACCTGGCATAAAGTGTAAGTACCCAAGGTACCCACTACAAACCAGGCCAGCCTCTGACACAGTGTGCCAATTGAAATTGGTAAATTAAGTCACTAGCCTATAGTGAAAAATTTAAAAGCAGAGAGAGCATAAGTACTGAGGTTCTGATTAGCATAGCCTCAGTGACACAGTCAAGCACTATACAGACACACACATTAGGCCATGACCAGCAGGATCCCAGTGAGGCAGGCAAAAACATACTGCCATACAGGAAAAAATAGGGTTAACATGAAAGATGTCACTTTCCTACACAACCCCCCCTCAAACGAGGAACAATAAGGCTAACCTTGCCCAGATGAGTCTTCATTGTCTAAGTGGAAATATCTGGAGAGTCCATTTGCATTGGAGTGGGTACTCCCAGGTTTATGTTCCACTGTAAAGTCCATACCCTGTAGGGAAATGGACCACATCAACAATTTAGGGTTTCCACCTTTTATTTGTTCAAGCCATAATAGAGGTTTTTGGTCTGTCTGAACAATAAAGTGAGTCCCAAACAAGTAGGGTCTCAGCTTCTTCAGTGCCCAGACTACAGCAAAGGCCTCCCTCTCTATGGCAGGCCAACACTTTTCTCTAGGGGTCAACCTCCTGCTAATGAAAGCAACAGGTTAATCCTGGCCCTCTGAGTTAAGTTGTGATAGTGCAGCCCCTACCCCTAATTCAGAAGCATCTGTTTGAACAATGAATTTTTTGGAGTAGTTTGGGCTCTTCAAGACAGGTGCAGAGCACATTGCCTGCGTAAGCTCCTCAAAAGCTTTCTGACAGCTAGCTGTCCACAATACCTTTTTAGGTATTTTCGTACTAGTGAGGTCATTAAGAGGGGCTGCAATGGAGCCATTGTTCTTCATGAACCTCCTGTAATACCCAGAGAGACCTAAGAAGGTTCTGATCTGGGTCTGAGTAGTAGGGGGAGCCCAGTCCATAATGGTCTGAATCTTCCCCTGCAGTGGTGCAATCTGTTCCCCACCTACCAGGTGGCCCAGACAAACCACTTTCCCCTGCCCTATCTGGCACTTTGAAGCCTTGATAGTTAGGCATGCCTTTTACAGGGTCTCCAAAATTTTCCAGAGGTGGACCTGGTGGTCATCCCAGGTGGAGCTGAAGACAGCTATATCATCCAAGTAGGCGGCAATGAAAGCTTCCAAACCTTGAAGGAATGTATTCACCAGTCTCTGAAAAGTGTCAGGTGCATTTTTAAAACCAAAGGGCATAACTTTGAATTGATAATGCCCTCATATGGTAGAAAATGTATTTTTTGCTTTAGCATCCTTTGACATTTTGATCTGCCAATACCCTGCAGTCAAATCAAAGGTGCTTAGATACTTGGTAGATGCCAGTGCATCTATTAGCTCATCTGCCCTGGGTATAGGGTGGGCATCTGTTTTGGTTACTGTATTATGACCCCTATAGTCCACACAAAACCGCATTTCTCTCTTTCCTTCTTTGCTATGCGGTTTGGGGACAAGCACCACTAGGCTAGCCCAGGGGCTATCAGAAGCCTCAATAACTCCAAAGTCTAACATTTTCTGAACTTCTGCTTGTATGCAATCTCTGAGATGGTAAGGTTGCCTGTAAATTTTACTTTTGACAGGTAAACTGTCTCCAGTGTCAATTGTATGTTCACACCAAGTAGTTGTAGCAGGTGTGAGTGAGAAGAGTTCAGAAAACTGATCAAGGAGATTTTTACAGTCCTCCTACTGCTCAACAGTAAGGCAGTCTGCAAGAACCACTCCTACCACATTGCCTTGAGGTATGCAGACATGAAGTTACTACCTCTGTCTGACACCACTTCCTTAGGGAAACCCACCTTGTAGAAGATTCCCAGGAGGGCTTTTGCCACTGCAGGTGCTGCAGTGGTCCTTCAGGGGATAGCTTCTGGATACCTTGTGACATGGTCCACCACCACAAGGATAAATCTATTGCCAGAAGCTGTTGGAGGGTCACGGGGGCCAACAATATCAACCCCTACTCTTTCAAAGGGCACCTGAACCACTGGCAATGGAATTAAGAGGGCCTTTGGGGTGGCACCAGTTTTGCCACTGGCTTGGCAAGTGACACAGGAGCAACAAAACTCCTTTGTGTCTTCTGACATATGGGGCCAGTGAAAATGTGTAACAAGTCTGTCCCATGTTTTACTCTGGCCTAAATGCCCAGCCAAAGGAATGTCATGAGCTAGAGCTAGGAGGAATTCCCTGTATTGAAGGGAATGACCAGTCTCCTGGTGGCACCAGGTTTAGGGTCCCTTGCTTCAGTATGGAGGAGATTATTCTTCTAGTAAACTCTGTGGCTGTCATTGACATCCCGATTTTGCTGCTTGACAGCTTGTTGTCTGAGACCCTCCAATGTGGGACAGATTTGCTTTGCCACATTCAGCTCTTCCCTGGAAGGCCTCCCTGCACGCAAAAGCTCTGCTGTATCAGCTTCCAGCTCCTCTGGTGTAGGTTCTGCACTCTTCCTCAAAAGGGGAATCATCTGTGGAGGGAGGGATAGTGGACAAGGGTTTGCCCTTCCCACCCCTAGTTTTTGGTAGCACTTGGTCCATGATTCCAGGATCCAAGTTTCCCTGTCCTCTTTGCTTCTTGGCATGAGCCCTGGTAAGAGCAAAGACATGCCCATGAATGCCCAGCATTGCTGCATGGGCCTCCAACTCCACTTCCGCCCAGACTGAGGTCTCCAAATCATTGCCTAGCAGACATTCTACAGGTAAATCAGTGGCTACCACAACTTTCTTTGGACCAGTAACCCCACCCCCTGTTGCGATTCACAACAACCATGGGGTGGCTAACAGTGTTGCTATGGGTGTCTGTTACTTGGTACTGGTGACCAGGTAGGTGCTGGTCAGGGGCAACCAGTTTGTCTATCACCATTGTAACAATGGCACCTGTGTCCCTGTAGGCCTCAACCTGAACACCATTAATCAGGGGTAGCTGCTTGTACTTACCCATATTAAGGGGACAAGAAACTAAAGTGGTTAGGTCAATGCCACCACCAGAGACTAAAACAGCCTCAGTGATCTCCCTAACTAGACCATCCCCAACTAAATTACCAATGGTGAGCCCAGCTATACCCTTTGATTGGCTATTAGTAGTGCTCGTCCCACCACCACTGCTATTTTTAGGGGCACTAGCGGTTGCTGTTGGGGTTGTGGTGGTGGGAGGCTTGGTGTTTCTTTTTGGACAATGAGGATCAGTTGCCAATGGCCTTTGGCTTTACACATATAACACCAAGGTTTCTTATCTTTGTGAGAAGAGGATTTTGACCCACCACCCCCAGAGGATTTTTGTAGGCCTGATGAAGACTCTGATGATTTTTTATCTTCGTCCCCACCCTTGTCAGGTCACTTACCATCCTTCTACTTGCTGTCCTTGTCACCCCGTGTATGAGCTTTTCTGCTCACCCTTGTTCTGACCCATTTGTCTGCCTTCTTTCCCAATTCTTTGGGAGAGGTCAGATCTGAGTCCACAAGATACTGATGTCACAAGTCAGACACACAATTATTCAAAATATGCTCTCTCAGAATCAAGTTATATAGGCTTTCATAGCCAATCACCTTACTGCCATTTAATCAACCTTCTAGGGCCTTCACAGAACAGTCTACATAGTCTGTCCAGTCCTGTGATGACTCCTTTCTGGTCTCTCTGAACTTTATCCTGTATTGCTCAGTGGTTAAGCCCAGAGCATCCAAGAGTACAATTTTAAGAATTTGGTAATTATCTGCATCATCCTCTCTGACAATAAGGAGTCTGTCTCTCCCCTTACCAAAGAAAGATATCCACAGGATAGCAGCCCACTGTATATGAGGGACCCTCCGAACTTTACAGGCCCTTTCAAATGCAGCAAACCACTTGTAGATGTCATCACCATCCTTGTAATGAGGGACAACTGTGTGCAGATTCCTAGAGTCAAATGAAGGTTCCCTAACATTCGAATTTCTAAAACTGCTGCTGCCACCATGGGAAACTAACCCCAAACCCTGCCTTTCCTTTTCCACAGCCAGGTATTCCCTGTCTAAGGCCAACTGTTGCTGCATTAGCCTCAGTCTGGCCTCCTCTAACCTCAGCTTTCTGAGTTCCCTATCTAGGGACTGGTCCTCAGGGTTAGATGTGTGGGATGCCTCTGAAACAGAGGTAACATTGGAATGTGCAGAGGCAGAGCTATCTCTAACAGGGGCCACCCTAGTGACCTGGCCTCTAGGGGTGAAGGGAGCCCTACTAGTGTGTGACCCCTTCCAGTTGTACTAAGGCGCTTGTTAACAGATAAATCTGTGGAAGTACCCGCCCCAGTATTATCATTGTGCTCCTCTGAGCCTTCCTGGTTGTAATCATCCTCTACCTCTTCCACTGTCTGATCTGGACCAGTGCTAAGTCCCTGGTCATCTTGGAGGAGGAAGTTTAAGAGGAACTCCTTATTGGGGTTCTTCCCAATCCCTAAACTTCTTTCAATACAGAGACCCCTCAAACTTTTAAAGTTTAGATTCTCATAGGTAGTCTTGACAACTCTAGGGGTAGCTTCCAAAGGAGACATATTGAAAGAGAAAAAGTTTAGGAAAGTGAGTAAAACATTAGTAGAATACCAGAGCTAACTTTTTAGAGAAAATAAGAAATCTTTTCCGAACTTTGTAAAAACATTCGCAAAGTTTAAAGAACTTTTTAGAAAGTTAGAAAATTACTTTTAGGCATATATTATATTTGCTCTCAGTATTGGAGCAAGCTTTTCTTGTACAGAGCACCAGTAACAGAGTTGTAAAGCAATTGCAAGTCCCACTGCTGCACCACCAATGTTTGAGGCTAGGCTCGTTTGTAGTGGGTACCTTGGGTACTTACACCTTATGCCAGGTCCCGTTATCCCTTATTAGTGAAGTAGTAGTGTTATAGCAGCTTAGGTTGATAGAGGTAGCTATAGCAGAGCAGCTTAGGCTGAACTAGGAGACATGCAACGCTCAAGTAATACACCTTATAGTTACACACTACTTATACACAAGTAAAGACAATACTCAGTGTTACCAAAAATAAAGGTAGTTTATTTGGGTGACACAGTACCAAAAATATCTTAGAGGCAATACACCTTCTGGAAGTAAGTATTATACATAATATATACACTAGAGACCAAAATAAGGTAAGTAATTAGACATAGGATAGTGCAAACAATAGGAAATGCCATAGAATACAATGGGATAAAATAGGTCTAGGGGCAACACAAACCATATACTAAGAAAGAGGAATGCAAATCACTAATTCCCCCTGGACAAGTGTAGTGTGTGCAGAATCGCTGGGAGAGTAAGCATACAGTAAAGGTAAGTAAATTACCCCACCCCAGAGCCCTGAAAAGCAGGACTAAAGTACTGCAAGTTGCCTTAGGATACACTACAGCTCGTGATTGGAATTATTGCAATAACCAGCCACACCTGCAAACAACAACTGCTGGATTCATGGACCTGAAGACCTGCAAAAGAAGGGGACCAAGTCCAGAAGTCGAAAGAAGTTCCAGGAAGGACAGGAGCCCCTGCCAACCCAGAAAAGGGTACAGAAGAAGAGTCCCCGGTTCGACAAAGACTGCAGAAATGCACCTTAGGAAGATGTCAGCGGGTTACTGCATGATGCAATGGATGTTCCATGACGTGACAGTGGATGCAGATGTGATTTTGTGTTGGAAGTCTCCAACAAGTTTTGGTTATGACAAAGTTGCATAGTGACCTTGGGGCCTCAACTCTGTGAGGAGGACGAGGGGGCTGTCAGCACTTTAGAGAGCCCTCAGGACACCAGACAGCAACCACAGGAGTCCCAGAACATGGGGACAAAGGAGGTGCAAAATGTGGTTGGTGCAGCACTACAAAGAAGGGTCCCAACCGCCAGAGGTCAACTCAGTGAATTGAGCGTCACAGGATAGAGTGCTGGGGACCTGGGCCAGGTTGTGCACGAAGGAATTTTGCAAATAGTGCACAGAGGCCTCAGGAGGTGAAGAAGATATGGTGCAGAGGAGTACTGTCGCTCTCTGGGAAGGCAAGGTCTTATCTCCTCCAAATTGTGTCAGCAGGACATCAGGACAGTCTGTGTCAATGGGGTCTACCCTCTGTGTTCCAAGGAGCATGCTCGTTGCTGTGAGAGGAGTCCAAGAGTACCTGTCGTCGACTTAGAAGGTGCCTGCATGAGCAGGGGAGTGACTCTCTCACCCCACTGGAGATTTCTTCATTCCTTCTGGTGCAGGATAAAGACAGCGAGTCCCCAGAGCGTGCAGTTGCTGGCTGGAGCTGAATTTGCAGAAGAAAAGTATCCCTTGTGGATACTTTGTTGCTGTTACAGCGGTTCCTGGAGCAGGCTGCGGTTGATCAGGGGATGAAGTAGTAGTTGCAGAGGATTCCTGCTGGAAACGTGCAAGTAGAATCTGAAGAGAACCCACAGGAGAGACCCTAAATAGCCTTGAGAGGGGGATTGGCTACCTTATCAGGTAAGGACCTATCAGGAGGGGCCTCTGACGTCACCTGCTGGCACTGGCCACTCAGAGCCCACCAGAATGCCCCCACACCTTGCAAAGCAAGATGGCTGAAGTCTGGGACTCACTGGAATAACTCTGGGCACCACCCTTAGGGTGGTGATAAACAGGAGAGTGGTCACTCCCCTTTCCTTTGTCCAGTTTTGTGCTAGAGATGGGGACAAAGAGTCCCTGAACCGGTGTAGACTGGCTTATGCAAGGAGGGCACCATTTGTGCCCTTCAAAGCATTTCCAGAGGCTGGGGGAGGCTACCCCTCCCCAGCCTGTAACACCTATTTCCAAAGGGAGAGGGTGTAACACCCTGCTCTCAGAGGAAATGCTTTGTTCTTCCTTCCTGGGACTGAGCTGCTCAGACCCCAGTAGGGCAGAGCCCTGTCTGTGAGGTGGCAGCAGCTTCAGTGAAAGCCTCAGAGAGCTGGTTTGGCAGTACTGGGGATCCATAGTGAAGCCCCCAGGATGTGTGGAACTGGCTCCCCAATAACAGATTTGGAATGGGGGGACAAATCCATATTCAGAGTTACCATTGTGAAGCTACATACAGGCATTGACCTATATGTAGTGCACGCATGTAATGGCGTCCCCGCACTCACAAAGTCCCAGGAAATGGCCCTGAACTATGTGGGGGAACCTTTGCTAGTGCGAGGGAGCCCTCACACTTAGTATCTTTGCACCTAACTTTCAGCAAGTGAAGGTTAGACATATAGGTGACTTATAAGTTACTTAAGTGCAGTGAAAATGGCTGTGAAATAATGTGTGTGTTATTTCACACAGGCTGCAGTGGCAGTGCTGTGAAAGGGTTTGTCTGAGCTCCTTATGGGTGGCAAAAGAAATGCTGCATCCCATATGGATCTCCTGGATCCTCAATGCCCTGGGTGCCTAGGTACCATATACTAGGGAGGATCCAGTGTGCCAATTGAAATTGGTAAATGAAGTCACTAGCCTGTAGTGACAAATGTAAAAGCAGAGAGAGCATAAGCACTGAGGTTCTGATTAGCAGAACCTCAGTGACACAGTCAAGCACTATACAGACACACACATTAGTACGTAAATTAAGAGCACTGGGGTCCTGACCAGCAGGATCCCATTGAGACAGGCAAAAAACATATTTGCATATAGGAAAACATGGGGGGAACATGCCAAGAAAGATGGTACTTTCCTACAGCTAGGCAGCTAAATCTAGCGCCAGAGCTAGGAAAAACTCAGGGATGCACTGTATTCCCGTAAATATGGCGCAACCCTGCATGTCAGAAGTCATGCAGTGCTGCCAAATTTGGCACTGCGCTGTGCCACTTTGTTGTAAATGAGGCTTTAAGCAGCCCACCTTGTGGCTACAATAACTACTTACGAGTGACATTTAATATTTACAAGCTGACTGTGTTCCGTCAAAAGGGTTTGCTTGCATGTTTACAAGCTACAGCTATCAGGTTACAAATATAAGACTAATGCCATGTTTTTATTTTCAGTCTAGTGAAAAATACAATAGATGCTGCAGTCCACATGAGATGATTACATTTCTATACTATTGATATTTAAGGGTCAGTGCCCTTACACACAGGCCTCGACAGCAGTACCCTAGTGAGCAGGGGTCAAACAACAGTAGTTTCAGTACACAAAAATGTGGAGGTGACCATGGTAAGAAGCGTTGTTTTCTCACGTGCATAAATATAAGTAGCATGAAATATTTATTTTTTCATTACTTTGAGGACTGACCTTAAGGGCCTTTTGGAGTATGTTGAGTAGTATTCATGTACATGCACTTTTTCATACTCTTACATGCTTTGTGAATTTGCTTAAAAACATATACAATGGGAATATTTAGCTGCGCTTAAGTAATCAGTAATCACTACAGAGAATGTAAGGGCACCAAGGGATACACTCCTGTGCAGTGCAGTTATTTTTAAATAGGGTCAGATGAGGGAGCAGTCTCTCTATGTTGAAAACCCACTTTAGATTAAGGTTTTATCTGCAGTGGTTTATAAACACAGAGGGACTGCTTTTTCTTCCCATCTTGTTCAGAAACAATTTACGACAGATTAACCATTTTGCTGATAAACCCACCCCCAACAGTGCTGAGCCCTTTCTTGGCTATTGAGTAGTGTGTGCTTAGGCCTCCATTACTTTTTTTGAGTATAAGGTATCCAAGCCAAATGTAGGTCCTTGTTTGATAACATTCTGGAAATTCCAAAGGTACCCAGGCTTTGTGGATTCCCTTGGAGGAGACTATGAAAGTAATCAAAATATAGCAAAATTCAGGCCCGTATTTATACTTTTTTTGCGCCGCATTTGCGTCGTTTTTTGACGCAAAAATGGCGCAAACTTGCAAAATACCATTGTATTTTGTAGGTTTGCGCCGTTTTGCGTCAAAAAGCGGCGCAAATGCGGCGCTAAAAAAGTATAAATACGGGCCTCAGTTTTTTTGTCTGAAAAAATATGAAAAAAATGCTTCACAAAAAAGCTCCTGTTTTTTCCCTAAAAATGATTTACTGTGGTAAAATCACCATTTGCATGGCTATGAGGAACATGCAGAGCTGAATCAAAATAACTTTTTTTAATCACAGTTTTCAAAGAGGCAGCCAGTTTTTCATAATTTTTGTGCTTTCACCCTACTTCCAGTTTGTGATGGACACCAGGGTGAAACCCATGCGTGATCTGGGAAAGCTAAAAATTTCTAAAAAGTAAATAAAATTCTAAATTCAGTAAGCGGTAAGTTGTGTTAATCCACCAAGGTTTTTGCAAACAAACTAACTGTTGAAATAAAGAAATATTGAAAATGAGTTCGAAAAAATGGTCATTTGTGACAACATTTTCATTTGCAGCTTCTTGTCACAATGGCTGATTTACAAAAAATATATATTACTATGGCCCTCAGTACGACCTCAGCGGTCTGTACCACCGTGCTGAAGACCGCCAGTGCAGGCGGTTTTCCGTGCGGCGTATCATGACTGCTGGCAGCCCTCTGTCCTTTTTCGGACGGAGAGCCGCCAGCAGCCATACTGGCGGCCGGCAGGGAAGTGGAGGCTGCTCCACCTCCACCGCCCCGTCATCAGAACACCGCCCACTGAATCACGTTCCATGATTCGGTGTGGCGGTGTTCTGGTGACGGAGAGCTGGCGGCGGAGCAGCCCCCCCCATGGATCCCGTCTCCTCTCGGAGGATCAACGGACATGGTAAGTTGATCGTCTGTTAGGGGAGGGGGTGTTGTGTGTTGTGTGCGTGCATGGGGGTGTGCGTGTGAGTATGTAGAGGAGGTGTGTGAGTGCGTGTATGCATGCGGGGTGTGTGTTGTGTGTATGGGAAATGCATGCGGGTCGGTCTGTGTGCATGTCTGTTTGTATGTGTGCGGGTATGTGTTGTTGTAGTGTATGTGTGCGTGTAGGGGTGTGTGGCTGCATGTTGGGGATGGGGAGGGGGTGTGTGTCTGTGCATGTTGGGGGTGGGTGTGGGGAGGGGGGGTGTGTCTGTGCATGTTGGGGATAGGGGTGGGGAGGGGGGTCCTGCCTCCTTTGGGGGGTGGCAGGGAGGTGGGGGGTTGGGGGGGAGGACTCCGGGTGGTGGAAGGTGGTGGAGGAGACCCCTATCAGTGCCGCGGAAGGAATTCCCCGGTACTGATAGTGCCTACCGCCATGGATTTTGTGGCGGTTCCAAACCACCCGAAATCCATGGCGGTATGCAGGGTCCTGATACCGCCGGCGGTCTGGTGACGGCTGCTGGGCTGGAGACCGAAGTCTACAACACAGCGGTCGGAGTGGAGAAGTGGCGGATAACCATGTCGGTAACCGCCATGGTCATAATTCCATTTTTTTTTCCGCCGGCCTGTTGTCTTCTCGCCCCTTTTGGTTGTGGGGATATACAGGGTTTGTAGGTTCTCCAAGAACCGGAGGGACCCAGAGCCAACAATTGAACTGTGCCTCACAATGATTTTTCATTGTGTACCAGTTATGGAGCAATTAATATGGTAAAATATAAAGAGAAAAAAATGGGAATCAAAGAAACCCATGAATGTCTAAAATAGACACCAGATACCAAGTTTATGAGCAGTGGATATTCATACATCTCCGAATTTGTGAGTACCCATACTGCCATGTGATTCAGAGGGCATTTGTCAAAATGTGTTCTTTCTTACACACTGCAAGGTACAAAGGCAGAGAAATACACTTGGTAATCAAAAATGTTCTGCAATTCTGTATTTCCACGTCTCACGATAAAAATGAAACCTTATTTGTTTGGCTAGGCCATGTGCCCGTAACAGGAAGGGCCCTAAAAACAACATGGACACATCACATATTTTTCTCTGAAATCTGACCTTTTTTTCAATGTGAGTAGCAGTGAATTTTAGGCCCTAACGCAGCAGGCAGATTGGGAAACCTAGCAAGGCTGTACTTTTATGAAAACTAGGCACACATGGGGATCCAGGGTGGGGTAACTTGTGTGGTTCCCATCAGACTCTCTTACTCAGAAGCTTTTGCAAACCTCAAACATTGACAGTGATTTGTGAGGAAAACCTCTGAAATCTGTGGGGAGCCACATAGTTCCTACTACCCAGGAGACCACCAACGCCCATATTTATACTTTTTTATTGCCACATTTGCATCATTTTTCTATGCAAAAGTAGCACAAACTTACAAAATACAATTATATTTTGTACGTTTGGGCTGCTTTTGCATCACAAAATGACACAAATGCGGCACTACAAAGGTATAAATATGGGCCCAAGTGTCTCAATACAACAGTAACTTGCTTGTGAGGGTAGGGCTAGTGCCTGCAACAGGAAAGGCCTCCAAACACAACATGGACATATCCCATTTTTCAACTAAAAACTAACCTTTTTTTGCAGTGGGGCAAGCTGTGGATTTTGAGCCCTAGCTCAGGAGGCACCCAAGGAAACCTAGCAAATCTGTATCTTTTTAAAAATTACATAAACAGGGGATAGCAGGGTGGGGTGACTTGCATGACTCTCAAAAGGTTTCCCTATTTGGTAATCCGTGCAAACCTCCAACTTTGATTGAAAAACACATTTTCCTCACAGTTCTGTTATGGAAAGTTCTGGAATCCATGGGGAACTGCAAATTTCCTACCACCCAGTAGTCCTCCAAGCATCCCAATAAAAATGGTACCTCACTTGTGT
This sequence comes from Pleurodeles waltl, assembly GCF_031143425.1. NCBI lineage: Eukaryota > Metazoa > Chordata > Amphibia > Caudata > Salamandridae > Pleurodeles > Pleurodeles waltl. The sequence continues at coordinate 997,933,694 of NC_090437.1, forward strand.
GGGTATGGCTAGTTCTCTCAAAAGGAAATGCTTCAAAGCACAACATGGATACATCACATTTTTCAACTGAAAACTGACCCTTTTTCAGCAATGTTGCAAGCTGTGGATTTTGAGCCCTAGATCAGCAGGCACCCACAGAACCTAGAAAAGTGTACATTTTTAAAAACTAGACACCCGGGGGAATCTACGGTGGGGAGACTTGTGTGGCTCTCAAAAGCCTTCCCTACCCAGAAGCCCTTGCAAACCTTAAACTTTGAATAAAAAACACTTTTCCTCACATTTAATTGAAGGAGAGTTCTGGAACCACCTACCATTCCCCAAGTCTCCCATTAAAAAGGCTACCTCACTTGTGTGGATGGGACTGGTGTACGCAACACCTAATCATCAAGCCAAGGTCCATGAGAGCCTCGCGGAGTGACTCTTATTGACCCTGGTCTGATTTGTGCTTGTCAGGGGCACCAGGCCAAGTCACAAAACTGGGGTGGCATTTTTATCGGGAGAAGTGGAGGAACACTGGGTGGTAGGAATTTTGTGTCTTCTTGCTGCTTCCAGACATTTACATCATAGAAATGCAAGGTAAATTGCAGGCAAAGGAAGATGGTTGCAACGCATTGTGGTTAAGATCCCCTTATGGAATCCACACAAGGCTTCCCTCCCTGGATGCGTCTTGGTTTGGTATGTTTTCCCAGTAGGCAGCTGTCCCAAGCCTGGAAAATGCAGCCATTCAGCATAAAAGTAGGACAATATTGGGACTTAGCCCAACTTTCCTACCCATACATATATAAACAAAATATAATTGAAAATAAAAATTTCCCTTCTTGCCAAAAAGATGGGGTTGCTTTAGTCCCCGGGTGGGGGGCAGAAAAACTTTGGGGTCATATTGGAGGTCGAGGCTGAGCCCAATGTGTGGGCAGGTGGTCAGGTCACCCCCACACCTTGCAGCAATAAAAAAAAAACATTGTTCTACGGGGCTTTCTGCCCCTCCACGCAGGCACATTGAAGATAAAGACCTCTTATCTGCCCCTTGACAGGGCAGAAACACTGTTGCGGGTCATGTGCGGGGTGTGATTAGACCCAATGCCAGGCTCACCCCAACCCATTTCTCCACAAAAAAAAATCATCCCTGGTGTCTAGTGGGCTTTTCTACCCCCCTGAGGGCAGATTGGAGACAACAACCTCCAATATGTCCACGGGGGGGCAGAAAGACATTTGGGTCTTGGGCTAGGGGGAGCATAAGCCTACTTTTGTGGGGTGCGCCCTCCTCAAAATATAATCCCTGGTGGTCTAATGTGCTTCCTACCCCTTGTTTTTGGAGAAGATTAGAGGAAAACACTTCCTATCTACCTCCAATGGGGGAAGAAAGACTGCTAGCAGTCATTTGGGTGGGGAGGCCAGGCCCAATTTCTGGGAGGGATGCCCCACTCATTTTGCTATAAGAAAAATCCCTCGTGTCTACTGGGCTTTCAGCCCCCTGTGGTAGGTTGGAGGTAAGAACCTCCAATCTACCCCCGGAGGGGCAGATAGACTTTTGGGCTTGGGGATGGGGAGCACTAGCCCCTTGCTGAGGGGCTGCTCTCCCCCTCCAAATATAATCCTTGGTGGACTAGTGGGCTTTCTGCCCAGCGCCAGGGGCAGATTGAAGGAAAACACCTCATATCGGTCCTCGTGGGGACAGAAATACTGCTGGGGATTATATGAGTGGATGAGGGCCTGGTCTGATGCCTGGGAGGACAGACCCACACATTCTACCTTTCAAAATTAATCTCTGGTGTCTAGTGGGCTTCCTGTCCCTCTGGGGAGTAAATTGGAGTCAAGAACCTCCAATCTGCATGTGGGCCCAGAAAGACCTTTAGGCCCAGGGGAGGGTGAAGCACTAGCCGATTGCTGGGGGTCGAACCCCCTCCAAATATAGTCCCTGGTGGTCTAGTGGGCTTCCTGTCCCTTGCTGGGGCAGATTTGAGAAAAACACCTCCAATTTGCCATTGACAGGGAAAAAAAGACTGATAGTCTATTTTGGAAGGGTGGGTGTGGCCCAATGCCTGGGTAGGCTGACCCACCTACTTATGCCCTCATTAGAAATTAGAAATCCCACGTGTCTAGTGGGATTTCTGTCCCCCAGGTGGGCTGATTTGAGGCAAGAACCTGACGTCGAAACACTTTTGCGCCTGGGGAGGGAGAGCGCTAGCCCATTCTACGGTGGCATCTCACCCCTCAAAAAAGAGTTGGGAAATGATTCTCCCCTTTCCAGTAATACCCCTCCTGCTTGCTTCAGTGCTAAGGGGGATGAGATATAACCGGAACACCAAAGCAGGGAAAGTGAATTGAGCCAATCTGTTCATTTAACTTTCACTTTCTCTTAAAGGACATCAGTGCTAGGCCCGGTAGGAAAAATTCATTCCACTTGTGGAGTTGGTAGAATTCAGGCAACTCTGTACTACACGTGTACTATGGAGTTCCAATGTGTTAGAAATTGGGTCTTCGGTTGGCACTCAGGTTACCCACTGTCCAAGCAAGGACCCTCACTCTAGTCAGGGTAAGTCACACACAATCCAAATTATCCTATGCCCACCCTCTGGTAGCTTGTCACTGAGCAGTCAGGCTTAACTTAGAAGGCAATGTGTAAAGTATTTGTGCAATAAATCATACAATAACACTATATAGCACCACAAAAATACACCACACAGTGTTTGGAAATATCTATAATATTTATCTGGATAAATGCAGGTCAAAACAATTAAAATGCAATAACTATATGTTGAGATATCACTGAAAAGCAGGGATGTCTGTGCATCTATTACTGGCGCTCAGTCGTGGATCCTCTTTGGGTTGCGGGGTTTCCAGATGCCCCGGGGATGATGTGTGGATTTCCGGTGATGCTAGGACGAAGTGACAGGAGCTGCGTGGATCCGGTAGGCGTTGCATCGAATTTTCTCCTGCACGGCAGGCGCTGGATGTCTTCTCCCTGGAAGTCGGGCTGCATCGTTCTTGCTCTGCTGTGCATCGAATTTCCAGTCGCTATACTGGCACTGCGTCGATCTTCTCATTGCGAAGTCGGGCTGCGTCGTTCCGGTTTGGCTTGTGGTGAAATTTTCACTGCGGTGCAGGCTGTGCGTCGTTTCTGGTAGGCTCTTCATCGATTTTCGCCGCACAAGGAGTCCTTCTTGCAGAGGTGAAGTCTTTTTGGTCCTGAGACCCCTTGGAGAGCACTTCTTCACCACAGCCAGAGAGCACCAAGGAAGCAGGGCAACAGCAAGGCAGCAGTCCTTCACAGAAAGCAGACAGGTGAGTCATTTGAGCAGCCAGGTAGGCCTTCATGGCAGGATGCAGGTTCTGGTTCGGGTTCTCTTCTCCATGGAGTGTCTGAGTTGGTAGGGGCAGAGGCCCTGTTTAAATACCCAAATGTGCCTTTGAAGTGGGGGCGACTACAAAGAGTGGCGTAGAAGTGCACAAGGTCCCCTTTTAGTTCAATCCTGTCTGCCAGGGTCCCAGTAGGGGGTATGGCAGTCCTTTGTGTGAGGGCAGACCCTCCACCCTCCCAGCCCAGGAAGACCCATTCAAAATGCAGGTGTATGCAAGTGAGGCTGAGTATCCTGTGTTTGGGGTGTGTCTGAGTGAATGCACAAGGGGGCTGTCAACTAGGCCCAGCCAGACAGGCACAGAAAGATTTAAGTGCAGAGAAATGCTCACTTTCTAAAAGTGGCATTTCTAAACTAGTAATATTAAATCCAACTTCACCAGTCAGCAGGATTTTGTATTAACATTCTGGCGATACTAAATATGACCTTCCTACTCCTTTCAGATCAGCAGCTACCACTCAAACAATGTATGAGGGCAGCCCCAATTTTAGCCTATGAAGGGAGCATGCCTCACAGCAGTGTAAAATGAATTTAGGAGTTTTACACTACTACCAGGACATGTAAACAACATATGAACATGTCCTGCCTTTTGCCTACACAACACCCTGCCCTATGGGTTACCTAGGACATACCCTAGGGGTGTCTTATATGGAGAAAAAGGGGAGTTTTAGGCTTGGCAAGTACTTTTAAGTGCCAAGTCGAATTGGCAGTGAAACTACACACACAGGCCTTGCAATGGCAGGCCTGAGACAAGGTTAAGGGGCTACTGAAGTTGGTGGCACAATCAGTGCTCCAGGCCCACTAGTAGGATTTAATCTACAGGCCCTGGGCACATATAGCGCACTCTACTAGGGACTTACAAGTAAACTAAATAGCCCAATTGGGTATAATCCAATGTTACCATGTTTAAAATGAGAGAGCATATGCACTTTAGCACTGGTTAGCAGTGGTAAAGTGCAGAGAGTTTAAAAAACAGCAAAAACAGTATCTCCAAAGTGATGGGAGGCAGGCAAAAAGTAAGGGGTGACCACCCTAGGTCTGTCAGGTCTAACACAGTGTAATTCACCGTTATGTCCATGGTGGAATTTTTTTGCCACACACTAGGAGCCTCTAGCCTGTGTGAGGCTCTATCATCACATGCTTGCAAGCACAACTGACATTTTCCCACCCCCTAGTGTGGCTCCAGGTCACCACTGAGTCTTACGGCACTGTTTTGTGATGGTGGAGATCCGAGTGTCTCTGCTTCTTGAGCAGATTTCCAACTCAAGAAGCAGGTAAATCAACTCAGAAATACCTTGTGGGTTAAAATTCTACTCCAACAGACAGTTCAAGTTGTTTTTTAGAGCAAAACGCTTTTTTTTATTTAACTTTTTTTTCACATGTGGGAAGTGCCTCAGAGACTGCAACTTCCTCTTCATGTAAAGAGGGCTTCTCTTTGTCTATTGTCTATCCCCTGGTCACTTTTCATTTGGATTTCAATGTGAAAAGATCACTATCTTTGTCTGCTGCTTATACTATTGGATTTTAAGGACTTTTTTTGAGACATCACAACAGGTAAGTTCAAAAACATTGGGGTAAGGTTGTTGCGTAATAGATGGCATACACCAGTATTTTATTTAATGTTTAAATTTGACTATGGTTGCGGTGGGTGGCTTGGAGTTGCAGTAGGGCCCCAGTATTTTTACTAATAAAGTTTTTTATCTTTTATAAGGGAAAAAATTGCGCATTTAAGTACATCTCCTGTATGCTTGTCCAATTTCCATCCAGCCAGTACTAGTTACTGGGTACAAAAAAACACTGGTTCTGTAGTATATGTTGTTTTAAAACATCTATGATTATTTCTGCAAGGGATGACATTGGATTAAATGCTAATTTGTTTTATTACTTCACGTTTTTTATACAAAAAGTATATTTTGGTGCGCTGCCTTGCCTTACTCCATATCTGTGAGGCCATTTAAATTAGGTAAATTGGCTTTCTGTGGCCTCATACATATGGGTTGAAAGGTGAAACTGAATACTGGTGTGCACCTATGGGCGGCAGGGGTTGTGGTGAACATGGAGTCATCCTTAAAAATGAATTGAGCGCATCTGGCAGGCAAGTCTGTGCAAGAAAAATTGAATAATACTTAAAATATTATTGCTGGTGTGTGCACCTGCAGTCCTATCAACAAGCAGTGAGTCTGAAATGGAGTTGTCCCAGTACCCAATCATCAGAGGAAACAGGACAGCAGGATCGGCAGCTAGAGCCAGAAAAAGTTCTTCCTAAAGTAGGAGCAGAACAGGAGGTTCAGCTTCCTGCTGAGCAAGATGTTACTCTTCTTGAACCACTGGCTTCCCAATCTCCAGCAAGAAAAAGAAGGGGTACTCCACCATCTTCTCCAGGCCCCCAATCTGATTATCTGGACATGGACTGGACTCCAACTGAGTCTGTGACCCACCAAGAGAGACAAGAGAAAAAGAAAGTTCCTGAAAGCTTTAAAATTATGGAAGAGGAGGTGGAGGACAAGCCAGTCATTGAAGCTGGCTCAGAGGACACCAACATTACCCTTCCTTTTCAACCACTTAGAGGGATGAGGCACTGGTTCCACCACCATCACCACTGCCAAATTCCATATTTGGAAGGCCCCTACTTAGACCTGCATCCACCACTACCTCTTTCAATGTACACACTTCAGAGAGGCAATCGTCAACACACCCACCTAAAACCAGTTCTTCGGGCATTGGCAGTGGCACCAATGGCACACAAAAAAATTCCTCCTCCCTATTTTGTGACTTCTTTACAGTTATCTAGCAGGAGGATAACATTGCATTGTGCTCCCTTTGCCACACAAGTATTCATCAAGGTAAGCATGATTGACACGATTGACACTCTGTTACTGGAGACCAAACGACCGATATGAAAAAATCATCACACAATCTGGTGAATCAGCTCTGATCATAGTGGGAGGTGATGAGGAAGAAGAGGGTGGCCTCTTTACACAAAGCAGCCCTGTCCTCAGTAGTGCATCAGCAGCATCACTGACATCAGCAACCTCGAAATGGCACAAGACTCGGATGAAGACACCACCACATACAGTGATGCATAGAGTCTACCACCTCCTGGTCCTCTCCAGAAGTCGCCTGCATCAGTGACACCACAAAAGAAAAAAGATAAGCTATTATTAAGGGCATGTTCAGGCAGAAGTGGCCATATGAACAAATCCATCCAGTGGTGCGTGTGTACAACAAAAGCTGGCTAAAATATTAGTGCTGAACCTTTTTCTTTTATAGGAATGGGATTTTGAGAACTTGTGACAGCCGTATGCCCAAAATGGAAGGCTCCTAGCCAGACCTATTTTGCCAGAGTGGCTGTTCCAGCACTCCAGCATGATGTGCTGCAATTGGTTGAACAAGCTTTGCAGCAAAGTGTTGTTCACACTATCCACCTGATAACAGACATGTGAATCAGTTGTCAAGAAATTGACTACATGTGTATCACTGCACACTGGATCTCTTGTATGGGGGATAGGCAACAGCTATCTGCAGGTCTCAAAGCTGAAGAAACTTTTAGGGCATTCATTGCCATGCAACAGTAGCTATGTTTGTCATGGTGAAATCCCAGGGAGCTGCAAATATCTTGGAAGACTTCAACAGCAAGGTATTTCAAAGTCTATAACACAAAGGTATCAAAATTGGATTTGCTGCCACAGGCAATGGCAGTAATATAGTCAAGGCCATGGCAGATGGTGGATAGTTCAGGGTCCTGTGTTTGTTGCATTGAATCAACCTGATTGTGCTGGACTTTCTTAAAAAAAGAAGACATAGGCGGTGATTCTAACCGCGGCGGGCGGCGGTCGCCGCCCGCCATGCGGTTACCGCCAAATGACCGCACCGCGGTCACAAGACCGCGGCGGGCATTCTGGCTTTCCCGCTGTGCTGGCGGGCGACCGCCAAAAGGCCGCCCGCCAGCACAGCGGGAAAGACCCAGCAACGATGAAGCCGGCTCCGAATGGAGCCGGCGGAGTTGCTGGAGTGCGACGGGTGCAGTAGCACCCGTCGCGAATTTCAGTGTCTGCTAGGCAGACACTGAAATTCTTTTTGGGGCCCTCTTATGGGGGCCCCTGCAGTGCCCATGCCATTGGCATGGGCACTGCAGGAGCCCCCAGGGGCCCCGCGGCACCCCCTACCGCCATCCTGTTCCTGGCGGGAGACCCGCCAGGAACAGGATGGCGGTAGGGGGTGTCAGAATCCCCATGGCGGCGGAGCGCGCTCCGCCGCCATGGAGGATTCTCAAGGGCAGCGGAAAGTCGGCGGTACACCGCCGACTTTCCGTTTCTGGCCGCGGCTGAACCGCCGCGGTCAGAATGCCCAGCGGTGCACCGCCAGCCTGTTGGCGGTGCTACCGCGGTCATTCGCCCTGGCGGTTTTTACCACCAGGGTTAGAATGACCACCATAGTCAGCAACATACTGACCACCTACAGAAGAATGTGCACTCATTTCAGTCATTCTTTTCTTCTGACTAGGATTAAAATGAATCAACATTTCATCCCACATGATTACGTTGTTCCTGAAACACCACAGGAGGAGGATGAGGGTGATTGGTCAGACTCTAGTGGGTTAGTTGACCAACTTCTGGGCAACCCCTGAGTTTGAGGATGAACTCTAGTTTTCAACCGAGTAGGTCACTGTAGAACTTTCAGATTATCATAGAACATTATTTTGTGTCTGACGTATGCAGCTCCACCATTTATTCACAGGTATGGCTGGATTGGATTTGGACCAGCGTGCAATGAAGAAGCCTCCCTATTCCCTTCAAGGACATTGGAAGCAATGTCTACCTCCATCCCATACCTATTCTTTTTTTTCAATCTACAGCAAGGATACCCCAGTAAAGATCATTATTTACCAGACTGCCAATGTGTTGCTTCTATTAGAAAAGAATACAGGAGGTACAGTATGACAATTGTGTACCACTGTGCTTAGATTGGAACAGGTAACTAACTATTGCACAAATGAGTGATATATTATTGAGTGAGTGTGGTTGCAGACAGTGAGGGTGTTCAGCTAATTTGTAAACTTGATTTCAATGATTTGCAATGTTTGGAGGCTTATGTGTGATTTTGCGTGAAGGTGATTGTGGGTCTTCAGAGACAAGACAAGCCAGTTTAGTTAACAAATGCAAATCTGTACAAAATGTTCAAATTATTTTGCTTTTCTTGTTCATCAACAGCAGGCACTACAGGACAATCTCATTTAGGTTGGGAGTTGGACTGATTTGTTACTTGGAGTAGGACTTATGGTGGGAATAGCATAACCGTCAGAAAAAGGGTGTTATGTACTTCAAAGGGAAAACTAACCAACATAAAGATGTCTCTAAGAGTCCTTCTCTGCACAATGGACTTGATAGAGCTACAGTGATTTGAGAAATAATGAGTAGTGTTTTGGCACAAATAAATGTCAAGCTCCTCTATTATGTGGCTGTGGCTGGGGGGCTGCAACTGGAGAGAGCCATGTGACCTTGTCACATCATCAGCATCACATGATGGACACACTCAGCTAAATGTTGACAGTTGTGAGATTGATCAGCCAGGTATATGGATCTACTTGTCTGGGATTGATTGTAAAATTGCTCTCACTTAATTATTGCAGCGGTCTATGTTCTTGCTCAGCCTCTTGGTCCTTCTGTACTTCTCCTTGGCTCCTCAATATCATTGCTATTTTACAATCTGCAGGCCTTCTCTTCTCCTGTATGAAAGGTGAAAGCTCTACAACACTCCTGCTTACCTTATCAGACCGGTTCCTTCAGGCAGCCAAGATGGACTACGACATTCTGAGAAGAATGCAGATGCACCATCCTATATGGCATTTATCTACAGTGTCACTGATTTTCGAACTCTGTGGGTTCAGTCATCTTTAATTTTTATTTTTCAAACCTAGATGACAGTACACTTATATAAATAAAAACTTGGGTCTCTGGGGCTGAATAACTATTTTTGCAATGTATGTAATTGAGCTGTCATTCCTTCATTTCCTCCCACAACAGATGTGTTGTTGATGATGGGCTGCTTAGACATCGACCTGATCAATATTGCTGTTGTGTGGTGGTTGTCTTTATCACAACGTTCCCCCAAATACATGTTCCTATCCATTCATCAAACCCCTAATCCTCTTACCCAGGCTATGTGATATATTTGAGGTATGACTTATGAATGTTCACCATAAATGGATCACACACTTGGTGGGGCAGATGTGGTGAAAGTGACAACAACCCACTACAGGATCTTCTTTTACCTGAGCAATAGTCCACAGCAGCCCCATTTATCCACTCATGCATAAAAGGGATACATACAATATAACATAATTTGACTACATCATCATTCAGGCCTTGTGCCTTGTTTTGCTTAAACACTTAACCCTCTCCTGAATCCATACCTCCAGAATCTAGGACTTTGTAAGTTTCATTTTAATTGTTTTAATAAATTAAATAAACTCTAGCTCCACATTTTTTAGAAGGTTCTACTGTTAGTTTTTGTAATAATATTAGGTCTTTGTGTCATGGTGGTAGTCTGGTCTCAGTTGATAAGTTATGATATAATTAAATCTCTAACTCTGTGTTTTCTTTCAATCTAGTTACCAGTGATAGATCCTTTTTATGAAAAATCCTGTAGTTGGAGTTCACCTAGGTGGGAGTAGGATCTCACTTGTGCTGTGCTCCCTGTTAACATGCTAGCCTGCTACCACTACCACCAAGAAGGCACCTTGGGAAACCCTGCAATAAGATTTTGGAAGATTTGGAGAGGTAGCATCCATCAGTTCATCCATTCGGGTAACAAAACTCAGAAGTAAAGTAAACTCGTTTAGGTAGTAGTTTCTACGGAGGATTAAAATGTTTTAATGTATGTTGTAGGCAAAAGGCATAGGCATAATCCCAGTGGTCAATACAGTTACAGACAATAGTAGGACAAGGTTAATGTTAACTGGAATGCACTTTCATAAGTGACTGGGTACTGTAAAAGTAGCAAAAGCTACCACCCTCAAGCAATAAGAAAGACATAGGTGGTCATTCCAACCCTGGCGGTCCATGACCGCCGGGTTGGAGGACCGCGGGAGCACCGCCGACAGGCCGGCGGTGCTCCAATGGGCATTCCGACCGCGGCGGTAAAGCCGCGGTCGGACCGGCAACACTGGCGGTCACCCGCCAGTGTACCGCCGCCCATTGGAATCCTCCAAGGCGGCGCAGCTAGCTGCGCCGCCGAGGGGATTCCGACCCCCCCTACCGCCATCCAGTTCCCGGCGGTCTGCCCGCCGGGAACCGGATGGCGGTAGGGGGGGTCGCGGGGCTCCTGGGGGCCCCTGCAGTGCCCATGCCACTGGGATGGGCACTGCAGGGGCCCCCGTAAGAGGGCCCCTAAATGTATTTCACTGTCTGCTGCGCAGACAGTGAAATACGCGACGGGTGCAACTGCACCCGTCGCACAGCTTTCACTCCGCCGGCTCGATTCCGAGCCGGCTTCATTGTGGAAGCCTCTTTCCCGCTGGGCTGGCGGGCGGCCTGAAGGCGGCCGTCCGCCAGCCCAGCGGGAATGTCAGAATTACTGCCGCGGTCTTTCGACCGCGGAACGGTAACCTGACGGCGGGACTTTGGCAGGCGGCCTCCGCCGCCCGCCAAGGTCAGAATGAGGGCCATAGTCTGTGGTGGTTGTTCCCACTCTGGTAGTGGTATGTTTGGGGTATAAGCAAAGAAATTAACCTTGTAAATAATTATATGGCAAGTGACCTCAGAACCAGCTAGAGAAAGTCTAAGGGGAAATTTGATGTATTCTATGTGACTGTTCAGAGGCAGCTTTTGGTCAATTAATAAAACAGGCTACACTAAAAACAGTGCAAAGACACATGGCAGATTGCCATCATATAAACAAACTACCCATCTATTTTCTTTACAAATAAAACCCACCCTCTCCACCCAAGAAAGGCCCCCTCTCTCCTCAAACAAATAAATACATCTCCCCAATGTCCAACATAATAGTCCAAAAGCCCTTTCCCCAACTGCCCTTCCCATTTCCCACCCTCTCCACCCATAACATCAGCCACCCTCACCAGAGAAAAAATATTAAAAAAAGGACTTCAAGCTTAGTGTGGAGGAATGCCACCTCTTGGTGGTGCAGTGTCAGCTCCTGCAAGGTGCAGTTGAACAGATGGTCTGTGAAGGATGATGATGAGGTGGGGAAGCAGTGGTGGATCATGGCTGCTGGCCATGCTGGTAATGGTATAGCCAGAGGCACTGGCAGCTGCCCGGTGGTACTGGGGCCAGCAGGACATGTCTCCACATCCTCCTCCAGAGCCACCAGGCAGCGATATTCGGTCTGGATGGCAGGCAGCTATCTCCTGCAATGATAGTGGACCAGCATGAGTAGCTATATCAAAAAAGAAGAAAAAGTAAAAAAGACAAATTGTAAGCAATGCTCAGCACAAACACTTGTTTACATAGTGGCCCATTAGCAGAAACATGCTGGTTCCCCTGAGTAACTGGAAAGTGTGATGTGATTTGTCACAGGGCCAAGTTTTCTCCACACATGCATCACATAAAGCATTGACTGCAAAGAATTAAGCCAGAATACATATACTTCCGGAAAAGTGTGTGTTTTTTGTTTGTGAGTTAAAAGAAAAATTAACTCTCATTACTGAATCAGGCATATATGCAGCACAATTAATAGTATTCTTGCTGTGCAACATTAATGGTGGCATGCTAGCATCAGGTCTGCTTCTCTCTGCAGTCTGCAGCATGTTTTTGAGGCATTTGTAATGGACAATTCATTATCTTACTTTAATTCAAATGGCCCTGCTCTTCTTTTCTCCGACTACCTTTCAATTCTACCCTGACTCCAAAGAGGCAGATAAATAATAATAATAATTCTACACCACAGACATTATGTATAAGTACACAGTGTGAAAAACAATGGACTGCAGTTCAGGGCAGAGAACAGGATATATATTTTATTTGCCATGTTCATCACAGAATATCCAGTACGTCAAACTCTAAATCTGCCACTTAGTCCCACTTTACACCCTGACCTCGTCTTCCACCACAAATTATTTTCAACAAATACCTGCTTTTGACAGTAAGGAAAGTTACTCTACTTCAAGGTAAGTTAGAGGGATTAAGCTAGGTGGAGGTCTTCTTTTGATGTAGAATAGTGTCACTGATCATAATGTGATAAGCTTTTGCCTAATTAGTCACTGTAATTAATGAATGATGAAAGAGAAAAATGTGAACTAGTTTCATTCATGGTTCATAGAAGCCATTAAATATATATACATAAATCACAGAAGAATGTGGCACATGACAAAAATGGATTTTTCAATAATTTTTTGATAAGCTGAGGGCGAGCTTAGGAAAGAATAATGGAGTGAGTACTAGTGGGAGGTGACTGAATGGGCCCTGGGAAACACATCCTGTTGTTGGTTTGTACATGCAATGAAAACTTTGTAATGCTGCATAAACTAAAGCAGGTGCATATGGCACAGCCAACACTGCAGTGCCAAATTGAACCATGCTGCAGTTAAGTCATGGGTGGCGAAATGCCATAGGCAGAGAGGTTATGATGATGATGGGTGGAATATCAACCTCACTTAACAAATACAGTATATTTAATTTGTCAATAAGCAAAAGCAAGCAATGTGACTTGCCACCACCACACGTCCCTGCCACTGCTGTGACTCCTCTCACTCCAACCTCCTGGGCCTCCTATGTGGCACTGGTGCTGCTGCTGGCCCAGGAACTGGTGGTCTGTAGAAAACCAGCTAGAAAAATATATACACATTTTAGATACCAGATTCACCTCCTAAGTAACTATTATTATTTTGAACAAAGTGCATTAGCAATACATCACTACAGTTCGGGTGGCAGTATCTTTGTTCAAAGCTGTCACTTTGGGAGTTTTGTTGGTTGACATGTGAGAAAAGCCAGGTAGGCAAGCCAACCACAATTGTTTTTCTTGTAATGGAGGGACAGAGCTATGATGAGTCATTGAATGGCAATGAAAGGGTGGAAGGGTCAATCAGGGATGTATGTATGGTCTTGGTTGGCTAATTTAATGGGATCTCAGTCATTACGTTTCTGCCATGCTGCACTATCATGGGAGCCACTGGTATAGTGTACAAATGAATGAATAACACAAGATTGGGGTGGCATGACCATGGCCATTTTCTCATTTTTACCATGTTAGCATGAGCAAGAAAGCCTTCTCATCAAATGTGTGGTAAATATACAATACCTTACTTGGCCCTGCAAATTCACAGTGCCAAAATTAAGTTCTCTTAGTCTTACAGTACCACAAGACATACAAGGGGAGACGGATAGCTTAGTAAAAGAACAGAAGAATGCTACAGGCTGGAGGAAGCCAGATACAGAAAATGCAGGGATAACAAGAATTTAACAAACATTAGATGGAGGAGTTGAAAAAAGAGACAGTATAAAAAAATACACAAGACAAAATTATTTTACTAGTGGGGAGAGGTAAAAGTTACATAGAAACAGTAATAATAGGACTTACTGGGGCCAGCAGAACCATCTGCTGCAGTGCTGTTGGTAGTGGTTCCACCCGCCATGTTTCTGGTGATGGCAGACCCCTCACTCTTCTCCTGTGATGCCCTCCTCCCTTGGAAGCTGATATAAGAAATAAAGAACATAAAAAGATTAGTGGTACAGTTAAATAAAAAAATATATATTTTGACAGGCAGACGCAGTAGCATTGTACCTTTCTAAATCAGATAGCCTATTGCCCTATTCCTAATTTCCTACACCTTAGCCCTATTCCTAATTTCCTGAACTAAATTTTGAATTACTAATCCATTGCATTCTCCATCTCTTTGATGGGCCAACTCAGACTCCCTTTTCAATGCATACAACACATGACTGGGGGATTGGGAATGTATGAGTTACATAACTAGACACAGACAATTCTAACTCCATGATACTACTATCTAAGATCGTAAATAGTCAGCACAAGTGAGCTACAAGTAGTTGACTCTGAGCACCTGGCTAGCTCAAGCTGGATCAGATATTATTTGTAATGTAAACTTAACTTACCTCTGAGTGTGAGCAGGATGCTGAATTTTAGAAAACAAAAACATTTTTTTTTCTCACCAAGCCGTGCAACCTCAACACCTAGCAGATCGAGCTGGTCCTGTTTGTGGTCACTGATGTCCACCCAGTGGTCCCTCAGCTGCTGTATCATGTGCTGCATCCCTGTACTGCTGCACATGCACCTCTGCACTCTCCTCACAACAGCTGATGATTCTACAGGGCATAACATCTTTCAGGTCTGCTGCCAGCATTGAGGGGAGGTGATGCTGGAGCCAAAAAAACAGTGCAACCACCTCTGCCTCCGTAAAAATGGGACACAGCTGTATCCTTGAGCAGTGCAGGCAGCCAAAGGGTGTGCTGCTAGTGGTACCGGTGCTTCCTACTGCTCTGCCATGCGGCTGGGTGAAAAAAAAAACTAAGAACAACAACACGAAGCTGAGAGGAAGAACTAGGACGTGGAATACAAGGAAGGAAAGGGAAAACAAAAAAAGTTTAAAAAGTCATGAAAAAATAAAAAAACACAAAAACCTAAAATACACACACAGAAAGAACACACGCTAATAACAAATATGTAAATAAAGGATGGATGAGTGGGACAGGATGAGGATTGAAACAGATTGTAAGAGCAGGCCCAGCATCATGCAGAAACAGCAGAGAAAGCAGTTAAAACCAAAGGCAGTACCTATGCACACCATATGGTATTATTCATGCTGATTTTCAGCGTGAAATGCAGTACAGGTGTGAAAAAACAGTAGGAAGCGTTGAACGAGTATTTTTCTGCATGTTCGTGGAGTTCCACTGAATCTGGCAGACTTTTTTTGTAACTCTGCAGAATTCCGTGGAGAAAAACTCTGTGAGTCCTGCCCAGGCCTAGTCAGCAAGCAATGTACGCTGATTGTCATTTCAGAGAAAGAAAGAAAGAAAGAAAGAAAGAAAGAAAGAAAGAAAGAAAGAAAGAAAGAAAGAAAGAAAGAAAGAAAATAGGCTCAGGAGCTGAGGAAGCTCTTCACTAACTCCAGAGTCTAAAATAAATTATAGGAAGTCCCTCTGGTGGTTGCAACAGAGGAATTTCCTGCCTCGTGGGCTAGGATGGCCTGGGGCTATCCTCAGCACACAAGCATGGGTATGGAGGACAGCCTGGAGCCATCCTTTGTACTGAAGCGCTTAATTCCGCCAGCTAAGGATTTAAAAGTAATTCCGTGTTACAAAAGTAATGTAGAATTACTAATTTCCTTCAATTCCACATGTGGAATTCTGAATTCCACCAAGGCCTAATTATTACGTGGGTTGGACCACAATCCATCCACTTTCTCACAATTGGGAGCTGGTGCGTAAGTTCCATTGTGTTCTGCTATAATGTAGTTCAGATCAGGGTACTGTTTAAAAAGGTAGCTGTGGTATAAAGATGACTTACGCATCATGTGCTGGTTTAAGGGTTCTAGGTGGAAACAGAAGCTGGCATACTGGAATTGTAAATAAGTTGATTTGAAACTATGGAATGGTCTTCTGTTATCATTACACAGTATTTTGTTACATTAGGGGTTCATTTTGTTTTATTGAGATACTGGCTCAGATACAGTTATTATAACAGTAATTCCCCCTAAAATGTACAAAGCAGCACTGTATACATTTGTTGTTTGTATAAACTGAAGTGAGTCTCTCTGTGAAATCATTATGGCAATAAAAATACAACAGGGAATATCTACTGGTTGCCAACAAGCAATGTTACAAAATTGTTAACTTTACAGTTGATGTTGTGCAGTTAGAAGGTACCAACATTTACAGAGGCTATGGTTTCAAACATGTTAGATTTCTTTACTGATTGGCTATATTATACATAGGTAACAAAATATATGAACTTAAGAGGCAGTCATTCAAGTGCATGTATGTTCACAAGAGTGTAAATCAATCCTCTTGAATTGTTTACCAAACTATAACTGGTTTTACACACGCACACTTTTTTACAGTTGCCAATGAAGATACATACCTTGTTACACTCATAGGCCATTTTTTACAATAACTATCTGCACTGTAGCTGTATGTATGAAAGGTAAGCATTTGTTTAGATTATTGGTGTCAATGGTCCGGTCTATTGCGATACCTCATAGCCTTCTTATTTTGTCCAAGTTTACATATGGAGCAGGTGTGGAAGTTATGAAAACTCAAAAATTTTAGGTCAAAGTCTTGTTTTTTCTGTGGTCAGTTAATTCTGATTCTCAGAATAGGTCCTTGGTGTTTGTCACTTGACAGAAGCTATTTGCGCCATGGCAGGTTAGCACCAGTTAATGTGAGATTGTTTCTGAGGTGGTGCTAATGTGCTGATTTGTTATATATAATATAATAATGATGGTCTTCGTGGACTTGAGTGATTTATCATATTAGTGTTGCATTAGAATCCCTTTTTCTGCTTTTTCTTCTTATCGAAGGACATGCCATGTTCGATATTTTAATCCCCTGCACTGTTTTGTCAAATTGCTGTTTGTTATATCCGTCATTCGGTCTAATAATTCCTCTATTTTAATGTTGTATATTGTATATTTAGCACAGTTCCTTCTTGCTTTAAACATTTCCATTTTAAGGATTTTTTTATTACTGGTTTTTATAACAGCTCTTGGGTTCTAAAATTGAGTTTACAGCTGGTGAGTATCCCGATAGAATGTATTTCCCTAATGCTGATTATCTTATCTAAGGAAATGATCGGGATTCTCGAAATCTGTGACATCAGTTGGATTTTCTGAAAGTTCTTATTCATGTTTGTGGTAGATTTCAGGAGAGGTGGGACACACCATTTCCAGATGTCAGGGATGTTGTCAGTAAATTATGCTCAGTATATCTTCTGGCACTTATTTTCCTGGAACTCAACATCACATTGGCAATCTCATGTCTCATGAAGAAATAGGTAAATGAGGCCTCTTGTAGCTGAACCAGGGAGCGGGAGAAGATTTCATTACAAACCAATTGAATTCAATGTGAAACCATTTCCAAAAGTCTAGGACATTATTTGAATGTAATGTGCCTTGTGCGGGTGAAACGTAACACATTTATCTAGAGTGCTAAGTGTTACTGTATTTGTATTTTGTGCACTCCTTGTAATGGAGACGCATCTCTAGAAAAAAATTATATTTTGTTCCTCAAAGGTGTTTATTTCTTATAAAGAAAATAATTCCTCCCTCTACTGTTAACCTGCATGTCGACTGGCAGTCTGAGATTTAACCAAATTGCCGTTGACGTTATGGAAAAGATAGGATACTATGCAAAACAAAGCGAAGACACCACGCTAACCTAGCAAATGAGCCAAAATAATGTGTGACAAGTATGAAAGGAAAATGTTGCTAATTGGGCTCCGTTTATTTTTCTCACCTGCGAGCATCAGATAAGTAAAAATAAAAGGAAGGGCTCATTTGTAAAGCTTACAAAGGTACATGCCAGGGTTCATCTTTCCTTGGACTCACTATTTAACAGAAGTAGGAAGAATTCCTGAAAGGTCATACTCGGTTTATCTCACCTCAGATTTTCAACCCTGATTTGTAAGAGATTGGGAAAGAGGTATGGGGGAGAGGAACTGCCTACGGTCAAGTTTAAAGGTTAGATAGAAAAATATTGCAGCTAAGTTGCTCAACTCGGACTTTAGGACGCTGTTGCCTACTTCTGATGAACTCAAAATCAGTGCTATGCCTCTAGTACAGATGAGAAAACAAGCGTGGCAAGTGAATCCACAGCAAAAAAGCACTGATGTCAGTGACTGCTCCGAGACACCTATTGCTCAATGGCTTTAACATGATATTTAGGGCCCGATTTATGACCTGCAATAGTAGTAAAATAAGCAGAAATTAATTGTGTATCTACTTTTTGATTCAAAAGATTAAAAGTTGTTTTTTTTTGCACTCACATTTACTGCCACCTGTTTGCAGGTGGGATGCCAAATCGGACAAATATTGTTAGTTGTCACCCATTTGTTTGGCCCAGTGTGGAAAATGGGTTCTAAAACAGACAAATACCCAGGTTATTCCTGTGCAACCTGGTGGGATATTGCTGGCATTTATTCCCCTTGAGGATGCCACTTGTTTGAAACATATTTTCAGAATCTCATGTGTTTGTCAGTTCGAGATTAGGAACATAACAACTTAATTGATGTGTCTATTATTTATACTGCACAAGTAGTTCCTCAAGCCAATAGGTACTGATCACCCACACTTCTCCAAATGTTACCAGCCTAATCCTTGATGGTAACCAGCACAAGACCTCAGCCACAGGTGTACAGTACATAGGGAAAGGTATGTGGAAGACATTGTGACACGAAAGGGTTAACTAGCTTAGGCAGTGGTGTTGAGTGAAAATACATACAGAAAAGTTGTGTATCATGTTGAGCTTGTGATATTTGTTTTTGCCATTCCATAGACACAACTATCTGCCAAGGTGCTTTATTTACGGTACCAGGCCAAGGCATATTAATTGTGAAACACATCCTATTGATGTTGTACTGTCCCTGAAAGAGCAAGATATTGTGTAAACCACCTTTTAGTATATGAAAAGGAGGGGTGCAGCTGAGGGAGTCATACAAATCTGCAAAAGGCCCACCACAGCTGCTCCTGTTGTACCGTTTTCTAGGGAGTAAGACACAGAAAGGTCAGAGTAGGCTTTATGGTGTTAGCTACTAAGTCAAGTCCAGGGGTGATGGGCCAGATTCTCCTACTCTATTTTGATTTACAGAATTACTATTGTGCCTTGATTTACTGTATTGTGAATGATTCATTCGAGACTGTTTCTTTCTGATGCGATCATTATGCTAGCATTACACTATAAATACACATGCAAATGTTCTGCTCATTGAATATATATATGTATATGTAATTATATGCATATACATATACACACACATATATATATATATATATATATATATATATATATATATATATATAAATATGTATATATATATATATATATATATATATAAACACACACACACCTATATATATATATATATATATATATATATATATATATATATATATATATATTCAATTAAAAAAACAAAGTTTGCAGGGACTTTATAGTTATGCTCACATTTTAAACATATAAAACCATAGAAATTCACCAGTTAGAGTGATCTGAAGTAACTATAACTCGTGACCTAAGGTAACTATAACTCGCGCCCCCACCATGCACAGTTTTTTCGTCAACAATTTTATTGCAGATCTTACAGTGATATTATCAATGATGTTATCAAGGATGTCATAAGTGCCGTAATTTGTGGGATAGTTAGTAGTGCATGGCAAGGATGTGAGTTATAGTTACCTTAGGGCATGAGTTATAGTTACTTGAGGTAACTATAACTGTAACTGGTGAATTTCCATGGTTTTATACGTTTAAAATGTGAGCCTAACTATAACATCCCTGTAACCTTTGTTTTTTTAAGTGGATGTCTATGTTTTTTTAAATTCTATTTCCTAACTATAACAACCCTGTAACCTTTGTTTTTTTCAGTGTATAGCTATGGTTTTTGTGACGTCTTTACAATACTGTACGTTAATCCAACCACTGCTGCTCAAGCCCTTTGACCGTGCATGACGGTGTTTGGCCACAGGGCATGGCAGGCTGTTGTGCATCCATTTTAGTTCCCTGCTTGGGCACTGGAGATAGTGTAGCTTTTAGCTTGCACACCTGTTGCCCTTTTTGCCTGATCCCCTTTGACCTATTTTCATGATCTGTTTTATTCTATTTAATTATTTATATCCTTTTAGCACTCTTTTCAGATGCATGCATTAAAGAGAAATGTTTTTATCTAATCAGTAGTATTCTTAGAAAGCTTAATTATCAGTGATGTACGTGGGTAATTTCATCATGCCTTTTTTGTTTTATGTTGCCAAGAACAGAATGCAAACATGGCTAGTAATTGTTATTTAATTGCCAACACAAGTTTGCGCACAAAATTTGATGTTCAAGTACATACTTTCATCAGGATTCCTGCACAAGCAATAGCATGTGCCCTATAAAAACACTTCACAAGACCAGGGTCATTAGAGGGGGTTCTGCCAGGATACACCCTTGTGTTCCTATGATTCCCAATCCAGAGACTAAGGGGCCAAAATCACCATGAGGTAATGGGGTTGGGGGCATTTCACATGGGCACTGTACTGGAAGATTAGGCTTATTATGCACAGCTCTCACTTCAGGGTAGGGTTTAGGTCTTATTATTAGGAATCGCATATTTCATGTTAGTGCAATATGTTGGGAGTTTTCATGTTTGCCACTTTTGTGCTCATCATTCTGCTTCTGTTGTTTCTCATTGTCATAATCATTGCAGCACATGCACTTTATTGTAGATTGCAGTCCTTTCAATAAATATATTGAAAACTTTCCTGCATCTTCTTCATTGCTTGTGTGTGTGTGCAAGAGAATTCTTTCTAACAAGAGAAAAGGGGTTAGATTTGCTACACCAGTAGTTCCCTGTGAGCTGTTTTTTGCAAAGTGCCTAGCTGTGGATTTTGGGCTCTAGCTCAGCCGGCACCTAGGAAGACATAGCAAACCTGCACATTTTTGAAGACTAGACACCTAGGGGAATCCAAGATGGGGTGACTTGTGGGGCTCTGACCAGGTTCTATCACCTAGAATCCTTTGCAAACCTCAAAATTTGGCCAAAAAAACACTTTTTCCTCTCATTTCCGTGACAGAAAGTTCTGGAATCTGAGAGGAGCCACCAATTTCCTTCCACCCAGCACTCCCCCAAGTCTCCTGATAAAAATGGTACCTCATTTGTATGGGTAGGCCTAGCGCCCGCGACAGGAAATACCCCAAAACACAGCGTGGACATCACATTTTCCCAAATAAAACAGCTGTTTTTTGCAAAGTGCTGAGCTGTGGATTTTGGCCTCTAGCTCAGCCGGCACCTAGGGAAACCTAGCAAACCTGCACATTTTTGAAGACTAGACACCTACGGGAATCCAAGATGGGGTGACTTGTGGGGCTCTGACCAGGTTCTATTACCCAGAATCCTTTGCAAACCTCAACATTTGGCCAAAAAAACACCTTTTCCTCTCATTTCGGTGACGGAAAGTTCTCAAAGTCAAAAAAGTGCAGCCCTCACCATTCCAAGTGGGACGATTTTGAAAGTTACCAAGCTCTCATGGCCCAAATGTAAAATCAAAACCCAAAATAATCAAATGTCCTCATACTACCCTCATTTGTGTGGGTAGGCCTAGCGCCCGCAACAGGAAATACCCCAAAACACAGAGTGGACATCACATTTTCCCAAACAAAACAGAGCAGTTTTTTGCAAAGAGCTGAGCTGTGGATTTTAGCCTCTAGCTCAGCTGGCACCTAGGGAAACCTAGCAAACCTGTGCGTTTTTTAAAACTAGACACCAAGGGGAATCCAAGATGGGGTGACTTGTAGGGCTCTGACCATGTTCTGTTACCCAGAATCCTTTGCAAACTTTAAAATTTGACCAAAAAAACACATTTACCTCTCATTTCGGTGACAGAAAGTTTCCAAAGTCAAAAAAGTGCAGCCCTCACCATTCCAAGTGGGACGATTTTGAAGTTACCAACCTCTCATGGCCCAAATGTAAAACCAAAACCCCAAATAATCAAATGTCCTCTTACTTGCCGTGGGATAAGATGTTTTAGTGTGCGGGGGAAGAGCTGAAAGACTTTTACCCCCTTCGGTTGGGTAGGGGCATAACCAGGCCCATACTGGTTGGTAGCCACTACCCCAATGTTATTTTTTTTTTAATTCCATGGCATCTAGTAGACTTTCTGCCCCTCGGGGTGTGGATTGGGGGTAATTGCCTCATCTGACCACTGGTGGGCAGAACAACTTTGTCCCCATTTATTTGGGGTGGGTGTATGGCCATACCCGACCCTCTTATTTTTTTTTTTTAAAAAGCATCCCTGGTCTCTTTTGGGCTTTCTGCCCTCCTTGGGGGCAGATGGGCCTTCCAAAAAAAGGCTGATCTGCTGGCCAACAGTAATGTGCCCCCATGGGGAGTGGCCCTTGCCCAATGGGCTGCCCCCAAACAAAACACACACATACACACACACCAATCCTCATGTCTAGTCGTTTCTGCCCCCGAGGGAGCAGATTGGCCTAACAAAAATAGGCTGATCTGCCCCCAAGGGGGGCAGATATTGCCTAAATACAATTTGCCCCCCAGGGGAGCGATCCTTGCCTAAGGAGTCGCTCCCCATACATAAAAACATAAAGTAAATAAGAATATATACATATATATATATTCTTGGTGTCTAGAGGTTTCTGCCCCCCCCCTGGAGGCGGATAGGTCAAAATATATTAGGCCGACCTGCCTCCAGGGGGGGGCAGAATAAGCCTAAAAATATTTTGCCCCCTGGGGAGCGGCCCTTGCCTAAGGGACCGCTCCCCTGATGTGTTGGTATAAAAAATAAAAAAAAATCCCTGGTGTCTAGTGGCTTCTGACCCCCCCCCCCCCCCCCCCGGGCTGTCTGGCCTAATATAATTAGGCCAATCTGTACCCGGGGGGCAGAAATGGCCTAAAAATTATTTGCCCCCCCCCAGGGAGCGACCCTTGCCTAAGGGGTGGCTCCCTACATATCAAAGAAAAAAAAAAGAAAAAAAAATATCCCTGGTGTCTAGGGATTTTCTGTCCCCCCTGGGGGCAGATTGGCCTAATTATAATAGGCTGATCTCCCCCGGGAGGGCAAAAATGGCCTAAAAATATTTTGCTCCCCTTATGTGTAAGTATTAAAAAAAAAAAAAATCCCCTGTAGAGCGACCCTTGCCGAAGTGGTCGCTCCCCACATAAAAAATAAAATATGCCGGGTGTCTAGGGGTTTTCTACCCCCGGGGGGGCAGAAATGGCCAAAAAATAATTTGTTCCCCCGGGGAGCGACCCTTGCCTAAAGGGTTGCGCCTTACACCAAAAAAAAAAAGTATACCTGGTGTCTAGGGATTTTCTGCCCCCTCTAACCCCCGCCCCCGGGAGGGGAGAGCAGCCTAATTATATTAGGCTGATCAGCTCCCGGGGGGGCAGAAATGGCCTAAAAATGGTTTGGCCCCCGGGGAGCGGCCTTTGCCCAAGGGGCCGCTCCCCTCTTGACAATTACCCCCCAAAAAATATCTGTGGTGTCTAGTGGGCATTTTTGCTGCCCGATCGCATCGTGATCGGGCAGCAGAAATGCTTGCAGAGACATGTAAGGAAAGCAAAAGCCTTTCCTTTCCTTTCCTGCCTCTGCTGGCCCCCTCTTTCAGAGCAGAAGAGAAATGCTGAGCATTTCTATTCCGCATCACGGGAGGTAACCTCTGATGAGGTCAGCATGCAATCTCATGCTAACATCATCAGACGTCACTGCAAGGGTCAAGGGCGAAGGGGAAGCGCTTCTTCTTCCAGCTCTGCCATTGTGGGTTGGGGGAACGTAACCATTACGTCCCCGGCACAGAACAGGTTAACTCCTTACCTTTCCTCCCACAAAGTCAGAAGAGACTTCTTGAACATTTCAGCAATTCCTATTCCAGATAGGATAGTTTGGAATAATGTTCCCTTCAATATATACGGTCCTACTGAGGTCATTAAAATTCCATCTGTGTTTAAAATATCATTGACTGATGTATTTACACCTGGTGTTGTTTCCAGTGACTGGAAAGACAGTGAATTCTATGCTTGCTGAGGAAGATGACTACATTGCTTTTGAAAGTGAAGATGTGTACATGAGTACATCGAATTATGGGGCAATGTACTGTTATCATCATTGGGGACATTACTTTCTTCACCGAGCTATTAAACACAGATTAGTTTACAATTACACACAATTGGAACATTGTTCAACTCCACCTGTGGGTAGTTCCAAAACATGTGTAGATATGTTTGCATATTTTACCTGGCATGACACTAATAAGACTGAGTCATATTATTTCAAATTACCACCATCCAAAATGTGGTAAATACTGCTAACTGACACCAGAGTCATTTATCCAGATTCATTTGTTTCCCGGCTTGCTGTTGATAGCTATGAGTTTTTGGAAAAACATTATTGAATTGAAGAGTGCATGGGGAACAAAAGATCAGCAAATACAGGGTAGGGAAGCTTATTTAGAGCATGCCTTATTCTCTTACAAATTATATTTTGAATGAAACTGTCTAGCAAACATCCTGCCTAGGTTTAGCAAAAATAAAAGAGATGAACGCTCCCAGTATCCCCACACCAGTGAATTTTGAAACTTGGCAAACACTCCTAAATGTCACCGAAGAAGTATTGAATGCTTGGGTTCAGAATGGTACCTTTATTTCCTCACTTTCCAGTCCCGGCAGGTGGGTACTGTGGCCAAAGGACACAAATGGTTGCCAGGCACGTTTTGTCAATTCCTCAGGTGGTTAACACTCGGGTACCGTCACTGCATATAGTGTGAGAAAACTATGCCAACATTGGTTACGCTCTTCACTTTAGCAGCAGTGAAGAAACATCTTAGTCTCATGATAGAGGAAGTAGACTTACAGTATTTTTTGTTAGGTTCAACAAAGCCATGCTTGGAACCATTTCTGTATGCTTTATATAATGAAATATGGAAGCTTTCCCAAATGGAAGCCACTGCACGTTTAAGGCAGATAGACAAGGAAAACATGGAAAAGGAGTTAACAGTTGTCGATAATGGTGTGAACACTCTGTCCAACAGAAATTATACCATAAAGAATATTGTGTCTTCTGCAATATTCAGAATGACATGTCCTTTTTACAACATGGGCAAAGTCAGCTGCACTCTATTATGCAGCTAGGTTGGATACTGCAGGTTCTCAAATACGGCCGTGTGCCATTGTAAAACATTAACAGTAGTGACTTATTTGCTGTTTTTAATTTGTCTGGAGATCAACAGATAATGGCTAAGAAGGAAGCTACTTACACAATAATTAAAAACAAAAAACTAGTAAAGCTGCCTTCCACTGTGGCAGAAATACCATGGTTAGCACATGGAGTTCTAAACTTACCTATATCCACTTTTCGTTGAAAAAAATGTTTGAAACATCTTGCTGTAGGCAGATATGAGTGGTTAGGAGGCAGTTACATACACGAAGAGTGGGAGTTTGCCTTTCAATTTCTGGTGTCTAAATGGCAAAACTAATCTCAGACTGTTAGTCATTCAACGATCTGTAAGCAAGTTTCTTTGCACAGCCTTTTCAATGCTGAGGTCGCCAGATTGGCATGCTTTCTAAAGGGTACACCTTTCCCTTTGATTTGTTAGGTATTTCATATATTTTCGAATGGAAGTCATGTGGTTCTGAACAATCAAAGCTGCTGTGGCATGAAGCCTGGCATTGCCTACGCAATTTCGGTTTCTCAAATGGTAACTTATTGTGGCCATGTTCTCTTCCCCTCCAAAAGTGAGATAAGGGTAGCAGAAATGTGGCCACACATTGCAACTTTTAATGTGAATTTTGACAAGCTTAGCAGACTAAAAGCGATATTGTTCTAAAAACAAGTAGCTCTGACATCAGCCCCCTATAAGCACCCAACCTTGAACCATGCACGCCCTTTGCTTGTTTGTGGCAAGGGTTTCCTGCAAGGCCTTGCCTGCAGCTAGACCCTGTGGACAACCCCCTAACCACCCAACCCAGCCGTTTGGCCAAGCACCGCAGGATTTGGCTACAGCCTGTCTCTCTGGGTGTAAGAATAGGAGTAAGAGGGTATATCTTGGGATGAGTGTAGCTGTGAGAGTCTCTGAAAGAGAGAGTGCATGCATCAGTGCCTTAGTGGGTGCGTCAGTGTCTGTGCAGGTCTGTGAGTTGGTGCATGAGTGTGTCAGTGGGCCTGTAAGTGAGTGTGTGAGAGTCTTAGTGGGTGTGTGAGTGGTTGCATGAATGTCTGAGTGGGTGTATGAGTGGGTGCGTGAGGGTCTCAGTGGGGCTGTGAGTGGGTGCACTAGGGTCAGAGTGGGTCTGTGAGTGGGGGCGTGAGTGTCTGAGTGGGCCTCAGAGTGGCTGCATAAGGGTCTAAGTGGGTGTGTGAGTGGTAGAAATAGGTTGAAAGAGAGACCGAGAAAGCAAGAAAGAGAGTGTAAGAGAGAGAGAGAGAACGTTTTTTGGGCTTTGATGGATGATATATTTAGAAGGCCTCCACCGTGGTTCCTGATCATTATTTGTTTTTTATTATTATTGGTCCTTTAAGGGCTATCTGGGACCACGGGGGAAGCATCAAGGCCTCTCCAGTGGCCCCATTGCTCCAGCAAGCAGGCAGCTGCTTTTAACAGCAGCTTCCCGGTTGCTGGAGAAATGTTTTCATTTGTCTTCCCTGCATGCATCTCTGCTGGACAGGGAATACAAATGAAAACTCTGCTTTCTGACAGCGGGACCTCCTTGACAGGTATATATATGGTGTACAGGTATGTATATATATATATATATATATATATATATATATATATATATATATATATATATATATATATTTGTGCTAGTATTGTGAGCGTTTCGCTACTGTTTAACTATCGTTGTCAATATATTTGCTTGTGCTATTGTTTTATCAAAGCCATATTGTTTCATCTACATGTGTGTGTTTCTCCTTGCTGAGTGTCCTTATTGATTCATACCTGACCGATATTACTTGGGTTATTTGCCAGCAGTCAGTTCAATATAACAGGAAATAATTATTTGCATGTATCTGGTGATTAAAAAGTCTTCCATTACCTAACTGTAACTTGATCCAGCCTGTATGGATCTTCGGGATACCACAGTGTTGGAGTGTTCTTTATGGAGCACACACATGCAAACCGTTGATTAATGTCCTCTTTGTGTTACAGCTCTTCCCAAATGCCTCACTTTCCATTCTCTTGGGATATTCTGCACTCCACAACAACATAAAACAGTGAACATTGCCCAAAAGTTTGTCATGGTCACTTTCGACTACAATTAGGTTACACTCTGATTTTACCCAAGATTGTCTATCAAATTGCTATGTCCAGCTACGTTAGATAATTCACATTTTAAATCTGCTTATATATTAGACCTCTGTGATTTCAGAACACAATGCCGGCGTTAGAATATGAACCTTGCACATTACATACATTTCGATAAGCTAAAATGTTTTCTATTTATTTAATACACAATTGAATAGCGAAATTAATCTCTTTTCTAAAAGCAATGATAATATCACAACTGAAGACGGATACATACAATGCAATATGAACACTTTTTGACGTGCATTCAATGCTCAGTTTTTCCTCAATAGAGATTGAGACATGCCAGCTTTGCTGTCTGACAAATAATTCAAGGTCTGTTGAATACAATGCAGATGTTTGATAGTGACAGAGGGGTGCCTCCCAGAGGGCAATGGGAGGTCCACTTGCTGACAATGGGAGATAAAATTGAAAAGAAAATGTGTGTTTGAAATAGATACCACCGTGAACATTAAAACACACACGATATCCCTGTTTATATTCTGAGGGACAGAAAATTGCTTTCTTGGAAAGCTACTGGATCATAATTAACTGTCTTTCAAATGATGTTAATGTTCCTTTTTACCATAAAACCACACCAATAAAAAATATATAAATATGAACTAGGAGCTCAGAATCAAATACCTAATAGAGGGACAAACACAAGTTGTTATTTTTATGTACCAAGGACCTGAACCTTTAATATTTAGTTTGTAATTCTAAGCACTGTAAGCCTCATTACAAGTTTGGCGGACTGATGGTAAGACTGCTGCGGTGGCGGCTGCCAAAAGACTTCCATGTTGGCAGTCGTAAGACCGCCGTATTACAGGTTACACAGCAAAGACTGACAAAATCCAGCCAAAATTCAGAAACCCCCAGAAAACTGGAGGGCAAGAAAGAGGTGGTCAACCACCAGCACTGCCAGCTCATAAAATGTCTTCAAACTTATAACGACCCACAAATCACAATAGCTGTCCTTCTATGGCAGACCAATGGTGGTCAGCGGGCAACACTGTAATACACTACCCAACATTGGATAGTTTAAAATCCCCACACCTGACACACACACACACGACACACCTACACACTGCACTATAAAACACATGCCTTCACACACCAGAATCCTTTGCAACCAGAATGTCATACACCGCAAGAAAGAGGCTGCACACAGAAATCATAAACCATATATTAGAAATGGGGTCTTTGGTTGGCAGTCAGGTTACCCCCTGTCCAAGCAAGGACCCTCAGTCTAGTCAGGGTAAGTCACACACAATCCAAATTATCCTCTGCCCACCCTTTGGTAGCTTGTCACTAAGCAGCCAGGCTTAACTTAGAAGGCAATGTGTAAAGTATTTGTGCAAGAAATCATGCAATAACACAGTATAAACATCACAAAAATACACCACACAGGTTTAGAAAAATATAGAATATTTCTCTGGTTAAAATAAGGTCAAAACGATCAGGATTGATAAATACAAGTTAAAATATCACTTTTGTAATGATAAATAGAGTCTTTAGTTCTTAAAAAGCAGTAAGTGTCTTTTGTGAGCACAAAGTACCTGGTTTGCGTCTAAATTATCCGCAAGGAACTGCAGAGGAGGAGATGCATGGAAAACGGGGAGGTCTGCGTCAGTTTCTCTGGGTGCACGCAAACGATGTGTTGATGCTTTTCCATGCAACAGTGGCTTTGCGTCGATTTCCAGCATGCAGACTTGGATCCTCCTTTGGGTTGCTTGGTATTTGGTCACCCCGGGGATGATGCAGAGAAATCCTGGGTGTGCAGGGCGAAGTCACAGGAGCTGTGTCGATCCGGTGGGCGATGCGGGAAAATTTCTGTGGGACGGCAGGCACTGCGTCGTTCTGGCTCAGCTATGCGTCGATCCAGTGGGCGGTGCGTTGAAGTTCTGGTCGCAATGCGTGTGCTGCATCGATCTCCACTCAGGGAGCTGGGCTGCATCATTCTGGTTCAGCGTTGCAGTGATTTTCTCACCGCAGGGCAGGCTGTGCATTGATTCTGACAGGGTGTGCTTCGATTTCCCGCACAAGGAGTTCTTTGCAGAGATGAAGTCTTTTTGGCCCTGGGACTTCAGGAAACAGGAGGCAAGCTCAATCCAAGCCCTTGGAGAGCACTTCTCAACAGAGTCAGAGGGCAGGAGGCAGCAGGGCAACAGCAATGCAGCAGTCCTTTTTGGGAAAGCAGTCAGGTGAGTCCTTTGGGCAGCCAGGCAGCTTCTCTTAGCAGGTTGCAGGTTCTGGTTCAGAGTTCCTTTCCCAGTCGGTATCTTGTCAAGAAGTGTCTGAGTTGGTAGGGGCAGAGACCCAGTTTATATACCCAAATGTGCCTTTGAAGTGGGGGGAGATTTCAAAGAGTGGCTTAGAAGTGCACAAGGTCCCCTTTCAGTTCCATCCTGTCTGCCAGGGTCCATGTAGGGGGTTTGGCAATCCATTGAGGGCAGGCCACTGCCCTTTCAACTGTAAGTGTCAGGCCCTCCACCTTCCCACCCCAGGAAGACCCATTCAGCATGCAGAAGGGTGCAGGTGTGACTGAGCATCCTGTGTTTGGTGTTGTCTGAGTGAAATGCACAAGGGAGCTGTTAACTAACCTAGCCAGATGTGGATTGTATGGTACAGAAGGATTTAAGTGCAGAGAAATGCTCACTTTCCAAAAGTGGCATTTCTAAAATAGTAATATTAAATCCAACTTCACCAGTCAGCAGGATTCTGTATTACTATTCTGGCCATATTAAATATGACCCTATTACTTTTTTCAGATCAGAATCTACCACTCAAACAGTATATGAGGGTATCCCTAATGTTAGCCCATGAAAGGAGCAGGCCTCACAGCAGTGGAAAACGTATTTAGGAGTTTTACACTACCAGGACATTTTCACTACACAGGTATATGTCCTGCCTTTTATTTACATACCACCCTGTCCTATGGGTTACCTAGGGCCTAACTTAGGGGTGACTTATTTGTAGAAAAAGGGAAGTTTAAGGCTTGGCAGGTACTTTTAAATGCCAAGTCAAATTGGAAGTGAAACTGCACACACAGGCCTTGCAATGGCAGGCCTGAGACATGGTTAAGGGGCTACTTATGTGGGTGGCACAATCAGTGCTGCAGGCCCACTAGTAGCATTTAATCTACAGGCCCTGGGCACAGGTCGTGCACTTTACTAGGGACTTATAAGTAAATTTAATAAGTCAATTGGGTATGAGCCAATGTCACCATGCTTTCAAGGGAGAGAGCATATGCACTTTAGCACTGGTTAGCAGTGGTAGAGTGTGCAGAGTCCTAAAACCAGCAAAAACAGTGTTAAACGTTGAAGGGAGGCAGGCAAAAAGTCAAGGGTGACTACCCTAAGGCTGTCAGGTCTAACACCATAGATTAGGCACCCCTACACACTTCAAATAGCGCAGCACACCAAACACAAAAATAAGTACCCCACAGATTAGACTCCAACCGTCACCCATTTACATCACAGCACGCACACCACATTACCCTTTTTTTTTAACCTTTACAGATCATCCACCACTACCATGTCCCCACAAAAACATCCCTGTTTCACAGACGATGAATTGAGGGCCATGGTGGACGAAATCATCAGAGTAGAGCCACACCTATTTGGAGCACAGGTCCAGCAAACATAAATCGGCAGGAAAATGGAGATGTGGCAAAGAATAACTGACAGTGAATTCTGTAGGCACCTATCCATGCACAAGAGAGGACATCAGGAAGAGGTGGAATGACCTGAGTGGCAAGGTCTGTTCCGTGGCTGCCAGGCACCAGCTGGTGCTTCTCAAGACTGGAGGTGGACCCCCCACCTCCTACCCCTACTTTCACATCATGAGAGGAAAAGGTCTTGGACATCCTGCATCCTGATAGCATGAAAGGGGCACCTGGGGGAGTAGAGTTGGGTAAGTCACAACACCTATGATGTCACCCTAATGTTCTCTCTTGCATGCTCACAGATCACCCCATAGAATCTTAACAGGCAAACCATTCACCACCCCTGTGTCCAACTGTCCAAATAGCCCTCTCTGGCTTCCTACATGCGAAATAAACTCACCTGGGGCCATATTGTCTGTATATGGCATGTGTAGTGCAGGGACTGACAGCACTACAACCCCCAACAGGCACTGCCTCACCTGTAAGAAAACCAGAACAGTATACTATAATTTAAATTACCTTGCTTGTTAAACTAACAATCAATTCAACCCACCTGAATGCTCCACAATTGGATAGTCCATGGCAATGACAGTAATGCAATGGGCATCTGCCAGTACAACACCATCCAACACACAGGTACAGCTGTATACTCCGCTAAACTGCCCTTTAAACCTCCAACCAACCATTGAAATAAACTCACCTGGGGGTCAAGAACATATATGAAGTAAACAAATACAGAGGCTCAGGTGTGGTGGTCACTCCTAATCTGATGGCCAGTCCTGTTTCCATGGTACATTGTACAGCTGTTAGTTGACGCAATGATGCAATACTCCTAACTTGGGGGTAACATGAAGATTGTAAAGCCATACAGCAGACAAGGTATGAGTATATGAAAAGACATCTAACCACCAAGATACACAAACATCCTGTAGCAAGGTGTATGATATAGGCAATCTCTGTATCCCAAATAACTGTGCCCCAGATTTGGAAGCAAGTGTCACTGTCATATAAGGGGATCAAGTAAAGGCTTTCTGTGTATTACACATAGGTCGTGTATCTGTCAATTCCCACATATGAATGAGCACTCCTTAATAAACACTTCTAAACCACAGGTCATGTCTGAGAGTCCTTTTCAGCAATCTTTAACTGCTAACTATAATACCTTTTGCACATACATGATATGCACAAATGTACTGAATTATTTAAGTCACATTTCACATGTACTGTGTAATCAGGGTACAATCTGCATTTGATGATACTGATGGACACACTTATATTCACAATCAATGCACATACCTACATATAGGTTTGGAAAATGTCAATGATCATACAGTGACGTACTACTGCTCACTTTAGTGACTCAGCATAGGTGTGAATAACTAGCACCCCACAGACCAATGAAGTTAGGGACATGTCAGTCTTTCCTTATCCGACTAGGCAAACAGATTGGTTCAATGTATCATCAGGTAAAGTCTTATCACATAGCCATACCATAGCTCCCAAATGACCATACTCAATAATACAGACAGAGGTCAGTACAAATGCCCACAGTCATGGAACCTTCCACTTGCCATGGTCATGTATCAGTAGCCATGCTACTCACCTACGTCATTCTTAATACACATGCACAGTGGCCTGAAATGAGGAAACATACTGAAAGCTACATACAAATAAGGTATCACCAAAATCAAACCATGAAGGAGGTTGAGGTTATGGATTTCACAGGATGACAAATATCAGAGACACAAGACCACACACATGGCACCATTGGGCCCAGCTCCCATGGCAAACAGGTCTCTAGTGTGGAAAAGGGCATTACCATCTCACCGTCCTGACAGTGGGGGCATAGACGTCACACACCACAAATCTCATGCTTGACAGCACCTGGTTCAATCCATGTTCACTTCAGATGTCAGCCTGCTAATCACACTTGCGTCTGACACAGTCAGATATTGCCAAAGGAAGATAACCTTGTGAAGTGATCTGCAAAATAAAAATGTCATACATAAGGTTGGGCAGGAATTGATTGTAAAACATCATACAGCTATGACTTCTGAAAGTAGAGACCCTCCTCCACCCACGGTTCCGGCCTGCGCCTCATCCCTGGTGGTCTAGTGGGCCTCCCCACTAGCGCAGCCAGTGCTCTCTTTCCTGGTCTGTGTTCCCGTTTTCTGCTTCTCACTCTCTCTTGCCTTTGGCTTTCACTTGCTTGTGCTTTCACTCTCTCTTGCCCGCTGCCCTCTCTACCTTTTTCTGCCTGTTTTTCATTTCTTTTTGCCTTTGGGGTTTTGCCTTTTCTGCATTCTACCTTCCTTTTCACGCTCCCTTCTCCCTTCTCCCATGCCCCGTGCTCTCCCCGCCACCGCCCCCCTCCCCAGCACCCCCTGGATCACGCCCAGTGCCAGGAAGCCTGGCCCCTGGAATATCTGCTCCTACAGTGCCCGCAGCCTCATTGCTCTCACACAGGCAGATTGCCCACCTGTCACTCCACCTCCCAGAGGGACACCAAGGAACCCTTCACCTGCCAGAGCTGCAACTTTACCAGCCTCCAAAGCACAGCCCCAGGGA
The DNA here is from genome assembly GCF_031143425.1 of Pleurodeles waltl. Classification (NCBI taxonomy): domain Eukaryota; kingdom Metazoa; phylum Chordata; class Amphibia; order Caudata; family Salamandridae; genus Pleurodeles; species Pleurodeles waltl. The sequence goes on from NC_090437.1 coordinate 997,967,248, forward strand.
CCCAAGAAGCAGGATGTAACCACCTCAGCTGCATCCTCATCAACACTTGCTCCGTATACAAGCATGCTGTCCAAATCTGGATTCTCCTCAACTCAATCACCCCAGATGCTGCCTTCCTCACCGAAACCTGGTTCAACCCCTCCTTGACCCTCGACTTCGCCACAGCAATCCCCGATGGATACAAGATGATATGCAAGGACCAAACCAATCAACCGGGTGGTGGCATCACCATCGTCTACAAAGTCACCCTTCGCATCTCCACACTCTCCAAAGACTCATCAACCACCATGGAACAACTCCACTTCCAGATAGGGACCAACCCTAACACCACGCTTCGAGGGACCCTCACCTACAGACCTCCAGGTCTGCTCTCCTTTCTGCGACTCCATTGCCGACCTCGTCAGCACCATCACTCTCTCTCATCCAAGGACTATATCCTCCTGAGAGACGTCAACTTCCACCTGGAGAACCCCAACGATAACAACTCCACCACCCTGATCGAAAACCTCACCAACCTCAGACTCAAGCAACTCGTCACCGCACCGGACACACACTGGACCCCATCTTCTCCGCCAGCAACCATATCACCCACACACACGAACTCCAATGGACCGACCACTGCTGCATTCACTTCGCCTCCAGCAAACCACTGATCGCCACCGCTTACCCCAACTTCCCACAAGAAGTTGGAACCAGGTCTCCAAAGCCCAGCTCACCGCCAGCCTCAATGCTACAGCCCCCAAGCCGACGACGACGTCAACACCGCCACACACAACCTTCACAAATGGATCACTGACTGCGCCAACACCCACACCCCTCTACATAGTCTCAACAGAGGCACAGCCAAGAAAGCCAACTGGTTCACCCAGCCCTCAAAGAATCAAAGCAAGTCTGCAGACAGCTAGAGAAGAAATGGCATACCGACAAGACCCCCTCAAACCATGAAACCTTCAAAAACGCCATCAAACACCACCACGAGCTCATCAGTACCACCAAAAAACTCACCCTGCAACAACACATCAATAACAATGCCCACAACAGCAAGGAACTTTTCACCGTCATCAGAGAATTCACCAACCCCCGCTCCGACTCCACTGACATCCTCCCATCAGAAGAACTCTGCGGAAACCTCACCAACTGCTTCCACTACAAGATCGCAGATATCTACGACAGCTTCACCAACCAGGGCCCCGCTACCAACCTCACCACAAGCTTGTTGACCCAAGCGTCACCACAACCTCCGCCCTCCTCTGCTGGAACAACATCACCCAGGAGGAAAACTATATCATCATGGCAACCATCTACTCAGGAGCACCCTCTGACCCCTGTCCCTACCACATCTTCAGCAAAGCCAGCAACATCATCGCACCCAAGCTCGACAAACCATCAACCACTCCTTTGAAACAGCCACCTTCCCAGAGAGTTTGAAACATGCCGAGATCAACCCTCTACTAAAGAAACCCTCCGCCAACCCGACAGACCTCAAGAACTACTAGCCCATCTCTCTGCTCCCTTTTCCAGTCAAAGTCATCGAGAAGGCAGTCAACAAACAACTCACCACCTTCCTGGAAGCCAACAACATCCTGGACCCCTCACAGTCAGTATTCAGGAGCAACAGCAATACCGAGACTGCCCTCCTCGCTGCCACAGACGACATCCACACCCTCCTCGACCGAGGCGAGATCACAGCCCTCATTCTCGTAGACCTCCCTGCCGTCTTCGACGCAGTCTCCCACATCACACTACGCTCCCATCACCACAACGCTGGCATTCAAGACTCAGCACTACAATGGCTTTCCTCGTTCCTCACCGGTAGAACACAGAGGGTCTGACTCACCCCCTTTTTCTCGGAAGTCACCAAAATCAGCTGCAGTGTCCCCCAAGGATCCTCGCTGAGCCACATCCTCTTCAACCTCTACAAAGCCCCGCTGGCTGCCATCGACAGAAGCCACGCCCTCGACATCCTCTCCTATGCAGACAACACCCAACTGATCGTCTCTCTCACAAACAACCCTACCACCGCCAAGAACAACTTCCACGAAGGACAGGTGCCTCAAGCTGAATTCAGACAAGACAGAAGTCCTCATCCTTGGCTCCTCACCCTTCGCCTGGACCGACTCCTGGTGACCCACCACCCACGGAAATGCCCCAGTACTCACCAACCACGCCGGCAACCTCGGCGACATCCTAGACTCATCGCTCTCAATGGATGATAGGTGAACGCAGTCTCAGCAGGATGCTTCCACACCCTGCACATGCTTCGGAAGATCTACAACTGGATCTCAACCAAAACCAGGACAGTCACCCAGGCCCTCATCAGAAGCTGCCTCGACTACGGCAACACACTGTATGCCGGAACAACCGCCAAGACCCCAAAAAGACTAACGCATCCAGAACGCCTCCGCCTGTCACATCATGAACCACCCCTGCCACAGCCACACCTCTGCCCTCCTGAAAGACTTACACTAGCTACCCATCGACAAGAGAATCACCTTCAAGCTCCTGACTCTCCTACATTCCCACCAGACAGCTCCGCTCCACCGACCAGGCCCTCGCCAACATCTCCTGCATCCATAAGACCACAGCCGGAGGAAGATTCTTCTCCCACATCACCGCCAAGACCTGGAACACCCTTCCCGCCCACCTCAGGCAATCCCCCACCCTGTCACAGTTCAGGGAGGACCTCAAAACCTGGCTCTTTGACTGATCTTCAGCCCCCGCCTTCCCCCAGCACCTTGAGACCCTAATGGGTGAGTATTCGCACTCTACAAGTCCTTGATTGATTGACTGATTGAATGGTTACTCTTATTGTGCATTGTGACAAACTTAGACTATGGTGATCAAAAAGCTGCACAAAACGCCATGCAGTATTATCCAAGCACATCTGAGTTCTGTGCTTTAATGCTACTTATGACCTGTCTGATGGTCATACTAAGACCCTTATCAAGCATCTCTTTTCCACCCAATACCCCACTGAGTTGGTTAAATCACAGGACATCACATACCTACAGTCAGGTGTAGGAATCTGGCCTGGAGTGTGGTGGGTACCTAAGGTACTTACATCTTATACCAGGCCCAGGTATCCCCTATTAGGGTAGTGTAGGCAGTGTCTAGAAGCAAGGCTCTGTAGAGGTAGCTGTGGATGAGCATCCAAGGCTTATCCAGGAGACATGCAAAGCTCATGCAATACCACTGTAGTCATAAAGCACTTTCACACATAAAAGAATACACTCAGTGTTACAAAAATAAAGGTACTTTATCATGGTAACACAACACCAAAAATGCTATAGAGACAATACTCCCTTATGAGGTAAGTAATACACAAGTTATATACAGTAGTTGTCAGAAATAGGCATACGAATAGTTAGAAAATCAGTGCAAATAGTGTAAAACACAATAGAGAATAGTGGACCTAGAGGGAGCACAAACCACATACTAAAAAAATGGAATGCCAGAGTGTCACACTCACCCAGGTAAGTGGAGTGTGTAGAGGGTCGCTGGGGGTACCAGGAAAGTGCCCCTACCCACCAAGCTAAGGATAGCAGGAGTTGGGCAACAGTGAGGAAGAAGAGTCAGGAATGCAGCCTTTGAGTTCCTGGAGTATGCTGGTTATGTCCCACGCTGGAAGGAAGATTGCAGTTGGGTTTGCGTGTCCAGATTACGTCAACAAGCCTTGGCACAGGCAAAACTTGTGGTTGGCAGAAAGTGGTGCTGCCGGGGACCAGCAAAGCCCAGGAGGACTGAACCCAAGCTGGAAGGGGCCCTCAGGGTTGCAGACCTGTCCTTAAACAGGCAGCATGCACTTGTGTCCCACAGGATGAGGAAACAGAAGGTGCAAATGGGTCCCATGCAGAACTACGAAAAGGAGTCCCACGCCACAGGAGAGTCACTCAGGGAGCTGTGCTTCGCAGGAAGGAGTGCTGGGGGCTGGAGATACATGAAGACTAAAGACCCCTTGGATGAAGTGGCAACAAGCCTTGGAAGCTGCAAATGACGCGGTGCAAGAGGGTCCTGTCCTGCTTGGGAAGGCAAGGGTTTACCACCACCCAAGTTGGACAGCTGGTAGAGAAGACCATCTGGACCACTTCCGACTACCACTCGTGTTGCAGTATCCATGCAGCTCAGCAGGAGAGGGGATCCACGCAGTCGGTCGTCATTGCTGTTTGTGCCTGCAGATGCAGGGGAATGACTCCTTCACTCCAAGGGAGATTCCTTCTTCTTTCCTGTGCAGATTGAAGATGGGCTGTCCTCAGAGGATGCACGACTGGGGAAATGTTGCAGAAGCTGGAAGGAGCCAGAGAAACAATGTTGCAGGCGGAGTCTTCATCTTTGTTGCAGATTGTCGGGTCCTGGAGAGTCCAGATGCAGTTTCTTTAGTGAGAAGTCGAAGTAAGGGATGCAGAGGAATCCTGCTGGAATCTTGCAAGCCTATTTTTGAGGAACAACCCAAAGGAGAGACCCTAAATAGCCCTGAAAGGGGGATTGGTCACCTAGCTGGATGACCATCTATCAGGAAGGGGCTCTGATGTCACCTGACTGACCTGGCCAGTCAGATGCTCCCAGAGTTCCCTGCCAACCTTGGATCCAAGATGGCAAAACCCAGGGACCCTCTGGAGGCGCTCTAGTCACCACCCCTAGGGTGGTGATGGACAAGGGAGAGGTCACTGCCCTTTCCATTGTCCAGCTTTGCGCCAGAGCAGGGACTGCAGGTCCCTGACCCCGTGTAGACTGGTTTGTGCATGGAGGGCACCAAATGTGCCCTTCAAAGCATGCCAGTGGCTCCCAAGCCAAGTAACACCTATTTCCAAAGGGAGAGGGTGTAACACTCCTCTCCCAAAGGACATCCTTTGTTCTGCCTTCCTGGGCTCGAGCTGCTCAAGCAACAGGAGGGCAGAAACCTGTCTGGGAGGTGGTAGCAGCTGGGACTGCCTGGAAAACCTCGGAAGGCTGTGGAAGCAATGCCAGGGGTCCTCTAAGGAGCCCCCAGAGTGCATGGAATCAAACAACCAATACTTACAAAAGTATTGGGGTATGATTCCAACATGATTGATACCAAACATGCCGAGATTAGGAGTTACCATTATGTAGCTGGACATAGGTGGTGACCATTGTCCAATACACGCGTAACATGGTGTCCCGCACTCACAAAGTCCAGGAAAATGGGTCTGGAGTTTGTGGGGGTACCCCTGCTAGTGCAGGGGTGCCCTCACACACAGGTACCTGCACCCTGCCCTCTGGGCTGAGAGGGCCTACCATAATGGTGACATATAGTGACCTGTTGCAGTTAAAATGGGTGCATGCACCTGGTTCATGCAGACTGCAATGGCAGGCCTGCAGAACCCTCTGCATGGGCTCCCTAGGGGTGACAGAATAACTGATGCAGCCCATAGGGATCCCCTGGAAACCCTATGCCCTGGTTACCTAAGTACCATATACTAGAGGCTTACGTGGGGCACCAGTATGCCAATTGTGGGGTGAATACAGAGTTTTGGGAGAGGAGCATAATCACTAGTTGCCTGGTTAGCAGGATCCCAGTGAACACAGTCAAACACACTGACATCGGGCAGAAAAAGGGGGTAACCATGGCAAGAAAGAGGGTACTTTCCTACATCATGTGAAGTACTGATTGATGAGATCTGCCCGGATGTCTCCAGCATCATCCTCTTTACAGCCATCCTCACTTGGCAATTCTGCATTCTCACCCACTGGAACTGCTAGCTCCCACTCATCTGGTACATATGGGAATTGACATCTCATGGTGAGGTTGTGGAGCATGCAGCAGGTCACAATAATCTGACATATTTTGGCGGGTGAGTAGAGGAGGGCTCTACCAGATGCTACTGAATCTTGTCTTCAGAAGCCCAAAAGTCCATTCCACAATACACCTTGTCTTTCCGTAGGCCTCATTGAAGCAGACTTCCCCTGGTGTGGCTGAGTACCTCACAGGTGTCAACAACAAGGGACAGATAGGAAGCCAGAGTCCCCTGTAAGGAATAGATATAAAAATGCACACAGAAATCTTGGGCATTCAATCATTTGGAAGCAGATATAAGTTACAGGCACACATGACATATTTGACTTTCCAACCCTCCAGTCCCTCTCTGTGTTCTATTGTGTCACCAGCAATAGGATATTGCAGTTCTGCATGATGAAGGTATCATGGACTGACTCCGGGTACCTTGCACAAACTTGTGACATGTAGAGGTTAGCCAAACAGACTACTTGGACATTAAGCGAGTGGACATTTTTCCTGTTTCTCTACACCTGTTCATTGGCATTTGGGGGCATGCAGGCTAGATGAGTGCAACCAATGGCTCCAACTACATCTGCGATGTGTGCCATAGCATAAAAATCAACCTTCACGTGGACCAAATCTTCATGTTGTAGAAATATGATGTAGCTGTCCAGGTGTCTCAACAATGCAGACAGTACAACCTTCAAAACCAGGCTGAACATAGGCTGAGACATCCCTGCAGTTAGGGCCATGGTATGTTGAAACAAGCCTGTGGCAAGGAAGTGCAGCACGGACATAACTTATACAATGGGTGGTATGCTGTAGGGAATACAAATGGCAGGCATCAGATCTGGCTCCAACTGATGACAGAGATCCATGATTGTCTGCCTATCCAGGTGGTAAATTTGGATGATATGTTGATTCTCCATGGTCTGCAGGTCTGCCAGTGGACGGTACACTGGAGGTTCTCTCAGTCATCTCATGCCTGGGTAGCTATGTGAGAGAAAGAATAATGTATGTTTATCACTAATACTGCCCACTGTAAGTGTTAAAATACATATTTCTGACAAAATGCTTGGACATGTCATATGATATTGTAGAAACATTGTGCACAGCTATAACTAGGTAACTAATGGCTTATTACTGCAATCACATCCCCTTTCCTCAATCATGAATTGGAAATGTCACTATAAGTCATTGTGATATTGACAATCTTTCCATGTTTCACATTTAAAAGACACAAATACTATCTATCAAATTGCCATGAGGGTGCTGACTATGCCGCTAAGGATACATAACTTTCATCTTATCAATTTTACAACATGTATGATAAATCTGCATACTCATACATAGTTGCTCAAAGCCAGCACTGAAAACATATGTTTCACGGCTTGTGATGCAACATTATTTAAACCTATTGGATAATCTATGCACCTTAAAATGGCAGCTGCCTGACCGACTGTACTGGGCATTAGGAAATGACCTAAGTTTGCAGGCAGAAGTTGCCATAGCGGTAGGCAGATACTACCACAATGGATATTGCCATTGGAACACATTGCTGCCTTTGGTGGTCTTGGGCCACTGGCGAGGTCCACCGGTAGTAATGGTCTATTATGTGGCGGTCATGACTACAATCTCATATGTCATCTCTCACTTGACTCCTGACACTGCTGCCAGCAAGACCTCCACAACCTGAGCTGCTGAGTACTGCCTCTGGGAGCAATCATAACACATCCTAGAGGTGCTAGGCCCCCGCCTTCCCACCCGAGGAGCTGGAGAAGCGAGTGGAGGAGGCCCTATCCCTGTATGGACAGCTGTATGCTGCACCAGAGGAACTGTTAAGTGCACCGCGTGCACATGTTCTATTTGCTCATCTATACCTTGTTATTCAAAGCAATGGTAGATGGGCATATTTTGTGTTTATGTCCAGAAAATGTGGAAAGTTCAAAAGTTGTGGTAATGTGGGTGGGTACATGGGCATATGCATATGTGTTTTGCTAGATTTGGGGTCCTGAGACATAGGGGGTCATTCCAACCCTGGCGGTCGGTGTTAAAGCGGCGGCCAACCCGCAAACAGGCAGGCGGCCAAAAAAATGGAATTCCGACCGTGGCGGGAACCGCCAACACAGCCCGCCACTTTACCACTCCGACCGCCACGGCGGTACAGACAAGCAGCGCGGCGGTCACCGCCAACAGACAGGCGGCAGACAATGTACCGCCCACCCTATCACAACTCACCAGTCCGCCACCTTTTCCGGGGCGGGTGCCCCGCCGATAAAAACACGGCGGAAACAGACTTCGAACGGGAAAACGCTCACCTCCATACACCCCACGAGGAATCTGGACAGCATGGAACCCGAACTACACATCCTACCAGCTATTGTCTACCTGCTCCTCTACCAGGAGCACGAACGCCGGCGCAGAAGACAACGGTGAGTACTGCACCTACGACACAGGGGAGGGGGGAGGCAAAAAATTACGGGGACACACATACGCCACACACCCACCCCCACCCTCACCCACTACAACACACACATCAATGCAGAGCAACAAGTCAGAGTGACACCCCCCAACCCCCCCGGAAGAATGCAAAGACAAAATAAAATGATCATTAAAAATTAAGTATAATATAGCATAATTGAAGTTAAGTGAAATATGAAATATAAATAAAATATATTACATCATGAACAATATATACATAGGTCAAAAGTCCGGCCCATATTGGCTATTATCCATTGTTCGTGGGCCAATGGGCCTAAACACATGGGCAAAGCCCACACTCGAGACCCGATTCCATTGGAGAGAACACTGCAGGGGCATCAGATAGTAAAACGACAGGCACCTCAGGGGGAAGGGAAGGGGGGCACCTCAGCCAGTTCAGTCCACGTCGCCAGATCCACGAGGGGCCTCCATGCCCACTGTACCATCCTGGGGAGTGCAAAGCCACAGTCTCACAAGTCTCTACAGTGGGTGGGTTGCCCACTGTACCATCCTGGGGAGTGCAAAGCCACAGTCCATTAAGTGGATTACAGACTCCACTGGTTCTGGAGGAGGCAGGGTGCCCAGAGTGCTTCGTGAAGCCCTGGCCGACACAGATCCGGCCCTGCCAATGGGCCAGCGGTGCTTGAGATGAAGGGCCCAGCGGAGCGTGCTTGAGATGAAGGGCCCAGCGGAGCGGTGCTTGACAGGAAGGGCCCAGCAGAGCGGTGCTTGACAGGAAGGGCCCAGCGGAGCGGTGCTTGACAGGAAGGGCCCAGCGGAGCGGTGCTTGACAGGAAGGGCCCAGCGGAGCGGTGCTTGACAGGAAGTGCCCAGCGGAGCGGTGCTTCAGATGAAGGGCCCAGCGGAGCGGTGCTTCAGATGAAGGGCCCAGCGGAGCGGTGCTTAAGATGAAGGGCCCAGCGGAGCGGTGCTTGACAGGAAGGGCCCAGCGGAGCGGTGCTTGAGATGAAGGGCCCAGCGGAGCGGTGCTTGAGATGAAGGGCCCAGCGGAGCGGTGCTTGACAGGAAGGGCCCAGCGGAGCGGTGCTTGACAGGAAGGGCCCAGCGGAGCAGTGCTTGAGATGAAGGGCCCAGCGGAGCGGTGCTTGACAGGAAGGGCCCAGCGGAGCCGTGCTTGAGATGAAGGGCCCAGCGGAGCGGTGCTTGACAGGAAGGGCCCAGCGGAGCCGTGCTTGAGATGAAGGGCCCAGCGGAGCGGTGCTTGACAGGAAGGGCCCAGCGGAGCCGTGCTTGAGATGAAGGGCCCAGCGGAGCGGTGCTTGACAGGAAGGGCCCAGCAGAGCGGTGCTTGCCACGGCGGGGCCCAGTTCGGCGGTGCCTGCCACGGCGGGGCCCTGTTCAGCGGTGCCTGTCACGGCGGGGCCCTGTTCAGCAGTGCCTGTCACGGCGGGGCCGTGTTCGGCGGTGCCTTTCACGGCGGGGCCCTGTTCGGTGGTGCCTGTCACGGCGGGGCCCTGTTCGGCGGTGCCTGTCACGGCGGGGCCCTGTCCGGCGGTGCCTGTCACGGCGGGACCCTGTTCGGCGGTGCCTGTCACGGCGGGGCCCTGTTCAGCGGTGCCTGTCACGGCGGGGCCCTGTTCAGCGGTGCCTGTCACGGCGGGGCCCTGTTCAGCGGTGCTTGCCACGGCGGGGCCCTGTTCAGCGGTGCTTGCCATGTGTTCCCAGGGAACCAGATCGGGCCAATATTTTCTTCTCAGTCGCCATCCGACCTTTCGCTGGCGTGGCCCTCCTGTGCTGGAGTCCTGGGCCCGTGGGTGTCCTCCATCACACCCGAAATGGGGCTGGTGGGGCCCTCCTGGGCAGCTCGCCTGCTGCCGGAAATCTCCGCCCTGCTGCCCTTGCCCTCCTTCGCTAATTCTCTGGGGCCCTTGCCTCCCTTTGTGGATGTGCCAGGTGACGGTGCCAGGGTATTGCCTTTGGGGGCTGCCGTCTCTGGCGTTTCGCGCCGGCCCTTCCCTTTTTTAGTTTTTTTCCCAGGGGGTGGGCTGGCTGTCCCATTGCTGCTGGCCGATGTTGCTGCCCTAGAAGCTGGTGGACTCCAATAGCCCTGGACTATGGTCCTTGTAGGTGCAGGGCTTGTGGTGGCTGAGGTGCTGTTTGGACTCTTACGAGATGGAGGGGGTGGGTCAGGTGATGCAAACAGGTTAATTTTGGAGAGGAAAAACTTTTTAGGAGCAGTGGGAAGGGTAATTGCAGTGGGTATGGGAGTGGAGGAAAAGGATGTGGTTGTAGGAGAGTCAAGTGTGCTGTCTTTGGGTGCAGGTGCTTGTGACGGAGGCTGTTGTGAGGTGGATGGCTGTTGGGTGGGTGGCTGCCTGCGTTTGTGTGGTTTGGAAGAGGGGGTGACAGACACACTGGGAGAGGACACAGGGGACGTGTAAATGGCAGTGGGGGTGGTGACTGCACGTGTGCGGAGTGTTCTGGTGGGTGTGCTGGTGATGGACGTACTGGCTGATGGTGGTGTGCATGCAGGTGTGAGTGGAGACGTCACAGGGAGGGAGGAGGGAGACGAGGAGGAGGGGGAACCAGAGGAGGCAGTGGCTGTTGGCATGTCTGCATGTGGATGTTGCTTGGGTGAATGCTTGTGTGATCTGTGGTGCTTATGTCTGGATGAGCTGCCCTTGGGTGTTAATGTGTGTGCAGGCTGGTCTATAGGTGTGGCTGGGATAGGCAGAGGAACAGGGGAGTGGGACTGGGATGAGGAAATTGGAGGGGGGAGGCAGGAGACAGGGACAATGGCTGCCGTCAGTGCTGAGGCCAGAGCGTTGAACGATCACTGATGGGCAGCCTGACCCGAATGAATGCCCTCCAGGTATGCATTGCTCCGGTGCACCTCCCTTTCTACACCCTGGATGGCATTCAAAAGGGTAGACTGCCCAACAATGAGCGTCTGGAGGAGGTCAATGATCTCCTCACTGAGGGCAGCAGGGGTAACTGGGGCAGGGCCTGAGGTGCCTGGGGCGAAGGAGATGCCCGCCTTCCTGGCCGAGTGGGCACGGGGCGAACGCTGAGGGGCTGCTTGGAGGGCAGAGCTGGTGCGCGGGGTGGTGGCTGTACCTGTTGTAGCGGTGGGCACGGATGTTGCCGCCACCACAAGGGAGCTCCCTTCCGAGGACGTGTCTGTGTCGCTGACGTCTCCACGGGTCCCCGTTGTGGAGCTCCCCTCGCCCTCCGTCTCACTGGTGAACTCATAGTCGGTTGCATGGCCCTCCGGGGCCATGTGAGATGCAGCTCCCTCGTGCTCCGATGCCACTTCTCCTCCGCCTGATGATGCTAATGCACACATGAACAGGAAGACCACAAAAAAGGGGGGGGGGAGAAAAAATGACATGTTGAGTGCATGCATTGGCGACACCGTTGGCGGAGAGGACAGACACAGAAGCCCCCTGCACTACGCCGCGCACTCGGTGTACACTACTCAATTATTGTGACTTGGCCTACAAGCCTATGGACGACAACTGCACACATAGGTGACCCAGGGCCATGGATAGCTGTACTTAGCACCCTACAGAGGTGGGGGGCGGGGGCACAGGGGCATGCCTTACGGAGGGGACCAGCCTACAGAAGTCGCCCTGGCCTAGAGAAAATGGCGGTCACGCCCCCGGCGCACATCGTCATTGGCTCCTGAGACCCATAGGGTTCAATGTTAACCAATGCTGCTTTGCGCCGCGGTCTTCGACCGCCTACCGCCACGGTGTGCCACGCCAGCGCATTGACCTCACATCCCATTGTCACACTTCACAGGTCAGGCAGCCGCCATTTCAAGGGCCCACATGGCTTAATTTGTACTGCGTCACACAGGCCTAGGCCTTGCATTGCCACTCATACAAGCCATTCAATGCATAGCGATTCGTGTTCTGTGCAAGCTGTGGTTACGTACCTGTGGGTTGCTTGACTCTGTGCTCCATGTTGTCCTTCCTAGGCACCGTCCGCTGGGACTTGCGAGGAGATGGAGGAATGTTCCCGTGTACAGACCACTGGTGGACCTGTCGACAATGGAAGAAAGACATGTTATACTGACATACAGACTTGACCGAGCCACTATACAGGAACTGTGTGCCCAGCTGGAACCAGACCTGATGTCCCTCATTCGCCAACCCACAGGGATTCCCCCTCTGGTGCAGGTTCTGTCAGTACTCCATTTTTTGGCAAGTGGATCATTCCAAACAACAGTGACCATATCATCAGGGATGTCTCAGCCTATGTTTTCTAAGGTTTTGTCCAGAGTGTTGTCTGCCCTGAAGAAATACATGCGGAGATACATTGTTTTCCCTGAGGTGGGCGAATTGGCTAAGTGAAGGGTGATTTCTATGCCCTTGGCCATATCCCCAGCATCATTGGTGCCATTGATGGGACCCATGTGGCTTTGGTTCCCCCCAGTGAAAGTGAGCAGGTGTACAGGAACAGAAAAAGTTATCATTCGATGAATGTCCAGGTGGTCTGTTTGGCTGACCAGTACATCTCCCATGTTAATGCAAAGTTCCCTGGGTCAGTGCATGACGCGTACATCATGCGAAATAGCAGCATCCCTTACGTGATGGAACAGCTACAGAGACACCGTGTGTGGCTAATTGGTGACTCTGGTTACCCCAACCTGTCGTGGCTACTGACCCCAGTGAGGAATCCCAGGACAAGGGCAGAGGAACGGTACAATGAGGCCCATGGGCGTACTAGGAGGGTGATCGAGCGGACCTTCGGCCTCCTGAAGGCCAGGTTTAGGTGCCTGCATATGACAGGTGGATCCCTAATGTACTCACCAAAGAAGGTGTGCCATATCATCGTGGCCTGCTGTATGCTTCACAACCTGGCTTTGCGACGCCAGGTGCCTTTCCTGCAGGAGGATGGTCCAGATGGTGGTGTTGTAGCAGCTGTGGAGCCTGTGGAGAGTGAAGAGGAGGAAGACGACGGGGACGACACAGACAACAGGGACACAGTGATACAACAGTATTTTCAGTAGCACACAGGTACGAATCAACCCCGCCATTTTACATTTACTTAAAGTCTCCTGCCTCTCTACTGTCTGTGTTTCCCCCCAGTTCCTGCTAACTGAGTTGTGACTTTCCCTTCCGTTTTCAGAGCTGTGGGCCCCACTGCGTGACCTCTGCTTTGTTTGCCCATGGACTACAGCTGTGTGACAGTGGTATGTTGTCATCACAATGTAACTGAACATTTTGGCACCGTTATGTCTCCAGATTTTTTAAGTGCAATAAGTGATTTTATTAAAGTGCTAAATTTAGGGACATGATTGTAAAACGGTGATGGGTGATGGTGGAGTAATGTCCATGGCAGAGTTCAGATTTCAGTCTCACAGGTGCATTGTCCATATGCCTGTGGAAGGATGGAGCAGGGGCAGTTTAAGTTTGGACAGGGTGACAATGTGGGACAGTGGGATGACATCAGGGGGCATCGTTTGCTGGCGGGGGTCTTGGCATCCTACTCTGTCTTCTTGTAAGATCTCAGGTACCGCTTGCGGGGTGGTTCTTCTTCTGCAGGAGGAGGGGTTCTGGTGGCCTGTCGTTGTGTGGGGGCCTCCTGTCCACTAGCGCCGGCGGAGGTGGTAGGCTGTTCCTGGTCCAGGCTAGTGACAGGGGCCCTTTGTGGTGCCACATGGTCCCGCAATGTGGTGACTATCTGGTTAAGGGCCACGACGATGGTCCCCATTGCGGAACTAATGTTTCTCAGTTCCTCTCTGAACCCCATGTACTGTTCCTCCTGCAGTACCTGGATCTCCTGGAACCTGGCCAGTACCGTAGCCATCGTCTCCTGGGAGCGGTGATATGCTCCCATGATGGAGGAGAGGGCCTCTTGGAGAGTCGGTTCCCTGGGCCTGTCCCCCCCCTGTCGCACAGCAGCCCTCCCAGTTTCCCTGTTTCCCTGGGCCTCTGTCCCCTGGACCGTGTGCCCACTACCACTGCCCCCAGGTCCCTGTTGTTGTTGGGGTGGTGGGTCAACCTGGGTGCCCTGTAGTGGTGGACACACCGCTGATTGACGTGTCCTGGAGACAGAGGCATGGGCCCGCTGGGTGGGAGCTGTGCTGGTGTTCCCAGAGGGGGTTAGGTCTGCTGTAGCCTGTGGCTGTCTGTGGGGAACTGACTGTCCCGAGGTCCCCGATGGGCCGGGCTGGTCATCTGGGTCCAGGGAGACAGAGCTGCTGTCATCACTGGGGGCATCTTCTGGGGGTGTGATGGACATCTCTGGACCCTCCTGGGCGGTGTGGTGGCGTTCGGGTCCTGCAGGGGTATAAGAGTATGGTTATTGCTTCTTTGTGTGCCATTTCGTGTAATGGGTGGGTGGGCGTGTACCTCAGTGCTGGCATTCCCTTGTGGGGGCTTTTGTGACGGTGGCTTGTGGGGGAGATGGGTATGTGCAGTGGGCATGCTCTGGTGATGGGTGTCCATGCTTTGGGGAGGCATGCAGGGCTAGGTTTTGGGATGGGTGGGTTGTGATGGTGAGCCATTTGCAAGGAGTTGGTGTGATGGGGGTGGGGGTGAGGGTGGGGGTATGATTTGGCATGCAGGTGGGGTGGGGGGAATGAAGTAGTGAAGATTTGACTTACCAGAGTCCATTCCTCCGCCTACTCCTGCGAGGCCCTCAGGATGCAGGATGTGCAAGACTTCCTCCTCCCATGCTGTGAATTCTGGGGGAGTAGGTGGGGGTCCGCCGCCAGTCCGCTGTACCGCGATGTTGTGCCTTGATACCATGGAACGCACTTTCCCCCGTAGGTCGTTCCACCGCTTCCTGATGTCATCCCGATTGCGTGGATGCTGTCCCACAGCGTTGACCCTGTCCACTATTCTGCTCCATAGCTCCATCTTCCTGGCAATGGTGGTGTGCTGCACCTGTGCCCCGAAGAGCTGGGGCGCTACACGAACTATTTCCTCCACCATGACCCTGAGTTCGGCGTCAGAGAACCTGGGGTGTCTTTGGGGTGCCATGGGGTGGTGTGGATGAGGTGAGGGGTGGTGTATGTGTTGTAGAGTGTGGTGAGTGTGGTGGTGTATGGTGTTTTGTGCGTGGAAATTGTGTGGGTGATGTTGTGATTTGCCTCTGTGTGATGGTCTACTCTATGCTGTGCTGTCTCTCTCTGTCCTTCAGTCGCAATTGTGGTCGTAAGGGTTTGTGGGTGATGTGGGTGTTTTATATTTAATTGGGTGTGTGGGAGTGGTGTGTGTATGTGTCTCAGGTGTGTGTATTTTGAATTGTCCAATGTGGTAGTGTTTTGTAAAGGTGTGTGTATTTTGACCGCGGCGGTGTGTACTGCCAATGGAATACCGCGGTTGAAAGACCGCTGCGGGGATTTGTGGGTCAGAATGGCATGGGCGTATTTCTGTTGGCGTGACGGTGGAGGTTTGGTCATCGCCAGTTTTGCGCTGCCCGTTGCTGTGGCGGACTTTTGTTGATGTCTGGTTTTTGGCGGTTTGCCAGTTGCGGGTCAGAATGACCGTGGCGGTTTACCGCGACCGCGGCGGTGTTATTGCGGTCTTCTGACCGGCGGTAAGAGCCTTTTACCGCCGAGGTCAGAATGACCACCATAGTGTAGAGTGTGTGATGTATGTACCCTGAAACACCTACTGACTGTAATACATGATCACTGAAGGTGGTATACCCTACTTAGTCAGGAAAATCACATTTACTGATGGGTTTGTAGTCTGGTCATATGTAAGAAGCTGACAACTGGTGCTGGATATGCACATTGTTTGCCAGTTTCAACCTCACACATGGTCTGACTACATATGATCATCTATCATTGGAAGGGATGATGAAGACACTTTGGCCCTCATTACAACAATGGAGGTAAGTGCCTGGCCTAGTGCATGGGGCTGTTCCCTGTGAGTTGTGCACGCCAATGGAAGTGTTGTTGCTGGCATTGACCAAGTCTATCCTCTGTCTCTCCCCCCCTATTTGTTTTGTCACCCTGTCCTTGTGTGCATTAGCATCATCTGCCGGAGGAGCAGAGGCACCTGTGACGGAGGGAGCTGCATCCCACATGGGCCTGGAGGCAGAGTCAACCGATGGAGAGGGCACCAGTGGGACGGAGGGTGAGGGAAGCACCATGACGGAGACAGGAGGGGACACTACCGACAGCGACTCCTCCTCCGATGGAAGCTCCCTGGTGGTGGTGGACACCTCTGTGCCCACCCCAACTACAAGTACAGCCGCCACCCCCGTACCAGCACCTCCCTCCTAGCAGTCCCTCAGCGTGTCTTCCGTGCCCGCTCACCCAGGAGGGTGGGCATCTCCTTCGCCCCAGGCACCTCAGGCCCTGCCCCACTCAGCCTTGCTGCCCTCAGTGAGGAGGCTATTGACCTCCTGAGATCCCTCTCTGTTGGGCAGTCAACCATACTAAATGCCATCCAGGGTCTAGCAGGGCATTTGCAACAAACAAATGCATACCTGGAGGGCATTCACTCTGGCGTGGCAGCCCAACAGAGAGCATTCAAGGCTCTGGACAACTCACTGATGGCAGCCATTGTCCCTGTCTCCAGCCTCCCCCTCCAACGTCCTCAATGCAGTCCCAATCCCCTCAACCCCAGCCTATCCCAAGCACACCTTCAGACCAGCAATCACCCAAATCAACACACAGAAGTGGCTCAGGCAAACACAAGCACCACACTTCATCTCACAGGCACTCACACAAGCACCATCTACATGCAGACACACCAACATCTACTGCCTCCACTTTGTCCCCCTCCTCCTCCTCGTCCACCTCCCTTCCAGTAATGTCTCCACTCACACCTGCATGCACTTCATCCACTACCTCCATCACCAGCACGCCTATCACTACACTCCGCTCACAGGCAATCACCACCCCCACATCCATCCACACATCCCCTGTGTCCTCTCTCACTGTGCCTGTGCCCCCTCCTCCCAAAGTACATAAACACAAGCACTCAGACACCCAACAGCCATCCACCTCACAACAGCATCCAGCCCATGCACCTGCACCCAAACACAGTAGACTGACACCTCCTACAACCACTCCCTCTTGCTCCACACCCAAATCTTCACCCTCTTCCCACCCCAGTGTCCCTAAGAAGCTTTTCCTCGCGAACATTGACCTGTTCCCCACCCCTCCCCCATCCTACACTGCGGGCCAGGGTGGCCAAAAGCCAGCCAGCACCCCAGCCACCCAGTCCACAGCCACTATGGTTTCTGCAGCTACTGCAGGTGTGAAAGGCTCCAAAGAGGCACCTGTCAGCCCAGCCAGTGTGCCAGCACCCCCTGCCAAGGCCAAGAAGAGTCCGCCACCTGGCAAGGGCAAAAAAAAGACACCAGCTGGCAGAAGCAAGGAGGCACCACCATCTGCCAAGGGCAGGAAGGGGCACACAACACCAGCCATGGCACTTCAGCCGTCCGAAGCTGCTGGTGAAGGCCTGCAGGCTACCACCACTGTGGCCAGCACCGCTACCACCACCGTGGCCAGCACCGCCACCTACCCCGCCACCAGCAGCAGCTGCCCCAGTGGGCAGCCGTCCGATGCTGCAGGTGAAGACCTGGAGGCTACCATCACCACTGATAGCACCACCACCTGCACCGTGGCCAGCACCGCCACCTGCCCCGCCACCAGCAGCACCACTGCCAGCAGCAGCAGCCCCAGTGGGCAGCCATCCGAGGCTGCAGGTGAAGGCCTGGAGGATACCACCACCACTGACAGCACCGCCACCTGCACCACGGCCAGCACCGCCACCTGCCCCGCCGCCAGCAGCACCACTGCCAACAGCAGCAGCCCCAGTGCACAGCCGTCCGAGGCTGCAGGTGAAGGCCTGGAGGATACCACTACCACTGACATCACCGCCACCTGCAGCGCAACTGCCATCCACTGAGCAGCTGTCACCACCAGCGAGCAGTGTGTAGTAGTGACTACATGGGCTGCAGTGCGTCCTGGCCCCTGCAACACCTGTCGGTGAGACACCCAGGTACGAGACTGTGACCTTGCCCAATCCAGGATGAAGCACACTGGGCACAAAGCCCCCTCCAGAACCAGTGGAAGAAGGCATCCACTCACCCCCTCCTTGGCAGGATGAAGCACACTGGGCACAAAGCCCTCTCCAGAACCAGTGAAAGAAGGCATCCACTCACACCCTCCTTGGCAGGATGAAGCACACTGGGCACAGAGCCCCCTCCAGAACCAGTGGAGAAGCCATCCACTTGAGAGACTGTGGCTTTGCACTCCCCAGGACCAAGTAGTGGGCACACCACCCACTAGAGAGGCTGTGGCTTTGCACTTCCCAGGACCAGGCAGTGGGCAAACCACCCACTTGAGAGCCTGTGGCTTTGCACTCCCCAGGACCAAGCAGTGGGAAAACCACCCACTTGAGAGCTGTGGCTTTGCACTCCCCAGGACCAATGCTTAGGCAAACCACCCACTTGATAGACTGTGGTTTTGCACTCCCCAGGACCAAGCAGTGGGCAAACCACCCACTAGAGAGACTGTGGCTTTGCACTACCCAGGACCAAGCAGTGGGCACACCACCCACTAGAGAGACTGTGGTTTTGCACTCCCCAGGACCAAGCAGTGGGCACACCACCCACTAGAGAGGCTGTGGCTTTGCACTCCCAAGGACCAAGCAGTGGGCAAACCACCCACTTGAGAGACTGTGGCCTTGCACTCCCCAGGACCAAGCAGAGGGCATGGAGCGCCCTCCAGGCCAGTGGCGTTGTACCATCTTCCGCCTGAGGTGCCCCCCATTCCCCGTCCCACTGAGGTGCCTGTGTGTTTTCGACCTGATGCCCCTGCAGTGTTCTCTCCTTATTGAGGCAGGGGTCAAGTGTGGCCTTGGCCTATGTGTTAAAGCCCCGTGGGCCACGGACATTTTGGATTGGGCATTGCCCCTCCATTTATATATATTGTATATATTGTACATACCGTTTATCGTTTAAGGACGTATATATCTAAAACTGTGCTATTACACTCACTTTACTCAATTCCTTTTGTCCTTGCGTTATTCCTGAGGGTTATGGGGTGTATATGTAATGTTGTTGCATCTGCTTGTATGTATGGTGTTGGGGGTGGGGGTGTTGCGTGCGTGTGTCACTCTCGTTTTCCTCCGACCCTACCTTGTGTGCTAGGTGCAGTACTCACCGCTGTCGTCTTCACCGGCGTTCGTGTTCCTGGTGTATAAGAAGGTACACCAGCATTGGGAAAAAGTGCAGCTTGGGCTCCATGGTGTCGTGGTTCTTCCTTGAGTGTCGTTTCCCTTCAGAGTACTGTTTCTGCTGTGCTTTTGATGACATTGGTACCGCCCTGGAAAAGCTGGCAGATAGGTGCGTTGTAATGCTGTGGGCGGTACTTTGTCTTCCGCCTGGCTGTTGTCGGTTACCGCCGTGGTATTTGTTGCTACTGCCGTGGCAGTTGGTGTGTTAAAGTGGCTGCCTGTATTGGCGGTTTCCGCCATGGTCATGATTCCATTTTTTTTACTGCCGGCCTGTTGGCAGTGTTACCGTCGCTTTATTACTGACCGCCTGGGTTGTTATGAGGGCCTTTGTGTATGGTTAGTTGAACTAACTTGTTTTTCACCCTGCTTGTTTTGATATGGTGCATGTGGACATGACGTTCTTTTCTTGTCTGTGTCATTCATGCAGGTCAAAGCCCATCAGAAGAAAAGGATTTGATGTACCATTGCCAAGAAAGTGTGGACACTGGGGTCAAGAGCCGGTGGAGCACCCACTGTAGAAAGAGATGGGAGGACCTGAGCGGTGGGCCCAGAAATCCGCAGAGGCCCATCTGGGGATGTCCTCCCAAGGAGGACGGGGTGCCCGTCGGACCTTGACCCCCATAATGGCCTGCATATTGGCAGTGGCGTACCCTGAGTTAGATAGGCAGCACAGCAGCCATAAGGGGGTAAGTACAGACCTAACACAATTTCAACCCCTTTACCCTTTGCCAGGCTAGTGTCTGATGTGACAGACACAGTTAGCTCTGACAATGTGGTAAGTGCAAAGTGTCACTGATCTCTTGTCAACATATTGATGTACAGTGCCCAAATATGGCACACAGGTATGCACATACTAATGTGTTTAGGGACATGTAACTCACTATGTTGCCCCCTCAGTTCAAAAGCATATAATGATGCACATATGAATGTGTCATATGTGTACCACTATACAGCTTTTCAAACTCTGGTGGTTGTTCATTTCCACCTACAGGTCGATACTTCCAATATTATGAAGGCAAGATGTCCAGATCCTTGCTCTCTATCCATTGCAATGTCCCTTTAGCCATGTTTATGTGCAACATTGAGTCAGAGATTTCGAAGACATTCCTACTTTTCAAAAGGTTTCTGATGAATGACAGCATGATGTGAAAATGTGATGCCCATCAGACATTTCACATGACATACTAGCTTAGCTTCTTTAGACCTGTTACAAGGTGATCCCCCTTGGTAAGTGAGGAATGTACATAGACATTTGTGATGTCTCATCTGAGTAGCCAACATACATGTTGGAAAGCACGGAAGTTTTGAAACAGTTCTATTAGATCACATATATTGGTGTCTGGGCTATGAATGTTAGTACCGTATTCATGATCTGGAGCTGGGAAGTGGCTACACAGCATTGTCCTCAGGCATACTGTTGTAGGCATGATACATAGGCAAAATGGTCCTTTTCACAGTTACAATCTAAACAGTTTTTTATAAACATCATCTGTCAATTGAAGGGTTCTGTCATGATTCCACATTGTAAATAGTTAGATACATACTTTCTGCTGCTATGAAGTATAAGTTTACTGAGTCCTGCCTGTTTGGGAACCTATTGTTTGCACTGACACAAATGTGGTACAGGTGTGGCAGTTCAAATACACATGAGTGTTAAAGTATGTGTATTCAAGATTTTGGTTTGCATCATGGTGGGTGTACCTGTCATGGTGGCATCACATGTGCTTTGTCTCTCAGATTTTTTCACAGACTGATGTACGGCTAGTCATGTCTAATGTGTAGATAGTGATGTTATCACTTGTCAGTGGGATATTGATGGAATAATTCGATGATTAGTTAAGGCTAATTGTCACCTTCCTGCACATGACAGTGGTCCATTGACTAGTAACAAATGATTGACAACTTGTTATTGCATGTGAGACACTGCTCTGAGCTTCATTTAGCCCATACATGACTGATGAAGTTTGCTTTCTGGAGGACAATGACTTAGATACCTTGGTCCACAATGTATTTACATTCTTTTATACATGTGTGTGTGAAATGGGTTCTGACTCTTTCACTTTAAAAATGTTAAATATGCCACTTAGAGAAGTTGCAGGTTTGCATATATCCATTGTGCTTATTGTTAACTACGTGACATTAAGTGGGTATGACTTGTAGAAAGCAGGCAGTCTTGACTTTACTATACAATATGTTTCATTGCATGGTACATGACATCAGGGTTCATTGTTTGTCTGTGTTGAGTTTGAGGTTGTGTATTTGAATAGTGAAAATCACATTTCTGAACTATAGCTTGATTGGTACTTGACTATGTTGTTGTGGATAGGCAACCTGTATCTTGTTACAAAGTCACTTTGTCATGGAATGGTCAGTGTAATTGGTCCACTGATATAATGGCATTGTAAGTGAGACTGAGGTAGCATATCTAGTGTGTAACCACAGACAGCACTACATGCAACACATCCACCATACCTGCAGTCACCACCCTCTCAGACAGCCCCCACCCACCACGTCCTCCCCTAGCACCTCTACACACCCTCACCCCAAACCACATAAACGTCCTCACTCATCCACCCAACAGACATCCACCACCAACAAGCATACCTCCTACAAACATCCACCAAAGACATCCACACCAACACCTCTTACAACCACTCCCTTCCCCTCCACACCCAAACCCTTTTGTCATGACCATCCCTGTGTGTGCAAAAAAACTTTCCTCTCGGAGTTTGACCGTCTGCCTTCTTCCCCTCAATACCCATAAGAGATTAATTTCCCTCCCCAAGGCCATCGCTTCCACCTTCAAATCCTCCAACACACGCTTGCCAGTACCCATGTCCCTCCCACCACCAAGAAGTTGACCCCTCCAAAAAGACCCAACCCTCTCCCAAGTTGTGAGAAACTGGGGCTGATTGCAGAGGCCCCCTAACTTTTTGCCCCCATTTTCCACTTTATGCTGGTGTTTTCCTGACTCTGATGGTGCCCTGGGTACTGCTAACCAGTCCCAGGGCCTGTGCTCTGTGTAAAATGGATATGCAAATTAGGCTAATTATAATTGGCTAAGTTAACCTACCTATAAGTCCCTAGTATATGGTAGGGCATGTAGGTTTAGGGACCACAGCATAGGTGGTGCACACCTAGGTGCATTGCTGAGGTGCCCAGTGTCATTTTAAAAGCAAGCCTGCCTTGCTGGCTGCTTTTAAATTAAAGTTATTTGCAAATTCGACTTTGGAATTAAAGGTACTTCCAAAGTCTTAAACTACCTTATTTTTACATATAAGTCACCCCTAAGGTGTGCCCTATGTGCCCCTAGGGCAGGGTGCCATGTAACTATAAGCAGGGATTTTATAAAAATAGATTTATAAGCCCTGGTGAGGTAAAAACAGCCAAATTCGTTTTTCCCTCATTGAAGTAAATGGCCTTCATAGGCTAGAATGGGCAGACTTTATTTTAAATTTTAAAGTCTCCTTAAATGTTACATACCAAGAATTTGGTATCAAATTGATTGTTATAATAAATCCCACAACTTCCAGTTGTTGGATTTAATATAACTAGTGCAGGTAAAAAGTTTAGACTTTACCTAAAAAGTTGCCAATTTCAGCTCTGCGTTGTTTTTGCTGCTGTGCTCTGATTGGCCAGCCTGCAGCAGCTTCTGCCAGGCTACTTTAATGAGGTGTGAAGTGGCCTGACTTCACACAAAGGAATGTGCTTGGGGGAGAGAATCTCCCCTCAGCAGATGGGGAAGCAGGAAGGGGGAGGGCTGCCAAACTGGTCTTCAAAGGCAGAGAAGGACATCTGGAGCACCCAGCAACACCCCCACATCCTGCAACCCCAGACAGCTAGGTGCCCCCTTGATTAGATTAGGAGAGGGCAGGAGAGGGGTGTGTTTATGATTTTTAGCCACACCAGTGGGTGGGCTCAGCCAGATCTCTCCTCCAAAAATCAGATTCATCCATTTTGGATTTTTAGAGACTATTGCCTTCTGGGATGGATTTTTGCCACACTTCCCAGGAAGTGGTCATCACAGGGGGACGACCCTGTCCCTGATTGGAGGACCAGGGCCCCCCTGCTTTTCACCCAGGAGCAAGGATAAAACTGGCAGACCTGCACCCACGCCTCAGATCCCCACCAAATTTCAAGAAGAAAGAACTACAAGGAGAAGAAGGACTGCCCTGCTGGACCCCTGGCCTGCACCTGGACCCTGCACTCAGAAAGACTGCACCAGCTGCACACTTGGGCTTCACCACAAGAAGGACTTTGCCTGGCTTCAACTGGTTCAAGGAGGGACTCCCTGTTTGCTACAGGTGAAAAATTGCTAACCAGAGTCCCCTGCACCAACTCCTGAAAAAGTGACCAGCTGACCACTGCCCAGTGGTCAAAAAGGAGTTTGCGCCAGGTGCACTCTGGGAGTTGAAGTCCGCACTTCCCAAGGACCATCACAGAACTTCTGGACCCTTGGGGTGAGCTGTGGACCCCAAAAGAACCTTAAAAGAACATCTGGGTGAAGCCCCAGAAGTTTGGAAAAGATTGGAGAAATTTTAGAAAAAAGCTCCATAAAGTGACCGACTCGACGCGGAAATTCTAGCCGGCTTGCCTCAACCGCGACCCGGCCTGACTTCGTGGTTCGTCCCGGTCAAGAAAAACATCCGAAAAAGAGACTAAGTCCGAACGTAAAAAGTTGACCGGGACCTTCCAGCCATCGTATCCGAGAAGGGCTCCACGGACGTCGGATCAAGATCCAGGTTTACCCCGGTCGAAGGATTTTCATCTCGAAAAAACGACTAAGTCCGAAGGTAGAAATCACCACCGAGGAAACCGACTTCGCGTATCCGGACAAGGGCTCCAGGAGGTCGGATCCAACTGGCAGGTTCGTCCCGGTGAAGAAAAACTTCAAAATAAAGACTAAGTCAGAAGGTAACTTTTTAACCGAGGCCTCCCGCGACCTGTAGCCGAGCAGGGCTCCATCGCGGTCGGCCTGAAAGTTTGACTTTGTCCCGGTCCTGGTGCAACCAGATGACCCGATTGGCGCTTTTTGTTTCTATGCGCTAGAAAATAATAATACTTTAAAAATTCATATCTCCGGTTCCCCTGAACCGATTTTTATCGTTTTTGTGTCATTTTAAAGATAAAAATATAAGCTATTTTTATAAATTGGTTTTGGATTTTTAAACTGTTTCCTGTGTTTTATTTAATTACTGTTTTGTGATATTTGAATGCTTTACACTTTGTCTCCTAAGTTAAGCCTTGACGCTCGATGCCAAGCTACCAAGGGTAGAGCTGGGATTAATTTACTGAGACCTAACTGTACTTTTGTGGAGGTTTGTGGCTTGTTGCTAGGTGTAGGTACCTACCTGCCCTACCAATAACCCATTTTCCAACATAATTGGAAGCAGCGACGGGATCCTGTACTTGTGTTCAATATCACGTTACAGTTTTAGATAAAACAAATTAAAAATCCTTTAAATTGTCCTAGTGCAAAAATTGTTTTTAATTTTTAATTTTAATTTTTTTTTAAATTAATTTGGATTAATTTCAATTATTGAATTTTTGTAATTTTTCTAAATTCTTGTTTCCAATTTTTGCAAAAAGTTTTTGTTGACATAAAACTAGGGAACCATGGAGCTTGATCTGGCTAGCCTACCCACACTGACAGTAGTCCAGCTTAGGGGGTTGTGTATTGAGAGGGGGTTGCCTGCAACCCCTGATCTCAGGAAGCAAATCCTGATTAAATCCCTGACAGCATGGGCTGAGGCACAAGAGGTAGAGACAGAGGAAGCTCCAGAGGAAGAAGAAAAAGAGGAAGATGCTAACTCTAACCACTCAGGGGAGGGAAGGCATCAGACCCCAAGTGAGGAAGAGGAGGAACGGTCCTCACTGGATACAGTCACTAGGGGCAGACCCAAAGCTAGTGGTAGGAAGAGGGTCCTTTCAGGAGGAGAGAACCCATCCATCATGGAAAGAGAGCTGGAAGCCCAGCTAGCCTACATAGCTTTGGAAGCAGATAAGCTGGCCCTAGAAAAGCAAAAGTGGGCATACAAAGAAAAAAGAGATGGAAGCAGCGATAAAGAAGCTGAGGTGTCCATGGGTGGGGGAGTTTGCCCCAGATTACCCAAGGGGGTGGTTCCTGCTTATGTAGAGGGGGATGACATAGATAAGTGGCTAGGGGCCTTTGAGAGGGCACTCCAAATGAGAAGGGTTAGGCCTCAATACTGGGGTTCCCTTTTGTGGGAGTTGGTCCCCAACTCAGGGAGGGATAGGCTTCTGACCTTAAGGGGGGAGGAGGCAGATTCATACCCTAGTATGAAGAGGTGCTTAGTCAAGAAGTTTGGTCTGACCCCAGAGCAATATAGAATGAAGTTCAGGGACACCCAGAAGGTCAGTACCCAGTCTTGGGTTGACTTTGTGGACACCTCACTAAAGGCACTAGAGGGCTGGATTATTGGCAACAAAGTAAATACTTATGAGGGGTTATACAATCTGATCATGAGAGAGCACATCTTGACCAATTGTATCCAAGAAAGGTTACGCCAGCATCTAGTGGACTCTAAGCAGACCAACCCTAGAGAGCTAGGGGAGGCAGCTGATGAGTGGTTGAGAACCAGGGTGGTTGTCAAGTCCCAGGGGGGAGACTCCAAGAAGGGGGGGACAGGTCCCCAAAAACCTAAGGAGGGAGGTGGTAAGCCCACCACAGAGACTCCCTCTGTACCCCAGAACCCTAAGAAGGAGGAGAGTAAATCCCACTCCCAATCTGACATGCAGAGACAGGGAGACCCAGGGTTAAAAAAGCTCTTGGACAGTAGGGCTTGCTTTGACTGTCAGCAGACAGGTCACTTCAGAGGAGATGCAGCCTGTCCAAAGAAGGTGGTTAGCACTGGGCTGTCCAGTGTAGCCATAGAGGAGGATTCCTCAGATGATGAAGTCCTCCTAGCATTGTGCTGGGAGACAGGACCAGATGGTAAGCTGGTGATCCCTGAGGGTGGGAGTAGGCACTTCCACCACATTCAAGTGAATGGGATCCCTACCACTGGCCTGAGAGACACCTGTGCCAGTCACACTGTAGTGAGTGACCGGTTAGTGACCCCAGACATGTATGTCCCAGGAAAGACAAAGAAAGTCAGGATAGCCACAGGGGAGGTCACCTCCAAACCTGTAGCCATAGTGCCCCTAGAGAGGGAGGGTATCCTTGACTGGATTAGGGTGGTAGTCAGTGCTGACCTTCCCCTAGATTGTATCCTGGGCAATGACCTCTCAGAGGTGAGTCTGGTCACAGATGGGGTGGTCGCCCAGGGCGCCCCCCCAACCCAAAGTCCTGGGGAGTCAGTCCCTACAGTTAGGAGACAGGGGTCCCCAAGAAAAGGAAAGAAGAAAAGGAAGGGTAGGCCACTCTTAAAGAGAGTTCCAGGGAGCCAAAGGCCTTCTGCCCCAGTAGGGGGGGAGCCCAGAGTTGGCACTGGTGAGGCCTCACCTGACCCCAAGGAAGTCCTGAGTAGTCAGGCAGCTGTCCAGATGCAAGGTGTTGCCCCTGCACTGACAGAAGGGAGAGTGGACGGAGGGTGTCTGCCACAGGAGGTGGTAGCCCCCCACTCTAGACAGCAAGAGGGGTGCCAGGACCCCAAAGTTGCCCCTAAAGCAGCTCAGCCACCTGTCAGTGGAGAGCTTAGGGTGTGGTTCTGGGTACTGACAGCTGTCAGTAGCCTCTGCTGGGTGCTAGCCTTCCTGGCAGCACTGTACTTGGCCTGGGAGGCAGACCCCAAGGCCAATAGCAAAGTAGGCCCCCTGACCCTGTTGGTCATGGTGGGGTTGCTCAAGTGTTGGGTGACCTCTTTGGGTAAGCTAGGTCTTGCCCTAGCAAAGTTAGGAGTAGGGGAGGTGGGCACCTCACTACCCAAGTTGGCAGAGAGAGAGGAGGAAGACCCACCTAGAGGGAAGTTTCAGTTTGGGTTGGGTCCTTTTACTGTTGGGGTGGCTTCACTACCCAGAGGGAGTGACCCTGACAGGAGGATATAAGGCAGAGTAGGCCCTGCAAAGGGACAGCCAGTTTTCTTCACTGTCTTCCTCGCCTAACAAGCCAGGAAGACTCTCCCAGGGTTGGGCTGAGTCTCCTGGGCGTGTGGGCTGGGGGGGGGTTATGTGAGAAACTGGGGCTGATTGCAGAGGCCCCCTAACTTTTTGCCCCCATTTTCCACTTTATGCTGGTGTTTTCCTGACTCTGATGGTGCTCTGGGTACTGCTAACCAGTCCCAGGGCCTGTGCTCTGTGTAAAATGGATATGCAAATTAGGCTAATTATAATTGGCTAAGTTAACCTACCTATAAGTCCCTAGTATATGGTAGGGCATGTAGGTTTAGGGACCACAGCATAGGTGGTGCACACCTACGTGCATTGCTGAGGTGCCCAGTGTCATTTTAAAAGCAAGCCTGCCTTGCTGGCTGCTTTTAAATTAAAGTTATATGCAAATTCGACTTTGGAATTAAAGGTACTTCCAAAGTCTTAAACTACCTTATTTTTACATATAAGTCACCCCTAAGGTGTGCCCTATGTGCCCCTAGGGCAGGGTGCCATGTAACTATAAGCAGGGATTTTATAAAAATAGATTTATAAGCCCTGGTGAGGTAAAAACAGCCAAATTCGTTTTTCCCTCATTGAAGTAAATGGCCTTCATAGGCTAGAATGGGCAGACTTTATTTTAAATTTTAAAGTCTCCTTAAATGTTACATACCAAGAATTTGGTATCAAATTGATTGTTATAATAAATCCCACAACTTCCAGTTGTTGGATTTAATATAACTAGTGCAGGTAAAAAGTTTAGACTTTACCTAAAAAGTTGCCAATTTCAGCTCTGCATTGTTTTTGCTGCTGTGCTCTGATTGGCCAGCCTGCAGCAGCTTCTGCCAGGCTACTTTAATGAGGTGTGAAGTGGCCTGACTTCACACAAAGGAATGTGCTTGGGGGAGAGAATCTCCCCTCAGCAGATGGGGAAGCAGGAAGGGGGAGGGCTGCCAAACTGGTCTTCAAAGGCAGAGAAGGACATCTGGAGCACCCAGCAACACCCCCACATCCTGCAACCCCAGACAGCTAGGTGCCCCCTTGATTAGATTAGGAGAGGGCAGGAGAGGGGTGTGTTTATGATTTTTAGCCACACCAGTGGGTGGGCTCAGCCAGATCTCTCCTCCAAAAATCAGATTCATCCATTTTGGATTTTTAGAGACTATTGCCTTCTGGGATGGATTTTTGCCACACTTCCCAGGAAGTGGTCATCACAGGGGGACGACCCTGTCCCTGATTGGAGGACCAGGGCCCCCCTGCTTTTCACCCAGGAGCAAGGATAAAACTGGCAGACCTGCACCCACGCCTCAGATCCCCACCAAATTTCAAGAAGAAAGAACTACAAGGAGAAGAAGGACTGCCCTGCTGGACCCCTGGCCTGCACCTGGACCCTGCACTCAGAAAGACTGCACCAGCTGCACACTTGGGCTTCACCACAAGAAGGACTTTGCCTGGCTTCAACTGGTTCAAGGAGGGACTCCCTGTTTGCTACAGGTGAAAAATTGCTAACCAGAGTCCCCTGCACCAACTCCTGAAAAAGTGACCAGCTGACCACTGCCCAGTGGTCAAAAAGGAGTTTGCGCCAGGTGCACTCTGGGAGTTGAAGTCCGCACTTCCCAAGGACCATCACAGAACTTCTGGACCCTTGGGGTGAGCTGTGGACCCCAAAAGAACCTTAAAAGAACATCTGGGTGAAGCCCCAGAAGTTTGGAAAAGATTGGAGAAATTTTAGAAAAAAGCTCCATAAAGTGACCGACTCGACGCGGAAATTCTAGCCGGCTTGCCTCAACCGCGACCCGGCCTGACTTCGTGGTTCGTCCCGGTCAAGAAAAACATCCGAAAAAGAGACTAAGTCCGAACGTAAAAAGTTGACCGGGACCTTCCAGCCATCGTATCCGAGAAGGGCTCCACGGACGTCGGATCAAGATCCAGGTTTACCCCGGTCGAAGGATTTTCATCTCGAAAAAACGACTAAGTCCGAAGGTAGAAATCACCACCGAGGAAACCGACTTCGCGTATCCGGACAAGGGCTCCAGGAGGTCGGATCCAACTGGCAGGTTCGTCCCGGTGAAGAAAAACTTCAAAATAAAGACTAAGTCAGAAGGTAACTTTTTAACCTCGGCCTCCCGCGACCTGTAGCCGAGCAGGGCTCCATCGCGGTCGGCCTGAAAGTTTGACTTTGTCCCGGTCCTGGTGCAACCAGATGACCCGATTGGCGCTTTTTGTTTCTATGCGCTAGAAAATAATAATACTTTAAAAATTCATATCTCCGGTTCCCCTGAACCGATTTTAATCGTTTTTGTGTCATTTTAAAGATAAAAATATAAGCTATTTTTATAAATTGGTTTTGGATTTTTAAACTGTTTCCTGTGTTTTATTTAATTACTGTTTTGTGATATTTGAATGCTTTACACTTTGTCTCCTAAGTTAAGCCTTGACGCTCGATGCCAAGCTACCAAGGGTAGAGCTGGGATTAATTTACTGAGACCTAACTGTACTTTTGTGGAGGTTTGTGGCTTGTTGCTAGGTGTAGGTACCTACCTGCCCTACCAATAACCCATTTTCCAACACAAGTCAAAACCTGAACCCCCCCAAGCTGACGCCCAAACCCCTCTTCACCAGCCTACGCCCAAACCCCTCCTCCCCAACCTAAGCGCAAACCCCCCCACCATCCTCCTAAGACTCCCTGAGGTGCCTGCCTTCCCCTTTGATACCCCTACCTGTGGAGGTTAAGTGGCAGTCAGGAGTCAATTTGGCTGAATTTCATGTGCATTACCGCCAAAGTTATAATTTGGTGGTCCTCTCCACCAGCCTGTTGGAGGTCTCACTGCCAACATAGCAGTCACAGACCGCCAAACTTATAATGAGGCCCTCTGTATTTCAACCTTTCGATCAAACTTTCTGGCCCTGATAAACTGCTCTCCATGGCTGTATATTTCATCTTGTGCCATCCATCTATTGAATAAAGTAATTTGTGGTTAGTGAGAATATACTGCTATACATTTCAGAGAGGCAATTTGACATTTTAATAAACTGATTTTACAAAATCAGGCCAGACATTTGTAAATGTTGTTAGCATAAACCTTCAGCTAAAAAGAAAATATTTGTTACGTCAATTAGGCTGGAAAAACAAAATAGGCCTTACAGTACCTGCTTCCACTCTGTGACTTATCTTTAATCACGTGGATGAAGATATAAGGAAGTATCTCTATGCTCAATTTCTGATCAGATAGAACGTGTGACACAATAAAAGTCCTGTTTCACTTGCAAAGTTCCAAAGAACAGTATTGATTCCCACTTACCCAGAATTCTATACTGGCTAAGCAACGTCATAGGCTAGGGAAGAATCTCCTCCATAGCCTACGACAGTTTTTTAGGCTGTACATTTCTTAAAAAACAATATATCAATTAATAGATCAGGGGCATCTTTTCTTAAGATAATTCTGACACACTAAACCTAGTTAGTTGGATGGAAAAAAAGACAATTATTTTTTGTGTGGAATCCTTTGTGATTCAGCAATCCCGATCACGAGCAGCATCATAATATCCTGTTTCAAATTATTATACAATAGGTATATTCCCAGTTTGCTTCCTACAGCAGGGTTGTCATCACAGTCAATCTAAAATAGGATAAGGAGCTCAATTCCAATAAATAAATATTTCAGTTATAGACTGGTGCTTAGACATAAGAGATTACACATCACTGGTATAAGATGAATGAACAATACGCATCGTCTCAAATATGGTTCCAGTTAAAGTGGAAAATGATGCATAAACAATATACTATGTGTCTCCTTTAGACATAATAACCTTTTCTGGTGGCTTAATTTATATGGCATTAACACAGAGATGCGTCTTGAAGGAGGTAATCTAGTGCACAGAACAGGACAAAACATGCCAAAGGCCCACTTTGTATTTCTTGACGTTAGTATTAAGAAGTTCACGTCTAAACGTTTATGCCAACCAAAGTTACTTACACAACAATTTTGAAAACATGGCTATTTAAGCACAAAAATCTACCTAATATCAACTGTGTCTGGAATTACTATGGTGTTTATTTATCTATATAGTTCCTATAGTTCAAGGGATCCTAACATACGACCTCCATCTGTTTACCTTTTTTTAACAGTAGCACAAATCGTTCAACATAGTATAACCTTGCTATTCTTTAAAAAAAAAAAAAAAAACACTAATTTGTTCTGCTTTTGTACGAAACCTTTTTATATATTCATTCTTGTTTACTAATGTTAATCATAGGCCTAAGGAAAAAGGGTTTCACAATAATTTGCTTTCAAGCATGTATTTCTAGGACACAGGTCATTTTCACAGTAATTCCTGACTGCGCCCTCTGTAACAATTACCATCCTTTCACATGTTTTTGCCATTGTTCAACATTAAAAAGAGATTAAAAAGAGCGAGGCTAAGTCAGTTACACAAAAAGAAGAGGAATGTTATGTAGAGACTATGAAAGACAAATGAGTTCACGGTCATGGACCTTAGACTGCAAATAATACAATCGCTGAGAGCAGACGTTGTAGTAGAAAAGTTTGGGGGTCTCTAAGGATGCCCTTTCATAATGGTAGAATACAAGTTTTGTGTGACTACTCTTTCATCATGTTGAGCATAGATGTTTTATTTAGTTTTCTTTTGTTCACATGCGCTGACTACCTATTGTTTCAATAAATATAATACACTTGCTACGTATTGGGATTGTGTCAAATAAATATAAGGGACGATATAACATATGCTTCCCTCATTCATTACGCATAATTTGTTGCAAGCAGTCACTTGATGCAAACTCATTTTCTTTGCATGGTTTATGTCCTGGGCCTGCAGTACTGACTGTTCCCAGGTGATTCACCGGGATTGTGTACCTATTTTGTGCGCCCCTTTGGGCACTGTTGTATTACAGAAGAGGCTGCAGCCATTTGTTTGACACTTCTGTAAAAGAGATAGCACTGGCACACAGACAACACCAGTGCTTTCTTAAGTGGGTGTTCATTCATTTACATGGTGCTTCTCCCCATGCAATGAGGTAAGCATTTTGGCACTGCTTCAGTGCTATATCATGGATGTGAGAGAGAAGTCAAAAAGGCTGCCACGAGGGCCTATTTATAATGCACCCATCGGAGCACTGTCTGTACAGTTGTGAATACACACTGCTGATTTCTATTTTGATTTTGCAACTTGTCATTATCAAGCAATTTCAATTCTATTGACTGTGGACAAGCTCTCACCGTTTTCAGAGTTAATGATGCTTGTTTTTTCTCTATGCTGACTGAAGACACTGGATGTTGGGACGGCAGTGGTTAGAAAGAACACAATAGCTTCTTTAACTCTCCAACAGCATCAGTAGTACTTAGGGCCTAGCTCTTTTGGGGCAGTGTGAATGTTGATCTCAGATATAGTATAGCACATTAAATGATCATTAGAGGTCAAGGTCCAATAAAGGAATATTCCACTAATAAAAACTTAATTAAAAAGTTAAATGATGTATAACAATGAACAGAAGAAGTGCCTAGTATATTTATTTAAATACTTTGAAAGCTCAACATGTTTACTTTGTTTAAGATCACAAAGCCTGAGGGTATGCCCTCTGATAACTAGAGCTGCGTTTACAAATATTTTGGAATGGCTGTCGAGGCAGGACTTAAGGACATGTTCTCTGACTTCGGAGTTCACATCTATAAAGCCTTTCTATGCTGCTCCACCAAAGATCTGGAAGGGTTAATACTTGGCTACTGGGATTTTGGCACCAATGATAGCCTCAGGGCTGTCCTTGAGGCTGAAGTTAGTAATAGAGGAAGCCGATAAGGAGACTTTTAGATGAGGACATGTAGGCATAAGGATCTTACATCTGGAAAAGGGAGACATTTTAAAGCTGGGCTGAACATTTATGTTGCTTTTAGGCTTCAGGCGGTATTGTACTGTGTTTCCTTCCAGTTGAAACTGGTATTTTTGCATTTGCTTGAGAGCCAAAAGTAAATATATCAATGTTTATATGGCTGCCTTTATATTACTATATATTTCTTTATAGAATATCTACTATGTTTATTTGTTCATCCACATCTAAATGTTATATTTGATGAATGCTCAATGAAATATGCATAGCTGAATTTGTTACTTTCAATTTGAAATCACATTTCCCTGATGAAAACATAAATATGTAGGACCCTATTAAGAAAAGCCATTTTGAAGTACATAAAGTAATACTACTTTAGATACTCCATAATGCTTTAAAAAAAACTCCAGTTCCACCGCTTCTGTCTTTTCTGGAGGGAGACATATACTGATTGGTGGAGATCTTCAAACACAGATATATAGCTTTTAGGAGCAAATCTGGGAGGGACAAGGGATGAGTGGTAGGTACACAGACAATAAGTACTACAAATTTGGTGGAATATACAGATATTAAAGGAGGATGATAGAAACTGACATATCAAAATAAAAAATTTAAACTCATGAATGAGCAAGGCAATTCTCGTAACAAACACACACATACAGCTACCTCTACTGGTAGTCAGTATTGCTCTCAGAAAAAGGCTTAAAACACTCCAGTCAAGTCTTGGAATAACTCAGGCACTGCATATTAACTAACCAACCACTGGTTCTGCAACACACTCCCACAAGTAACAATGTTGGCAGGGACATTCACTAGTAACATAGAGGGGAAAATATTAAAGTAATTAAAATAAATTAAAAGGTATGTTACAATTAATATATTATATAGTACATCAATCTACCAATATAATTTACTGATAGTAATTTTATGACTGCAGAGACTCCATACTATAAAGA
Organism: Pleurodeles waltl; assembly: GCF_031143425.1. NCBI lineage: Eukaryota > Metazoa > Chordata > Amphibia > Caudata > Salamandridae > Pleurodeles > Pleurodeles waltl. Next base: position 998,001,484 of record NC_090437.1, read on the forward strand.
TAGGCCACTCCTATATTTTTATGTGCTGAGTCTCTGCAGTCATAAAATTACTATTATCAAAATTAAACTTGCAGTCCGTGAACACCAAAAAACTAGTAAACTTAACATAAAAGTATAAGTTTACCTTTGTGGATCAGGCCCAAGAGCTATGGGAAAACCATGCAGAATATAAAATATATAGCGTCAGCCATATAAAAATAAAGATAGCTAAGTTTAAGCATGAAGTTCACCATGTACAAATGATTGTATTTTTACAAGATATTGAGGGCCTTAGTTATACTTTCTTTGTGCTGAATTAGCATAATTTTGTTTACGTTAATTCAGTGCAAACTTAACTCCATAATTATATTTAGACTCTAGACCTGTCTAGTGTTAAAATATTGGCGTTAAAGTCTATTTTTAAAAGCGTGAAACCATCTTGCGTCAATGAGATGCAAGGTAGGAGTTCCCGCCCAAAAAATGACTCAAAGCAACTAGTGTCTTATTTATCCTCGTTGCAAAAAAGGTGCACGGGGAGGCGGCCTAAATATTGGCGCTAAGCCTGCTTAGTGCCATTATTCATCACCTGGGTCAGGGCAGGCGTTAGGGGACCTGTAGACCCACTTCCATGGTCAAACACCATGGAAAGAGGCCACAGGTGCCCACCCCAAGCCCCAGGAACACCCCCACCCACAGCAGAGGGACACCAGAGGATGCGGAAACCCCATCCCAGGTAAGTAGGGTAAGAAGAGGTAAGTATTTTAACATTTTTTTAAACTGGCACTGTGGCCCTGAAATTGGCCCTGCCACATGGCAGTGGGTGCAATGGCCATGCCCAATGGACCATTGTCCCCTGTGTTGGCCATTGTCTTTTTAAAGACAGGAGTCATGTGGCATGGAAGGTTTTGCATCAGAAAATGACGCTAGGCTGGTTAAAGGCATTTTTTTGCCTCCAACCAGCCGAACTTCATTTTATGGTGCAAACCCCCCTTCCCCCATACTACCACCCCCACCGGGCTAACACCATTTTCCCAGACTCTAGCCTACCCTTTGCACCGGCTTGCGGGATTCCATAAATTTGGTGCCTAGCTGGCACTCTGGTAAGACGCAAGCCAGTGCTATGCTTTTTGAGGCAAAACTGCGTATGTGCAGTTTTGTGCCAAAAACTATTAATATGGTTCTAAATGATCAATATAGTGCAAAACCTCAAAGTTCACCAAATTTGTGAAAATCACTCCGGCCACTTGACCTAAACTGCCATGCGCACTCTTCACTATTAAATTTGCATCTCAATGAATGTTAATGAGCAACGTGTCAAAATATGACGTGTTCATTCTTGAGTATTCTGTCTCTGACTTAAAGTGACAGTTGACTGCCAATGATAGCAGTTGCCCTTGGAAAGTGTTGAGACAAAGAGATGCAAACTGAAAGGCACCAAGCGGAAGAGTGCCTTTTAGTCAACATTTTTTCCACCCATTTGTTAATAAGTCATAGTTTCTAAAGCAACATTTTTATTCACTTTTATGAAATACGGAATATGGAATTGTCTAGTATAATTCAGATAAAACTTACAGAAAAAAAATGAGGACCGGGTGCAAGTGCCATCAAATGGACAAAGCAGACCTTAGTCGCTCTAAACTGACCAGCAGGAAACATAACAAGCCCACAACAGCACCAGCCTTAAAACAAAACAAACGCAAGCTTTCCCACCTAACATATGTAAAACTCATGGTCCTCCAAGGCAGGAGATGTCATACACAAATAAGCTGAACTATTGATTTATTTCCTTCAGTTGATACCCCTTTGAGCATGTGTACGAGTTAACAACTGGTTTCTCAATACATTTGTATCCACCCCACAGCAGGAACTAAGGTCATAAAAATGTCGTGGCTTGCCCAGACCATAAAGAAATGTCCTTGACAAGAGCAAGCTAAGGGATACTAGGGGGCATATTTATACTCCGTTTGCGCCGAATTTGCGTCGTTTTTTTCTACGCAAATTCGATGCAAAACTAACTCCATATTTATACTTTGGCGTTAGACGCGTCTAGCGCCAAAGTATGAGGAATGAGCGTCATTTTTTTGCGTGAACGCCTTCCTTGCGTTAATGAGATGCAAGGTAGGCGTTCCCGTCTAAAAAAATGACTGCGACGCAAATGTGTCGTATTTATACTCCCGGGCAAAAATCACGCCCGGGAGTGGGCGGGGCAAAAAACCCCGCATTTGCGCCTCTTTTTAACGCCTGGGTCAGGGCAGGCGTTAAGGGACCTGTGGGCTCAAAATGAGCCCACAGCTGCCCTACCATGCACCCAAGGACCCCCCATGCCACCCTTGCCCACCCCAGGAGGACACCCAAGGATGGAGGGACCCATCCCAGGGACATTCAGGTAAGTTCAGGTAAGTATAATTTTTTTTTTTTTTTTTTTTAATTCGGCATAGGGGGCCTGATTTGTGCCCCCCTACATGCCACAATGCCCAATGACCATGCCCAGGGGACATAAGTCCCCTGGGCATGGCCATTGGGCAAGGGGGCATGACTCCTGTCTTTACTAAGACAGGAGTCATGTAAATGGCGTCTGGGCGTCGTTAAAAATGGCGCAAATCGGGTGGAGGCGATTTTTTTGCCTCTACCTGACTTGCCCCATTTTAAGACGCCCTAACGCCATTTTCCCCAACGCCGGCGCTGCCTGGTGTACGTGGTTCTTTTCCACGCACACCAGGCAGCGCCGGTCTGCTAGCACCGGCTAACGCCATTCAATAAATACGGCGCCCGCATGGCGCTTCAGAATGGCGTTAGCCGGCGCTAATCTTTTTGGCGCAAAACTGCGATAGCGCAGTTTTGCGTCAAAAAGTATAAATATGGCCCTAAGACCTCTGTCGCCTGTTAAGCAATCTTGAACAATACTTAGGTTTAGAGCTGCTCCTCATTCTGCCATATGGAAATCCACAAAAAATATGCCTAGTTTTAGTATGATTTTCTATAAAACCGAGTCCACTCCTCGTGACATATATAATGAGGGGAATTTGGAGGGATAGACAGAATCTTTCTGCAGAAATGGTTCTCTTCCTCCTGAATAGCAGCACTATTTGCAATGCACCAAAAATCAGCTGCGTATGTTGCGATCAGAACACGTTGAGTTTTATAGATGTGCAAAAGCGACAATAGAGAGCTTCCTCCCAAAATTGGTGCAATGTTCTAGGCCGGCAATGAACTGAATTTTCATTGTACAATCTACACACCTGATGGCTGCCATGGGCTTAGGTTCATCTTTGTGGGTCTCAGAGATGCCTTTACTCCGACTCTCAGAGCTTGTTGTAACACTCAAAGCGTGACTCATATTGGTAAAAAAGTGCAAGTAACTGAAGCACCATATAATGGTTGTTTTTTCACCACTTTGAGGACTACACAGACTTTTGGCAGGTGTGTCCTACTTACCTTCGTTAGTGTCTTCTACAAAAGGTTGTACTGATGTTGACCTGGTTTTAAATTGACATAGGGGTAGAAATGTCGGTATTTGTAAAATGTACTGGCTGTTCTCTAAAAGAATGATTTAAATTCTTCAACATTCGATTCCTTGGATGTTGCTGGATTAATTTATACCTGTTTCCAGTCATGTATATATCCTCGGTAGCACTTAATATGCACATTTTCTCCTAATCACCTGCGCTGCATCACTATACAGTTTTTTAGAGCACCTATGGTTTTCACTATATTGCTTTATTCTAATTGAGTACATGTTTTAAAAAGGAGCATTTGATGTTAATAAACTTGCCCAAAACTTGAAATTTATCATATGTGGGTTAATGTATAATTTCCACCATGGAAGTCTAGGGCTATACTTCCTCCTTCAGGACCACTTGTGTTTTATAGAGCATTTATCTTACCCAGGTCCTAGGGTTACTGGATAGCCCCTTATATCTTTGTAATGAACTGAGTAAAAGCAGACATTAATGAGCACACTGATGTAGGCATACGGGCAAAGGAGACCACATAATTTGAGGAGAGGAAAGTTGGCACTGGTGCTCTATCAATCCTAGGAATGTTTAGAAAGGCATCACTTAGGTGGGGAATTAAATTGTTGATATGTGGTATAAATAACAGAGGTGCTAACACACATCCCTGCAGTACTCCCTGTGACATTTTAAATTCTCTTGTTAGTTCTTATTTGCCCATGGGGAGTACTTAATCAAATCCAATTTCTAAGAGAGAGTTCCATAGCCCATACTGATAAACACAGTCAAAGGCTGTGGACAAGTCCATAATTGCACGGAATAGCGGGCAGTGTTTGGTGATGGTGTACTTATTGCTAATTAGATTTAAACATTGCTCTATTTCCCCACTCATTCCCTAAAGCATCATTGGCATCTATGTAAGATAGAATTCTCAGCAACCTGTGTACGGATTGTATTATAGATGATCCTCTCTAAGATTTTGACTGAGGTGCCAGTAAGCGAAATTGGGCAGTAACTACAGGGTTCCGAGTGATTGCCTCTCTTAAACAACTGGATGGTAGTTGAAGTACACATGAACTAGTTATAGAAAAGCAATCTAAGTTATTAAAAACATTTGTCAATGAGGGCCACATAGGTTGAGATTACATTTTACCTGGTCCATTAGAATGCCATCGGGACATGGGGCCAGATGTACCAAAGGATTTTACCCATTCTGTGTCTATGGGAAAAAGCTTTCGTACATATAGCCCATGGTGTCTTCCCACTAGGACTCGTTAGGTTCCACAATCTAGCCTAAGGTAAATGATATGTTCAACTGGGTGTTAACGGGAAAGAACATCTCTTGGTTGGAAAATTTAAGAGTAGGAACCTTCGAGAAGTGTGCCTCCCAGGTTGCAAAAGAAACATGACAGCTAATAGGGGACATAGAACAATTTATCATATGTGCAGAAGTGGTGAGACATAAAGATGCAAACTGAATCGCACTAAGCGATCTTGGAGGAATGGTGCCTTTTAGTCAAAAATGTTTACATCCATTTGCTAACAAGCCATCATTTCTGAATGTCACCTTAAGAAATGTTCCAATGCATTCCTGGCAATAAAAGAAACATTATCATCCAATAAGTTCAGTTTTTACAAATCTAGGGAAATGTAGAGAAAACGATAACAAGATAATGAATGTTTCAAGATAATTGGCATAAAAATGTAGCTTTGCATGCTTCAATGCTTCTTTTCCATGTTTCTCTTGTTTACATTTTTTCATCCAAACAAGTATGAAGGGATAGTCTGAAGGGAATCTCTGCTTTTTTAGTTTATGGAAGTAGACACGTTTCTCTATCTCACAAAGCTTTTTTTTATTTTTGATAAATGAAACTTAATTCACAAAAAACAAAAGTATATAATTTTCATGAAAAACAAAGTTGTATCCTTAAGAACCAGCTTCCTATTTTTAGTAGCAACATATATTTGCTGGAAAAACTTTTCTTGATCATTTCTGTCACATAGTCATGCGTAGTACTGCAGTATGTGAATACAGTTCTGTTTCGAATCCACTTTTCTCCATCTAATGCCTTCAAAACCCTTAATATGCCAGGCATTATCTGCATTAGCCAGGGCTATGTTTATACTGAGAGCGGGCATCACCTTGCCATTGATGTGCACAATATGCAAAGAACTGATAGCATTCAGGATCCTGAATTTGACAGTTTGACATTTATCCTGGTTACACTGCACCCCAATCATTACAGAAATAGTGATTTCTTTATGTTCTCCTACCTCAAGATGCCAACTGTACAGGGGTGCAATAACACAGGTTATTACTAAATACCCCTCTTGAGTTAAAAAGGATGAACTATTTAAGTACATTACTAGATGTCCCTCCGAAGATAGCAAAAAGGGTGCATTACCTATAGATATTACTCCCTGTTTATCTGCAAAAGTGATTATTGGATACTAGATGATATGTGCAAGCAGAAACCTACTCCTTCACTAACATTACAGCTTAAACTCTTTTCCCAAATCCATTAGAAAGATCAAATCCTACAGTATTTTAAATGTAGTCATTATTCAGAGTCCACCATCTTTATGACTGTCCTACAGGGACTGATTAATGGCACACTAGGGCACAGTTGTGATTTAGCTTGCTACTGCAAAAACATCACAGTAGGATGAAAAATGAATAACAACCATCATCAGCAAAAAAGAGTAAACTCCTAGAGAAATGTCACTGAGACAATAGAAATGAATTAAGTCTCTCAGAAAGCAGCTTCTGTTGATGTCTCAAATATCCATTAATCTACCACAAAGATAGAGAAACCAAGAGATAAAAACATCATGCCTCAAGCAGAGCAAAGCTGGAGACGTAGCTCTCTGAAGATATCTGACAAGGAAAATACCGGGCATTACAAAAGACAATATCTCAAAGTCAATAGGAGTTCTGTCTCAAGTGTGGAATTTTGGTTATTAGGTAGGTGTGCTCAAGGTTGCTGTGCTCTTTCTCATTTGTAGTCTTGCTGGAGAAGTCAGCAGCCTGGGCTGCCTTGCAGCATTGTAGGTGTTTCTATATATGTTCAGTGAGCCAACAGTCATGGTTGTGAAAAAAATCCCTCTTTCTCTGTGATCATTCCCATATTCTGCTGACTGGTAGTGCTGTTTTTTAAATACAATACCCAGGGGCACTCCAGTCTAATCCTCGGTGTATGTGTTCTCATTTCTAAAACATTGTAAAATTGATTAATCCACAATAAGTATATTTAATTTTGCAGTAAGACCACAGTATGAAACAAAATACACCCATAGCATAAAAAGTTAAAAGGCTCCTGTGACTGTAGCACCTATTGTGCCATTCACTAGACTGACAAGGAAAACATGGCTTAAAGTCTGCATGTCTACCCTAATAGCTGAAACTTTTAACCCTCTGTGCAACCTGCCACAATAACCCTTTTGACAGTAATAAACCCTGCTGTTAAGTAATAAATAAGCCAGTCCTCAGTAGACTTCATAGCCCAGCAGGTAGGGAGTTTAGTATTTAACAGTGGAACATGTAAGAGTTTTATGTTTGCTGCTTCCTACAAAGACTGTCCCCAAAAGCTTAAGCTAATTGTATGAGAAAAGCTAAAGCGCATTTAAAATAAATGTTTTGTTCACTTTGATTTAGGGTATGCTATATAAAAGATTGAAACATAGTTTTTAATATTCAATAAAGTCCAATTCATTAGTAAAGCTGGATGTTGGAAATATAAATGTAACTTCTAAAAGGTTAGACTTTACCTGCCTGAAGCTCCAGTAGGCTAATTAGAATTTGCTTGGCAGTAGCACCCTTCTCTCCATGCTTTACCCTTAATTATAAGTAAAGACTGTTCCCAGAGCAGAAACAATAGTTTAGGCATTTTAGCAGCATTTACATTCTCTTTTCTTTCTCTTTCTGTCAAGGCAGTTCCGCCCTTGGTTCCTTTCTCACCTTCCAAATTCATTATATTTCCTGTCTTATAATGTTTGATGTAATTTCTTTTTCCTATTTTTTTATTATTTAATGGACTCAGGGGGTCATTCTGACCCTGGCGGTCCATGACCGCCATGGCGGAGGGCGGCGGAAGCACCGCCAACAGGCTGGCGGTGCTTCCTTGGCAATTCTGACCGCGGCGGTAAAGCCGCGGTCAGAAAAGGGGAGCCGGCGGTTTCCCGCTGGCCCAGGGAATCCGCCATGGCGGCGCTGCTTGCAGCACCGCCATGGGGATTCCGACCACCTTCCCGCCAGCCTGTTGGATGGTGGGAACAGGTGCCGTGGGGCCCCCTAACAGGGCCCCACAAAGATTTTCACTGTCTGCTTTGCAGACAGTGAAAATCGCGACGGGTGCCACTGCACCCGTCGCACCCCTGCAACTCCGCCGGCTCCATTCCGAGCCGGCTTCATTGTTGAAGGGGCTTTCCCGCTGGGCCGGCCGGTGGTCTTCTGGCGGTCGCCCGCAGGCCCAGCGGGAAAGCCGGAATGGCCGCCGTGGTCTTTCGGCGGGAACCGCCTGGCGGGCGGCGACCGCCGCGGTCAGAATGACCGCCTCAGTCTAATTGGGGAGAACTTTGTGACAAAGCTGTATTCATTTGCTTGCTCCCTTGCCCCTTTCGCTTGTTGAGCCAGACTCTTCACTCCTGAAAAATGCCATTATCTGATTTTGGAATCCTGATTTTCTTCAATGCTTTGAGGACTTCATCCAGCAAGACGGTTTTTCATGCCTTTGACTTTTTCCTCCTGAGAAGGTGGCAGCTTGCTGAGGACAGTGGCTTCTGGAAACAGTTGTCAGCACATCAGACAGCAGAAGATGGGGACCCAGATTACAGGTAGGCGTACAATCCTGAACAGTGAGGTTGAGGAAGCAGAAACTGTTCATTTCCCTGGACACACTCCAGAGGCAAAACGAGTAATGTTATGTTGGATTTCCCTACAAATAGTGCACCATGAGATAGTTTCCAGTATGACAAACAAGATGTGTTGCAAAAGTGTGGAAGTTTGCCCTTGGAAATGTTTTCCTCAGTGGTTAGGGAGTTTTCAGCAGTCACCCTCACCACTGCCTAGTGAGTTCTTTAAAAGTAGCACTTCATCCCTTTCTAAACAGAACCCACCTGGACCTGTGGAACAACAGAAGACAGCACAACAAGCTGCAAGAGGCCTTTATCCTGGAATACGTAACTGACTAGTAGCAACTGGACGTGGACAAGACCCTACTGGTGGGCTATGCTTGAGTGAATCCAGGCCCATAAGTCCTGTCCCTGTGGTCCAGGGAACCTTAGAAGACACTCAGTGAATTGCTTCAGAAAGTCTGAAAAGTTGTGACTTAAAAAATGTGGTCATCCAAGACTCCACAGCATAAGAAGGACCTCACTCCAATGGTGAATAGGTAGTGACACAAAAATATTTGACTGACGAGAGGACTTGGCGTGTGCACAATTCTAATTACCCTACTCAGAGCATTTTCTGCCAAAACCAATGTCTCCCGTAGGACCTTGTTTAAAGGCTAAACAACTTTGAGAGTACTATATGGAATACAGCCGGCTGTCTTTCCCCTATCGAAAATTTCATCACCCATTCCAGAGATGAAGGTCCTGATTTAGATCTTGGCAGTAATGGTCCTGCCGTCTATTTACCGTCGACTTGGTGGTCTGTGCAGCCGATTTAGATGTTGGCGATCCCATAGATGAAAGACCGCCGATGAACTGCCACCACCACCATGATTCACCACTCACATCAACTGTACCATAGGCAAAAGCAGCTGGCACCGGTACTCCAGACCCTTTTACCACAGGGCCAATCACTATGTGCAACCTAACTGTGGTATCCAAGTTCCTGATTTGGTTGATTGGGAGGGATATGAGCATGAAGCATATATTTTTTCTAAATTTCTCATTTCCTGTCACCATGAATCTTATCGTACAACTCCTGTTGTTGTTGCTGCTCCTGGACCAAGACAAAAATCAACCCATCATCTCTGGAACAGAAGCTAAGTCCCTGTTTTACCCGTCATCCACAGAATTGTAGCTATACTAGCACTGGACTCGGTCATGGTTAAGAAATACTTGCGAATAATTCTACAATGATGTGCAATGCATCTATCTGTAATCTCATAAATGTTTTTAAAAAAACACCTTTGGATATTATTAACACCCACCAATCAGGAAGTAACTTCCTTCATGGCAATGGACAAATACACAAAATGTCACAACAATCACAAAAATAAATGTGCCCAAACAGGTGTGTGCAATAATTTCCCCTAAACTACCATGTTATATACATAAACAGGATATCCAATAGGAGCTACTCAAATCCATGATAATGTAGCAATTGCACTGTAAAATGCTACAAGTGTGTGAACACAGAATCTACAAACAATCTTACCTCTAAACTGCAAACATATCAGAGATGTCTGAAGATCATATGTTCCTTTGGCCTGTGCAATTAATGATAAACATTAGACGTAATTTAAATGTAAATTGTCAGGTTCGCAGTGTAATGTATATGTGCATATTATTGACACATCATGTCAAAATAAACACACCTACAATCTCTAGTCACAATAACAGAAACACATATAAATTTGGTGCAGTGTCCAGCAACATGATAAACGCTTGCACCAATATTAACATGTCCATCACCAAGGTACAACACTAACGTATGCATTTTCAAAAATATCTCAAATATACAACCTATGCTTGTCACTGTCACACATGAGAGTAAGTGCATGGCACACACATTAACAGCAATAACATAATCAGCAAACAATAAGTAACAATTCAAAAATAAGGTCAGGAAAAGGTCTTCTCACATTAAAATTGTCTTTATATAAATTAGATAATTCTCTCATAACTTTTCTTTGTATAAACATTTACACTGTCAAACTAAACCTCCTCTGGAAGGGGCATCTATGGAACAGAGAGAAGGCACCTCAATGATCTTACTGTGGGTCATTGGGTTTGGGAAGGGTAGGTTTGTAATTGGGGGTGAGTTTGGATTTGGGAGGTGTTGGGATTGGCTTTAGAAGGGGTGGGTTGGGATGTGAAAAGGGTAGGCTGGGAGGGTTGGCATGTGGAAGGGGTGGCAAGCGTTTGGGTGGTGTTGACTTACATTTGGGAAGCGTGGTCTGGGATGAGGAAGGGGTCAGGGCCAGGGCAAACATAATATCATCCTTCAGAAAACAGGTAGGGTGTTCAGGAGGGAGCTGGGGATAGGAGATAGAGGGAGTGGTAATGCCTGTTGTGAATGTGTCTGTTGATGGTGTGGGTGCCTGAGGGTCTGGTGTATGTGGTGTATGTTTTTGTGTTTTTGACTGGGCGTCTGTTGTGTGTATGAGTGTCGGTGTTTGTGTACAGTATGTGTGTGTGTTGATGTGTCTGCTGTGGAGGCGCTGTGTGTGGTTGTGGTGCCTGTGGATGTGCTGGTGCATGTGTGTATTGTGGTGGGTGTGGTGAATGTGGGTATTCTTTGATGAGTGTTGATGTCTGTGTTGTGGTGGGTGTGGTGTCTGTAGGTGTGCTGGTGGTTAGTGTTGATGTCTGTGTCATGGTGGGTGTGGTGTCTGTTGAGGTGCCATTGGTGAGTGTGGATGTGTTTGTTGGGGTGGGTGTGGTATCTATTGGAATGCTTGTGGTTGTTGTGGTGGTGGGGTGCGTGGTATCTGCATGTGTGTGTGTGTGTGTGTGTGTGTCTGTGTTTCTTGACATGTTTGTGCTTATGTGAGGATGTGTTGCTTGTGTGTGTCTGAGTGGGTAAATATAAAGATGTGCCTGTGCTCTGGATAGGGCTGGGAAGAGAGTTTTGGGATGGGGAAGGAGTGGGAGTTGAGGCACAAGGTCGGGGTGGGTGGGAAGCTGCGGTCAGTTAAGAGGCCAGACCCTGGAATGACCTCTGTAGGCATGGCATGGCACAATAAATGCCATCCAGGTAAGCCAGCATCTGATTCATCTGACCACCAAGCCCCTGGCCTACAGTGATAATCTGCAATAGATCAATCGCTTCCTCTTTGAGGGCAGCCTGGGAGACAGGGGCGGGGCGAGGTGCCTGCAGCAAAGGTTTCGCTACCCCTTTCAGAGGAGAGGCTATGGCCTACTGTGGGGGGGAGAAGAGGGAGGGTGGAGATGAAAACTTGGGTAGTGGACAACGATGTACGTGGAACTGTAGAAGTAGGGTCTGCCATTAGTAGGGACTGGTCATCTGTGGGGGCCTCCAAAGATGCTGTTCAGTCCCTCATGGCCTCTGCCCCAGTCCCCTCACCGTCCATTGTACTGGGTCCTTTGGTGCCAGTGGTGTCTGCACTACGATAACGGTGCCCAGCTTCTTCCCTGACGACGTGACCGCTGTCATCTTCACCTTGCCCACATGATGCTGTAAAGATAGATACAACAGTTTGAAGGTATCTAGGTAATGAGATTTGAACATGAACTTTACTCACAAAACATTTGCCAAGTTTACATAATAAACCAGCTTAGAAGCACTCAAAATTGGCTTCTTAATCATCAGTATCTCATGTCTGTCGGGAAGAATTCCACAAACTAGTTAATCACAGTCTAGAAAATCCCCAGGCTAGCTCCCATATCATGTGTGCCTTTTGTCACTTATCCTCTTTTTTCTGCATGGCAAATGGTTGTGACAGCATTAGTAAATACTTAGGCCTGGATACATTCCTAAACCACTCCACTGCAGAGCACAAAGATTTCTACATATCCAAAAGAGACATGTTTTGGGCCTGATATTGACTTGTCAAAATGGGATACTATAGCGTCTATATGATGGAACCTTCCATCTGCAATTATCCTTTTAAGTATCACTTTTCTCAACATCATTGCTTTCTCATCTGGACATATCCCAGGACATCTAAATGTTATTTGGAGTAACTATGTCACCACCGTGGACATATTCCTGCCTGTTTGAATCAATACAGTCTGACATGAAAATTCATGTTGGTTGACACAGATTGGCTTACATGCATATTAGGGAATGACTAAGGCTTCATGGCAATCTGCTACTGTCTACATGAAAATAATTGAAGTTTGCTACTGAAACATATTTCAGATAAGGAATAATGCCATTATACACATTTCCAGTCATTTTGGAGCAGATGCTCATGAACAAATATTCATTTTACCAACTTATCAATGTAAAGCCTGAAACGTTAACTGTTTCATAACTGCTTCCTATGCTTTATCAGCAGGAATGGGGCCTACATTACCTACTCACATTTGTAATGGAGCATCACACCTGACCCAATCCTCAAATATTGCATGTTTGGTACAACTGTCCTTCATAACATGGAGAAAATGCAGGTACCCCTTTTTTGCATGAAGCCAGGTGTCTGCTCAAAACAGTACTTGGCTTGTGATGAGGGATCTAGTGACCACCTTCAGCACAAAACAATACATCAAACACAGCTTCAGACACCATCTGAATAACTAACACCTCCACAAATCCTCGTCTGTGATGGATGTGTGTGAGCCATCAACATTGCTGTAAATTAAAAAGGTTAAACAACAAGATCCGATACATACAATAACTCACCCCTTTGATGCTGCTGTTGGACCGTTAACTGCCCATCAAGGTCCGAGTAGGCCACCTCAAGGAAACAGGCCCATAGGGGGGTCAGGGTGTGGCATTGAATCATTGGGAGGCCTTGTTGAGCTGGACTTCTGCTAATTTCTTGGTCCAGCGTTGAGGTCCTCCCACCTCTTCCTGCAATGCAAGCTGCACCCCTTGTAAAACCCAGGGTCCACGCCTTCTTCGCAATGGCCCTCCACAAATCCTGCTTCATATGAGCCTTGACCTGTATGGATAAGAAGAAAATACAACAAAAGATGTTTAGAGTTATTTTGTTTGCCTGTAGGGCAGTGTCACAATGTTTTGCCATCTATTGCATGTATTTCCAGAACAGTCAGTAAAGATTATTTACAAATACTTCAAAGTTCCTAAGAAACACTAATTTGCTGTGATCTGTGGAGTAGCCTCAACACTTTCTTTCTCCTCATGTTACCAATCCAAGACACAAACATTATCTAAGCCAAAGATAAGAAATCTTTCATGTAGAGAGACCCACTCCAGATAAGTCCAAATCATTGTGAGCTACTAAAGGCTAAACAACCTGTACGTTATTTGCACATAACCAAACGTATAGCTATATTTTCTGCAAGCCTACCCTTCTAAGAGTCAGATATTATGGTTTGCACTACATACAGTGACTGCACAGTAATGACAGGGCTGCTTTGTGTCTATTAGAGTATAATTGTGGGTGATGTATGAACAGGTGTGTATTTTAATAGGACAAACTTGTATGGCTGATTGAGAGCCTGGGTCATTTAGACTCGCAGCACCGGAAATACCATTCCCTATATGTGGCACCATGACATGTTTAACACATGCAAATACTCCTATTCCAAAATATAGGCTGTACATACACTGGACAGAATAGCATCAGACAACTCCATAACTTTAGAGATTCTACTTGGACTTTACATTTCTCTCAATTCAATCTGGACTGTATGTTTCCACTTCAACTAGTGGTACAATGCCTAAATTACCATGTTATATACATAAACAATATACCCAACAGGAACTACATGAATCCATAATATTGTAGTGGTTGCACTGGAAGTAAAGTGCCTGCAGTTTGCCTAATTGAACCTGGAATTGTGAGTAACTTGCACTGAAAAGTCAACTCAGTCTTTCAGGTGACTTTTCATTTCAAGGCACAGACATTTCCAACATCTTCATCCTCAAAAACACCCTGCACCAAGCTAAATCAATCGGACCACTACACTCCAATTACAACACTTCACTCATGAACAAAAAGGGAGCAAATAGCCTGTGGACAAAGAGGGAACATGTTACTTTGGCAAACATTTCACATTCAAACATTCCCCTGGGTTCCCATACAGCTGGCTGTACAGGGAGAGGACCTCTTTGGTAAGGATCTTCAACTGCTCAGGGGGGAACGCAGGAGGAAAGAGACAATATCAAAATGTTAAGATTTAATAGGCAAGCTATTCTGGATTTGTGTGAGGAGCTAGAGCCTTATCTCATACCTTAAAATAGGTATGAGATAAATAAACTAAAATAGGAATACAACAGCAATAACACCAGTAGTAGCAGTACTTCATTTTGTGGCCACCAGCTCTTGTTAATAGGTTGTGGGAGTATCTGGAGGCATGTCACAGCCAAGTTTCAGTGGTGTGCTACAAACAGTCCTTGCTTCAATGATCAGACACATCAACAGCTTCATCCAGTTTCCTAGAGCTCAGGATTTGGCCAATGTGAATGGAGAATTCTAGGATTTGGGTGGCCTACCCATGTGGTTGGAACAATAGATGGCACACGTATTGCCTTGATGCCACCACCTGCCATGGAACACCTCTACAGCAATCGGAAAGCCTTCCATTCCATCAATATGCAAGTTGTCTATTTACTGGATTTATAGATCTCAAGTGTGTGTGCCTGCTTTCCTGGATCAACAAATGGTTATTTTGTCCTACAGAACAGACCCATACCCCTGCAAATATCCCAACTTGGTCCTGAGAGGCCCTGGCTTGATTGTAAGTACAGTATGACTTGAAGATCAGTTGCTTTAATCCTAGTTTAGGAATTTACAATGGCCTGAGATGATTTTAATCTAGCAATTTATTGATTTCATGTCAGAGACTCATTGCATCCTGACTGACCATGATTGTTTTCATCACTGAGGAATCCAACAATGTCGAGGGAAGTATTGGTGTCCTCTTAACTTGCCATTTAAATCTGTATATGTGAGATCCTTAATTTTCCCTTGTTTTTCTGTTTTAGGGTCCTTCACCATGTCATCTTCATGTGGACGTTTCAGAGTTATGACATTTGCAGTGATATGTTGCTGTTGGAAAGTACAAAGGGAACATGAGTTGATCCTGGGACAAGTACCCACTCGGGATAGGCAGAGCTTATAGAGGGACAACTTGCACTATGATTGAATGGGAGTTCTTGTGATTGTAACAGACCTTTTTTATATGGAATGTTGCCACCAAGGCAATATGTGTTGCTTATCGTGCTCTAATCACATGTTTATGTCAGGCCATAGCATACTGGTCTCCCTGCACATTGGCTAAATCTTTAATTTGTATTCAATTTAGCAAGTTGTTTTCATCACTGAGGAATCCAACAATGTCAAGGAAAATCCACTTCAATGAGGCCCATGGAAGATCACAGAGGCCAGTGGAGCAAGCTTTTGGGCTCCTGAAGGCCAGATTTAGATGCCTTGACAAGACTGGTGGAGTCCTCCTCTACTCACCCGATAAGGTGCACCAAATCACGGTTACCTGCGGTATGCTTCACAACATTGTCCTGCAACAGAACATCCTTACCATCGCAGAGGATGGAAACAGTGAAGAGCCACCAGGTGACGATGTTGAAATGCCAAATGAAGATGACAGTGGTGAAGAGAAAGGAATTTACTTCAGTCAAGATGTCATTGGCCACTTCTTCACCTGAGTATAAGTGTACCTTTACATATTGTGGCACCCATTATCAGAACAACTTGTGACATAGGGAACAATTTGGTAGGAATGGTCAGTTTGTGAAAATCTAAGGCAAAGATGTTCATGGATTAGAGTTTCTCTACAGTGATTAGTGTGTCTATTGACAGATTAACTTTGCTTGTGCTAAGTATTGGTGTCCTCTTAACTTGCCATTTGAGTCAATTGTATATGTGAAATCTTTAATTTTCCCTTGTTTTTCTGTTTTAGGGTCCTTCACCATGTCATCTTCTTGTGGACGTTTCAATGTTATGACATTTGCAGTGATATGTTGCTTTTGGAAAGTACAACGGGAACATGAGTTGATCCTGGGACAAACACCCACTCACGATGGGCAGAGCTTATAGAAGGACAACTTGCACTATGATTGAATGGAAGTTCTTGTGATTGTAACAGACCTTTGTTACATGGAATGTTGCCACCAAGGCAATATGTGTTGCTTATCGTGCTCTAATCACATGTGTATGTCAGGCCATAGCCTTCTGGTCTCCCTTCACATTGGCTAAATCTTCAATTTGCGTTCAGTGTAGCAAGTTGTTGATGCATCTCCTCAAAGCTGAAAGAACCCCTTTGGCACACCACTAATGGTAGATATTGCCACAGTGTCATAACATGGTAATGTGGCCTCAAAAATTGTTACTGCCATGATGTAGACTATTGGTGTTATTGATAAAGGATTTTTATTTTGAGGGCGGAATGTCTGGTTCCAGCTGAGGTTATCCATCTATAATAGTTTGCCTATCTAATTTGATTTCATGTAATATTCCCTTTCTTCCATGGTGTCAAGGTTCTGGATTGTCAACTTCTAAATGGCACAAACTGTTTGGCTTCTGCATGGTTTGTGGAATACATGTTTGATAGTGTCACAAACTTGTTACCTAAAAATGTCTGATACTAATACATTCAGATTTCATTGTTTCCGTTTCCATTATTTTTTAACATGGGAACACATTACCAAGTTGGTATCTATTATTTGTTTTAGTGTCATGTTGTTTGACAGATTTGAAAAATGATGGTTTACAGAAGACATAGAAAAGGAAATACCACAATAAATATAACACCATTCTTTCACTTTGTTTTATGCGCATTTCTTTTGTACAAAAAGATGAGAGCAATAGCTTTAAAACCAGAAAGAAAATAGGCGGGTGATAAAACAAAACTCCACCATGGTGAATGAAACTATGGCCCTCATTACAACAATGGTGGTATAGACCGCCTACTACCGCAATGACAAACGCCACAATACCGTCACCGCGGCTAACTGCGGTCCGCCATATTATGACCGCCGCAGACCGTATCATGACACATGATATGGCCTGGTGGTGTTCTGCTGGCAGACACTGCTGCAGGCAGCAGCCCCCTGGCCCATCTCCTGCCGGAGGACCCCCTGAAATTGGGTGTGGGTGTATGTATGTGCATGCATGAATGCAGGTGTGTAGCGTGTGGAATGTGTGTATGCATGTATGGTTGTGAGTGTGCATGAATGTTGTATTGTGTGAATGCGTGTGTGCTTGTATGTATGTCAGTGTGTGTGGATGTGTGTGTGAATGGATGTATGCATGCATGGGTGAATGTGGGTATGAGTGTGTGTATGCATGTGTACGACGGTGCGTGTATGTACGTGTATGTCGTGGGGGGGTCTAGAGTAGGAGAGGTGGTACATTGGCGGTTTGGCTTGAGCCAAACCGCCAATGTCATATTTTGGGGAAAGGTACTGCCAGCCTGTTGGCAGTACTTTTCTCCAAAATACCGCCGTCCACCACGGTCATAATGAGGGCCTATATTTACATGTCTTTGAAATAGTCCACAGAGTGAATGGTAGACAAACACTGGAGCAAATTAGGTTCATCATCTTTTTGAGGTGATGGTCTTGCCATTCTCTCCTAGTGGTCCAAATAAATGTCCTTTCTAGGGGAGGGAGGCACAGGTGCATAGACTTGGCGGGTAGATCAGTTTCCTGTTGTGCAGGGCCTGTCTGTGGCTGCAGAAGATGTATTGTGTCCTGATGTAGAAGGACCACAGACAGGAGCTGATGGTACAGAAAAAGGTTTGCACATGTGATGATAAATGTCACAACTGGAGGTGGTGGTGGTTGTTCAACAGTAGCCAGGACTAGGTAGCACAAGATGGGAGTTGTGCTCCTCTGGACACAGGGAATAGAGGTATCCATATGCATAGTTGTAGCAGCTGGGGTGGGAGGTGTAGGTATGGGACGCGTGTGACTCAATGGGACTGTCTGCCCAGATAGACCAGATGGTCCATGCATCCCCTTATCATCTAGACTTGCAGGGGTGATGTCCTCACTGAAGACTTGATCCTGGGCTGGAGTGGAGGTGTCTTTAGTTGCAATGACTGTCCACTGGTCCTGGGTGTTGGTCCTAATATGAATTACAAAATAAAAAACATTTAAGGTCTGCATTGTACCTCAAATATGTCTTCAGCTCCAGATTTTGGAAAAGGAAAAACTATTATTAATGGGATGTTGAGGCCTTTGTGTGATTTTTCACGTTTTACTCAGGTAGGTTAATGTACACAGAGACTCCTTTCAGTAACAATGACGAAGAGATGTCCTGAAATGTAAATTATTATTTAGGAAGTATACATTCTATGTGTCAGACATACAATTCAACACAGCAGAGAGGTGATTTGCGAGCTGATCCATTTCAAGGCCTAGCAGCCTCCAAAACAAACTGTGGTACAACTTATTGGTAGGCTTTGGCTGAATGTGCTGAGTCCCACTATGCAGAACTCTGAGTAGTGGCAAAAAATCTCTGCTGCGCTTCACAGAGCTCCACGGATGGGCAAAGTTCCTTGTTGCACCAGTTCATTTGCATTTTACTTCAAACACAACGCAGAGAATGTACTCACATTAAAAATCATGCACATCCATCTTATTTTTCACTCTGTTTATGGTGCTGGGCCTGTTTTGTAATCCCTTGATAATCTTTTCAATCCTCCACTTTCCTAATTAAACTACCCCTCATTTCATTTATTGTATTAGTGTATCTTTTTGTGTGTGGTATATATTTTTTTTTTATTGTGCGTTTTGTGACTTTTTGTATTTTTGTTTATTTCTCAATTTACTTCCTTAGTTATTTCCTCCTTCTTTCTTCTCATTCTATTTCTTTTTTCCACCCCAACACCTAGCACCATGGTGGAGCAGGGAGGGGCTGGGGAACAGGGAAGCAGCAGCGTCAAGCCCCCTTAGACAGCCAGCAACAGCTGCCTAACTTGTTGGTGGCAGCACCGCCAAAGGGTGCAGCCCTAGCCCATCTTTTGTGAGGAAGAGGTGGCAGCACTGGTCATCTACGAGCAGCGCCACCTCCCCCCCATGCTGGTAGCAGGCCTGGGAGTAGTCACCCCATACAAGAACTTCAGCTGCATTTGGCTAGGGTGCGCAGTTATATTCGGGGCACCACCCAGGTCCAGCGCACCACCCAGAAGCTGATATAACATTGGACGGATATCATTGATCGTGTGCAGGACCTCCTAGGTGTGGAGATTCTGGGGCTCAGTGAGTATTAACTATAATATTGTGTTTGTGATCTAAAGTGCTAATTGTTTTTACAGAATAGCATGTTCAGAGGTAAATTACATTCAGTGTACATAAAGAATATTATTTATTATGTGATCCAGTTGGAGATAAACAGTTGCTTGGCGGGTCATCATCATACTCCTAGGCACTCACTTTGGCTGATTATATAAGAGCCAATGCAGACTCCTCTGTCCACATGCCACCATAGTAAATTAGTGATAGCAGTGATTTAGCATTCTCTGTGACTTTCTTTATATAGCTCGTACAGTCCCAAGCAATTTCACAGTGATGTGTAGTACTAGTATGCATCTATGCATTGCAAAAAAGGGAGACTGAGTTGATCCATCAACAGGGTTGAGAAATGTAAATAGAATCAAATATCATTCATTGCAATGCATTAATTCCAAATGTAGTTTTTGTTAGGACAATTTGGAATAGAGATTTTAGGAGCATAGCCAACTCAATGATGGTCAATCATACTAGTTACATAGGCAATCTTATTTAAGTACAGTGTTACTGCATTTGTTTGTTATATAAAAATTGTTGGAGATTAACTGTTTTATCTTCTTTATTTCTTACATCGTCACCCAAGGGCAGGAAGAGGGGCACTACAGAGGTGGGTTCAGCAAGAGCTGGTGAGGTGCCGACCACCAGCACCACTGCTGAGGGCTCTGCTCATCCCAGTAAGTCGTATTATTTAATATTATTATTTTTTCCCTAACTGGTACCTCTGCCCATTATTATACTACTTCTAATTTTGCCTGGTTTACTTTTTTATACCGTCTCCTTTTTTTCCCAACTCCCCTATCCATTTTTTGTTCAATTCCTTTTATACCTACATTATCTTTTTTTCTGTCTTTCAATTACCATTTTTATTCCACCCCTTTACTGTGCTTAAAGGATTCCAAGTCATCATCATCATAGGCTACAGCTCTGCCCCTCCATTATCAAACGTTTTTGGTTGGGTAATATTTTTGATAGAAAATACTAAAATGCTTGCTGTTAAATTTGTTTTATTAAAAAAATTAAAGGGAGTGTACCTGGCATCTAAAATCTGTATAATATTTTTTCTAGCCTCACCAACCACCAGTGAAGGTGACTCAAGTTCTACTGCAGGATCAAATGGAGCAGGGGGAGAAGCGGCAGCAGGGATGGGCAGTGGTAAGTCACATTGCTTGCTTATTGACAATTGCTACTACTCACTAGCTACAAGGATGCTTTTGTGATCGTGATTGAACCCCCTGCATTACAGCCACAGTAGTGATTGTCATTGCTTATTTTGCCTACAAAAACCTAGATACACATAAATAACACTTTCTTTAGTAAGACATTAATTACAATCTAAACAAACTAATTAAACTAAACAATTTAACTTCAATACATAGTTCTTCTCTTACCTAAACAGATAAAATGAGGGAGTCTTCTTACTGAAGGATTTTTCCAAGGAGGGCAACTTAAGAGGGTGACAGGTAGTAGTAGTAGCAGGCTAGCACGCTA
Source organism: Pleurodeles waltl (assembly GCF_031143425.1). Taxonomy (NCBI): domain Eukaryota; kingdom Metazoa; phylum Chordata; class Amphibia; order Caudata; family Salamandridae; genus Pleurodeles; species Pleurodeles waltl. The sequence goes on from NC_090437.1 coordinate 998,022,478, forward strand.
ACATGGAGGACGAAAGATACCAATAACAGTATCATAACTTTAGGAAGACTGAGGCCAGATTGCCACAATGATAGTATTTGACACAAAACAAGGAAGACCTGATATTACAATAAAAACTAGCAATATCAACTTCTTCCAAGCAAAGGTGGGAAGCTAGTATTTCACAACTAAACTTAGGAAATGAAATCATGGAGTCAGGAGAAGTGGGCTCAGAGTCAAGATTGGTTGGACAAGGTTAAGCATTTGGGCAAAAGGAACACAAGGCCTTAATGACGATATTGACAGGACTTTTGGGAAATATTGATCAGGTAATAGAAGGTCATGCAGTGAGTTGGTGTTGCTTTCACCACATCCGCCCCCGGAAATGTGTGATCCATTTATGGTGTAAAATTAAGTGACACCTCAATAAATCACACAGCTCGGGGGAAGGGGGTTAAGGGGCTCGATGAATCAATGGGAAAGGGGATTTGGGGAAAGGTGTGACAAAGACAAACACTACCCAAAAGAAACCATGACAATATTCATCAGGGCACTGAGCAGCACACCATTATCAATCTGTTGTTGAAGGAAACAATGAAGGGATAAATATGACACAGTTCAGTTAAATCCATTGCAAACAGTCTTTCTGCCCCTAAGGGACCCAAGATAGTATAACTCTAAATGTTATCTTCTAGGTTTCAAAAATACAAGTTATGGAGAATTTAAGTTAACCCACCCAGTTCTAAAAACTGTGATTGTTAAAATGAAAATGATACGGTATTGCCACATTGGGCAGTGCATCTCCATTCTTCTTGGAATGTCCATCACTCTTTGGTTCCTGGCTGAACCTGTCTGGTAGGTAATCTGGAATGTTGAGCTTTCAACAAGTTTTGTTCATGCAGGAGACGACTAGGAGAATGCCTGCATATTGGAAAACACAGTAACTATATTCTATATGTTAGAGTAAAGGAGAAGGACAATAAGAAGCAAGGTAAGCCTCAATGAGGATTCAGGAGTGAACCAAGAAGACTCAGAGGCAGAGCAGGAACATTAAGAGGAGTTTCACATTTGAGCCAGCAATACAGCAAACATGATCAGCAACATTTCCCAAATCAACGCACCTCTCTCCATTCCACAGAGCTGAGAGAGTACGAGGCCTCAGAGTCCTCACCATCATCATGGTTTCCCTTTGAAGTTGATAACTTTCTGCTTCTAGCCCAGAGTCCTTCCATCTTCCTCCTCCTGATTCTGAGGAACTCCATTCCAGTCACAAACCGAGCGAGGTACACCTGTGTAGTCAAGTGCACTGCTGTTGAAGAACAAATAGAGAAACAGAACAGGAGCATTTTGTGGAGATTTATGTTTGGTAACTGAAGTTACAGGTCTGGTCTGAGGAACCACAAAAAAGGACTGGACCCTGCAGGCAAATTTCACTAAGTCTGAAAGACCAATCACTTTCAGCAAAGAAATGATCACCCATCAGCACCCAAACATTGCAAATCACCAAAAGCAAGTTCACAAATTTGTTGAACTCCTTCCCTCACTGTCAGCCACCACATATATCATCAATCATAACTCACAATCACTAAGTTACCGCTTCCAATCCAAACATGGTGATTGAACAAAATATTATCTCCTCTATTGGTAGCAAGAAGCAACACATTGGAATTTGGCATTGGTACTGGCACTCTTTTAATCAGTGATCTTGTGGGGCAGCCCTACTAGGTGATTTAAAAAGCATAGTCAATGGCATGTGAGAGAGGCGGGCATCATCTCCAATGTCCTGAAGGGAATCTGGGGAGCTTCGTCACTGCACACGGGTCCAATTCCAATCCGGCCATTCAATATGTGACTAAAATTGGTGAGGCAGCAGAAATCTGACACAAACATAATGATCCACCTCCAATTATTTTTACAAAGGAAGAAATAAAGAAAGATGTTCAATAAGAGATAATTAAAAAGTTCTATGGTGGCAAAGGCATATTCAGTCCGTAAAGTAGAATTTGTCCTCAAACTTAGGTGGTTCACCCAGAAGTTGGTCAGCAAACACACTTGATTCTGACCAATCATCCTCTTCCCCCTCCTATAGTGTTTCGGGAATAGTGGAATCAGATGGTATAAAATGCTGGTTCATTTTTATCATCCACGGTTTGATGCAAGGGACTGGTCCTTTTCACTGTAAGAACTGTACCAGCTGCGCTGAACATATGTTCAGCAGACACACTGGCTACTGGACAATCCAGATACGTTATTGCTAGCCTGCTGAGCACTGGCCATTGGTGCATCTTCCCATACCAATACACCATTGGGTTTTCATCCACATACGTCCCTTTTGGTCATCCAGATACTCCAGGAACATGCTCTGAAGTGTCATTGGTACTGCCACTTGCTTGATCTCTTTTGCCTTTGCCTTTGCACTGTACTGAAGACCTGCCACTTGAAACCAAGCCAATGCAGAGCTTGGGCCCAATTCTTCTGATGCTGTTGTTGCCGGTGATCATGCTACTGGTGTTGGCTGTTGGAAGGCAAGACTATCCTCTCTGGAAGTTGAAGGCGCCTCCCCAGAACTATGGAGTGGGACTCTAAGTTCCAGCCGTTCTTCTTCCAGTTCTCTGGCTTGCTCATCAATCCACCTCTTATATTTTGAAACATCCTCTTCAGAAAAAATAATGAAAAAGGAAAACATTTTTTGTAGCGTGGATCAAGTAGGGTGGCACAGATGTACTCTTTGAATGAGATAAAGTAATTTTGCAGCAAAGCAATAGCTTAGGCTCTCATACAAGGCATGGGATTCTGGGTTTTCGTTCACACCTCAGAGTGCGCACCTTTCAGACACCTTCTTTAACTGGACTTGTAGCAGATGCAACAAAGAGATAGCGTGGCCTATCGCACTGTCCTCCTTCCTAACTTCCCATGTGATAATCTCAAATGGAAGAAGCATCTGTGTCTGCATCCATGATTATAGTTTTGCAAATTGCAACTCCTCCTCTTAGAATGACATAGTCATTAATCTGGCTGTACTGCTCAAACAGACGTTGCAACATATAATAGGTTCAGTTCCAATGTGTGGGCCCCTTCTGTATCAGGGCTTTAACTGGTACTCTGTTACCATGCTGAATAATTCGCAACTGCTTCTGAGCTTTAAAAGAATGGCTGAAATGAGTGCAGATTTATCTGAAGGTGGTCAGTATGTTGCTGACTATGTCTTTTTTTTAAAGACTCTTGCACAACCAGGTTGATGCAGTGCACCACACATAGGACCCTGAAACAGCCACCGTCTGCCATGGCCTTGACTATGTTACTGCCATTGTCCATGGCAACAAATCCAATTTGGAGACTTCTGGGTTTCAGGCATTCAGGCACCTTGCTATTAAATTTGTCCAAGATGTTTTCAGCTGTCTGTGATTTCTCCTTGGTCAACATGGCTACGGTTGTATGCTGATAAACAGTCTTAAAACTTTGATCATGGCCATGACCTGTAGATAGCTTTTGCATTAACCCTCAAAAGAGATTCAGTGTGCAGTGGTGCACATGTAATCAGTCGCCTGACAACTAACCCACGTCTGTTGTCAGGTAAATAGTATGGATAACACTTTTCTGCAAAGATTGTCCAACCAATTTCTTCACATTGTGATGCAGTGCTGTAACAGCAACTCTGATAAAATTGGTTGACTTGGAACCTTCCATTTCAGGCAAATGGCTGCTACAAACTCTAAGAATCCAACTCCTTCCGCAAAAGAAAAAGGGAGGAGGTTCATATTTCATATTTCATATTTGTCAGCTTTCCATTCCACAAATGTGCCACTGGGTGGTTACGGTCATAGGGCCCCTGCTGCCTAAACATGCCCGTAATTGTAGCCTGGATTTTCTTCTTTTGTGGGTTTACTGACGCAGGTGACTTTTTAGATGTAGGTGGTGGTAGTCTTAATGTGCGTCTTGGTGCAGTCACTGAATGCATTGGTGTCTCCATCTGACTCTGAGTCTTCCTGTGCCATTGTGAGGTTGCCAAGTCGGTAATTCCTGTACAGTGCCGGGGACAGGGCTGCTTTGTGTGAGGATGTCACTCTCTTCTTCCTCATCTTCCACAGTGATTTGACCAGTTGTAGCTGATGTATCCTGGCTTTCCTCGCCTTCACCACTGTGACCATATTCAGCCATTTATGTAAGGTGCTCCTCCCACCGGATTGTGTGATTTTTTTCATATGGGTCATCTGGCCTTCAGTACCATAATGTAAACCAGATTTACCTTGATAAACACTTGCGTGGCAAATGGAGCACATCACAATGCTCTCCCCTTGTTTGCAAATAATTTAAAAAAGTGCCAGACTGGGGAGGAGTACTTTCTTATTGGGCCACTGCCAATGTCGGAAGAAGAACTGGAGGTAGGTGGGTGGATCGATTGCTTCACTGGCATGCATTCTTCTACTGAGGTACAAGTTGGTACAGGTCTCTGCTGGGGCCTTGCAATCATGGAAGCTGGCAGTGCTGCCTGTGCCACATTCCTCAGACCAGATTGGACAGCAATGCCGGACTCCTCTGTCCCAGCTTCTACAATGACTGGCTCACCGTTATCATCCTCCTTATCATCATCCCCTTCCATGATTCTAAGGCTTTCTGGAACCTTTCCTTTCCCTTGCCTCTTCTGGCATCTCACAGACTCTGCCAGGGTCCACTCCTTGTCCCTGTCATCAACATCAGAACCCATTGGGAAGATCTACGATTGCTGGCTGCAGCTGCTGTCCACTTTGCTTTGTTTCGCGAAACAATTGGGTATTACTTAGCAGAAGGGACAAATCCAATTCAACCTCACTGCTCCTCAGCGCCGCCATGATTAAAGTGGATGCCTCACAGACAGATATGGCCTTGGGCTTAGGTTGAGGAGGTGCTGTTGATGTGGCAGTGCTGCTCCCAGGTTCCTCCCTGAAGTCCTGAGTGGCAGGCACACCTCTCCCAAAAAAGATTGTGGTTGGCACACCACTGGTGAAAAGCTGCTTCTTCTCACTGACCACTTTCTTGGGAGCAACTTTATTTTGGGCCATCTTAGGCTCTAAATTGGCAGTGGCACTAACATGCACAAGCGCAAGAGTTTGGGAGACTGAAGTAACTGTAAGGTCTTCTCTTTGGCAGTACTCTGGGTGATGTGAGATCTCTTCTTTTGTGACTCAAAAGCAACCAAGCAAGAAAAACATGTAGTCAGTGAAGCGTGGCATTGTTGCAGGTTAAAATACTACAGACAAATGCAATATTACTGTGGTTGGTTACTTATATCATTAATGCCAATTTACTCAAACATTGTAAAGTCAAACCACTCCACCACACCATAAAATTCAGTTTCAAATCAGGCAGCACAACATGTAGAAATAGCTCTTCGCTTTATCTCCATCTGTTTTAAAGGCGACACATGGGGTAGTCAGAGAGATTTGCATGAGTAAATGGAATATTCCTTAAGAAAACTATGGCAGCAAGGTGGTTCAATGGAGATGGAATAATCCTTAAAAAAATGAAAAATTAATTATGACACCCATCCTTGCTCCGCAGAGAGGGTGTCCAGGAGGAAATGGAATTATTATAGACCTAAAGAAAATGAATGCTGTAGTGTGGCTGTGTGTCTTTGGTGGATAGATGGATGGATGGAAGGATGGATGGAGGAATCGATGTGGATGGACGGACTCAGGCAAAATGCAGAATGAAATAAAATTAAAATAAAAATGTAAAAAAATATTTTAAAAAATAAAAACATTGAAAAGACTAAAATGAAAATTACAAAAATTGAAGCAAAAATATAAATACTAAATTTTAAATAAACAGCTCAAATTTAAAAAAATGAAAAATTAAAAGAAAAAAATACAATTTAAAATTGCAATAAAAAATAAAAATAGAAAATAAAAATAGAAACTCAAAAATAAAATGGCAAAGACACACTGCCTGGATGCACAAAATGGCTGCCAAGCTCATGGTAAAACAACCAGAAAGCGCAAGGAGGTATGGCAGACAAAGAACACATGCAAGTCTATGGCAAAGGGACATTGGCTTGATGGACAAAATGACTGACAGCCATAAGGAAAAGCAACAACAACAAGGACCAAGAAAGCATGGGGAATAAAGAAAGAAGACAAGCAAGCCTATGGCAAAGGAACACTGGATGCATGCACTAAATGGCTGCCAGCCACATGGTCAAACAACAACAACGTGGAAAAAGGAGGCATGGGGAACAAAGAAAGAATAAATGCAAGCCTATTGCAAAGAAACACTGGCTGCATGCACAAAATGGCTGCCAGCTACATGGTCACACTAAAACAAGGAGCAATGAGGCATGGCAAACAAAGAACACATGCAAGTCTATGGCAAAGGGACATTGGCTTGATGGACAAAATGACTGACAGCCATAAGGACAAGCAACAACAACAAGGACCAAGAAAGCATGGGGAACAACAAAATAACACATGCAAGCCTATGCCAAAGGGCCACTGGCTGATGCACACAAAGGGCTGACAGCTACATGATCAAACAACAAGGAGCAAGGAGGCATGGTAAACAAAGAACACAGCAAGCCTATGGCAAAGGGACACTGGTCGGATAGGCAAAATGGCCACCAGCCACGAGGTCAAAAAACAAATATAGAGAGAAAAGAGGCATGGTGAACAAAGAAAGACCACATGCAAGCCTACAGCAATTGGATACTGGCAGTGCAACAATTTTCCTTTACAAAAGATTGAAAATCAATCAAATGCAAAATAAATAATAACTAGGCCTATACTTGAACTCCAGGCCACCCACCTCAATAAACCTTTAAAATCAAATTAAAATACAAAGGCATTCTGGTGCATGCCCAAGCAAACAAAACACCACCCTTATTCATTAGTTTTATAACTTACTTGTGTGAGTTCATAAAAACAAAGGGGGTCATTACAACATTGGCGGTAAAAGCCACCTACCGCCGTGCAGAAGACCGCCAATAGACCGCCGCGGCCACGGAATTCCGCCACAGCTATTATAACCCACATCTCGGAATCCGCTGAAACTCAGACACCCACACAAGTCCGCCACACCAAAGGTCAGTGTTAAACTGGCGAAAACAAATCCTCCTCCTCCACGCCAACAGAAACACGCCCATGCTATTACGACACACGAATCCACAAGGCGGTCTTTCAACCGTAGTATTCCATTGGTGGTACACACTGCTGCGCTCAAAATACACACACATCTCCAAAACACCGCCACATAGGACATTTCGAAATACACACACCTGATACACATACACACACCACTCCCACACACCCAACACAATATAAAACACACACCCACATCACCCACAAACCCCTACGACCAAAAATACAAGAAGAAGGCCAGAGAGAGAGCACAGAATAGACAATACCACCACACAGAGGCACACAACACCATCACCCACACAACATTCACACACAAAACACCACACACCACTACACATCACTACACTCATCACCACATACACCACCTCACACATCACACACACCACCCCATGGCACACCAAAGACACCCCCGATTTTCCGAGGAGGAGCTCAGGGTCATGGTGGAGGAAATCCTACGGGTAGAGCCACAGCTATTTGGATCACAGGTGCATCACACCTCCATAGCCAGGAAGATGAAGCTATGGTGAAGAATACTCGACAGGGTCAATGCAGTGGGACAACACCCATGAAATCGGGAGGACATCAGGAAGAGGTGGAACGACCTACGGGGGAAGGTGCGTTAAGCGGTCTACAGGCACAACATTGCGGTACAGCGGACTGGCGGCGGACGCCCACCTCCTCCCCCACAACTAACAACATGGGAGGAGCAAGTCTTAACCATCATGCATCCAGAGGGCCTCGGAGGAGTCTGTGGAGGAATGGGCACTGATAAGTCAAATCTTAACTATCAGATCCCCCACCCTACCTGCATGCTATCACACACACCCACCCTCACACCCTCCCCTATCACTCCAACTCCACACTAATGTACTAAGAACACAAACCACACATCCCAACAACAAGCCCTGCATGACACAACTAAGCATGGTCACCCCTCACTAAAGCATGCTCACTGCACATACCCAGAACTACCCCCTAACCATCATCACGCAAGCCCCCACACAGGAATGCTAGCACTGGGGTACACGCTCACCCACCCATTGCACACCATGACACACACACTTGCAATAATCATGCTCTTATGCCCCTGCAGGATCACGAAGGACCGTCACCACACCGGAGGGTCCAGACATCTCCACTCCACCCACAGAAGAGGCCCACAGTGACGATAGCAGCTCTGCCCTACTGGAGCCTGATGACCAGCCTGGACCATCGTGGGCCTCGGGACAGTCGGTTCCCCTTGCACAGGCACATCCCAACACTGACCTTCCACCCTCTGGTAACACCAGCACAGCACCCACCCAGCGGGCCCAAACCTCCGTACCCAGGACAGGTCAATCAGCTGTGTGTCCACCACTACAGGGAACCCAGGATAACCCACCACCCCAACAACAACAGGGACCTGGGGGCAGTGGTAGTGGGCACACAGTCCAGGGGACGAAGGCACAGGAACACAGGGGAACTGGGAGGGCTGCTGTGCGACAGGGGGCGGACAGGCCAAGGGAACCCACTCTCCACGAGGCCCTCTCCTCCATCATGGGAGCATACCACCACTCCCAGGAGACGATGGCAACGGTCCTGGTCAAGTTTCAGGAGACCCAGCGCCTGCAGGAGGAACAGTGTTTGGGCTTCAGGGAGGAGCTCAGGACCATCAGCTCCGCCTTGGGCACCATCGTAGGGGTGCTGAAGGACATACAGCAGACCTTGAGGGACACCGTGGCACTCCAAGGGGCCCCTGACACTAGCATGGACGATGAACTGCCCACCACCTCCGCCGGCGCTAGTGGACAGGAGGCACCGCCACAGGACCACCACACCAGCACCCCACCCCCTGCAGACAGACAACCACCATGCAAGCGGTCCCTGAGATCCAGGAACAGGACAGAGCAAGATGGCAAGACCCCCGCCAGGAAATGACACCACCCTGATTGTCCCCCCACCGTCCCACTTTGTTACCCTGTCCATACTTTAACTGCCCCAGCTCCACTTCCTATGCCCAGATAGGGGGCTGGTTGGAAGAGTGAAGGGGGCAGAGTTCAGAGAACATTAATGCATGTGAATGAATGTGCCACAAGGCTAGGGTAGGGAGCGCGGCCACGCACATTGACGGTGCGGTTGTTAATGACTTCTCTTCTTCCCTTGTGCATGTCATGTAGGACATCTGGCGTGCCATCGCCAAGGACGTCCGGACCCTGGGGGTCCACCTGAGACGGGGCACCCACTGCTGTAAACGATGGGAGGACATTCGCCACTGGAGCAAGAAGACGGCGGAGGCTCAGCTGGGGATGGCCTCCCAACGTGGGAGGGGTGCCCGTCGCCCCATGACCCCTCTGATGTTCCGGATGCTGGCGGTGGCCTACCCTGAGTTGGATGGGCGCTTGAGGGCATCACAGCAGACACAAGGGGGTGCGGACTTGGCACGCAGTGGAGGGGTCTGGGTGGGGGAGGAGTCCTGTGGGTGTACCTAGGCCAGGCAGACATAGGTAGACTTGGCCCCTCCGTAATGCAGGCAATGTGGCTCCCAACCCCGCCGCAGTACAGTGCCAAGTACAGGTATAGATGCCCCTGTGGCATCCATGTGTGCAGAGGTCCACCATAGCCATGTAGGCCAGATCCCCGGAATAGCATCTGTAGAGGCCAGGAGCACGGCGTAGTGCAGGGGGCTGCCGTGTCTGTAGTGTCCACCAACGGTCGCGGTCTGCCATGCACTCAACCTGTCTTTCTTCTGTCTCATCCCCCCTTTTTGTGCTCTCCATGTTCTTATGTGCATCAGCATCATCAGGCGGAGGTACATTGGCACCGGAGCACGAGGGAGCTGCATCCCACATGGCCTTGTAGGGCCACACCACGGACTCTGAATGCACCAGTGGGACGGAGGGCGAGGGGAGCTTCACGTCGGGCACCGGATCACAAACCAGCGACACGGACTCGTCCGACGATGGGAGCTCCCTTGTGGTGGCGGCACCATCTGTGCGCCCCACTTCTACAGGTACAGCCGCCACCTCCCCTACCAGCACCGCCCTCCCAGCAGCCCCTCAGCGTTTGCCCCGTGCCCGCTCACCCAGGAGGGTGGGCATCACCTTTGCCCCAGGCACCTCAGGCCCTGCCCCAGTCACCCCTGCGGCCCTCAGTGAGGAGGCCATTGACCTCCTCAGGTCACTCACTGTTGGGCAGTCTACCATTGTGAATGCCATCCAGGGTGTAGAAAGGGAGTTGCAACACGGTAATGCATTCCTGGAGGGCATTCATTCTGGTCAGGCTGCCCTTCAGCGAACCCTGCAATCTCTGGCCTCAGCACTGATGGCAGCCATTGTCCCTGTTTCTAGCCTGCCCCCTCCAACCTCCTCCACCCAGACCCAATCCCCTGTACCCCAGCCTATCCCAAGCACACCATCAGACCAGCATGCACACACCTCTACACCCAGCTCAGGCAAACATAGGCACCACACAACCCACAGGCACACACGCAAGCATCACCCACGTGCAGACACAGCAACATCCACTGCCTCCACTGTGTCCCCCTCGTCGTCGTCTCCCTCCTCCCTCCCAGTCTCGTCTACACTCACACCTGCATGCACTACATCTGCAGGCACCAGGACTCGCACCAGAACACCCAGCACCACACCCGCTCACCTGCACTCACCACCTCCACTACCATTTACACGTCCCCTGTGTCCTCTCCCAGTGTGTCTGTGAAGCCCCCTCCCAAAGTACACAAACGCGGGCACCCACACACCCAACATCCATCCACCTCACGACAGCCTCCAGTACCTGCACCTGCACCCAAAACACCTAAAGTGACACCTCCTACAACCACCTCCTCTTCCTCCACTCCCATACCCCCTCCAACTACCCATCCCAGTGTTCGTCAGAAACTGTCCCTGTGTAAAATTGATCTTTTTGCCCCCCCCTCCACTTCATCAGTCCCGTCGTAGCGCCTCAGCCAAAAAGCCTCCAATACCAGTGGTGCCTGTTCAAGGTGTGTGGAGTGCACCGGCCACCAGGACTGGCAGTGTGACCCGGAGCAAAGGCACTGGCAGCCTGCCCCCTGTAAAGGCTCTGAAATTGGAAAGTGGCCGACGGGACCCTGTGAAGACTCCTGGTGGCAAAACAACTCACAGGGGTTCCAGGTGGATGGCAGAGTCAGCTGTGACTCCTCCAAAGGTGGGGAAGGGCCAGAGGAAGTCTGCACAGCCTAGTGTGAGCAGCACGGCGGAGAAGGGCGGCATCCTTCCCGGCGGTCGGGACCCCACCGCCAGCACCGTCGTCACTGGTCAGGAGACCATCGCCAGAGTCATTGCCCAGGAGGGCCCAAGTATCATCACTGGTCAGGAGACCACCGCCAGAGTCAGTGCCCAGGAGGGCCCAAGTATCGTTACTGGTCAGGAGACCACCGCCAGAGTCAGTGCCCAGGAGGGCCCAAGTATCGTCACTGGTCAGGAGACCACCGCCACCGTCAGAGTCAGTGCCCAGGAGGGCCCAAGTATCGTCACTGGTCAGGAGATCACCGCCAGAGTCAGTGCCCAGGAGGGCCCAAGTATTGTCACTGGTCAGGAGACCACCACCAGAGTCAGTGCCCAGGAGGGGCCAAGTATCGTCACTGGTCAGGAGACCACCGCCACCGCCAGAGTCAGTGCCCAGGGGGGCCCAAGTATCGTCACTGGTCAGGAGACCACCGCCACCGCCAGAGTCAGTGCCCAGGAGGGCCCAAGTATCGTTACTGGTCAGGAGACCACCGCGAGAGTCCGTGCCCAGGAGGGCCCAAGTATCGTCACTGGTCAGGAGACCACCGCCGAAGTCAGTGCCCAGGAGGGGCCCGGCTGCCACTGACCCGCTGGGCAATGAGGGAACGTCATGCCACACACCAATGCCCAGTCCAGAGAACATCATGCCACACACCAATGCCCAGTCCAGAACCGGCATGGCAAAGCACCGCTGAACAGTCCAGACATCGCCATGGCAAAGCACCGCTGAAGAGTCCAGACACCGCCATGGCAAAGCACCGCTGAACAGTCCAGACACCGCCATGGCAAAGCACTGCTGAATAGTCCAGACACCTCCATGGCAAAGCACCGCTGAAGAGTCCAGACACCGCCATGGCCAAGCACTGCTGAACAGTCCAGACACTGCCATGGCAAAGCAGCGCTGAACAGGGCATGCACCGGGGAAGTATGAAATGTCCACCACATCAAGCATCGTTATCCCATGTGCGGGTGGGCCAGGGACGGTACAGGAACTTCCACGGGTAGACTAATCCAGTCTGGGCACCAGTCCCCCTCCTGAACCAGTGGAGGCTGTTATCTACTTTGGAAACTGTGGCTTTGCACTCCCCAGGATGGTACAGTGGGCAAGCCACCCACTGTAGAGACTTGAGAGACTGTGGCTTTGCACTCCCCAGGATGGTACAGTTGGCAAGCCACCCACTGTAGAGACTTGAGAGACTGTAGCTTTGCACTCCCCAGGATGGAACAGTGGGCAAGCCACCCACTGTAGAGACTTGAGAGACTGTGGATTTGCACTCCCCAGGATGGAACAGTGGGCATGGAGCCCCGTCGTGGATCTGGCTTTGCACTCCTCTGGCTGAGGTGCCCCCCCTTCCCTTTCCCGCTGATGTGCCTGTAGTATTTCTATCTGATGCCCCGGCAGTGTTCTCTCCGTGTGTGGACAGGTATCTTTTGTGGGCCTCGCCCATGAATTTTTGGACTAGTGGTGCACGGACATTTATATGTGCATATCTGCACTACTTCTCGAAATGTATATACTTTTGTATGGTTAGCTAATGTATCTGTATATTTTTGAGACATGTATATTGATACATTACAAGGTTTGGACTGATTTCGTTTTGTCTTTGCTTTCTTCCGGGGGGGTTGTGGGGTGGGGGTGGGGCTGTTGCGTGTGTGTGTCCCTAACTTTTGCCTCCCCCCTCCCCTCTGTCATAGGTGCAGTACTCACCGTTGTCGTCGCCGGCGCAGGCGTTGGTCTTCGTAGATGAGTAGGAATATAAGGGCCGGTAGGATTTGGAGTTCAGGCTCCATGAAGTCCTCCTTCCTCGTGGGATGTGTTCAGGTGAGCGTTTTCCCATTGCAGAAACTGTTTCAGACGTGTTTTTATCCACGGAGAATCCGCCCCGGGAAAGGTGGCGGATTGGCGGGTTGTAATACTATGGGCGGTACGTTGTCTTCCGCCTGTCTGTTGGCGGTGACCGCCGCGCTGCTTGTCTGTACCGCCGTGGCGGTCGGAGTGTTAAAGTGGCTGTCTTTGTTGGCGGTTTCCGCCACGGTCATAATTCCAAAATTTTTACCGCCAGACTGTTTGCGGTCTTACCGCCGCTTTAACACCGTCCGCCAGGGTTGTAATGACCACCAAAGTCCTTAAATCCTAAGGTATATCCAGGAGACAAAGTGAGTGATCCTTCCACCTCAATGTCCAAATGAAAAATGGCCAGTAGATAGACAAAGCACTGGGAGGAGCCTGCTGGACAGGAATAGGAGGTTGGAGTCTCTGGGGCACTTCCTTCCTATTTGAAAAAAAAGGCTTCTCAATCTAAGAAACAACTTGAAGGGTCCATTGAAGAACATAATTCAATCAACAACCATGTTTTGACTAGATTTAGATTTATCTGGAGTAGAAAATCTATTCCTGGTGCGTTTGCACTCACAAGCAGAAGTGTTTTGACTGCCGTCGCAACTGGAACTGGGAAGCGTTGCGCGAGGCCGGAGGCAGTACACAGGACTGGCGGTGAACCCCCACCTCTCCCCCACACCTAACAACATGGGAGGAGCAAGTCTTGGCTATACTGCATCCTGAGGGCCTCGCAGGAGTAGCAGGAGGAATGGACTCTGGTAAGTCAACTCTTAACAATTACATCCCCCACCCTACCTGCATGCAATCACATACCTCCACCCTCACCCCCATCACTCCAACACCTCACAAATGTCCCACTATCACAACCCACACATCCCACCAACAAAGCCCTGCATGCAACACCAAAGCATGGACACCCATCACCAAAGCATGTCCACAACAGATATCCACACAGACCCCAAACCAATTATCAGACAAGGTCCTAGACAAGAATGCAAGCACTGGAGTAGAGGGTCACTCACCCATTGCACACGATGGCACACACAGATGCAATAAGCATGCCTTTACACCCCTGCAGGACCCCTACCCAACTTCACTGGACAGGAGGTTCCAGACATGTCCACTCCCCCCACAGAAGAGGCCCACAGAGATGACAGCAGCTCTGTCCAACTGGATCAAGATGGCCAGCTTGGCCCATCTGGGACCTCGGGACAGTCGGTTCCCCTAACACTGGCATATGCCACCACAGAGCCCCCCCCCTCAGGAAACACCAGCACAGCACCCACCCAGCGGACCCATCCCTCTATCCCCAGGACACGTCAAGCAGCAGTGTTTCCACCACTACAGGGATCCCAGGCAAACCCAACACCCCAAGAAAACCAGGGACCTGGTGGCAGTTGCATTGGGCACATGGTTCAGGGGACAGAGGAACAGGAAAACAGGGGAACTGGGAGGACTGCTGTGCGATGGGAGAGGACAGGCCCATGGAACCCACTCTCCACGAGGCCCTCTCCAACATCATGGGAGCGTACCATCATTCCCAGGAGACGATGGCAACGGTACTGGCCAACTTTCAGGAGCCCCAGCGGCTGCAGGAGGAACACTATCTGGGGATCAGGGAGGAACTCAAGTCCATCAACACCACCCTGGTCACCATTATAGGGGTGCTGAAGGACCTTGTCAACACCAGGAGGGACACTGTGGCACAACAAGGGGCCCCTGACACTAGCCTGGATGATGAACAGCCCTCCACCTCTGCCGGCGCTAGTGGACAGGAGGCACAGTCACAGGAACACGACACCAGCACCCCTCCCCCTGCAGATGGAGAACCACCCCGCAAACGGTCCCTGAAATCCAGGAACAAGACAGAGAACATTGCCAAGACCCCCGCCAGGAAATGAGACCCCCTGAATGTCACCCTTCTGTCCACCTTTGTCATCCTGCCCATCTTTAAACTGCCATTGTTCCACTTCCTATGCCCCTTTGGACAATGCACCTGTGAAACAAATAGACTGGACTCTGCCATGGACATTCCTCCACCATCACCGCTGCCCATTTTACAACCCCCTCCACTTATCTGCACAGAAATAAACACACTTCAATCACAAAACAATCTGGAGTCAGTCTGTACTTTCACAAATGTGTATTTACAATAACTATGGAATATAGCAATGTCAATTTTATTGTTCACATACCGATGTAACACAGCTCTAGTCCATGAGGTAATATAGCAGAGGTCACACAGTGGGACCCACATCTGTTAAATGGAAAGGCAAAGTGACAAGTCAGGGTACATACACTGGGTAAAAGTGACAGACTTATGATAGGTCAAACAATTGTATGAGATGTGTGAGGCAGTGATATCTTCTTACCTGTGTCTCACTGAAAGTATTGCTGGATAACGTTGTTTCTGTTGTAAATATCCTCTTCTTCTGCCTCCTCTTCTTCACTGTCCACAGGCTCCACAGCTGCCAAAAGACCTCCAGCTGGACCATCCTCCTGCAGAAAAGGCACCCGTCGTCGCAAAGCCAGGTTGTGCAGCATACAGCAGGCCACGATGATCTGGCACACCTTCTTTGGTGAGTAGTAGAGACAACCACCTGTCATATGGAGGCACCGGAACCTGGACTTCAGGAGGCCGAAGGTTCTTTCTATAATCCTCCTAGTTCGCCCATGTGCCTCATTGTAGCGTTTCTCTGCCCTTGTCCTGGGATTCCTCACTGGGGTCAGTAGCCATGACAGGTTGGGGTACCCAGAGTCACCTGCAAATGTCGAAGGACAACTGTTAGACACACACTAACCCGTAGGGACAACCCCAGACCCAGACAACTATTCACAGGGTATAGGGTCCTTGTCCTCACCTATTGGCCACACACTGTGCCTCTGGAGTTGCCCCATCACATAAGGGATACTGCTATTACTCAGAATGTAAGCATCATGCACTGAGCCAGAAAACTTGGCATTCACATGGGAGATGTACTGGTCGGCCAAACACACCATCTGCACATTCATTGAATGGTAGCTCTTCCGGTTTCTGTACACCTGTTCACTCCTGTGGGGAGGTACCAAGGCCACATGGGTCCCATCAATGGCACCTATGATGTTAGGGATATGTCCCAGGGCATAGAAGTAACCTTTCACTGTGGGCAAATCCTCCACCTGAGGGAACACGATGTAGCTGCGCATGTGTTTAAGCAGGGCAGACAACACTCTGGACAACACGTTAGAGAACATTGGCTGGTACATCCCTGATGCAATGGCCACTGTAGTTTGAAAAGACCCACTTGCCAGGAAATGGAGTACTAACAGGACCTGCACTAGAGGGGGTATTCCTGTGGGATGGCGGATAACTGACATCAGGTCTGGCTCCAACTTGGCACACAGTTCATGGATTGTTGCACGATCAAGTCTGTAGGTGACTATTGCGTGTCTCTCTTCCATTGTCGACAGGTCCACCAGCGGTCTGTATACCGGAGGATGCCGCCATCTCATCACCTGCCCCAGCGGATGTGCCTTAAGGAGGAGAACAGAGAGTCAGCCGACACTGAGGTATTACAAAATGTAATTTGCACACATTTGTTATTCGGCAATGTGCCTGTTACTGTGTGTATGCAAGGGCTAGATAGGTGTGACACAGTTATCATTAATGCCATGTGGCCCCCTGAAATGGCGGCTGCCTGACCTGTAAGGTGGGACAAGGGGTTATGAGGTAACTGCACTGGCGTTTTACACCGTCGGAGTAGGCGGTCGAAGACCCCAGCGCAATCCTGCATTGGTTAACATTGGACCCTATGGGTCCCAGGAGCCAACGACGATGTACGCCGGTGGTGACGGTACGCACCACCGCGGACGTGACCGCCATTTCATCTGTACACTCACTTGATACCTGACCTTCAACAGAAGAGGACCTACACTGCAAGTGCCGCTGTGACCTCAGTCTGAAAGCGACGATGGCTCATGTGTCTGGGGAAAGGACCCCTGCCTTCACTTCGGAGGAGTTGGAGAAGTTAGTGGATGGGGTCCTCCTCCAGTACACGCTATTCTATGGTTCTCCAGACAAACAGGTAAGTACACTGTGAGCATGATGCATGGGCAATGCCTGTTTGGAGTGTTGTGGATGGAAGATACATGGGGGGGACTGAGCCCTGCATGAGCGGACCGTGAGTGTATGTGCATCAGGACAAGGGTGAGAACGTGTGCCAATGACTGTGACAGTCCAGACGGTTAAAGTTTTCCTTGTCCCCTGTAATATTCCTGCAGGTCAGCGCCCACCAGAAGAAGGATATTTGGCGTGCCATCGCCAAGGACATCCAGACCCTGGGGGTCCACCACAGACGGAGCACCCACTGTCGGAAAAGATGGGAGGACATTCGCCGCTGGAGCAAGAAGATGGCGGAGCCCCAGCCGGGGACGGCCTCCTAACGTGGGAGGGGTGCCCGTCGCACCATGACCCCCCTGATGTTCCAGATCCTGGCGGTGGCGTATCTGGAGATGGATGGGCGCTTGAGGGCATCACAGCAGCCACAAGGGTGTGTGTACAGTCACATCCATCTGACTCTGCGCGCATTATGAGGTGTCTGGGTGGGGGAGGTGGGCAGTGGGTTACCCTAGGCCAGGGCGAGCTTTGTAGGCAAGGTTCCTTTGTGAGGGAGGCTATGTGGCACCCCAACCCCACCAGTGCTGAGAGCCATCTACACCTAGTCAGGCTCCTGTGACTTCCATGTGTGCAGCAATCGGGCATAGGCCTTGTACCCCATGGTCCTATGAATAATCTAGGAACTATAAGTGCATTGCATAGTGCAGAGGGTTGCTGTGCCTGTAGTGTCCACCAACGGTAATGGTATTGCATGCACTGAACATGTCTTTCTTCTGTCTCCCCCCCCTTTTTGTGGTCTCCCTGTTCTTGTGTGCAATAGCATCATCAGGTGGAGGAGCAGTGGCACCGGAGCAGGAGGGAGCTGCATCCCACTTGGCCCTGGAGGGCGAGACAACGGAGTCTGAAGCCACCAGTGGGACGGAGGGTGAGGGGAGCTCCACGGCGGGGACAGGAGGTGACAGCAGCGACAGCCCCTCTGTGCCCCCGCATCAACAGGTACAGCCGCCACCCCACCCACCAGCACCGCCCTTCCAGCAGCCCCTCAGCGTGTGTCCTGTGGTCGCTCACCCAGGAGGGTGGGCATCTCCTTCGCCCCAGGCACCTCAGGCCCTGCCCCTGTCAGCCCTACTGCCCTCAGTGAGGAGGCTAGTGACCTCCTGAGATCCCTCACTGTTGGGCAGTCTACCATTATGAATACCATCCAGGGTGTAGAGAGGCATTTGCAACAAAAAATGCATACCTGGAGGGCATTCATTCTGGCCAGGCAGCCTCACAGAGAGCATTTCAGGCTCTGGCCTCAGCACTGATGGCAGCCATTGTCCCTGTGTCCAGCCTCCGCCCTCCAACTTCCTCCACCCAGACCCAATCCCCTGTACCTCAGCCTATCCCAAGCACACCATCAGACCAGCATGCACACACATCAACACACAAGGGTGGCTCAGGCAAACATAAGCACCACACATCCCACAAGCACTCACACAAGCACCATCCCCATGCAGACACACCAACATCCACTGCCTCCACTGTGTCCCCCTCCTCCACATCCTC
This sequence comes from Pleurodeles waltl, assembly GCF_031143425.1. Taxonomy (NCBI): domain Eukaryota; kingdom Metazoa; phylum Chordata; class Amphibia; order Caudata; family Salamandridae; genus Pleurodeles; species Pleurodeles waltl. The sequence goes on from NC_090437.1 coordinate 998,041,294, forward strand.
CTCCTCACTCTCTCGTCTCCACTCACAGCTGCATGTACAACATCTTCAGCCACTACCTCCATGACCAGCACGCCCATCACCACACACTGCTCACGTGCACTCACCACCCCACTACCATTCACACATCCCCTGTGTCCTCTACCAGTGTGTCTGTGAGCCCTCCTCCCAAAGTACACAAACGCAGTCACACACCCACCCAACAGCCATCCACCTCAGAACAGCTTCCAGCCCATGCACCTTCACCCAAATTCAGCAAACGTACACCTCCTACAACCACTACCTCTTCCTCCACTCCCAAACCCACTCCATCTACCCGTCCCAGTGTGTTTAAAAAACTTTTTCCTGGCTAATATTGACCTCTTCCCTACACCTCCCCCCCATCCGTCCCTTAGGGCCAGCCTTTTCAGGTCCCAACCCAGCACCTTAGCCACCACATCACCAGGCACAGTGGTGCCAGCAACTGCAGGCTATTGGAGTACACCAAACAACAGGGCTGCCAGTGTGCCACGGAGCAAGGGCAAGGACATTCCGCCACCTGCAAAAGTTAACATCCTGGAGGGAGAAGCAGAAAACACCTGCCAGAAGGGCAAATGAAAGGGGATAGTGGCAAGACAGCTGCGCCACCATCCAAGGTGGGGAAGGGCCAGAAAATAAAGGGCAGGTCAGGAGAGGGCATGGTGGCACCAACAATGGGACCAGTGTCACACTTTCTGTCCACGTCGACGCCAACCTGTACGGCGGAGAAGACCGCCACTTGCACCACCACCTGCACCACCACCGCACCACAGTCACTGAGCCTGCCACCAGCACCACCGCCCCTGAGCCCGCCACCAGCACCGCAGTCACTGAGCCCGCCACCATCACCGCCACCACTGAGCCCGCCACCCGCACTGCCGCCACTGAGCCTGCCACCAGCACCGCCGCCACTGAGCCCGCCACCAGCACCGCCGCCACTGAGCCCGCTACCAGCACCGCCACCACTTAGCCCGCCACCAGCACCGATGCCACCGAGGCCGCTGCCAGCACTGCCACGACTGACCCCGCCGCAAGCACCGCCAGCGGTCCCGTGACATCCTGAGCCAGTGGCACCACCGCAAACATGGCTGCCATCCCCAGTGGTCAGTCGTCCGAGGCTGGAGGTCAGTTCCAGGAGCCTGGTTAGCTTCCATGATGCACCACTTTCAGTAGAGAAAGGCATCCACTACCTCAGTCCTTGGCAGGATGAAGCACTCTGGGCACAAGGCCCCCTCCAGAACCAGTGGAGAAAGACATCCACTACCTCAGTACTCAGCAGGATGAAGCACTCTGGGCACAAGGCCCCCTCCAGAACCAGTGGAGAAAGGCATCCACTACCTCAGTCCTCGGCAGGATGAAGCACTCTGGGCACAAGGCCCCCTCCAAACCAGTGGAGAAAGACATCCACTACCTCAGTCCTCGGCAGGATGAAGCACTCTGGGCACAAGGCCCCCTCCAGAACCAGTGGAAAAAGGCATCCACTACCTCAGTCCTCAGCAGGATGAAGCACACTGGACACAAGGCCCCCTCCAGAACCAGTGGAGAAAGACATCCACTACCTCAGTCCTTGGCAGGATGAAGCACTCTAGGCACAAGGCCCCCTGCAGAACCAGTGGATAAAGGCATCCACTACCTCAGTCCTTGGCAGGATGAAACACTCTGGGCACAATGCCCCCTCCAGAACCAGTGGAGACTGTTATCCACTTGAGAGACTGTGGCTTTGCACTCCCCAGGATGCAGCAGTGGGCAAACCACCCACTGGAGAGACTTGAGAGACTGCGGCTTTGCACTCCCCAGGATGCAGTAGTGGACAAACCACCCACTGGAGAGACTTGAGAGACTGTGGCTTTGCACTCCCCAGGATAAAACAGTGGGCAAACCACCCACTGGAGAGACTTGAGAGACTGTGGCTTTGCACTCCCTAGGATGCAGCAGTGGGCATGGAGCCCCCTTGTGGAGCAGTGGCGTCGTGCATTCAATATGCTGAGGTGCCCCCCCTCCCGTTCCCCTCCCCCTGAGGTGCCTGTTTCATTTCGATCTGCTGCTCCTGAAGTTTTCTCTCTGTTTCATGCCTGGTATCATGTGTGGGCCTCGCCCATGCATTTTGGGCCCTGTGGTCCACGGACAATAATTGGTGCACTATCCGGACTTGTTTAGTTGGTGTACATAATTGTATATACTGTATTTCGAGTTTTGACTACTGGATTTTTCATGATTACAATCGTTCAACTCATTTCCTTTTGTCCTTGCGTTCTTCCGGGGGGGGGGGGTGCGGGGGTGTATATGTAATGTTGCGGCATGTATTTGTGTGTATGTTGTAGTGGGTGAGGGTGGGTGTGGGGGTGTGTCACTCTATTTTCCCTCCCCCCTTCCCCGTGTTGTAGGTGCAGTACTCACCGTGGTCGTCGCCGCCGTCTTTGGTGCTCCTGATAGAGGAGCAGGAAGACCATCACAGGGAGTATCTGGAGTTCAGGCTCCATAGCGTCCTGGTTCCATGTGGGGTGTGGAGAGGTGAGTGTTTTCCCTTCCAAGTCCTGTTTCCGCCGTCTCTTTGTTAGCGTTGGTTCCGCCCCGCCAAAAGGTGGCGGATTGACATCTTGTGATAGGGTGGGCGGAACATTGTCTTCCGCCTGTCTGTTGGCAGTGACCGCTGCACTGTTTTTTTGTACCGCTGTGGCGGTCACAGTGTTAAAGTGGCTGTCTATTTAATTACGTAAAGGTTTGAATTTTGTGCACATGTGGATGAAAGGAAGGTTGGGCAACTCACATTGCACTGTGGTTTTGCAGAGACAAAGCAAGGCACCTTGGCAGTTGTAGTAATTTGTGAACACTGTTGCCAATACCTGTGAAAAAGTCAGAAGCATATACCTATATAAATTAGTACAGTGAAATTTAAACACACATTTATGATATGCACACATATGTTTTTAATGTCCATTGGTTACAATGCCACTTACAAGCATTATACCTTCATGTGCATATGAATGGAGTTTGGAAACTGTTTTTGATGTAAGACAACCTACATTGAGGTACAGCAAAGTACTAGGCAAATCAATGGGTGATCCATGAAGTACATCACATAATCTGACAATACATATTGGTCATTGTTAAATAGATTGTATCAACCATGATGCTACTGAGTTAGATAACTCAAGGTATTTTTGGAACTGAAGTTTGAGTAGATATGTTTTGAGGGGTGTCTAGAAACATTCTGAACAGTTAAGTTCAGGGCAAGGACTCCACTTGTGCTTAGTGAGACATACATAGTTGTAACCTATCAGTCTCCACTCCACCAGGGATTCCATTCATACCTTCAGGATGTAGGATCTGGAAGATCTTCTACTTCCAGGGAAAGAGTTGTAATGGGGAGCTGGGAGAACCACCACCAGTTTCCAGATGACACTTAGAAGTCAGGGAACTGACTCTCCCCCGCAGGTCATTCTACCTCTTCCTAATTTTCTCCTGTGAGTGCAGATTGTTAGCTACAACATTCACTCTATTGACTAGTCTGTCCCACATTTTTGATTAAGACAATCTGTTCAGAATATGAAACCTCCACTCCATTGTTGTTAGCCTGAAATCATGCCTAGATCCTCTTCACTTGCAAACAGAGATTTCTAATTGGCTCTTTACTTTTTCTTGGTACTTTTGGTCCTAAAATTTTTAATATTCTTATCACCAGTTCCTCTTATTAGATTTGAATCAATTTGTATCATTTTTTAATGTACTTTTTCTTTATTTATGGAAATTGGTTGTAGGATGTTTGTTGTGTCTTGACTTTTTAGTAGTTTTGATACTGCTGAATACTTTATTAACTTCTCCTTAAGTTAAACCTGCCTGCTTTGTGCCATATCTCACAGGGGTTGGACCAGGTCTAGGAGAAATTGGGCTGTTGGCTGAGGGTTGTGAAACCCTGCCTAATCAAAAGCCCAGTCAAGGTCAACCACAAAAAAGGTACTAAATTAGCCTGTACTGGTAGCTTGGCACTAAAGAAGTCAGGCCTAACTTAAAGGCAATGTGTAAAGTATGTATGTAGCAGACAAACAGTAATAAAGTGAAAATAAAACACAAGAAAAATCCCACACCAATTTGGAAAAACAGAGTTTTACTTAATGCTTAATGAATTACTTGACACCAAAACAACCAGTAGAACAGGGGATATGCAATTTCAAAGATTTAAGGTACGCATAGTGCCTAAAGCACTACTTGCATCTATCTGGTCATGTAAAACTGGGTGAAAGTCACAAGTTCAGGGCAACCGCAGAGGAGTGCATGCCAGTAAGAGGAAGCAGGTTATTCCCACTGAAGAAGTTAAATTCTAAATCTAGAGTTCTGTTTGTGGTAGGGGAGGATGCACGGAGCAAGAAGAGCTTAGAGGCTGGTCATCGCTGTGAGGTGGAGAGCAGGCCGGGCATCTGTGAAACAGACAGTGAAAAACGTGATGGGGCTGTCCATGGGGGTCCCTGCACTTCCCATGCCAGGGGCATGGGCAGTACATAACCCCGTCTCTGCTAGCTTTTACATGGCAGTGCAACTGCCATGTAAAAGTTGGTGGAGAAGGACGTCGTAATCCCCAGGGCGACGCTGTATGCAGCGTTGCCCTGATGGATTAGGACCGCCAGCACCGCCAGTCCCTCCAGTGTAGGGAAACTGGCGGGGCTGACGGTTCGGCTGTGGCTGGACCGCCACAGTCATAATGTGGCGATCTGACCGCCGCCAAAGCAGATGGAATACCGCTTTGGCAGCGGTCAGACCACAACCGTGAGTCTGGCAGTCCTAGGACCTCCTGACTTGAAATGAGGGCCCTGGTGTGCATTCTAATTTCTTAACACGTTTTGTCAGTGGGTACAATTCATCTACAGTGCTTGGTGTCCATTTGTTGCCTTTATTTTTTATTTTATATTTTTTTGTTCGTTTTTTTTTTTAACCTTTAAATGAATATATTTTCTAATGGTGTTACGGATCTTTTTTGCATTACTTGTTACTTTTGGCAATAGTTTCTGCAAGTATTAGCGTTTTGTTTGTGTCTCTTGGTTGTGCCGCCTACAGTGCCTTGATTATGTTAGTACACTGGGCATGCTTGCTCGGGATTCTCGGAGAGGCTTCCCGGGCAGATGCGGCCACCCTGAGAGAAGCTCTACCCACAATGTAGACAGGTACTTTTTTGCATTTCTGAGGCTTGAAATTGAGTTTCAATATGCAGGCTAGTTGGTGAGGCTTTACTAGTCTTTATTGGATTACCTCATTGTTCTAAGTTGGCATCCAACTACTTTATGGGCGTGCCTAAGTATTTAGGGGCATATTTATAAGCCCCTAGCACCACCTTACACTACATTAATGTCATTTTTTATGCTAATGTGGCCCAACGAGGTCAAAACACCTGTGTCACATTTACAAAGTGGTGCAATGCAAGCATTGCACCACTTTGTAATCCTTTGCACCATATTGTGCCTGCACCAGGCATAATGTATGCAAAGGGGGCGTTCCCCGGTAAGGGGGGGCCAAAAAAATCGTGCAAGGAAATCTAACAGATTTCTATGCGTCATTTTTTATGGCACTTTTAACGCCTGCTCAGAGCAGGAATTAAAAGGGGGCTTCCATTAATTATAATGGGCCCCTAAGTGCTCTGTATTTTAAGTACAGTGGACACATTGTGGCAGTAGTGGGGTGGTAAAGGGCGCAAGAAAAGTGATGCTGCACACGGTGCAGCACCACATTTCTTAGCTATGCCCCTTAGTATTTTCCCATTTTTTAATTACTTCTGAAATCCGCCATTTTGTTTGGCGTATTGTGCAGTCTATAGTAACTTGGTGCATTTTGTATTGTTCAGATCTGGTTCACTCTGTTTTTTCTCTCTCATGGGGTGACTATCTACTACTCAAACCTTATTGGTCATTCACATAATATTGGTGTCTTATCATGTGTGGTTGAGGACTGTAGCGTTTTCGCACAAGAAATTGATTACTAACTTTTCTAGTGTCTTTTGAATTTTGATGGATTGTTTTGCTTTTTATAGGCAGATATATTTCACCTTTTATTACTTGTTGGCTTAACTTACTACAGACCTTGTGGAATGATTCTGCCTTTTTGCGGTTGAAATGCTGTTGATGTACTGGACATATGGAAACTGATGCAGATCCTTGTTTTCCAATTTGATTTGGAGTTATGGACTCAAAAATACTATCCCACTGTCTTCTTTGTTTGTAACACACTAAATATTATTTAAACCTTTTTTGTATCTGTCATTTGCTCACCAACTGTGTATGTTATTATGCGTGAAAGTTTGCTTTCCTTCATTTGAGTATAATAATAACATATCATGTCTCTCTAAAGTTATTGTATGGGTACTAACTAATTATATCTTATAGACACTATGCTGATTTAGGAGTAATCCCTATCAAGTGATGGTCTAATTGCTTTCCTTATCTGGATCCATGATTGCACAGACACCTTTGTAAAAGTGTCATTTTCAAAATTTTGAGTAAAAATCAGACTTTACCATAAGAGAGGGGTTTATATTACAATTCCACAGACACCAAACATGACTTTTCCACCTGCTCCCAATCAAACATTATCACTTATTAAATGTAATAATGTAACCCAATGTTATTCTATGGGAGAGGTGGGCCTTGAAATAGTGAATCTGAGGGTTGTTCCAATACCAGGGCATGTAAAATTCAAAAGTACTTGTACACCTGTCTACATACAATGCACCCTTCCCTAAAGGTTGTGTAGGGCCTACACTAGGGGTGACATGTATTAAAAAGAAAGGTTTAAGCCTAATAAAAGGCTTATTTTGCCAAGTTGAACTAGCAGTTTAAAACTGCTCACACATGCTTTACTGGCAGACTTGAGGTAGTTTTAAATCCTACTTAAGTGGGCATTTCTTTCATGTACTTTAGTCACAGACGGAAAGTTGTGGATTTATGCCTCATTCCAATATTTGTTTCATTTTATTCATCAGGTGTGCACTAGAGCAGCGACTTTACTCCTAACCATCTATTTTATTTAGAAAACAGGTGTGCACTAGAGCCAAGACTTTACTCTTAACCATCTGATTTATTTAGAAATCAAGGATGGTTCATGCATCAACTAACTATGTAGCATCTTATAGGTGTAGTGCGATCGAAGAAATGTTTGCAACTAGATCATTGATATTTACAGCAGACAAAGCCCTAAATATATATCAACCACCTTATCCAGCTTTCTACAATTAAGAACAGTATCAGTTAATTCATTTTAACCATTTTCATCTGTCCAAGCACCATTTCATCAGTTAATTATATTTCACTGATTTAAATAACAATGTGAATGATCCCTCTTCTGGCTCAGTATCATTATTTAAATTGATTACTTTTCTCTATCAACCCTTTTTCTGGTTTTTACTCTATAATTTATTAAATATGAAATTTTGTCATACATCTAGATGTTACTGACATCTTTAATTTTTTTAGTTTTCGCTAAATTGGCTCAAAAGATTTTATCTCTATGAAATAAAGATCAAGCAATAAATATAGAGGATGTGCAATAACAAGTGTTACCATTGGTTATCAAATAGCTACAGAGAAATTCAGTTTTTCATTACATCTGAATTAGGTAGAGGTATGTGTTTCAAATGTTAGTACTGTTCCACAAATTCCAATCACTAGCACATCCTTTAGTCACCAGTATCTGTCAGTATCTACCTTTAAACAGTTGGCAATAATTACTCTTTAAAAGCTTGCCAAACCACCGGTCCATAATGTTTCACCTCTTCTTAAATATTGTGTAACTGAATAATTATGTGCTTCTTAAATTCTCCACATGTGTCAATCTGGAATTAGGGAACCCTGCTCTTGCTTTAAGGAAATTTACCCCTGGTCAGCAGAAACACCCCATCACTACCACTGGTTCACTCACTGGGTCCTAGAATTAGCAGTGTTTAGCAATTATTCAATAAGCCCCTTTTATTTACAAATAATATCCATTTGAATACAAGGGGACACTGCTTTTGCCTCCAATCACCGGTGCCACAATATTTGTATCCCACTAGCTGGCATGATAGTTAGAGCTATTTGTCAATCAGACAACCAGATGTGATGAATGATAATACACAGAACTTCCCCTACGATCACTCTAGTACCCCCGAAATAATGAAATTTGCTTCTACTTGGTTCCACCTCATCTTTGAGCTTCAACATCAGGGGCATAACCATTTACTAAAATAAAACTAAGCAATGACTTCACATTTTACACCAGATGGAAAACATTTCAGAAAATTTAAACTTCTGAAAATTCAAAGTTTATCGATTTCACTGGTATAGCAATAGGAATGGACTTAAAAAAAAAACAATATTGTCAGCGCCTTCATTTTAGGAACTTCCACATGCATGTCTGAGTTAGAGCTGGCATGAGCACAATTGGCTACTTCAGCCTTAAGTGAACAGAGAGAAGCATGTCCTGTATTTGTTCCTCTAATGAGTAAGTGATGTTTAGGTGTGATGTTTTATTCACTGTGATTATCTTCCTGACACAATTTGGAGACAGGGAATTTCTTACTACCTTCCAAGTTTTATGCTTGTGACAACAACTTATCTTGCACTTCTCTTGATTTCTCAAACAGTAAGCAAAACTATAGTCTTGATTCACAAACTTGACTTGCAGTACTAGAGTATCACTACCTAGTCACTGTATAATGCAGCTCACAAACCTATAGGGTCTAATTACAAAGGTTAATTTATACATGTAGATTTACTTATGTGTAAAGTTACTCATACATATATGGAGTAACTGTACTCCTTCTGGCTATTCACCATTTCCAAGAGAACAGTTTTTACAAAGTGCACACTTGCATTTCTCCACCCTTTTGAAGTGAAGGGGTGGAGCCAAATGTACTAGTGTAAAGTTACTACACGTAACCTTTCATACATAGACAGAAGTCTGCACCTCTTGGGTGAAGGTCCCCTGGTGGTAAGGTTTAAGGAAAATTAAAAAGCGTTATTAAACCAATTAATGAGATAAATATTTTAATGTTAAATATTTATTAACTATGTTTAATATTTATTGCAAACCTTTGAAAACTAAAACATTTTTTACATCACTATTAACTTAAAAGTGTATTAAAAATAATTAATTCAAATGCATTTAATTAATACAGAATTATTTTTTCAAGATTTTGTTAAGCAAAATTCCCACCTACTTTAAAATATTTATTTGTAATCACAAACTTACTAAACACATTATTTTCAGCAATTGTAATGAACGTATTTGATTTACCGAACAACTGAAAGGTACATTTATTTTTATATGTAAACATGTAATAGAAATTATGATATGTATAAATTCATAACTATATTTCAATGTTTAACAATAAATCGAATGTATATATTCTTCAGAAGTATGTTAGACCTGTCAGCATTAGAGTGGTCTTCCCCCAACTTTTTGCCTTCACCCCTCCTATTTTTGCTGATCTCGCTTTGGCTGACCTTGGGACTCAGCACACTCTATCACTGCTGGCTAATACTAAAGTACTCATGCTCTCTCCTTTACACATGGAGGAATTGGTTTATACCAAATTTGAACATTTAATTTACTTGTACATCCCTAGTAAAGCAGAGCCACATGTACCCAGTGCCTGTAAAGTAAATACTACAAGTAGACCTGCGGGAACCCCCGCCTAATTAAATAGCCCTTCAAAACAGGTCACAGGCTTGCCATTGAAGCCTGTGTGTGCAGTTTTAAACTACAATTTCAACCTGGCAAATAAACCTTTTAGCCAGACCTAAACCTCCCTTTTAATTAGTTTTATGTTATTCCCAATGCATACCCTACACAGCCATAGGGCATGGTGTAGTGTATTTTAAAAGTGTGACATGCACTATTCAGTTGTACATGTTCTGGTAGTAAAAAACTCCTAAACTTGTTTTTCATTAGTGCAAGGCACCTCTCCCAAAAGATAACATTGGGTTACCATATCAAAAGTAATAAGGGATAATGTTTTCTTTGGAGCAGCTTGACAAGTAGAGTTTGGTGTCTAGAGAATTGTAATTGAAATCCCCCCATTTAAAGGTAAATTCAGAATTTCAGTTAATTTCTTAAAATGCCATTTTCAGAAAGTGGGGATTTTCTTGCCTCAACCATTTAGTTTTATTGCGATCCAAGCTGACTTGTTGCAGTTAAGGCAAGTCTTTTTTCAGTTTTGACTGCCTTTCCGATCACATGCCGCGGAAGTACCTTTCCCCCGCGCTGTATCATTTAAAAACAATTGTTAGACTCCCGTTCTTCGTTACTACGGGAGAGCTTGCCAGGGTAGGTGACCCTGCGCACAATCGGCACTTTAAAAATAAGTGACCCCGTTTTCTTCCCTCTTCTGGTGGCCGCATTCTTTATTTATCCGATGGGTTTGAGGGCAAGCCCCACAATAGAACATTTCGAAGGGCTTTTATTCTGCCATTGTTTTACCGGCGACTTGACTGCATGTCGCCTTGAGTTAGAGCTGGAGTTTGAGACTTACGCAGCTTTGCTTTCTTGGTAGACATAACATCGATTTTGAATGTCATAACCACTATAGTTCCCGTCTACCATATGTGACACTATTTTATGTTTTTTTTCTAATGGTACACACTGGTTACTACTAATTGAGCCAAGAGTGACAGGAAAGAGACCTGGATTACTAAGCAAAGGTGAACAGACTGTGAATATACATATATCCTCACCTCATTCACTAAAAATTACCATTGGTTTTGGGTTAACCCTGTGTGCACTGGATTTACATTAATCCATTTGGACTGAGTTGTTACTAACTATTTTTTCTCTATTATTTAATTAGTAGTGACCACTTATGGTATGCTACTTCCCAAGTGGCCCCTGAATGACGAGGGATGGTAAGCATATAGTCTCGTTATTGTATTTGACTGGTTACCTTCACTATTTGCACTGTTTTGTCACAGTGTCTCAGTCATTATCCGTGTATATTGATCTGATTATTTGTTTTCTAGGGCGACCTTTTTGTTCTTATTTTTGACAGACAGTTTACTTGAATGTAAGTGACTGCATTATTTGTTTTTGATTTCAATTATCTAACTTCCTTTAACTTATTAAGAGTCAGGAGGAGTTTCATTAATTGTAGGTCCTGAAGAAGCGTCATAGGATCTGTAGAGTCCAACGTACGCGAAACATGTTGACCATATTGTAGGGGATTGACGAAAATCTCCCATCTCCAGTTCTAGGTAGAAAGTGGTTGAGCATTATCTCTCATTTTCCACTTTCCTTTTGTTTTTAATCTTGGTCTTAGCCCTGCCATTCCGATATATTAAATAATACTGTATTTAGTGGGGTTAAGAACTAATTTTAACTTATCACTCCCCTGCCAGGAAAAGTGCCTGACAATCTCTAGTGAGTATTTATCACTACGGCAGCCACTTATAAAAAGATCTCCGGCAAATAGCCTCCTAACGGGGAGCCCGTCAGACATTGCAGCGCCGGTCTGATGAGGAGCAACCCGATAATGAAGCATGACATCCTATCAGGATGTGTGAGGGCTCTTGCTCCTGAACATTAAAGTTCCCTAGTCATATCCCATCCTGGAACAGTGTACATATCATTTGTGTTCCCAACCATTTAGTGCCTGCTGCCAGTATCCTGGCTTGCATGACTATGGGGGTTATTCTGACTTTGGAGGAGTGTTAATCTGTCCCAAAAGTGACGGTAAAGTGACGTATATACCACCAGCCGTATTACGAGTTCCATAGGATATAATGGACTCGTAATACGGCTGGTGGTAAATCCGTCACTTTTCCGTCACTTTTGGGACGGATTAACACCTCCTCCAAAGTTAGAATAACCCCCTAAGTGTAACTGGCAGTTGGATTGTGTGTATTGCTCCTAGGCAGTGAGACAAAGAGAACCTTGGTGTTGGTAGTCGGTCTGGGCGCAAAACTCTGCTCTGCTGGTGGGGTTTTCAGAAATCGGGCACTTTGTGCTACGTGGAGTAGCGCAGAGTTCCTGAATTCTGCCATATGGTGTGGAGTTCATTCACGCAAGATTTGTTTTTGGTGCTGGATCGCGAGCACCACAATACTCTCAGGCCACCATCAAGCATGCTGCTTTTGCCCAGGCGCATGAGAGCATGTTCCCTCACGTTGCTTCTTCAAACATGAATGAAGTGCCCCAGAGACTCCAACTTTCTGTCCTGCCCAGCAGGCTCTTCTCAGTGCTTTGTCCACCTCCTGGTCACTTTTCACTTGGATTTTGAGGTGGAAGAATCACTCTCTTTGTCTCCTGGATATACCTTTGGCTTTAAGGATTTTGTTTTTGTAAAATTATACAAGTTCAAAAACTATTATAATATAAGAGTGTTGCTTGTTTGCTTGGTCATGGGCCAGTATTCCTTTGTACTTTAATTTGAATTTTACATTTTATAGTGGTGGGTAGCCTAAAGTTTATGCCTGGACCTAATTATTATTTATTTTGCCTTTCATTGATTTTTCAGCTTTTGTAAATGAAAATTGTTGTACAGCTCAGCACCTGTCCTTTTCTACATGTGTGTAACATATGCAATATTATTTTGCTACGTGGCCTATATTATCAAAGGGCCGTCTAGCCACTCGGTCCAGTAGTAGTAGTCATCAGTGCATTAAATAAATGTTTTAGTAGTATATGTTTTTAAAAACTTCATTGAGGGCAGGGTTGACATTGGCTTAAATTAAAAATGTTGGCTATTGTTTGCATTTCATTTTTTTTTTACAAAAAGTGTATTTGTTGTGGAGTAATATTTGATGGCATAGGAGGATGTGTGCTGTTGTGAAGTTTTTATAGCTCAGTTAATTTCCATGTTTGCATTGCTGAATTAATGTTAGTGTTTTCTTCACTCTTACCACCATGCCTTCTTATGGCCAGTGTGTGTGTGTGTGTGTGCATGTGTGGGTGTGTGTGTGTGAGTGGGTGTGTGTCATCATCCACCATTTGTCTTTGTTTCCGTGTCATGTGGCCAGCGACCATTTTGTGTAGTCTATGTCCATAGGCTTGCATGTGTACTTTGATCTCATGTCTCCTTCGTAGTAGCTGTTGTTCGACCATGTGACTGGCAGCCATTTTGTGCATGTAGCCGGTGTGCCTTTGCAACAGGCTTGCCTGAGTTTTTTGTTCCCCCATGCCTACTTGCTTTTTGTTGTTGTTTGTGCATCCAGCCAGTGGGCCTTGACCATAAGCTTGCATGTGTTATTTGTTTGCTATTCCTCCTTGCTCCTTGTTGTTGTTTGGCAATGTGTCTAACAGCCATTTTGTGCACCCAGCCACTGTGTCTTTGTCACAGGCTTGCATGTGTTCTTTTTTTCCTTGCTCCAGCCATTTTGTGCATCCACCTGGTGTGTCTTCGCCATTGGTGTGCATGCGTTCTTTGTGCTCCTTGCTCCTTCTTGTTGTTATTTGGCCATGTGTCTGGAAGCCATTTTGTATATCCAGCCAGTGTGTCTTTGCCATAGGCTTCCATGTACTATTTGTTCTCCTTGCTCCTTGTTGCTTGACCATGTGGCTAGCAGCTATTTTGTGCATACAGACAGTGTGTCTTTGCCATAGGCTTGCATGTGTTTTCTGTTCTCGTTGTTGTTGTTTGATCATGTGGATGGCAGCCATTTTGTGGATGTAGCCAGAATGCCTTTGACATAGGGTTGCATGTGTTCTTTGTTCCCCATGCCTACTTGCTCCTTGCTGTTGTTGTTTGGCTGGTAGCCATTTTGTGCATCCTGCCAGTGTTCCATTGCTATTGACTTGCATGTTTTCTTTGTTTGCCATGCCTCCTTACTACATGGTGCTGTTTGACCATGTGGCTGGCAGTCATTTTGTGCATATAGCCAGTGTGTCTTTGCCATGGGCTTGCATGATGATACCAGTCTAATACTGATATACATGGGGATCACTGTAGTATTGCATTGTTTAGTGATATATAGAAACATAAATCTCATAGTCAAGCGAAAGTCATAACAAGAAGAAAAAAATTTAGAAAAAGTTCCATCTTAAGATACTTCTTGAGGATATTTTACATGGTCCATTAGTAGCTTCTCTGGTTAAAAAAATCCAAAACAATAACGAACAAGTTAAAAACTGCAGTGGTAAAAGTAAAAAGAACAAGAGTACACAACCCTTTGAAAACAATAGACATTTGAATATAGATACTCAATGTTGATGTGTGCTATGGTTATTAAGATCTAAAATTACACATTAATCAAGGACTGGATAAAAAACATTCCTATTCAGGGCAGAGCTAATACCCAAGTGCAAGACTTTGTGAGGACATCAGTTCTTAATATTGTGATCTGCCTCTGCCATATACTTTGAAGTGCCACACTTTAAGGTTAGGCTGAATGCTTTGTGCAAAATAAACAATTTGTGCTCTTTTTCTGTGCAACCCCAACCAGGTATTTTGGGCCTCTAACCCATCGGACCAAGGGGTTTGGGCTATCCCATCCAAGTGCTTTAAGGGCTCCATGGCAGATGGACCAGGCAGCCGACAAGAACTTTGAAACAGCACTTACAACCACTGTGGAAGTATCACTTTGACAGATTCTGTATGCATTGACACGGTCATGCAGGAGTAATAATTTACAAAGTGGAATCATATTTTTTTTTCCTGGGAATCTTGTATGTGGGGCAAAGAAATAGTTAGTGTTCAATTGATTCCACTCCTAAATGCCACTGTTTACATTTGTTATTGCCAGAGCTCTTTATCGAGCGTCAGGCAGTAAATACATTGACTAGAAGGGTGCCATATCTGAACTGAAGAAATATAGAATGGGCATGGGCAGGTATGGTCAGGTCAAAAAAGTGTCCAGCCAATGGCTCGTGTTTGACAGATTAAAATTCTAATGTTAAACGGCCCTACCCACTGCTCTGGGAGATCTGATCATTTACCTTCCTCTTGTAACTATGTTTAACAAGCTTGGCCGCATTAGACGGGATCGATTCAGGGTCCCCCCAGAACTAGGGGAGACCTAAATTGGTCCAGGCCCATTTAATTTCCCCAGCTATTTGATCCTATCCAGGCAATTCACACACTTAAGCAAATCTCTAATACCCCACCTAAAAGGCTCCAGTTCCTCCTTTTTCCAGAGTCGGATCCAAAATAAAAGTAGTTTCAGATTGAAAATGTCAATGATCCTATTGAACCCAAGATCTAGTCTTAGAGGTACTAGTGGAGTGCCCTTCCCTAGCCTTGATGTGTATCTAATAAAGTTACTTTTGTTAGTTTGTAATATATTCAGCTCGCGATCAAAACCCCACAGTTCTGTCCCACATAGGGCGGGACCCCTAACCTGGGCCTTGTATATTTCCACTATGTTGTTCAGCAGAGGACTTGTGGATGATTTAGCTTTATGGCCTAAGGCCCCTCCTCTATGACAAATTACGTGTGCACTTTTGTTAATGTGTGCGTCCCATTTGCCAGAGTCCATCAGTCTCACCACTTGATAATCGATTTCATTAACTCTGTCTAAAATAATATAATTCATACTTACGCTAGCTCTCATCTTTCTCTTCCCCTGAGAACAAATCATAAATGTTATTTTTCCAACGTTTACCTCAAGGTCAAAGTCTTTGCAGAACAGACAGAATTGATCGACAGGATTTTGGAGTCCCATGGGGGATTTTGCTAAGATGATGGTGTCGTCTGCATAGAACAGTCCTGGTATTTTCTAACCAGCCAACCATGGTGAATCATTTACACAGTTGTTTAGGTACTTAATGCAGTTGTTTATATATAAGAGAAAGAGGGTAGGGGCAAGGACACAACCTTGCCACCCCCCCTTCTCAGTAGCGACTGGATCTGTCAGTTCACTGTCCCTGACACATCTGAATCTGGCAAAGGTCCCTTCGTGGAGCAGAACAATTGGGCCCCTGAGTCCACTTGGAACTCCCATTTTACTCATTATGTTCCAGAGCTTATGTCTGAGGACCAGATCGAATGCTGCTCGGAGATTGATGAAGGCAACATATAGGTTCCCTCCACCGATATCCACTGTCTTCCATCTGATTGCCATAAACCTCAACACTTGGTCAATTGTACTAACTGCAGGCGTAAATCCTGCCTGCAGACTTGAGATGCCCCCACTCTCCTCAATCCACTCTTCCAAGCAGTTCAGAATCTCCTTTGCAAACATTTTCTGAAGGTTATCTAACATGCGTATATTCCGATAGTTGGATGGATTGCTAGGATTTCCCTTTTTGTTCAGGGGGACCATTTCCGCTCCTTTCCATGTACAAGGGATGGATGCACCTGCAGCCACTGTGTTACAAACCTTGTTGATGTAAGGAGCCCAAATATCAAGGTTTTATTTGAAGAGGTCACCCGGTATCTTATCAAGGCCGGGAGCTTTGCCCCATTTGAGGGAAGATATTGCTGTCTTGGTCTCAGCTAAGGAGAATTCAATTGGGAGAAGACTCTCTTTCCTCACTGAGGGGACTAGCTCTTCACTCCTGGAGCAAAGAGAGCTAAAATGATTGACCCACTCATCAGGAAGAATTGGTGCCCCATTTAGGGGTTGTGAGTTCTCGTAGTCATTTGAAATGAATTTCCAGAACTTACTAGCATCCTTATTTCTTGCTGCCTCCAGAAGAGCTGTCCAGCACTTCTCTTCCCAACATCTTCGTCCCTTATACAGCTTTAGCCTGTACATTTTCCTTGCTTGTTTAATTAAATCTTTTTCCCCCTTCTGAGATCCCTCAATAACATAATTTTAGCTTTTCTCCAAGATTTTGCTTGTTTCCCAAGCTGCCCATGGACTCCTTAACAAATAGCTCCCTCATGTAGTCATATAATTTTAGGTGTTCAGCCAGAATTCCTCTCCCATCCTGCCCAAATTGGAGCATAAGTTTTATTTGATTTGGCAGTAGATTGTACATAGCTGCAATTACACACAGGGAGATATTAACATAACATTCCATCTATTGTTTGCCATAATTATATGCTGATCGGGTTCCCTGGAAACTGGGGCCCCCATTACAGATAGCAGACCCCTAGTAACAAGTACCAGTGGGTCGTGGTTACTTTCCTCATGCTCCACCACTGCCATGTCTACCATATGTTCCCAAAGGCGTATATCTAATAAGAGATAATCGATGTAACTCCTACAAGTCCCTCATCTAAATGTAGGAGAGGGATTTGCATCTGATCGTGAATGCCCATTGCATGCTCCAAGACCATGGGGAAATGTGATGTTCATAATTTGGAGTGCAGTTCTGGTCAATCTAGGACCATTGCTCTTAAGTAGTTGCGGGATACCCCAGAAGCTATCCTCTTCCAGATAGAGCTCCTGTGCCAATGAATCGGGCTCAAATGTGGTATTGAAATCCTCATCAATAAAAATGTAATGGATGTTATTTCTATTAATTAGCAGATTACCCAGGGCGCTTAAAGTTTCTGTGTCACGACCACTTCCAGTGCTCCTGCTGTAGATATTTACCAGTAGCAGCGAATGCTTTTTGTGGGTAGACAGAATTAAGCCCTGTAAATCGGGACACCCCATCTCCAGTTCACTCACTTGACATTTAAGGGAGCTGCTGATCCAAATGAATAGCCCCCCTGAGGGTCTATCAGAGGTCACCGTATTCGCTGGGATCCAGTAGCACTTGTACCCTGGCCTATACTTACGTTCCATGGACCACGCTTCCTGGGACACACAGATCATATGTTCATCTATAAAAATTCCCCCATTCTGGGATGGACATTTTAGCTTCAAGTCCTTCTATATTCCAACTTGTGATTGGTTTTGTATTAGTACCCACTCAGGGAGGAATTCACCAGAGCTAGCGACTTCAGGCATATCATTCGTAGCCGTCAACCCCCCTCTACAGGTATACCCTGCTTATCCCCATCTTTGAGTCAATCCACTCCATACAAAGTGAATGGAGACCTGGTTTGTGTGGTTTGTTGACGGGAATCTTTGTTTTGGACAAGGAGGTTTATTGGGCTTTTGGGGCCTATTACCAGCACCTTGTGGGAGTAAAGCGTATATGAAAGTAAAAGTCTACAAGTCTGCAGAGAAAAAGTCCCCTTGGCAGAGGGCCAACTTTGCCACAATTTCAGAAAATCTGATTAACTATAATGGGTGAGTTAAAATTTACAACAATACAATCCCCTTTACTGAGCTTCTTCCACAGACCCACCCACCCCACACTCCTCACCAGTGAGGAGGCCAGTAAAAAAGGGAAAGTAGCATTGGATAACCTTGTTTTTCAGTTCTATATAGGACTTTTGAATATGTGGATGTAGTCTAGGTACGTTGGTAATCACTACAACTTATGGACAGGCTTCTGGGGGCAAATGAAGCACCCAAGAGGTTTGTCACTGTTTCTTGTAAAATTCTGAGTTGTTCCAGACTGATAGTTGGAAGACGTTTTATTGGCCTTAGTCACTGAGCTGGTACCAGATCCTCCCATATTGTTTGTAGCCATATCACTGGGATAATGAACTCCTGAGGTATTGCTAGAGTGTCCCTCTGAGTCTTTATTTGTGGGCTTACTCCGGCCAGCTATGGACCAGATAGCAAAGTTCCTTCCAGGCATAGCAAAACCCCATCCTGTAACCCTGACAACATAGAATCACCCTGGGTTGTAGAGGGGGTATCGTGAGTACTGATACATGGGACTTGATTAATTGAACAACCTCATCTAATTTCTCTTTAATGCTTGTTAACCAAGCCTCTAAGGGACCTAGGGCCACATGTACGTAGCATTTTGCAATGTACTTTGGGATGTACAGACCCATTTTTGCGATTCGGTAAACTATTTACCGAATTGCAAAAAGGGTTTGCGAGTCGCAATTAGGAAGGGGTGTTCCCTTCCTAATTGCGAGTCTCAGTCCCCTGTATGACTGTTTTGTGACCGTGAATGCGGTTGCAAAACAAGCACAGTTAGCACCAGTTCCAAACTGGTGCTAACCCATTTGCAAACGGAAAGGGGTCCCCATGGGACCCCTTCCCCTTTGTGAATGGCACTGAAAAAATTAAACAAAAACATTTAATTTTTTGTTTTTGAAATGCATCTCGTTTTCCTTTAAGGAAAACGGTCTGCATTCGAAAAAAAACTGCTTTATTTAAAAGCAGTCACAGACATGGTGGTCTGCTGTTTCCATCAGGCCACCATCCATGTAAGGGCGGCCGATCCCAAGGGGGTCGCAAATTGCGACCTACCTCATGAATATTCATGAGGTCGGTCATTTGCGACCCCTTGAGAATCGCAAACAGTGTCATTGACACTGTTGTACATAGGGTTTTGCGACTCGCAATTGCTAGTCGCTCTGACTCGCAATTTGTGAGTCGCAAATCCTATATTTCGTACATGTGGCCCGAAATCTCTTTGCTAATTCCTTCACTATGTGCTCCATTACAGAGGCAGATAAATCGACAGGGACCCTAGGGCCCTTCCCTGCTGAACCGTTTTCAGATCCAGTACCGGGGGGGGCAGATGTACTGACGTGCTTGTTCTTAAAAAAGTTTTCACCCCGCTTTCTTTTCCCTTTAACTGTTGGAATCTCTGTCAATGCAGATAAAGTGCCCAGTGGATCCACAGTAAGCACTGCCGTATGTAAAGCAGGCTGATGAGAAGTAGAGATCTCCTGACAACACTCTTGCTTATTTTCCTGTTGATTTGACCCTGCCCCTAGGTTAAGTAGCGGTGATGCCGAAGGTGGCAAAGGAGAGATGGCTGGGAAGTCATAATGGACAGATGTTGTTCGGCTGATTCAATCTCTTTTTCTATGGCACCAACCACCTTTTGTAAGAAGCTGTCAAGTGTACTGTTGCCTTTGAAGCCTCTGGAGCTATCCAATACTGCTGCTGCCTTTCGTTTGCCCATCTTTACCAATCTATTGCTCTAATTATGCAGATGGCTGTTGATAGTTATGTACTGCAAACCCCGGTATTAAGTAAAATGTCACTTACTGTAGGTCTGAAGGTTCTATAGCCACGTTAGGGATGTGGTACAGCCCAGCCTCTTTCAGACAATGACGGGTGAAGATGAGCCTGCTCTTGGACCGGTCTTCGCCCGTGCCGTGCCTGGGCACGTCCCGCACAACGGGAGGCGCTGTTGCAAATAAGCACCTGATGATGCGCACTGCAGCGGCTTCTGCCACTTAGAAAGTTGGGGACTGTGGTCCTCCGGGCCTCCCTCTGATCTCAGAAGCCTCCTGCCTGCGACCACGCAGCAGGAGGTGCTTTGCAAATAAGTGCCCGATGGCACGTACCACTGTGGCTCCTGCTGCTAAGGAAGTTTGGGGTCTGTGATCCTGCGGGCCCCCCTTCGATCTCAGAAGCCTCCTACCAGGGGATTTGCTGTTTTGCAGGATGATATCAGTTTCTTCTCCCTGTCTGCACCTCTTTGTGTCTGGATAACCTCTCACCAACAGCACAGGATGGAAGAAAGCTCCTTTGGACTACACAGCCAATCAGCACTTCAGATTCGCTATAGTATGCGTATACTACAACAATATGATTCTGATGAACATTGCATATATTATTTACTTTCCTCTTCTTTGAATTTTTTATTTTGCACCTTCTTTGTCCTTTCCTTAAAATGGGTTTTTTCTTCTTGTCCTCCCATACCAACAACACCATTATTTTTTTTAAATATTTTATTTTACGTTTTTATTTAATTTGCATTTATTTTTAATATTAATTTTAATTTGTTAATATTTTTTTTGATTTTTTGAATGTTTTCTTTTTTCTTTAAATGTATTTAATTCTGCATTTTGTCTTGATCCATCCATCCATTCGCCCATTCCTCCATCTATTCATCCATCCATCCACCAGAGCACACAGCCACACTACAGTATTAATTGTCTTTAGATGAATAAAAATTATATTTGCTCCTGGACACCCTGGCTGTGGTGCACTCCGGATACATCAGTATCATAATTTTGTTGTTTTTTACTGATTATTTCATTTCCCCTGGACCATCTTTCCACCAAAGGCTTTTTAAGGATGATCCCATATACCCATTCACCTCTCTCTGACTACCACAGCTGCCTTCCTTAAAACAGATGGAGATAAAGCAAATAGCTATAGCTGCATGTTGTGTTGTCTGATTTGAAAAGGCATTTTCTGGAGTGGTTTGACTTTACAATGTTAGATTAAATTGGTATTACATAAGAAACCAACCCCAATAATATTACATTTGTCTGTATTATTTCAACCTGTGACAATGCCACATTTCACTAACTACATGGCAATAAAGTATCTGTCTTGTCTTGTAGGCAGTGTGTCTGCCGAACATGTGTTCAGTGCAGCTGGCACAGTTGTCACAGTGAGACGGACCAGTCTTGTGTCTCAAAACGTGAAGAGTTTAACCATGATCAAAATGAACCAACACTTTATATCACCTGATTACACCATTCCTGAAACACCACAGGAGGAGGAAGAGGATGATAGATCAGAATCAAGTGTCTTTGCTGCCCAACTTCTGGGTGAACCACCTGAGTTTGAGGATGAACTCTACCTCCCAGCCTGAGTATGCCAGTGCCATTATAGAACTTTTAAATTATTTCTTGTTTAATTTCTTTCTTTGCAAAAAAGTGGCTAGTGGAACATTACATTCGTGTCAGCATTTTGCTGCTCCACCATTATTTAGTCACATATATTGTTGGATTGCAGTTTGGCCAATGTGTAGTGAAGAAGCCTCAACAATTCCTTCATGACATTGGAGACAATGCCTGCCTCCCTTACTTGCCCATCCTTTTTTGCATCACTTAGAAGGGCTGCCCCAGAAGATTTTTGATTTACAAGAATGCCAATACCAAATTCCAATGTGTTGCCTGCATCAAAGGAACACTTGTGTACCTAGTACCTAACCTACCCGTGCTTGGATTGGAAGAGGTAACGACAACTATTGCAAAAATGAGTGAGTGATTTTGAGTGATGATTGGATTGATGATTTATGTGGTTGCAGACAGTGAGGGAGGGTGTTCAACTATAATTTGTAAACTTGATTGAGATAGTTTGCGTTGTTTGTGGCCTGTTTGATGGATGGTCATTTTTCAGGGAGGTGATTTGCCTTTACAAACTTACTTTCATTAGCAAAAATGAACCTGTACGGTTCACTCCTATAAACCTTCTTTTTTCCATCATCTAGAAGGGCTGCCCCAGAATATCATTTGATTTACAAGACTGCCAAATTCCAATGTGTTGCTTGCATCAAAAAGGAGATACAGTTCTGTATACAGCACCGTGCTTGGATAGAAACAGGTAACTATTGCACCAATGATTGATATATTGAGTGATTGTGAGTGATGATTGTTCATTTATGTGGGGGAGGGTGCTCAACTGTAATTTGTAAATGTAATTTGGATGATTTCCAATATTTGCAGCCTAAATGATGGGTGATCAATTTTCCTGAAGGTAATTGGCCCTTTCACACTTAGCAAGATTTACTTGCAGGGTCCACTCCTTTTTTTCTGTTTGTTCAGAGACCAGCACTTTATTTAAAAAACAAAAACCTGTACAAAATACTGCACTTCTGTTGTTCAACAGCAGTGTACTACACAACTATCTTGATTGGGTCATGATTGAAATGGAGTTACTTGTAGTCAGGAGGAGGATGTAAGAACTCAGGGTGGGACTACCCCATCAACAGCTTGAAGAAAGAAGTTATTGATTTCAAGGGGAAACCATGACTCTGAGGCCTAGTGCTCAGTTATGTGGAATGGAGAGAGGTGTGTTTATTTGTGAAATGCTGCAGAGAGTGTGTGTTGCACTGTTGAAAAGTGAAACTCCGTGTCCTCTCGTTTTAGCTCCTCATGAAGCTTACCTTCCTTCTGCCCTTCTCCTTGACTCTACAATACAGTTTCTGTTTTATAATCCACAGGCCTTCTTCTCTCATGCATGAACAAAAAGTGAAAGTTGAGCTCGACACTCCTGCTTACATATCGGACCAGTCCAAACAGACACTCAGGGGTGATGGACATTCCAGAGAAGAATGCAGCAGCACCATCCAGTTTTGCAATATGGTATCATTTTTCTTTTAACAATCACCTCCAGATCTGGGTGGGTTCACTCCCCCATCATATATTTTTTTCAAACTTAGAAGACAGAACATATAGATATCTGATAACTTTGTCCTCTGGGGCGGAAGGACTGTTTGCAATGCATGTAACTGTACTGTGCCATACTCATTCCTTCATTTCTTTCCTTCCACAATCAAATGATGACGATGATTTGCTGCTCATCACCCAGATGAATATTGTCCTTGTGTAGTGTTTATCTGTGTCACACCATTCCCCAAGTCCCTTTTCCCGTCCATTCATCAAACCCCTAAACCTGGGTTGTATGATTTATTGAGGTGTGACTTTATTTACACCATAAATGGATCACAGAGTTGGTGGGGCAGATGTGGTGAAAGCGACACCAACTCACTGCAGGATCTTCTGTTGCCTAAGTAATAGCCCACACTGGCCCCATTTACCCATCCACGCATAAAAGTGATCCATGTTTTAGATATAGAAGAACATCAGTTGTCAGAATCATCATTCAGGCATTCTGTTGAATAAACGCATAACCATGCCCACTCCAGGCTTTGAGTCGACTTTTCATGACTTGAGGATTTCAGAACTTTAGTTTTAATTCAATAATAGCTCCCCATTGCTCAGAAGAAGTTACTATTGTTAGTTTTTGTTATTTTATCACTAACAGGTATTCCTTGTTGTGTCGTAGTAGTCTGGTCTCAATTCTTTATAAAGGTATGATACAATTTATAACCCACTAACTCAGTGTTTTTATTTATATTTAGTTGCCTGCAATGGATAATCCTTCTGATTAATCCTACAGTTGAAGCTCACTTGGGTGGGAGTGAGACCTTGCTTCTGAAGCTGTGATGCCATTCCTGTTATTGCTTCATCAATATTCAGGTAAGAGAAGTATGGAGTGAAGTGAACTAATTAAGTTAGTAAGTAAGCAACTAACTCATACTGCAGATAGGTAACTGTTTATCTAGATTGTTGTAGGCAATATAGGTCATGGCAGCATCCCCCCTAATGGTCACAATAGTTACAGAGTGTAATAAGACAAGGGTATATAACTAACTATAACTAACGGGTATACAATTTTATAAACAGATTAAAAAAACAGGCTGCGCAAAAAGGCAGCAGTGCCAGGTGAAAGTAAAATACAAATACCCTACTTCAGGCATAAAGGCCCTCATTATCTCATTGGCGGTAAATCCTGCTTACTGCCACGGTGACAGGCCGTCAACATACCGCTGAGGTGGCGAATATCAGTTCACCACATTATAACACACACACACCAAACCAACAGAATACTGCCACAAACACAACTCTGTCAGCCCAAAGGTCAGTGCTAAAGTGGCGGTACGAACACCCATACGTTACACCAACAAAACAACGCCCACCACATTATGACCAACAAATCACCAAGGCAGAAATTCAATGGCAATAACCCATTGGCGGTAGGCACCGTCGCGCTCAGAATGGACACCCTAATACAAATAAAACAACATTGGCTCAAACTAAACACACACACATGACTCGTACACACACCAGACCCACACACCCATAGCACTCTAAAACACAAACCCACATCACACACCACTCTTTATGAATACCAATAAGCGCCACAAGACTAACAGGAAGCCCACTGAGACAACTACACACATTCACCACAAACACCCATACATCATGTCACGCACCCCGCATTCCACACCCAACCACATCACTCAACACCGTCTGCACACCACACACCACACACCACACAACACATATGTCCCCAAAAGGCACCTCTGTTTCACGGAAGAGGAGTTGCGGGTCATGGTCGAGGAAATAGTCAGGGTAGACACAGCTGTTTGGAGCACAGGTACAGCAAATATCCATTGTCAGGAAAATGGAACTATGGTGGAGAATCGTGGACAGGGTGAACGCCGTGGGACAACATCCAAGAACAAGGGACAACATAAAGAAGAGGTGGAATGACCTAAGGGGGAAGGTACATTCCGTGGCAGCAAGGCACCAGCTCGCCATACAGAGGAATGGCGGTGGACCCCCAGCTGCTCCCACACAGCTCACAGCATGGGAGGAGCAAGTCTTGGCAATACTGGATCCTGAGGGACTCACTCGAGTAGCCAAAGGACTGAACACTACTTATCACCCCCATACCTGCATGCCATTTCACCCCCTCACCCTTACCCCCATCACTCCACTTCATCTCACACACCGCATCTACACAGATGACTAACCCCAATGCCAAGCCCTGCATGCCATACCAATGCATGGACAGCCCTCCCAGCCCTGCATGGACATCCATCACCAAAGCATGTACAGCATGGAGAACTAACAAGCACGCTAACCATCAACATACACAAAAAAAGGTGGCAGGGCAACAGCAACAATAGACGGGAAGCAAGGGTTGTACGATATGTCACAGACATGAAGTATAATGCTTCACTTACATCCCCACAGGTCCCCCAGACAATCTCAGCGGTGAGGAGGTGCCATGACTAACCAGTCCCCAAAGAGAAGATGCCCCAGTGATGACAGTAATTCTGGACTTCAGGATCTGGATGAACTACCTGGCCCATCAGGGACCACTGGTCAGTCGGCCACCCCCGCCCACTTACAGTCCACCGCAGAGCCTCCCCCATCAGTGTCCAACACCACAGTACCCACCCAACATCTCCACACCTCTGTCCACAGGACACGTTAATCAGCAGTGTGCCCACCTTTACTGGGACCCTAGTCCAAACCTCACACTCAAGACAATCTGTGACCTGGGGACAGTGGCAGTGGGCACACCGTTCAGGGGACAGAGGCACAGGAGAACAGGAGCACTGGGAGGACTGCTGTGCGCCATGGGGAGGACAGGCCAGGGAATCGACTCTCCAGGAGGCACTCACCAATGTCCTGGGGGCTTACCAACAATACCAGGACAAGGTGGGCCAGATCCTAACCAACATGCAGGAGAACAAGCGGCTACAGGAGATCAGGGAGGATTTGTAGGCCCTCAACACCACCATGGTCTCCATAGCAGGAGTGCTAGCAGGTATGGCCAACATCATGAGAGAATGAACAGCACACCAGCGGGCCCCTATCACTAGCTAGTCTACTGACCAGCCCACCACTTTCACTGCAGCTAGTGGGCAGGAGGCACTACCACAAGACCCACAGGCCACCAGCATCCCTGCCCCTGCAGAAGGTGAACCATCCCGCAAACGTTCCCTGCGACCCAGACAGAAGCCAGAGACACTTGCCAAGACCAAGACCACCACCAGGAAATGAGACCCTCCTGAATGTCCCCTTGTGTCCCACCTTGTCCCCTTTGAACTGCCTTTGCTCCCCTTCCTATAGCCCCTTGGACACTGCCTGTGCTACAAGTTGACTGGAACAATGCCCTGGACTAACCTCTACCATCACCCAATTCCATTGCACTAGTCCATCAACTATTTGCACTACAATAAACACCCTTGAACACAAAGTAAGTGAAAGTGTTTTATGAGCTGAAAATATGCATATATGGAAACAGGTACATCTTGTGCAAATGATCTGAACCCTGTGGTGGCATACATTTTAAGACCTGTATCTGTCTGTAGCCATCACATCAGTACACTGTTGTCATATCACCAACATCTGCAAAATGAGAAGCCATAGGTGACAGTAAGTAGAGTGTGTTTGCACCCTGGCAATTGGTGTGGTACATTGCTGTCTATGCGAGTTATCACCACCATGGTCATAATTTGGCGGTAATTACCACCAACCTGTTGGCAGTATTACCACCACTTTATTACTCACTGACAATGCCATGATGACCACTAAAGTGTGGTAAAATAATTTGTCCCCTTTAATATTTTCCAAAAAAAAACCCTCTCTACCCACAAAAGGCCCACCCCTAGCCACAAACAAATTGGCCCATTCCCAAACAATGTCCAAGCAAAAGTCCAAGGAAAAAACACTGAGTTCTAATTCCTTTCCCACTCTCTCCACCCACAATAAAGTCCCTCCCACCAAAAAAGAATAAAAAAAGGACTTAGAAGCGGGCATTGTTCATATGGGTCTAGAGCTGAACCAGGCTCTGTTTTATGTTCCTTAGCTGGCTTTCAATACAGTTGAGTCATCCCAGGAAGAGTACCTGAAATTGCCTGTCTGAGAAGGAGGGGGTGGCAGGAGTGGTAGTCAGTGCCCTTGACAACGGGTGGTGGTACCGGCGATGTAATGGCTGGGAGGCTGGGGCTGACTTCCTGAACTGGGGGCCGGATCAGAGGCAGCTGCTTCCATCTCTTCATCCCTAAGGGCCATCAGCCGCTGGTATTCAGACTGGATGGGCTCCAGCCTCTGCTGCTGGAGCAGGGCCACTACCTTCTGCCTGGTGGGTGATGCTGGAGTACCACCAGGAGTAGCTATATTGAGAAAAAGAAAAAAGACAAATTATAAACAGTGCTCCATACAAACACTTGTTTAAAATTAAGTAGAGGGTGGCACAGTAGCAGTACATTGCTGGGTCCCTAGGGCCATTGGAATTTGATGTAATTATGATTAGGAGATTCACAATGCCAGTTGTATTGTTTACCCACACATGCCTCACATAAAAACACTGACTGTCAGGCAGAAAGGAATTAAGGCAGAATAACACCAGATAAAAAAAAACTGTGAATTTATTTTCTTTTTTTTAAAAAGCTGTTCTATTAACTAAACAGACACTTTGAGCAGAACAATACAAATAAATTACTGTTTATTAATGAGTACGGCATTATTCACTGGAGTACAAGTTGTTGTGCTAAATTGATGGAGGCATGCTAGCCAGAGCATTGGGTACTTTGCTACTGTCTGCAGCAGGGACAGATGTAGTTGAAAATTATCTATATTTCCCTGCTCTTTTCCAAATGGCTCTCTCTTTCTACCCTGTCTCTAAAGAGGGATCTGAATAATAGAAATGATACTACATCACACACATCATGTATAAAACAAGTATATTATTATCCTGTCTGACGTAAGTAGACAGTGGGAAAGGTGAGGGCTATATAGATTGTATTTGGCATGTTCGTCACAGAGTATCCCATATGCCAAACTTGAAATCAAACCAGGCACTTAGTCCTACTTTACTCACTGGCCTCACCCACCAGCACGATTCATCATGTTCCTTAAGCTTTGGCTTTTTCAGTCACTGTAATTGACGAAAGTCGAAAGGGTAAAATCTGAACAGGGTAAAATAAATCCAAACTATGAAATATATGCTTGAATCACTTCACATCACCATGAAAATGTGCCACATGCCAAAAATTGATTTTTACATTTTTTGGTGGGCTGGGAAAGAAGAACTTAGGAAATAATAAAGGAGTGAAGCACTAAGAGGTGACTGAGTGGGGGAAAGGAAACACACCTTGTGTGTTTGGTTTGCAATACATTGAAAACGTCTTCTAAAGTCACTTATAGCCACCATGATTTAAGCTTTACTTTCTCTCATCCAGTCATTTACCAACATTTTAAATCCATTATCCATCATTACAGTATCCACCCTTCCTTTCAACCAATCTTTCACCTATCCATCCATTTACCCAATCCCCACCCACGCGTCCTTTCACCCACCCATCCATCCTTTCCTTTCACTCATACTATTTCAACCATCCTTTCTTCTGACCGTCCATTCTTTCCTGTTTCCATCAAACCATCATTTGTAGCGGTCATTATGTGAACTTTTACTGAGTTGCAGATAGAAGGGCCATAACTCAACCACCGCTGTAGCTGGTAAAGTAGGGGGTTCATGATCATGAGTCACAATGACACCCTTGTAGCTAGTGAGCACAATAGTAATTGGCAATAGGCAAGCAATGTGACTTACGACTGCTCGTCCGTGCTGCTGCTTCTCCCCCTCCAACAGACTCTCCTTCTCATCCTGCAGCTGCACTTGAGCCAGCAGCACTCTTCGTGGCTAGAAAGAAAAAATACATTTTTAGATTCCAGATATCCCTCTCCTTATGTTTTTTAATAAAAACATGCAACCTCTATATATCACTACAGTTCGGTTAACACTGCAGTATCTTCTATCAAAAATATTACTCTGGGCATTTTGTTGTTTCACAGTGTTAGAAAAGCCAGGTAGTTAAGCCAACCTAAAACTTTTCATAATGAAGGGGGAGACATATAGCCTGTGAAGATTGTGATGATGACTCTTAGTCATTGAAGCACAATGAAGGGGTGAAATAATAATGGTCAATTAAAGACATATGATGCTGTTTGGCAAATGCAATGGGATGGGACCTCATACTTTCCAGCCATGCTCTACTGTCATGGAAACTGCTGGTATACTTTATAGATGAATTACACACCACAAGAACCGGGGAGGAGGTCCAAGACCATGGCCTCTCTCTCTGGTTAACTGTTAGAGCATGTGTGAGAAAAAGAAAGCCTTCTCAAAAAACATACATGGTGAATATTATTTATAATACTATCTTACCTAGGCCTGCAATCAGAGTACCAAAAATATGTTCTTTGTCTTACAGTTCCACAAGATATATAGGGGAGAGGGAAAGATTACCAACAAAGCAGAAGAGAAGTAAACTAGAGACTAGTACAGACTGGAGAATGTTAGTTACCTCAAAAAACATGAAATAAGGGAAAAAAAAGATAATGCAGCGATAGGAATGAAACAAAAATTGGATTGGGGAGTTAGAAAAAAAGGAGAGAAAATAAGAAAAACAAGGCAAAATTTAAAGGTAGCACAGAGGCAGAGATAAAAGAGCTAATTCATTGTGCTTTGTATGTGTGGGTTTGTAACCCATCCTCATCACCACGTGAAAGGAAGATGGCAGGTAGGGTGTCAGAGCAACTTTATTTCTCACCAGCAACACCATGCTTCAGGAAGCAACTCCTGTCCTGGAATGCAACACTAACATTCCAATACCCCGAGATTCTACCCTAAGCCCACATCAATCATAAAAGCCAACATTTGGAAAATATAATATTAAAGAATAGGACTTAAGAGGCTGATCTGAGCCCTCAATGGTGATGCTGGTGGTCAGCCATTCCTCCCCAACTCTTTCACTCTTCTTGTCTTTGGGGGCTGATGTAAGAAATTAAGAAAATAAAAAATATATTAGTGATACAGTTAATCTCACAAAATTATTATGACAGGCAGATGCAGTCACAGTGTACTTACCTTTAACAGGTTGCCTATAGTTTGAGCATCAAGTCTATCAACCATCATTGAGTTTGAATACTAATCCTAAAATCTCTGTTCCAAATTTCCTTAACAAAACCTGAAATTGAAACTAATGCATTGCAGTGAATAATCTTTGATTCTGTTCTCATTTCTCAACCCCCTTCATGGACCAACTCAGTCTGCCTTTTTTGCAATGCATAGATGGACACTATACATCACTCTGAAATAACTTGGGACTATATGAACTACATAAAGTCAAGCCACAGAGAATGCTAACCTATTAATATCACTGGTTAGTTATGGTGACAGGTGGACAGAAGAGTTTGCAATAGCTTTCTAATTAATCAGCTCAAGTGAGCACTGATGAGTATGATTAGGTAGCACTGAGCACCTGCCTAGCTGCGGCTGGATCATGTAATATTAATATTGTTAATGTCAACTAAACGTAATTTACCTTGGAGTGTGAGTAGCATGCTATTTTGAAAAAAATGTTAGGATTGTGGAACACAAATATAGCAAATCATTAATACTCATGAGCCCCGGAATCTCAACTCCGAGCAGGTCCTGTTCCCGGTCTAGGATATCCACCAAGTGGTGGGTCAGCTGCCGAACGGTGCACCGCCCCTCCTTTAGGGGGTATCAACTGCTGGGCTCACTACCTGCTGCCAGTATGAAGGGGAGGTGGTGCTGCATGAAAAAAAACTGTGCTGCCACCTCCACCTTGGTGGCATCGCTGTCCGCAGGGTAGGCGGCTGCTTGGGGGCCTAAAGCAAGAGCTCCCCTGTTTGCCCTTCTGTGACATGTTGCTGGGGGGGCAGGAAAACAGGGGGAGGAAGGAAGGTCGAAAGGAAGAAAGGAAGGAAGGAAGGTAATGAATTGAAATGAAATACAAAATAAGTAAAGGAAAAATAAAAAAGCACAAAAAGTCATAAAAAAAATTCAAAGTTAAAAAAGCTAAATACAAAGACAGAAAAACACACACTAATATGATATATAAAAATTAGGAGTAGATTAATTAGGAGGGCGGAGGACTGAAAGGACTAAAAGGGGATTCAAAAATAGGCCCAGACAATGAGCAGAAGAGAGAAAATAAGATGACCATGCACATGCAAACCACGTGGTGCAGTTTGTGCATGATTTCCAACACGAGGGCCTACTTCATGTTTCATGTTTCATGTCAAGCACAATGTGAAACGGCTCA
Organism: Pleurodeles waltl; assembly: GCF_031143425.1. Lineage (NCBI taxonomy): Eukaryota > Metazoa > Chordata > Amphibia > Caudata > Salamandridae > Pleurodeles > Pleurodeles waltl. Next base: position 998,072,629 of record NC_090437.1, read on the forward strand.
CCGGAAAACTCCCACCGAGTTCAGTGTAGCACGACTACGCAAAGTTCACCTATGCCTAGTTTGTAAGATGGGCCACTCAGAGATAATGAGGTGGAGGAGCTGCCACCTACCACATTTGCTGATCAAAAAAGCCCTGCCTAAGCACTCTCACAAAGGGGTTTATCACTGTTCTATGGTGACCCCCGACAATCTGGGGCCAAGGCAGAGAGGCAGGAATTCCAAGTACCTCTGGGGAGTAGAATCCTTGGGAAGCTTCTCCCACTTTAAAGTATAAATATTTGACCTCGGACTCCAACTCTTCAGTACACTTCTCGACCTGTGGAGGACTCTGCAACACAACAAAATGATGGATGGAGCACTCAAACTTTTCAAACACTCACCCCCAGGCACAGATCTGGGTTGAATCCATATTTTTTTTTCTCCCCATGCCACCCAAGTTTGGACGAAGCCATATGCTGTGCCACTGGATTCAAGCTAGCCTGGTTGATGAGGGCTGATACCCTGAAACCGGTCACACAATTCTTGTGTTCGGTCCAGGGAGGATCTGGCCAGGCAGTTCGGGCTAGACTGTTCCCAGGGAGAGCAGGGTCAAGACTAATTTTCATATGGCTGAGTTCGAATTAGGGTGGCATGGTGAGCAAAAGAACAATGGCTTCATTCCAGATCTGTGACTGGGGGGGAGTGTCTGAAACATTCCAGCATTCCGTCCATCATCTTTTTCTCCTCTGGAGAACTCTACCAGGGAGAACACTGATGTGCTGATGTGGTGCTGAAAGGACTGCCACTCTGCTGGACTGCTGCCCTGAAAAACTGTACAATGAATCCCTGACACAGGCATCACATCGCAAGCCCTTCATTGAAGGCATCCTTGATGAAGACACAGAATCATGCATTGCAAGCCCTGTGGCTTCTTCAGAACCAGTCAGTGCACAGAGCATCCTGGATGCAGGACTTCAGAAAGCAAGCCCCCTCATCGATGGCCTCTTTTACAATGATGCAGGAACATGCATCGCAGCCTCACAGCTCCCCTGAACTGATACTGCATGATGCACCTTCAATCAGGTCCTCTCATCAACTCAGCTGATCATTGAATCCTTGTTGTAGAATTCTGCAACTCATTGTGACAAGGACTTAAGGTACTCTTGTTCAGCAGGCTTAACTGGTCCCTGTAGCTGGCCTATGTTCCATTGCCATTGGCCTGAACTTGTGACTTTTTCCGAGTCTAGCATGACCAGATATCCACAGTTGAGTCTTTGTGTTTTTCAACACTACATTCACAGAAATCTTTAAAATTGCATATATCCAGTTCTACCTATTGGAATTGTGTTGTCTTTGTCCCAAATAATTTATTATATTTTACTCTATTTTGCTAAATTAGTGTGGGATTTTTTCATTTGTTATATTTCACTTTATTACAATTTGAAGTGCTGCAAAAGTTGCCTCTAGCTTAACATTGTCTCTAAGTTAAGCCTAACTGCTTTTGTGCCAAGCTACCAGAGGGTTGAACACATGTTAATTTGGGGTTGCTTGTGACAACACCACCGGCGAGGATCATGTTTTTTGCTTGAGTCAAGTTTTACCCCCTTTCAACCAGTAACCCAATTGCTCACAAAATTGAAATATTTTTTTTTTACATTATTTAAGTACTGAGTTACATTTTCAACCCTTGTCTTTACAATTTTCAGTGGGAGGGTCTTGCAGTATAATATTTTATGATGTGTGATGTAGGTTCATAGGGCATTAGGGTAAAGAGAAATTGAATGTGTTGAATTTTTTAAGCTTGATATCTATAAAATTGAATTGTTTTAATTTTTGGACATTTTAATTTTTAAATACATTTGCTTCAGTTAATGTTATATTTTTATTTTTTTAATGATGTATAATTGGATTATTTGCAATGCTTTTAAAATATATTTTGGTAAAATATTGCATTAATATTGTGTTGTGTTTTGAATTTCAGTTTCTTGCTAATTTATACAATTTATGTATATTAATTCAAATTGCTGAATTCATTAAATTGTAATATATTCATTTCCTTTTAATTAACATGCTGTTGTATTTTTGATATTGGAAGTTACAATTTACGTTATCTGATTTCATTTTTTTAAATGTATTACATTTTTAGTAATTCTTGTAACTTATTACTTTCATATTTAGAGTAAATAATTATTCTTTATTTCATATTTTGGTAAGCATCTGAATGTATTTTTTGTGTTCTTTTGGGATAATTAAAATTAATTTCTTCTACAATGTATTCTTTTTAGTGTAATGTAGCGTTATGTATAATATGAATGTATGGTATTAAATAGTTCAAAAAATTAAAGTATAACAATTTCCTCAAAGACTTTAGATTTGGAGGGGGAACTGTATATTGAAACCCTCCTGTAAGAAATTGCCTCATTAGTTGAGTAGGGTGAGATCCTTATGCAAGTAATAATCACAATCCTTATCAGAGTCAACCACAAAAATCACTACATTTTCTTTGCTTACCCCTGGTAGCTTGGCACAAACGCAGCCAGGCTTAACCATGTGTACAATATTTATGCAGAGCTCAAACAGTAATTAATTGAACACACAACATAAGAAAAAATAGAACTAGGTAAAATTACCCCAAATGACAAACTCCAATCAGTAGAACCTGAATAATGAGTTCTTAAAGTATAAGATAAAAATAGCCCCAAAAGGTGGAGTGCCACAACCATGGGTATTTGGTTGCGCTGGACCCAAACAAAGTCACAAGTTCAAGCTGACCATGGTTTACAGTTGGGAGCAAAATTAGGTGCCACCAAATGGGAGATGTAGCTTTGGTCCTGTATGGTGCTGCAATGCAAGTCTCTGCATCATGCCGTGTGAAGTCCATCCACCTGCCAATCAGGAGCTGTGTGGTACTTTCTGAGAGGCAAGGCTCTGCATCATCTTATGACATTCTGTGTAAGATCTGGTGAGGCCACTGATCAGGGGCTGTGATGTGAGACACTGCGTTATCCTACCCCATTCTGCATCCTATCTGCATCCTATCTGGTAAAGCTTTCAAACAGGAGCTGCAAAGAGCCCTACCTCATCCTGCATAGTTCTGCATTAGATCCTGTGAAAATATCAATCCGGACATGGGAGGCCCAGTGATAAAAGGCCCAGTGCTGATCCGGGTGTGCTTTGTCAGATCCTGTGAAATATTTATTTGAGCATGGAGGAGTACACCCTGACTCCAGCCAAGAATCCAAGACCTTGAGGACACCCCTTGGGCCCGGTTGGGTCTGGTCAGATAGAAAACAGGAAATGCTGCTGGAAGCTTCTTATCTCCCTGTATCTCAAATGGGAGATCTGCCAACAGACCCTTGGAGTCGATTGAGGGATACTGGGGTGGATACAAGTAGCTCCAGTCTTCCTTCTTCAGACAGCATGCCAGTCCTTCTTCTGAATCTTCTCCAGACCAGGAGTGTTGTGATGAGAGATTCTAGTGTTGCCACAGTTGTTCTCATTGCCAACCTGTGAGTGGGTTCTACCCCTGAGTTTAAATCTTAATCTGGTCCATACTTTCCTTTCCCTTGGGTTTGGCTCCAGTTGTTTTTAGTGAAACAAATGCAGGCAGTCCCAGGTATGAGCTGCATCTGTGGCAGGGTAGGCATCTTCTGAAGTCAGGAAGGGGCTGGCTACAGTGCTCAGGCTATCCGTTGAAGCTCAGAAAGGGACTGGGTCCAACCCCTCCAGCTATCCTGTTTGACAGAGGAACAACCTTCTTCACACCTAATCATTTAGTCCATCATCTGGGATGAATACACATCACCCCACAGAAGAGCTATTAAAAGACATGTGACACTGGTAAAAAGGCAAACGTGGAAGATTCTAAATTATAATTCAAATATTTGAAAGACATATTTATCTGGCTTATCCCAAACTGAAGTTATCACGTATTGAATGTATTATGGTAACTCAGTGATGCTAGCCTTGCCACAGTGAAAAATGATTTTGGGGGGGGTTTCACTGTTGCAGTCAAAATGACAGTTTTAAATTAAAACTGCACACATAGGACACAATGGTAATACTGAGACATGGTTTAGAGAGTTGCATTACTCGGTGGTACTACAAGAACTACAGCCCACTAAAAGCATTTAAATTACAGGCCCTGGTTACATGTGGTACCATCAACTATAGATTAATCAGTAAATTAAATGTACCAATCGTGTATACCAAATTTAACATGTTTTGAAGGGAGAGCCCAAACACATTACTAACAGTTAGCAGGGTTAAAGTGCACAGAGTCCTGATGTCAACAAACACAAGCTCAACTAAAACAAAGTAGTGAAGGCAAATATTTGGGGTTTATTTACCACATGAAAGATGGTGGGTAATTTCCAACATCCACCCCCCAATGTGCTTAAGTTGAAGTGGAATGGTAATTTTGAACCCACGACCAGCAAGGACAAACACTTCCCCCAGTGTTGTTAATTATGGCGTGGGAACAGTTAATTTGAACCCAGTAAAATCCATCACTATCCCCAATGTGGTTAAGTGTGGAATTTAAACCCTCCAAAGTCCACAATTCTACCCAATGTGGTTATGTTTGTAGTAAGAATATTATGTTGTATCTCCCAAGAGAACAACATTTTTCACAAGGTGGTTAGGTTTGTAGTTGGCACATTAAGGGCCGATTATGGGTTTGCTGGATGGGAAGAACCGCCCACCGAAATTCCAACAGGGAGGATGGCCCATTACTGGCGACCTCCCCACTGGCCCTATTATGACTTTCCAGCTGGACTGATGGGCAGAAATCAAGCAGGAAAATGGTGGCAGCATTGGTGTCGGCTCGTAATCAAGGCATTGCACATTACAAAGTTGCTGTGCAGTGCAGAGGCCCTCCTGTGGCCCCCTGCACCTGTTCTCCACCAGCCTTTTCATAGTGGGGAAACTGCCATGAAAAGGCTAGTAGAGAACTATGTCATTATCAGCAAGGCGGCGCTGATATCAGCGCTGCTCTTGCTGATTAGAACCTGCACTGCTATCAGCCCCTCTGGAACATTGTTTCCGGTGGAGACGGTGGCCGTTTGGTGATCCAACGCCAAACTCTTAATTTGGCAATCAGTCAGACAAACTCTTAAATTGGCGGTTGGATCACCAGAAAGGAGGTGGACATGATCGCCATTGTGAGGCTTTAAATCTGAATCCCCATAATCCATCACTTAGGTTTATAGTATAACTGTAAGTTGGGTCTTCTCAAAGTCCAACACTTTCACCAATGTAGTTAGATGATAAGTGGAATAGCAAATCTGACCTTCTCAAAGCCAAAAGTGTCTCCACAGTGTTTCCAATGTGGTAATATTTGTAGTTGGAATAGTAAATGTGAAGCTCCCCAAAATCCAACTCATTTTCCAATGTTGTTACATTTGAAGTATCCAATACTCGTCTCAATGTGGCTAAACTTGGAGTGGGAATAGTAAATATCAACCCTTCAAAGCCCAAGCCTTTCCCTTGTGTGGCTATGTTTGAAGAGGAAAGAGCAAATCTGGCCCTCCTTCCCCCAACAGCTAACTCGTTCCCCTATGTGTTTAAGTTTGAAGTGAGAATAGTAAATCTGAATTCGCCAAAGTCCAACTTTTTCCTCAATGTGGGTATATATGGGTGATAATAGTAAATCTCAAACCATCAAACTCCAAAACGTTAGGCAGTGTGAAGCTCCCCAAATCAAACCCTTTCCTCAATGTGGTTATGTTTGCAGAAGGAATAGTGAATATCTACCCCTCATGGAACAACACTTTTAACATTTTGATTACGTTTGGAGTGAGAATAGCAAGTCTGAACCCATCTAAGTCTAACATTTTCCCCAGTGTGGTTAAGTTTGGAGTGGGTATAGTAAATGTAAATCCCCCCAAGCCCAACTCCTTTCCCAGTGTGGTTATGTTTAGAGTAGAAATAATATATCTGAAGCTCCCCAAAATCTAACACTTTTCCTGATGTGATTACTTTCAGAGCGGGAATAGTAAATCTTAATTCTTCAAAGTCCAACCCTTTTATCAATGTGGTTACATTTAGAGATTTGGGGGTAGAAATGGTAATTGTCAAGCCATAAAAATCCACAACGTTTCCCAATGTGGTTACCTTTGCAAGGGGAATGGTAAATCCAAACCCTCCAAAGGCAAACACTTTTCTCAATGTGGTTAAATTTGAAGTGGGAATAATAAATGTGAACTTCTCTAAGTTTAACACTTGATGTCACGTGGTTAGGTTTGGAGTGAGAAAAGGTTATCTGAACCCATTGGAGTCCAACAATTTCTCCAACGTGGTTAGGTTTGAAACTTAGAATATTAAATTGGATCTCCTCAAAGATCAACACTTTCCCAGTGTGGTTAGGTTTCAAGTGGAAATAGTAACTCTGAAAACCTCAAAGTCCAACAGTTTTACCAGTGTGGTTAAGCCTGAATTGCAATAGTAAATCTAAGCACATAGGTTCAGAGTGGGAACTGTAAACCTGAACTCATCAGAGTCAACCAATTTTCCCAATGAGGTTAAGTTTGGACTGGGCATAGTAGATCTGAACCCCTCTAATTTCAACACACTCTACAAAGTGGTTACATTTAGATTCCATAAGGTAAATCTGAACTCCTGAAAGTAAAATATTATCCACAATGTGGTTAGGTTTGCGGTTTTATATACGGTTTCCAAACATTCCTATTCATATATACTATTTTAAACTGTACTTTAGTTTTTTTTAAATTACAGTTGTTTTTGGAGATTTTTTTTATTTAAAAAAAATTTTTTTTTTTACTTCAGAATATTTGTAATTACATACATGCTATAATGGTAGTGTACATATGTTTTTGTATTTGTAGATATACAATTTTGACACATGTTCCACAGCAATGCATAAAAAATATGTCATTTGTTACAATAATAACATTTTTTATTATTGTTATATTTAAAAAGTACTGAAAAGGGATTATATATGTTATCAGTATTTTAATATGTTTTTTAAATAAAACATTCTTGCACATATTTTTACCCATAAGAAACTGTACAAACATTTTGTAGATGTTATTTAGCAATTTATGAATATTATTAAATAATATGTTTATTTAACATCAATTTCTACTGGATGGTAGGGTTTTTTTTCTTTTCTTTTTTCTACTTTTTTTTACTTTTTCTTTGATTTCATAGTCTTTATTCATTATTTTGTGCTGTTCCTGCAGCTTGTGGTTTCACGTTGCAGATATCTGGTTCAGGTAGGACTAATTTAAAGTGACAGGGGAGGTGTTTAGTCATATTTAGGCTAGTGTTAGTTACTGGATATTATTTTAGTTTATTTTTATTTAATGCAGTATGTATAAGTTAGTTTATGATTTTATATAGACCTTATCGTGAAAAAATGTTCAATTGTATTTTATATGCGTTTCTATATGTTTAAGTTTTACTTGAATTCTTTTTTTACTATGCTGTGGTTTGTACCCAAGTTGTATGTGTTTTTTGTTTTTTTGATTTTCCTTTACTGATTAAAATTTTTAGACACCAGGGCCCTCAAAATGAGTTTGGCGGGCTTTTTTCAAGATCACCGCTCTTGCAGCCACCAAAAGACAGCCAGTGATGGCGGTACAGTGACCGCCGTATTACAAGTCACAAACTGAAGACCGCCCAAAGAAAGCCACAAATCTGACACCGACAGGCCAACCAAGGGTGTGAGAGAGACGGTCCCAAGCCAACAACACCCCACCATCCATATTACGATCCACAAATCAGCACAGCGGTAAACCATTGGTGGTGAGAAATTGCCGCAGTCAAAATATCACCTCCACCAGAACCTGACACCACATTGGATACTCTGCATACCCCCTACCTGACACACACCACACACAACTGCTAACTGTACTATATAACACACTCACACCCACCACAATCCTTTGCAACCATAACTACCAACAGAGAGATAGTGGAGCACACCAACGTAAGACACTGCACATCGAGACCATAGGCACCAACACACCTCTCAACCATCACACACCATACAACTGCACCACCAAGACAATACATTCATTGCCAATGCACACATACACCAGATACCACCAGCACACACAACCAAACATCCCTACCCCACCAAACAACCTATACTGCACACTATAAACACAACACACACCCCCACCCACAAAACAACCACCACGTCCCATGAGAAGCACCCATGTTTCACTGATGATGAATTAAGGGTCATGGTACATGAAATCGTCGGGGTAGAGCCACAGCTGTTCGGAGCTCAGGTCCTGTGAACCTTGATAGCCAGGAAAATTGAGTTATGGCAGAGGATCGTTGACAGGGTCAACTCAGTGGGCACCCATTCACGCACAAGGGTGGACATCAGGAGGAGGTGGAATGACCTACCGAGAAGGTGTGTTCCACGGCATCCAGACACCAGATTGCCATTAGGAGGACTGGTGGTGTGCCCCCACTTCCTCCCTTTGAGTTCACATCGTGGGAGGAGAAGGTCTTGGATACAATGCATCCTGATGGCCTGACTTGAATAATCGGAGGGCTCGACTCTGGTAAGTCAACAACACTCCCCAGACACCAACCACTCCTGTCCAGCATGCGACCCCAACACCCATCATGCCCTAAACCACCCCATATCATATCCTTGCCCCACTCCTCCCCCACACCGCTCCCCTGCATGCCGCACCACTCCACTGCCACTATCCTCACATAGTCCATCCCTAATTCATAGATATTATTCACAATGCTAAGCTTCACAGTTCCCACAATGCATCAGTCCCTACAAATCAAGAATGTACAGTCGCACTTCACAGTGGAACACCTGCACGGAAAACCATAGCACATGCCACACCAACTGGATGCTTCGACTGCTTACCAACACATGGCAATGACAGCAATGCTAACCATAATCCTCTACCCAGAATGCGAAATTGAAACAATGCCACAACATTTCACCAGCAAACAATGTCTCCAGTGCTGCTGCTGTCATTGCCAATACTGGGAAGCAAGTCAAGCTACTCCATGCATCAGACGATGATGCCAACAAGTACATCTTAACAATGTAACTCTCTCCCATTGGTCCCGCTGCCACTGCCACCGGGCAGCGGATGCCAGGGACAGACAGACCTCCCCAGGACAAAGGCCTCAGTGGATCTCTGGACATTAACAACTTGTCTGGCCCCCCTGGGATAACTGACCAATCCAACACCACAAGCTCCACCCTGGGCATATTTGAGTCCCCCTCCCATGTGGCTACCCCAGCACAGCCAACCCCACATCCCTATTCCTGTGTCCCAAGGACACGTCAATCAGCAGTGTGCCCCACAGTACAGGGACCAACGTCAAGGCTACATACCCAAGACGATGAAGGTCCTGGTGCAACTGGGAGTGGGCACACTATGCCAGGGGCACAGGCACAGTGGGCCAGGTGCAGTGGGAGGGCACCTGTGGGCCTAAGGACAGGGCACCTACAACAAACGACTGGCCAGGAGGCCATCTCCCAAGCCCTGGGAGCATACCACCAGTCTCAGGACACTATGGGCAAGATCCATGCGAACATCCAAGAGAACAAGAAGCTGCAGAGGGAAAACCACCAGGACACCATGCAGCAGTTTAAGACCCTCAATGCCACCATGGCCTCCGTTGCAGGGATACTATAGGAACTGACCACCATCCTGCGTGCGTCCTCCACCAGCAGGCTCTTTGCACTAGCCACATTAAAAAAACAGAGGCCTCCACATCTGTGGCAGCTAGTGGAATGGAGGCCCTGTCAGAGGAGCAGAGACCACCAGCACCCCTTCCTCTGTAACTGAGGAACCCACAGGTGTCTTCACGTTGCCTCTCACAACTGAAGTGGCTGCAGAAACGACAGTGGCCAGGGACTGGGTGGATGAGGTGCTCGCCTGGGTCCTGACAACCCTGTGCCCGAAGTGAAGGACGGGGGTGGGGAGGGGCAGGGAATAGGTCAAGGGTGGAGAGGAAAAGCTTTTTAGGGACACTGGGGCTGGAAGATGGTGAAGGTTTGGGAGTGGCGGAAGAGGGAGTGGTAGTAGGAGGTGTCTGTCTGCTGTGTTTGGGTGCAGGTGCATGGGCTGGATGCTGTTGTGAGGTGGATGGCTGTTGGGTGTCTGAGTGCTTGCGTTTGTGTACTTTGGGAGGAGGGGGCACAGACACAGTGGGAGAGGACACAGGGGACGTATGCATGGATGTGGGGGTGGTGACTGCCAGTGAGGGGCGTGTAGTAATAGGCATAATGGTGATGGAGGTAGTGGATGAGGATGTAGTGCATGCTGGTGTGAGTGGAGACGCTACTGGAAGGGAGGTAGACGAGGAGGAGAGGGACACAGTGGAGGCAGTGGATGTTGGTGTGTCTGCATCTGGATGGTGCTTGTGTGAGTGCCTGAGGGATGAAGTGTGGTGCTTGTGTTTGCCTGAGCCACTTCTGTGTGTTGATTTGGGTGCCTGCTGGTCTGAAGTTGTGCTTGGGAAAGGATGGGGTTTAGGAGAATGGGACTAGGTAGAGGAAGTTGGAGGGGGGAGGCTAGAGACAGGGAGGATAATGGCTGGCATCAGGGAAGAGGCCAGAGCCTGGAATGATCCCTGTTGGGCCCCCATGCCAGAGTGAATGCCCTCCAAGAATTCATTAATTTGTTGCAAATGCCCTGCCAGACCCTGGATGGCATTCACTATCGTTGACTGCACAACAGAGATGGATCGCAGGAGGTCAATAGACTCCTCACTGAGGGCAGCAGGGCTGACTGGGGCAGGGCCTGAGGTGCCTGGGGCGTAAGAGATGCCCACCCTCCTTGGTGAGAGGGCACGGGAAACACGCTGAGGGGCTGCTGGGAGGGCGGTGCTGGTATGGGGGTGGCGGCTGTACCTGTAGTTGGCGTGGGCACAGAGGTGTCCACCACCACCAGGGACCTTCTATCGGAGGAGGTGTCGCTACCTGAACTTTCCCCTTGCCCTTCGTCTCACTGGTACCCTCACCGTCGGTGGATTCAGCCTCATGGGCCATGTGGGATGCAACTCCCTCCGTCACCGGTGCCTCTGCTCCTCCACCAGATGATGCTAATGCACACATGGACAGGGTGACAGGACAAAAAGGGGGGGAGAGACAGAGGATACACTTGGTCAATGCTAGCAACAACACCACTGTTGGCGTATACAACACACAGGGAACAGCCCTATGCACTAGGCCATGCACTACAAGTTACAATGCTAGTCACCAGGCCATGGAGTACAATGCAGCGCACAGCTGAAACCCACAGGACCCTGCCCAGTAGTAGATGCCCAATAGCATATTTGGGGTTGGAGTGCACCAGACCCTGCCCATCATGGAATCTATCCTGCCATGTTCGTCCTGGCCTCGGGGCACCCACAGACCCACATTCCCTACCCAGATAACACCTCAACACGTGCAATTTTCTGATTCTGAAACTGTAATCACCCCCTTGTGGCTGCTGTGATGCCTTCAAGCGCTCATTCAACTCCGGATAGGCCACCGCCAGGATGCGGAACATCAGGGGGGTCATTGTATGATGGACACCCCTTCCTCATTGGGAGGCCATCCCCAGCTGGGCCTCCGCCGTCTTCCTTGCCCTGCGGCACAGGTCCTCCCACCATTTGCGACTGTGAGTGCTCCGCCCGTTGAAGACCCCCAGGGTCTGCACATCTTTGGCGATGACACGCCAAATATCCTTTTTCTGATGGGTGCTGACCTGCAGGAAAATATGCATAGAAAAAGGTATTAGTCATACCGTCTGGCCTGTTACACTCATGGGCCACCATACCCCTCCCATCCCCTTACGCACAGACATTGACCACCATACATGCAGCGCTCTGCCCAGGACCCCTCAGCCACCCCCTTACACGAGGCATACACACACAGCACTCCATGCATTCATGCCCCATGCATCGTGCTCACAGTGTACTCACCTGTTGGTCTGGAGGACCATAAAGTCAACTGTCCTGAGGTAGGACCCCATCCACCAATCTCTCCAACACTCGAGCCATGGTCACTTCTAGACACAAGTCACAGCAGGACTTGCAGTGTAGGTCCTCTCCGGTTGAAGGTCAGGTAGCAAGTGAGTGAACAGATAGGAAATGGCGGTCACATCCATGGTGGTGCATACCGTCACCACCGGCGTACATCACCATTGGCTACTGGAACCCATAGCGCCCAATAATAACCAATGATGTGTTGCACGGTGGTAGTCGACCGCCTCCCATAACGGCGCACAACGTCAGCGGAATTACCTCATTTCCACTTGTCCCTCCACACAGGTCAGCTGGCCGCCATTTCAGGGGGGAGCAGGTCATGGACCTAATTGCGTCACAGCGGACATAGACACATTTATGGAACTACATGTTCACATACTGTTTCTGTCACAACATGCAAAGCATTTTACTCAGAGGATATGTTTGAATATGACCATTTGCTCACCGTTTTTCACCCTAGAGTTCAACTGCTGAGGATGAATGGGTGATGGAGACATACCCCCGTGTATAGACCCCTGGTGGACCTGGCAACAATGGAGGACAGGTACATTATCCTTACCTACAGAGTTGATTGTGCCACAGTCCATGAACTGTGTGCCCTGTTGGAGCCAGACCTGATGTCAGCTATCCGCCATCCCACAGGAATCCCCCCTCTAGTGCAGGTCCTGTCAGTACTCCATTTCCTGGCCAGTGGATCCTTTCAAACAACAGTGGCCATGGCATCAGGGATGTCACTGCCAATGTTCTCTAACGTGTTGTCCAGAGTGTTGTCTGCCCTGCTGAAACACATGCGCAGCTACATCGTTTTCCCTCAGGTGGAGGATTTGCCCACAGTGAAAGGTGACTTCTATACCCTGGGATAAATACCCAACATCATTGGTGCCACTGATGGTACACATGTGGCATTTGTCCCCCCCGCAGGAATGAACAGGTGTACAGAAACCGCAAAAGCTACCATTCTTTGAATGTGCAGATGGTGTGTTTGGCAGACCAGTACATCTCCCATGTGAATGCCAAGTATCCTGGCTCAGTGCATAACGCTTACATTTTGAGGAATAGCAGTATCCCTTATGTGATGGGGCAACTCCAGAGGCACCATGTGTGGCTAATAGGTGAGCCCAAGGTCCCAACACAGTTGACATAGGTGGCTGGGTATGGGAGAGTCCCTAAGGGTTGGAGTATGTCTAACAGTTGTCCCTCGATATTTGCAGGTGACTCTGGTTACCCCAACCTGTCATGGCTACTGACCCCAGTTAGGAATCCCAGGACAAGGGCAGAGGAACACTACAATGAGGCACATGGGCGAACTAGGAGGATAATAGAGTGCACCTTCGGCCTCCTGAAGGCCAGATTCCAGTGCCTCCATCTGACAGGTGGCTCCCTATACTACTCACCGAAGAAGGTGTGCCAGATCATCGTGGCATGCTGTATATTGCACAACCTGGCTTTGCGATGCCAGATGCCTTTTCTGCAGGAGGATTGGCCTGATGTTGGTCTTGTGGCAGCTGTGGAGGCTGTGGACAGTGAAGAAGAGGAGGCAGAAGAAGAAGATATAGACAACCGAAGCAACATCATCATGCAATACTTCCAGTGAGACACAGGTAAGAGACTGGCACTGCTCCTCTCATATCATACTACTGTTGGACATTGCCTGAATCTGCCTTTTTACCTCTGTGTATGGACCCTGACATGTCACTTTGGCTTTCCATTTCACGGATCTGAGTCACACTTTCTGCCTTCTGCTATGTTTACTGAAGCCCAACAACTGTCGAACATTGATATGTGAACATGAACATTGACATTGCTATATTTCTGAGAGGTTGCAATTACACATTTATGAAAGTACAGACTTACTCCAGATTTATTTCTGATTGAAGGGTGTTTATTTATGTGCTAATAAGTGGAGGGGGCTGTGCAATGGGCTGGGGTGATGGTGGAGGAGAGTCCATTCTCTTGGTATCACAGGTGCATTGTCCAAGGGGGCATAGTAAGTGGAGTAATGGCAGTTCAAAGTTGTCAGGGTGACAAAGTGGGACAAAAGGGTGACAATCAGTAGAGTCTTATTTCCTGTCGGGGGTCTTGGCAATGTTCTCTGTCTTGTTCCTGGATCTCAGGGACTGTTTGCGGGGTGGTTCTCCTTCTGCAAGTCATGTGGTGCTTGTGGCCTGTTGATCCTGTGGCGGGACCTCCTGTCCACTAGCGCCAGCAGAGGTGGAGGGCTGTTCATCGTTCAGGCTAGTGTCAGGGGCCCGTTTGTGTGCCACTGTGTCCCTCATGGTGTTGGCTATGTCTGCCAGCACCCCTGTAATATTGATCAGGGTGGTGTTGATGGACTTAAAGTCCTCCTTGATCCCCCGGTGCTGTTCCTACTGCAGCCGCTGGGTCTCCTGAAACTTGGCCAGTACCGTGCCCATGGTCTCCTGGGAATGATGGTATGCTCCCATGATGTTGGAGCGTGCCTCGTGGAGAGTGGGTTCCCTAGGCCTGTCCTCCCCCTGTCGCACAGCAGTCCCCCAGTTTCCCTGTTGTCCTGCGCTTCCGTCCCCTGAACCGTGTGCCCACTGTCACTGACCCCAGGTCCCTGATTGTCTTGGGTTGGTGGGTTTGCCTGGGGTCCCTGTAGTGCTGGACCCACTGCTGATTGACGTGTCCTGGGACAGAGGAATGGGCCTGATGGGTGGGTGCTGTGGTGGTGTTTCCTGAGGGGGGAGGTTCAGTGGTGGTTTGTGACTGTGGCAGGGGAACCGACTGTCCAGAGGTCCCTGATGGGCCGGGCTGGTCATTTTGATTCAGGCATGCAGAGCTGCTGTCATCTCTGTGGACCTCTTCTGTGGGGGGATTGGATATGTCTGGCTCCTCCTCTCCAGTGACATTGGGTATGGGTCATGTTGGGGTGTAAATGCATAGTTATTGTATCTGTGTGTGCCATCTTGTGCAAAGGGTGAGTTACCCTCTACTCCTGTGCTTGCATTATTGTGTTTGCCCTTGTGTGATTAGTGATTTTGGGGTCTGGGTGAGTATCTGTACTGGACATGCTTTGGTGATGGGGGTCCATGCATAGGTGTTGCATGCAGGGCTTTGTATTGGGATGGGTGGGTTGTGATGGTGGGGCATATGTGAGGTGTTGGAGTGATGGGGGTGAGGGTGGGGGGGTATGTTATGGCATGCAGGTAGGGAGGGGGGATAAGGTAGTAAAGATTTGCCTTACCAGAATCCAGTCCCACTGCTACTCCTGTGAGGCCCTCAGGATGCATGATTGCCAAGACTTGCTCCTCCCATGTTGTTAGTTGTGGGGGAGGAGGTGTGGGTCCACCGCCAGTCCTCTGTACTGCTACCTGGTGTCTTGCAACCACGGAATGCACCTTCCCCCGTAGGTCGTTCCATCTCTTCCTGATGTCATCCCATGTTCTGGGGTGCTGTCCCACTACGTTGACCCTGTTGATGATTCTCCATCTTCCTAGCTATGGAGGTCTGCTGCACCTGTGATCTGAAAAGCTGTGGCTCGACCTGGATGATTTCCTCCACCATGACCCTGAGCTCCTCCTCAGACAACCTGGGGTGTCTTTGGGGAGCCATATTGTGGTGTTGGTGATGTGTGAGGTGCTGTTTGTTGTGCTGTGTGATGTGTTGTGTTGGTGTGTGTTCTTTTAGGTATGTGGATGCTGCATGAGTGATGGTGTTGTGTGCCTGTGGATGCTGGTGGTGTGTTTGCTATTCTCTCTCTCTGTGCGTTTAAAAAAACACATCATTGTGAGGGGTTGTGGGTAATGTGGGTGTGTGTTTTATAGTGGTGTGGGTGTGGTGTGTGTATGTGTATCAGGTGTGTGTATTTGGAATTGTCCAATGTGGTTGTGTTTTGTAAATGTGTGTGTATTTTAAGTGTGGCGGTGTGTACCGCCAATGGATTACCGCAGTTGAAAGACCACCGCGTTGATTCGTGGGTCGTGACAGAGTGGGTGTATTACTGTTGGTGTGATGGAGTAGGTTTTGCTATCGCCAGTTTATCACTGACCTTTAGTGTGGCGGACTTGTGTGGGTGTCTGTATTGTGGCGGATTACGAGATGTGGGTCGTAATACCTGTAGCTGTGGCCAGGTATGTTGGCGGCCTTCAGAACGGAGGTAAGCAGTATTTACTGCCGGAGTTGTGATGAGGGCCACAGTGTCTTACCTGTGTGTCACTGGAAGTACTGTTGAATGAGTGAACGTCTGTTGTCCACATCTTCTTACTCTGCCTCCACTTTGTCACTGTCCACAGGCTCCACCGCTGCCACAAAACCATCTTCAGGCTCATCCTCCTGCAGAAACGGCATCTGGCGTCTCAAGGCCAGGTTGTGCAACATGCAACATGCAACGATGATAAGGCACACCTTCTTGATTGAGTAGTACAGGGATCCACATGTCAGATCGAGGCACCGGAATCTGGCCTTCAGGAGGCCAAAGGTTCTCTCTTAATTAGCCTCCTTGTTCGCCCATGTGCCTCATTGCAATGTTCCTCTGCCCTTGACCTGGCATTCCTCACTGGGGTCAGTAGCCATGAGAGGTTGTGATAACCAGAGTCACCTGTAAATATCGAGGGATACCTGTTCACCACACACTCACCATTAGGGACAACCCCTCACCCATATACCTACAACAACTGGATGGGGACCATGGGCTCACCTATTAGCCACACCCGGTGCCTCTGGAGTAGAGACATCACATATGGAATGCTGCTATTCCTCAAGATAAAGGCATCATGCACATAGCCAGGACACTTGGCATTCACATGGGAGATGTACTGGTCCGCCAAACACACCATCTACACATTCAGAGAGTGAAAGCTTTTTCTATTCCTGAACACTTGTTCATTTCTCCGGGGGGTGGGTGGGGACAAATGCTATATGTGTACCATCAATGGCACCAGTGAGGTTGGGGATATGTCCCAGGGCATAAAAGTCAGCCTTCACTTTGGCCAAATCCTCCACCCAGGGGAATACCATGTAGCTGTGCATGTGTTTCAGCAGGGCAGACAACACTCTGGTCAACACGTTGTATCCCTGATGCCATGGCCACTGTTGCTTGAAAGGAACCACTTGCCAGGAAATTGAGCACTGACAGGACCTGCACTAGATGGGGGATACCTGTGGGCTGGCGGATGGCTGAAATCAGGTCTGCCTTCAATTGGGCACACAGTTCTTGGATTGTGGCCCTATCAAGTCTATAGGTAAGGATAATGTTCCTGTCCTCCATTGTTGCCTAGTGCACAGGGCTGATCCCTCTGTGATGCGTACACCAACGGTAGTGTTGTTCCTGGCATTGACCAAGTGTATCCTCTGTCTCCCCCCCTTCTTGTTTTGTCACCCTGTCCTTGTGTGGCGGAGGAGCAGAGGCACTGGCGACAGAGGGAGCTGCATCCCACATGGGCCTGGAGGCCACATCCACCACAATGGAGACAGGATGAGACACTACCGACAGCGACTCCTCCTCCGATGGAAGCTCCCTGGTGGTGGCGGACACCTTTGTGCCCACCGCAACAACAGGTACCGCCACCACCCCCATACCAGCACCGCCCTCCCAGCAGCCCCTCAGTGTGTTTCCCGTGCCTGCTCACCCATGAGGGTAGGCATCTCCTTCGCCTCAGGCCCTGCCCCAGTCAGCCCTGCTGCCCTGACTGAGGAGGCCATTGACCTCCTGAGATCCCTCCCTGTTGGGCAGTCAACCATACTGAATGCCTTTGAGGGTCTGGCAGGGCATTTGCAACAAACAAATGCATACCTGGAGGGCATTCACTCTGGCGTGGCGGCCCAACAGGGATCATTTCAGGCTCTGGCCTCCGCACTGATGGCAGCCAATGTCCCTGTCTCCAGCCTCCCCATCCAACTTCCTCTGCCCAGTCCCAATCCCCTCAAGCCCAGCCTATCCAAAGAACACCTTCAGACCAGCAATCACCCAAATCAACACCCAGAAGTGGCTCAGGCAAACACAAGCACCACATTTCATCTCACAGGCCCTCGCACAAGCACCATCCCCATGCAGACACACCAACATCCAGTGCCTCCACTGTGTCCCCCTCCTCCTCCTCATCCACCTCTCTCCCAGTAGCGCCTCCACTCACACCTGCATGTACTACATCCTCATCCACTACCTCCATCACCATCAAGCCCATCACTACACGCCCCTCACTGGCAGTCACCACCCCACAGCCATGCACACGTCCCCTGTGTCCTCTCCCACTGTGTCTTTGACCCTCTCCTCCCAAAGTATACAAACGCAAACAGACACCCACCCAACTGCCATCCACCTCACAACTGCATCCAGCTCATGCATCTGCACCCAAACACAGCAGACTGACACCTCCTACAAGCACTCCCTCTTCCTCCACTCCCAAACATTCACCCTCTTCCCGCCCCAATGTCTCTTAGAAGCTAGCCAACACTGACCTCTTCCCTACCCCTCCCCCCGTCCTTCACCTCGGGTGGGGGGGGGCAGAACCCAGCACAGCACCTCAGCCACCAAGCTTTGTCCGCAGTGGTTTCTGCAGTTGTGAGAGGCTCCAAGGAGGTACTCGTCAGCCCAGCCTGTGTGTCATCAACACCTGCCAAGGCCAAGAAGGTTCTGCCACCTGGCAAGGGCAAGAAGGGGACAGCATGCATCAAGGAGAAGGAGGCACAGCCAGCCAGCAAGGCTAAGTCACAGACCCCAGCTGCCAGAAGCAAGGAGGCACCACCATCTGCCAAGGGCAGGAAGGGGCATAGACCACCAGCCAGGCCACTTCAGCCGTCCAAGGCTGCAGGTGAAGGCCTGGAGGCTACCACTACAACTGCCAGCACCATCACCTGCACCACGGCCAGCACCACCACCTGCACCGCCGCAAGCACCGCCACCTGCACCGCCGTAAGCAGCACCACTGCCACCACCAGCAGCAGCCCCAGAGGGCAGCCATCTGAGGCTGCAGGTGAAGGCCTGGAGGCTACAACCACCAGCACCGCCACCTGCACCACGGTCAGCACTGCCACCTGCACCACCGCAAGCAGCACCACTGCCAGCAGTAGCAGCCCCAGTGGGCAGCCGTCCAAGGCTACAGGTGAAGGCCTGGAGGCTATCACCACAACCGCCAGCACTCCACCTGCACCGCCGCAAACAGCACCACTGCCAGCAAAAGCAGCCCCAGTGGGCAGTCGTCTGAGGTTGCAGGTGAAGGCCTGGAGGCTACCACCACTGCCAGCACTGCCACGTGCAGCGCAACTGCGATTCAATGAGCAGCCGTCACCGCCGGAGAGCAGTGTGTAGTGGTGACTACATGGGCTACAGTGCGTCCTGGCCCCTGCAAAATCTGTTGTTGTGACACCTAAGTGAGAGACTGTGACCTTGCACTCCAAAACATCTGCATCACAGGGCATGTTGCCCCCTCCAGAACCAGTGGAAGAAGGCATCCACTCACCACCTCCTTGCCAGGATGAAGTACACTGGGCACAAAGCCCCATCCAAAACCAGTGGAGAAGCCATCCACTCACCCCCTCCTTGCCAGGATGAAGAACACTGGGCACAAAGCCTCCTCCAGAACCAGTGGAAGAAGGCATCCACTCATCCCCTCCATGGCAGGATGAAGCACACTGGACACAAAGCCCCCTCCAGAACCAGTGAAAGAAGGCATCCACTCACCCCCTCCTTGGCAGGGTGAAGCACACTGGGCACAAAGCCCCCTCCAGATCCAATGGAGAAGCCATCCACTCACTTCCTCCTTGCCAGGATGAAGCACACTGGGCACAAAGACCCCTCCAGAGCCAGTGGAAGAAGGCATCCACTCATCCCCTCCATGGCAGGATGAAGCATACTGGGCACAAAGCCCCCTCCAGAACCAGTGGAGAAGCCATCCACTCCAGAGACTGTGGCCTTGCACTCCCCAAGACCAAGCAGTGGGCAAACCACCCACTTGAGAGACTGTGGCTTTGCACTCCCTAGGACCAAGCAGTGGGAAAACCACCCACTTGAGAGACTGTGGCTTTGCATTACCCAGGACCAAGCAGTGAGCAAACCACCCACCTGAGAGACTGTGGCTTTGCACTCCCCAGGACCAAGCAGTGGGCAAACCACCCGCTTGAGAGACTGTGGCCTTGCACTCCCCGGGACCAAGCAGTGGGCATGGAGCCCCCTCCAGAAGCAGTGGCGTTGTACCATCTTCCTGCTGAGGTGCCCCCCCTTCCCCGTCCCCCTGAGGTGCCTGTGTGTTTTTGACCTGATGCCCCTGCAGTGTTCTCTCCATATTGAGGCAGGAGTCAAGTGTGGGCTTGGCCTATGTGATATGGCCCAGTGGGCCACGGACATTTTTGAGTGGGCATTGTCTCTCCTTTTGTATATCTTGTATATATTGTTAATACTGTTTTTGATTTCTGCATGTATTTATAAGTATTTCTAATATTATACTCATTTGATTGCATTCCTTTTGTCCTTGCGTTATTCCTGAGGGTTACGGGGTGTATATGCAATGTTGTTGCATGTGTTTGTGTGTATGGTGTTGGGGATGAGGGTTGAGGGTGGGGGTGTTGTGTGTTGCGTGTGTGTGTCACTCTCTTTTTCCTTTCCCCCTCCCTTGTGTGCTAGGTGCAGTACTCACTGTGATCGTCGTCACCGGCGTTGGTACTCCTGGTGTATGAGCAGATACACCAGCATGGGGAAGACCTGCATCTCGGGCTCAATGGAGTTGTGGTTCTTCCTTGAGTGTTGAGAGGTGAGTCGTTTCCTTACAGAACACTGTTTCTGCCGTGCTTTAGATGGCATTCGTACCGCCCTGGAGAAGGTGGCGGATAGGCCTCTTGTATACAATGGGTGGAACCTTGTCTTCCACCTGGCTTTTGGTGGTTACCGCTGCAGTGTTTGTTGCTACCGCCGTGGCTGTCAGAATGTTAAAGTGGCTGTTTGTGTTGGCAGTTTCTGATGTGGTCATGATTCCATTTTTTTTTACCAGTGGCCTGTTGACGGTATTACCGGCGCTTTAACACCGACCGCCAGGGTTGTAATGAGGGCCAATGTCTGTAGAGTGAATACTTACATGCATATGGTACTGCAAACCACAACCCACTGGATCACTCTTACCCTCCTAGGTTCATTCAATCGTGCCCCTTGCGGTTAACACGGGCGCTGGTCCTTCTCCAATGAACTAATCTATCAAGCACAAGAACAAATTAAATAAAGTCGGGGTATAGTCCATGCCTTCCTTGGTCTTTTCTTCTCAAGTAAATGGTACAACCTAAATAATGACAAGTCTAACTTATCCAAATGACGTCTGTTTGAACACAGTGGGTATTACCATCCTATGGGACATTGCTCATGTAGGTCAGTGTCCCCTTATTATTGATAGCTCCCACCAGTCAGATGAATAATTTAAACATGGCATCAGCAATCACGTAACTCTACCATCTTGAAATTGGAAAATGTGACTGTGAATGAATCAAACGTGTACAGAATGAGTAGTAATACAGGTTGCTTAAGGAGTCTTATGAAAGTAGGGGTCAACTATTCATAAAGAGGAATGGAACATTATTGATGAAAGAGAACCCCAGAGGGATTACTTCTGTTGAGTACGTCAACATGGATTGAGGCACCCGTTCATATAACACGGAGTAAATTGCAGGCTCCATCAAGCACGCTCAATGAGTCACCTGATACACGGTTAATCATCCTTGGAACAAAGAAAGCTGTGGTCTAGACGAGGCTCTTAGTTATCCAAATATTACTATTTGTATGTGCACTGTCAAAATAAACACAACCTCCTTAAATGACAGCCTCCGCCAGGTAACGTCGGTTGATGTGTAACATTGAAAAATACCACACTCAGCCAAAAGTTCTAATTTTACAGACAAGCAGGCACCCTTAATATAACAGCTCCCACCAGGTTTTAACAAAGTAATTTAGACATCATGGCAATGGAAAGTAACAATTGTTACGCTTCCCCATCTCTAAAGGTATGTGCTCAGCAAAAATGTCAGCCCGTCATCATGTGGCATCAATGATATCTCATGCAATCATGTTGCACCATGTCGTTTTTAGGGTACCCACAGAGCAAGTCAGGCCCCTTATGAAAGAGCTCCCGTCCATACAAATGTAGCTGAAAATAGGTCCTGTACTCACTGTTTCCAGGAATGTTGCGGTCCATCTGAACTACCCAGTCTTCATGCAGAATGAACTGGAGCAGGAGAGTGGCTTTTTGTAAACCCCAGGGAATACAATGGTAATGGGGCACAAAAACTGAGAAGGGACTAGAAATAGAGTGTGATGTATGGTGGCCATCTTAAAATGGAGTGGGAGACTAAGAATCAGTCCATAGGCATAGTATTATAAAGCCCTGACAGGTAAAGATAAAAATAACAATTTTTGAAAAATAGCTTAATTAATCATATGAACTTCTAGAGATTTCTTAAAGTTGACTCAGTAGACCATTTAGACTGCTAGAGAGCTGATATTAACTGGAGAAGAAAGCCCTCTAGATTTAGAGGTAGACCCCAGAATCCATGTGTCCTTCAAGTTCTAAGACCTGCCCATAAAATAAATTCCCAGATCTAGGTCTTGTCGGCAATAAAGGGAGTCCCCTCTGTTCAAAAGCACATGTCTAGTGAGGTTAAAGAGACCTTATCAAATGTCATCATTCAACCCTTTAATGTGAGTTCGCAACCTAAAAAAACATCTTTCTTCCATCTCAAATAACCTCTGCATGACCTCCAAGAAATCTATGATGGCCTCTAAAACCACCCATTTCAAGTCATTCCGTGTGTGACCATGGTCTAAAAATGGGTACTGAGTTTAGTAGATGATCAATGACACTTGCTCACACTACAATGTTAATTAATGCATGTCTTGACCATCCTGGTGGTCATTCCCGTATATCGGAGATTGCATGGGTACCGAGTAAGGTGAACACAATTCTTAGTGCAACAGTTTGTATGCTTATTTAAATGCCAGATCCCTGCCTCTCCTAAATCAACTATTGTAGTTGTCATTTGGATATGGCATATGTTACAATTTCTGCAAGGGTAATGTCCTTTCACTGAAGGCAGGATCCTACTGACCACATATGTTTTGGTTGCATTTGATCCTCTACGTCTAGGTCTGTTGTATATAATCAAATCCTTGATATTCTTGGTCCTTTTAAAAGCAAACAGTGGGCGGTCCAGAGATTCACCTGCACTAGTCAGGATGGGCCTTCTCATATTGATTATCTTTTTCACCTGGTTAGGAGGTGTGACTGTGGTAACACAGGCTAATCTAGTATGTTCAGGTTTAGGGAAATTCATCAGCAGTAACTCTCTGTGAGTGTTACAAGCTCCTTCTGTGGCTTGAGAAATCAGTAGATAATGCTGATTGTTCAACTTCTGGCTCAAGGAATCAGCTTGTATATTGAAGTCAGTTGTTTCACTATAATTTCACCTGAGCCATAAGAACTGCCTGTATGGTAGATTAATCCGAATTGCCCTGAGAAGGTGGCTCTCATACAAAAGTAAACTGTTCCTATTCCTCAGCCAGGCCTGAGCCTGCTTAGCGCTTCCGAGATTGGGCACATTCAGGAGAGGGCTGTAGACAGTGAAACCTGCTGTTTCAGGCCTCTTGTGCAATGGCCTGTCCCATGTGCTGTGCACACGGTGCAGGCTGGTGCACAAGAGGCATGAAACTGCAGCTTTCTTTTACTACCTACGGCCCTGGACTGAATTCAGGCTTCCGGCACATCCCTAGTTTTTTTTATACATATACAGGAAGATATGTATTCAGGAAGACTAATGCACTGGATCATATAAATCTCCCGTTGTTCACCTCCTTTTTCTTTTTTGTGACATGGATTTTTGGAGGTGCCTTCTTGTACTCTGATTAAAGTGGATGCAGCACCCCTGAATTGCAGTGAGGGTGTAAAATTTAAGTAAGGTTGAAGTCATTTTATTTCTATGGTGATTTCTGTGGGTTATAGTTGCAATTGTGTTGTTTTATATGTGCTAGCAAAGTTACACTTTGCTTGTTAGGTAAAAGTGCGTTCACCAATAAGATGTTTGGATTTAACATTTAGCATATATTGTGTATATATTACTGAATGGTGTAGGGCACGACTTAAAAGTGCCATCCATCTGCCATGTGTTACTTTGAGTTCAGATTAGGAAATTGTTAATGTTAGTAAAAAGGAATATTTTTTCATTGTTCATTTAGTTGTAAACTTGTAAAACTGTGAATTTTATGTGTAATTAGTAAGTGTTGGGGTATGTCCCTATCTGCATATTTTTTAAGTTATACTGATGTTTCTGTGGTGGTTCTATGTTTTCTGGCCATTTGGGTTGGTATGCCTGGGAGCAGATCTGTTATTTGTTCAGAAACATTTGGTGTAACATTGTTTTTATTGAGCTTTTTATTAACACACTTTCAAGCCACTGATTATCCGCATAACCCTGTTCAGTTAACAGATCCACATGTAGAGTGACACTAAACAGAATGATTTCAGTAGAACTATACGCAGTACCACAGCTTCCAGCAAAACCCTTTAGTCGAATCAGGCAAAGTCCAAAGATATAGGCCCTCAGGACTGCCAGGGTCGTGGTGGCGGTTAGACCGCCGCCAATGCTTTAATCCGACAGTCACATTATGACTGCAGTGGAAGCGCCACCATCGGACCACCAGCACCGCCAGTTTCCCTCCAAAGGAGGGTATGGAGGTGCTGGTGATCCTAATCTGCCAGGGCAGCGCTCCAAGCAGCTCTGCCCTAGGGATTTATGACCCTCCACTCAGCCAGTGGTTACATGCGGTAACTTGCCATGGGCAGTGCAGGGGTCCCCCTGGCCAGCCCCGTCGCGCAGTTCACTGTCTGTTTTGCAGACAGTGAACTTTGCGATGGGTGCTGGTGTGCCCTACACACTACAGCATTGCCGTTGGCTCTTTGATGAGCTGGCGACAATGCTGTAGACCATTTCCCACTGGGCCAGCTGGCCCAGCAGGTAACTTGTCACGGAGTCGGCGGGGAGGAGGCCGCGCTGGCAGCAACCTCCCTGTCTTAACTTCGGCGGAGACCTTTTCCAACTGCCAAAGTCATAATGACCCCCATAGTGTCCACATTCCCCACCCCCAAAGAGGGCCAGATAATCCTCCCCAGATTAAGTCAGTTGGTCATGCAGGTACTGTCCTCCAACAAAGTTCTGCAGGAGGCCTCATAAATCTCTCAACCTACATGCAGACGGTAGGGTATCAGCATATAGTCTCACCATTTATGTTGTGGGAACCATGGTTACCCAGGGCTTCTATGATTAATTTCAGATGCCCATCTCCAGGCACCACCAAGTCCACATCCTATGATAGCACAGACTATCGTCGCCAGGTGAGGGAAAGGGTGCTGAGGTAGAAACAGCAGGGAAGGAGATATGAAAAATATATTGACAATGATATGATGTTTGCTATTTAAAATCCTCCCTAGTATGGTGTTTAATGTTTCATATTACACTGTTACCTGTGTGTGACCCTGACATGGATTCTGATTGAGTGGTTTGGCAATGGTACATGAACCTTTAACCCCTTCTGTGCCCAGGACGTAATGGTTACGTCCTGAGGCACTGTGCTGCTGTGCCCAGGACGTAACCATTACGTCCTGTGCACAGAGCCCAGACGGAGCGCTAGCGCTCCCTCTGTGGGGTTACCCCCCACCCCCCCAAGTCAGGGATGGAAGGGGAAGCCCTTCCCCTCCTACCCCCGACCCCCCCAAGCCCCCCTGTGACGTCAGCGCGCGAGCGCGCGCTGATTAGTCACAGGGTCTCCCCCATCGCACTGGAAGCTCTGCTTCCAGCGCGATTGAAAGAGAAATGCAAAGCATTTCTCTTTCAATCCCATGGGGGAGGCCCGGAGGGGCTTCAAAGGGAAGGAAATGTACTTCCTTCCCTTTGAAGTCTCTCACAGGGTTTCAAAAGCCGGATTGCTTGCAATCCGGCTTTTGATACCCCACTAGACACCAGAGTTTTTTTTTTTTCCTGAAACTGTCAAAAGGGAGCGACCCCTTGGGCAAGGGTCGCTCCCAGGGGGGGCATTTTTTTGGGAAGGCCTTTTCTGCCCCCCCCCTGGGGGCAGATCGGCCTATTATTAGGCCGATCATCCCCCGGGGGGGCAGAAACCTCTAGGCACCAGGGATAATTTCTTTTTTTTTTTTCTTTTTTTTATGTTTTCTTTTTTTTTTTAGGTGGGGAGCGACCCCTTAGGCAAGGGTCGCTCCCCTAGGGGGCAAATTATATTTAGGCCATTTCTGCCCCCCTTGGGGGCAGATTGGCCTATTTTGATGAGGCTAATCTGCCCCCAAGGGGGGCAGAAACCATTAGACACCAGGGAGTTTTTTTTTTTGAGTGAATTTCACGCAAGGGGAGCGACCCCATAGGCAAGGATCGCTCCCTGGGGGGGGAATTATTTTAGGCCATTTCTGCCCCCCTGGGGGCTAGATCAGCCTATTTTGATTAGTGGGGGGGCAAATCGGCCTATTAGTATTAGGCCGATCTGCCCCCGGGGGGGCAGAAACCTCTAGGCGCCAGGGCAAATTATTTTTTTGTGTTTTTTTTGTTTGTTTGTTTTTTTTTTTAGAGATGGGGAGCGACCCATCAGGCAAGGGTCGCTCCCCTGGGGGGCAAATTGTATTTAGACCATTTCTGCCCCCATTGGGGGCAGATTGGTCGATTTTAGGTCAATATGCCCCCAAGGGGGCAGAAACCACTAGGCACCGGTGATTCTTTTTTTGGCACCAATGTCACGCAGGGGGAGCAACCCCGTAGGCAAGGGTCGCTCCGGGAGGGGGGGTGCAAATTTATTTTAGGCCATTTCTGCCACCAGGGGGGCAGAAACCTCTAGGCACCTGGGCAATTTTTTTTTTTTTTTTTTTTTTTTGTTTGTTTGTTTTTTTAGAGATGGGGAGCGACCCATCAGGCAAGGGTCGCTCCCCTGGGGGGCAAATTGTATTTAGACCATTTCTGCCCCCCTTGGGGGCAGATTGGTTGATTTTAGGTCAATCTGTCCCCAAGGGGGCAGAAACCACTAGGCACCGGGGATTTGATTTTTGGCGCCAATGTCACGCAGGGGGAGCGACCCCGTAGGCAAGGGTCGCTCCCGGGGGGGGTGGGGGTTGGGGGGGCAAATTTATTTTAGGCCATTTCTGCCCCCCCTGAGCCTATTATTAGGCCGATCTGCCCCCGGGGTGGGGCAGAAACCTTTAGGCACCAGGGCAATTTTTTTTTGTGTGTTTTTTTTTTTTTTTTTTTTTTTGGAGAGATGGGGAGCGACCCATCAGGCAAGGGTCGCTCCCCTGGGGGGCAAATTGTATTTAGACCATTTCTGCCCCCCTTGACGGCAGATTGGTCGATTTTAGGTCAATCTGCCCCCAAGGGGGCAGAAACCACTAGGCACCGGGGATTTGTTTTTTGGCACCAATGTCACGCAGGGGGAGCGACCCCGTAGGCAAGGGTCGCTTCCAGGGGTTGGTGGGGGTTGGGGGGGCAAATTTATTTTAGGCCATTTCTGCCCCCCCTGAGCCTATTATTAGGCCGATCTGCCACCAGTGGGGGGCAGAAACCTCTAGGCGCCAGGGCAATTTTTTTTTTGTGTTTTTTTGAGATGGGGAGCGACCCATTAGGCAAGGGTCGCTCCCCTGGGGGGCAAATTGCATTTAGACCATTTCTGCCCCCCTTGGGGGCAGATTGGTCGATTTTAGGTCAATCTGCCCCCAAGGGGGCAGAAACCACTAAGCACCGGGGATTTGTTTTTTTGGCGCCAATGTCACGCAGGGGGAGCGACCCCGTAGGCAAGGGTCGGTCCTGATGGGGGTTGGGATGCAAATTCATTTTAGGCCATTTCTGCCCCCCCGGGGGCAGATCGGCCTATTATTAGGCCAATCTGCCATCAGGGGGGGCAGAAACCTCTAGGCGCCAGGGCACATTTTTTTTTGTGTTTTTTTTGTGTTTGTTTGTTTTTTTAGAGATGGGGAGCGACCCATCAGGCAAGGGTCGCTCCCCTGGGGGGCAAATTGTATTTAGACCATTTCTGCCCCCCTTGGGGGCAGATTGGTCGATTTTAGGTCAATCTGCCCCCAAAGGGGCAGAAACCACTAGGCACCTGGGATTTGTTTTTTAGCAAGGGACGCTCCCGGGCAGGGGGGGGTGGCGGGTCAAATTTATTTTAGGGCATTTCTGCCCCCCCCTGGGGCCGGCTGAGCTAGAGGCCAAAATCCATAGGTAGGCACTTTGCAAAAAACACCTCTGTTTTCTGTGAAAAAATATGTTGTGTCCACGTTGTGTTTTGGGCCATTTCCTTTCGTGGGCGCTAGGCCTACCCACACAAGTGAGGTACCATTTTTATCGAGAGACTTAGAGGAACGCTGGGTGGAAGGAAATTTGTGGCTCCTCTCAGATTCTAGAACTTTCTGTCACAGAAATGAGAGGAAAAAGTGTTTTTAGGCCAAATTTTGATGTTTGCAAAGGATTCTGGGTAACAGAACTTGGTCCGAGCCACACAAGTCACCCCATCTTGGATTCCCCTGGGTTTCTAGTTTTCAAAAATGCGCTGGTTTGCTAAGTTTCCCCAGGTACCCGCTGAGCTAGAGGCCAAAATCCACAGGTAGGCACTGTTTTCTATGAAAAAATGTGATGTGCCCACGTTGTGTTTTGGGCCTTTTCCTGTCACGAGCGCTAGGCCTACCCACACAAGTGAGGTATCATTTTTATCGGGAGACTTGGGGGAACGCTGGGTGGAAGGAAATTTGTGGCTCCTCTCAGATTCCAGAACTTTCTGCCACAGAAATATGAGGAACATGTGTTTTTTTAGCCAAATTTTGAGGTTTACAAAGGATTCTGGGGAACAGAACCTGGTCCGAGCCACACAAGTCACCCCATCTTGGATTCCCCTAGGTCTCTAGTTTTCAGAAATGCACAGGTTTGGTAGGTTTCCCTGGGTGCCGGCTGAGCTAGAGGCCAAAATCTACAGGTAGGCACTTTGCAAAAAACACCTCTGTTTTCTTTCAAAAATTTTGATATGTCCACGTTGCGCTTTGGGGCGTTTCCTGTCGCGGGCGCTAGGCCTACCCACACAAGTGAGGTATCATTTATATCGGGAGACTTGGGGGAACGCTGGGTGGAAGGAAATTTGGAGCTCCTCTCAGATTCCAGAACTTTCTGCCACAGAAATGTGAGGAAGATGTGTTTTTTTAGCCAAATTTTGAGGTTTGCAAAGGATTCTGGGTAACAGAACTTGGTCCGAGCCACACAAGTCACCCCATCTTGGATTCCCCTAGGTCTCTAGTTTTCAGAAATGCACAGGTTTGGTAGGTTTCCCTAGGTGCCGGCTGAGCTAGAGGCCAAAATCTACAGGTAGACACTTTGCAAAAAACACCCCTGTTTTCTTTCAAAAATTTGGATGTGTCCACGTTGCGCTTTGGGGCGGTTCCTGTCGCGGGCGCTAGGCCTACCCACACAAGTGAGGCATCATTTTTATCGGGAGACTTGGGGGAACGCTGGGTGGAAGGAAATTTGGAGCTCCTCTCAGATTCCAGAACTTTCTGCCACAGAAATGTGAGGAACATGTGTTTTTTTAGCCAAATTTTGAGGTTTGCAAAGGATTCTGGGTAACAGAACCTGGTCCGAGCCAGACAAGTCACCCCATCTTGGATTCCCCTAGGTCTCTAGTTTTCAGAAATGCACAGGTTTGGTAGGTTTCCCTGGGTGCCGGCTGAGCTAGAGGCCAAAATCTACAGGTAGGCACTTTGCAAAAAACACCTCTGTTTTCTTTCAAAAATTTTGATATGTCCACGTTGCGCTTTGGGGCGTTTCCTGTCGCGGGCGCTAGGCCTACCCACACAAGTGAGGTATCATTTATATCGGGAGACTTGGGGGAACGCTGGGTGGAAGGAAATTTGGAGCTCCTCTCAGATTCCAGAACTTTCTGCCACAGAAATGTGAGGAAGATGTGTTTTTTTAGCCAAATTTTGAGGTTTGCAAAGGATTCTGGGTAACAGAACTTGGTCCGAGCCACACAAGTCACCCCATCTTGGATTCCCCTAGGTCTCTAGTTTTCAAAAATGCACAGGTTTGGTAGGTTTCCCTAGGTGCCGGCTGAGCTAGAGGCCAAAATCTACAGGTAGGCCCTTTGCAAAAAACACCTCTGTTTTCTTTCAA
Source organism: Pleurodeles waltl (assembly GCF_031143425.1). Taxonomy (NCBI): domain Eukaryota; kingdom Metazoa; phylum Chordata; class Amphibia; order Caudata; family Salamandridae; genus Pleurodeles; species Pleurodeles waltl. Next base: position 998,102,734 of record NC_090437.1, read on the forward strand.
AAATTTGGATGTGTCCACGTTGCGCTTTGGGGCGTTTCCTGTCGCGGGCGCTAGGCCTACCCACACAAGTGAGGTATCATTTTTATCGGGAGACTTGGGGGAACGCTGGGTGGAAGGAAATTTGTGGCTCCTCTCAGATTCCAGAACTTTCTGCCACAGAAATGTGAGGATCATTGTTTTTTTTAGCCAAATTTGGAGGTTTGCAAAGGATTCTGGGTAACAGAACCTGGTCCGAGCCACACAGGTCACCCCATCTTGGATTCCCCTGGGTCTCTAGTTTTCAGAAATGCACAGGTTTGGTAGGTTTCCCTAGGTGCCGGCTGAGCTAGAGGACAAAATCTACAGGTAGGCACTTTGCTAAAAACAGCTCTGTTTTCTGTGATGTGTCCACGTTGTGTTTTGGGGCATATCCTGTCACGGGCGCTAGGCCTACCCACACAAGTGAGGTACCATTTTTATCGGGAGACTTGGGGAAACGCTGGGTGGAAGGAAATTTGTGGCTCCTCTCAGATTCCAGAACTTTCTGCCACAGAAATGTGAGGAACATGTGTTTTTTTAGCCAAATATTGAGGTTTGCAAAGGATTATGGGTAACAGAACCTGGTCCGAGCCACACAAGTCACCCCATCTTGGATTCCCCTAGCTCACTAGTTTTCAGAAATGCACAGGTTTGGTAGGTTTCCCTAGGTGCCGGCTGAGCTAGAGGCCAAAATCTACAGGTAGGCACTTTGCAAAAAACACCCGTTTTCTTTAAAACATTTGGATGTGTCCACGTTGCGCTTTGGGGCGTTTCCTGTCGCGGGCGCTAGGCCTACCCACACAAGTGAGGTATCATTTTTATCGGGAGACTTGGGGGAACGCTGGGTGTAAGGAAATTTGGGGCTCCTCTCAGATTCCAGAACTTTCTGCCACAGAAATGTGAGGAACATGTGGTTTTTTTTGCCAAATTTTGAGGTTTGCAAAGGATTCTGGGTAACAGAACCTGGTCCGAGCCAGACAAGTCACCCCATCTTGGATTCCCCTAGGTCTCTAGTTTTCATAAATGCACAGGTTTGGTAGGTTTCCCTAGGTGCTGGCTGAGCTAGAGGCCAAAATCTACAGGTAGGCACTTTGCAAAAAACACCTCTGTTTTCTTTCAAAAACTTGGATGTGTGCACGTTGCACTTTGGGGCGTTTCCTGTCGCGGGCGCTAGGCCTACCCACACAAGTGAGGTATCATTTTTATCGGGAGACTTGGGGGAACGCTGGGTGGAAGGAAATTTGTGGCTCCTCTCAGATTCCAGAACTTTCTGCCACAGAAATGTGAGGAACATGTGTTTTTTTAGCCAAATTTTGAGGTTTGCAAAGGATTCTGGGTAACAGAACCTGGTCCGAGCCACACAAGTCACCCCATCTTGGATTCCCCTAGGTCTCTAGTTTTCAGAAATGCACAGGTTTGGTAGGTTTCCCTAGGTGCCGGATGAGCTAGAGGCCAAAATCTACAGGTAGGCACTTTGCAAAAAACACCTCTGTTTTCTTTCAAAAATTTGGATGTGTCCACGTTGCGCTTTGGGGCGTTTCTTGTCGCGGGCGCTAGGCCTACCCACACAAGTGAGGTATCATTTTTATCGGGAGACTTGGGGGAACGCTGGGTGGAAGGAAATTTGTGGCTCCTCTCAGATTCCAGAACTTTCTGCCACAGAAATGTGAGGAACATGTGTTTTTTTAGCCAAATTTTGAGGTTTGCAAAGGATTCTGGGTAACAGAACCTGGTCCGAGCCACACAAGTCACCCCATCTTGGATTCCCCTAGGTATCTAGTTTTCAGAAATGCACAGGTTTGGTAGGTTTCCCTAGGTGCCGGCTGAGCTAGAGGCCAAAATCTACAGGTAGGCACTTTGCAAAAAAACCTGTTTTCTTTCAAAAATTTGGATGTGTCCACGTTGCGCTTTGGGGCGTTTCCTGTCGCGGGCGCTAGGCCTACCCACACAAGTGAGGTATCATTTTTATCGGGAGACTTAGGGGAACGCTGGGTGGAAGGAAATTTGGGGCTCCTCTCATATTCCAGAACTTTCTGCCACAGAAATGTGAGGAACATGTGTTTTTTTAGCCAAATTTTGAGGTTTGCAAAGGATTCTGGGTAACAGAACATGGTCCGAGCCAGACAAGTCACCCCATCTTGGATTCCCCTAGGTCTCTAGTTTTCATAAATGCACAGGTTTGGTAGGTTTCCCTAGGTGCCGGCTGAGCTAGAGGCCAAAATCTACAGGTAGGCACTTTTGCTAAAAACAGCTCTGTTTTCTGTGATGTGTCCATGTTGTGTTTTGGGGCATATCCTGTCGCGGGCGCTAGGCCTACCCACACAAGTGAGGTACCATTTTTATCGGGAGACTTGGGGAAACGCTGGGTGGAAGGAAATGTGTGGCTCCTCTCAGATTCCAGAACTTTCTGCCACAGAAATGTGAGGAACATGTGTTTTTTTAGCCAAATTTTGAGGTTTGCAAAGGATTCTGGGTAACAGAACCTGGTCCGAGCCACACAAGTCACCCCATCTTGGATTTCCCTAGGTCTCTAGTTTTCAGAAATGCACAGGTTTGGTAGGTTTCCCTAGGTGCTGGCTGAGCTAGAGGCCAAAATCTACAGGTAGGCACTTTGCAAAAAACACCCGTTTTCTTTCAAAAATTTGGATGTGTCCACGTTGCGCTTTGGGGCGTTTCCTGTCGCGGGCACTAGGCCTACCCACACAAGTGAGGTATCATTTTTATCGGGAGACTTGGGGGAACGCTGGGTGGAAGGAAATTTGTGGCTCCTCTCAGATTCCAGAACTTTCTGCCACAGAAATGTGAGGAACATTTGTTTTTTTAGCCAAATTTTGAGGTTTGCAAAAGGATTCTGGGTAACAGAACCTGGTCCGAGCCAGACAAGTCACCCCATCTTGGATTCCCCTAGGTCTCTAGTTTTCATAAATGCACAGGTTTGGTAGGTTTCCCTAGGTGCCGGCTGAGCTAGAGGGCAAAATCTACAGGTAGGCACTTTGCAAAAAACACCTCTGTTTTCTTTCAAAAATTTGGATGTGTCCACGTTGCGCTTTGGGGCGTTTCCTGTCGCGGGCGCTAGGCCTACCCACACAAGTGAGGTATCATTTTTATCGGGAGACTTGGGGGAACGCTGGGTGGAAGGAAATTTGTGGCTCCTCTCAGATTCCAGAACTTTCTGCCACAGAAATGTGAGGAACATGTGTTTTTTTAGCCAAATTTTTAGGTTTGCAAAGGATTCTGGGTAACAGAACCTGGTCCGAGCCACACAAGTCACCCCATCTTGGATTTCCCTAGGTCTCTAGTTTTCAGAAATGCACAGGTTTGGTAGGTTTTCCTAGGTGCTGGCTGAGCTAGAGGCCAAAATCTACAGGTAGGCACTTTACAAAAAACACCCGTTTTCTTTAAAAAATTTGGATGTGTCCACGTTGCGCTTTGGGGCGTTTCCTGTCGCGGGCACTAGGCCTACCCACACAAGTGAGGTTCCATTTTTATCGGGAGACTTGGGGGAACGCTGGGTGGAAGGAAATTTGTGGCTCCTCTTAGATTCCAGAACTTTCTGCCACAGAAATGTGAGGAACATTTGTTTTTTTAGCCAAATTTTGAGGTTTGCAAAAGGATTCTGGGTAACAGAACCTGGTCCGAGCCAGACAAGTCACCCCATCTTGGATTCCCCTAGGTCTCTAGTTTTCATAAATGCACAGGTTTGGTAGGTTTCCCTAGGTGCCGGCTGAGCTAGAGGGCAAAATCTACAGGTAGGCACTTTGCAAAAAACACCTCTGTTTTCTTTCAAAAATTTGGATGTGTCCACGTTGCGCTTTGGGGCGTTTCCTGTCGCGGGCGCTAGGCCTACCCACACAAGTGAGGTATCATTTTTATCGGGAGACTTGGGGGAACGCTGGGTGGAAGGAAATTTGTGGCTCCTCTCAGATTCCAGAACTTTCTGCCACAGAAATGTGAGGAACATGTGTTTTTTTAGCCAAATTTTGAGGTTTGCAAAGGATTCTGGGTAACAGAACCTGGTCCGAGCCACACAAGTCACCCCATCTTGGATTCCCCTGGGTCTCTAGTTTTCAGAAAGGCACAGGTATGGTAGGTTTCCCTAGGTGCCGGCTGAGCTAGAGGCCAAAATCTACAGGTAGGCACTTTGCTAAAAACAGCTCTGTTTTCTGTGATGTGTCCACGTTGTGTTTTGGGGCATATCCTGTCGCGGGCGCTAGGCCTACCCACACAAGTGAGGTACCATTTTTATCGGGAGACTTGGCAGAGCGCTGGGTGGAAGGAAATTTGTGGCTCCTCTCAGATTCCAGAACTTTCTGCCACAGAAATGTGAGGAACATGTGTTTTTTTAGCCAAATTTTGAGGTTTGCAAAGGATTCTGGGTAACAGAACCTGGTCCGAGCCACACAAGTCACCCCATCTTGGATTTCCCTAGGTCTCTAGTTTTCAGAAATGCACAGGTTTGGTAGGTTTTCCTAGGTGCTGGCTGAGCTAGAGGCCAAAATCTACAGGTAGGCACTTTACAAAAAACACCCGTTTTCTTTAAAAAATTTGGATGTGTCCACGTTGCGCTTTGGGGCGTTTCCTGTCGCGGGCACTAGGCCTACCCACACAAGTGAGGTTCCATTTTTATCGGGAGACTTGGGGGAACGCTGGGTGGAAGGAAATTTGTGGCTCCTCTTAGATTCCAGAACTTTCTGCCACAGAAATGTGAGGAACATTTGTTTTTTTAGCCAAATTTTGAGGTTTGCAAAAGGATTCTGGGTAACAGAACCTGGTCCGAGCCAGACAAGTCACCCCATCTTGGATTCCCCTAGGTCTCTGGTTTTCATAAATGCACAGGTTTGGTAGGTTTCCCTAGGTGCCGGCTGAGCTAGAGGGCAAAATCTACAGGTAGGCACTTTGCAAAAAACACCTCTGTTTTCTTTCAAAAATTTGGATGTGTCCACGTTGCGCTTTGGGGCGTTTCCTGTCGCGGGCGCTAGGCCTACCCACACAAGTGAGGTATCATTTTTATCGGGAGACTTGGGGGAACGCTGGGTGGAAGGAAATTTGTGGCTCCTCTCAGATTCCAGAACTTTCTGCCACAGAAATGTGAGGAACATGTGTTTTTTTAGCCAAATTTTGAGGTTTGCAAAGGATTCTGGGTAACAGAACCTGGTCCGAGCCACACAAGTCACCCCATCTTGGATTCCCCTGGGTCTCTAGTTTTCAGAAAGGCACAGGTATGGTAGGTTTCCCTAGGTGCCGGCTGAGCTAGAGGCCAAAATCTACAGGTAGGCACTTTGCTAAAAACAGCTCTGTTTTCTGTGATGTGTCCACGTTGTGTTTTGGGGCATATCCTGTCGCGGGCGCTAGGCCTACCCACACAAGTGAGGTACCATTTTTATCGGGAGACTTGGCAGAGCGCTGGGTGGAAGGAAATTTGTGGCTCCTCTCAGATTTCAGAACTTTCTGTCACCGAAATGTGAGGAAAATGTGTTTTTTTAGCCAAAATTTGAGGTTTGCAAAGGATTCTGGGTAACAGAACCTGATCAGAGCCCCACAAGTCTCCTAGGTCTCTAGTTTTAGAAAATGCACAGGTTTGGTAGGTTTCCCTAGGTGCCGGCTGAGCTAGAGGCCAAAATCTACAGGTAGGCACTTTGCTAAAAACAGCTCTGTTTTCTGCGATGTGTCCACGTTGTGTTTTGGGGCATATCCTGTCGCGGGCGCTAGGCCTACCCACACAAGTGAGGTTCCATTTTTATCGGGAGACTTGGGGAAACGCTGGGTGGAAGGAAATTTGTGGCTCCTCTCAGATTCCAGAACTTTCTGCCACAGAAATGTGAGGAACATGTGTTTTTTTAGCCAAATTTTGAGGTTTGCAAAGGATTCTGGGTAACAGAACCTGGTCCGAGCCACACAAGTCACCCCATCTTGGATTCCCCTAGGTCTCTAGTTTTCAGAAATGCACAGGTTTGGTAGGTTTCCCTAGGTGCCGGCTGAGCTAGAGGCCAAAATCTACAGGTAGGCACTTTGCAAAAAACACCTCTGTTTTCTTTCAAAAATTTGGATGTGTCCACGTTGCGCTTTGGGGCGTTTCCTTTCGCGGGCGCTAGGCCTACCCACACAAGTGAGGTATCATTTTTATCGGGAGACTTTGGGGAACGCTGGATGGAAGGAAATTTGTGGCTCCTCTCAGATTCCAGAACTTTCTGCCACAGAAATGTGAGGAACATGTGTTTTTTTAGCCAAATTTTGAGGTTTGCAAAGGATTCTGGGTAACAGAACCTGGTCCGAGCCACACAAGTCACCCCATCTTGGATTCCCCTGGGTCTCTAGTTTTCAGAAAGGCACAGGTATGGTAGGTTTCCCTAGGTGCCGGCTGAGCTAGAGGCCAAAATCTACAGGTAGGCACTTTGCTAAAAACAGCTCTGTTTTCTGTGATGTGTCCACGTTGTGTTTTGGGGCATATCCTGTCGCGGGCGCTAGGCCTACCCACACAAGTGAGGTACCATTTTTATCGGGAGACTTGGCGGAGCGCTGGGTGGAAAGAAATTTGTGGCTCCTCTCAGATTTCAGAACTTTCTGTCACCGAAATGTGAGGAAAATGTGTTTTTTTAGCCAAAATTTGAGGTTTGCAAAGGATTCTGGGTAACAGAACCTGATCAGAGCCCCACAAGTCTCCTTGGTCTCTAGTTTTCAAAAATGCACAGGTTTGGTAGGTTTCCCTAGGTGCCGGCTGAGCTAGAGGCCAAAATCTACAGGTAGACACTTTGCTAAAAACAGCTCTGTTTTCTGTGATGTGTCCACATTGTGTTTTGGGGCATATCCTGTCGCGGGCGCTAGGCCTACCCACACAAGTGAGGTATCATTTTTATCGGGAGACTTGGGGGAACATAGAATAGCAAAACAAGTGTTATTGCCCCTTGTCTTTCTCTACATTTTTCCCTTCCAAATGTAAGACAGTGTGTAAAAAAGACGTCTATTTGAGAAATGCCCTTTAATTCACATGCTACTATGGGCACCCCAGAATTCAGAGATGTGCAAATAACCACTGCTTCTCAACACCTTATCTTGTGCCCATTGTGGAAATACAAAGGTTTTCTTGATAGCTATTTTTTACTCTTTATATTTCAGCAAGTGAATTGCTGTATACCCGGCATAGAATGAAAACCCACTGCAGGGTGCAGGTCATTTATTGGCTCTGGGTACCTAGAGTTCTTGATGAACCTACAAGCCCTATATATCGCCGCAACCAGAAGAGTCCAGCAGACGTAACGGTATATTTATTTCGAAAATCTGACATTGCAGGAAAAAGTTACAGAGTAAAACGTAGAGAAAAATAGATTTTTTTTTACCTCAATTTCAATATTTTTCTTTTTCAGTTGTTATTTTCTGTAGGAAACCCTTGTAGGATCTACACAAATTACCCCTTGCTGAATTCCGAATTTTGTCTACTTTTCAGAAATGTTGCGGTTTCTGGGATCCAGCTTTGGGTTCATGCCCATTTCTGTCACTGACTGGAAGGAGGCTTAAAGCACAAAAAATCGTAAAAATGGGGTATGTCCCAGTAAAATGCCAAAATTGTGTTGAAAAATTGGGTTTTCTGATTCAAGTATGCCTGTTCCTGAAAGCTGGGAATCTGGTGATTTTAGCACCGCAAACCCTTTGTTGATGCCCTTTTCAGGGAAAAAAACACAAGCCTTCTTCTGCAGCCCCTTTTTCCCATTTGTTTGAAAAAAACGAAATTTTCACTGTATTTTGGCTAATTTCTTTGCCTCCTTCTCGGGAACCCACAAAGTCTGGGTACCTCTAGAATCCCTAGGATGTTGGAAAAAAAGGACGCAAATTTGGCATGGGTAGCTCATGTGAACAAAAAGTTATGAGGGCCTAAGCGTGAACTTCTCCAAATAGCCAAAAAAAGGTTCGGCACAGGAGGGGGAAAAGGCCTGGCAGCGAAGGGGTTAAGAAATCAAACACAATACGAGGTTAGCTTTGTGTACTATGGTTCTTTTTTTAGACAATCACTAACATCACTGGGCAAGGTTAGCATATATAATATTACAGCATTACGTACCTTAAACCATGTCCATTGTAGGGCTTGTCTGGTTGTTGAATTAGTCTACAAGCAGATGCCACAGTATCAATATTAATACACACAGAGGCTTATGAGGTTGCGCAATAATTCTTGCCTGTTGTATACTCAATGTGGGTAAATAGAACACAGTTCTATATTTTGTGAATTCCCATGATCCTGTTTTTTTTTAGCTGGTGTCTCCTTTTCAACTGAAAACATCCACTTGCAGGCACTGCCTCACAAGAAAATAAGCGGAGTAATAATATTAGCAAAAATGATGCACAATGAGTGCAGCACGCTTCCCCCCTGAGACCCATCCGGTCTCTTGTTTCTATTGTCAGGTATTGGCCCTGTTATAATACACAATCCCAGGGTTGGCTTGTCCGTTAGTGCAGAGGAGTGTGGCCCCCCAGCAGCAGCGGAAGCTGCAAATCCTTTACCAGAAAACTTCGCAGCACTCCCCCTCACTGTGCATGTATGTTTGGCTGGCCGTCTCGGGCAGACCAAACACACATGTGCAGTAGGCTCTCTCCAGCCCAGCAACACAGTTGTCGAGCTGGAAAGAGCTTGCACAGGCTCCCAGTCTGCCTGGGAGTGCCCTGCCTAGGCGCTCCCAGCCAGTCCTGCAGCCCGCGATGAAGGAGAGGAGTGGTGCGGTGGTGAGGGAAGGTAAGTGGTTGTTTAAAAAAAAAAAAAAAAATCATGTTTATTCCCCCTGCACACTGCCCCACCCCTTCCGTGCACCACCAGCTGCTACTGCACAATCCTTGTGAATAAAATGGCTACTGAAGCCACAGAAGTCAAAATGAAACTGCCCTGGATTCATGCAAATCACTGCCGAAGCCCCAAGCCATCAGAAAGCAGTCGCCAATAGATCAGCTGTAATTTGTTTGGAGCATGTGCTGGCAAATCAGCTGTTCCTTCGCTGAGCGGTCACCACAGGAGAACTGGCAAAGCTGCTGTCAAAAGAATAATGAGTGTGCGGTGTTGGGTATGGCCACTTCTATAGTAGTGCCCCTCCCAACATAGCCACCACTCAAGGTATACTGGGCAATGAAGTCCTTGACCTATAATAATGGTTTTGACAGGATGGATTGGTCGTGGACAAATAAAACAGTTCACACATGTCAATATATAACCTAAAGAAGCCAAATACTCCTATACAGTTTGTCCTGCATGAATGCAACATACATTTATTAGGAATCACCATGCTTACAATGTGAAGAGTGAGCCATGCAAAGGCAGCACAGCCAGAACCTCCCTCCTGTGCTTGTTATATGCCTCCTGCCACATATTCTACGCTCCACAGGACAGTCAATAGGACCAGCATGTACCCTCATGGCCCTAGAGATGCCAGCAAGCACCTCTACAATTTCACCACATTATATCATGGCTTTCAGCCATTCACTAAAGTGGGGTACCTTCTCACAGCCCCATGTCATCGCCCCTCTTTGGTGTCCCAGCAGTATCACCATTGACAGCAATTTGCTATAGTGCTTATGAGCATCTAGCACATATCCCAGCATGACAACCATTGCAAAAATGGGAAATTACCCATTAATCTTAATGTCAGTAGCCAGAGTCACCCATGTTCAGAACTCAGCCACTCTGGGACAGCCCCAGGCATGGTCCTGAAAGTCATCATTTGAGGCCAGACACCGTCAAGAGCAAGAATTATTTGTCATGTCATATTTATCCATACTAACGGAGGTATCATAGAACCCATTCTGGTAGTTTTAGTATATTAGCCTATATTTCCCATTGGGGGCAACCTCATTTGCCCACAGCAGTAGGCTCATTGTTCATCCAAATCTTCAAATGCCTAGATCTGAAGACCAAAGAAATTTAGCCTGTGTCTCTGCCCCGGAGAACGCTTTAAAGATACAGTAATCAAGTAAGTGACTGATTTCCCAGGGCTGGAGTTAGATGGCAGTATAGTGAGTATTTCCCATTTTGTCGGAGAATCTGGAAATCTGAGGAATATAGCCTTTAGCAGGTGTTCAAAGTTCATAGTAAGCAAGTGTGTCTAGAGAAGAATGATGTGATTGCATTGAATTCTGCCTCCCTAGCAGAACCCTTTATGTATACTGTTCCAAGCACCGCATAGAACATTTATGCAAACATGAAGACAGTATGTAAACCAGGCAGAAAGGATTCCTAGACATGAGCTAACCACATCGGCCAACAATATGCGTTGATCAGTACGTGAATGAATACTTTCTACTCTCCACGTGTAAAGTCTTTGGTAAGCACTTGCTACACTTTTTGATAATGCATTTCGCACCGAAAATGGAACACCTATACCAGTCTAACACCAAGCAGCAACATCATATGTAAGCATAGAGGAATGCTCTCAGACACAGTAGACTTTCTGAAAACATACCAGTATTTGGCTGCACCAGTACATAGGCTGCAAAATTCTGTGAATATGCAGGTGTTCTTTTGTGATGGCACACTGTGTATGAATGTCGCTTTTGAGAGAAGAACAGTGATGCTTGCTCTCAGACGGAAGTGGTTATTAACTACCATTCTGTTACCTTTACTATGGTATGGAGTCTAAAGAAAAGCATACCATTATATATATATATATATACATATATGATGTATTGCTATTGTTTATGTGTACACTGAGTGTGCACTGTGTTAGTTTCTGTCCCATAACATACTCAAGAGTAAACCATGGCTATCTGGTTTTGATGTTCCCTCAAAGTGAATGCAGCAAAGTGGCATACCTGGTAATTCTTTAAGCACTTAAAAACTCAAATCAGGCAATACGTGTTGCAAGGTTTGTCAGGTTCCATAGGCCTTGACGAACTGGCATGGTCCTTGATTAGTACTGTGATAGAAATATAAGTGCACAATTTTCGTTATTGTCTTACAGAAGAGGACATTGAAACTACGTTAATAAACCCGTATTCAGCTTGGATATTAGTAAGTACTGAGGAACACTTTCACAGAGATATTTTCAAGAGCATTTTAGACATATGCAGAATAAAGCAGGCAGGATCCAACAGTGAAAATTGTGCTTCACCAGACAGTTAATGTGGGGCAAAGTTTGCCTCTGATGGGACAGGGGGCTAGAAATGTTCCCAGTCAGCGTTGCAGTTCATGACTGTTGGACCTGGCTTTTTGACAGGGTCATCCCCAAACCTTTTGCCTCCTTCCTCCTATTTTTTCTGACCTGTTGTTGTTGGCTTTTGACCTCTGGGCACTTTACCACTGCTAACCAGTGCTAAAGTGCATATGCTCTCTGTGTAAATTGTACTATTGATTGGTTTATCCATGATTGGCTATTTAATTTACTTGTAAGTCCCTAGTAGAGTGCACTATATGTGCCTAGGGCCTGTAGATTAAATGCTACTAGTGGGCCTGCAGCACTGGTTGTGCCACCCACTTCAGTAGCCCCTTAACCTTGTCTCAGGACTCTCCATTGCAAGGCCTGTGTGTGCAGTTTCACTGCCACTTCGACTTGGCATTTAAAAGTACTTGCCAAGCCTAGAACTCCCCTTTTTCTACATGTCACCCCTAATGTGTGCCCTAGGTAACCCCTAGAGCAGGGTGCTATGTGGGTAAAAGGCAGGACATGTACCTGTGTAGTTATATGTCCTGGTAGTGTAAATCTCCTAAATTCGTTTTTACACTACTGTGAGGCCTGCTCCCTTCATAGGCTAACATTGGGGCTGCCCTCATACACTGTTGAAGTGGCAGCTGCTGATCTGAAAGGAGCAGGAAGGTCATATTTAGTATGGCCAGAATGGTAATACAAAATCCTGCTTACTGGTGAAGTCGGATTTAATATTATTATTCTAGAAATGCCAATTTTAGAAAGTGAGCATTTCTTTGCACTTAAATCTTTCTGTGCCCCTCAATCCACGTCTGGCTAGGTTTAGTTGACAGCTCCTTGTGCATTCACTCAGACACACCCCAAACACAGGGTACTCAGCCTCACTTGCATACATCTGCATTTTGAATGGGTCTTCCCGGGCTGGGAGGGTGGAGGGCCTGCCCTCACACAAAGGACTGCCACAACCCCTACTGGGACCCTGGCAGACAGGATTGAACTGAAAGGGGACCTGGTGCATTTCTTAGACACTCTATGAAGTCACCCCCACTTCAAAAGCACAATTTAGTATAAAACAGGGCGTATGCCCTACATCATCAGACACTTGCTGGAGAAGAAACCTGAACCAGAAACTACAACCTGCCAAGAAGAACTGCCTGGCTGCTCAAAGGACTCACCTGTCTGCTTTCTCCAAAGGACTGCTGCCTTGCTGTTGGCCTGCTGCCTTGCTGAACTCTTGTCTGGCTGTAAAAGTGCTCTCCAAGGGCTTGGATAGAGCTTGCCTCCTGTTCCCTGAAGTCTCAGGACCAAAAAGACTTCTCTTTTTCAAGTGGACTCTTCGTGCGCCGAAAATTTCGACGCACAGCTTGTTCAGCGGCGAGAAAAATGCCGCACACCGACGCTGATCGACGCGACGCCTTCGGGGCGACCGGAACTTCGACGCATGGCCTCGCAAGGACAACGCCGCCCGACTTCCAGAGAGGAAATCGACGCGACGCCTACCGTGAGAGCGAAACTTTGACGCCATCTGGCCATCCCCGCGACCCACAGAAAGAGACTGTCCGCGCGCTGGAAAACAACGCACGACTTCCCCGCGTGGAAAATAACGACGCAAGTCCGTGTATGCTGGGGAGAAATCGACACACACACCATTTTTCCACGTATCTCTTCTTCTGCGGCCCTTTGCGGAGATTTTCCACTCCAAACCAGGTACTTTGTGCTTGAAAGAGACTTTGTTTGCTCAGCGCTAGGCCTGGGCACTGTGGGCAGACACCTAGGGCCCTGCATTCCAGTCGAAAAAGTGGGGCTCGCTTCCCTGTGTAAAGCCACGAAAACAGTCAGCCCACTGCTCCTCATGTGCCTCTTCCCCCATCCGATCACATTGCAAATGTACTTTTTTTGAGTTAAGTGCCTTGCACTCGTTGGCCCTAGTGCATGGTGGCATTGCTGGGTTTGCCCTTTCTGTTTTAGGTCAGCCATTGTCCATCCAGTGCTGCGAGGCCCAGGGCACGGAGCCCTCTCTCCTTGGCCTTGCAGTGCTACACTATTGTTGTGAAGGCCAGGGGATGAAACTTCCTCTCCTGGATCTTGCTGCACATAGACTAGCTTAATGCAACTGAGGATCGAAGTACAAGGCCTAGGTTTGGCTATAAATGCTGTGGTTCTGGGCAAATCACTTTCATTTCCCCATACATAAAAAATATGACATTTTGTATTGTAATCAGTACTCGTTTAGCACTTCACTGACACTGGACTGTGTTTGGGATATAAAAAACTGTAAACAAATGAAACAACATCATGTCACTGTCACCTCAGTCCTGGCACAGTGCATCATTAATGACTAATGACTTCCAAGTTTTCAGATTGCCTACGTGCAGGTGCATTGTAAACCCTCCACCCCACGCACCTTGCTTTAGGAGCTACAGCGAGGGTGAAGTTCTTGATGGGTCTCTTCTGCCAGCAGCCCTGCAGGCAAAGGCTCAGCTCACAATTAATGTGAACGGGTGGGTGAGTAAGTGAAGGGATGGATGGATGCTTGAAAGTGTGAACGAGTGAATGGATGAGTGAAAGGGTGGATGGATGATGAGAGAAAGGATGGATAGATGAGTCAGTGGAAGGATGGATGAGTGAAAGGGTAAATGGATGGATGGGTGGAAGGGTGCATGGATGGATGAAAGGGGGCATGTCTGAGTGAAAGTGTGGAGGATAGATGTGTGAGGCCCAGAATAGATGGATGGAGTGAAAGGATGGATGGTGGGTGGGTGAAATGGTGGATGGATGTGTGAAAATGATGGATGGATGAATAGATAAGTGAAAGGGTTAATGGATGGACAGATGAGGGAAATGGTAGGTTTAAGGATGGACGAGTGAGTAAAAGGGCGGGTAGATTGACAAAAGGATGGACGATGAGTGAAAAAGTGGAAAGGTAGATGGATGAGAGAAAGGATGGATGGATGAGTGAAAGGATGGATGAGTAATAGGGTCAATGAATGGATTAATGAGTGGATGAGTAGATGGGTGGATCGGACAGGGGAGATGTAAAGATAGATGGCTAACTGAAGAGGATGGAGAGTGAAAGGGAGGATGGAGGGATGAATGATGGTATGAATGGATGATTGACCTGATGGACGATGGATGGGTGGATAGATAAGTGAAAAGTTGGATGTAAGGGTGGATGAGTGAAAGAGTGGATAGATGAGTGAAAAGGTGGGTGACAATATCGAAGAAAGGATGGATGGATGAATGAAAGGGTGAATGGATGGGTGAGTAAATGAACAGATGGCTGAATGGGTGATAGGGTAAATGGACAGATAGATGAGTAGATGGATTGATGGGTAGAATGTGGATTGGTGAGTGAAAGGATGGACAGAGTGAAAGGGCAGATGGGAGATTGATTGGGTGGATGACTGAAAGTGTGGATGGAGGGATGAATGAGTGAAATGATGGATGAAAGAATGGATAGGTTTGGAAATGGTTGGATAGGTTTGGATATGGATGGGCACATGGATGGATAGATGGACTGAATGGTGAAAGAATGAATGGAAAAACTGACTGCAAATGTGAACTGGTGGATATCAGTAGTTTGATGGAAGGATGAATGACTTGATCTTTGGATGGAAAAGATAAGAGAACTCTTCTGGGGAGTGTTGTGATGACTTACTTTGCGTATTTGTGCCATAAGAGCTTTGGTGGGCGGAATTTTAATTTTTGGGCCATTCCCAGTCTAACGAGGCCACATGCCGCCGTGCAACTTCGCAAAGGATGCCGCTGCTTGGAACCACAACGCTGCTTGCCCCAAGGCCATGGACTTCGCCGAGTGTGACGAATCCGATGACCCTGTGAGCTGTCACCGCTACCCCGGAACCACGCCGCTGCCTGCCCTGAGGCCGTGGATCTTGTAGAAGTCTGACAACCCTGTAGGACTCGCGTTGCTGCAGCCACTTCGCTGACACCTGAGTGTCGTAAGTCCAATGTCCATGACAATCCAACACAATCGCTGCTCCGGCGGCCCTGCTACGTCCTCAAGACCCTGTGAGGTTGCCCTGCAGCATGGTGACTCCTTCAGACTTCGCATCTGCCGGAACCAAGGGACTGACTTCGCATCTGATGCCGCTTCACCTCCACTGCCCTGTAGTGAGGACCAGACGCCGCGGTCCTTCTGCCCCGTGGCACCAGACCAACACTGCATCAGACCTAGCAAAGCCACTCTCCCCGACTCCGTGCACCGGCCTATATGCTTCTTGTTTACTAAGGTACTGTACCTGGGGGTCAAACAAGTCCGTAAATGGCGCCATTGGCATTGCCTTGTGGGGAAACGAATATGTCACGATGCCGCATAATACCAACTTGCAGTATTTGTGCCTTATGGCACTGTTTTCGTGCTTTTAAGTGCCAAATTCGTATTTTTAACTGTATATTGTGGATTTTTTTAAATCATATTTGGTCTTGTTTATTTAGATAAAATATTTACTATTTTTTTATATCAGTACTGTGTTCTTTTGTAGTGGTTCTCTGTATTATTGTGGGTGTTTGTACAAATACTTAACATGTTGTCTCTGAGTTAAGTCTGACTGCTCGTGCCAAGCTACCAAGGGGGTGAGCGGGGGTTAACTGAGTGTGATTCTCCTTTACCCTGACTAGAGTAAGGCTCCTTGCTTGGACAGGAGTTAACCTGACTGCCAACCAAATACCTAATTTCTAACAGTGACATTACTGTATGTGCTATATGTTGACATGTGGCATCTGTACATCATACATATGACATTTTGAGTGGCATTCAACTGCTACTTGAATGTTACACTAGTAATTGTAAATTTTAGCATGTTATGTTTTAGGTGTAATGTTCTAGAGAGACCCTTATAGTACCATGAGCTGTCCTTGAGATCCGTATTGTTTGTAGCAATAGGCAACATGTCAAAAATAAACTGTGTAATAGTGTATCCTTAGTGCATTCTTTAAGAAACCTGCAGCGAAAAGCACCTTTGTGACCTCTGTCAGCCAGTGCAGCTCTCTGCGAAGCCCCATAAATGAAGTATGATCTCATATTTTAAGTCCCACTTGCTGACACATCAATAATGTGTTTCCTATAATGGGTTTGTCACAGCAATCCTACCTTTGGCGCACCACCAAGGCAAGAGCTCCTTATTAACATTGGTGTAGCAATGTGATGCAAGAAAGTCTAAATGACTCCACAAGTACAAGACCAATTCTCTGGGAATGAGTAAGGAGTCAGATTACAGTTTCTAGCTAGGACACTGAGCAGTTCAGCAGTAGTATTGAAGCAAAATCTAATTGCTGATATTATTTCTCTGTCCAGAGGATACAAAGGCCTAAACTCTCTTCTCATAGTAGCAGCAGGAATAAACACTGGTATACTTCTGCAAAAAACACACTCACTTGCGTGAACACCAAAGCTGTCCACTCCCTTATCCTCACTACTGGCTTCACTAATGGTTCCAAAATAGGTGCCTCATCAATCTTACCTTTCCTGTCAAAGTAAAAGGGATTTAATAAAAACTTTCACTAGCACAGACTTCCACCAGAGGAGGTCTCAAGTTGCTTGTTTAAGCCACATGTAAGTAGTTCATTCTGCTTTTATTTCCCTGCATTCTGTAACTTGCCTTGTCATTTCTATATCATGAATGCGGCAGTACAAGATTGAAATGAAAGGAATAGGTCACTTCAGGGATGCCAAAATGGATTACTAGTCCTACAATGCCACTTTCAGTGATGTCACTCTCTGTGATGTCACTTCTTGTAATGACATATGCAAATTAGAGGGGCCTCACATTTTCCCTTTTACCCAGGGCCCCAAATACCCTATGACTGGCCCTGATGTAATATTATTTCATGCAATGCAATGCAGCAGGGGAACTTCACATGCTGGTGCATGCTGTGCTGCCTAGCACCAATGCAAGTTCCCTTGCACTAAGTGCCTGAGTTACAGGCTTGATTGTTGCTGTGCAGGAAGAGATCCCATACTACACAAAAACAATTCAATGTGGAATTTTCCTCTTTCTGTGTGTGATGCAGATGCAGAACGCATCACACACAGGAAGAGGAAATAACAAGGGAAACAAAATATTTTTCTTCTTGTTAAGCCATCCCCTGGGAGACAAACAGATTTGACATAATCCCAGGTTTACAAACCTGAACAAATCTGGAATTGTGACAAATTCCATGCTCCACCAACGGAACACCTCCAGAGCTCAAAATATAATGTAACACAGCACAAGCTTTTGAGTTGCATTTTATCTCTAATGCACAATATGCCTTTCACTCACTGTGCCACATGAAAACACCATTTTTTGAGACTATAGCCTGCACTTAAAAATATTTTCACAAACATTCACAATGGGTTATAACCTACTTGAAGCACTGGTAAAATGCAAATGTTTTGTGATGGCATTTGGGTCACAAACAATCTTACACACTACTGTGCTTCAGTAACAGGAAGGAACTCCCAGAATACACACCTTCATGATACCGAATCGGTATGTATTCTCAATTCCCAATTGTGATTCATAATTTGCCCTCGCAAACGTGGGTGGGTTTTTTGATTGCAGGATCCGATTTACATTTGTGACCTATGGGAACGGCCAGCGTTTCATCCGTACTCTAGAGCTGACCTTAAATGGAAAAGTTGAAGCAGGAAGTGATCCCTCAATTCCCCATCCACAGAATTCGGCCGTTTCGACTGGTAAAATGCAGATAGGTATGTATGAATTCCAAATTGTGATTGGGTAACATGCTACCCAATCACAATTGGGAATTGAGAATACATACCGATTCGGTAATAAATAAGCTATCTAAATTAATGCTCGTAGAATCAACTAGATATGTGCCTTGGCAGGGTCATCCCTTATATGTATGAATGTAACTGGAATATACCAAGGTAAAGCTATCCCGCAAACTAGATACATCCTCAAATGTCAAGGCACAACAATCGTCTGTTTAAATGAAAACAAAGAAGAGGTTAAAAAGTGCCCTGTGTAGCTACAGAAGCTCAGGTGCTCCTCCCATACCAATGTAGAATTGTGTACACCTTTGGTGGAGAAGTCAGAGAACAGAATCTTCCCTAGTTACTACCAGGGATCACCTGAAGTCCCTCATAGACCCGAATGAATTTGAAGGTCACTACAAAAAATGAACAAGCTCATGTTAGAGGTAATGCCTGGAGTGAATCTCATCAAATGATCTCACACCATCACCCTCTCTCCAGTTGTATCTTTTGTGTTTCTCTCTAATACAGACATTCAACAGGGAACTACAGTTGTTAACTTCAAATGTTTAAATGAGTCTCTCAGTCCCATTCCGAAGATCATTAAATCATTTGATTTCACCTGCTATAATTATCCTGATGATACCCACACTTGCCTGGTAAAGGCAAATCACTCACAAGTGAACTATCTACATGCAAATTGTTGCTCCCTTGGCCAAGTGTTTCTGACAGTATATCAATGGATCTTTCTCCACCACCATAGGTTCTATTGTAAGAAAACAGAAAACCTTACTCCAGGGAAATGGTCTCATCCCCTCATCACTGCCTTCTAGCCCTGCAAAGCAGGACATCCATTCCACCACCATCGATGTCAGGAATCTGGAGTATTAATGCATTCGATCAGTTTAAACCACTTACTACTTCAGGTAAATCTGATGACTACATCCTCCTTCTTCACCACGAAGAGCTGCGAATGCTCCCCACATCACAAGTTTCAGATTAGGACTGGTCACCTTTGAAATGGACTTCTGACATATGATTATGCCAATTTATTCTAGCATGATGTAGCAAACTTTATACTCTGGAGTCTTCTGGGGACTAATCATGCTGCTTGTGACAGACACTGAGATGCTTCATCAGCCATGAGTAATGGTTTATCATCATGCCAGAGTCACAGATGGAAAGGCAACAAGTAAGACTTTTATGCCGTTGCCATTTTAAATGTATTATGCATATGACATTTCGGCAACAGGTAGCACAGGCACTCTATCAACATGCCAGGGGCTGCTTCAGGTTTGTGTACAGTGCCTATCCTTGATGCACACAAGTCAACTACACTTTCTTTCAAATCTGGCACATCAGTTGGCACCTGGGAATTTTGGTGACATGTGGCTCCTTGGTATTTTAATAATTGACAGTGACGTATATTTACTTAGGGCACTGGCATCACAAATATACTCAGTCAAAAGCTTATCTTATCACATTTGCACCATTTAGGTTAATATAGAGTATATGAGTATATGTATTTTTTCACATATTTTTCAGTGAAACTCCATTAAACAAATATATTTGTCTTTATTGCAGGTGGTATCAAGTATTCCTTTTCTCCCCATTTCCTTAACCACTCCTGAAGAATATTCACAGTGCCATAATAGAGGTACAATAGGGAACACATACCATTGCACACAAGTTTGCCTTATCTATACAGGAGCAGGGCTTCAGTTCTCACAAGAAGTAGTGTACAAGATTATTGTTGCTTTATTGCGTGTGCCACAAATTTGCCACGGGATGAGGCTTGCATGTATCCTTAATCCATGAACTAAAGCTCCATCTAGGGTCCTTGGTGAGATACAGAACAGATGTAAGGACTGCATGAATACGAGCATCTAGTGACCTGCCTCATTTTCACCTGAGCTATTACTTTGGATGCTGCATCATGGTAGTTGGACTATTGAGTCAATTATGAACTGTGAAATATGAGAACATCCACACATACCATCCTGAGAAAAGATTACTGCCACACTGTGATCGCCACTCTCTGTTCTGGCACTTAAAATCCAACTTGCCACCTCAGATAGCAGCTTCCGTCATCCAGTCAAAAATAAAATGGTGGCAAGCTCTCTTCTTTAAAACTTCTCCCACCTTCTGGAAGGAGGGCAACAAGGTATTAAAAGGGGACTCTGCTACTCAGCTGGATTGTTGTTCTGGAAGACAGCTGCCCTGCTACATTGATTCCCTGGTTGTCCTGCTGCTATGCTACCTTCTGCCTGAAGGAAAAGACTGGCTCATCAACTGTCCCAGGACCTCCAAAGTCACAGGTACACAAAAGGCTTCGTTCATCTTGAACCCACACCTGGACTGAGCCTGAGTGAAACCTGACCCTCCAAATGATGCTCCTCCATGCCTGTGCCCTTGTAAGTGGTGTTAAAGGTACCCAGATAACCACACTCCAAAGTGGGGAAAATCTTTGGCTAAATGGCAAAAAAATGCTCTGAAAACCAGAAGACTGGGACCAACCAGCTTGCCTATCCGCACATGGTGCGTCGCTGGTCAGATTGACTTCACAGTTTCTCCTGGTACGTTCTTCTCCACAACAGCAAATCATTTCAGCAGTCCTTCACCAAAGGGGTATCCAACCTTGTGGAACCGTCTTTGGCTACAGCATTCTGCCTCGTCCCACAGAAGATTTTCACCTTTCATTTCGATGACTAAGTCCAAATATAGAAATATTCACTGAGACTTCGACCCAAAGCTGTCCGACAGCTCCACTCCCTCCTTCAGACACCTCTTGCAGCCTTGCTTCACTGAACTTTGCCTTCTCAGAACATTTCTCCAACTTTGTTTTTAAGTCCAAAGGTGAGCACCAACTGGGCGGAATTCACTTCATGTATCTGAAACATGATCCATCGCGGTTGGCCTCAACTTTTGGTTTTGACCTGGTCTCACATGACTAGATGTCCACGGTTATCGCTTTGATCTTTAGGATGCTAGTTTTCACTGAAAACCTTAAAAGTTCATAACTCAGGTTCTACTTGATTGGATGTCAGTGTTTCAGTGTCAAATAATTTATTATGATGTACTCTACTTTTCTAAAGTGGTTTGGGATTTGTTTTTTGTTGTGTTTTCACTTTGTTGCTGTTTGTGTGCTACATAAGTACTTTAAACATTACCTTTAAGTTAAGCCTGACTGCTTTTTTGTGCCAAGCTACCCAGGTTAAGCATAGGTTATTTTAGTGACTTTTTGTGGTTCAATCTGCAATGGACTGTGAATGTCGCTTGACCAGGGCTTACATATTGTCAACCAACAACCCAATTTCTAAAAGAGAGACAGTTACATAACCAGGAACTATTTCAAAAGGTAGGTCAGAGAAACATGTAGTATACCAGTAAGTGGTCACCCTGCTAATTTTGAATGACCAACATTGATTTTTCAATCTGGACAAATTCTGTTCTAGGTTATGTGCCACCTGTTTCTTTATGCCTTGTCAAAAGCTTGGTCATAGTGGTAATACTATTTGCTTTCTATGTCTTGGTATAAAAAGGTTTGTTTTCTGTTGTGGAGGTAGACAGACATTTCTAGATGCTGTTGCTGCTTGTCTTAGGTGTCTGTAGGGGTAAGTGTAATCTCTAACGGTGCTTGGAGATCCTTATTGGTATTGTCCTGATAATTTTTATCATCCATATTCTGATCATCACGGTCTTCCAAAATATTTGCTGCTGTATCTGTATGGAAAGTGTGCTATATGTGTTATATGTACTATAAGACATAAGAACACATGTACAAGTAAAACATGATGAATATATGAGTCAGTTAAAATTATTTGTATCTATTGCTTGTAGGATTAAGGAATTTGGGATTAATATTACATTTTTTAATTATAATCTTGTTAAATCATATACTTAAGTTTCAATTATTTTTTGGGGGTTAAATGCTGCATGACTTGTAGTGTATTACAAATCACACAATGCATTTTAAAATCAATAGGATATTAAAATGCATTTTCATTTAAAATTCCCCCAAGTAAAGTGAAACCTGTTTACACATAATGATGATGCAGTTGTAATAAAGATCTTTATACAAATATTTTGTGTGTCTTTTCCTTAAACACTTTAGAGAAAACTGTGTTTTGCTGATGAGGGTCAGACATGTTTATATGTAAATCCAGATTTAGCCTTTGTGGGCATGGCCTCATCCAAAGCTGTAGGTAGTAGCTGCGTGGAAGGTCCCTGTCCATTGTCAGCTTGGTCCTTTCTCGTACCTACTTGCCAGCTTCTCTCTCATCATAGAGTGAGGGTCATGCCACCTTTTACAAATCTCTACTGTACTCCTTATTAAAACCCACACAGTATTATTCTGCTCTTGAGTACAACTCTAAGGCCCATATTTATACTTTTTTAGCACAGTATTTGCACCGCTTTTTGACGCCAAAGCGGCGCAAAATTACAAAATACAATTGTATTTTGTAATTTTGCACCGCTTTTGTGTCAAAACATGACGTAAATGCAGCGCTAAGAAAGTATAAATATGGGCCTAAGTGTGCTTCAGGTATCATTAGGGAAGCTTTGCAAAATAGTTTATCATTATTGGCTACACATCTCCCAACTAGGATTGCTATCTCATCATCAGAAAATGTATGCTTCCTTTTTATGTCGTCCCCTGCTGCTCTTTCTGACTTGCTATTGTAGCAGAAACCAGCAGCTGAAATTCTCAACAAGTCTTTCCTTCAAGCTCCTGTGTTTTTAAATGTGAGCGCTATGATGTTTTTGCCTGATTCTGATGTTATCAGCGTGTCTTTGGGTGCAATTTGCACTTTGCAAACATGAACAAATTGTTATTTTGCAAATTGATATTTTAGGAAAAGTACATTCTAAGAAATCACAATTTGAAGCATGTAAGTGATAGTACATTTCATTAGCAAAATGTGATTTCTTAAAAGCCTCAATTTACAATTCAGCAAATCTGACAAAAGTACATCTGGCTCTTATCATGCCCCTTCCACTGCTAGAATATTCCTGGTTTGGTGGGAAGAAACTATTATATGAACACACACAATGAAGTCCTATGAGGCATGTCAGCTGTACTGCCTATTTTACATAGATGATTGCGAGAAAATAGGTTGCTAGTTGGGGTAGAGATGATTCCACAGACTTATCTGGTTAAACATAGTTTCAGAAATGTAAAAATCGGCTTAACCCCTGGCTGCTATGGCACAGAGTAGACAGGTTTAATTTTGGAAAAATGGTTAACGTATTTAGCAGTACCAAACCAATTAGAAAGTCAAAACACAACACAAATCTCACAAGCAGTTTGTAAAAATCATGAAAATGTAATAAGAAAAATGTCGCAAAAATGGTTTGAAATCCAATCAGGGAAATCTTGTTAAAATTTACTAAGAAACAGTATAGTTTCTATAGGTGTAGTAGACCAGGATGTAGGCATGAGTTGATGATGACCATGATACAGCAGAGCCTGGTTGAACCTAGTATGAGGACTTGTTCAAAGAAGTTACCTTCTGATGTAGGACCTTAGGTACATTTTTGTTGGATGGAATACTCCATCATAAATGAGGCGGAAGGCACATCTGTCATATTACAAGTGCATTATAGTCTACAGCACAAGTAATACAGTGGATGGGCTATGGTTTGACAGAGTATCCCATTCACCAAACTCTAAATAAGGCTCTATGTTTTTCTTCTGGAAGTTGAAATCCTCCAGAGGTGAAAGGTTGAAGGCTATAGGCAGTAAAGTCCTCCCAAACTCTTACGCCACTTCCAAGTAACCAGGTGCTGGGGGCACTACTTGGGGGATTAAAACTCACTCCAGCAGAGGCCAGGTGCAGGGTTCAAAGAGCTTGTTCTGCCTCTGTAGTTCACACCAAGGCCAGCCAACTAGTTTTTGGAGTCACTGTGGTTGTCCTGGGTTCAAGGAGATAGTCTTCTCCCCTTCAATCAGCAAGTCTGGCCTACGTCAGCAGGGTAGTCATCTGAAGAACAAGGCAGGGTTCAAGCAGCACAGCAGTCTTCTGGTAGCAGCAGGGTAGTCTCCTGAGGTACAAGGCAGGACTCAATCAGCAGGGCAGTCGTCTTGAGGACAAGGCAGTCCTGCTGAAGTCTTCCACAGGTCCAGGTGTGTACTGAAGAGGTTACTGCATGAGTTCCAATATGTGTGCCTGGTGCCAGCCCCTAAAGTGAGGGTGACATTATGGCTATCCCCACATATGGTCAAGAAAAGTTCTTCCCTTCCCCTGCCAAGGTTTTTGTCACACCAGATGTCAAGTGGTAACAAAAGACTGGTGGCAGGTTAATTTGTGTGTGTGCTGTAGACACCCCTTTGAAATGTATGTGGGGGAAGGAACAGCTCTGCCCCATCCATCCTGGAAGGATGGACCATCCTATGGTCACAACCCTCCCTTTGTCTCAGTGTCTGGTAGAAATACACAAAGGCCAGCACCAAGCTATTCACAATAATGTGACACAGGACATAGTCAGCAGGCACCTTATTCTTATGACAATAAAATGGCAACTTCTAAAAGTGTCATTTTCAGAATTGTGACAAAAAATTCAACATTACCATTAAAGAAGATTTAAATTACAATTCAATTGAATCCAACCTTGTCATCACTATAAGTTCCCAGTCAAACGTTAGCACTTACTAAATATAATAAGGTAACCCAATATTTTTTAATGAGAGAGATAGGCCTCACAGTAGTGAACACAAATGTAGGATTGGTTAACTACCAGGGCATGTAAAACTTAAAACCAAGTGTTCTACTTTTGAAATTCTATACACCCTTCCCATGGGCTGTTTGGGGTCTACCTTAGGGGTAACATATGTTTTAAGAAGGGAGATTTATGCCTGGCAAAAGTTTATTTTGCCAGGCTGAATTGGCAGTGCACTACATAATGCAATGAATGCCCTGAAACATGTTTTAAGAGCTACTTAAGCCAGTGGCACAATAAGTGGTGCAGGCCCACTGGTAGCTTTTAATTTGTAGGCCCTGTGCACATCTAGTTCCCTACAAGAGAGACTTGTAAGTAAATTAAATATGCCAATCAGGATAAATCCAATAGTACCATGTTTTAATGATTGAGCACAAGCACCTTAGCACTGGTTAACAACTTCCCCT
This sequence comes from Pleurodeles waltl, assembly GCF_031143425.1. Classification (NCBI taxonomy): domain Eukaryota; kingdom Metazoa; phylum Chordata; class Amphibia; order Caudata; family Salamandridae; genus Pleurodeles; species Pleurodeles waltl. The sequence continues at coordinate 998,127,714 of NC_090437.1, forward strand.
CAAAATACACATTTTTGAGAACTACATGAAGAAACATCACCTTTGACCACAGGTGCCTACACTTTCTCAAGCAATGTCAGTGTCACATTTGCTTATAATCCGACACATGATCGTAGGCATGACTCAGTGATTCATCACATACGATGATTGATGGATGGAGCATGCATGGTTTCTTCATGGCTGCTACTTCAGAGTGTGTACATTGTTTGTGCATGACTTAGCACTAAAGCTTTTGTGAGTGTTATAATATGAAACTGATTAGGGTGCCTTGTTCACACTGTATGCTTTCTGTGTCTGACTTGAATCAAATAGCCATGGGTCAACGTGGATTTAGCAATACAGAGTGTCAGAAGTTACACATTTTGACACATGTGCATCTTGTAAATGGCACATGCTTTGTCATGACCAAGCTCCAATGTACCAACATGTGATATAAGTATTTAGGTCAATGTTACACATTAAGACATGAGTTACTTTGTTCATGTTCTCTCAATGACACTTTGTGAATGCCACGATGGCAGGGAGTACTCATAAAGATGGCAAAATCTATTAAACAGTGGATGTGACAACATTCTTTCAATACACAGATGAATGAGCAGACTTTGTATATGATTTAACTTACAGCTGTGCTGGTATTGCTGATTAGGAATCTCTACCTCTTCCTAGAGGTCTGGTCAAGCTGTTGTCAGCACCCTTTCGTGCATTGGGATGAAACAAGGATAACCCGATGTGACAGAAAAGACATCCCTAACATGTCTTGTCCCCAAAGACATGCACAGCACCTGGTATCATCCCAGTACTTCCAGCATTCTTTAGTTCAATTGGTGTGAACATCCACTGCTCTGCAATGTCTTGTTATGCCTGCTTTGACTGCCAGCTGCTCAGCTGCCTCTCTTGGTCCCTATGCAGACAAAGGTAGTACTGGCAGACCTCTTTACTGATCACCTCCACTTCATCTGGAAAAGGTTGATGGCCCTCTCATCACATTCCTCAGCCATTTGAGAGCTTATAGAATAGATCCATCCAGCAATGTGGAGGAGGATCATGCTCAGGTGTAAGAACAGCCTTAACTCCATTTTAGCGTTTTTGGGGTGGGCAAAACACTCATATACCTCTATGCAGTTGCACACTCTGTGGGTATCACATTCATGATGAGAGATTATTAGACATTGCCCTCATTGCATGGCCAGTCAGCATGTCAAAATAGCTGGTGCTCAATTTATGGCAGGACGTCCACATAGTCTTCCCACACTGGTGCTTGCACAGATACAATCACCAGAAGGTATGCTGTACAATTCACAGAGAATGTCAGACAGGAAAAGTAGTGATTAGCCAGCAAAGTTCAGTGTTTAGTAAAAGAAGTCAAATGCGGCCTTCTACTTTGCTTACTAAGTTGACTCCATGAGTTATTGGAAAATGATATGGTCAAGCTCTATGACTGGCCTTTTACGAGATGATGGTTTGATCAACAGATTCTTTCTGAGGTCCCCAAAGTATGATGATGTTGAGTCTTTTCCTGTGATGTAAGATCCTGCTTGAATCATATATAAAGGAGACATGAACGAGTAAATGATGTATTGTAACACCTTTGTTCCTTTATTTTTCATCATCTTTTTACAATTGTTGACCTTGATTTTTGCTTCTTGTGGCAAGATTTCCCTTTGAATAATTTTCAGGATTTTTCCCTTTGCTCTTTCCACATCCCTGATATGAGGAAAAGCTTAGACTCTACTGAATCTGCTTCTGCAGTACTCCTAATTTTCAATTAATATATATAATCCTGTAAAGGATGTTTTTACCATTCTGTTTTTTTCACATAACTTGGATCCTTTCAAAGAGACATTTGGCAGTTTTCACATGGAAATATAAGTCCAGAATGACATTATGGTCACTGGGAAGAGTTGCCCATTTCTCTGGCAATCAAAATGAAAATTGCATAGACCTTCTGAAAGTCTGGTCCTTGACAGTGGAGATAGAAGGTAAATTGACAATAGGTTTTAAGTCTTGGATGGTACACCAGTGGTAACATCCAGCACTTTCCCAGAAAATTACACACTGCCGATAAATATATGTGAAGTGTATAAAGCAGGGTATGTAGTTGTACTCCTACACATGTATTCCTCTGTGCCAAAATGTGGGGTAGCCTGATGTCAGAGGGGATTACTTAGAGGTAAAATAGAATATGTACAAGAATTGGTGTGTTTAGTGTGTGTACACATGTATTTACAAGTTTGACTGTGGAATCATGGTGGTGTATCAGTGGAATCTCAGAATGTGATACATGGTTGTTGTAATAGTTCATATTTTAACATTTTATCCACACCCCTGGGATACAGCTGGATGCAGCTGGAAGAAACTAACTACTCAGGTCAAATGTGAGACCGCTAGCAGGTCATGCATCTGCATTCCATGACCCCTGGGCTCTGGCCCAACCTGGGATGTAAGATAGGGCTATAGCTCAATGTCTAAACCTTGTCCCACAGGCAAGGTTGTTTAACATTCAATGGGCTGTAATATTCATGCACATAGCTGCGGACACAGACAAGTCTTGAGTGAGTTAGGTAAACCTATCTAGGAGCCAATTATCATTGCACTCACCAGCATCTAATGCACAGTAGCTGACTCACAGAAAATGTTGTTGTCAAGGTTGCGCTCAGGAAAGGCATCACACACATCAGTGAAGGATCTGATGGCATCACACACAGCTTTCACATTGAGGGAGTGTTAATGTTGTCTGTTTCAGAAATGCTGTTCTCTGTGATGTGATGGTTCCACATAGTTGCAATCAATGACACCTAACATCTAGGAAGGTGAGCCAAGGAATGCAATGTCCTTGCCACGTTTTGCCATTCCACCAGTGACCATGACATGGAATTGCACTAGTGCACTCACCTGCTATGCATCTCTGAACTTTGTGTAAGCTACAGAGATTGTCTGTGGCATGCCAACTACTATGTCTTCAGTGGTCCTCTGGAAAGAACCTGTGGTGGGGAAATCAAGTAGTGGAGGTATTTTAATGTGTGTAGTAGTGGCCTGGGATCAGGCTCTACATGCAGTGAACACCTCCACCCTGTCTGCAGCGACGATGAGGATCACATTTGAATACAGCCAATACCTTGCCACTACTGTTTCTCTGGACATACTAAAATTAGTGATTTTCAGCATTTAGGTTCACTCTCTCCTCCTCAAGTAGTTGTTTCTCAAAAATGAGGTGTAAACAAATTGGTTGTCTGTTGCTTTTCCTTACTGTGTGGTTAGGCTGTATGTTATTGATTGATGGCGTGCTGAGATTTACCAGGTGATGTATGTAATTATGTAATGAGTGCACTGACAGGTGTTTTGAATGGGATTGCACCCTTGCAGCTATGTGTGTAATCCAATCAGTACGAAGTGATATACTTGTGTGTGTGTCTGTTGTGATTTCTTGCTAAATATAATGCTGCTTCTGTAGGGGTGTACATATAATGGATGTGCTGTGTTAGGACTTATACTTTGTTTTTATTTTCCTCTTTGTTCTGATCATTCTGTTTATGGCATTCTTTGATTTGCAGATCATTAATAGCCATTACTTGCAAGTGGACATGTGTGGTGTTCCACTTGTTCCAAGGTTTGGCTGAAGAATATTTGAGCTCATTTGTGCTGTAGTGGCAGTGGAGAATATGTAGGTTTAACTTCAGCAAATTGAATTTGACTTACTCATTGTGGGTTTGTTTTTGTACTTGGGTGTCCTTCCCCATGCCCATACTTAATTTTATCTTTCTTCCTTCTACTTTGTAGTAGATGAGCTCCATTTCACCCTTGCCAAATCAAAATTTATTGCAGAAGTGGATTCCAACTCATGCAAGGTTTTCCATACTTGTGGCATGTTAGAAATGGGGTATTTGGTTGGCAGTCAGGTTACCCCCTGTCCAAGCAAGGACCCTCACTCTATTCAGGGTAAAAGAGAATCACCCTCAGCTAACCCCTGCTTACGTCCTTGGTAGCTTGGCATGAGCAGTAGGCTTAACTTCACAGTGCTAGGTGTAAAGTTTGTGTACCAACAGACACAGTAACTTAATGAAAACACAAAAAATGACACAACACAGGTTTAGAAAAATAGAGAATATTAATCTAAACTAAACAAGACCAAAACGACAATAATCCACACTACACAAGTCAAATTATCAATTAAAAAGCAAAACGAGTCTTCATGTAGTTTAAACAAGCACTAACGCTGTTAGCGTGAAAATTTACCTTGGGTGTGTCAAAAATATCCCCGCACGGGGCTTGCCATGCGTCTAATTCACTCACGAGCAAGACTTTGCGTTGTTTCTCCTTTCGTCGGGTCGGGGCACGTTGTTCCTTCTCTCTGCAGGAGAGCGATGCGTCGGGTCTGGGCAGGCCTTGCGTTCTTTTTACACGTCCAGCGGTACTTGCTTCAGAAATCCAGCCGCACGATGATCCGAAAACCACGCACCGCGGGTTGCGATCTTCCCAGCCTCCGTCAGCGATGCTGCGCATCATTTCTCCAGCTCCGTGTGTCGATTCTTCAGTTGCGTTGCAGGCGAGCATTGATTTTCAGCCACGAAGCCGGCGGCACGTCGATTTTTCAGCTGCAGATCAGAGTTGCATCGATCTTTTCCCTGCACAGCACTCTGTGCGTGGATTTCTTCCTCCTAGGCTGCCAGCATCTCCTTACAAGGTCCCAGGAACTGGATGGGCACCACAGGGCGGAGTAGGAGTCTCTCCAGAGACTCCAGGTGCTGGCAGAGAAACGTCTTTGCTGTCCCTGAGGCTTCAAACAACAGGAGGCAAGCTCTATATCAAGCCCTTTGAGATATTCACAAGATGGAAGGCACACAAAGTCCAGTTTTGCCCTCTTACTCTGGCAGAAGCAGCAACTGCAGGATAGCTCCACAAAGCACAGTCACAGGCAGGGAAGTTCTTCTCCCTCAGCTCTTCAGCTCTTCTCCAGGCAAAGGTTCCTCTTGCTTTCCAGAAGTGTTATAAAGTCTGTGGTTTTGGGTGCCCTTCTTATACCCAATTTCTCCCTTGAAGTAGGCCTACTTCAAAGCAAAGTCTCTCTTGAATGTGAAATCCTGCCTTGCCCAGGCCAGTCCCCAGACACTCACCAGTGGGTTGAAGACTGCATTGTGTGAGGGCAGGCACAGCCCTTTCAGGTGTGAGTGACCACTCCTCCCCTCCCTCCTAGCACAGATGGCTCATCATGAAATGCAGACTACACCCCAGTTCCTTTGTGTCACTGTCTAGTGTGAGGTGCAACCAGCCCAGCTGTCAAACTGACCCAGACATGGAATACACAAACAGGCAGAGTCACAGAAAATGGTATAAGCAAGAAAAGGCTCCCTTTCTAAAAAAGTGACATTTTCAAACACACAATCTTAAAATCAACTTTACTAAAAGATGTATTTTTAAATTGTGAGCTCAGAGACCCCAAACCCCAGGTGTCCATCCGCTCCCAAAAGGAATCTACACTTTAATCAGATTTAAACGTATCCCCCATGTTAACCTATGAGAGGGACAGGCCTTGCAACAGTGAAAAACTAATTTAACAATATTTCACTGTCAGAACACATAAAACACATTACTATATGTCCTACCTTAACCATACACTGCACCCTGCCTTTGGGGCTACCTAGGGCCTACCTTAGGGGTGTCTTACATATAAGAAAAGTGAAGGGTTCGGTATGGTAAGTAGGTACATTTGGCAAGTCAAATTTACAGTTGCAACTGCACACACAGACACTGCAGTGGCAGGTCTGAGTCATGATTACAGAGCTAAGTATGTGGGTGGCACAACCAGTGCTGCAGGCTCACTAGTAGCATTTGATTTACAGGCCCTGGGCACCTCTAGTGCACTGTACAAGGGACTTACTAATAAATCAAATATGCCAATCATGGATAAACCAATTACGTATACATTTTGTAAAGGAACACTTGCACTTTAGCACTGGTTAGCAGTGGTAAAGTGCCCAGAGTAATAAAAACAGGCAAAAACTGAGTCCAGCACACATCAACATCCTGGGAAACAGAGGCAAAAAGTTAAGGGAGACCACGCCAAAGATGAAAAGTCCAACATGGCAGAGAACTTTTCACATTAGAGATATGACTAGCCTAGGATTGGATATCCAGCCGTACCTTAGTGAGTTGCAATTCTGAGTATGAGAAATAGTATTAAGGAAGTACTACTTCATGTGCTCAAAAATGCTGTAAAGAGTAGACGTGAATGCTTTTGATATGTTGCATTATTTCATCCCTAATAACATCCATACTAGTGCGAAAGCTACAACCTTGGCATAGCTCTACAAGATTTGCTTTCCCACCCCCCTGGTGACCAAGGGGAACTCAGTTCAATTTACCATCACTGAATGTGAAAGACAGGTTATTGTAGTCCCTTAGAAAGCAGTTACTCAATACGTAGTTGAAGGGAAATTGTTGCTTTTGCATTACTCACAATCCCTGAAAGCGAATCAGGGGCTCTGTGGTAACAGTAAACTTATTTCATTCTTTACAGCTTCACACACACTTAGGCTCTCATTACAACCCTTGCGGTAAATCCCGCTTACCGCCGTACTGACGGCCGCCAACATACCATGGTCGCGGCAGAAATCCGCTACAGGTATTACGATCCACATCTCGTAATTCGCCACTATACAGACACCCACACAAGTCCACCACACCAAAAGTCAGTGATAAACTGGAGATAGCAAAACCTACACCATCACGCCAACAGGAATACTCCCACAGTATCATGACCCACGAATCAATTTAGCGGTCATTCAACCGCGGTAAACAATTGGCAGTACACACCACTGCCCTCAAAATACACACACATTTACAAAACACAACCACATTGGACAATTCAAAATACACACACCTGATACACATACACACACACCACACCCACACCACTATAAAGCACCCACCCACATTACCCACAACCCCTTACAACGACATTTTTGGAAGAAGCAGAGAGAGAGAGAATAGCAAACACAACACCAGCATCCACAGGTACACAACACCATCACTCATACAACATCCACGCACCTTAAAGAACACACCCCAACACAACACATCACACAGCACACCAAACATCACCTCACACATCACCCATACCACATTATGGCACCTCAAAATCACCCCAGGTTTTCTGAGGAGGAGCTCAGGGTCATGGTGGAGGAAATCATCCGGGTAGAGCCACAGCTATTCGGATCACAGGTGCAGCAGACATCCATTGCAAGGAAGATGGAGCTATGGCAGAGAATTGTCGACAGGGTCAACGCAGTAGGACAGCATCCAAGAACACGGGATGACATCAGGAAGAGGAGGAACGACCTATGGGGGAAGGTGCGTTCCGTGGTCTCCAGACACCAGGTAGCTGTACAGAGGACTGGCGGCGGACCCCCACCTCCTCCCCCACAACTAACAACATGGGAGGAGCAAGTCTTGGCGATCATGCATCCTGAGGGCCTCGCAGGAGTAGCAGGACGACTGGACTCTGGTAAGGCAAATCTTTACTACTTTATCCCCACCACCTGCATGCCATCAGAAACTCCTACCCCTATCCTCACACCCATCACCCCAACACCTCACAGATACCCCACTAGCACAACCCACACATCCCAATACCAAGCCCTGCAAATAACACCAATGCATGGACAGCCATCACAGACCTGCATGGACACCCATCACCAAAGCACGTCCAGTAGAGAGACTCACCCATGCCACAAAATCACCACTCACACAAGGGCCAAGACAATAATGCAAGCACAGGAGTAGAGTGAAACTCACAAATTGCACAGGATGGCACACACAGATACAATAACTATCCATTTACACCCCAACAGGACCCCCACCCAATGTCACCGGACAGGAGGTGCCAGACATATCCAGTCCCCCCCACAGAAGAGGCCCACAGTGACGAAAGCAGCTCTGCACACCTGGATCAAGATGACCAGCCCAGCCCATCAGGGACCTTGGGACAGTCGGTTCCCCTTCCACAGTCCCAAACCACCACTGACCCTCCCCCATCAGGAAACACCACCACAGCACCCACCCAGCAGGCCCATGCCACTGTCCCCAGGACACGTCAATCAGCAGTGTGTCCACCACTACAGGGACCCCAGGCAAACCCACTAACCCAGGACGATCAGGGACCTGGGGACAGTGGCAGTGGGCACACGGTTCAGGGGACAGAGGCACAGGATAACAGGGAAGCCGGGAGGACTGCTGTGCGACAGGGGGAGGACACGCCCAGGGAACCCACTCTCCACAAGGCAGTCTCCAACATCATGGGAGCATACCACCATTCCCAGGAGACCACGGGCACGATACTGGCCAAGTTTCAGGAGACCAAGCGGCTGCAGGAGGAACAGTACCTGGGGATCAGGGAGGACTTGAAGTCCATTAACACCACCCTGGTCACCATTGCAGGGGTGCTGGCAGACATGGCCAACACCATGAGGAAGACTGTGGCACACCAACGGGCTCCTGACACTAGCCTCAACGATGAGCAGCCCTCCACGTCCTCCATCGCTAGTGGACAGGAGGTCCCGACACAGGAACAACAGGCCACCAGCACCCCACCCCCTGCAGAAGGGGAACCCCCCACAAATGGTCCCTGGGATCCAGGCACAAGACATAGAATATTGCCAAGATCCCCACCAGGAAATAAGACTCTCCTGATTGTCAACCTTCTGTCCCACTATGTCACCCTGACCACCTTGAACTGCCATTGCTCCACTTCCTATGCCCCCTTGGACAATGCACCTGTGAGACAAAGAGACTGGACTATACCATGGACATTCCTCCACCATCACCCCAGCCCAGTGCACATCACCCTCCACTGATTAGCACTTAAATAAACACCCTTGAATCACAAAACAATCTGGAGTCAGTCTGTACTTTCGCAAATGTGTTATTACAACCTCTCTGACAAATATCAATGTCAATGTTCATTTGCACATACCAATGTATGACAGTTGATGGGCAGCAGTAAACATAGCAGAAGACAGAATGTGGTACCCATATCTGTGAAAAGGAAAGCCAAAGTGAACTGTCAGGATCCATACACAGAGGTAAAAAGGCAGAATCATGCAATGTCCCACAGCAGTCTGATATGAGAGGAGCAGTGCCAATCTCTTACCTGTCTCTCACTGGAAGTATTGCATGATGATGTTGTTTCGGTTGTCAATATCTTCTTCTTCTGCCTCCTCTTCTTCACTGTCCACAGGCTCCACAGCTGCCACAAGACTAACATCAGGCCCATCCTCCTGCAGAAAAGGCATCTGGCGTCGCAAAGCCAGGTTGCGCAACATACAGCATGCCACAATGATCTGGCACACCTTTTTCAGTGAGTAGTATAGGGAGCCACCTGTCAGATGGAGGCACCGGAACCTGGCCTTCAGGAGACTGAAAGTACGCTCATTGTAGCGTTCCTCTGCCCTTGTCCTGGGATTCCTCACTGGGGTCAGTAGCCATGACAGGTTGGGGTAACCAGAGTCACCTGCAAATATCGAGGGGTATCTGTTAGACATACACAAACCCTGAGGGACTCTCCCATACCCAGACACCTATTCAAACTGTGTGCGAACCTTGGGCTCACCCATTAGCCACACACGGTGACTCTGGAGTTGGCCCATCACATAAGGGATGCTGCTATTCCTCAAAATGTAAGCGTCATGCACTGAGCCAGGATACTTGGCATTCACATGGGAGATATACTGGTCTGCCAAACACACCATCTGCACATTCGTGGAATGGTAGCTTTTGTGGTTTCTGTACACCTGTTCATCCCTGCGGGGTGGGACAAATGCCACATGTGTACCATCAACGGCACCAATGATGTTGGGGATATGTCCCAGGGCACAGAAGTCACCTTTCACTGTGGGCAAATCATCCACCTGGGGGAAAACAATGTAGCTGCGCATGTGTTTCAGCAGGGCAGACAACACTCTGGACAACACGTTAGAGAACATTGGCTGAGACATCCCTGATGCCATGGCCACTGTTGTTTGAAAGGAACCAGTGGCCAGGAAATGAAGCACTGACAGGACCTGCACTAAAGGGGGGATTCCTGTGGGATGGCAGATAGCTGACATCAGGTCTGGCTCCAATTGGGCACACAGTTCATGGATTGTGGCTTGATCAAGTCTGTGGGTGATAATGATGTGTCTGTCTTCAATTGTCGACAGGTCCACCATGGGTCTGTACACCGGAAGATGAAGCCATCTCATCATCTGCACCAGCGGATGTGCCCTATGGAGGAGAAAGGTGAGCAGAGGGTCATACACCACATAGGTTGCACAAGGGTGTTTTGCACTATTGTGATTTAATCGGTGTGTGGTGCTGTCTGTCCGTATTCCTGCCCAAAAGTGCTGTGACGCAGTTCGGTGTCCTGCCATGTGCCCCCCTGAAATGGCGGCTGCCTGAACTGTAAGGAGGGACAAGGGGAAATGAGGTAACTGCACTGGCGTTGTGCAGCGTCGCAGTAGGCAGTCGAAGACTGGTGCACAATTCAGCATTGGTTATCATTGGGCCCTATGGGTTCCAAGAGCCAATGACGATGTAGGCCAGCGGTGACGGTACCCACCGCCGCGGACATGACCGCCATTTTCTATCTCTTCACTCACTTGATACCTGACTTTCAACAGGAGAGGACCTACACTGCAAGTGCTGCTGTGACCTGAGTCTGGAAGGGACAATGGCTACAATGTCTGGGGAAAGGGCCCCTGCCTTCACCGCAGAGGAGTTGGACAACCTGGTGGATGGGGTCCTCCCCCAGTACACACTACTCTACGGTCCTCCAGACAAACAAGTGAGTACACTGTGTGCATGGTGGATGGGACATTAATGTATGGAGTGGTGTGGATTGAAGGTACATGGGGGGGCTGTGGCCTGCATGTGAGGATGGTCAGTGTATGTGTTTCAGGGCATAGGTGGGAAGTTGGGGCTAATGAATAAGAATAACTGGACGGGGGAGTAAAATCCATTCTTACTTTATCTTTCCTGTAGGTCAGCGCCCACCAGAAGAAGGGTATTTGGCGTGCCATCGCAAAGGAAGTGCGGACCCTGGGGGTCTATCAGAGGTGGAGCACCCAGTGCCGCAAGAGATGGGAGGACCTGTGATGTTGGGCCAAGAAGACAGCAGAGGCCCACCTGGGGATGGCCTCCCACAGTGGAAGGGGTGCCCGTCGCACCATGACCCCCCTGATGTTCCAGATCCTGGTGGTGGCATATCCGGAGTTGGATGGGCGCTTGAGGGCATCAGAGTAGCCATAAGGGGGTGAGTACAGTTTTATTCAGCTGACTCTGCGCACTTTACGAGGTGTCTGGGTGGGGGAAGTGGGCTGTGGGTTCCCCTCGGCAAGGGCAAACTTGCTAGGGTAGGTCCCTTGTTAGGCAGGCTCTGTGGCACTCCAACCCCAATAGTGGTAGTGGCCATCTACACCTAAACAGGCTCCTGTGGGTTCCAAGGTGTGCAGCAAATGGGCGGAGGCATCGTCCCCAATGGGCAGTTGATTTTCCTAATAACTGTTAGTGCATGGGCTAGTTCATAGGGCTGCTCCCTGTGTGTTATGTCCGCCAACGGTGGTGTTGTTTCTGGCATTGACCATGTGTATCCTCTGTCTTTCCCCCCCTTTTTGTTTTGTCACCCTGTCCTTGTGTGTATTAGCATCATCTGGCAGAGGAGCAGTGGCACCGGAGCCGGAGGGAGCTGCAAACCACATGGCCCAGGAGGGTGAATGTATGGAGTCTGAAAGCACCAGTGGGACGGAGGGCGAGGGGAGCTCCATGACGGGGACAGGAGGAAACACCAGCAACAGCGACTCCTCCTCTAAAGGGAGCTCGCTTGCGGTGGCAGGCCCCACTGTGCCCAAAGCAACAACAGGTACAGCTGCCACCCCCTCTACCAGCACCGCCCTCCCAGCAGCCCCTCAGCATGTTTCCCATGTTCGCTCACCCTGGAGGGTGGGCGTATCCTTCGCCCCAGGCACCTCAGGCCCTTCCCCAGTCAGCCCTGCTGCCCTCAGTGAGGAGGTCTATTGACCTCCTGAGATCCCTCACTGTTGGGCAATCAACAATACCGAATGCCATCCAGGGTGTCGAGAGGCATTTGCAGCAAACAAATGCATTCCTGGAGGGCATTCATTCTGGCGTGGCGGCCCAACAGAGAGCCTTTCAGGCTCTGGCCTCAGCATTGATGGCAGCCATTGTCCCTGTGTCCAGCCTCCCCCCACAACCTCCACTACCCTGACCCAATCCACTCTAGGTCAGCCTATCACAAGCACACCGTCAGACTAGCATGCACACTCATCAACACACAAAATTGGCTCAGGCAAACATAAGCACCACACACCCCACAGGCACTCTCACAAGCACCATCCCCATGCAGACACACCAACGTCAACTGCCTCCACTGTGTCCCCCTCCTCCACGTCCTCCACCTCTCTCCCTGTCTCGTCTCCACTCACACCTGCATGCACCACATCCTCATCCACTAACTCCATCACCAGCACGCCCATCACCACACACCGCTCAGGTGCAATCACCACCCCCACCATCATGCACACGTCCCCTGTGTCCTCTTCCAGTGTGTCTGTGAGCCCTCCTCCCAAAGTACACAAACGCCGGCACACACCCACTCAACAGCCATCCACCTCACAACAGCCCCCAGCCTATGCAGCTTCCCCCAAACTCAGCAGATGTACACCTCCTACAACCACTGCCTCTTCCTCCTCTCCCAAACCCCCTCCATCTTCCCATCCCAGTGTGTCTAAAAAACTTTTCCTAGCTTCCATTGACCTCTTCCCTACACCTCCCCCCGTCCTTCAACTAGAGCCAGGATGTCCAAATCCAGGCCCAGCACCTCAGCCACAAAATCCTCATCCAGTGTGGTTCCTGCATGTCCAGGAACATCGAAGGCTGCACCCATCAGGGCTGCCAGTGTGCCACCTAGTGAGGGCAAAGACCACCCTGTTCCGCCACCTGCCAAGGTAAAGAAGGGACCCACATGCCGAAGAGAAAAGCCACACCAACCACCCAGCAAGGCCTCTTCCAGAACCAAAGAGGACAGTGACAAGGTCCCAGCAGCGACTTCTAAGGTGGGGAAGGGACACAAGGGCAAAGGGAAGTCAGCTCATGGGCACGGAGCCTCTAGGTGAGGGACTGGTGTCACCCCTTCTGCAAGCCAGACCTGCAACCTGTACGACGGTGGGCACCGCCGCAACGACCACCACCTGCACCGCCACCTGCACGTCTGCTGCCTCTACTACAGCCACCAGCATCATCCCCAGTGGGCAGCCTTCTGAGACTGCAAGAGACGGCCTGGTGTCTCCCTCCACAAGAGTAGACACCTGCACCACCTGCAGCATCTCCACCGCAGACACCGCCGCAGCCACCGCCACCTGCCCCGCGATGTGCCCAGCCACTGCCACTACAGCAGACATCAGCATCATCCCCAGTGGGCAGCCGTCTGAGGCTGCAGGAGATGTCCTGGACCCTGCACACACTACATGAGGCACCACAACCAGCTCTACCAGCAGTTGGCAGGCTAAGTAGCCACAGGGTGGAGTGTGGCTTTGCCTCCATGGAGGATCATGCTACCTGTTCCCTGGAAATCTCGTGGCTCAGACACCCAGGTGAGGGAATAGGAACTGCCACACCCCAGCTGCTGCATCACTGGGCACATAGCCCCCTCCAGAACCAGTGGAGAACAGCATCCACTCACCCAGCCCTTGGCAGGATGAAGCACGCTGGGCACAAACCCCCCTCCAGAACCAGTGGAGAACAGCATCCACTACCCCAGTCCTTGGCAGGACGAAGCACTCTGGGCACAAAGCCCCCTCCAGAACCAGTGGAGAAAGGCATCCATTTTGGAGACTGTAGCTTTGCACTCCCCAGGAGCAAGCAGTGGGCAAACCTCCCACTTAAGAGACTTTGGCTTTGCACTCCCCAGGACCAAGCAGTGGGCAAACCACCCACTTGAGAGACAGGATGAAGCATTCGGGGCACAAAGTCCCCTCCAGAACCAGTGGAGAACAGCATCCACTACCCCAGTCCTTGGCAGGATGAAGCACTCTTGGCACAAAGCTCCCTCCAGAACCAGTGGAAAACAGCATCCACTCACCCAGTCCTTGGCAGGATGAAGCACTCTGGGCACAAACCCCCCTCCAGAACCAGTGGAGAACAGCATCCACTACCCTAGTCCTTGGCAGGATGAGGCACGCTGGGCACAAACCCCCCTCCAGAACCAGTGGAGAACAGCATCCACTACCCCAGTCCTTGGCAGGACGAAGCACTCTGGGCACAAAGCCCCCTCCAGAACCAGTGGAGAAAGGCATCCATTTTGGAGACTGTAGCTTTGCACTCCCCAGGAGCAAGCAGTGGGCAAACCACCCACTTAAGAGACTGTGGCTTTGCACTCCCCAGGACCAAGCAGTGGGCAAACCACCCACTTGAGAGACTTGAGAGATGTGGCTTTGCATTCCCCAGGACCAAGCAGTGGGCAGTGGACCCACTTGAGAGACTGTGGCTTTGCACTCCACAGGACCAAGCAGTGGGCATGGAACTCCCACGAGGAGCAGTGGCGTCGTCCGTTCATCTGGCTGAGATGCCCCCCCACCCTTCCCCCTGAGGTGCTGGTGTTTTTTTCGACCTGCTGCCCCTGCAGTGTTCTCTCCATTTTGAGGCAGGTGTCATGTGTGGGCCTCGCCCATGCTTTTTGGGACCACTGGTATACGGACATTTAATGGAACAGTATACGAACTTGTGTACTTGCTGTAAATATATGTATATACTGATGATTTTAAGTTATCTTGGCCTATCTGAATTTTTGATTATTACACTTGTCATTTCATTTGGTCCTTGCGTTTTTCTAGGGGGTGACGGGGTGAAAATGTAATGTTGATGCATGTGTTTGTGTGTATGGTGTTGTGGGTGAGGGTGGGTGTGGGGGTGTTGCGTATTGCGTGTGTGTGTGTCACTCTCTTTTTCCTCCCCCCCTCCCCTGCGTGCTAGGTGTAGTACTCACTGTGGTCATTGCCAGCGTCTTTGATGTCCTTGGTAGATGAAGAGGTAGACCAACATGGGCAGGACCTGTAACTCTGGCTCCATGGCATCCTGGTTCCTCATTGGGTGTCGAAAGGTGAGTGGTTTCCATTCCAAGTACTATTTCTGCCGTGCTTTTAAAGGCGTTGGTACCGTCCCGGAAACGCTGGCGGATTGGTGCCTTGTAATAGTGTGGGCGGTACATTGTCTTCTGCCTGTCTGCTGGCGGTTACCGCCGCGGTGTTTGTTTCTACCACCGTGGCAGTCAGAATGTTAAAGTGGCTGTCTTTGTTGCCAGTTTCCGCCATGGTCGTGATTCCATTTTTTTTACCGCCGGCCTGTTGGCGGTATTACTGCCGCTTTATTACCAACCGCCAGGGTTGTAATCAGGGCCTTAGTTACTATAATAATTTATCACAAAAGAGTGAACCGGTTTCTTAGTACATTTAAAATAATCACATAGGAAATCTTAAAAACAGTAAGAATGTACATTGCTAAAAATGAGATTAAAATGAACATTTCTAACATGGTTAAAATGTCATTTAACAACCTAACACCCATAACCTATTTCTATTTGCTACCCTAGGAAAGCAGATAGTACAGCAACCTGCAGACTAGGGTTTCTTCGATAGGAAGCATTGTTCTGCATACCTTGTTGACAGCTTGTGCTGTCGTTATCAGAAGAGTCACGGAGGAAGTGTTCGCTGCAAAGGCAAACACACGCTGCTTTAATAGCTCTTCTTGGGAACTCAGCTCGTATCAGTTCGTTTTTCCCTCATTGTAGTGAATGGCCTCCATCGACTAGAGTGAGGAGACTCTATTTTAATTTATAAAGTCCCCTTAAGTAACAGATACCTCAAGTTTGGTATCAAATGAATTGTTATAATGAATCCCACAACTTACAATTGTTGGATTTAATATAACTTGTCCAGGTAAAGAGTTTTGAACTTTACCAAAAAAGTTGCCAGCTTCAGTCCTGTAGTGTTGCTCTTCTCTGATTGGCCAGCCTCTGGCAGCCTGGGGGAGGAGATCTTCCTTCAGCAGATGGGGAAGCAGGAAGGGGAGGTCTGTCAAACTGGTCTCCAAAGGCAGGGAAGGACATTTGGAGCAATCCAGCACCTCCCTCACATTCTGCAAACCCAGACAATTAGGTGCTCCCTTGATTCAATTAGGAGAGGGGTGTGTTTAGGATTTGTAGGCACACCAGTGGGTGGGCTTAGCCAGATGTAACCTCCAAAAATCATTTTTAGCCATGATGGATTTTTGAGGAATGTTGCTCCATGGGATTGATTTTAGCCACATTTCCCAGGAAGCAGTCATCATAGGGCAAAGGACCCTGCACCTGATTGGAGAACTAGGACCACCCTGTTTTTCACCTAGGAGCAAGGATAAAACTGGCAGATCTGCACCCACACCTCAGATCCCAACCAGATCCCTACAAGGAAGAACTACAGGAGAAGAAGGACTGCCCTGATTGACTCCTGGCCTGCAACTGGACACTGCACTCTGGAGGACTGCACCAGCTGCACACTTGGGCTTCACCACAAGAAGGACTTTGCCTGGCTCCAACTGGTTCAAGGAGGGACTTCCTGTTCGCTACATGTGAAAAATTGCTAACCAGAGTCCCCTACACCAACTCCTGAAGAAACTGACCAGCTGACCACTGTCCATTTGTCAATTTGGAGTTTGCCCCAGGTGCATTCTTGGAATTTTAGTCTGCATCCTCAAGGAGCATCTCAGAGCTTCTGGAACCTTGGGGTGAGCTATGGACCTCACAAGAACCTTAAAAGAACATCTGGGAGAAGATCCAAAGTTCGGAGAAGTTTGGAGAACGTTTTGAAAAAAGCTCCATAAAGGGACTGACCCGCTGTGGCAACTCTAGCTGGTTTGCCTCAACCGTGACCCAGCCTGACTTGCAGGTTCGTCCCTGTGAAGAAAATCTCCAAAAAAAGTGACTCAGTCCAAACGTAGGAAGTTGACTGGGACCTCCCATGCAGTGTATCAGAAGAGGGCTCCAAGGACTTCGGATCAAGATTCAGGTTTGCCCTGGTCGAAGGATTTTCATCTCGAAAAAATGTCTAAGTCCAAAGGTAAAAATCTCCACCGAGGGCTCACGCGATTCGAATCCGAGGAAGAGTTCTATGAGGTTGGATTGGTCTGGCAACTTGGTCCCGCTGAAGGAAATCTTCAAGAAAACGAATAAGTCCGAAGGTAAACTTTTGACCGAGGCCTCCTCCGGGCTGCAGCCGAACAGGGCTCCATCGCAGTCGGCCTTAAACTTTGCCCTAGTCGAGGTGCGACCAGATGACCAGATTGTCGACTTCGTTTCTAAGCACAAAAAGCATTAATTCTTCAAAAATTCATATTTCCAGTTCCCTTTATCCGATTTGATGGTGTCATTTTAAAGTTAAAAATATGTGCTATGTTTATACTTTGGTTTTGGATTTTTAAACTGTTACCTGTGTTTTATTTAATTACTGTTTTGTGATATTTGAATGTCATCTAAGTTAAGCCTTGCCACTCTTTCCCAATCTACCAAGGGTTGAGCTAGGTTTAATTTATTGAGACCTAACTGGACGTAAGTGGAGGCTAGTGGCCTATTGCTAAGTGTAGGTATTTACCTGCCCTTACCAATAACCCATTTTCCAATACAGGCCCACTATGTTTTTGTCCTCTAACATATTTTGTCGGTTATTGCCAAAGTTCATTTAATTAATTTTCCTTTCATTTCTTTTCAGCTCCCTGCTTCTCTTTGACTATGGCTGTAGAATTTACTTTGTACAATTTTTGTATCAAATGCTGTTCTTCTCAGGCATCGGAATGCAGTTGGTACAAGGTCCAGAACTCTGTAGTTCATTAGGGATGACACATTGTACCACTTCAAACTGGTTGTGAAAGTGCAGACAGTGGACCTGCATCTCATTTCTGTTTTGACTGTATAAATGTCAGAGCCACTGTTGTGCTAGTTCCAAGTTCTCTTTGATCAAGGAAGGGAGTGCTCTTCAGTGGACTGATCTTTAACTACGGTTGACATCCAGCATCCCAAAAGTGTGGGGATGTCACCTGAAATCTTTCTTTGCTGGAAGAAGCTATTCCTCTGACCTGGACGCCTAGAAGCCAGCTAGCCACTGAAAGAAGTAATAAGCCTGTCCATCCTGAAAGAGGTGCGAATATTTAGGGAGTGCCAGAAGTAACTTGACCATTGTGGTGTATGGGTCTGCTAACGAAGACTGTGGAGAGGTATTTGCAGGCCCTAGGAACATAGGTATCAGTCTCTCCAAGATCACATTTCCCAGCAGAAATCACAGAAAGTGTTCATTGCCTCTCTGCCAAAGAACTGTGACTGAGGCGGACGTTGATGCTGTGATCTGAGATGTGCTGAATGGAATATTGTCACTTTAACAAGAGTGTTTTGCAGCTGAAGGTGGTGCTGTGCCAAGCCAGACTGTGCCTGAACTGGACAGCGCTGCTGCAACAAAGAACTTTGCTTGAGATGAATTCGAAGAGCACACCAGTGGATGCCGATTGTTGCTGTGACCCTTGACCACATGGCAGCCATTGTACCATATTATGAGAACCAGAAGTGGGTAAAACTCCTGCTGTGAGTTTTCACTGACATCTTATGACTGCGCTCATCAGAAAGGATGTTGGACATTCTACTCCTACACAACCACATCTCAAGCTGAGGCTAGAGGTGGCATGTCTCCTCCCAAGAGTGTGAGAGAAGAGAAACAAAAGTTGTAGGTCTCCCCTGGCTGCCAAAAGAAATGCACAGAAATTAGACTGAACCAAAGAGCACTTTATTGAACAGAACACTAACATACTGATAATGGGTAATCTGCACCTGATCTTGGATACATACCTATAATCCACTCTAAACCTCAGAGGGACATATCTAGACTCAAAAGTGGAAGAACAGCTAGAAAGCAGGATGAGGTGAACAGAATCAAAGGCACAGTAACCCAAGCACTAGTTTTTTTTTTTTGTACCTGTTCTCTGTTCCTGTGTTGTATTGCTTTTTAAGTGTGGAAATTGGATTACCATACTTTTCTTTTCCAAAGTAAAGCACAGTATTAATCAATCAGTTATTGTGCTGATGGCTGATTGTTGAGTTCAGAGTTGGTTCATGCCTACACTAAGGCCCTCATTACAACCCTGGCGGTCGATGACAAAGCGGCGGTAATACCGCCAACAGGCCGGCGGTAACAAAAATGGAATTACGTCCATGGCGGAAACCGCCAACACAGACAGCCACTTTAACACTCCGACCGCAATGGAGGTAGAAACAAACACCGCGGCGGTTACCGCTAACAGACAGGCGGAAGACAAAGTACTGCCCACACTATTACAAGGCACCAATCCGCCAGCTTTTCCGGGGCAGTACCAATGCCATCATAAGCACAGTCTTTGGAAGGGAAACCACTTACCTTTCGACACTCAACGAACAACCAGGACGCCATGGAGCCCGAGTTACAGGTCCTGCCGATGCTGGTCTACCTCCTCATCTACCAGGAACATCAAAGACGGTGGCGACGATAACGGTGAGTACTGCACCTAGCACACCAGGGATGGGAGGAGGGAAAAGAGAGTGACCCACGCATGCAACACCTGCACCCCCACCCACAACAACACACACACATATGCAATCACATCACAGATACACCCGTAACCCCCTGGAATAACGCAAGGACCAAATGAAATGAGTTTCACGAGTATAATAATTGAACAATCAGATAGCCCAAGATGGTCCTTGGCTTCAGTAGATGGCACACTGGCAGCCCTGATGGGTACCCCCTTCGATCCTCCCGGACTTGCAGGGACCACAGTAGACGACGATATGGTGGCTGAGGTGCTGGTCTGGGCTCTAGACAACCTGGCCCTGGGGAAGGACGGGGGGAGGTTTAGGAAAGAGGTCAATGTTAGCCAGGAAATGTTTTTTAGACACACTGGGACGGGAAGATGGAGGGGTTTTGGGAGTGGAGGAAGAGGTGGTGGTTGTACGAGGTGTACATCTTCTGAGTTTTGGTGAAGGTGCAAGGGTTGGAGGCTGTTGTGAGGTGGATGGCTGTTGAGTGGGTGTGTGCTGGTGTTTGTGTACTTTGGGAGGAGGGCTCACAGACACACTGGGAGAGGACACAGGAGACATGTGAATGGTAGTGGGGGTGGTGATTGCACGTGAGCGGTGTGTGGTGATAGGGGTGCTGGTGATGGAGGTAGTGGCTGAGGATGTAGTGCATGCAGGCGTGAGTGGAGACGAGATTGGGAGGGAGGTGGAGGATGTGGAGGAGGGGGACACAGTCGAGGAAGTGGATGTTGGTGTGTCTGCATGGGGATGGTGCTTGCGTGAGCGCCTGTGGGATATGTGGTGCTTATGTTTGCCTGAGCCACTTTTGTGTGTTGATGTGTGTGCATGCTGGTCTGATGGTGTGCTTGGGATAGGCTGAGGTAGAGGTGATTGGGTCTGGGTAGTGGATGTTGGAGGGGGGAAGCTGGACACATGGACAATGGCTGCCATCAGTGCTGATGCCAGAGCCTGAAATGCTCTCTGTTGGGCCGCCACGCCAGAATGAATGCCCTCCAGGTATGCATTTGTTTCCTGCAAATGCCTCTCAACACCCTGGATGGCATTCAAAATGGTTGAATGCCCAACAGTGAGGGATCTCAGGAGATCAATAGCCTCCTCACTGAGGGCAGCAGGGCTGACTGGGGCAGGGCCTGAGGTGCCTGGGGCGAAGGAAATGCCCAGCCTCCTGGGTGAGCGGGCATGGGGAACACGCTGGGAGGCTACTGGGACGGCGGTGCTGGTAGGGGGGCGCTGGCTGTACCTGTTGTTGCAGTGGGCACAGAGGTGCCCACCACCGCAAGGGAACTCCCATCAGAGGAGGAGCCGCTGTCACTGGTGTCCCCTCGTGTCCCCATCGTGGAGCTCCCCTCGCCCTCCGACCCACTTGTGCCTTCAGACTCTGTAAATTCACCCTCCTGGGTCATGTGGGTTGCAGCTCCCTCCTGCCTCTGTGCCACTGCTCCTCCGCCAGATGATGCTAATGCACACAAGGACAGGGTGACAAAACAAAAAGGTGGGGAAAGACAGAGAAGACACATGATCAATGCCAGAAACACCACTACCGTTGGCAGACACAACACACAGGGAGCAGCCCTATGCACTAGGCCATGCACTAACAGTTCGTAGGAAAATCACCTGCCTGTGGTGGAATATGCCTAACACCATTTGCTGCACACCTGGAACCCACAGGAGCCTGACTAGTTGTAGATGGGCACTACCACTTTTGGGGTTGGAGTGCCACAGAACCTGCCTAACAAGGGACCTACCCTAGCAAGTTTGTCCTGGCCTAGGGGAACCCACAGCCCACATCCCCCACCCAGACACCTCGTAAAGCGCACAGAGTCAGCTGAATGAGATTGAACCCACCCCCTTGTGGCTGCTGTGATGCCCTCAAGCGCCCATCCAACTCCGGAAATGCCACCACCAGGATCCGGAACATCAGGGTGGTCATGGTGCGACGGGCACCCATTCCATGTTGGGAGGCCATCCCCAGCTGGGCCTCCGCCGTCTTCTTGCTAGAGCGGCGCAGGTTCTCCCATCTCTTGCGGCAGTGCATGCTCTGTCTATGTTAGACCCAAAGGGTCCGCACTTCCTTTGTGATGGCATGCCAAATACCCTTCTTCTGGTGGGCGCTGACCTAGAGGAAAGGTAAAGGAGGAAAGGAAATTACTCTCCCGGCCGGCCCATCATACTCATTGCCCACCAGTTCCCACCCATGCCCTGACACACATACACTCACCATCCTCACATGCAGGCCTCAGACCACCCCCAACATGTCTCTTCCATCCACACCACTCCATACATTCATTTCTCACGCATCATGCTCACAGTGTACTCACCTGTTTGTCTGGAGGACCGTAGAGTAGCATGTACTGGGGGAGGACCCCATCCACTAGTCTCTCTAACTCCTCCGAAGTGAAGGCAGGGCCCCTTTCCCCAGACACTGTAGCCATTGTCGCTTCCAGACTCAGGTCACAGCAGCACTTGCAGTGTAGGTCCTCTCCTGTTGAAGGTCAGGTATCAAGTGAGTGAACAGATATAAAATGGCGGTCATGTCCACGGCGGTGCGTACCGTCACCTCCGGCGTACATCGTCATTGGCTCCTGGAACACATAGGGCCCAATGATAACCAATGCTGAATTGCTTGGCGGTCTTTGACGCCTACTGCGACGCTGCACAACGCCAGCACAGTCACCTCATTTCCCCTTGTCCCTCCTTACAGGTCAGGCAGCCACCATTTCAGGGTGGCACATGGAAGGACACCTAACTGCGTCACAGCACATTTGGGCACAAATACAGACAGACAACGCCACACACCGATTTACTCACATTAGTGCAAAAACCCTTGTGCAACCTATGTGGTTCATGACCGTCTGCTCACCATTCTCCTCCATAGTACCCATCTGCTGGGGCAGATGATGAGATGGGGTCATCCTCCGGTGTACAGACCACTGGTGGACCTGTCAACAATGGAAGACAGACACATCATTATCACCTACAGAATTGATCGTGCCACAATCCAAGAACTGTGTGCCCAATTGGAGCCAGACCTGATGTCAGCTATCCGCCATCCCACAGGTATCCCCCCTCTAGTGCAGGTCCTGTCAGTGCTCCATTTCCTGGCCAGTGGTTCCTTTCAAACAACAGTGGCCATGGCGTCAGGGATGTCTCAGCCAATGTTCTCTAACGTGTTGTCCAGAGTGTTGTCTGCCCTGCTGAAACACATGCGCAGCTACATCGTTTTCCCCCAGGTGGAGGATTTGCCCACAATGAAAGCTGACTTCTATGCCCTGGGACATATACCCAACATCATTGGTGCCATTGATGGTACACATGTGGCATTTGTCCCCCCCCCCGCGGGAATGTACAGAAATCATAAAAGCTACCATTCAATGAATGTGCATATGGTGTGTTTGGCAGACCAGTACATCTCTCATGTGAATGCCAACTATCCTGGCTCTGTGCAAAACGCTTACATTTTGAGGAATAGCAGCATCCCTTATGTGATGGGCCAACTCCAGAGGCACCATGTGTGGCTAATAGGTGAGCCCAAGGTCCCCACAGAGTATGAATAGGTGTCTGGGTATAGGG
The DNA here is from genome assembly GCF_031143425.1 of Pleurodeles waltl. Taxonomy (NCBI): domain Eukaryota; kingdom Metazoa; phylum Chordata; class Amphibia; order Caudata; family Salamandridae; genus Pleurodeles; species Pleurodeles waltl. The sequence continues at coordinate 998,150,917 of NC_090437.1, forward strand.
TAGTCCCTAAGGGTTGGTGTATGTCTAACAGATATCCCTCGACATTTACAGGTGACTCTGGTTACCCCAAACTCTCATGGCTACTGACCCCAGTGAGGAATGCCAGGACAAGGGCAGAGGACCGCTACAATGAGGCACATGGGCGAACTAGGCGTATTATTGAGGGGACTTTCGTCCTCCTGAAGGCCAGATTCCAGTGCCTCCATCTAACACGTGGCTCCCTATACTACTCACTGAAGAAGGTGTGCAAGATAATCGTGTCATGCTGCATGTTGCACAACCTGGCATTGCAACAACAGGTGTCTTTTCTGCAGGAGGATGGCCCTGATATTGGTCTTGTGGCAGCTGTTGAGCCTGTGGACAGTGAGGAAGAGGAGGCAGAGGAAGAAGATATTGACAACTGAAACAACATCATCATGCAATACCTCCAGTGAGACACAGGTAGGAGACTGGCACAGCTCACCTCATATCTGACTACTGTAGGACATTGTATAAGTCAGCCTTTTTAACCTCTGTGTATGGACCCTGACAGTTCACTTTGGCTTTCCTTTTCACAGATCTGGGTACCACATTCTGACTTTTGCTATGTTTACTGCTGCCCAACACCTGTCATATTTGGTATGTGCAAATGAACATTTACATTGGTATTTGTCTAAGAGGTTGTAAAAATACATTGGTGAAAATACAGACTGACTCCAGATTGTTTTGTGATTCAAGGGTGTTTATTTAAGTGCTAATAAGTAGAGGGGGATGTGCAATGGGCTGGGGTGATGGTTGAGGGATATCCATTGTGAAGTCCAGTCTCTTTGTATCACAGGTGCATTATCCAATGGGGCATAGGAAGGGGAGTAATGGCAGTTCAAGGTGGTCAGGGTGACAGAGTGGGACAGAAGGATGACAATCAGTAGAGTCTTATTTCCTGGCGGGGGTCTTGGCAATGTTCTCTGTCTTGTGCGTGGATCACAGATACCATTTGCGGGGTGGTTCTCCTTCTGCAGGGGGTGGGGTGCTGGTGGCCTGTTGGTCCTGTGGCGGGACAACCTGTTCACTAGCGACGGCGGACGTGGAAGGCTGTTCATCGTTCGGGCTGGTGTCAGGGGCCCTGTGGTATGCCACTGTCTGCCTCATGTTGTTGGCCATGTCTGCCAGCACCCCTGCAATGGTGAACAGGGTGGTATTAATGGACTTCAAGTCCTCCCTGATCCCCAGGTACTGTTCCTCCTGCAGCCGCTGGGTCTCCTGAAACTTGGCCAGTACCGTGCCCAGGTCTCCTGGGAATGGTGGTATGCTCCCATGATGTTGGAGAGTGCCTCGTGGAGAGTGGGCTCCCTGGATCTGTCCTCCATCCTGTCGCACAGCACTCCTCCCAGTTTCCCTGTTATCCTGTGCCTCTGTCCCCTGAACCGTGTGCATACTGCCACTGACCCTAGGTCCCTGATCATCCTGTGTTTGTGGAGTTTCCTGGGGTCCCTGTAGTGGTGGACACACTGCTGATTGACGTGTCCTGGTGACAGTGGCATGGGCCCGCGGGGTGGGTGCTGTGGTGGGGTTTTCTGAGGGGGGAGGTTCTGTGGTGGTTTCGGACTGTGGCAGGATAACCGACTGTCCAGAGGTCCCTGATGGGCCGGGCTTGTCATCTTGATCCAGGCGTGCAGAGCTGCTGTCGTCACTGTGGGCTTCTTCTGTGGGGGGACTGGATATGGCTGGCACCTCCTGTCCGGTGACATTGGGTAGGGGTCCTGTTGGGGTGTAAATGCATTGTTATTGTATTTGTGTGTGCCATCTTGTGCATTGGGTGTGTTTCCCTCTACTACTGTGCTTGCATTATCGCCATAGCCCTTGTGTGAGTGGTGATTGTGTGCCCTGGGTGAGTCTCTCCCTTGGACGTGCTGTGGTGATGGGTGTCCATGCAGCTCTGTGATGGGTGTCCATGCATTGGTGTTGTATGCAGGACTTAGTATTGGGATGTGTGGGTTGTGATAGTGGGGTATATGTGAGGTGTTGGAGTGATGGGGTGAGGGAAGGGGTAGGAGCTTGTGATGGCATGCAGGTAGGGTGGGTGATACAGTAGTAAAGAATTGACTTACCAGAGTCCAGTCCTCCTGCTGCTCTTGCGAGGCCCTCCGGATGCATGATCTCCAAGACTTGCTCCTCCCTTGTTGTTAGTTGTGGGGGAGGAAGTGGGGGTCCACTGACATTCCTCTGTACGGCTACCTGGTGTCTGGATACCACGGAACGTACCTTTCCCCGTAGGTCGTTCCACCTCTTCCTGATGTCATCCCGTGTTCTTGGATGCTGTCCCACTGCGGTGACCCTGTCGACAATTCTCCACAATAGCGCCATCTTCATAGCAATGGAGGTCTGCTGCACCTGTGATCCGAATAGCTGTGGTTCTACCCGGATGATTTCCTCCACCATGACCCTGAGCTCCTCCTCAGAAAACCTGGGGTGTCTTTGAGGTGCCATGATGTGGTGTGGGTGATGTGTGAGGTGATGGTTGATGGTTGATGTGATGTGTGGGGTGATGTGTTGGAGTGTGTTCTTTGAGGTGCTTGGATGGTGTATGAGTGATGGTGTTGTGTGCCTCTGGATGCTAGGGTTGTCGAAGCTTTTCTGTCTCTCTGCTTCTTCAAAAATTGTCATTTTAAGGGGCTGTGGGTAATGTGGATGTTTATTTTATAGTGGTGTAAGTGTGTGGGTGTGGTGTGTGTATGTGTGTCAGGTGTGTGTAGTTTGAATTGTCCAATGTGGTTGTGTTTTGTAAGTGTGTGTGTATTTTGAGCGCGGCGGTGTGTACTGCCAATGGATTACCGCGGTTGAAGGACCGCCGCGTTGATTCGTGGGTCGTGATAGTGTGGGCTTATTCCTGTTGGCGTAACGGTGTGGGTTTTGGTACCACCAGTTTGTCACTGACCTTTGGTGTGGTGGACTTGTGTGGGTGTCTGTATAGTGGAGGATTTCTAAGTGTGTGGCATAATACCCTTAGCAGATTTCCACTGCGGACACGGTATATTGGCGGCCGTCAGCACGGTGTTCAGCAGGATTTAAGTATGTAACTGCATGCCATTGCTACCAATTAGAGTCAAGTGCTGAAGGGGTTGTACTTGTCCCAGTTTGCAGAGCCATAGCCCAGGACATTAGATGCAAACAATCCCACTGCTTAAGGTTGAGGCTAGCGCCTTTGCTTGCCATGTGGCTCCCCCAAAGGTGTCTAAAATTTAACATAATCAGACAGTCTCCCAATGTGTTCCAGAAGTATCTCTGGGTAATGTCTTCAATGTATATCTCCTATCTCTGGACCAGAACACTGAATCTTATGACATTGATTCCATAAGAGGGATAATGACATACAGCTAGTTAGGTATTGCCACTGAAGGAATAACATGTTTCTTTCAACACCTCCAATGCGAGAATTCTGAACTTGTGGACAGCAGACACTTCTGGTCAATTGTCTTTGACCCCATTGATCACACTTCATGTTTCTCTTTCCTGTCAGATTGTGCCAAGACCTGTGGAACAGCTCTTGAAATGGTCTTGTCCGTTTAGGACAACAAGACTTGTCAGATCAAGCTAAGAACATTCTACTTCAAAATAGATTCTAATACTGTGGTTCAGACATATGTGCACTTCGCTTTTTCTTTTCAATGTAGACATCCCACCTCTGGCTCACATCCTTAAATCTTATAGCAATACATTTCATAAGCTGATGTTACACAGATGCATCTGTACATGCACAAGGCTCCAGGATAAGCATAACATTTGGATGCATCAAAACACATCAAAGACAGAAATCCTCGATGTGAGACTAATAAATATTTCTAGCTTTTATTAAAGCTGCTCTAAAACCATATACTGCCATCAGTCCATCCAGAAAGGGCAGAACATAGAGGTCAAATAGTGTTGTACCAAGGTACACAACAATAGTCACAAAAGTCCATTCCTTGTTGTGTTGTAGCAATCACAGTTCAAACTACACATAAGTGTTCCTTAAAGGTTTAATTCATCCAATGCATCACGAACCCAGAGATAAAACAGCCTAGAGGTCACATCTGATGCCAAACTAATCCTTGTTCTCTAAGCTAAAAAGGCACTCAAATCATTTATTGTTATTTGCACTTATTACAAGTCCCAGAACATGGCCACTTGAACAACTTAAATTAGCAACATTTGGGCTAGACTACTGCAACACAATAACTGTGGTACTTCGCTCAAGGAGCGAAGGTGTTTCAGAAATATTATATAAACTTAGATTGGTTGTCTTGAAGCATTTTACCACCCATCTGCCAAATAATATGCAATTTAGAGGAAGAAAGGCTTAAAAAAAGTAACTCCAAACAGATTTATGGCTTAAGCAGAGTTCCTGAGTTTTAGAGACACACAGAACAACCATCTGTTCCTGACTTTGTATAGTCTATGCACACTCTGAGGTGATTCTAAGACTTGCTACCATCATTGCCTCTGCCAGAGCAGGAGCTTCTGCATCACAAACAAGAGCAAAGCCAACTAACCCTACATTTACTCCTTTCCACAACTTTTTTAATGTCTCTGCAGTAATGGAAACACGGATAAGTACACGTGATCATGGAAATGTTTACATAAAGCAGGTGCCCTGTATACAGAAGCAGCCAGAGAAGAATGAATGTTCACTGATTAGAATAAGTAAATGTTTTTACTAACCAAAACTAACTTTGTAGTGTAGAAACGATGAAGATGGACACAATAATAGATATATTAGGTAATTAATTGAGGATTTAGTCAAGAACAAACTATTTTGAATGAGTATTTATCCCGTGGCCCACCTAACCAGGAAAGTTGCTCTACCTAACGGACACACCGGACGTAGCTCTATAACCAGTTCTTTTATGTGTCCAATCCCCTCTTAGTTTTTCAAATCACTATTTCTATTGCACAATATACTGCGTTTCCAAGCTGCATAATTCTAGCACGAAAGTGGTTATTTAAGGTTTCATTCAAATGTTGTGCATGTTGGAGCCTATTCACTAAGGTACATTTAGATGTGCAAATTTACTCATGAATAAATGTATTCTTACACCGAGGAGTAAGTTGACTCCTTTTTGCTATTCACCTTTTCAGAGTGTAAAGTTTCCCCTAGACATGAATGTCTTCACCCCTCGACCTTAGAGGATGAAGTTTTCTAAAAGGTAATTTGCCACAGTAAAGTTATTATTAGTAACATTACAGCTTTATTTTATCTTCTGCACACCTGGCTAAGAGCACTGAAAATGGAGGGGAGACCTGCGTAAGCAGAATGGAAACCTTTGCATGGAAGGGAATAGTAAAATAACATATACCTGACCTAAGTCACACACCTGACACCTGTTCACTTCCAACCACATTAATACTATGACACCCTAGGTTAGATGTTTCTTCTCTTGTGGTTAATTATCCTGCATCCACAAGGAAACATATTCTGGCTGAAGGATCAAATCTGAAATCTGAAGAGGAAGATAAAGTTCACTTAGGGGGAGATAGCCCATGTTGTTAAATAGGTGGTCTAACACTACAAAAACACTACATTAACTGCCATCATTCACCTTCAATGTGACACTGAAGGCAGTCTTATAGCAGGAGATCACAGATCCAGCAAACATATTGGGGAGGAGGTCCGCACTGCAGGAAAGTAGCCTCTTTCTAGCCTTGTTACCCCCACTTTTGGCCTGTTTGTGAGTATATGTCAGAGTGTTTTCACTGTCTCACTGGGATCCTGCTAGCCAGGGACCAGTGCTCATAGTAAAAACCCTATGTTGTAAGTGTTTTTGTTATGTGTCACTGAGATCCTGCTAGCCAGGACCCCAGTGCTCATACGTTTGTGGCCTGTATGTGTTCCCTGTGTGATGCCTAACTGTCTCACTGAGGCTCTGCTAACCAGAACCTCAGTGGTTATGCTCTCTCTGCTTTCCAAATTTGTCACTAACAGGCTAGTAACTAAATTTACCAATTCACATTGGCATACTGGTACACCCATATAATTCCCTAGTATATGGTACTGAGGTACCCAGGGTATTGGGGTTCCAGGAGATCCCTATGGGCTGCAGCATTTCTTTTGCCACCCATAGGGAGCTCTGACAATTCTTACACAGGCCTGCCAGTGCAACCTGAGTGAAATAACGTCCACGTTATTTCACAGCCATTTACCACTGCACTTAAGTAACTTATAAGTCACCTATATGTCTAACCTTCACCTGGTGAAGGTTGGGTGCAAAGTTACTTAGTGTGTGGGCACCCTGGCACTAGCCAAGGTGCCCCCACATTGTTCAGGGCAAATTCCCCGGACTTTGTGAGTGCGGGGACACCATTACACGTGTGCACTACACATAGGTCACTACCTATGTATAGCGTCACAATGGTAACTCCGAACATGGCCATGTAACATGTCTAAGATCATGGAATTGTCACCTCAATATCATTCTGGTATTGGGGGGACAATTCCATGATCCCCCGGGTCTCTAGCACAGTACCCGGGTACTGCCAAACTGCCTTTCCGGGGTCTCCACTGCAGCTGCTGCTGCTGCCAACCCCTCAGACAGGTTTCTGCCCTCCCGGGGTCCAGGCAGCCCTGGCCCAGGAAGGCAGAACAAAGGATTTCCTCTGAGAGAGGGTGTTACACCCTCTCCCTTTGGAAATAGGTATGAAGGACTGGGGAGGAGTAGCCTCCCCCAGCCTCTGGAAATGCTTTGATGGGCACAGATGGTGCCCATCTCTGCATAAGCCAGTCTACACCGGTTCAGGGATCCCCCAGCCCTGCTCTGGCACAAAACTGGACAAAGGAAAGGGGAGTGACCACTCCCCTGACCTGCACCTCCCAGGGGAGGTGCCCAGAGCTCCTCCAGTGTGTCCCAGACCTCTGCCATCTTGGAAACAGAGGTGTTTGGGGGACACTGGACTGCTCTGAGTGGCCAGTGCCAGCAGGTGACGCCAGAGGCTCCTTCTGATAGGCTCTTACCTCTCTTGGTAGCCAATACTCCTAACCTGGTAGCCAAACTCTGCTTGGGGGAATTCTTCAGATAACAAATGCAAGAGCTCACCAGAGTTCCTCTGCATCTCCGTCTTCACCTTCTACCAAAGGATCGACCGCTGACTGCTCAGGACGCCTGCAAAACCGCAACAAAGTAGCAAGACGACTACCAGCAACATTGTACCGCCCAATCCTGCCGGCTTTCTCGACTGTTTCCAGGTGGTGCATGCTCTGGGGGTAGCCTGCCTTCACCCTGCACCAGAAGCTCTGAAGAAATCTCCCGTGGGTCAACAGAATCTTCCCCCTGCTAACGCAGGCACCAAAAGACTGCAACACTGGTCCTCTGGGTCCCCTCTCATCCTGACGAGCGTGGTCCCTGGAACACAGCAACACTGTCCAAGTGACTCCCACAGTCCAGTGACTCTTCAGTCCAAGTTTGGTGGAGGTAAGTCCTTGCATCTCCACGCTAGACTGCAAAGCTGTGTACTGTGTGATTTGCAGCTGCTCTGGCTTCCAGGATTTCCTTGATGCACAGCCAAGCCTGGGTCCCCTGAACTCCATCCTGCAGTGCACAACCTTCTGAGTTGTCCTCCGGCGTCGTGGGACTCCCTTTTGTGACTTCGCGTGGTTTCCGGTTCACTTTTCTTCTAAGGGCCTGTTGGGGTACTTCTGCGGGTGCTGCCTGCTTCTGTGAGGGGTCCTTGAGTTGCTGGGCGCCCCCTCTGTCTCCTCATCCAAGTGGCGACATCCTGGTCCCTCCTGGGCTACAGCAGCACCCAAAAACCTCTACCGCAACTCTTGCAGCTAGCAAGGCTTGTTTGAGGTATTTCTGCGTGGGAACACCTCTGCAAGCTTCATCGCGACGTGTGACATCCGTCTTCCAAAGGAGAAGTCCCTAGTCCTCTTCTTTCTTGCAGAACCCCAAGCTTCTTCCAACGGCTGGCAGCTTCCTTGCATCTTCAGCTGGCATTTCCTGGGCTCCTGCCCACTCTCGACACTGTCGCGACTATTGGACTTGGTCCCCTTGTCTTACAGGTACTCAGGTCCGGAAATCCACTGTTGTTGTATTGCTGGTGTTAGTTCTTCCTGCAGAATCCCCCTATCACGACTTCTGTGTTCTCTGGGGGTAGTAGGTGCACTTTACACCTACTTTTCAGAGTCTTGTGGTGGGGTATTTTTCTAACCCCCACTGTTTTCTTACAGTCCCAGCGACCCTCTACAAGCTCACATAGGTTCGGGTCCATTCGTGGTTCGCATTCCACTTTTGGAGTATATGGTTTGTGTTGCCCCTATACCTATGTGCTCCTATTGCAACCTATCGTAATTCTACACTGTTTGCATTACTTTTCTTGCTATTACTTACCTAATTTTGGTTTGTGTACATATATCTTGTGTATATAACTTATCCTCTTACTGAGGGTACTCACTGAGATACTTTGGCATATTGTCATAAAAATAAAGTACCTTTATTTTTAGTAACTCTGTGTATTGTGTTTTCTTATGATATTGTGCATATGATACAAGTGGTATAGTAGGAGCTTTACATGTCTCCTAGTTCAGCCTAAGCTGCTTTGCCATAGCTACCTTCTATCAGCCTAAGCTGCTAGAAACACCTCTTCTACACTAATAAGGGATAACTGGACCTGGCACAAGGTGTAAGTACCTCTGGTACCTACTACAAGCCAGGCCAGCCTCCGACACGCACTATGAGGGATATTTTGAAAAAATGTCGAGATGAGTAGAACAGGTGAAAAGAAATCTCTAGGATTTTCATTCAGTCACTCTTCTGAGTAAAGTGGTTGCTTCAACTTGGGCACCTGCCAAAACGACTGACGCATGGTGAGGCTACAAACATCACTTTTAAATACTATTGCATTTTCCATATGGTATTGCTTGGTGGGTCCCCGCCTCAATTCCAAATGAAGTAGATGCACGTGGATTTGTTTCAATACATTGCATCCCAAATGAGATTACTCCTCACTAGAACTGCTCCTGCTCAATGAGATCATGCGAGTCATATCATTTGATATGCGATGAATTACTCAAATCCACGTTCATTTTCCACTTAATTTGGAGACATCCTAATAGGAGACCCTTGTACATGACGAGTGTGTCAAGCCATCATTATTGACACTGAGAGAAATGAATTGCTTTTTGCAATTAACAATGTTTTGTTCTAAAAAAAGGTCAAACAACTCTCTTCCACTCCAGTCCTGATGAAGACCCGGTTAGACGCAAATAAAGCACATGCTTCATTAGAGAATTGAAACATCAATGGCTTTAGATGCTGCTGTACTGTAAGTCCACTTTTCGGACATTCAGGACAGATGAAAATTAGCCTATTTGTTAGGGATTATAAATATGGAAATATTGGGCAGGTCCACAAATGAATCTGAATTGTGTTCTGTTTATTTATGTAGATATATAGTCACTTTTCTTTGATGATCTGCACGAGCACTTTTTTACTTCGCACGTATGGAGCACCTTATTTTGTTACTATATAATTCATTGTTCAATTATTATGAATAATTAATATAATTATATAACTATATGCCAATTACTTAATAACTGAGTTGTTCTGTTCTACATACTTTAGGATTTATTTCTACATATAAGTGAACTATATCAGCAGAAATTGATAATAGAACCGTTTTTGTTTACGTACTACATGATTCCCAACTTCTGAGGAATACAGGGTTACCCCATTGATGATTAACATATAACGTGTCTAGTCTTCATAAAAAGGTGGAATGCATTGTTTTTATCAGGGTGTGCATTGTGGCCACTGCCAGCACAGTGACGACCCATCTTAAGTGTGTCAATGCATGACAGGGATCTTGGGAGTGTCAAAGAACAAAATAAGTTGTACTGTTTGGTGCAGATTTAACTCAATAGTAGAGATCATGTTGGCGATTTCCGTGTTCCAGAACTGTTGTAGCGAAGGACACAACCATGTAAAGTGCATGATTTCTTCAGTTTAGTGGCCAAACCTCCAACAGTCTGACAAATGTTTGGGATTACCTTGCCGTACCTTCTGGGATGTCGAGTGCCAGTTATGCAGCAGTTTATAGAAACTAAACTTCAACCTGGCCTCCCATAGATCTCTATCATCCGTCTCCAGATTATCACACCTGTTGGATTTGAAGTGTACTTCTACTAATTAATTGTGTCACTTTTCCCCCACGAGTAAACTAAATGGTTTGGATTAGAATTTCTCCAATAAGGTTTTGTGTAGGCCTGACATTACCCGTGAGTATGAGCTCCAGCTTTGCAAGTGATCAAGTACTGCTGATTTGGGGAGAATGACAGGCAGCTGTTGTAGTGCCTGTTGCAGATAATGTTTTCAATTGGATGTATTTCATTACGGTTACCTTCCTAGCTGAATTTCAGCTTCTAGTACCACTGACGTTTTAGGTACACCATCTTGTTGGCCTAGGGTGAGAATATTATTGTCTATCCATTTATTCCAGGTAAGTGATGGGTCATTTATTTGGATTGCCTTGATGAACTCAATTGAAGCATTCCCATGCAAATACGAGGAAAAGTAGAACTGTTTATGAGTCAAGATCGAAGTAACGTTTTTAGGATTACTAGATTGGATTTGCCTTCAGGTGAGGTACAGGATACTGCAATCAGCCCGCTGCCCAGTGAGATGTTGCTCTATTATCAGTCACTCAGGTTTTCCAGGATCCTTTAAGAAACAATAAGCTAGCTGTTGTAGGAAAGTACCATGTTGCCTGGCATGTTACCCCCATTTTTACTTGTGTGTATGTTTGTTTTTGCTTGTGTCACTGGGATCCTGCTAGCCAAGACCCCAGTGCTCATAAAGTATGCCCTGTATGTGTTCCCTGTGTGGTGCCTAACTGTATCACTGAGGCTCTGCTAACCAGAACCTCAGTGTTTATGCTCTCTCTGCTTTTAAAATTGTCACTGCAGGCTAGTGACTAATTTTACCAATTCTCATTGGCACACTGGAACACCCTTATAATTCCCTAGCATATGGTACCTAGGTACCCAGAGTATTGGGGTTCCAGGAGATCGCTATGGGCTGCAGCATTTCTTTTGCCACCCATAGGGAGCTCAGACAATTCTTACACAGGCCTGCCACTGCAGCCTGCGTGAAAAAACATTCACGTTATTTCATAGTCATTTTTCACTGCACTTAAGTAACTTATAAGTCACCTATATGTCTAACCCTCCCCTAGTGAAGGTTGGGTGCAAAGTTACTAAGTGTGAGGGCACCCTGGCACTAGCCATGGTGCCCCCATATCATTCAGGGCAATTTCCCCGAACTTTGTGAGTGCGGAGACACCAATAAACATGTGCACTACATATAGGTCAATACCTATATGTAGCGTCACAATGGTAACTCCGAACATGGCCATGTAACATGTCTAGGATCATGGAATTGTCCCCCAATACCATTCTGGTATTGTGGGGACAATTCCATGCATCCCCGGGCCTCTAGCATAGAACCCGGGTACTGCCAAGCTAGCTCTCTGGGGTTTTCCGGGCAGCTGCAGCTGCTGCCAACCCTCAGACAGGTTTCTGCCCTCCTGGGGTCTGGGCAGCCCAGTCACAGGAAGGCAGAACAAAGAATGTCCTCTGAGAGAGGGTGTTACACCCTCTCCCTTTGGAAATAGGTGTGAGGGGCTGGGGAGGAGTAGCCTTCCCCAGCCTCTGGAACTGCTTTGAAGGGCACAGATGATGCCCTCCTTGCATAAGCCAGTCTACACCGGTTCAGGGATCTCCCCAGCCCTGCTCTGGCTCGAAACTGGACAAAGGAAAGGGGAGTGACCACTCCCCTGAACTGCACCTCCCCAGGGGAGGCGCCCAGAGCTCCTCCAGTGTGTCCCAGACCTCTGCCATCTTGGATGCAGAGGTGTGAGGGCACAATGGACAGCTCTGAGTGGCCAGTGCCAGCAGGTGACGTCAGAGACCCCTCCTGATAGGTGCTTACCTCTCTCTGTAGTCAATCCTCCTCTGAGGGCTATTTAGGGTCTCTCCTGTGGGTTTCTCTTGAGGTAATGAATGCAAGAGCTCACCAGACTTCCTCTGCACTTCCCTCTTCGACTTCTGCCAAGGATCGACCGCTGACTGCTCCAGGACGCCTGCAAAACTGCAACAAAGTAGCAAGAAGACTACCAGCAACATTGTAGCGCCTCATCCTGCCGGCTTTCTCAACTGTTTCCTGGCGGTGCATGCTCTGAGGGATGTCTGCCTTCACCCTGCACTGGAAGCCAAGAAGAAATCTCCTGTGGGTCGACGGAATATTTCCCCTGCCAACACAGGCACCAAGCTTCTGCATCACCGGTCCTCTGGGTCCCCTCTCATCCTGACGAGTGTGGTCCCTGAAACACAGGAGCTGGGTCCAAGTGCCTTCGACAGTCCAGTGGCCCTTCTGTCCAAATTTGGTGGAGGTAAGTCCTTGCCTCCCCATGCCAGACAGTAATCCTGTGTACTGCGTGAAGTGCAGCTGGTCGGGCTTCTGTGCACTTTTGCAAGACTTCCTTTGTGCACAGCCTAGCCCAGGTCCCCAGCACTCCGTCCTGCATTGCCCAACTCGCTGAGGAACCCTCCTTTGTTGTTCTGAGTTGACTGTCATCCTCAGATCTTCTGAGTGCATGTTCAGGTTCTTCTGCGGGTGCTGACTGCTTCTGCGTGGGCTCTCTGTGTTGCTGAGTGCCCCCTCTGTCTCCTGCTCCAAGGGGCGACCTCCTGGTCCTTCCTGGGCCCTGACAGCACCCAAAAACCTCAATCGCTACTCTTGCAGCTAGCAAGGCTTGTTTGAGGTCTTTCTGCGTGGAAACAACTCTGCATCCTCTAGCACGCCGTGGGACATCTTCTGACTAAAGGAGAAGTTCCTGGCACCTTCCATTGTTGCAGAATCTTCAGCTTCTTCCACCTGGAGGCAGCCCTTTTGCACCTTCATCCGGGGTTTAGTGGGCTCCTGCCCCCCCAGACACTTGTGTGACTCTTGGACTTGGTTCTCTTCCTTTACAGGTTCTCAGGTCCAGGAATCTGTCTTCAGTGCTTTGCAATCAGTTGTTTTCCTTGCAGAATCCCCTATCTCGACTTTACTGTCTTTCTTGGGTAGTAGGGTAACTTTACTCCTACTTTTCAGGGTCTTGGGGAGGGGTATCTTGGACACCCTTAGTGTTTTCTTACACTCCCAGCGACCCTCTACACATTACACTAGGCCTGGTGTCCATTCGTGGTTCGCATTCCACTTTTGGAGTATATGGTTTGTGTTGCCCCTAGGCCTATTGTCTCCTATTGCATTCTATTGTGTTCTACAGTGTTTGCTCTAACTTTCTAAGTGTATTACTTAGCTGATTTTGGTCTGTGTATATATTTTGTGTATTTTACTTACCTCCTAAGGGAGTATATCCTCTGAGATACTTTTGGCATATTGTCACTAAAATAAAGTACCTTTATTTTTAGTAACTCTGAGTATTGTGTTTCTTATGATATAGTACATATATGATATATGTGGTATAGTAGGAGCTTTGCATGTCTCCTAGTTCAGCCTAAGCTGCTCTGCTATAGCTACCTCTAACAGCCTAAGTTGCTAGAACACCTCTAATCTACTAATAAGGGATAACTGGACCTGGCACAAGGTGTAAGTACCACTAGGTACCCACTATAAGCCAGGCCAGCCTCCTACAGCTGTCCCACGTGATGTGCCTTGTATTAAAGTGCTTTGCATGTCTCCTAGTTCAGCCTAAGCTGCTCTGCTATAGCTACCTCTAACCGCCTAAGCTGCTAGAGCACCTCTAATCTACTAATAAGGGATAACTGGACCTGGCACAAGGTGTAAGTACCACTAGGTAACCACTATAAGCCAGGCCAGCCTCCTACAGCTCTCCTGCGTGATGTGCCTTGTATTAAAGTATAATGTCAGGCAGGCATATTCTGCCCAATTTGGTATCTGATTGCATCTTGTGATCAGGTTTTAGTGCATCCCAGATATAATCCTTATCAAACTGTTTAGTTTAGAGAGTGGGTATTTCAGAAGCAGGGTGCTGTCACCACTTTTATTCTTTGTATTTTTCCCATGAAGTAAGTCACATAAAGCAATCTCCTGTGATTAGTGGAAGACCATTTGGAAACAATTTTGATTTGAATGTATATCTTGAGTCTGTTTGTCAAGACCTTTGCCAGGATTTGCATGCCCATGTTAATCAGTGAGATTGCTTATAGCTACCTCATTGGAGTGATCCATTTCAGGTTTTGAGGGAAGTATTATTGAGACATGTTGAACTCTGGCTGAAGGGGATTTATGTCAAAACTTTGGTGTCAGAAGCAGCTGTGTATTCAAGTTGTAGTATTGAATATGGAAGCCATTTTGCTCTAGAGGTTTCCATGACTGCATATTTTTAAATGCTTCCTGTATTTCTTCTGCTGTGATTTCAGCTTTTAGGAAGTTTGCAGATTATTCATTAAGAGGGGGGAGGGCAAGACAGTCAAATACGTTTGTTTCAATGTGTAGACCTTCAAAATTGTCTTCTAAGAAATGTAGATTTTTATAGAAAGCTGCAAATTCTTCTGTGATCCTTTTTATATTTGTGAGCAATCCTGTTGAAGTTCAAATTGCTGGAATGGAATGGCATGTTTATGCTTACTTTATTTATTGGGCTAGGATTTGGCCTGCTTTTTCCCTTAATTCTTATTGTCTGTGTTATATTCTACTTAATGCTCTCTCCACCATGGAAGTGAATGCAGAGTTTAGATCCAACTTGGCCAATGACAGTTGCTTCAGATTGCTTGTTGATGGTTTTTGATGGCATTGATCTGATATGAGGTGTATCTAGTCTTCCAGTTTTTGTCTCTCTGCATCCATCCTTCTATAATGCAATGATGATTCCTTCATTAATTTGCCTCTTGTGAATGTTTTAATTCCTACCCACAAAGTTTGCAGGGAGTCAATGAACCTTCATTAATCAACAATTTTGTTTGCAGCTGCTGTTTCAGCTTCTCCTTTGCCTGTTGGTCATTGGATTTCCAAACTGGCATTCTCCAGCCTCCTCTCATTGGTCTGGCAAGGTATCTGTCCATCTGTGTAAGGAAAACGTTGAATAGATGGTTGTTGCTAATTTCACGGGAAAAGATTTAAAGCTTCTGATACCAGAAAAGAGTCAATCTGTGATTCCGTATTGTGTGTGTGAGAGTAAAATGTGTACTGTTTTTCCCATTTAGGGAAAAGATGCCATGGATCAAACAATGCCTGATGTTTTTGAAGGCCGTAAAGTGCCTGTCAGCCCTATTTTAGTAATACAGACTGGTTTAGAATTGGGAATTTGGTAATATTCCAAACACCTCCAGCCAGAATCTTAGTGTAACCAAATTCTAAAAGCAGCCTATTCAGCCTTGAGAAATAAGAGTTTGGTCTGTTTAATGGATAGGTGCCTTCTAGGATTATATGAAAGGTTTATATTTTGAGTTTTGCACAGTGTTTAGTTTATAAAATATTGAGTGTCGGTGCCCAATGTATCGCTCAGAAGCCCTTATCTCACTCTTGCAGGTTCCTGCTTTCTTCCCTGTGACAGTTTTCCCCCTTACCTTTCCTCCTTTTTTCCATTTGTATGCTTTCCTTCCCTTGTTCTTAGAAAATGTCCTATCAGGAAAAATAAGTGCCGGTCCCTTAAAATCAGTGTGGATGGCCCCCACCGATAATCATTGGCTTAAATTAAGCTTTGGTTTTGGAAAAAATAGCCTTCTTCCACATGTGTCCAAATATTGCGTGTTAGGTTATTAGTCATTCTTGATGAAGACTGGCCATACCCCTCCTTCTATATTATGGGGCTAGTGCATAAACTATTTTTCCAGCAGCAGTCAGATGTGTTTTGTTTCTGGAGTGGGCTACATTTGGATTTTTGGATGCAAGGTATGCCAGTAATTTCTTCTGCTTTATTTAGCTGTTAAGCCTTCTAACATTCAGATCTTTGGGGCTATCCTTGGTGGTACAGGGAGTGCTCGGCTTCTTCAGAGACGTTTGGCAGGGAAAGAAAGACCTGAGGTTAAAAACACTCAGGGACATAAGTTCAGACAATTAGGTCTATGTTAAGTAATGTGACAAAGCTTTTTTGGGATGGGTTTATAACGTTTGTGAAAACTAAAACCTAAACCTTGGTTAGGCAGTATAAGCTCCCCCAGCTGTGTTTCTAATTTTGGCAATGGGCTTATATACGCTGCAAGTATCATGAGTCTTGTGGCTTTGGTTTCAATGGGCACCTTGACTTATCACAATCCTTTGTGATTGGCACTTGAATCATCACTGCTGCTGATTGTGAGAACAATCATTATATGTGCAATTTGTGCTCCCAGCATCCACTTCACACCTCTACAGGAACAGCAAACATATTTTTTCCATAAATGTCCAGGCAATGGTGGAACATCATGGACTCTTCATAAATCACCTCGCAAAATACCTAGAAGTGACTATGATGCCTACATTTTCCACCACAGTCTAATTAATGAGTGGTCTGAAAATGGCATAGATGGAAATGGACTACTAATTGGTAATAAAAGCAGATTTTTCCTAATTTTGCATGTCTGAATACCCATCTTTGTGATTGTGTTTGGATCATGTGTGATGTGTATGTAGTGGTAGTATTTTACTCAAACAAGTAGCCAAATATGTCCTGTTTTGTGATTCCCTCACAGATTCTGAAATGGAAATAGGAATAACACATAGTGCTAGGTATTGTGTCATGTCATGCTGTGTGAGCAGTCAGAATCACAAGTTGTTTAATTTCATTGGCAGCAAATGACAATGTATGTGGTCCACAATCATGTTTAAGCTAAGATCAAAGGATCAACTTTAAAAATTGAGTTTGGGGTCTCTGAACTCACCATTTAAAAATGCATGTTTTAGTGAAGTTGTTTTTTAGATTGTTAGTTTGAAAATGCCACTTTTAAAAAGTAGGCATTTTCTTGCTTAAACCATTCTGTGACTCTGCCTGTTTGTGTATTCCCTGTCTGGGTCAGTTTGACAGCTGGGCTGCTTGCACCTCTTCCCTAGACAGTGGCACAAAGGGAGCTGGGGTGTAGCCTGCATAGCCTGATGAGCCATCTGAGCTGGAGGGGAAGGAGGAGTGGTCACTTTCACCTGAAAGCACTGTGCCTGCCCTCAAACAATGCAGTCTCCAACCCCCTGGTGTGTGCCTGGGGCCTGGCCTGGACAAGGAAGGATCTTGCAAACACTTGAGACTTTGCTTTAAAGTTTGCCAACTTCAAAGGCAGAAAGGGGTATAAGTATTGGACCCAAAACCCCTGACTTTTAGAATCTTTCTGTAATCAAGAGGATCCTCTGCCATGGAGAAGAGCTGAAGAGCTGGAGATGGAGTACTGTCCCTTTGAGGTGTTGCTCTGCTGGACTGGCCTGCAGTTGCTGCTTATGCCTTAAAAGTGTGCAAAGGGTGAACTTTTCTGTGTGTCCTGCTTGAGGAAGTTCTCCAAGGGCTTGGAGTAGAGCTTGCTCAGGGACACCAAAGGCTTCAGCGTCCTCGACCTGCAGCACTGGGAACTGTGTGTTCTGTGCTGTAGAAGAAGAAAAACCACTGCAATGTAACCAACAATGCAGTTGGCCTGCACCGTGCCCCACTTCACACTGCGTCTCACCTGGTCTCACTGACGCCGTCATTGGATGACTTCACTGAGCCACTGCCAGCACTGTGGCCTGTGAACACCGCTTGTGAGGTACACGAAGCACCATCCCGTCCAGCACCGCAGCCCCGGTCCACCGACGCCAGCACCATCGACTCCAGTATCATCACCAGGCAGCCCTGCCTGCACCGTGGCCTGTGGACACCACTCGTGAGGGTCACAAAGCGCCGCCCGCACCGCTGGCTTGGGCCTACCAACAACAATGCTTCAGCAACGATGCCGCTGCTGCCTGCACCATGACCTGGTGACACCGCACGTCGTACTGCCATGTTTTACACCGCAGCCTTGGTCTCACTAAAGACACTGGACGCCATCACTGAGCCACAGCCTGCACAGTGACCTGTGGGCACTGCATGTCTCATTGTTCCGCTTCGCACGGCAGCCCCAATGCCACCCACGCCAGTACACCTGCCTTCATCAGCCCGCAGTTCCATCTGCAACCCGTGTGACTTCAAGGGCCCTACGACTCCCGCACTGACCCCGGAAACGACACTACAACGTCAGTGACGCCACTCTCTGGAGCTCACTACGAGGATCATGATGCCCTGCAAATTCAAAGGTACTGTTTGCGGGACTTCCCAACACCATAGCTGGCCTGCGGCGCTGCAGACGGTCTGAAGAGGATGAAGACTCTGAGGGAGAGGTATTCCACACTATGGCCAGTTGTCAGAGATGGGACTAAGTAGTGGCTAATGTTTTTGATTAATAACATTTAAATGATGGTAATATTGACAGAAATTATGTGAAACTATCATCATTTTGAACCCATTCATTGTGTCAATCAATCACTCATTTGGTCTTTGTATCGCACAGCTTTTCACCCGGGCGGGCATTCAGACACTTGCTTCTGGTGTTCTTCGAAGATCCAAGTTTTCAGGCACTTTCTGAAGCGTGTTAGTGATGATGTGGTGTGGATGTGCAGGGGGAGAACGTCCCAGGCTGTGGTGGCAAGGTGGGAGAAGGAGCGTCCTCCTGTGCGGCAGCAGCATATTGTGGGATTTTTGCAAGGTTAAGGTGTGCAGAGCGGAGGTTCCTGGGAGAGTAGTGGAGGTTCAGGGGGTGGTTGAGGTAGGAGGGTCCTAGGTTATAGAGGGCTTTGTAGGAATGGGTTAGGAGCTTGAACAGGCATCTCTTGTGGATCGGGAGCCAGTGGAGGTCCTTGTTGGGTGATGTCTGTTCTCTTCGTTAGATTGAGGATTAGTCTGGCTGCTGCATTTTGGAGTTTTTGGAGTCTATGCAGGAGTTCGCTGTTGGTACCCGCATAGAGTGCAGGTGTTGTGTGGAGTTTGTCTTTATGTCAAGGTAAATGTATTGGTACTCACATCTTTTCAACTAGATGTATGCCTCATCATGTATCAACATTGAATTTCCAGCCGTTGCAAAACAAGGAGGCATATCTCAATCTAAGAATAAATCAAAACAGCAATCCAATGTGATACAGTGCACTTCAGGAAAGCGAAAGGGCAGGGTTGCCCCATATCTAGATATTCGGCATTCATGTCCTTCCTCTCTAAGGCCTATGCTCAGGTGTAGATGTCCAAATGTTGTTTGTGAAACTGGCATTCATGGATGTGTGGGGATGCACAAAAAACACATGTGACACCTTCCCATGGCTGATTGATGTAAGGTTTATATTTGCGCATACTAGGTATAATACACATTGACCATTTTTCCAGAGCAATGCATGAAAGCTCAAAGACCCATACCAAAACATACTAAACTGCTGTAGTAGCAATGCGTAGCATTTATCTGAAACGTAAGACAAGGGAGATGTTTACTAAGCATCACATCACTTCAGGAATTCAGAGATGTATAATGTGTACTATTCACGGTAAGAGCAGTGTACCCCTGCACAGAGTGCCCATCTGAATTGTATTCTGGATCCCTAATGCTTATGTCTTCCCATAAGGAAATATGGAATATGCGTGTGTGCCATGACATAGGCCTGTGTCACGGAGTGCGGTCTTGTTGTCCGAGGAGGGGCACAGAAAGAGCTATTCACCCAGAGAGATTTCCTCATAGTTTTTTTTATGCTACTGTCTTTGCCACGAGTAAAACAGCGGAAGAGTGGTGATAGAAGTACACAGTGTAGTCATCAGTAGTAGTGAACATGGCCTTTCTACCCTGGGTCACTGGAGTGAGGCTTATAGGCTCACTCACCTCTTCTAAGGCACTGCTGCTGTGTTTTCAACTAATCCCTGCCCAACAACAGGTTGATCTGGAAGTGTGTTCATGAGAAAATTATGTTCTGAATGTATATGCCCTTGCAAGACATACTCCGCACATAGGGTGAAATGTGTCAACAATGTGCACATGGCTAATGCATGTGTGCTGGGAGTATGTGTTCAAAGTGACACATTGTAGTACAGTACAAAGGGAGTCTAGTACTGAATCGTGTGCACAGACTGAGGAGCTGATTAAAAGATTGGCGGTCCGAGGACAACCTTGTTGTTGGTGGCAGTCAGACCTCCAATGGGCTGGACGGAGCGGAACGCTGTATTGTGAGTTTGGCGGTCGAGCAAAATGAAGCCATAAAGAGGCTGGAAAAGACCATGTTTCTATTAGGAGGATGCACACCACCAATGTGACTGCGGCGGTCCAACCACCACATAGCAGAACATAGAAACAGACAGTATAAAGTGAGGAACTCACCTGCAGACACCCAGGCATGTCTGGAGCTATAAAAGAGCCATTCCTAAATGTGATGCCGCTGCTCCTGCTTGCCGAAAGACAACGGATGACGACAGCAACCGTAAGTACTAACACCTACCTGTACTATTGATATTAGAAAAAATATTGTAGCACTGGCAAACACATAATAGGGAGGTGGGACGCCATGGGCAGCAGCTACACCTAACATTCAACACAAACACACTCACATACTGCAACACGGACACCCACACAGTCACATTACGCACACTTCAGCCAGCACACACACACTGAACGCCAATACTACACATGTATGCACGGCTACACAGCACAGGCTCAGGGACACAGAAGGCCACACAACATTCACACAGCAACAACAGCACAACTACTGAACAAATACAAATACATTCCACACACTCACACCCAACTCAGGCCAGGGGCTGGCTACACATACAACACACATACATACAGGTGCCATGGCACACACACAACACCACCATCAAACAACCCTGGTACTGACCACAACTTAAGCACATTGCCATGCACAATACACACTTAGACAAATAGACAACAGGCACAAAGTGCACAACCACAACAATACCTGCACAACTGGGATAGGTGCATCAGAACCATACACGGAAGGAGGCTGCACTGGACACATATTCAGTTGAACAAGGCCACAGACAGCATGCGGACAGGAATTGGTCCCAGTTGGATCTCAGGGACAAGCAATACCATCACCAATTGTCATGCCCAGTCAGACAATAGGGAAGGGCAAGGCAACAAAGCACACACAACTCACACTCCATGGTACATACCCCTACACCAACCAGTTGCGAGAGACAAACACCTAAATGGACACATGCACACAAAATGCAAAGCAGACTAGCACAACTCAACACACACCATCTCCACTGACAAAACTCAAGAACTCACTCCACATGTAGACAATAGCCATATCAGGGGGACACGCTCTACACCAGACATCCCTGCCCACGTTGCACAACACAAAAAGAAACACATATCACAACAACCACAACACAATGCCATGACACCAACATTGCAGCTACACACAGCAGCACTGCACAAAAACTCACATACTGCAAAAAACACCACATGGAGCTGCAAGCAAGCCAATCACAAACAACTACAGGCAAACAACCAATGTCCCTATGGAACAACAAAAGGCTAAGGAAGAAAATGCAGGACAAGTTATATCCAATAAACCAACAAAAGGTTAGCTTTATTATAAAATTAGATTTGTCAACCAAAGTTCAAGGCCATAGGCCCGTCAAAAAACAGTCCAAAGGGCACATTGTTGGCCCCCTACTTAACTCTTGACTGCCATGTAACCTCCATAGGTAGGGGCATCAAGGGGGAAGGCAGGCAGGGATTATCTGGGATGGTGATGGGGGGTTGATATGGGCTTGGGAGAAGGGTTTGGGTTTTGGCTTGGGAGGGGGAACCTTTTGGGAAGGGATGGGCTTCTTCTTGGCAGGAAGGGGCCAGGGTGCTTCTGGGGGGGAGGGGAGGCCTTGGAGGTGTAAAGAAGGGACTTTGGTATGGAATTAATCCCTTTGGGGTTGGCACGGGGTGAACAGGGGTAAGTTCAAGGTCAAAAAGGAAAACAATTTTAGACACATGGACAGTAATGAGAAGGGGGTTGGGATTTGGAGGTTTGGGAGTGGTTGTCTGATGTGTAGGTGTGGATGTCTTGGGTGCGTGTTTGTGGCAGGTGTGCTTGTGTATGGTGGGTGTCTGCTGGGTGAGTGAGTGTGGGTGTTTATGGAAGATATGCTGCATGTAGGTATGTCTTTGGTTGTTGTGTCTGTGGGTGTGGTGACTGGGGTGGATGTCTGAGGGTCTGCTGGGGTGGTGTATGTGGGTAGGATGGGTGTGGTGGCTATAACAGTAACTGTTGTGGTGGTGTCTGTGGGTGGGCCAGATGTTGTCTGTGTGATGCTGGGGGCGGGGGTGTCAGTGCAAGTCATGATTGTTGCTGTGTCTGGATGTTCTCTGTGTGCATGCTGGTGTGTCTTGTGGTGCTTATGTTTGTGTGTGCTACCCCTGTCTGTTCAGGTGAATGCATGCAAGTCTGTGTGCTTTGGGTGGGTCAGGGAAGGGGGTATTTAGACTGTGAAGAGGAAGGGGGAGGGCAGACTAAAGACAAGGGGTGACTGGCTGCCATCAGTGTGGAGGCAAGAGCCTGAAAAGATCTCTGTAGGCCTGTCATGAACCGTGAATACCCTCCGGAATGCATTGCTCTGTTGGATTTGGGTTGACAGTCCCTGGATGGCATTCACAATGGCAGACTGACCCACAGAGATTGTCCTCAGGACATCAATAGCCTCCTCACTGAGGGCAGCAGGGGCAACAGGGGCCGGGGCAGAGGTGCCTGTGGCAAAGGAAATGTCCACTCTCTTGGGTGAGCGGACATGGCCAACTGGGTTGGGAGCAACAGTGAGGGCAGTGATAGAACAAGGGTGGTGGGCAAAGTTTGTACTGGGCTGGTCCCGGATGGGTCTGCCACCACTAGGAAGTGGCCACTGGAGAGGAATCTGATGATGATGAAGAATGTTTGGTCACCCCTATGGGTCATTGGGTCCCTCTCTGTCGGTGATGTCTTGACCCGAGGTCCTGTGGGCAGATGCTTCTCCATTCAGCGCAGACCCATCTCCTTTGCCTGCTGGTGCTACCAAAAGAATGTGAAGTAGGGTAATGACATAGACATGAATACACTTCTATCATAACTCTGAGACACACAAAATACCATCATGTCAAGAGGCACCCACATGAAGTGGCAGCAAAGGGGCACCATCATGTGCCAATACAAAACTATGCATGCCACCTGGAATTACAGAGGTAAAGCAAGAGCAAAACGTGGTCTTCGACAACTACAATGCTACAATAGCATGGATGAAGTCTAGCTACCACACTAGCCAAACCACAATTAGGTAACAACTTCACACCAAACCCGTGCCACAGACAGCACACCCTAGTGAATCAGTTGCCAACAATTGGATCTTATTGTAAAGTACCCAATTACACAGACACAGGCCTATGCACACATACAACTTGCCCTGATGTAATCTATCAACAATAACAGATGTTGCTAAGGAAATACAGACAACACTGGTACAAACATGCCATACCTGGATTAAGAGACATGGAAACATCCATGTCACTACGGACAGATCTCAACAATGTACAGTCCTACAACTGCCCAAAATCAGTCCAGGAGGTAGTAGCAAAGCCACTCAGACATGTCCCACATGTGGTGTTGGAAGGAACAACAATGAAGTCTTGTACCAAATATCATGGGGATATGTCTCCTGAATACATACAAGAATGGTCCTCTAAGACCCAGGATAGCCCCCACCAATGTCTTTCACACATATCCATGTTTACTTCTGAGTGTGTTTTTAGTAGACAACTGTGCCATGCAGGAAGTAGGGACACAACCACTAACTGAAGGACACCAAATTGTTGTACAATGAAAAGTTATATTACAACTCACATATCACACGTGGCAAGTCTGTGGATAAATCCTTGAATCTAAAAACATGTAATGCAAACTTCACTGCAAGTCAATCCATGATGCATCCCAAACATCAGCGCACAATTCCCAATCAACACATAGGTGCTAAGCACCTACAACCAACATTCCACATCAAGACTACAAATGGTCAAGAAGTGGATCCATACCCTGGTCCTACCTGTCATGTCCATCATGGCTACTGCAGGTACACATGACTAATGGCATACTATGAGGCGTGGATGAAACTATTTGACAACATATAGGGCCTGATTATAATTTGGCGGAGGGGGTTAATAGGATATAATGGACTCGTAATACGGTGGGCGGGATATCCGTCACATTTGGGATGGATTAACCCCCTCCTCCAAAGTTGCAATCAGGCCCATAATGATTACACAGTCCTGTCTGGGGCATCACAGTAAATTGGCAAACATTGCAGATGAACCTTTAAGGAAACAGAACCGCATGGACATGTATGTTAGAGATTACAGAAATCATTCCATCTGCATGGCTAGCACCTACCTACATCTAATGCATAGTCATGTATCCTAGTGGGAATGGAGCACATGCAGACACGTAGGCAACTTAAATGTTGGCTACTCTGTTGACACATCACCCATGACAACGCACATTCCCCACTTGCCAAGGGAAAGTAGTATGTTACAGAGGCCAAGATTTTGTGATGTAAGTCATGTCACATGTATGATGGACACCCATACATCACAGACTTCAGTGAGGCACCAGTACCCAATATACAATGGAGACAACTTGCGCATGGTTTGCAGATGTCAACCTAAACATATCCCCAGACCCACGGCAGGGGACAGTGAGCCCATCCTACCTACCTTTGAACTGTGACATTGTGGAGGCGTGATCTGTTGGTGGAAACTACCACCCACCGGAGTAGGTCAAGCAGAAGGCTAGTACACTAAACACAGTCATATGTGCTCTCTGCTGTGCAATTGGACTGAGAGTGCCCCGCAGTTTCTTCCCAGGTCCCAGCTAGAAAAGGATGAGCACACCAGTTGGAAACACATGGCCTGTCTACACCAATTTGATCCCAGATGATCTGTAACACATGACACATCCCACATTATCAGGGGGAGCAGTCTGTCCTTCACTCAATCACCTGGTAAAGGGTCAGGCATGAATTTGCATTGTACTTACCCCCTTGTGGATGCTCTGCTGCCCTCCATCCAACTCCGGGTTGGCCACCGCCAAAATGCAGGCCATTAAGGGCGTCATTGTCCGACGGGCATCCCATCCTCTTTCCAAGGACAGCCCTAGCTGGGCCTCTGTGGTCTTCCAGGCCTAGCCTCACAGGTCCTCCCACCTCTTCTGACAGTGGGTGCTTCACCAGCGTTGGACCCCCAGGGTCCCCTACTTCTTGGTGATGGCTCTCCAAATCCCCTTCTTCTGATGGGCATTGACCTGCACGGATTCAAATGACAAGACAGCATATTATGTTCACAAGTCCCATACAAAATGGCTGAGTCACATAGGTGTCAGTGCACCAAGCTACTACCATCCTGTCTTGACCATCCTGTCCACCTGTGGCACATAGCAGTCATTGGACCCAGGCACATGACTACAAACACTCCCCAATAGGATGTCCCACACCCCCTCAACTCCAGCACTGCATTTACCAGGTAGACCAACTGTGACTTTGTGGGAGATGAGCTAACCACATGACAAGGACCAGGAACATAATAGAACACATCACAAAAAGTGGCAAGTGGCAGGTAAACTCCCAGAAAAGAACGTACACAAATATCCACTAACTATGAATGTCACCCACTGCATGCAGTCCATACAGGTCAAAACCAGCCTAAAGACTGACCCATTGTGCTCGGACCACAATGAAGGCAGTGACTTGTTGAGCACACAAAGAATCTAGCCTGTTCAGGTGTGGACATTTGCAGATACAGATGCAGGCACCTGCTACTTCAAGGGGTGGGGGTCTGTGTGTCACATCAACATAACAATACACACTTCAACCCATGCATGTTCACAAAATCAAGAGTACTATAAGAGAAACCTGACCATGCATTGTACATGTCCAGCTTTATGCCCAAACCACAGAGTCTGATATCATGGCAAATCAGTTAACAATACACTACAGATGTGCAGGACACATAAGAACTCGTTGAAAGAGACAACCGAGCTGTGTGATCAAGTGACCTGTCAAGGCTCTGTGACACACATTGTCAGATTTGAAAAGAGCACATAATTCACAGATCACCAGCCTGCCCTACTGCAATTCCCATATTAATCTGGCGACAGAGGCTCAAAAAGCTGCATATTAGCAGTGAGGCATGATTTAGCCACATCATGGATTGTGCAAAGGTACAGGGTGTGGGCGCAGTGTCACACTTGCATTGCAAAGGGGAATTGATACCCGACCATTTTTGACTTTTGCTGTGAGTGAAGATAGACAGACCCCGGTCTCTGCAGGCTGAATGGAAAGACCTGCTCAAAACACCATATTTAACAAATCACATGCATCACAGTACATCTTGTAGACTACAGCCAATTGCCATTGGTTGTCTAGGTGCAGAGCCGAGGGGCATTGTGTCTCATTACCTGGCTGCAGAAGAACAGTCCAACAAGGCCAGATGTGCAAACACTGGAAGAGGTTAAATGGAGATCAATATATACATAAAACATTCATTCACACATCCTGCTGTCATGCAATCACATGCGACCACACATGAAAAACAATTTATGGCAAGAGTTGCCTGGGGATGTCTACATGACACCTCATCTAGTCATGTGCATCCAACACAATATGGGTCAGGGAACACTCAATTCACACTCACTACATTGTCTCAGGATTCCAAACCTGTCACTTGATATAGATACATGCCCATGGACTCAACAAGTATTGCACACTGTCAGACACTACAGGGCTTTGAGAACACAATCTGACAAACTGGGCCTACTCCTAGGCTGACAAAAGCTAAGATGAATAGAGGTACAGAAAAATTGTGTGCATGGGGCATTTACCTGCTCCTGTGGTGCACTATAGAGCTGTTTATACAGGGGTAGGACCTCAGCCACCAGCTTCTCAAGATCTTCTGGTGAGAAATCAGGGGCCATATCATATGTTGGACAAGGCATGATTGCTCCCAGGTGTGGTACACAGCAGCTCAGGTAGTGGAAGGTTTCCTGGCAGCAGATAGTGGCAGCCACATATGCCACTGTCATCACTGGTGGACACTGCCTTTGGCCCAAGACTTCCAGAGGCAGCAATTTTATCCAATGGCAAAGTCCACCATAGTAGCTTCCGCCTACTGTCATGACGAATTCTACAGGCAGTTGAGGGCCGTTCCTAATGTCCAGTGGAGTAGGCCAGGCAGCTGCCATTTTTGAGGCATACAATGTAATGAAACGCAGTTTTAGATGTGCCACAAGTTTGAAAAGTGTGTCCTGGCACATTATGAGTGCTTGCCTTGTCCTGTCTTGTAGGTAAATCATTTTAGTGTACATATTGCTACGTGGTCCAGCACATATGACAACATAATTAGGGGTAGAGCCACCACCCTCTCCCCAGGGGCATTTCAGGATTTGAGGCATTGATTTACAGTCAGTTTCAAGTAAGATGCACATATTGTTGCTATCCAGATAGAGGCTGTGTACACATAAGCTGAAAAGCAAGGGGGTAGGGTGTTACAAAATGTTAAAATGTTAGTCTTGATGAGTGCTGTGTATTATGTTTTCAGTGACTCACATGACATGTCACAGTTTGTATATGACATGTATTATGTAGTATGCAAGGTACATGATAAAAGATGGCCACAACTTCCTTTTTCCCCGCATAGTTACCCTGGGATGAGAAGGATCAGACAACCTCCTGTGTACCATCCGCTAGCAGACTTGCAGGCCATGGTGGATAGACACGTCATCCAGATTTACCGCCTGGACAGGCAGACAATCATGGATCTTTGTCATCAGTTGGAGCCAGATCCGATGCCAGCTATCTGTCATCCAAATTGCACAAGTCATGTCAGTGTTGCATTTCCTGCCCATAGGGTTCTTTCAAAATACAGTGGCCCTAACTGCTGGGATGTCCCAGCCTATGTTCAGTCTGTTCTTGAAGGATGTTCTCTTAGCAATGTTGAAACACCTGGATTTTGCCCATGTGAAGGCAGAGTTCTATGGTTTGGTGCACATCCCACATGTTCTGGGAGCCATTGATGGTACGCATGTAGCCTTGGTTCCACAGCATGGCAATGAACAGGTCTATTGTAACAGGAAGAACTACCATTACAGCAATGTCCAAGTAGTTTGTCTGGTGGACCTCTACAATTCCCAAGTCGGTGCCCAGGTCCCGGGTTCAGCCCATGATGTCTTCAACATGCGGAACAGTGTACCTAGAGAGTGCCTGTTTAGTTAGTAAGTGACATATCTCATGCATGTTTGTATGCTATTTCTGTTGCAAGTGAGACAATGCTTTGGACTCATGGTAGCACACATGTTGCATACTCTGCATACCCAAACCATTTCTGGTTGTTGACACCAGAGAGGAACCCAACTAGGCCAGGGGAAGTCCACTTCCACAACCTACATGGAAGAACACGGCATGTCATGGAGCAGGCTTTTGGGCTCCTGAAGGCAAGATTCCAGGCCATTGACAAGACTGGTGGAGCCCTTCTCTACTCACCCGCAAAAGTGTGTAAGATCATTGTGGCCTGCTGCATGCTCCACAACCTTGCCCTGAGTAGAAACATCCCATACTTCCCTGATGAGGGGGAGCTGGCAGTGCTACCGAGTGAGCGTCCTGAAATGCCAAGTGAGGATGACAGTGAAGAGGATGAAGGTAGAGACATGTGGGCAGATCTCATCAATCAATACTTCTCTTGAGTGTAAGTATGGGATGATCTGTGATTAGTGTGACTGCATGGGGTGCTGTAGGGGTCAGTATTTGTTGAGAAGGGTATCTCTGTAACCATGAGACAGGGCATCTCATGCTACGCATCATACAGCCCTGGTTTGCTGGCTACACCAGGCTTGAAGATGTGACTCTCTTGAGAATCTCCTTTGTTTATGGCAGTCACATTGCACTGTCAGTGAAACAACTGAAGTTTGAAATGAGGTCTGTTCCTTATGTGTGCCTCTACCTTCCTAAACTCCCTGTATGTCAGTTATTCCTTCCTGATCTCTTCACTATGAATCCTCATGTAGGAATTGCAGAGTTGTGTCATTGGTTGTG
Organism: Pleurodeles waltl; assembly: GCF_031143425.1. Taxonomy (NCBI): domain Eukaryota; kingdom Metazoa; phylum Chordata; class Amphibia; order Caudata; family Salamandridae; genus Pleurodeles; species Pleurodeles waltl. The sequence goes on from NC_090437.1 coordinate 998,179,960, forward strand.
GCTGGTCTGACATGTGAAGTGAACATGGATTTATCCAGGCATTGTTTGTCGTAGATTTGGGGTGTATGAGTCCTATGGCCAGGCTGCCTTGACAGTGGGAGGGCAGGAATCTGAGCTACACAATAGACCTGTTTGCTTTGGTGTGTTGGTCCAATGGTTTCATGTGTGTGATCATGCAGCCTTGTATGATGTCATCCTGTGCAATCCATTCCTTCTACCTTTACATTGTGATGACATTGATCCTGTAAGACCTGTTAGTGGCTGTTAATGTGTTTCCTCTTTGCATGCAAGTGTGCCTGTGCCACAGCATTGCAACAGGAATGTAATATTCCACCAGATGCTTGCTCATCGTTATGGGAAAGGTCTGGGCTCAGGCTCTGGTGTACTGCCCTCAGTCTGTGCCATGGCTTATGTTAAATTGGCAGGATTGGTTTAGTGTATGATAAGGTTCAAACCGGAGACAAAAAACCCATAATCTCTTTGCCTAATCTATGGGACAATGTTTTACAGGCCCTCTCAGGTGTGGTCTGGTGCATGTTAGTAATAGGATATCTAGCCTGACTCCATATGGCTGGGACGTTTTTGGGTATGACTGTGCAGACATACTTAACACTGTATGTGCAATACAGTACAATAAAACATTTGATGTGACCACACACCTGTGACATTGTGTTGTTAGTCATCCTCAGCATGACACTACCTGAAACATCTCCCTCCATCCATTGTCTCCTAATGTTTAAAGCATGCACATTACATGTGATTAGCATTCAATATTCCAGACAGATGAAAATGAGGGGTAGTATGCAGTTTCTTTAGTGATGGGTGTGTTTATTTATATTTGAACAAAAATGAATAGTGATCTGGATTTAAAAAAACAATACTTCAGGTGAAGGGATCAGTCATGGCGGATGCAATCAAGAGTACACCTCACAACATTTGAGATCCAGAGTCCAGTGTCCTACTAGCATGGAATATGGAAAATGGTTAAGTAACAGACAACTGAATGAGTCTGTGGCACACAAAGCAGTGACATCAGGAAGTGGTCACTTGCTGCCAGGGGTTGGTGTCTTACCACCTGCACCTCGTGGATGCTTGGCTGGGCTTCCCCGCTTGCGGCGAAGGGAACAGTAACAATAGAGGCAGGGGTGTCTGAGATGGGGTCTTCCCCTGGCAGGGCCTCCCCTCCAGTGGATGGCATTGATGAAGGGCCTGGTATGGATACATCAAAGGAAGGGGAGTGATATTGTAGCCTATCCCTCCTCATGATACTGTTCATGTCCCTCTGCACCCCTGTGAGGGAGGCCATGTTGGAATTGTGGATCTTACACTGTTGCCGCATATCACAATGGAACTCCCTCTGTAGCGCCTTGATTTCCCTGAGTTCATTCAGAACCCGGCCCAGCATGCCTAGGGAAAGTTGTTAGGCACGAAACACCTGGCTGATGGTATTCTGGCTAGGGGCATCACCAGCAACCTCTTGCAACTGGGCCACACCATCGCTCCCACGCATCCTACCCCAGGTGCCTGTGCCCTTGGTGCAGCCTGCCCCCTACCAATGGTTCCAGGTCCATCATTGTCAGGGGTGGCAGGTGAAGTGATTCAGGAAACTGGACTGGGGGCACAAGATGTAGGAGACTGTGGTAGGGACGCAGATCTGGGGGCGACTTGCTACCTGCAAGTTTGAGGCCATGGGGCTGGGAGGAGTTAATGTGATCAGATTGATGTTGACTGGTGTCATCTCCCCAGGTTGCCCAGATGGGCCAGAATTATCCTCCACGCCCAGTGGTCAAGCAGTGTTTGTTTCACTGAGGGCTTCATCCATGGGGGTAGTGGCAGTGTCCTCTGTGGTGTTGGTGATAGCATTCCCAGTTGTGGTGGCAGCACAACCTGTTGATGTGGAGAGATAATGTTGGTGGTTGTATTGTGACAACTACCTCCAAGAGTTGACAGTGACTATGGGCTAGGGCCATGTTCACAGTGTATTTGCTGATTTCTCTCATGTGACAGGTATACATATTGCCATTTGTAGTAAGCTGACATTGTAGCCACAAACAAATTCCTGTTCATTGACCTATCCTCAGACTGTCTGGAATCCTTAGCTGTTGGAGGGATGGTAATATACTCATGTCTTGCCAGCAGCGCATGCAGGACATTGGCTGGGAAGGATGTTGTTTGAGTCATCTTGAAAGCTATTTGTTTGTCATGCAGGCATTGTCAGGATCTTGAATGATGTGTGATAATTGTCATCATCTGGTCAGTGCTTTGTGGAAGTGAGTGCTGCCAATGCCATACAGCAGAAACATTCTGGAGCCTTTGATCTGTATAGGAAGTTCCTACCAGACATTTTGAGCTGATCTTCCTGTCTACACTATTTTCATCTTGGCATGTCAGCTCTATGTATCTGGGTGTGTTGACACATCACAGGATGTACCATGATCTGTATCCTTGTCCCTCACAGGTGTATCATATTCATGGTGGGTTCAGAGACTGTGGCACAATATCATCTGGCAGTGGTCTGGTGTTTGGGGTTGCATGTCCTGGTCCTCCTTGAATTTATTCTAACATTGCTCTTGAGACAACTCATAGTTCATATTGTCTGTCCTCTGAAGTGAGTAGACTTAAATAACAAATATACCAACAGGAATAATTGACCATATGCAGAGTGGATTGGGTAATTGGATTTGGTAGACATAGCCTCCTGGCCTCAGCAGTCATGTAACTCTCTAACTACAAGCAGTTTTTCGGTTACACTCTCCCAGGTGTGCACATGTTACAAGTCTGTTTTCAGGTAAAGATATTTTTTCAGGTGTACAGTGTATTGTTGCTTTGATTGTGAGTAAGGGATCCTCCTATGAGTACTAACCATATTCCACATAATGTAGTTATTCTTCTGTCAGGTGAGTACAATTATATGGTTGAGTAGATGGAGAATGGTCATAGTAGCAGAGCACACAGTTGTGGCAGAGTGTAGTGAGAGTCCCAGTGCCTTCTGCCCTTAGCAGTCCTGTCATTGCGTGTCCCACCCACACACTATACAGTTGTGATCCCCTCAGGTGAATACAGTTGTATGGATGAATAGCTGGAGAATGGTCATAGTAACAGAGCACATAGTTGTGGCAGAGTGTAGTGAGAGTCCCAGTGCCTCCTGGCCTTAGCAGTACTGTCATTGGCTGTGCTACAGACACTCTATACTGATGTCATTCTCTCAGGTGGGTACACTCCAATGATGATTTGTCAAACAAGAACGATTTGATTAGGCTACACTGTTCTGGCTTGAGTGATGTGGAACAGTGCCTGCTGGGATTTGTAGTGCTATCAATCCCTGTACTACACCCACTATACAAAGACTTGGTTTCCCCCAGTGGAGTCTACATGATATGTTGAGGCCAGACAGGGCTCTGTGGACAGGTGGACACTGGACTGTTGAGTGCGGTGACATAGTAGGTGACAAGAGGTGATCAGTGAGCATGCATGCAAATACATTTGTGTGCCATTTTTGTTGTTGTGACTTATCCGACTCCACTCCCCCAGATATGCCTGTCAATCCCTATGGATGCAAAATGGCCAAGACCTTCTCCTCTCATGATGTTAGTTGTAGGAGAGAAGGTGGGGGACCACCACCAGTCTTCAGGACCACAAGCTAGTACCTGGAGGCCAAAGTACGAACCTTCCCCCTGAGTTTGTTCCATCTCTTCCTGATGTTCTGATGGGCGCAGGTATCTGCCTACAGAGTTCACTCTATTGACTATCCTTTGCCACATTTTCATTTTCCTAGTGATAGCAGTTTGCTGGACTTGAGCTCCAAATAGTTGTGGTTCTACTCTGATGATTTCATTCACCATGACTCCTAACTCGTCATCTGTGAAACGGGGACATTTCTGTGGTGACATGGTGATGGAAATAATCCTGAAAAATAGATTTACTGCTTAGGTGCTGTGTAATGAGAAGGTAATGGGGAGTAAATGGAGTGTAGAGGTGCAAATATGTGTGGTGGGGAGTGTTGAGGGTGTGGGAAAGTACCTAGTGCAAGTTACAGTGGTGCCTAATCTATGGTTGGAGAACTTTTTGGACAGTGCTCTGGCTTGTGTTCGGTGGGGAGATACAAAGGATTGTGGTGTGTGAAGGGGTGGGTTTCATAATGTGGTTTGTAGGTGCGTCAAGTGTGTGAATGTGTGTCAGCTGTATTGTTTTCAAATGTGTATTACTGTGGTGACCGCCAACCTCTGCAGTTCACACTGCCATTGGAAGACCACCATGGCAGGACCACCATGGCAATTTTCGACTTGTAATACGGTTTGGTTGACGGGCTAACGGTGCCGGTGGTCGCCTGCCTATTTCCCGCCTTCGGGAGTCCTGGCGGGATCCGAATTTTGGCCTGCTTTTAGCGAGCCTGCCTGTGTAACTCGTAATACGGTGGTCTGTATGACCGCCAACATGGTGGTCTTTTGGCAGCCACCAACACGGCAGTCTGGCAGTCCGACCACCAAACACATAACGAGGCCCTGAGTGTGGGGCTGCATGTGTGTATGCGGGAGGTAGGATGATACATGTGGTTTACAGTACTTGGCACTAAGGCCCTCATTATGACTTTGGCAGTAAATACCGCCTACCACTATGCCGACTGCCGCCAACATACCGCCACCGCAGCGGATTACCACTACCCATATTATGACATACACATAGCAATCAGTCACTATACAGCCACACACACAAGTACGCCAGCCCAAAGGTCAGTGATAAACTGGCAGTGTCAAAACCCACACCATTACACCAACAGAACTACGCCCATAGCATTATTACCCACAAATCACCACGGCAGACATTTAGTGGCGGTAAGCATTGGCGGTACATACTGCCGCGCTCAAAATTCACACACACAAAGAAAACTACACCACATTGGACAATTCAAACAACACAGACCTGACACCCAGACACACACCACACCCCCACACCATTATAAAACACCCACCCACAACCCTTTACGACTACAAACAAGTGCCACAAGAGAGATAGCAAGACCACAGACAAGACAAGACCACAGCCACACACCACCATCACCTATACACCATCCACGCACCTTACATCACACACCCCAACACATCACCCCACACACCCTCACCCACACCACTCACAGTACACCCATGGCACCACAAAGACACCCCGGGTTCTCAGAGGAGGAGCTAAGGGTCATGCTGCAGGAAATCATCAGGGTAGAGCCACAGCTGTTCGGATCACAGGTGCAGCAGATATCCATTACCAGGAAGATCGAGCTATGACGGAGAATCATGTGCAGGGTCAACGCCGTGGGACAGCACCTCAGAACAAGGGATGATATCAGGAAGAGGTGGAATGACCTACGGGGGGAAGGTGCATTCCCTGGCAGCAAGACACCAACTAGCTGTACAGAGGATTGGCAGTGGACCCCCACCTCCTCCTCCACAACTAACAACATGGGAGGAGCAAGTCTTGGCAATCATGCATCCTGAGGGCCTGGCAGGAGTAGGAGGAGGACTGGACTCTGGCAAGTCAATTCTCTATTACTATCACCCCCCCCACCTGCATGCCATCACATACCCCCACCCTTACCCTCACTCCCATCATTCCACCACTTCCCACACAACCCACCATCACAACCCACCCCTCCAGATACCAAGCCCAGCTTGCAACATCAATGCATGGACACCACTCACAGCCCTGCATGGACACTCATCACCAAAGCATGCACACTAGAGAATTACTGAGCCTACCACATAACAACTCACACAACGCAAAGCTGCAAGGGCAAAAACAACCATAAAGGGCACAACACCCATGCACAATTGTCACATGCAGAAACAATAATACTGCATTTACAACCCCTCATGTCCCCCAGCCAACGTCACTGGAGATGAGGTGCCAGCAACATCCAGTCTCCCCAGAAGAGGCCCACAGTGATGACAGCAGCTCTCTGCAAATAAAAAAGGGACAACTGTTAGACACACACTACCCCTTTTGGCCCACACCTTACCCATACACCAACATCCACTGGGTGGAAACCAGGGCTCACCTATTAGCCACACCCTGTGCTTCTGGAGTTGCGCCATCCATATGGGATGGTGCTATTCCTCAGGACAAAGGCATCATGCACAGACCCAGTATACTTTGCATTGACATGGGAGATGTACTTGTCTGCCAGGCACACTATCTGCACATTCTTTGAGTGAAAGCTCTTTCGCTTTCTGAACACCTGTTCTTTTCGCCGGGGGGGGTACAAATGCAATATGTGTACCATAAATAGCCCCAATAATGTTGGGGATATGTCCCATTGCATAGACATCAGCTTTCACAGTGGCCAAATCCTACACTTGGAGAAAATGATGCAGCTGCGCATGTGTTTAATCAGGGCAGACAACACTCTGGTTAGCCCTATTGAGAACATTGGTTGTGAAATTCCTGCTGCCAAGCCCACTGTCACTTGGAAGAGGCCAGTTGCCAGGAAATGGAGCACAGATCAGACTTGCACAAGAGGGGGGATCCCGGTGGGCTGACGGATAGCAGATATCAGGTCAGGCTCCAATTGGGCACACAGCCCTGTGATTGTGGCCTTGTCCAGTCTATAGGTGAGGATAATGTGCCTGTCTTCCATTGTTGCCAAGTCCACCAGGGGTCTATACACTGGGGGATGTCTCCATCTCCTATTCATTTGCAGCAGTTGCAATCTAGGGTGCAAAACGGTGAGTAGCTGGTCAGTGTCCCATATTTCCAAACACTACACTTCATTGCATGTTGAGACTGTAATAGTATATTGTTGCATAGGCCCAAATGGTGCTTATGTGTACTGTGACACAGTTAGGTGCCATGGCCTGCCCCCCCCCCCCTGAAATGGCATCCACCTGTCCTGTTAGGAGGGACATGTGGAAATGACGTAATTCCACTGCTGTTGTGCACCGTTGCGGGAGGCGGTCGAGAACCGCCGTGCAACCCCTCATTGGTTGCCATTGGGCCCTATGGGTTACAGTGGCCAATGGTGATGTACGCCGGCAGTGACGGTATGCACCGCCGCAGACGTCACCACCATTTTCTATCTGTACACTCACTTGCTACCTGACCTTCAACAGGAGAGGACCTACACTGCAAGTGCTGCTGTGACCTGTGTCTGGAACCGACCATGGCTCATGTCACTGAGGAAAGGGCCCCTGCCTTCACCGCAGTGGAACTGGAGAGACTGGTGGATGGGGTCCTACCCCAGTACCGAATGCTGTATGGGCCTCCAGACCAACAGGTGATTACACTATGAGCACGATGCATGGGGCATGAATGCATGGAGTGGTGTGTGTGAGGGCCTCATGTAGGGGGGGTTGGTGGAAGGGCCCTGGGCAGCAAGCGGCATGTGTGGTGGGCCATGCCTGTGCATAAGGGGATGTGAGGGCTATGGTGGGCCATGAGTGTAACAGGCTGGACGGTCTGACTGATACCTTTTCCAATGTGTATTTCTCTGCAGGTCAGGGCCCATCAGAAAAAGGGTATGTAGAGGGCCATCGCCAAGGATGTATGGACCCTGGGAGTCTAGGGTAGGTGGAGCACCCACTGTCGCAAAAGGTGGGAGGACCTGAGACCCTGGGCATGGAAGACCGTGGAGGCGCAGCTGGGGATGGCCTCCAAATGAGGAAGGAGTACCTATCGAACCCTGACCCCCTGATGGCCTGCATACTGGCAGTGACCTACCCGTTGCTGGATGGGCGCTTGGGGGCATCACAGCAGCCACAAGGTGGTGAGTACAGTGCCTCCAATATACTACTTGCGCGTGGTGGGGTGGGCCTGTGGGTGCCCCTAGACCAGGTCGGACATTGCAGGGTAGGTCCCATGTTGGGCAGGGTCTGATGTAAACTTCCTCAAACCAAGCTAGTAGGCATCCACTACTGGGCAGGGGTCTGTGGGTCTCAGGTTTGCTGCTGGGTATCCCTGTCCATTGGCTGGTGACCAGCATTGTGACTGTTAATGCATTGCCTAGTGCGTAGGGCTGTTCCCTGTGTGTCTGTGTCATTTACACCAACAGTGGTGTTGTTGCCGCCACTGACCAAGTGTATCCTTTGTCTCTCTCCCCCTTTTTGTTTTGTCATTGTCATCCTCTCCTTATGTGCATTAGCCTCATCTGGCGGAGGAGCAGAGGCACCGGCGATGGGGAGAGCTGCATCCCACAGGGCCCAGGAGGCTGAATCCACCGATGGTGAGGGCACCAGTGGGACGGAGGGCGAGGGGAACACCATGGCGGAGACAGGAGGGGACAGGAGGGGACAGTTCTGACAGTGATACCTCCTCTGATGGAAGTTCCCTGGTGGTGGCTACAACTACAGGTACAGCCGCCACCCCCTTACCAGCACCGCCCTACCAGCAGCCCCTCAGCATGTTTCCCGTGCCTGCTCACCCAGGAGCGTGGGCATCTCGTTCGCTTCAGGCACCTCAGGGCCTGACCCAGTGAGCCCTGCTGCCCTGAGTGAGGAGGCTATAGACCTCCTGCGATCCATCTCTGTTGGGCAGTCAACCATTGTGAATGCCATCCAGGCGCTGGCAGCCCATTTGCAACAGATAAATGCATTCCTGGAGGGCATTCACTCTGGCATGGCGGCCCAACAGAGATCAATCCACGCTCTGGCCTCCTCCCTGATTGCAGCCATTGTCCCTGTGTCTAGCCTCCCCCCCTCCAACTTCCTCTACCCAATCCCATTCCCCTCGACCCCAACCTATCCCAAGCACACAGGCAGACCAGCATGCACACAGGACAACACACAGGAGTGGTTCAGGCAAACACAAGCACCACACATCATCCACAGGCACTCACACAAACACCATTAATACCAACATCCACTGCCTCTACTGTGTCCCCCTCCCCCTCCTCGTCCACCTCCCTCCCAGTAGTGTCTACACTCACACCTGCATGCACTACATCCTCATCCACTACCACCATCACGCCAATCGCAACACGCCTCTCACTAGCAATCACCACCCCCACATCCATGCACACATCCTCTGTGTCCTCTCCCACTGTGTCTGTGCCCCCTCCTCCCACAGTACACAAAGGCAAGCACTCAGACACCCAACAGCCATCCACCTCACAACGCATTCAGCCCATGCACCTGCACCCAATATCAGCAGACAGACACCTCCTACAACCTCTTCCTCTTTCTCCACTCCCAAACCTTCACGCTCTTCCCCCACAATGTCCCTCAGAAGCTTTTCCTCTCCACCGTTGACCTCTTCCCTACCACTCCCCCCTGTCCTTCACGTCGGGCCAGGGTGGTCAGAACCCAGGCGAGCACCTCAGCCAACCAGTCCACGGCCACAGCAGTGTCGACAGCTACTGCAGTTGTGTAGGATCCTGGGCACCAGACAGCCACACTGAAAGGGTGCCTGCACCAGGTGCTTCAAGGAAGGGCAAGGAGGCACACCAGCTGCGTCTGGGAAGGGCACAGAGGCAACCCCTGCTGCTACAGGAAAGGGCAAGGGGCCTGCACCAGCAGGCAGGAAGGACAGGAGGCATACTGCTGGGACTTATTCAGAGCCCCCACCATCAACCATGGAGGTTCAGCTGTTCAAGGCTGCAAGGGAAGGGCTGGAGCCTCCCCCCACCACTGGCAGTCCCGCCACCAGTACCACTGCCAGCAGCGGCAACCCCAGTGGGCAGCCGTCTGAGGCTGCAGGAGAAGGGCTGGAGCCTCCCCCCACCACTGCCAGCACCGCCACCAGGACCACTGCCAGCAGCAGCAAACCCATTTGGCAGCTGTCCGAGGCTGCAGGGGAAGGGCTGGAGCCTCCACCCACCACTGCCAGCACCGCCACTGCCACCACTGAGCAGCCATCACCGACAGCGGGCAGTGTGTAGTCCTGCATCAATGGGCTGTTGTGCGGCCTGGGCCCTGCAAATACTGTGGGTCTGACACACAGGTGAGAGACTGTGACCTTGCACTCCTCAAGATCTGCATAACAGGGCACAATGCCCCCTCCAGAACCAGTGGAGAAGCCATCCACTCACCCCATCCTTCCCAGGATGAAGCACACTGGGCACGATGCCCCCTCCAGAACCAGTGGAAGAAGCCATCCACTTACCCCATTCTTCCCAGGATGAAGCACACTGGGCACAATGCACCCTCCAGAACCAGTGGAAGAAGCCATCCACTCACCCCATCCTTCCCAGGATGAAACACACTGGGCACAATGCCCCCTCCAGAACCAGTAGAAGGAGCCATCCACTCACCCCATCCTTCCCAGGATAAAGCACACTGGGCACAAGGCCCCCTCCAGAACCAGTGGAAGAAGCCATCCACTCTCCTCATCCTTCCCAGGATGAAGCATATCGGGCACAATGCCCCCTCCGGAACCAGTGGAAGTAGCCACCCACTTGAGAGACTGTGGCCTTGCACTCCCCAGGACCAAGCAGTGGCCAATTCACCCACTTGAGAGACTGTGGCCTTGCACTCCCCAGGACGAAGCAGTGGGCAAGCCACTCACTTGAGAAACTGTGGCCTTGCACTCCCCAGGAACAGGCAGTGGGCAAACCACCCACTTGAGAGACTGTGGCCTTGCACTCCCCAGGACATCACACAGGGCATGTTGCCCTCTCCAGGACCAGTGGCGTTGTACCATCTTCTGGCTGAGGTGCCCCCCATCCCCCATCCCCCTGAGTTGCCTGTGTATTTTCGACCTGATGCCCCTGCAGTGTTCTCTCGGTGTTGTTGCAGGAGTGAGGTGGAGCCTTGGCTATGTGTTGTGGCCCTGTGGCCCACAGACATTGAGGACTGGGCAGTGTCCCAACATATGTACATATGTACATACGTTTGTATTTGGATGCACGGATTCATAGTATTTTATAGTATTATACTCACTTTCTTCAAATCATTTTGTCTTTGCATTATTCCTGAGGGGTATGGGGTAAATATGTTATGTTGCTGCATCTGGTTGTGTGTATGGTGTTGGGGGTGGGTGTGTGTGTATTATGTGTGTGTGTCACTCTCTATTTCCTCCCCCCTCCCTTGTGTGCTAGGCGGCAGTAGTCACTGTGGTCATCTTTGCCGGCGCTGATGTTCATAATGCAGCAGAAGGTAGATGAGCATCGGAACTATGTGCAGCTCAGGCTCCATGGGGTCGTGGTTGTTCCCTGAATCTCCACAGGTGAGTCCTTTGACTTCTGAGTTCTGTTTCCACCAGGCTTTTGATGTCGTTGGTACCACCCTGGAAAAGGTGGCGGATAGGCCGGTCATAATAGAGTGGGCTGTACATTGTCTTCCGCCTGGCTGTTGGTGGTTACAGCCGTGGTGCTTGTTGATTCCTCTGTGTTAAAGTGGCTGTCTGTCTGAGTGGTTTCCGCCGTGGTCATAATTCCATTTTTGTTACCGCTGGCCTGTTGGCGGTATTACTCCCGCTTTATCACCGACTGCCAGGGTTGTAATGAGGGCCTAAATGTGCTGTTGCTGTACACTGGGTGCAGACGTTCCTGCACTGCTATATAACATGGAGGACCGTGGGTTCCTATTTGGGTAATCCCATTGCTGTCTGGGGAAAACTTGAGGAGTAGAGGAATAATACCAGTCAGAGTTTGATAGTTGAGCAAAGCTTCAAGCTGGGTGGAATATACACTGGAGCATGGGAGAGCCAGGCTGCCTTTGTGCCTTCCTGTGTGTTTTATGATTGATTAATAGATCACAAGGAAGGGGCCTGGGCACATCTCAGGAAGAGCGAGATTGGTCTGAAAAGAGAATGAAAAATAGTGGGGCAGAGGGCCCAATATCAACCTTTTAATGTGCATATGACAGTGGCTGACATCCAGGTGTGTCTCCATGTAAATCATATGAATCTTGTTGTGGGACCAATTGTCTTTGGAGTTCTGCCTTGCTGTGCTGCCTTACTGCATGCTGTTTCCATGCCTGACTGAGTAGATCAGCATGTGCATCCCTTGAACCCAGAGTGACTCCAAGGCCTAGCTGAAGTCTCAGGGACATAAATGACTTCCAACCACCCTACTCCTATACCTGGACTCTGCCATTTGTCAGTCTGCCTGCCAAGTGGTGCCTGGACCCTTGGAAGTGGGCCTAAGGTGTTTGCCCCAGCAGAAGCCATGCATCTTCTGTCGAACAAGCACATCACCTCTGCAGTGTTGTGTGGGTCAAAACAGACACTTCACCGCAATTGCGTGGCCCTTAGAATTTCTGCATACCTTCAATTCCGCAGTGCATCATGCAATGTACATTTCTGTGGCAAAGCATCCGTAAAATCAATGTAAATGTCAACAACCTGCATGTCACACCCAGAAAATGATGCAATAGGTGTAGCTGTATACTGGGCAGTAGGAAGTGTAAATGTTACTTTCACTTTCCGTTAGTATCTTGGTTGTTGACGGTGGTTATTTGTAGTGCTGTGAGAGTATTGAGGAGTCTTTGGCTTTTCCAGTGTTGTCTGAGTCTGCTTTGTCCTTTTAATCATATTTTGTGTAGTCTTTGTGCCTATGTGTTTTTTGTAATTGTTATTGTATTTATATTGCTAGGTGTTTTTTTTTTTAGGATGATAGTTAATTAGTTGTAGGTAGAGGCTTAAGGGGTGATATTGTTTGTTTAGTAGGGTAAGGGTAGGTAGAGCTTCTGCAATTGTGGCCATATTCTGTAAGGGGGGAGGGAAGAACCTTATGGAGAGGAAGGTAGGCTGTCTCATCTGGCTGGTAAAGCACTTCCTGCAGCTGATGCTGGCTGCAGGAGGAAGGGTGAGCAAGGGGTACATAGCCCAAGATTAAAAGGATCAATGGGAGGGGATGTGTTGGGACATGGGCAAGGTGGGCTATAAGGAGCACTCTGTCTCCCAAATTAAGCATTGTTGGGTCGACGTCATTGACTGGAAGCAGATATGCTGGACCTGCTGAGAGTGTAAATCGAATGCCCCGTAGGTATGAATTAATATACCATCTGCATGTAGTAATGCAGATAACTTTGACCAAGTACATATCAGTAGCAACATTAATATGCAATGTGTAGGTGCCTTGTGATACACAAGGCAAAACAGAGTGACTCCAGGTGGCAGATGTATCATAATGTCACACAAAGCAGCACACCAGGCAAACATGCTGTAGTGCATTACTACGGTTGACACTAAGTAATTCAATGCAGCCTTTTGTCCAAATGAGGGTTACCAGTTAGCAATTTTCATCACTGAAGAAGGTTTGGGATTTAAATGTAATTGGATCAATCAATTATTAGTTTTTTCCCTCATTCATATACTGCAAACGACACAATATGTGACTATATTAGTCACTTATGAGCTAGATTTACAATACATAATTATCCACACTGCACAAGGTATTAGCTATGTCTATATGGCAAGCATAGCATGGATGTACCAAGGGACACAGCTATCAAATCTTCAAGCAGTGCAGCACAGCATGTCACCTTGCTGCACTGTGCTGAGCGAAAGGGCAGGAATGTGTCTTATTTAATTTTTTACAGTGCATTCCTGTGCTTTCCTACCACTGGCACACTCCTGGCCTCCCTAGTGCTAATGTGTGCACCCTTGCATCATGGTGCTAGGGGGCCTGTGATGAAGGTGGCCATCAGTTTGTACAAAATCAAATAAATGGGGCATGATGTTGACATATGATGTAAGACATTTCTGACCTTTCACCTCCCCCCCGATCAGCCCTGCGAGGTGACTATCTGCATTTCATGGTCTGAAAATGTATAGATATGTGTGTGAGGGTGTCATAATGTGCCATGACCTGGAATGCATAGTGCTTAAATAACATTTGGAAGTATGTGCAGTTGCTCCATATTTGATTAAAAGTCTCAATTTTTGTTTTGCAGGTGAAAATTGTCCATTCACTCAAGGTGAAGTTGACAGCTTCAGGGATAATGATGTGGAAAGTAAGTGTCATGACTACATGGTTGTACCTCTGTGACATGTGTGTGTTCCATGATAGTTGTAACAGTGTGACGTGTATGGGAAGTCATATATCGCCTGCCATAAATCACTTATAAATTATTGAGCAAGCACAACATCACATGTGTCAACAGACTGTAAAGAAAAAAAGGTGTGTTCATGTGAATCTAGTATCAGCATAGGTGTGGTTAATGTTTTCTGCAGTACCCCACTTCAAATGTGGGTTTGGAATACTTGTGACAGTACCTGTGTGTCAGGCCTAAAAACACTTTGCATAAACATTCATGACAGTGTTACTAGGTTCACCATCACACTGCACTAATTGCACAATAGATAGATGCTAGAAATGTGCCAGTTACATCCCAACTTTAGTTGTATCCTGAAACAACCAATGAAAAGGTAAAATTGACATCTCAACATGTGTTGCTACAGGGCTATGAGTCATTTGTATGACATCCAAACATTCCCTCAGTATGACCACTTACCTGAGGCATAGCTGTTGTAATCCTGTCTTAGGGGTGTCTGAACCTCCATCAGAGGTGTCCATGCCAGACCTATGTAGAAGGGAGTGGCCCCATTACACTGATGCTCTAGATCAGAGGTCTCCAAACTTTTTAATGCCGCGCCCCCCCAGTTGAAAAATAAAAATCATTGGGCCCCACCTCAGAATTTTTCACAATTATTTTATAAACATGGCAATATTTAAATATGTCTAAACCTATTTAAACATTGCAGTTAAGTACTGTTACCTTTTTAAAACTGCAATAACATGCTTCTGCTTAAAACAAAGGCCTGTTATCTGTATAATATTTATTTTGGCCAGAGTCTGGGGCCCCCCTGGGATCACTTCAGGCCCCCCTATGGGGGCCCGCCCCCCAGTTTGAAGACCTCTGCTCTAGATGGAAGCATGGATGTAGGGGAGCTCATGTATCGATCCAAGGTTTGATTCAATACAATAGCTCTCAGGCCTGTCTAATGCACATTGTGAGGGTAGATGTCCATGTGGGAGGAAACTTGTGATGTGTCCTAGCAGTTGTACCTTGGATGACAGCCTCCATACCTCAGTAATATATGTATCTGTTGAGCACAGAGTGGCAATATCCATTGTTGTGAAACCTATGCAGGCCCAGTAGGCCTCACTGCATGGATACAAAGTCATTGGCCTAAGATTGGCCAACAGGACATATGCTCTAGATTTAACAGATATTGACATATCAATGACAGCCTCATGGGCAATATTTAACCTCTGTGGCAGTTATGTCAAGCTTTCATGCAGTGCAACATGGCAAGTCACCTTGCTGCACGGCACGAAAGGGCAGAAATGCACAGTGATTTCATGATACAGAGCATTACTCTCCTTTCCTACTGGTAGCATATTATTACCTTCCTAGCACCAACGCAGGCACACTTGCATTATGGCGTAAGGGGGCCTACATTGTAGGCAAAACAGGTATTGGGCAGGTAAGGACAGGTACCTGCATAGTCACACTCCTGAGAGGCTCTTCCTTTTTGTGTTGCAGAATGCGGCATAGGTAGAATGAGGAAACAGAAAGGTGGAAACATATTCTTTCTCCTTGTTCAGGTTCATCTGTGGACAAAAATCTGTGTCAAAATAAGGGTGTTAAGGCAGTGAGACATCTACCCTCCATCTATGGAATGGCTTCCTGACACAGAGTAAGGCAAGTTTTCAATGTAATCTGCCTTGTGTAACTCAAGATGACTAGATACATGCAGACCCACAAAAGATAATATTGCTTACCTTTACACACCTCACTTAGGTTTCGCCTTGACCTTGCCCCTCCCTTGCATGATGCAAGACCAACAGCTAAAGTGGACATGTCCAGCCCATGGGTATTATTTAACACTGACACATCTGGTTGAGTGTTGGACACTGGAATGAGTGAAATACTTGGTTCTATATGGTGCCTAAATAAATGTTTTGAACACCTACAATGAACGTACAAGGGTTATTTGAATATATTATAATTGCAGAAGATATTGTAAGGATGGTGTATTGTACATTTCAATATGCCAAGATCAGGTGTAGGTATTGGCAATCACCTATGATACACTGCACTACAATGTCAGTAATCTATTGTGATATATGATGTACACATTATACTTACCCTAATAAGAGGTACAATTTTCTCCCTAGCTCACGACACCAGAAACTGCAAAAACATGTGCCTTGAGATGGGCACAGTACGCCAGCATTCAGAAAATTGCACACGGCTTCCAGAAAATGGGCCACACCTTTAACAAGGCCAAGTCTGCTGGTTTTTGCGAACCACCATCATCTGGACAGGCAACCCCCATCACTAGAGGATCTGCACATGTGACTCACCAGCCAGGCATATCCCACCCCACCCCTGCACCATCAGGAGGACAGCAGCTGCAAGGCACTGGCCAACCTAGAAGTGGAGGTGTAGCACAAGCAAATTGCAAATTGTTGCTCATAAGGTGGATGCATAAGATGGACAAGAGGATGTCCTGAATTGAAAAAAAACAGAAGCGGCTTGAAAACATTTTGAAGAAGTGCCAGGAGGCACTTCAGAGATGACCAGCCCAAATTGGAACTCTCCCTCAGGACTTCCCCTTCCCTGTTTGCTATACATTGTATACTGTTTTATTTAGTATCCATAGTTTTAGTTTACATTAGTTTAACCTAGGTTTAGGAATAGTTTAGGGTAGTTTTAGATAAATGAGTAGATTTTATGCAGTAGTCTTTTTAGCAACGTTATAATATGATAGCCGTTTGAGTAGGTGGGGGAGTCAATGAACAAAAAATCTGTAAAAAAAAGGTTTTACATTGAAATACATTGACAACTGTTCTATAGTTGGATGATATTTATTTGTCCTGAGTTGGTACTATTGTGTTAGGTAAGTACACGATGTTCAATTTGTCATGAGTACATTGTAGGAATATTACATTATTAGAGTCCTCTGGATAACTGTAGGTCTTTGTTAGAAATGGGGTATTTGGTTGGCAGTCAGGTTACCCCCTGTCCAAGCAAGGACCCTCACTCTAGTCAGGGTAACAGAGAATCACCCTCAGCTAACCCCCGCTCACACATTCGGTAGCTTGGCACGAGCAGGAAGGCTTAACTTCAGAAGCACTGTGTAAAGTATTTGTACCAACACACACAGTAACTCAGTGAAAACACTACAAAATGACAAAACACAGGTTTAAAAACATAGTTAATATTTATCTAAACAATACAAGACCAAAATGACAATAATCCAACATACACAAGTCAAGTTATGAATTTTCAAAAGAATAAGATTCTTAATCCTTAGAAAACAGTGAGAAAAAGTACCTAGGTAGTGTCAAAATGAAGCCGCACGGGCGAGTGTGCTTTGAAAAAGGCCAGCGATGCGTTGATTTCTCACTCACAAGCGAGACTGTGCGTCGTTCTTCCTCCGGTCTGGTCGGCGGGTGTAATTTCTTCTCCCCCGCAAGAGAGCAATGCATCAATCCGGACAGGCACCTCAGGTCCAGGCAGGCTTTACGTTGATTTTCCGCACCCAGCGATGTTGTGTTGAAAATCCAGTGGTACAGTATCACAAAACCACTCTGCATGGGGTTTGCGTCATTTTCAGCCTCCGTTAGGGGGTGTTGCGCATCGTTTCTCCAGCTGCTTTGCATCGATCTTCCAGCCACAATGCAGGTAGAGTGTTGATTTCAACCATGAAGCCAGCGGCGCGTGATTTATCAGACGCGTCACGGAAGGTGTGTCGAAAATTTTCCTATACGGTGGCCTGTGCATAGATTTTCAGTTCTTGTCCCTTGACCTTGACCTTGAACTTGACCTTTCAAGGGCTCAGGAACTGGATAGGGCACCACTTGGTAGCGCAGGACTATCAGCAAAGAGTCCAGGTGCTGGCAGGGGAAGTTTTTGATGGCCCTGAGACTTCAACAACAGAAGGCAAGCTCAGTTAAAGCCCTTGAAGATGCTTCTCAAGCAGGAATGCACAACAAAGTCCAGTCTTTGTCCTCTTTCAAATGCAGAAGCAGCAACTTCAGGGTAGCTCAAAAAAGCACAGTCACAGGCAGGGGAAGCACTTCTCCTCAGCTCTTCAGTTCTTCTCCTTGGCAGAAGTGATCTGATTTTCCAGGATTTTGGGGGGCTCTTCTTATACCCATTTCTGCCTTTGTAGTAGGCCCACTTCAAAGAGAAGTCTCTGTTGTTTTCAAGATTCTGTCTTGCCCCGGCCAGGCCCCAGGCACACACCAGCGGGTTGGAGACTGCATTCTGTGAGGCCAGGCACAGCCCTTTGGGGTGTGAGTGACCACTCCTCCCCTCCCTCCTAGCACAGATAGCTCATCAGGATATGCAGGCTACACCCCAGCTCCCTTTGTGTCACTGTTTAGAAAGAGGTGCAAATAGCCCAACTGTCAAACTGACCCAGACAGGGAATCCACAAACAAGCAGAGTCACATAATGGTTTAAGCAAGAAAATGCCCACTTTCTAAAAGTAGCATTTTCAAACACACAAACTAAAAACTCACTTCACTAATAGATGTATTTTTCAATTGTGAGTTCAGAGACCCTAAACTCCACATGTCTATCTGCCCCCAAAGGGAATCTGCGCTTTAATAATACTTAAAGTCAGCCCCCATGTTAACCTATGGGAGAGATAGGCCTTGCAACAGTCAAAACCGAATTTGGAAGTATTTCACTGTTGGCACATGTAAAACACATATGTAGATGTCCCACCTTTCACATACACTGCACCCTGCCCATGGGGCTACCTAGGGCCTACCTTAGGGGTTCCTTATATGTATAAAAAGGGAAGGTTTGGGCCTGGCAAATGGGCAGAAAAATATATTGCCCCCTGGACAGTGACCGTTGACCAAGGGGTCACTGCCCTGAAATGAAAATTGCAAAAAGAAATGGCTGATCTAGCCCCCATGGAGGGGGGGGGGAAACATGGAACGAATATTGCTCCCCAGGGAGCGACCATTGCCTAAGGAGTTGCTCCCCTAAATCACCAAAAAAACATCCCTGGTGTCTAGTGGGTGGATTCCTGCTCCGCGATCGCGGGCCTCACCTGTGATCCTGTAGCAGGAATCTATTCAAAACAGGCACAGGGGAAAGGAAAAACTCTTTCCTTTGTCCCGTGTCTATTTTTCCCTCTCTACCCCCCCAGGAAAAGGACTTACCTAAATTATGTCCTCTCTCCTAGACGTGCTGGAAGCAAATGCTTTTGGCACATCCCCACCAGCATCTGATGATGTCATCACGCTGTGAGCATGGTGATGTCATCAGATTGCTGAGGGGGGAGTCGGGGTGGCAGGAAAGCGCTTACCCTGCCATCTTTGACCGGGAGTGTGGGTTTGTCCTAGCGCTCCCCCGTGGGCCGTGTGCAGAACAACTGGCTGCTCAGCAGTTTGTTGGTATGCTCTTTGAGTCATCTTCTGACCGTGATTACAAGACTGACTCTGCATCTGAGGCAGAGGAGGAAGTACAAGATTCTGAATTTTCTGTTTGAGAGGAATCATCTGATGAGGAAGCCACTCTCAGTGTGAATGAAGTGTCTGTTTTAGAGGAGGACACTGATGTGCCATTAGTGCAGCAGCCTGGGCCTGAAAGGATTCCAATTTGAAGACTTGAACTCTGAATTGCCCTAAACATGGAGCTGCCAGAGTTGCCTGCCTTTACTGGTCTCCCGGGGTGTAGAGTGAATACAGAAAACTTTTTGCCTATCAATTTCTTTCAGTTGTTTATGGAAAATGTATTTTTGGAAGAGATTGTTGAGCAGACTGATTTGTATGCTGAGCAGTACTTGAGGGACAACAGTGCCAGACTTAGGCCACATGCTAGAGCTACCCAGTGGATTCCCACACATGTGGAAGAGTTGAAAAGGTTCTTGGGTTTCACTTTTTTGATGGGGTTGATAAGGAAGCTGTCACTGTCTTCATATTGGTCTACTCGTCCCTTAATGGCAATGGCTATATTTCCTGCAGCCATGAGTCGCAATCGGTATTTGCTTCTTCTTCGGATGCTGCAATTCGTTAATAATGCTTTAGCCTTGCAACAAGATCACCCTGATTTTGACTATCTTTTTAAGATTAGGCCTGTCCTTGATCATTTTGTAGATTGGTTTTCAGAGGTCTCTGTTCCAGGGAAAGAAATAGCTGTGGACGAGTCTTTGGTCCTGTTCACGGGCCAATTAGTTTTTAGGCAGTACATTCCTAGCAAGAGGGCTTGGAATGGAATTAAGATGTATATGCAGTCTGAAAGTAGTACAGGATATGTTTATAATTTCTGGGTCTACACTGGTAGGGATTCCAGTATTGACCCCTTTGGTTGTCCACCCACTTTTGGAGATAATGAGAAAATTGTGTGGGAACTTGGTGGACGACTGTTTAACAAAGGTCACCATTTGTACCTAGATAACTTCCACGCTGGAGTGCAATTGTTCAGGGAAGTGTTCAGAGTGGACACTGTTGCTTGTGGCACAATTCGTTCTAACCGTAAAGGCTATCCGAGGGAGCTTGTGTGTAAAAGACTAGAGAGGAGACAGTGCAGTGCTTTGCGTAATGATGAGTTGCTAGCTGTGAAATTTGCTGACAGGGGGGATGTCTACATGCTGACTACCACCCATGATGTGCGTACCTACCCTGTGACTGTTTGGGGTCAGGTTGCTGAAGTGTACAAACCTGCATGTATTTTAGACTACAATAAGCACATGGGTGGTGTAGACAGAGTAGATCAGAGTTTAGAACCTTACACTGCTGTTCATAAGTCTTACGTTTGGTATAAAAAGTTGCCTATACATCTCTTCTATTTAGCAACTTTTAATGTTTTTGCTGTGTTCAAGGATTGTTCCCCTAAGTCAAAGATGAAATTTGTTAAATTTCAGGAATCTGTGATAGAGAGCCTTTTTGTGGTGGAACAGGCAAGAGTTCCTAGAGTAGCAGTGGTGGAGGATGTGGCTAGATTGAAAGATCACCACTTTCCTGATCACATTCCTCCCACTCCCAAAAAAGACTTTCCCACTAAGAAATGTAGTCTGTGCCCGAAGAGGTATCCAGAGGGAGACTCATATGTACTGTCCCGATTGTCCTTCTAAGCCTGGGCTGGTTGTGGCCGGCTGTTTCAGAAGTTACCACACCCAAAATAATTATTGGGAACTATTGTGAGGGTAAACTGCCTGTTCTATATTGTTTTATATTTTTTGTTCAGTTTCACGGTTGGCTTTACTGTCAAGTATTTAGTTCGAGATTTTTGTTTGTAGTTTTGTACTTACTTATAATTAGTTAGTGTTTTCTTTTTTGTTTAAAACAAAGTGATGGTGGTGTGCACAGAGTGGCGCTTGGCTGGTGGTGTGCGTGGAGTGGCACTTGGTTGGCAGTGTGAGTGGAGTGGTGCTTGTATGGCGGTGTGCGTGGAGTGGTGCTTGACTGGTGGTGTGTGTGGAGTGGCACTTGGCTGGTGGTGTAAATAGTGACTTGCTGTTGGCCACTACAACACACTGCTAGCCAAATGCCAGTCCACAGACTCCGTCAGCCGGTGTGATTGCTGTGTCAGGCATGTGGGCGTATGAAAGTGATTGGCCCTTGAATGGCTCCATCTGTTAATGTGAGTTTTGTAATGTGCTGGGCCCACATTTTTGTGAAATTTCTTGTTAATAAAATTTGATCTATTGAACCATCACTCACCCGCATGCCAAATCCAACCAGTTTGTGTGGTAAAATAAAAAATTAAAAAACCCGTTCCACTGTAATCAGGCTGTAATTGAAGCACACCCGTGACATGCTGCGCATCTTGGGTGGGACCCCGTTGATGAAGCATGCCACCAACTAGGTTGATGGGTGAGGGCTATTTTTACCATAAACTAAGGGTGTTTCTTTTCACAGTTTCAATGTTTGGAACTTCACAAAAGTAAGAGTTTTGGTAGTGTGCTTGCTTCTTCTCTAGGGAAAAAGTACCAACTCTAGATTAGTTCGAAAACTAGACACCCGGTGGAGTACAAGGTGGTTTGCCTCTTGTGGATCCCAACTACAATGCCCTGTAAACTTTAGAAGGTGACTAAAATCACAAATATTTCTTGCATTCCTGGTTCTTCTTTCAGAAGCAAAAATAAACCAGAAACTTATACCACCCACTGTTCCCCCTGGTCTCCTGATAAAAATGTATGAGTAGGTCAATTGCCCACAACAGGAAGGGGCCAAAACACAATGTGGACGCATCAAAATGATCTATTACAAAACTACCTGTTTTTGCAGGGGGTAAGACCTGTGTTTTTGGTCCCGGGCACGGCGGTCATCTAGGGAAACCTATCAAACCCAGGCATTTTTTAAAACCAGACACCCGGTGGAGTCCAGAGAGGTGTAGCTTGCATCGATCGCCCGATATTTTCTTTCTCAGACTCCTCTGCAAACCTCAAACCTCTTATTTTTTTTCTTTTTAGGATCACCGCGCTGGCACAAATTTCCTACCACCCAGAGTTCCCCTCAGTCTCCCAAGTAAAATGATACTTCACTTGTGTGGGCCCCCAAAGCAGAGTTTGCCTAAAAATGCAAAAAACAAATTGTACTAATCAACTAACTGTGCTATCCCCTCAATCTCTACACATTTTTGGCCCTTCCCTGTTGCAGGCATCTGGGCCACCAGAGGCCTGGAGGAATGCTGTGTGCAAGGACGTTTGTGGCTCCCCTCAGATTCCAGAACTTTCCCACACCAAATTGTGAGGAAAAAGTGTTTTCTTTGCCACATTTTGAGATTTGCAAAGGATTCTGGGTGCCAGAACCTGGAGAGAGCCCCACAACTCATCCCATCCTAGATTTCCTTAGGTGTCTAGTTTTGAAAAATTTCTGGGTTTTATACATGTTATTTTAGCAAACTAGGCCTGCCACTGTGCACGTTAACCTAGATGTGTTTTATTTTAGCTTTGTTATATTATTTTAGCAGTAGCCACATTTTTGGTCCTGTTTTATTTTCTCTATCTAGCTGTTCTTCGCCTAGGTCAGCACTGCTAACAAGACATTTCTTTCACTCTGTACTTTCTCAAGGATACAGTGATATAGGTTGCTGGCAAATGTGGTACGCTTTGTCTCCAATGTTCACAGAAACATACACACTCTTATATAGAGATCCTTTCTTGGAAAATCAGCTGTTTAATTATAAAAACACTACTTTGTCCCATGTACGTTAAAAGGAGATTCCAGCCAGATTACCACAACTGTATGCTGATTGCTGATTGCTGGGTTCTTCACTGCAGCTGCTTATGTAGACTACCGGCCTCTTGCTCAGGTATGAGGGATGATGTCTTCCCAGGGAGGAACCTGAAGGGCAGAATTAGAGCTTAACATGCTGTGCTCTAACAAAGCCTAGGTAGGAACTATCCTTAACAATCTTACTGACACTATGGTAGTGTTATTTTTGTGTTTAAATCTCCTTGTCACAATCTTAATCTTATTGTGCTTCATCATCCTAGTTATTGCAATACATGCCTTATCATCAAAGATGCAGTCACTTCAATAAAATCTTATTGAACTATACTCTGCCTCTGATTGTCCTTGCATTTGTGAGACTAATGTAACTGAGAGAAAAGGATGAGATCTGAGTGACCACAATTTCCTTGAGGATTAATTTATTTAATGTGCCCAGTTGCCCAATCATCCCTGCTCTTGGGTAGAGGTGTGGCACTGCTAGTTAGCCGGAACAAACCCGGATTAGGCCGACAGGTATCACACAGTGCGGGATCAAGCTCAGTCCCACGCAGTACAGGTGATTCTGCTGCCCAAATCCAGTAGTCTCATTAGGATTATGAGAACCTACATGACAAACTACTGGCCAAAATCCACAGTTAGGCACTTCGCAAAAAACATGTCAGTTTTCTTTGGAAAAATGTGATGGGTCCACATCTTGTTTTATGGAATTTCCTGTTGTGGGGATTAGGTGTACCCACACAAGTGAGGTACCATTTTTATCGTGAGACTTGGGGGAATGCTGAGTAGAAGGAAGTTTGTGGCTCCCCTTAGATTCAAGGACTTTCCATCACCGAAATGTGAGGGAAAAGTGTTTTTTTGCCAAATTTTGAGGTCTGCAAAGGATTCTGGATAATAGAACCTGGTGCTAGACCCACAAGTCACCCCATTCTGGATTTCCCTTGGTGTTTAGTTTTAAAAAATTTACAGGTTTGCTAGGTTTCCTTAGGTGCCGGCTGAGATAGAGGCTAAAATCTACAGCTCAGCCCTTTGCTGAAAACATGTCCGTTTTCTCTGGGAAAATGTGAAGTGTCCACATTGTGTTTTGGGGCATTTCCTGTTGCGGGGACTAGGCCTACCCACACAAGTGATGTACCATTGTTATCGGGAGACTTGGTGAAATGCCGGGTGGAAGGAAGTCTGTTGCTCCCCTCAGATTCTAGAACTTTCCATTACTGAAATGTGAGGAAAAAGTGTTTTTTTTGCCACATTCTGAGATTTGCAAAGGATTCTGGGTGCCAGAACCTGGTGAGAGCCCCACGAGTCATCTCATCCTGGATTCCTTGAGGTGTCTAGTTTTGAAAAATGTCCGGATTTGGTAGGTTTCCCTAAGTGTTGTTAAGCTACAGGCCAAAATCCACAGCTAGGCACTTTGCAAAAACAAGTGGTTTTCTTTGGGGAAATGTGATGTGTCCACGTTGTGTTTTGGGGCTATTTCCTGAGCGGGAATTAGGCCTACACACAAAAGTGAGGTACCATTTTTATTGAGAGACTTGGGGGAGTGCTGGGTAGAAGGGAATTCGTGGCTCCCCTCAGATCACAAACTTTCCATCACCAAAATTTGAGGACAAAGTGTTTTTTTTTTGCCAAAGTTTGAAGTTTACAAAAGATTGTGGGTAATAGATCCTGGTGAGAACCCCACAAGTCACCCCATTCTAGATTCCCTAAGGTGTCTAGTTTTCAAAATTTATAAGTTTGCTAGGTTTCCCTAGGTGTTGGCTGAGCTAGAGGCCAAAATCAACAGCTCGGCACTTTGCAAAAAACATATGTGTTTTCTTTGGGAAAATGTGATGTGTCCACATTGTGTTTTGGGACATTTCCTATTGCAGGAATTCGGCCTACCTACACAAGTGAGATACCATTTTTATCGATTGACCTGTGGGAATGCTGGGTGGAAGGAAGTTTGTGGCTTCCCTCAAATTCCAGAACTTTCCATCACTGAAATGCGAGGAATTGTTTTTTTTGCCACATTTTGAGATTTGCAAAGGATTCTCGGTGCCAGAACCTTGCAAGAGCTCCACAAGTCATCCCATCCTGGATTTCCCTAGGTGTCTAGTTTTGAAAAATGCACTGGTTTTCTAGGTTTCCCCAGGTGCCAACTGAGCTAGAGGCCAAAAACCACAGGTAGGAAGTTTGTAAAAAACACCTCTGTTTTCTGTGGAAAAATTTGATGTGTCCACGTTGTGTTTTGGGGCATTTCCTTTCACGGGCGCTAGGCCTACCCCCACAAGTGAGGTACCATTTTTATCGGGAGACTTGGGGGAACGCTGGGTGGAAGGTAATTTGTGGCTCCTCTCAGATTCCAGAACTTTCTGTCACCAGAATGAGAGGAAAAAGTGTTTTTTTGGCCAAATTTTGAGGTTTGCAAAGGATTCTGGGTAACAGAACCTGGTCAGAGCCCCACAAGTCACCCCATCTTGGATTCCCCTAGGTGTCTAGTTTTCAAAACTGTGCAGGTTTGCTAGGTTTTCCCTAGGTGCCGGCTGAGCTAGAGACCAAAATCCACAGCTAGGCACTTTGCAAAAAACAGCTCTGTTTTCTTTGTGAAAATGTGATCTGTCCACGTTGTGTTTTGGGGCATTTCCTGTCGCGGGTGCTAGGCCTATCCACGCAAGTGAGGTACCATTTTCATCGGGAAATGTGGGGGAACGTAGAATAGCAAAACAAGTGTTATTGCCCCTTGTCTTTTTCTACATTTTTTTCCTTCCAAACGTAAGACAGTGTGTAAAAAAGACGTCTATTTGAGAAATGCCCTGTAATTCACATGCTAGTATGGGCCCCCCAGAATTCAGAGATATGCAAATAACCACTGCTTCTCAACACCTTATCTTGTGGCCATTTTGGAAATACAAAAGTCTTCTTGATACCTATTTTTCACTTTTTTATATTTCAGCAAATGAATTGCTGTATACCCGACATAGAATAAAAAACCATTGCAAGGTGCAGCTCATTTATTGGCTCTGGGTACCCAGGGTTCTTGATGATCCTACAAGCCCCACAACCAGAATAGTCCAGCTGACTTAACGGTATATTGCTTTAAAAAATCTGACATCGCAGGAAAAAGTTACAGAGTAAAACGTGGAGAGAAATGGCTGTTTTTTTCACCTCAATTTCAATATTTTTTTTATTTCAGCTGTTATTTTCTGTAGGAAACACTTGTAGGATCTACACAAATAACCCCTTGCTGAATTCAGATTTTTGTCTACTTTTCAGAAATGTTTAGTTTTTTTGGGATCCAGCATTGGTGTCTCACCCATTTTGGTCACTAACTGGAAGGAGGCTGAAAGCACAAAATATAGTAAAAATGGGGTATGTCCCAACAAAATGTCAAAATTGTATTGAAAAAGGGGCTGCCTGTTCCTGAAATCTGGGAAGATGGTGATCTTGCCACCACAAACCCTTTGTTGATGACATTTTCAGGGAAAAAACCACGAGCCGCCTTCTGCAGCCCTTTTATCCCATTTAAAAAAAAATTAAAAATGTTCACTGGTTTTTGGCAATTTTCTTGGTCTCCTTCAGGGGAACCCACAAAGTCTGGGTACCTCTAGAATCCTTAGTATGTTGGAAAAAAAGGACGCAAATTTGGCGTGGGTAGCTTATGTGAACAAAAAGTTATGAGGGCCTAAGCGCAAACTGTCCCAAATAGCCCAAAAAAGTCTTGGCACAGGAGGGGAAAAGGCCTGGCAGCAAAGGGGTTAATAATCAATTCATTATATAAATCGTTTCATTATTTTATTTAGTGATTTATATTTTAGGTGTGGTTTGTTGCACTCGTAGGGGTATAAAATGGGAAGTCAATTAAATAATGAATTGTTAATTATTTATACTTATTAATGATTTCATGTTAATTAATTATGTAAATTGTGTAATTATTATAATTTTTTTATTTCGATTTTGAGTGCGGGTTTTTGGATTGTAGGGAGATAGAGTGGGAAGTGAATACAGGTAGACCAAGGCACACAAAGAGGTAAGAGTTCAACAATGATTCTGGGACGAAAGTAGAGCCCAAGTATTGCGAATCCAAAGGCGAAGAGTAAAGCGATGATTCCGGGTTGGTGTTTTGGTAGAGTCTTTATTCACAGGTGTAGGTTTGTGTCGTCTTACAGGAAACAGCCAACACGTGTTTCGTCACACAAGTGACTTTATCAAGGCTGTAAAGAAGTAATAAAAACATATCAATATGTACAGTTGGCCTGAAGATATAAAATTATTGAATGTTAACAATGTTACGGTGAACCCGTAATCCGCTTCGAAAAGATGCATGTGCGATTACATGCAAGTGAGTGGGGAGTCATGCGGCATGGCAAAATAGATGTTGTCGTGTGGATCCAAACACAAGTGCGAGTTACAGCAGCGACTGTGTCCAGTGAGTTGGGTGCAAAGAGCGTCTATTTTGGATACCTAGGAATATGGTTAACATATCGTGAAGTGAACCCGAATACTAGTGAAATAGGTGCCAAGGAGGTAAACTTACAATAGTGATTATGCTGGTGGAATAAGGTTAATAGTGCCAGGTGAGTAGGTTTACAAGAGGCAAAACTCAGAGAAAGTGGCAAGACGAATATGAGGTTAGGTGCCGGAAAGGAATTCAGTTTAGAGAGAAAGAGGCGTGCTGAGGGGTAATGTAGGAGCTAGTGCAAAGGTAAGTTATGGTAAAAACATACCTGGGCCCGTCAGGCCAGGGACAGAAGAAAACAGTAAGTCCAGTAAGTAAAGAAGAGACGGTAGTCAGTCCTGAGTAGGACTGCCACGGGTGTTCGATGATTCCAGTGGTCGAGTAGAGGGTAATATAAGAGCCCTGATAAGCCCAAATATGTGACCCTAGTTGGATAAACAGAATTACTGTAAGTAAAAGTTGTAGGGGTTAGGACCTCCAAGAAAGGACTACGTACACAGAGAATCCAATGTGAGGTGTGAAACAAGGGGAGGAATTAAACCCCGAAAGTGCCCAATTATTGGCAGTGCGCATGGGACCGCCAATGCATAGGTTGCGAGGTAGCATTACAGATGAACTGAAAAAAATTGGCCGGAGCCAGTCAATGGCATTAAGTATCAGCGTGTCCGTAGATTTTAACGTAAAATCGGGCAGAATCAACACATTTATAATGGAGCATGCCTACGCTACAGGAAAGTGAGTAAACCACCTCGAGCGGTAAGAGAAAGACGCTTACTTGTTTGTACATGGAAGCACTCGAGGACCGTGTTAGAGCGAAAACGAAGTGTCAATTTTCATATCAATGGTTTACTCTGTATGGCGACGGGATTGGTATCAAGATAAAGAGAAATTCCAACAAATGGAGAGTCCCCCCAGCAGTGTAAACAACGTTAGAAGGGTCCCGAATACCTGTATGTTAGTCCGGGAGTGTCCAGTTCATCGAAGCGAGTCAATGTGCTCTGCGTCGCGCGTTCGTTTTGAGCTTAATCCAAAACGGGTAAAAATAGAAGAGGGACTATGCTTATCGGTGGTATGGAGGTGGGTGGTTGAAAACATAGGAAAAAGGAAGAAAACGAAGGCGGCCATATTGGAGAGGATATGTATGAGTAAGAAATAATAGAAAAGACTGGGAGACGATTTAAAGGAAGGAAGTAAAGGAGAGATTGCGAAAGAGCAAGTCGATGTAAGTGATCGATAGAGGCAGCAGTGTGGGAAAAGGTAGCGTGTTACGTGGGATTAGAGAAGTGAAGACTGAGATAAATGTGGTTTGTGAAGAACCCCGAAAAGGTTGTGCGACATAGTGGAAACGTTGTGTAATAAGGGGTGGAAAAGCTAAGAAAATAGCCCGTGAGTGCTACTGATCTCTGTAGGAAACATACTATGTTCCAGGTGTCACAACGTTGAGGGTGGTAACTTGATAGTAGACACAGAGTAGTGTAACCAGTGCAACTGTGAAAAACAGTGGAAGAGTTAAAAATGATAGAAAAGTTAAGGAAAGCAATCCAAACTTGTGGTAAGATACAACAGTATTGAAATATTTAGGAAACAGCTAGGTTTCTCCGAGCTAGTCAAAGCGTGAAGTACATTATACATACAAATACAGTCACTTCTCGTGTATAGCGGGTACCACATATAATGTCTAAGGCAGTCTAAGTCAAAAAAGGATAAAGCAATGTATATCAAGTAAGAGGAAATGTCCAGTGATGTATACTGAACAATACAGATAGTTGTAACATTGATGGTAAATGCATTTCACGTGAGGAAGAAATGCAGTTCGTGGTCAGTGTTGAGTCCAAATTCAACTGCACGGAGTTTGAGAATCCATTTGGCCTTGCACTTGCGGAGGTCCCTGGTGCTGTCACCCAGTCTGGGTGATCCAGTGACCTGAGCAATCCCGTGGAATTTAATGTTGAGGATGTCCCTCTCACCATTGAGGTGTTGAAGTGAACAGCCATCGGGTATGCAGTGTTGTTGTTTCTGATAGCCCTAATGTGTTCCTGAACACGCTCTTTGAGTGGGCGTATAGTACTGCCAATATAGATGCGGCCACATGCACAGATGATACAGTATACTGTGTATCTAGTGTTACAGTTGATAAAGCTCCTGACACTATGGACCGTCTTAGTGTTGTAAGAGAAAGAAGTGGTTTTGTTGAGAGCCATTTGGCATGAAATGCAGCCCCCACACTTGAAGAATCCATTGGGTTTCGTAGGAAACCACGTTGGGGGGCGTGTTTGTGTGTGGGGCATGAGAAAGCTAGGGCATAGGATGTTCCTAAGGGTGCGTCCCCTGCTATGAGTCATGGTTGGTGAGCGGTTGATGTAGTTTCTAAGACCTGAGTCTAGGAGTAGTAAGTGCCAGTGTCGTTTAAGGATATGGAGCACAGTTTTACTGGCAGGGCTAAATTGAGTGATGAAGGAAACGGGACGTTTGTTAGACGTTTTAGATGTTCTTTTTGGGCCCCTGATGAGAAGCGAGTGTTGGTCAATAGAGGATATGCGTTTGGTAGCCGTTGAGATATGCTTCTCAGTATACCCGCGTGCTTGGAAGCGGCGTGTTAGATTCTTGAGTTCGTGTTTGAAGATGTCAGTGTCGGTGCAGTTACGTCGAACTCTAATCATTTCCCCATAGGGAATTGCTTTGATTTGTGTCAGGGGATGGGCACTCTGCGCATGTAGGATAGAGTTGCAGGCTGTTGGTTTTCTGTATAGCCTGGAGGTAATTCTATTGCTGGTAGTGTATAAGAGAAGGTCTAGGAATTCGATTTGGGTGCGGTCTGCCTTGTGTGTGAAGGTTAAATTGAAGTCATTGTTGTTGAGGTGAACTATGAGTGTGTCTAGATCAGGGATATTGCCTGTCCAGATTGTTAGGATATCGTCAATGTACCTTCCCCAAAAAAGAATGTGTTGAGTAATGTGTGCCGGGCACTTAGACCAAAGGTGAATCTTTTCAAGTTGTCCCATGTACAAATTGGCATATGATGGAGAGAATTTAGCACCCATCGCTACCCCCTGGCATTGTCGGTACCAATTGCCATTATGTAAGAACACATTGTTTTCAAGTACCAAACGCGTTAGATCAAGGAGCATAAGTGTGTGTTCATATAAGGTGGCATCGCGTGAGAAGAGAGTCAATGAGAGCATCTCCAAACCCTTTTCCAGGGGGATTGAGGTGTACAGTGAACTAACATCCAAACTGACGAATACACAATCATCATTCCATTCTATGTCCTCAAGTTGACATAGGAGATCCCTAGTATCTTGATTGTAAGAGGGAAGATTCCGAACCATGGGTTGTAAAAAGGAGTCAATATACTCAGAAATGTGTTCTGTGGGAGAACCAATTCCTGAGATGATGGGTCTGCCTTGTGGAAAGCTGCCTTGTTTGTGTACTATGGGTAGGATGTAAATGCAAGGTGCTCGGGGTGCTGTCACATATAGGTATTTGTACTCACGATCGGATAGGAGACAGTTATTTTTCCAATGGGTCAATTTACTCTCGATTAGTGTGGTGATGCCAGGAAGAGGGTTAGAGTGGATTGTAATGTAGGCCCGTGTATCTTCAAGTTGTCTGTTTATTTCCAAAATATAGTCAGATCTGTCCATCACCACCAAGTTACCCCCTTTGTCAGCTTCCTTAATGACTAAGTCTGTGCGTTTGGAAAGACCTTGTAGGGCTAGGATTTCTTTCTGTGTCAGATTATTGTTGAATCTGCACGTGCGTGTCCCGAGTTTATCTTTGAGCTGAAAAAGGTCGGTTCTCACTGCCTTGTAGAAGACGTCAATACAGTTGTCAGGAGGTAGTGTCGGCACAAAGGTGGATTTTGGTCTGAGTCCACTGTT
This sequence comes from Pleurodeles waltl, assembly GCF_031143425.1. Classification (NCBI taxonomy): domain Eukaryota; kingdom Metazoa; phylum Chordata; class Amphibia; order Caudata; family Salamandridae; genus Pleurodeles; species Pleurodeles waltl. The sequence goes on from NC_090437.1 coordinate 998,211,347, forward strand.
CAGATCAAGATTAGATGGAACGTCGAGTTGGATTAATAGTTCGTCCAGACAGTTGGAAGACAGGGATGGGTTGTCAAGTGAGAATACTGTCTGTATGTCTTGCAGATCCTTGATGGATCTGTTGCACGGTAGTGTTGGGTTAGGTGAGTCCCTGTTGATTGTTATTTTGTTGTGGAAGAATTTCTTAAGTTTGAGATTACGTACAAATTTGAAGAGATCAATGTGTATATTGGTGTAATTAGGCATGGAAGTAGGACAGAAGCCCAATCCTTTTTTCAGAACATTTATTTCATGTATAGACAGACAAGCGCTAGATAGGTTAATAACCTGTACAGAGTTCTCTAATGCGGTTAACGTGGCCTGATCTGATTTCCTACTCAAGATTTCTGAGTTTTCGAGGTGGAGCGGGTTGTCACTCCCTCTCTTGTGTTTGGTGTTGTGTCTGATCCCTCCCCTCCTGGTGTGTTTCTGTTTGGGCCTGGTCTGTTGAAGTTCTGCCGTATCCCTTTTCTGTATCGGCCTAGTTCCTCTAAAAAAGCATTTGGTTGATGAGAGGCATTTGCGTGAGTAGTGTTGTCAGAGGGCCTATCCAAGGAAAAGCCTGTGCTATCACTAGAAAGATTGGAGACGTCAGAAAGACTACCGGAGATGGACTCAATCGGAGTGGTGATTCTAGTCGGTTTGCTGGTGGTTTCTCTATTGACCAGATGAAATTTCCGTGCAAACGTGTATATTCTTCCACTACTGTAGTCGTTCTCGTCCCTGATGAGCTTCCTCATTTTTTTATCTTTCACATATAGTTGGCAGCCATTAAGGATGTCTTTCATGATGGCATAGTTCTTATCGGTTGCTTCAGTAAGGTTGAGATTCTTGATCTCCTCCTCTAGTGAAGCAATCTCCAAAAGTAGTTTGTTTCGTTTTATGTCAGCATGTTTAATAAGTATGTTTATCATGCTGAAAGAGGTAGAAGAAATGAGATGTTCCCACTCTCCCAATAAATCTGGATCTAGGTCTTCAAATGAGGGAAAAATTATGACACGCAGTCCCCTCAGGACTTGTTTGATTTCTAGGTAGCGTTTGAGAGTTGTTATGTCCCACCAGCGAGCTAATTCTTGTTTCCTAAGTCTCTCTAGTTTAATGAATTTATGTTTGAGCCCTTCTTTAGGTGATGCGGGATTGGTGATACGTGTGGTGAGTGATTTCTTGGAGAACAATTCAGCAGCTAAAATGTCTCGGTTATCGTCAAAAGAAGCCATGCCTAAGAGCTTAGTGGAGAATACGTCTTGAAAGTAGATAACACAGCTGTTGGTGCAAATCGTATAAGAGTTGGCGGAGTGCAGCTATACCACAATAGAGGCGAGACCAAGCCAGAGACAAAAATATACACAAGGGTAGTGAGTGGTAAGGATGCCGCACTTCCGTTCCGTTACAATTCTTATTAAGGTAACACAATAAGTTAGATGAGAAAAAAGGTGCCACTCGGTCGGGTGCCCCACTACCCAGGTGGGCACAAAGATTTGTGTTTATCCAACTAGGGTCACATATTTGGGCTTATCAGGGCTCTCACATTACCCTCTACTCGACCACTGGAATCATCGAACACCCGTGGCAGTCCTACTCAGGACTGACTACCGTCTCTTCTTTACTTACTGGACTTACTGTTTTCTTCTGCTCCTGGCCGGACGTGCCCAGGTATGTTTTTACCATAACTTACCTTTGCACTAGCTCCTACATTACCCCTCAGCACGTCTCTTTCTCTCTAAACTGAATTCCATTCCGGCACCTAACCTCATATTCGTCTTGCCACTTTCTCTGAGTTTTGCCTCTTGTAAACCTACTCACCTGGCACTATTAACCTTATTCCACCAGCATAATCACTATTGTAACTTTACCTCCTTGGCACCTATTTCACTAGTATTCGGGTTCACTTCACGATATGTTAACCATATTCCTAGGTATCCAAAATAGACGCTATTTGCACCCAACTCACTGGACACAGTCTCTGCTGTAACTCGCACTTGTGTTTGGATCCACACGACAACATCTATTTTGCCATGCCGCATGACTCCCCACTCACTTGCATGTAATCGCACATGCATCTTTTCGAAGCGGATTACGGGTTCACCGTAACATTGTTAACATTCAATAATTTTATAACTTCAGGCCAACTGTACATATTGGTATGTTTTCATTACTTCTTTACAGCCTTGATAAAGTCACTTGTGTTACGAAACACGTGTTGGCTGTTTCCTGTAAGACGAAACAAACCTACACCTGTGAATAAAGACTCTACCAAAACACCAACCCGGAATCATCGCTTTACTCTTCGCCTTTGGATTCGCAATACTTGGCTCTACTTTCGTCCCAGAAACATTGTTGAACTCTTACCTCTTTGTGTGCCTTGGTCTACCTGTATATACAATTTTTGTGTACCTCGGTACACAAATCTTTGTGCCCACCTGGGTAGTGGGGCACCCGACCGAATGGCACCTTTTTTCTCATCTAACTTGTTGTGTTACCTTAATAAGAATTGTAACGGAACGGAAGTGCAGCATCCTTACCACTCACTACCCTTGTGTATATTTTTGTCTCTAGAGTGGGAAGTGTATTAAATCATAATTTATTAATTATAAATTATACATTTAAAATTATTCAATTAATTGTTAATTTATAATGCAAATTGTGTAAATATTATGCTTTTTAATTTAGACATATGTTTAATGAGTGACTATAGTGTGGGAATTTAGTGAAATAATTAGTAAATAACATATTCTTTGCATTCTTCGTATATAAATTATTTATAAATGTACTAATTAATTAAATTGTTTTACTGTTTTTAATGTATATGTTGTATTTTATATTATAGTTTTATAATTTTATTAAATTAATACTTGTATTAAAATAAGGTACATGTTTGACGTTAAGTACTTTCCCTAGTGTCACACAGATTGGAGTGAAAATAGTTAATTTTACCCCTCATGAGTCGAATGCTTTCCTTACTGTTGCATCGACTGTGATGGGAATCGTAAATGTTACCCCTCACTTTCCCTACTGTTGCACACAGTGGAGTAGGAAAATTATATGTATTATTCCTTGAAATGTATAGTTTTTTATGTTGTGTAAAACTCTATTGTTATTATTATAATTTTGTTTCTGTGTATGTTTAATTCTTTTTGAATTAGTATTGTTATATATAATGGATAATATAATTTTATTAAAATGTATTTTCTTTATATTGTTTACTTTTTTATGTGAAATTAAATTGGTATGTTTTAAAAAAAAATCTGAATTATTTTTTATGGGTTTAATTTATTGGATGTGTGTGTGTGTATGTGTGTATATATATGTATGTATATATACATATATTTGTTAAATTATTACTCTAAAAGTATACATAAATAAAAATTATTATTTTAAAAATAGTTTTACCATATATTTGTGTGAATAAACATACAGGTATAGATGTATATGTGTGTGTTTGTTTAAATACATATATATTTATAGATATTTGTCATATTCTTTAAATATATTTAATTTACAAGATATTCTGTTTCATATTAATATTTGTAATGCTTACTATTTTTAACTATATATTTAAAAAATATAATTTTGTCTATTTTTTCGATATTAGTCTAAAAATATAATTTTTTCAATATTTTTGTATTTTCAATTAGTATAAGAAAACAATATTTTTGGCCCTGGTATTTTTGACACAATATTTTTGTATAATGATATCTAGGGTTTCTAAATTTTGGCAGCGAACCGCTTTATGACATGCAAATCAACTTTGCGTCATGTAGGTAGTACTTGTGTTGCAGCACTTTGCGCCATTCACGACACCGTTGTGTTGAAATAGATGACGTATCTCTGGTCCTTGCGCCATGATGCACTGCCCCATAAATATGGCACACCCTTGTCATAGGGATTAACCACAACAAAGTGCAAAAATTTCGGACTCAGCCCTATATTGCACAGCGTTACCTCAAAAATGATACATCTGCCCCTGTGTGTGTTTACATTTTAGGGGATGATCAAATTTTGTTGCAGGACTTGTAGCTAGGTGGTCCCTTCCTCTTTTTCTGGGACACTGTGGATTCAAAAGCTATGTCTTCGTCCGCAATTTTCCAGTTCCATGGCTTTGTACAGAAGGCTCCATATGACCGTACCCTACTCTGGGACTCAGGCTAATCTGCATTCTAAATCTGTATTTCTTTTGTCTGCGCTGTCCAATTGCAGCTTGAAGGAGGCTAGATCCCTTTGTATTCTCTTTAATTCTTTATCAGTGTCTGCTGTTGTCTGTTCTACTGTTGCAATTAGCATTTTAATTGCCTTTAGTTCAGTAAGAAAAGAGTCCAGATTGGAGGACGTTATCTCGGGGTCTTGGTTGTGTGGCTTATTTGGAGGCCCGCTTGGGCTTCAGAATACAGGAGTAGTCTCAGTGCTTTATTCCCTTCCATAGGAAGCTCAGGAGTCTCAAGGAGAGTTCATGTGTTAATGGTACAGTCAGCTCAAGTACAGACTGCAGACTGGTTTGTGAGAAATGGACGGATTGTAAATGGATATTACAAACGTGTTGCTGTTCTTTCTGTGTCCATCGTTTTTTCTGTTTCTCTGCAGGTGGTACTGTGAGGACGTTTTGTAGGCGCCTAAGAGTGATCAGGTTCAGTGTATGACACGAAGAGAGCAAATGGTGGTGCCCTGTGCTGCCAGTCATGATATCAAACATGGCCCATTCAAATTTAAATGGCTGCCGGGATTGGGTCAAGGGTTTCGGATCAGGCTCCTACCAGTGGTGGGTGCAATTGACCAGCCTCTAGCCTTGTCTGCCTGCAATCTGTCACAGGTACTGTTTGTTTAGTTCAAGAATAACGCAGGTCCTCTATGGGGCTCTGAATGCACGTTTCAGACACTGCACCAAACCCTGTGCATGAGTCATACTGCTGGATGAGCTACTGTTCACCTATTGAATGCTGCCAAATTTGCATCGGAGCAATTTTACATGTTTATGGGTGCCTCCGTCTCATGTTTAAGTTGACAGAATGGAGTAAATTGCGCTATTTTACAGTTAATTGAGCCAGGGTTCACAAATCTGCCTCAAACGTCCACCATGCTACTCAGGGCCAAGTTTCTCCCCAGCAGCAAGTACTTCGGCGTAGGCAGATATTTTGAGTGGACAGGGTGTAGGTGAACCAACATTCTTCTGAAAAGCTGCAATCATGGCAAACATCACTTCATTCAAGAAGTGGCATATAGCAATGATTGCTTCCCTGGCCATTGCAAGAATGTTGATCCATTGCCTGCAGACCCTCTCTCTGCTTCTGAAGTAATTGCTTCTCAAAATGAGGAGCAAAGCAATAAACACAATCACCAACATAGTGAACGGAGAAGTATTTTTTGGATGTATGAGTTAATTTTTTATGTGGTCTGTCTGTACATGATTGGTCATAATGTGTTTCACCCCTAGATGTTATTAAAAAATCTTATATTCCTTATCATAAAATAAATAACTATTGGATTGGAACTGAACAAACTATACATTTATTTTCCTATAACTTTATATTGTTATTGGTACCTCCATTATTTTCTATGGGTGAGCTTTGTGGTACCTGTTAGTGGTCATGTGTGGTGATGGATAAGCTCCAAGGCTCTGTTGGAGTACACATACTGCTTTGTTTCTTTTATGGCTGTAGTAAACTTAGAAATGCAGGTTAGAAATGCAGGTTTCTGAATGGAAATTGTCTTAATCTTTATGAGTGTGTTTTTTTTAAATTTAGATGTCCCACCCTGAGCCCCTTTTCAACCCTCCCCAAGCCTCTCTTACTAAAGAGTAAGCATTTCCCATTTGCCAGTCACTCCTCCTTGTCTCTCCCACATATACTTCCATAACATCTGGATATGTGTGTCGAGATCGCCACATAAAAAAATAGCAGGGGCAGCAATCTTGGGCCATAGGTTTAAGAATCATATTTTGTACTGTTCTTATACTACTAAACGTTCTACAAAGTGTGGTTTGTGAAAAGGCATTGTCTTTAATTATATTCATGTGAAAAGGGCAAGAAAAATGGGCAATTCACAAAGGTGTCTTGCATTTGTAAGTACATTTACATGTGTAATTTATTCTTACACTTCTGAGTAACTAACAATTTTGGAAATTCACAAAATCCAAATGTAAATATACTCAAAAGTGTAGACTCAGATTATGGGTTGGGGTCAGAAGACTTTTTAAGTATGACCTCATAGTAATTACATGGAACCTAAGACCTTATTTTACAGAATTTTTGCATTCAATATGGATTCTGCACCAAGTGCAGAAATTCAGCATGGTGGTGAAAAGGAGAACTCTTTACATGGGACAGACACCTACCAGTAAATATCAGACATCAGCATCGCAATTAATAGGAAGGTGATATGCACCTGAATGAAATCAACTGCAACAACAGCCTTGTCTTGAATGGTAAGCCTGCATTAAACTCATCCACTGGCTATCACTTGGGAAGCATAATAGACCATCATTTTCTGCCCACCTTGCCACTTTAGACAAAGTCCATTCTGATATGCCAGGCAAAGCTACTTCCAGAAAGGACCACAATCAACCCCAGACAGGGTTTGCCTAATTAGAGCTCGTCAATAGAGTGCAACTTGATTCCTATGGCAGAGTGAGCACTGGCTCCAAGTCTGGATTACCCCTCAAACTTGAGGTGTCAACTGCAATAACACCAAGGTGATGGATGGAGTGCTTAAAATAATCTCAGTCACTGGCAGTTTGTCAGGCTGCATTCCTGCCCATTGTTTTATCATACACTATACTACTCTACCCGGCTGCTAATTGGAGCAATCTCTCCCAAACTACCAGGCGAGGTCCCCTCTAGACGGGATCTCAAGTAATCCTAGACCAGTTTCATCCTACTTGTGGCTCTTCAGTATGGTTTAACTTGAGATCCATGGCACCGTGAGCATGAGGCCCACATCTGGCAAACTGGTCACATTTAAGGCCTCAACTGCTTCAACAAGATGATGGCGGAATGCCTGAATGAATCTCAGCCACTGACAATTGCCCTGGCCACATTCCAGCCCATCATTTTCCACCCACCTTGACACTCCGGACAAAGGTCTGCCCTATACAAATCAGTTGCAACCTAGCTCCTCATGGGAACAGACTGTTCTGAAATGCCTGGCAAGGCCCTATCCAGAAGGGACCACAAGCAACTCCAGACTGGTTTTGCCCTACTTGGGGCTCATCAGTAGAGTTTAACTTGAGTTTGAGGTCAAATGATTTATTTATGTTCTATAACAATTTGACACAAATATATATATATATATATATATAGATATAAATGAATTTCAAAAAACGGTGTGTAGTATTACAGCATCAAACGGCTGCACAATATCGAGGAGATCGTGGAAAAGTAGATAATGAAAAAACAGTTCAAACTTAATTCATATGAAAAATCGTCGGCTCCATTTATTGAAAAAGAAATTCATAAGGCAAATCTGAATAAATTTCAAAAAGTCACTCAAAACTATATATAATAAATAAAATAATGCCAGAAAACAACAAACACACGCTGTCCCGGCCAAATGTCGACGCGTTTCGGCAAAAGCCTTCAACTGGACATTGGCAGACATTTTTGCACATACCTATTTGAATCTTCTAGTCCTTCTTTAATTTTAGCAACATAACTATGAAGTTAGAAAACCTGGTGGCCATATTGTAACGTAATAGTCTACAATCCAAACTATTGAATGTCATGCATATAGGTGAATCAAGATCATCCATACTAATGTTATATATCTACCATGGCACAAGATTATTATCATATTGTAAAAACTAATGATTTGCAACATTTAATCTTCTAATATATAGAAAAAATGTGTGTTCTCAAGTAAATATTATAAATCACTTTTAGCACCTGTTTGAGGATAATTTATATATCAAGTAATAAATATTAAATATTAGTCATTTCATCAATAACATGATTTTCTACATATGTTCTTAAAATAGATATTATACATAATTTCAACACATACATATAAAATCCTATTATAAATCAACAAATATTAATAAACTCATCAGTAATGCAAAAAATGATTCAAATTTCCCAATTCATCTTAAGAGTAATATCCAATTAATGTATACAATATATGATTATTAAAAATCAATTAATTTATAATAAAATCAATTAATTCTTAATAAAAACTGAAACCATGCTTTGTATTTGTCTTATACCAATAGCAAACATCATATTCCAATCTTAATCATCTTGATCCATCAGATGGTCCCTACGTATGAAATAAAAGACTAATTCAATATGAATATGTAGACGACAACCCGATCGCCTGACAATACCTCTAAAGTGCAAATTGAAATTGATTACTAATAATGTGAAAATGCTAATCTAAATGTGCAAAAAAAAGCAATTGAAAATAAAAGTGAAAACAAAGTAACTTATATAAACAGGTTCTAATGCTCACGGTCAAGAATAAAAGATATCATTTACACTGTCTATGACACTTGCTCTATGCAAGAAATCACTTGCATATAGATCAACACTACAAGTGATTCAAACTCTCACAGATGTACATAAAGTTCTGCATCTAGATTGTGTCCCCATGGATCTTCTGAACCTAATGATAGAATCATCCTAGATTCTGTCTGTCTTAACAGTACGGTTGTATTCCCACCCCGGGGATTGACAGCAATGGTTTCTATCCCATAGAAAGTCAAAGAACTGCAATTGCCTTTATGGACACCCCAGAAATGTTTGGCCAAAGGATATGATCAATCTTGATTTTTAATTGCTCTAAGATGTTGTAAGAACCTCACTTTCAATTTATGAATAGTGCTGCCCACATATTTTTTGTGGCAGCCACATTCTATCACATATACAACATATTCAGTGTCGCAAGTCATACGGTCAGTTATTTCACAGACCCTACCCTCAAAAGTAGTGTATGAATGAGTGTTGTATGCATATTTACAAGATTTACAATGGGCACATTTCCAGAAGCCCAAACATTCCTTGGATAACCAAGATTGATTAGCCTTGGAACGAAATAGACTCCTAGTAAGAAGATCTCCTGAGGACTGGGTTTTATTATATGTGATCTGAGGATGTAAACCCACACTCTCTTTCATGCAAGAGTCATGTCCCAAAACATGCCAATTTGTTCGTATGATGTTATTCAGTTCAGAGTGTTGTAGACTGAATTCCAAAAACAACCTCGGAGAAGATCTCTTCTCTTGGGAGATATCGTGTGTGTCTCCAGATTTGAAAAGTAAATTTTCTCTACACATATTTAATACTCTCTGATGGGCATCATTTAAGATCTTCCAAGGATAACCTCTGTCTAAAAATCTTTGAGTCATGGTTGCAATTTCAATATTAAAGCATTCATCGTCAGAACAAATTCTGCGAGCCCGCAAAAACTGACTATAAGGAATGCTCCATTTTAGAGCTTTAGGATGACCACTATTCCCATGCAAAATGGAGTTGCATGCACTTTATTTGTGGAATATAGTCGTCTGCAAAGTCTCATTGTGGACAGTTATCTGGACATCCAAAAATTCAATGGTACAAGTGCTGTATTTTAAATCCAAATGAATGTTAAACTCATTGTTATTGAGTATATTAACATATTGAACCAAGGAATGTTCGTCACCATCCCAAATGAGAAAAAGGTCATCAATATATCTGACCCACAGAACAACTCGTTCTATGTGGTCTTTATTGGCATCCGACCAAGCTATTTCCTTTTCCCACCAACCTATGTGCAGGTACGCGTAAGTGGGAGTAAAGAATGCTCCCATTGCTGTCCCCTGTTTCTGAAGATAGTATTCATTGTCAAATAACATATATACATATACATACACACACACACATATATATATTTATAAATATATGTATACATATATATATATATATATATATATATATAGATAGATATATATATCTATCTATATATATATATATATGTATATGGGATTAAAGAAATAATTGGAGATTTGGAAGGGGTCAAAAGGAGAAAATGTGTAACTTGCAAACTTGGAGGGGTTGGGCAAAAAATAAAAACACATCAAGTAGCATCAAGGGAATGAGTCTATGTACAAAGAATGATAAAAAATCCATAGTCCATAAGGAGTAGCCTATAAAACATCCAAAAGCAAAGAGTCAATGTCACCAAAAAAGGATACAGTCGGACCCCCAAGCAAGAGGATGTATCCCACTCACGTTCCTGTTTTGGGGCAAAAGTCACTTTTGATCCTGATGCTCAGTGTTCACGATGCTGTTGGGATCCTCCTCTGATGCAGATGTAAATTGACAGACTGTGGCAGGACCAGACATCCCATGCAAAGAAACAAAATAAGGGTGGCAGTGACAACATTGAGGAAAGACAGTCTGGAAAATGGGACTTGGGTGAGTTGGGGAGAAGATGTAACATAGTAGGTGCAGTCAAGGAGGTCATGGTGCCACTTAGGTTTTGTAGCTAGCAAAGACCATCTCTAGAAGCATCCGGATATCTCCAATTAAGTACTGAATGTCACAAGAGGGCCAATATGGAGTGGGGTGCCTCATCAAACAAGAAGGGGCAGGAGGCAGGCACAGTAGGTGTTGGACATGCTCTTGGAACAACATAGGGTATTTTTGCTCAAAGCCAGGATCAGAAACCAACAACATATTTCCCCAGGCTGGTAGTGCCCTCCTCCTAGGGTTCACTTGGAGGCAGATCTAATAACTCTCCAGTAGGACGGCTGGTGGTGGCTTCCTCCTTCTTGCTGGTGACACCAAGTGGTTATGCAAGCATCTAAGCTGAGGATGTTTGTTCTTGCCTCTGGCCCTGCTTTCTTTGTTAGGCAGTCCAATCGACTGAAACAAAATGTGAAAAAATAGACTTTTTAAATAATTCGGTCATAATGAATATCGACATAATTTTAGCTGACAATTTGTGACTCGACAAATTTTTCACTATCCTATACTGTCATACTAAAGTGTTGAAAATCTACTAGCTCACAACATAGCTGTGGAATCAGCCTTTCAAAGCAGATGAAAGGGCTGGCAATAACTGAGTTATGTCAAAAATCTGTTTTTTACCTTTGGAAATGTAGGTTCACAGGAGGTGCCATAAATATGTATCAAAGAGGAGACATTTTTCTCACCATACTACAAAGCATTTTAAAGGAGTTTGAACTGGTCAATATTTTTAGACATCAAAGTTCTATATTTTACTCAGTAATTGTGTGAACTTAGAATGGAAAACTTCACAAATGTATGGTGGTTAGGATGTAAGACAAAGGGCCCTAATATCAGCATTTCCTAAACAAATAAAAACATGGATGTTGTTAAATGTGAACTTTCAAAGGGTGCCTATAGGGAATCATGTTAAATAGAATAAGCAATGTTATGGCAAAGCTCACAGTGAATACATGACAGGACAGCATGTTTAATACTCACATGCATTTATGTGTCAAATACTAATATACATTTACTTACTGTTTCTCTGCTACTCAACCTCTTCTAGCTGACACTGGAGGGTCAGCCAGGTTGCTTTCAGGACCTTCCAGAACAGTTGTGTTATGTGGGGGTGCTATGTATCTGGTTAAGAAGAAAAGTCCTTTGTCAGCCCAGCAAAAAAGGTCCCCCCTGCACTTGTGGCACAATTTCCCACAGCATAACAGCACTTGGTGGTATCCCACCAAGTTTTGACACACTTTAACTTGCTCAGTTGTGTATCAGGTGCCAAATAAAGCTGAAGGTACTTGGCAATGCCCCCCTCAATGATGATCCCCATTTCAGTCTTCGGAAAGGAGGAGCATTCTCTTCTAGTCCCTCAGCCAAGTTGGGACAAAATTGCGGCAAGAAGCAGCAGGCTGGAGGGGAACTATCCCTTGAAGGAGATGATTACTCAGAATGGAAACTAAGGACCTCATTATGAGTTTGGTGGCCAGACCGTTGGACCACCAGACCCGTGGGGAGGAGACCGCCATGGAGGTCTCACCCCAGCCCTATAACAAAGTTTTCAATGGGCTGACCGACAGAAACTGCTGCATCAGGAGGTTTCTGCCAGTCAGCCCAGTAGAAACCATGTGGTGGCATTGGCCTTGGCTCCAGAGGTTTCTGCCGGTGAGCCCAGTGAAAACCATGTGGCAAAATTGGCCTCGGCTCCCTGCCAATGCTGTCGCACAGAGGGTATCACCAAAACCCATTGAATGTTCACTGTCTGTGGTAGCAGACAATGTGCATTCCAAGGGTGCTGGGCAGGGGGGCGCCCTGTGTCCCCCAGCACTGGCTTTATGCCAACCATGAAAAGACTAGTGGAAAGTGAAGTCATGATCAGTACAGCGGTGCTGAACTCAGCGCCACTGGGGCTGACCATGACTTCGACTGCCGCCAACCCATCTGGATCTATGATCCTGGTGGTGGCGGTGGTCCCCTGGTGGTCTGACCACCAGGGTCGTAAACTGGCAGTCGGGCCTTCGGGATTGCAGCAGTCCAACCTCCACTGTGTGCTTGGCGGTCATGACACCAGCAAACTCATAATGACCCACAAAATTACGGACTTCCTCTTCCTGTATGTCATTATCTATTAACTTCGGTAGGCGGAGATTTCCGCCTTGAGTCCAGAGCCTTGAACTTAACAGCATGTTAGATGTCCACCTTTAATCATTGACAACAGATTTTCTAACCACAAAGTGCACTACCCAAACTAGCGGCTCAAGATAAAAATTAGTTGACCAGCCAATCCAGTTTACCCTGACCTATGTTCTGAGCCCGACTTGAGGTGCCTTCATGTGGCCGTAGGTCAGGGTTAACGTCTGTACTGTCAGGTAGTGTAATGCACAACAGGCTACAACAATGTTGCACATCGCTTCTGAGGAGTACACTAGCACCCCTGCACGGTCAAGACATCTAGATTGCAACAAGAGGACCACAAAAGTGTGTTCAATAATGGCTCTTCTATGCATCTGTGCCATACTGTACCATTGCTTATATACTGTTGCTGGACATCTATAAGTGTGATTAGATGGAGAGCATACATGGCATCAACTGCAAAAAAAATGTATGTGATGCTTTAATAAATGATGCATCCCAGGACCTGATGCAAGCATCAGGGCTGAATTGCCAGTGAGATGCCAACATTGACAGAAAAGACCCTTTGGAAAGATCCAGTGTCCACAAAATAGAGTGCTGCCAGTATTTTGATGTAGGCTAGGATAGCCTGGGAGTGGGCTTTAGGCGAATCCAGCTCTTTCTCCCAGTCAGCAGCCATTTCTAGGATTACATCAGATGGGAATCATTATCTGGCAATGACAGTTTCTCTGGAGGTACCAAATATTTTGCTTCTTTGCCTGTAAACCATCATCTGCTCCTCCTCCTCGAATAATTCCTCCTTAATGGAAGGAGAAAACCTACAAAGATGTTCAATGACGTAGTGAAGCCAGGGAAAGGGGTTTGTGTATGTGTTTGTTACTAATGCAGTCATCCTGGCTGTGACTGGTTGTTGTTGAAATGAGTTTCACCACAATAGATGATGACATTCAAAGTAATCACCACACATTTTATTACCAGGTGTGTTACATGAGTTGTAATACTTGTAGTGTACATGTCAAACATTTGGTTGTAAGGAACAATAGCAAAGCTGTACAAACATACACATTTCCCCAGGTTGAAACATTAACCAAACTTTTAATTGTGGAGTCTCCCTATTTTTTTCTTTATTTCTAGATTTAAAATAAATATATAAATGTTTAATCCATGTTTTGACTTCCCCCTATACATTACCTCTTGGAGAAATCCACCGTCACTGTAGAGTCTCTCTATGGGAAAGGCTAGGGAAAAGTAAAAGGATTTATTAAACTTGCAAAAACGTTTCTACAAATATATTTATGATAAATATCAATATGAAGGGCCTCATTGTGACCCCGGCAGTCTTTTGGCAAGATCGCCGTGGTGCCAGCCACCAAAAAACTGCCATGTTGCTGGTATTCCGGCTGCCGTTTTAATAGTAAAAAAACAGCCACCAATCTGAGACTGCTGGGACACTGGATGGCGGGAAACAGGTGGGGCCACCACCAGCAGCGCCAGCCCGACAACTTTCCACCCACCAGATTACGACCCACAAATCACCACAGCAGTTCTTCCATGGCAGACAACCTTTGGCGGTCCAAACTGCTGCACTCAAAAACTCACCTGCAACACATAAACACACCAGACACACCTACTCAGAGCACTTTATAACACACCTCCACACAAACTACAATCCTTTGCAACAGAAACCACATACAGAGACTGTGAGTAGCCACAAACATCTTACTTAGCACATATACACTGTGGGCACATATGCACTTCACTCTCAACACTATACACACATCACTACTGCACACAAACACCAAAACCAACCAGCACACACACCCAACCACTCCCACCCCACCAAGCACCTTACACCGCACCCTTATACACACAACACCTACCCCACCCACAACACAACCACCATTTCCCATCAAAAGCACCCACGCTTCACAGACAAAGAGTTGAGGGTCATGGTTGATGAAATCGTCAGGGTAGAGCCACAACATTTTGGAGCACAGGTACAGCAAACATCCATTACCAGAAAAATTGAGCTATGGCAGAAAAGTGTTGACAGGGCCTACTCAGTGGGAATCCATCCACGCACAAGGGAGGACATCAGAAAGAGGTGGAATGACCTATGGGGGAAGGTGCGTTTCATGACATTGAGACACCAAATTGCTGTGCTGAAGGCTGGTGGTGGGTCCCCACCTCCTCCCCCAGAGTTCACATCGTGGGCGGAGAAGGTCTTGGACATCCTGCATACAGAGGCCTGACTGTAAAACTTAGAGGACTGGACTCTGCTAAGTAACTAACGCTCACCTGCGACAAAATTGTCCGGTCCAGCATGCTTCCTCACCACCCAATCAATCCCCTGTTCACCTAATCTTCCACTACACTTCCCACTTCTTCTCCTGCATGCCACACCACCATCCAGCCCCAGTGCCCACACAATCCCTGCTAAATGCATGAATAGCAATGACAATCACAATCACTATGACTCCCACAATGCACCTGCCCATCTCCATCAAAACCTGCAATGTGCACATCACATCACATCTCTTGCATGATTGACTGTTGCACCAGCTACATCAACTGGATGCTTTGACTGAGGACCACCACATGGCAATGACAGCAATGGCAAACAACGCCAAACACAATCTCAGCACAGTCACCAAACCTAAGGGTCACTTATCCAGATCAACAACCCTGAAATTGAATAGTCAGGGGCTGGTAAGTAAGAAGGTATACTCCATGCACAACATGCGCAGACAGGACAATCAATCTTACATACACATATACCCCCCCCACGGACACCATTCTGCAATGTACAGCCACACCCACTCAGAACTAGCAAGCCTGATTTGCCATCTTCAAACAGGGCACACCTGTAATGTGAACCATCACACAGGAACGAAACCCACCCACCAACCTGAAGTTACCAAGCCTGACAACAACCCCTATGGAGCATGGTACATATGTCACAATCCACTATCCACAAACTGTGCTAGCCATGCTGCACCTGTCATTGCCATTGCTGGGAATCAAGTCAAGCCACTGTATGTATCAGACAAAAAAACAGCCATTCACACCTCCACCATTTAGCCCTCTCTCACTCTAGCCACAGGTACCCCTGCCAGTGCCACCATGGAGAGGATACCAGAGACTGCCAGCTCTCTTCAGGATGAGGGCCCCAGTAAGGACAACTCTGCTGGATGTCTGTAAAGTGACGACCTACCTGGCCCATCCAGGACACCTGGTCAGTCTACCATTCCCTGCCTCACCCTGCCCACATCAACTCTCCCACCCTGTGGCACCAACATCACAGCCAACCCTTCATCCCCAAACCTGTGTCCCAAGGACTGTGTAGCCCAAAGTACAGGGACCAAAGTCGACCCCTGACATCCAAGACAATGAAGGTCCTGCTGACACTGGGAGTGGGCACACCGTACCAGGGGCACAGCCACATGGGGATAGGGGGCGTGGGAGGGAACCTGTGGGCCAGAGGACAGGGCAGCCAAGGCAGTCACCTGACCAGGAAGCCATTGCCCATTCAAAGCAACAATCCCAGGACAGGATAGGCCAGATAATTATCCTGTTGGAGGAAAACCAAAGGCTGCAGAGGGAATACCATCAGGAGGTCATGCAGAAGTGGCAGGCCCACTCCTCCATTGCAGGGGTGCTCAGGGAGATTAACACCACCCTGCATGCTTCCTCCTCCCACCAGCAGGCCCTTTCCATTAGCCACATCACATCTGAGCCCTCAACATCCGCGGCAGCTAGTGGAATGGAGGCCCTGCCAGGGGAACCACCACCCTCATGCACCCGCCCCTTTCTAGTTGATGAGCCCCTCACAAACGTGGACATCCATCCAGACATCAAGCTGCAGCAGATGCCAAGACAAAACCCACTGTTACGAAGTGACCCTCTCCTGATTTTATTCCCTGGTGTGCCACTGAGACACCCTGTTGACTGTTCAAAGACATTTCTCCATTTCCCTATGGCCCTTGGACACTGGAGCTGTGCTACCTACAGCTGTGCCACCTAATCTGATGATTTTAACCACCAGGACCCCACTCATCCCATGTTGGACAATTAATGCACAATAAACACTGTAGATCACAGCAAATGCATATGCGTCTTTATTTGTACATATACAAAAATTTGTTCAGCAATATGTTACGTAGGTATGGCCCCCTAAACCAACAGGCAGTGTAATGGACAACGGAGGGAGGCATCCTCTGCAGGAGACACAGAGCAATAGACATGTCCCAGGGCAGATGTAAGGGAGTCACTAGTCCAGCCACACACCAGAGCATATCCACTGATCCAACCTGCAAAAAGACCATGGCAGAGACTGCCATCAGGATAATACGCATGGTGGTAGACAAAGCACATATACAGTTCATAGTCATCATGCCCAGTGTAGATTTGTCACTTCTAAAAACACTGTAGCTGGCATCTGTCATGGGCTAAACTCTACTCTGTAATCAGTTACCAAAGGCTAATGAACACAAATGCCTCAAGAAATATGTAGGAGAGTGTTGGACCTGGCCCTTTTACAGGGTCACTCCCTGGACTTTTTGCCTCCTTGTTTTTCAGACCCTTGTGGGCTGACGTTATAACCCTAGCACTTTTTTACTGCTAATCAGTGCTAAACTGCATGTGCTCTCCCTTGTAAATTGATATGATTGGCTTATACCTAATTGGCATATTTAATTTACCTATAAGTCCCTTGTAAAGTGGTATCCCTATACCCAAGGCCTGCAAATTAAATGCTACTAGTGGGCTTGCAGCGCAGCTTGCGCCACCCACTGAAGTAGCCTTTCAAACCTGTCTCAGGCCTGCTAGCGCAGGGCCTGTGTGCGCAGTTTTCTGCCACAGGGACCTGGCATCTAAATTTATTTGCCAGGCCCAGAACTCTGTAAGTCACCCCTAAGGTACGCCCTAGCTAGCCCTATGGGCAGGGTGCCATGTATGTAGAAGGCAGGACATGTGCCTAGTAATGTGGTATGTCCTGGTAATGACAAGCAGCCTAAATTGGTGTCTCACTGCTGTGAGTGCTGCCTTCTTATAGGATTGCATTAGAAATGCCCTGCCTTATGTATAAGGGGTATTGTCTGATTTATGAGGGGTAGCGTAGGCATGTTTGGTATGGTTGTAATGGTGGTAATAAATGCTGCTTACTGGTGTAGGTGCATTTTTTATTACTATTACAGAAATGTCACTTCTAGAAAGTAAGCATTTCTCTGTGCTTATGACTCTGGTGTTTTTCAGCTTGACTCCAATCCAAGTCTGGGCAGAGTGACAGTTGGGCTTTGTGCATACTTTTCAGACAGCCTGTACACAGGGAGGGTGGAGGTGTCACAGAGGTGTACCTACATACTGAATAGTCCTCCTGGGCTGAGAGAAGGGTGAGGCGGGGAACATCTGCATTTGTAAAGGCTATGCCCTGGCCTCACACAATAGGGTTGTTTACCCCCCACTGATGTATGTAGCCTGTGCTGGAGGAAGAGAAAAGGGGGGACTCCCATAACCAGTTGTAACTGGTTGAAACCCCCTCCACATTGTAAAAAATTCTGTAAACTGAGTATAAGTACAGGGGAATTTTCACCACAATTTAGATATTCTCGAGGCTTGAAGAGACTTACCTGAAACTGGACATAGGAAGCTGCTGAATAGACTCACCAAGACCCATCTTGGACTGCTGCTGCTGTGCTGACCTGTGACCTGCCTGGTCACTAGGAGGAACTGGCACCATCTGCATCCCTTGTGCTGGCCTGTAGCTGGGCCTGCGAGCCCTGTGCTTTCCCTCTCGCTTGTCTCCCGGGGCAGTGTCCTGTGGCCCCTCACCCCTGCAACAATCCCCATCACGAGGGGTGCTTCACCTTTGGTTTGGCTACCATAGAGATGAGTGTAGTGCTTCCTTGGCTGACTTAGCTCAGAGTGCAGCGCTCTTGTGGAGCCCTGGGCACTCGTAGGCACCTCGCTGTGAAGGAGATCACTGCCACAGCCCTGGCATCATTTTTATCGAGCGTGTTGCCTTGAGCTTCAACAAGTGCCCTCGGGGCACGAAGAAAAGGAAACCGGAGCAAGCGTGCTCCTATCGGTGCCCCAGGGACAAGGTTCGCTACGAGGAGCACCCCCGGGACCCCATTTAGTATCTACATCCAAGCCAATTCACCGCCACGGCCCGGAAGGAGTTCACGCACCAGACTTGGGTGTGGGTGGTGCCAGAAACCAGTGAAGCGCCGGGCTCTGGAGACCTCGCGGCACGCACCCTTTCCTTTCCCACTTGACTCGAGGAAATTCCAGCTGTGGGAGGTCCTCCCTCCCTTGGGACGGCTCATCTGTCTGCCTCCTTGCTCCGGACTGCAACGGGGAGTCACGCGGCTGGGCAGAGGGGCAGGCACACTCACCCCTGGGAGCCGGTGGCTCAGGGTGCAGCTAAGCCCCCTCAGGGTTCAAGTTACTTTTGGCCCCCTGAGGAAGGGTCAGCAGCAACTTGTTGGGGGGCACCAGACCATGTCAGTTCCTGGTTAAGCGCAGGCCCCAAGAGAGGCCCTGACACTCATCACCGGAGGGGGTGCATACCACCCCCCCCCCAGACTCAACACAGGGCCCCTGCTTCACGCCTAGGAGCACCAGGGGCCCCCATAGTGATCTTCTTGGCATGGGAAGTGCCGTTTTCGCCCTAAAAAGGTACTTTTTTTTCACCAGCATAACATGATTCTCATTTGCCTATATCGGACTGGCTAGAATTGATATACAAACCAGTTTTTATGATGGCACATATAAGTGTTGATGTTTCTTTTATGGGCATGACATGCTGATATATGTTTTTATGACTTGCCATAGGTTCTCTAATGTTCCTTTTTTTGGATATTTAGGATGTGTTCATGACAAGTACATATATTTCTTTATTGTGATTTCTGACTACTGCTTATGTTGCTGAATCCTGAGTACTTACATGTTCTAATGTGACAACTGCTTATTCTTGCAGAGTAGTAGTAACTTGTATAACATTCTGACAACTGCTAAGGTAGCAGGGTATTACTGACATGTAATGTTTGGTCTAATTATGTTTTGTGCAATTCAGTTTATTTTTACATAGCTCAGTGTGTTGTTTACTTTGTGGTGTACATATTGCATCATGTGTGTTGTGTGTGTTGTGCAACCGCTTTACACATTGCCTCTGGGATGGGCCTAACTGCTCATGCCAAGCTACCAAGCTTGGGTGAGTAGGGGTTATCTTGGACATGTAACTCCCATGCCCTGACTAGAGTGGGTGGTTTTTGCCTGGTTTATGTGCATACCTTAGCCAACCAGAAACCCCATTTTTAACAGAGAGGCAAAGATTCATAGTACACAGTTACTTGCTGGAATGACATGAGAACAGTGTTGCATAGGCTACTGGATTTGAACGGCAGAATCAACTGCAGTGTGGGGGACTGAGTCTAACCCACTACAGGTGTTGGCCCAATCTGGGTTTTGCTCCGGCTAACTAGCATTGCCTCATCTCCACGCAATGGCAGGGATGATCGGGCAGCCAAGCGCATGACACAATTGAATGGTCACTCAGTTCGCATCCGTTTCTCTCAGTTACATTACAGGGACAGTCAGAGGAAGTATATGTTTCAATAAGGTTTTAATGAAGCAACTGCATCTTAGATAATAAAGCATGTACTGCAATAACCAGGACGATGAAGCATGACAGGATTAAAATTGTGACAATGAGAGTGAAGCATAAAAATAACGCTGCCATATTGTAAATAGAGTCACCAATATAATTCCTACCTAGGTTATATTAGAGCACGGCATGTTAAGCTCTAGTTCTGCCTTTCAGGTTCCCCTGGGAAGACATCATCCCCCATACCTGAGCAAGAGGCCTATAGCCTACAGAAGCAGCTGTAGCAAAGCGTTCAGCAATCAGCATACAGTCGTGGTCACCTGGCTAGAATCTCCCTCTAACTTGTATGGGACAGAGAAGTATTTTATAATCAAACAGCTGATATTCTGAGAAAATGTCCCTACGTAATGATGTGTATGTTTCTATGAATAACAGAGACAAAGTGTTACCACGTTTACCGGCAACCTATCTTACTGCAGCCTTGAGAAAAGCACAGAGTGAAATAAATGTTTTGTTTAAGAACGCAGTATTGGCCTAGGCAAGGAACAGCTAGATAGAGAGAAATAAAACAAGACCGCAAATGTGGCTATTGCTAAAATAATAAACAAAACTGAATAAAATATATCTATATTAAAGTGCACACCGTCATGCCTAGTGTGCTAAAATACAGTGCATGGAGCGATAACTAAAATGGCTACACAACAACAGGAGAATGCTGGACTCATAGCACAATACAGACCTGTCCATAGGAGATGTGATGCTTGCAACCTGCAAAGAGTACACATGTTAGAGATGAGACATTTTAACTCTGTACCTTACATGCAATCAGTCACCTCCCACAGCACGCACATAAGGATAGGAACACATTACACCACCACTGATGATTCAAATCAGGCGGACCATTGACACCAATCAGTGTGGAAATACAACACTTGCAATTACACACAACATACTTGTATGTTACTGGAAGTACTGATTGATGAGCTCTGTTCTAGAGTCAGCTGCACCTTTCTCATCTGCCTCCTCGTCTCTTTCAATGTCTGCATCACCAGCCACTGGTCCAGTTGCCTCCTCATCATCAGCTTATAATGGTATCTGATGTCTCAGGGCTACATTGTGGAGCATGCAGCAGGCAACTATGATCTGGCATGCCTTTTGGGAAGTGTAGAGGAGGGTACCTCTAGAGACATCCAGGCACCTGAATGTGACCTTCAGTAGGCCAAATGTCCTTTCAATTACATGCCTTGTCCTTCCATAGGCCTCATTGAAATGGAGCTCTCCTTCAGTGGCAGGGTACCTCCCTAGTGTCAACAGCTAGGGAAGGTTAGGATAGCCAGAGTCACCTGTGTGCACAGAGGTGGGACCTGTTACAGTACAGGTAGAGACACAGGGAAGAATTTGATGACAGGTGCTATAATAGAAAAACACATCCAAATTCATACATACCAATGAGCCAAGCCCTCTCTCCTTGTAGACATGCCATCATATGGGGGACATTGCTGTTCCTCAGAATGTAGGAGTCATGCACAGATCCTGGAAACTTTGTTGTAACCTGTGAGATGTATTGGTCTGCCACACACATCACCTGAACATTGATGGAGTGGTAGATTTTCTGGTTTCTGTACACCTGTTCATAGGCACTGGGAGGGACCAAATCTATAGGGGGACCATATATGGCCCCTATCACATGAGGGATGTGTCCCATTTCATAGAAGTCTTCCTTTACATAGGCCAAATCTACACGTTGAGGGACCTGGCGTAGCTGTCCAGGTGTTTCAAGAAAGCACACAGTACATCATTCAACACAAGACTGAACATGGGCTGTGACATCCCTGCAGCCAAGCAAACAGTACTATGAAAGGAGCCTGTGAGAAGAAAGTGTAGCACTGACAGGGCTTGGACTATGAGAGTATGCAGGCAATAGATCAGGCTCCAACTGGGTACAAAGATCCATGATCCTGGATGGCCTTCACGATGGTTGTCTCGCCTACACAGATGGTCCTCAGGAGGTCAATGGCCTCCTCTGTGAGAGCAGCAGGGCTGACTAGGGCAGGGGATTAGGTACCTGGGTGAGCGGGCAAGCGCAATTGGGTGTGAAGCAACTGAAAGGGCGGTGATGGCATGGGGGTGGCAGAAGATGACGTAGAATGGGTGTGCCCAGCAGGGTCCGCCACCACCAGGGAGCTACCATCGGAGGAGGTATCAGAGTCACTACCACCAGTGGTAGTTGCCTCCCCTGTGGTACTTCCCTTGCCCTCCAACCCACTGGTCCCCTTGGCGCCCGCCGACTCTGCCTCCTTGGAACCGTGGGCTGCTGCATCCTCACTTGCCGGTGCCACTGCTCCCTCACCAGATGATGCTGATGTACACAAAGGACACAAGAGCACAGGGGTGGAGAGACAAAACATGGGAGAACTTTGTAAATACCTGAATATAGGTACATCTCTGGCTCATACACACTCCCATCCAGGTCACATACCTACACACAGCACCTACAACATTAGTCATGACTGTGCCCCTGACTAGTGGCCGTTACCCCAGAATACACAACATTACTCACAGGAAACAAAGACCTGATAAACTGTGTGGAGTACACCCATGGGAGACCATGCCCAGCCAATGCACTTACTAGTCAGTGAGCCCACAATGCATTCCAGTTGACAGAAAGAGGACCCCCTTTTGGGACCACCCAAACTTGCCCTCACACCATCCCCGGGACTTTGAGGGGGCAGGACTGCAGGACCACACCTGTCCAAATGCCTGGCACTAGAAAGCATACATACCAGAGCACCAACATACATCTATCACAGCAGTATAACAACAGTGTTAGTACTCACCCCCTTGTAGCTGCTGTGCTGCCTTCACGTGCCCACCCAAATCCGGATAGGCCACTGCCAGAATGCGGGCCATTAGTGGGGTCAGGGTCCGACAGGCACCCCTTCCTTTTTGGGAGGCCTTCCCCAGCTGGGCCTCTCCGGTATTCCTGGCCCAGCGCCTCAGGTACTCCCACTGCTTCCTGCAGTGGGTGCTCTGCCGGTTGTAGACCCTGAGGGGCCGCTCTTCCTTGGTGATGGCTTGCACAGGCCTTTCTTTTGATAGGCGCTGACCTGCATGGGACACACAGAGCAGAAAAACAGATGTCAGTATGTGTGTCCCGAATACAGTGGACATGTTGCTCCCTACGGAACGGTCATTGTTGAAAGCCATGTTATCAACTCACATACATTACATGCCATATGACACAAATCGAACCCATATGCATACAGGCATCCGCCAAAATCACACACATCTAAGGATGACCGACGCCAACTCACCTGCTCCTCTGGTCACCCAGAAAACTTTGCGTACAGGGGTAGGACCCCATCCACCAGCTTCTCCAGCTCCTCCATGGTGAAGGCCAGGGCCCGTTCCCCTGTGACCGGCGCCATCTCAGGGATCAGAGTCAGGACACAGCAGCACACGCAGTGGAGTACTACCCTGCATGGGAATCAGGAGTCAAGTGTCAAGGGTCTGACGACATAGAGTAGGTTCCACGGCGGTGTGCTCCATCATCGCCGCCTGTGATCATGATTGGCCCAGGTTCCCCGTTGACAACCATGTAATTCAATGATTGGGTGCTTCCGCCATGACGACGAATGCCAGTGGAATGAAGTCACTTCCACTCCCTTATACCTGGATGGCAGGAGGCTGCCATCTTGCTACCACTACGTTTCATAGCCTGGCCAGTGGCCTCATCCAGGGCCTCCTAATCTCCGACCTTAGTCGCTCGCTGACATTAGGATCCTCAATTGCACCCATCTTTGGAATTGTGCCCACACTGGGATGCTATTATGACAGAGTTGACTCTGTACACATATGCCTGACGTTGTACTTAATACTTTGTCTGTGTGTGTGTTGCCTATGTGTCGCACTTACATTGATACAGTGACATCATGTGATGCAGGTGCATGTTTACCCTCAATATGGGTACTTTCCTCCACCATAGGTACAGACCCATGTGGCGAGGGAGGGCCCCATCTGTATACAGACCACTGGTTGATTTGGAAATTATAGAGGAACGTCACATCATTGTCACCTACAGACTCTATAGTGCTATAATCCATGGCCTCTGTGCTTTACTGGATCCTGTACTGAAAATGACTAATTGGAATCAGCATGCCATCCCTACAACTGTGCAAGTGCTATCTGTACTCCATTTTTTGGCTACGGGCTAATTTCAGGTGACAGTGGCATGGGTGCAGGGGTATCACAGCCAATGTTAAGCCTCATCCTGTCAAAATTCCTGGATGCATTCATCCAACACATGCAACCATATGTCCAGTTCCCCCAAAGGGCTGAACTTCCTGCCATAAAATCTGGATTTTATGTCTTTGCCAATATCCCACATGTGAATGGTGCCATTGATGGAACCCACATAGCTCTCATACCCCCAGGAATTAATTACCAGGTGTACAGGAATCAAAAGAACTATCAATCCATGAATGCACACTTGGGGGGTCATTCTAACCCTGGCGGTAAAAACCGCCAGGGCGAATGACCGCGGTTGCACCGCCAACAGACTGGCGGTGCACCGCTGGGCATTCTGACCGCGGCGGTTCAGCCGCGGTCAGAAGCGGAAAGTCGGCGGTGTACCGCCGACTTTCCGCTGCCCGTCAGAGTCCTCCATGGCGGCGGAGCGCGCTCCGCCGCCATGGGGATTCTGACACCCCCTACCGCCATCCTGTTCCTGGCGGTTCGCCTGCCAGGAACAGGATGGCGGTAGGGGGTGCCGCGGGGCACGCAATGCAATGGCATGGGCACGGCAGGGGCCCCCGTAAGAGGGCCCCAAAAAGTATTTCAGTGTCTGCCTAGCAGACACTGAAATACGCGACGGGTGCAACTGCACCCGTCGCACCTTCCCACTCCGCCGGCTCAATTCTGAGCCGGCATCCTAGTGGGAAGGTTGATTTGCCCTGGGCTGGCGGGCGGACTTTTGGCGGCTGCCCGCCAGCCCAGGGCAAATCTCGGAATCACCGCCGCGGTCTTTCGACCGCGGTGCGGTGTTCTGAGGGCGGTACCTTGGCGGACGGCCTCCGCCGTCCGCCAAGGTTAGAATCACCGCCTTGGTGTGTACTGCTGACCAGTACATATCACATGTCAGTGCCAGGTTGCCAGGCTCAGTCCATTAATCCTTTGTCCTGAGATACAGCAGTGTACCACACTTGATGGGACAACTACAAGGGGACAGAGGATGTCTCATAGGTGAGTGTGTATGACACTGGATCTGCACATAGCTGACAGCCAGCCAATTTGCATGTAAAGTCATTTTTATTATGTTTCTGTTTCACCCACTTTTGAAGGTGATTCTGGCTACGCCAACTTGCAATGGCTCCTGACACCTGTGAGGAATCCCAGGACAGATGCAGAGAGGAATTATAATGTGGACCATGGACGTACTAGGAGGATGATTGAGTGCACTATAGGTCTCCTGAAGGCTAGATTTTGTTGTCTCCATCTCTCTGGGGGATCCCTGTGCTATGTCCCTGACAAGGTGTGTAAGATAGTGGTGGCCTGCTGCATGCTGCACAACTTGGGTGTGAGGAAAACTATCCCCCTTCTGGAAGAGGAGGGTGCTGTCCAACCAGCCCTGCAACCTCAGAGAGGGGATGAGAGTGATGGTGAGGAAGAAGAGGGGGGGATCTCAACTCCAGGAACCAGTTGATCCGCCTATACTTCTAGTGACTATGAGGTACTGTTCACTGATGCTGATGTCTTCACTGCATAGTTTAAGTCTGACTCATGTTATTGGCAATGTGGCGTCTATAGTCATTGACACTGTTAACTGATTAATGAAGTGGCATGTGCTAGGGAACCCAATATTTTGTGCAGTGAGACATACTTCAGACACCACAGTGCGTTGGATCCCCTCCTGCAATAAAGGTATGAATATGAAATTGGCTAATGCATACACACTCACAATTGAGATCTCCTAATGACGAGGGACATATGATTTGAGTGCATAGGTGTTTTTATTAAGTGACAAAATATATGTATTTCGTTGGTCAGTGATAGGGAGTGGGCACATGGTTCATATCCATACTCAGGTACGTATGTTCAGCTGTTGGTGACACTGGGTTTTGTTCCATGTGTCCATTGGTAGATGGTGTGATGGTAGTGGCAAGTCAACAAGGGAGCACCGTGGCACACAAGGAAGACAGTTCAGGGCTGAGTCAATTCCTAGCGGTGGCCTTGGTCTTGTCTGGTGTTCCAGTGGCATGTCTGGGTCTGAGGGCATGTTTGAGTGCCTGGATCTGGGCTGCAGGGGTAGGGGTAATGGCTTCCTGTGTGTTCTCTGGCAGTGCCACTAGCCCACTAGCTGCTGCAGATATAGATGGCAGGGCAGTGTCCTGGCTAGTGGTAGGGGCTTGCAGGTGGGTGGAGGTCTCAGGCTCGCTGTGGTACTGGTGCTGCAGCACCCCTGCAATGGTGGCCATAGCGGCATTGAGCTGTTTCCATTGCTCCATGGCCTCTTGGTGGTGTGCTATCTGCAGCCTCTGATTGTGCTCCAAGGTGGCCAGGATCTGGCCCATCCTGTCCTGGGTATGGTGGTATGCTCCCAGGACCTCAGATATCACCTCCTGGGCTGCTACATCCATCCTTTGGCTACCCCCCTGGGCCACTGATGTCCTCCCACTGGCCCTCGCCCCCTGTGCCTGTGTCCCCTGCACAGGTCTGGCAATCCCACTTGCACTGGGCCCTTCATCATCCTGCCTGTTGGTGGGTGGAGACTGTGGCCTCTGTGCATGTGGCCCACCAGTCTGTGGCTGGGAAATACTGGTGTGGGGTCGTTTGGCCTGAGCTGATTTTGGTGGCTGGGTGGTAGGGCTGTCAGTGGTATCCTGGGTGGGGCTACTGGAGGGCGACAGTCCAGGAGCGACCTCTGACCTGTTTTAGGTCCTGAGCTCGCCCCCCACGTCCCCAGCACCAACCTGCTGTCTCCTGCCTCTGACCCCCGCCCACGCTGCTGCTAGCGTGTTCGAGGCTTCACTTGACCCTTGTGCCGTTTTTCTGCCGTCCTGTAAGTGTTTTCCTATTTTCAGCGCCTTGCCTCTTGCGCTTCTGCCCCCGCCGTGCCCCTTCTGATTGTGCCACTTTGCGCCGTCCTGTAAGTGCGTTTTTACTGTTTTCAAGCGCCTCGCCTCCTGCGCATTTGCCCCCGTTGTGCCCCTCTGATTGCTGTTTCCCCGATTGTATACTGTGCCATTAGTGTATTTCTGTGACTGTTTTCAAATTGTAACTGTTTTTAAAATTGTGCCCGACTTTTTCTGCCTTGTTTTTTGTGTTTTCGCCCCTTGTGCGCTCCCCCTTGCTCTCCGCTCCCTGCCGCTGCCTCCCTGCGGCCCCGCCCCCTCGCGCCCCCATTCGCCGCTCCCTCCCACCTCCCGCCTCCCAGCTGCTCCTCCCTCCCCCCTCCCTTCTTAATGGCTGGCGCTGCGCATCTGCGCCGCTGGCGCGCCGGAGGCGCACCAGAGGCAAGCCCGTCTGCGCCCGTCCGCGCCTGGACCGCGCCCAGCGCCACCCCCCCTGGTCCTCACGTCCCCCGCAACTCCTGCCTCCGATACTCGGCCCGCAAACTCCTCGCCCTCAACCCTGGCCCCTCCACAGAGTGCTTCCTGGCCACCCCGAAGCACACCAAAGGACCTTTTTCCTGCCGCACCTGCAACTTCTCCTGCAACAGAACAACGAAACCAGCAACAACCAACACAATCCACCTGCACTGCATCCTCCTCAACACACGCTCCGCACGAAAACACGCCATCGAGCTCTGGAACTTGCTCGACACCACCGCCCCAGACGTGGCCTTCCTGACCGAAACCTGGTAGAACGACTCTTCGGCCCCTGACATCGCCATCGCCATACCTGACGGATACAAGATAACCAGAAGAGATCGCACAAACGGAATCGGCGGAGGGATAGCCATCGCCCACAAATCTACCCTCAAGATCCACACCCACACGGACGACACCCTCAAGACAGCCGAACACCTCCACTTCCAGATTCACACGGACCCCAACACTACCCTCAGAGGAACCCTCATATACCGCCCTCCAGGACCAAGAGCCCCCTTCAGCGACACCGTCTCCGACCTCGCAAGCACCCACGCCCTCGCCTCTCCAGACTACATCCTCCTGGGAGATCTAAACTTCCACCTGGAAAACAACAACGACGCCAACACCGCATCACTGACCACCAACCTCCTCAACCTCGGACTCCGTCAACTGGTCAACACCCCCACCCACATCGCCGGACATACGCTTGACCCACTCTTCACCTCAAGCAACCACATCTCTTTCAGCCACACCTCCGAACTCCACTGGACCGACCATCACTGCGTCCACTTCACCTTCAAGAAAAACACCGAACACCACCGCATCCCTCTACCGCCTCACCGCCGCTGGGGAAAAGTCACCGAAGACCAACTGACCAGCACACTCGCCAAATACCCACCACCCGAACCCACTGACCTGAGCACCGCCGCCATCAACCTCCATCAATGGATCCTCAACTGCGCCAACACCTTAGCCCCACTCAAGAAACTCACCGCCAACCAAGAAAAGAAAAAACCAGCCTGGTTCACAGACGAACTGACCACCTCCAAACGCACCTGCCAGAAACTCAAGAAGAAATGGATCCTCGAGCGCACACCCGACAACCTTGCTACCCTCAAGGACGCCAACCGTGAACACCACCAACGGATCCGACTCGCCAAGCGCGCCCACTTCCCAGAACGCCTCAACAACAATGACCACGACTGCAATGAACTCTTCTGCATCGTGAAGGAACTCTCCAACCCTAACGCCAACGTCAACGACGTCCCTCCCTCCCAGAAACTCTGCGACGATCTCTCCACCTTCTTCCACCAGAAAATCGCAGCCATCCACGACAGCTTCAACACCGCACCTCCGCCAGACCCCACCCCCGACGACTCC
The DNA here is from genome assembly GCF_031143425.1 of Pleurodeles waltl. Classification (NCBI taxonomy): domain Eukaryota; kingdom Metazoa; phylum Chordata; class Amphibia; order Caudata; family Salamandridae; genus Pleurodeles; species Pleurodeles waltl. The sequence continues at coordinate 998,240,509 of NC_090437.1, forward strand.
TCCCACGCCTGCCGCCTCACCACCTGGACCCAAGTAGACGACGCCGAAACCCTAACAATCATGAATTCCATCCACTCAGGCTCTCCCACGGACCCGTGCCCACATCACGTATTCAACAAAGCCGACGCCACCATCGCCCCCAAACTCCGCAAGATCATCAACCTCTCCTTCAACACCGCCACCTTCCCGGACAGCTGGAAGCACGCAGAAATCCAACCCCTCCTCAAGAAACCCTAGGCTGACCCCAACGATCTCAAAAACTTCCGACCAATCTCTCTCCTCCCTTTTCCAGCGAAGGTCATCAAGAAGATCGTCAACGCACAGCTCGCCCACTTCCTAGAAGACAACTCCATCCTAGACCCCTCACAATCTGGATTCAGACGAAACCACAGCACTGAGACCGCACTCCTCACCGCCACAGATGACATCAGACAACAAATGGACAACGGCGAAACCTCAGCCCTCATCCTCCTCGACCTATCAGCCGCTTTCGACACAGTCTGCCACCGCACCCGGCTAACCCGTCTCCACGAAGCCGGCATCCAAGACAAAGCCCTCAACTGGATCTCATCCTTCCTCTCCGACAGAACCCAGAGAGTCCGACTCTCGCCCTTCCGCTCCAAAGCCACCAACCTCATCTGCGGCGTCCCCCAAGGCTCCTCTCTTAGCCCAACGTTGTTCAACGTCTACATGGCCCCCCTCGCACAACTGGCCCGTCATCACAACCTCAGCATCATCTCCTACGCCGACGACACCCAGCTCATCCTCTCCCTGACCAAAGATCCGCTCACCGCCAAAACCAACCTCCACGAGGGACTAAAATCCATCGCCGAGTGGATGAACAACAGCCGCCTGAAGCTCAACTCCGACAAAACGGAAGTCTTCATCCTCGGACGCACCCCCTCGGCCTGGAACGACTCCTGGTGGCCCACCGCCCTCGGACCCCCACCCACCCCAGCCAGCCACGCACGAAACCTCGGCTTCGTCCTCGACTCTGCTCTCACCATGTCCAAACAGATCAACGCCGTCTCCTCTTCTTGTTTCAACACCCTCCGCAGGATCTTCAAGTGGATTCCAACAGGAACCAGGAAGACGGTAACTCAAGCCCTCGTCAGTAGCAGACTTGACTACGGCAACGCACTCTACAGAGGCATCCCAACGAAAGACATCAAACGACTCCAACGCATACAGAACGCATCCGCCCGCCTGATCCTCGACATACCCCGCCGATGTCACATCTCCCCCCACCTGAAGGACCTCCACTGGCTCCCTGTGGATAAAAGGATCACCTTCAAACTCCTCACCCACGCACACAAGGCACTAGACAACACCGGACCCACCTACCTGAACACCAGACTCAACTTCTACGTCCCCACACGTCAACTCCGCTCTGCCAACCTCGCCCTCGCCATCGTCCCCCGAATCCAGCGCAAGACCTCTGGCGGCAGATCCTTCTCCTTCCTCGCCGCCAAGACCTGGAACTCTCTCCCCACCTCACTATGCCAGACCCAGGACCTCCTCACCTTCAGGAGACTCCTCAAGACATGGCTCTTCGAATGCTAGCAGCACCCCCCCTCCCCTAGCGCCTCGAAACCCTGTCGGGTACATAGCGCGCTTTATAAATTCACTGATTGATTGATTGATTGATTGTCATGGGCCAGGGTATTCCTCACTTTCCATACATCCCTCTCCAGTCTACCGAGTGGGGCCTCTGTCTCCGTGTGGGGCTCTGGAACTCCTTGGCCTTTCCGTCCGGGTGGCATCGTGGTGGTGCCTGTGGGGATGAATGGACATGTGGATGTCATTTACTTTTTCGGCAATTGATGCACAGCTCTGCCCTATTTTGTGCTTTTATTCCCCTGTTGTGGCATGCAGGGTCCCTTTGTGTACATATCTTTGCATTTTATGTAGGGGGTGGAGGTGCATTGTGGGTGCTGTAGTGCCACTGGGATTCCATGCAGGGGCAGCAGGGGGCAGCATGGAGGTCTGTTTGTGAGATTGAGGGCATGCAGGGTAATTGGATGTGGGTGTTTTGGACTGGGTGGGGATGGTGTCCAGGTGGTAATGACAGGGGTTTGGTGTTGCATGCATTATAGGTCTGGTAACTGTTAAGGTATTGTAGTTCACTTACCTGAGTCCAGTCCTCCAGTGAGTCCAGTGAGGCCCTCCAGGTGCAGGATAGCCAGGACCTTCTCCTCCAAGTCGGTGTAATCGGGGGTGAAGGTGGGGGACATTTCACATTATTATTGTAGTTACTTGCCTAAATGTCCTTCAGGAAATCTGCTTGAGCTCAAGTACTACAAAAAGTGACAGTGCAATTTTAAAAGAGCATTCACGCGACTTTTCTTTCTCTAATAGCATAACTCTTGGATTTAAATTGTGTCATTCATGCCTGTGTTTCAGGTTTGAGGAATTTGCTTATGAAGGGTTTTTCACACACACACAGTGAAACCAAATCAAATTGTGCCACCCTAGCTGTTTAAACCCAGAGTGGACATTTGTATTTCTTGGATTGTTTTTGTTCCTTTTAGTTTAACCCTATGCATGCAGGAAAGTTATATGTGATATAATTAATGTCCTTGTTTGTCTTTCTTGTGCATGATAAGTGCAAAAACAGTTCTATTTGTAGTGTGCAACAGTGAATCTCTGTGAAGCCAGCCCTAGTGTTGCAGTACTTATTGTTATGGTACTCAGTTTGGGTTTTTGGTAATGCAGTGTTAGTAAATGTGTCAACAGTTGTTATTATCAGGAAAAGTGCTGGAGCCTCCCAGTGTTCTCCTACTGCTCCCGTGCCCATATCAGAAAGATAGATTCAGTTACAAGGAAGTTGAGTGCACTAACTCTACTATCACTCTGTCAACAATGACCTGCCCCCGAAGATACAGGGTGCCTGGCTGGACCGGCAAGACGTGGCAGTGTTTTGTCTCTTTCTCTTCCACTCCCCCTTTCCTTTTGGGACACCTGCCGGGGTTTCTGTGTCCACCAGGAAGTGCCGAGAGGTGTTCAAGGAGGTCGGGGGCATACCATCGCCCCTGCAGACACCCTGCTTTTCAGGTGAGTGGCCCCGTCTCAACAGTGGATGTGTTTGGTTGTGTTATATGTGGTACATGGTCCATTGTACACTTAACAGTATGCTGAGTGGTGTTACATGTGTTGGGTGTTAGCCGCACTGGCTCTGTGGTAGTGTATGACTGATCACATGGCTATACCACAGATTCACAAGGCACACATCAGATGTGTACTTTTTGGGTATCTGACTTGTATTGGCTAAATCAGAGTTGTTCTCCATAATGGCATTACTGTACTGAGTGTCCAACCATGTAATATGGCAGGTAGGTGCAGTGTGGTCTGTGAGTAGAGTTTTCTTTGCGGTGATTGGCATGTCACAGAGGACATGGACGTATCAGGTGTTGTTACTGTAGAGGTCTTAATTACATAACACCTCCACAGTAAGCTCCACATCCAATGGATAAAAGGGGTATGTAGAGGTAAGATGTGTATCCAGGCCTACTGTTGATACTGCATCCAGGGCATGCTGTACCAGCTAAAAGGGCTTTGGTTGGCATCATGGGGATGACTTTAGTAGTGCTGTCCTACCTAGGTATTGATGTAGGTGTGGGGGTTGGTATAAAGGTGTGGGTAGTAGTGACATGTAAAGACATGATGTAGATAATGTGTAGTGGCAATTGCCATTGCCTAGCTATGATATGTATTGTCACTGATTAACATGTTTAGCCGTGTCTATGGGAAGTATATGTTGACCCTTCCCCCCATCTGTCTCTCTCATCCTCCCTCTCTCTCGCTCTGTGTGCATCAGCATCATCTGGCAAGGGAGAAAAGGCACATGCGAGCGGGGAAGTAGCAGCCCACAGGCTCCAGGAAGCTGCCACAGCAAGAGCGAGGGAACAAGTGGGATGGAGGGTGAGGGGAGTGCCACAGGGGAGACTGGATCTACCCTCTTCCTCAGAACCTTCCTGCGGTGGTCAATCCCTGGTGGTGGTGGACCCATATGGGCCCACTCCAGCACTATGTTTGTCCACCACCCCCCTTACTACCACCACCCTCCCAGTTGCTGCCCACCCAGTTTCCCGTGCCCTCTCACTCATGAGAGTGGGTGTCTCCTTCGCCTCAGACTCCTCTGCCCTGGCCAGCCCTGATGCCCTCAGTGAGGAGACTTTTCATCCTCCTAAGGTCCATCTCTGTGGGTCAGTCCACCATTGTGAATGCCATCCAGGGACTGGCAGCTCAAGTCCAAGCAAGCAATGTATTCCCGGAGGGCATTCACGGTGCCATGGCTGGCCTACAGAGATCCTTTCAGGCTCTGGCCTCCACTCTGACAGCAGCCAGTCTCCCTTTGTCTCCCGTCCCCCCTCCAACTACCTCTTCCCAATCCCAAACCTCTCTTCCCAAACCCATCCAAAGCACACACACACACAAGCATGCACCCACCTCAACAGACAAGGGTAGCTCAGACAAACACAAGCTCAACAAGACCCACCACCAGCATGCACACAAGCAACACACGCCTGCAGATACACAAACATCCACTCCCTGCACTGACTCCCCCGCTACCCCCTCGTTCACAGACACTACACCAGACACACCTGCATCCACCACACCATCATTCATGGATCCATTCACCAGTCCTATCTTACCCACAGTCAGCACAATAGCAGACCCGCAGACATCCACCCCAGTCACCACATCTGGACCCACCACAACCACTGACACCCCCACATGCAGCACATGCACCATACCTGCAGAAACCACCCCAACAGAGAGTCACCCATCCACCATACCATCTCCCAGCTCCTCTTCCCCCCTCCTCCCAAGACACCTTAATGCTTGGACTCACCAGGTGTCACCCACCCAACTGACAACCAGCACCCACAAGTATTCACTTACGCACTTGCACCCAAGACAACACCGACACATCTCACAACTACTCCCTCTCCCTGCATTCCCAAACTCTTTTGCCGTGACTGCCCTCTGTGTCTAAGAAACATTTCCTCTCAGAGATTTCCCTGTTCCCTACCCCTCTCCCACCCCGTAAAACCCCTAAGCGCTCTGAGTCCCTCCCCAAGTCCTCCCCTACCCCTCGGTTGTGCCCATGGCCCTCCCCCTGCCAAGAAGTCTGCCCTACCCATGCCTTAGCCCAAGGACCCCCTCCCAAGCCAAACCCAAGGACCCCTCATCCCTGAGGTGCCGGCCTGCTCCCTTGACGCCACTACCCCGTGGAGGTCATTTTGCAGTCAGGAGTCAAATAAGGGCACAGTGATGTGCCATTTGTGCCTCTAGCAGCATGAACATTGGACTGGTCAATGGAATTATGATTGAAAATGGGTATTTATTTTTATTCAATGTCACCTTCTTAATACATCTGTCCCAACCTGGTGTTGGATTTGATGGAAACATACTTGTCCAGCCTTTCTTCTACATGTCTGTTTGTGGGCTTTGGATTGTGTGTGTGTGGCATGTGTGTGTGTGTTGGTTTTGCTAGATGTTGTGCCTGGGCAGGATGTGTGTGTGTGTGTGTGGCCCTGCCATTAGTCCCAGTGTCATTGATGTGTATTGTGTGAAGGATATATTTGTGTTTGGTACATACATGTGTGTAGCTAAATTGTGTATTGTTTGTGTTGCCATGTGTTAAGGTGGTTTTATGTGCCCTTGAGTGGTTGTTGTGTGTGCATCCGTGTGTGTGGTGATGGCTATCTCATATGTATTATGTGTTGTGTGGGTGTTGTGTGACATATGGAATGTGGTATGACAGTGTGATAGTGTTGATTGGTTTTGTGGTGTTGTTAAGTGTTGTTGTCAGTATGTGTTGCCATGTGTAGATGTGCAGTGGAATTGTTTGCCAAGCGTTTGCGTAGTTGCAGTTGTGATGTAGTTGTGTGACTCAGTGGTGTTGTGTATGATTGTGTTAGACACTGCCGGTGATGTGTGTGAGGGCTGGTGTGTGTATGGCATGTGTGTGTTGGCCATGGTGTGTGTAGTTTGTGTGAGCGTATTTGTAGGACGTGTGTGTGTGTACATAGGTGTGTGTGTGTGGTCATCACAAGCCATCCCTGCTGTGTAAGTTGTGTGTGCGTGTGTACTAATACCTTTCCCTCCAGTGTGTGTTAGGTGGGTGTACTTACGGTTGTTGTCTTCGTACCGTCACTGGTTCCGGAGTCGTTGTGCAAGCATGAGCAGTGGGAGGACTTGGAGTTCAGGTTCCGTGGCGGATCCGAACAGATATGGCTTCCTGAAGGTGAATGTCTCCATTTATTCTGTTGGTTTCCGCCAGGGTTTTGGTGGTGGTGTGACCATGGCGGAAACCTTGGCGGTGTGTAGCCTCATAATGTGTCCAGCAGAAACATGGTCCTTGCCAGTTTGAAGGTGCCTACTGCCGTCCAAGGCAGACTGACCGCACTGGCGGTACTGGCAGTAGTTTGGCTGAGTTCCGTAGGGAAGACCGCCATGGTCATAATTTGACAGTCTTCACCGCCAGCCCATCGGCGGTACCACCACCGCCGCCGCCAACATGGCAGTCCAGAGACCACCAAAGTCGTAATGACCTCCAAAGTGCTTTGATATATTTATTTTGAATGCACAACTACTCATAAGCATCATGTTTAATTACTTTATAATTAATATCTAATTAATGTAAATACACTACATTTAAAAAATATTTTCTCTAGTTTAAATGGAAAAAGCAAACCTAAAGAAAAAAATTACATTAATTTCTTATGCATTAATGATTATTAAAATTCATGTCGACAAGAGTTATTTAAGCATATTTCATAAAATCACTTGTTCAATTCATTATTGACACAAATGTTACAAAATTCCTATGTGATAAAAAAGCTGTAGTATTTTCAGACTCGCTTTAACATTACTCTTTAAATTAATTTAATTTACTTTAATATTGATTCCTACAGTGGTAGCTGGTGAACTTTGAAAGCGGTGAGGAATAAGACCAAATAATGAAAATTCCACTGCAAGAGTGCACAGCTAAGGAACACGACACGTGTCCCAAGAGAGGATTTGTAGAGATTTTCCCAGTGAGAATTTTTGTTAAAAAAATTGACCAAAAAGCAAAAGTAGTTACATTCGTTTTTCAATGAAGACTCATACATATTTCAGAGAATTCTTCATTTACCGGGTGAGCCTGACATCCACTGTGGTGCTGGTCAGTAGAGTTTGAGATGTTCTCTAAGAAACCATTGTAAAACTAGTTTATGTTGCACAGAGACAACAATCTTACTGAATATGTGGGATTTCACTTTCCTCAATGTCATGTCCATGCTTTTCAGGCCTAAAGTCTTTCACTTGGAAAATAACGGGCACTTATAAGGCCAGGCCAAGCAGTTGTGTCGGTGCACTTACTGATGACATATACAATTAGAGATATAGGCTAGGGAACACTTTTGTCACTTCTTTTCTGCTGCAGAAGGAGCGATGATTGACCAGTTACTGTGAACGACTAGTCTTCTTGTGTGGCGCGACCTTTTTATTTTCCATTGTACTTGGTTATTGAAACCTCCGTGACTGTTTGCAGAGTGAACCCTTATTTTTGGTAAAGCTACCTAAGGGACCAGCAAGACTACCTTATACAGCATTTTCCATTACTCTGTTAATTTTAATGTTCACCTAAAACCACTATAAGCAACTCTTTCACAGCGCCACCACATAGTACACAAGATGGAACCAGGGGGCATATTTAAGAGCCCCTAGTGCCATCTACCGACACATTAGTGTAATTTGTTTTACACTAATGTTTTGTTAGATGGACAAAACTGCTGCGCCATATTTACAAAGTGGTGCAATGCATGCACTGAGCCATTTTGTAATCCTTTGCACTACATTAATCTTGTGCCAGGCATAATGTATACAAAGGGGGCATTCTCTCTTTAGGGGGCTGAAAAAATGGCACAGGGAACTCTAACAGATTTTGTTGCTTCATTTTTTACAGCATTTTTAATGCCTGCTCAGAGGAGGCCTTAAAAGGGAACTTCCATTATTTATAATGGGCCCCTATGTACTCTACAGGAGTAGCGCCAATATTTTGGTGCTACTCCTGCAGAGTGCATCAATAGCGTCAATAAAAATGACGCTATCGCCCCTACCCTGCGCCATGGTGCGCAGTATTTTAAATATGGCACACACATGGTGGCGGTAGGGGTTAATAAGGGGCACAAGAAAAATATGCCCCCAGGTTTTAACAAAATGGCTCTAAAAATGTCCTTTTTGTTAGGGAAAGGCTAGCACCTGAACACCAAAATGTCATTTTGCCTGGGGTGCCTAAAGATCCTTGCCTTAGAACTTACTCTAGAACTACTCAAACAGGAAAGTCAACCTAGTACAGCCCATAACTGGTGAGGGGAGAAACTCTGGCTTTAGGCAGAGGAGAAGCAGGTGGAAGGGCAGTATATAGCACACAGGCTTAGCCCCCTATAATTGGCTACGGACGAACCAGGAAGTTCATGCATTTACTATACAAGTGCTTGCCTGCAGGACAAAAACAAACATTACTTTTCAAAATAAAAGCAGTTACTTGTTTATTTATATATTGCTTGCAAGAGTCTGTAAGAGAAACACGAAAGAGCCAACAGAGAAGAGAACAAAAGTTTTACAAATGAACTTTCCTCTTTTATACACAAAGTGCATTCAAACAGGTGATCTAAAACAGCAAATCACACTGCTCTCACCTTAGAAACAGTATTTGTGTTATAGGAGTACATATTATTATTACATATACCATTAGACTTACCACTCAATCATAATAATAGCATTTACTCCTACCCTCTCATGCCAAATAGCTTTATCCCCAAATGTAGCAAATCACAAGACAGCTGCACCTCTGACTTACGGGTTAACAGTCCTCTAAGAATCCTATTGTGCTCCTTCACCAGAGCTTTTCCAGTCCTATGCATAAGACGATCATCCAGTCTTGAATTACTGGCATTCTGGGATTTGTAGTACTGCTGGTCTCAGTAGAACACTGGGGCTACAAGTCCCAGGATTCAAGGAGAGAAAGACTGGGATAAAATCAGTCACTTTTGTATGGCCCAGAATAACTTGAGAGTTCTGCCTAACAGAAACATCACCCTTCTTTCCACAAACGGCCAACAAGATGCCTTCCCCCATGTCTGACGTCTGAATGTTTTTCCATGAGAGAAAGCCTTTAGTTTTGCAGAGGTCAACTATGCCGCCTAATGGCTCAACCTAAAAGCTCTAAACTGGCAGCAAGGGACATGATATGAATTGCATTTACTCTTCTATGCAAACTTTTTAAAAAACATCTCTTTATTGATTTTTTTCATTACTCAAGATGAACAAGAAATGTCAAAGCGCATCACCAGATTGGCCCACATTTACTTGAGCTTTAAGCAGTATAACATCTTGTCCTGTGCCGTTCCACCCCCCTTCACGTGAGAAGCAAGCCCCAGACAGCAAAGATCTAAAGTAAATATCCTCCATGCTACTTAACGGCGCATGGAACAGTTAAACGAGAGAGTGTGGTAACATTCAATTATCACATCACAGATCTACATCGTTTTTTAAGGCAGAAGTCAGTAAATACATAGAACCTCTATGGATATACATGTAATAAGTTGATAAGCATGACAGTCTTTTCAGGGGTTGATATAGTCCTCGGATTGCTGATTCTGCTTTATTGCTAGCATCCTGTGGGTGAGTTAAAAATTAGTTTTATAAAGGTCCCCAAATGTCTTTTGCTGGAGAGCGCGGAGGTAACATTTCATCATATATAGACAGTTGGTCAGCACAGTAAATCATTTCATACAACCAGGCTTTGAAGTTTGCTGCTCTTCCCAAGAAGGGAGACAGAGCCGCAGATTTTCTGTAAATCACTCTAACTTACTCGGATGTCCCGGTAATGCTACAATAGTAGTGATCAACAGGTCCTGACCTAGCATAGCAGTGAGGGCCGCAGAGACCTTCCCTCAATAGGACTGAATGGGATCACTCAACCATGTTAGATGAAGAAAATCCGCCCTAGCCTGTCCGTGCTGGGCGCATTCATCCTCGGGGCGAAGTTGGCAGCGGTGAAGCTAGGCGGGGGTGTAGTATACTTTGTGGAGATATTTATAGTGTATAATAATATGAAACCTTCTGCTAGAGGCAATTCTATCTGTTTGTACGCAACAATATCACCATTGCTCGTCTGTAATATCCAATCATGTATCTGCTTCCAACTGGGCTTGTGCTTGTCTCCAGGAGTAGGGGCCCTCGATTGTACTGTTTGATATATGAGGGAAACTAGGCGACGTTTGCTCTCCACTTGAAGCAGCAAATGACGAGTATACCTGGGGATTCCTTAGGAAAGGTCTGGGTGGCAGCTTTCACATTGCATCTGATTCGAATATACAACAATATGTGGTGATTCTCCATGAAAAACTCATCACAGGTCATAAAGCAGCCTTCCTGAAAGAGATAACCCCAATGCATATATCAGAATCTCTGATCAGTTCTCTGCAGGCGTTCACGTGAGTTACGGGTAATAATGGGTCATAAAAGAGCAGTACACATTGAGAATATAGCAACGTTTCCGGGCCAATCTATGCAAGGCGATGGAGGCACAAGCCACGTGGAGTCTGAGTTAGTGTTTGGAGTCAACAGGGATCCTAAGTAAGACGTTGGCAGAACAGGGGCCATATATCCTTGTTCTATTGTCAGAGGTGGAAGAAATGTAGTGGGTTTGTACCAATGAAATGCATAAGTGTGCTTGATTGCAGAGATAGTACAGTTCCATATCTGGCGCCCCAAACCCTCCCTTAGAGAATGGTAGTGTAAGGGTGTCCCATTGAATGCAGGGCTGCTTTCCCACACATGCTAGCCATAAAATTTGGATTCTAAGAGAGTGAAAGAAAGGACGACTCAGTAAGAAAGGTATGTTAAGGAAGAGATATTTTTTTAGTAGTATGATCATTTTCATTAGCACAATTCGACCCGCTAGTGACAGAGGCAGTGAGATTCAACGCATGATACTGTCAGTTGATTGAGGACCAAGCCACAACGTAATTTGCTCTGCTAAGTTCATCTTCATCTCTAGAGACTATAACCCTAGGTACTTAAACTCTCCATGTATTATGGAAAATCTGGGATGAATGGCTGCGTGGTCGGTGTTAATGGAAGAGATGCAACTTTTCCCAATTAATTTGTACACAGGATAACTTCCCAAATCCCACAAATTCTCACTGGATCCCATTAAGACTGTCTTGTGGATCTCTCAAATGGAGGATAATATAGTCTGCATATAATGAGACTAAAATGTACCTAGAGGGATAGTAGATTGCATATTCTCAATGACACTGGCAGAGTTTGGCTGTCAATGTCTCAATCACCAGAGCAAATAGCAAGAGTGAGAGTGGACACCTTTGCCGTGTACCTCCATGTATGAAATAGAGAGGAGACCGAGTCGTTAATCTTCACTTTTGCCACAGGTTGAGAATATAGAAGGGCAATCCAGGTCTAAAATGAGTGGGGAAGTCCCATCCGGCATACTACAGCCATCAAATAATCCCATTCTAGAGAGCCAAAGGCTTTGGTGACATCCAGAAAGGCTGCCACTGCTGCCACAAATGGGAGCAAATAGTCTTCGTAAATTATATGATGTAAATCACCTGGGTATGAAGCCTGATTGATCAAGCCTAATCAGGAAAGGAATAAGAAGGGAGAGATGATGGGCATGATGTTTAGCCAAGATTTTAACATCACAGTTTATTAAAGAAAATGGTTGATAAGAAACGTGTTTCTCAGGCATCTAGCCCTGTTTAAGCAGAGCAATTATCATTGCTTCCCACATGGATGGGTGGAGTAAGCCATTTGTCTTTGCCTCATGATATACAGATTGTAAAACCGGTAGTAATAGGTCAATGTAAGTCTTATAAAAGTCTGCCGGTAAACCAAACGGCCCTGGCCTTACCTGTTTTCAGTTGGATAATTGCTCCCAAATCTCATCATCTGTAATGTAATCCACTTGAAAGTTCTGTTGCACATCACTCAGCCAACCCAGGGTACTTCATCTAGGTAGGCGTTCGCATTTACAAGTTCTGATCTGTGATACTGATATAGGGAACCATAAAATAGGAAAATGCATGAATGATCTCTGGTGTGTTCCTACATATTAGTCCATCTGCATCTATCACCTCT